>NC_135876.1:12935788-14273288 GCF_031162955.1 Sander vitreus
AATCCTGACAGGTAAACATGGATGAACACACGTACATACGCACGCTAACGTCTAAGACATACACAGTGTTCATCTCTTCAGCTCTCAGTAGGCTGTCTGGTTTAAAAAAGTAGCTGTGATGACAGAAGCTGCAACCTGTGTGTGTGTGTGTCTGTGTGTGTGTGTGTGTGTGTGTGTGATTATGTGTGCGTGGTCTCCTTCTGTTTAATTAGACATGGATCCGTCCGAAGGGGGGGGGGGGGTCCTGGATTAAATTAAAAGAACATATTCTCATCATTCTTGATCTTCAAGTGCTAAACAAATGTATGCCTAACTTTATTGTAAAGTTGCATTTTGTTTAAACACTGTTTTCCATCTCAAACACTTGAGCTTCACTTCTTAGGGGCTTCAAGTGCATTGAAGCAATTGTTAAACATTGACAGCTGTGCTTTTAAGCACCTCATCAGAGTTGTAAATAAAAGGCAGCACATGTTTCTTTGATATGAGTAAATAGGCGGCTATAATACAAGTTAGCCAAGCTGTCCAAATAAAGTCCTCCCTGGAAAGGAGAAGGTGTCTCTGATATCTGCATGTAATTACAACTCTGTTGTCCCAATTAAGTCCATGTCGCAATGGCTGGAGACAAGGAGTCGATGAGGGAACAAAAAAAGAAAAAAGAAGTGAAAGTAAGTGTCTGTAATCAGTAGGAAACTGTCCCCTCCCCTGACACCAACAAAAACTACCTCTAACATCTCTTGCTCAGTGAGCCTGTGCTTGTCCTCGAACATCGAAAATACCCACAACCACAGTCAAAGACAGGCTTTCCCCTTTGGAGACAGCAGTGACGAGGTACTTAGATTCCCTCGTGCTCGTCATCAGTTTCCTTTTATGAACCAAGTTACTCTATGAATGCCGCTGCATTCTTAGGATTCCTCTGTGAGGATAACAGTCGCTGTGCAATGACAGAAATAAGACAGCTGCCACCTGATGGGAATGTGAGTGTATGTGTGTGAGACGTAGATGATATGGTGCAACTGCTAACTTTCTATTTAATGGGTGGTCATTTGGTGTTCTGCAGCTACTAATGTGTCATGGGCAATTATCAGATACTATATATGCTCTTGAGGTTGCAAGGCCTTGTGTGGGATGTTTCATTATGCTGGCAGTGTGTTATTTAGCTTCACAACGGGCCATTACACAACCTGTGTGATGTGCTCTTTAGCTAAATGTGATTTGGATCGCTGAATGCTTTTTCAACATTTGGCAGATTTGTTTTTTAAACAAATTTCATCTAACATCCTTTTAATTTGACACAGTGAATGCCTGTGTCCAATATTCGACATACATACACAATGGGAAAAAAGCACATATTTACATAAATGCACACACAGCATCAAAGATGTGCGTAATCCTGATTATATTCATAATTCTAAACCCTAAATCTAAACCAGCCATTTAAAAGAGTTATGTTTAAGGATCAGCTTTTACCTTAAACCATTCTAATCAATTTTTCTCCCAAAATAAAATGTTAAAGAAAGCCCGCAAACAAACAAACAAACAAACAAAAACACACTTTAAGGATCCCATGCATCCACAAGACCCTGACCTATATTCTTTAATCCATTTCCAAGAGGGACACCAGAAGCTACAGCTATCATTCTCGCTTATTTTTTTTAACAGGACTGGGATGGGGGAGTTTGTGTGTGTGTGTGAGTGTGAAGATAGCACCGGAAATAACACAAGCACCACATAATTCTGTCAACAAGGAGAGAGCTCATATTTCAAGACTTCCTTGCATCATCCGTGCTTTGGAGAAAGCTTTGTAGCCGAAATAAGCCTATTCATATGTGAAGTGATTACTGTGTGTGTGGTATTAAATACGTCTTGGTAATAAATCTGATAGCTGCTGCCACTGTATAAATATAGCCAGGGGATTTGGTCGTGTAGATGTTCCAATTTCATCACCATTGACTGCTCATCGCATCAAATGGCTTAAGCTGAGTTCCTAAACAATGAATAGACGGAGAGAAAGACGAATATAAGGTATGGTGCATGTGAGAGCTATTGTTTTGTGGGACATACCTGACCACACCCGGGACAGTCGTTGCCGTTCTCACAGGTTCTGCGTCGTGACTGGATCCCTCCGCCACAGGGCACGGTGCAGCGTTCCCATGCCGACCAGGCCGACCAGTAAACATGTGGTGGGCAGGGCAGGTGTTCATTACAGTATCTGGGAAGGAGCAAAAGCCGCATGGGATCAGCATGTAACTTTATTTAATAAGACAAGTCGGGAACTCTTTTGATCAATTTATATTATAAACAATGATAAGTGCGTCTTTAAGTAGTTACGGGATTGTGTATTGTAGTTACAAGATTTAAATGAAGAGATATGAGGTACTTTGCAAGCTCTGACAATAGAGCTCAACTTATCCTGGGTACATATAACTGGATCACGCATGACAGTGTCTTTTGAGTGGTCTGTGGAAAATGGAATAGCTACTTTATCTGACAGAGCACTCAAATTATATGTGAAGGGCACTGGAGACGTCACCACACTTTTGAAACCTTGCCACTGAATTGAAATAGCTACAAAGAGTTCATACCACAAGACAGGGATGCCTGAAAAGGCATGTAAACTTCACTTAAAAAGAAACTTCAACAAAACCCACGTATGTCTTTGATGTGGCCATGAAATGCAGAGAACACGGTGCACTTTGAACCGGAACATTCAATTGAATCATGCCACCAGAGACGGGTCTGTGTGGTATATTTCTGTTCATAGCGTCATTGCCAGTGTTGCATAAAAGTACATCTAAGAAAATTCCATCTCAAATCTTAATGAACATGCATATGCATTTTGCATAATTCATTGACACAGCCTATTAAAAAAGCCACAAAGATGCATGCATCATCTCTAATTACATCGTTTTACAAGACAGGATTACTGCAAAATCTAAAATACTTAATTACTCAGTCCTCATTATACAATAACGATAGACGATTGCCTGCCTTATTAGAGCTATATAATTTATTTTATAACTTTTACGCATACTATAAAAATAGCTTTTATTGCTATTTTGTTGTCTTTTGGCACATGGGTACCTTTTGAGGAAAACTGAGTCTTCTTGTGCTAAAATAGCTTTAACTTCATACCCTTCCTCCAGAGGCTCAGGCTGCGTATTTCCATTGTACTATTCCCTACAACTCTGCTATTGTTCATGGCAAATCAAAAGCTACATTCAGTATACCCTGGTTGTAAAAATCCTTAGAGCAGTGTGTTCTTTTACCACTGTTACTAATCTGCAAGCTTGTAGTGGGCTGATAGAGTGGGAAAAGAGCAGTGTGGAGAAGTCAAGAAGAGTATGGATTACAATCTTGCACAAGCCTGAGAGAAGGAGAAAGACACACGCCTGCACACGCCTGCACAGGCATGCACGCAAGCATGCACGCACACACACACACACACACACACACACACACACACACACACACACACACACACACACACACACACACACACACACATACACACATACACACACACACACAGGCTTGTTTGTAGACCCAAAACATCTCTGCTGCACCACAGCACAATGTACTTTTGCGAAGAATGATTTAGAGCTTCAAAATCATAATCATACACACTTTAATCATTTCAGAGCTAGTCATAGCTTTAGTCCATCTCATCCTTTTCTCTTCACTCTAAAAACACACAGAGCTGATCAGACTAAAACGCTCCTAATTATTCGCTATAGGCTGAGTAAGCAGTGTGGACGATGTCAATGTGCTGAGGGAAATACCAACAGAAGGTTCATAAATGCAGACATTAACCAGCCAGATTTAAGCCCATAGCGCTGTCGTGCACGGACAATTTCAGAACATTTGCTTTATCTTTAAAAGCTCTGCCTGCTGCAAACAATCAGGACCAAACTTATGAGAAGCTTGTTGGCTGAAAAAAATGAGGTGGGAGAAGTGGTTCAGTTTTGGCCTTTCTTTTTGTTTTTGTAAATATGTGTACATATGAGCTCACTCCATATGCATGCATGTTTGAACCTAAGTCTTGTGCATAAAGTGAGTAGTGAGGCTTATTGCAGACGCCTAACACCTCTGAAAGGAGGCCTGTGCCCCATAAAATAAAAGTATTTCACGATATTAAGTTCAGTGTGCAAATGCTGATAAAGTGCCAGTCCTTTTCATGTCATGTGGATTAAAGCTTGTACAGAAGACCTATTTCACACATGGGCAACTATAAATAACAGATGTGGTGGAATTTTATGGACACCAATATACATGTTGAACATTTAATGACAAGTTTTCCCCGTTTGTTTTTGCAAGCATTGGTGACACACCTGAATATGCTCATATTGAACAAACAAACATTTTCTAGCATCCCTATCCTTTTCTCCTTCAGGCAGACTCAAACTGACACAGCATAATTCATCTGTTAACACATTTTCTCTTTCTATCGCTCTGCCTTACTGTCCATTTGTCACACACACACACACACACACACACACACACACACACACACACACACACACACACACACACACATACACATACACACTCCTCTCCTCTCCTCTCCTCTCACTCCTCCCTTACAAAGATCCTTTTCCAGCCCTCACAGCTGGCCCCTAACTGGCCTAAGGTGTTTTAAATAGCTGAACAGAGCGAGAACTGAGAGCAGGAAGGGGAGATGAAACAAAGGAGATTAAAGCACGGAGAAAGAAAGAGAGGGGGGTGGGGCTAAACCTGCTTCTGGCCTTCCATGGTCTTTAGTGCCAGCCAGCAATTTTTTGGTGTGGTTTGTGAGTAACTGGACTGTGCCGGTTACTCCATATATTTTCCTCTGAGCTCCTGGTGGAGCAATCCTTGGGAGCATCAGTGAGTGAGAAAAGGAAAAGTGGAAGGTGAGAAGAGAGAGAGGAAATAAAAAAGTGCACAGAAAGGAGCAAAGAAAAGGATGCAATATAGGGTTCATTCTTGACGGCCGGATCCAATTACTCTTCCATCGCAATGGTGTTTCTGTTGCCATGGTAACGATTGGTAACAATCTATTTCTCCTTTTTCCTCCCCTGTAACCTCTGAACTGTATTTATTTGCACTTTTTCTGCCTGCACCTCTGGTTCACAGCAGGAGTTGATCAAAATCATAAGCATGATGCCTCGCTTGGTGACACAGAGACTATGGACACAGAAGAAGAATGCCTCAGTTTATTAAGAAACGCTAGTCTCTAATAAGATGGAAATAGAAGTATGTAATGTAGCCAGTGTCGTGTAATTTTTAAACACCATGAAGCTGTCACAGCTTTCCTCAATCGTTTTTTGATTTGGCAAACACCTAACTTTGAGATAAAAAGAGATAGAGGCACAAAACTTTAACTTGAAGAATACTCATCTCTTGACCTGTTCTACCTGGACTGCTTTATATGTCCCTTGGTGCTTTCTCCTTGAAAAAAAGATTTTCTTTTTTAGGCCTTGAAGGTTGCTTGGAAACCACAGAAACACATCTTTTAAAAGGCGATTATTCTACAGCAAAGCTACCAAAGCTTCAAAACGTAGACTAGTCCTGTGTATGAAAGCCAGATAATTACCCAAGCGCAGACCTATCCCACTCATTCCTTAATTGGCTGTCGCAAAGTTAGACAGAAGTGAAGAAAAAGAAAAAAGAAGGAAAAAGCCACAGGGAAAGACATGCTTCCTTAGTGCAGGTTGCAAATTCTCGAACAAAATAGCTTATTTTTTTTTAAATGTTTTAACATGCTCAGAAATACAAATACGCATGTTCCATATGTATTTGCTTCAATCTGTACATGTGAATAAATGTATAAACGTGTGTGTGTGTGTGCGTGTGTGCGTGTGTTATACCTCTCCTCGCGGTTCTGGCCCACACACACTCGCCCGCCGTGGCGAGGGGTCGGGTTGCTGCAGGAGCGTTGACGGACCTGGAAGCCGATGCCGCAGCTGGTGCTGCAGGGAGACCAGGAAGTCCAGGGAGTCCACGCCCCGTTTCTATGGAGACACACAGAGCAACATTAGTCTAAGCTACTTTAACTACTGATGGAGAGTTAATGGTAGCTGGAGGAACACAAAAACATGACTTCAGCAAGAAGATAGTAACTATTAAGTCACATGACTCTCAGTGGTTGATCACACCATGAGACATAGAAGACAACATTTCAAGAGATGAATAAAGACTGTGAATTTAATGGGGGGGGGGGAATTCATCTTATTTTTTTTTTTTTCTTCTCCTAGTCAGATCAAATTAATTAAATAATTAAAAAGTATTTAATTTGGGCTATTGTAACTACTTTTAGACATTAATTAGACTAAAAGATGAATTTATTGGTAAAACAAAAAACAATTGATGAAATAACTAATAATGAAAATAATCCTTAGTGACTTCCCCTCATCATCAAAGGATGTGTTTGATGCACAGCAGTAGCATCGCAGTTAATTTGAACTCTGAGAGTGTTAAAAACAGCAATAAGTCAGCTGTGTGGGTGGGAAAAATACAACCAATCAACACTTGTTAGCCCAAAATAACTAACAGTGACAGTTCAACTGACAGAGTATGCAACATGAAACAATGTGCTGTGTATGGATTTCTGATGAGTAGGTGTTAGGATGCACAGAATTAATGAACACGTTTTTACAACTATCCCCTTACCTCCCCGTCGCCCTCTCTATTGTAGAGATAGGTACATACTGTACAAATTCATCAGACTGTTGACAAAGAGAAGGAAGATTTACAGAACGTACCTGGAGCAGTTGGCGACCTCCACACTGATGCCGTAGCAATGCTGGCCCCCACACTGAGGGGCGGGGTTATCACAGGCTCGTGTCCGACATAGACAGGACCCCGCGCTGCCGCCGTCGCTATGACTACATGTGGACCAGCCTGACCAGGCACCAAAGCCTCCATCAACAGTCACATTACGGATCTGTTAGAAATAAAGAGAGCCAAAAATCAAACATTTGAGAGTAATGGCTTTTCTCAGAAACTGGTCATTGCATTAAACCGATGCTCTCAGAATGCATTGTTCTGGGAAACGCAGCCCACGGCTACGGTGGATGCAAACAGAAATCAATTTTCCTGAAATAGATGCAAAAATAACTGCATTACATCATCTGCAACACATCCAAAATTGTGCAGTTATAGGGACAAAAATGTGCTGTGAACACGAGGAAGATATATGAAAATTGTCCCATATGATGAGATTCCAAAACAGCAAAAGAGAGATTCAGAAAGGCAAATGAAAGCTGTGAATGGACACATTCCAAAGACAGAAATATGAGGAAATAAAAGTGGCAGCGTAAATAGATATCTGAAGCAAAACAGAATGAAACAGGAAGGCTCAGATATTACAGCAGCTATGAATTACGAGCAATGTCCTGGGCACACAAGCTAAAAACAAAAACGCGCCGGTGTAAGATTCAGAGCTGCAGATGATATGAGCCATGTCGCTGCTATATTTCAGGGTGATTTAAAAATGCAAAGAACACGCAAAGAAAAGAGAGCGTGATCATCAGCTGCTTTAGCAGAAGCAGAAAAACCGTCTGCCCTATGCTCTTTTTGGTAATTGAACTCTGTGTGCCTAAAAGGGGGACGCTTGGCTAAGGTGGGCAACATTTGCATCATTAGGCTGTCTAAAAAGCAAATAACTAGAAAGATACAGACAATATTGCATCTATTTCACCAATCATACAGCTGAAAATGTGAATGATATGGTACATGTTTATGACACTATCCTTTTTATGCTGTGTATTTGTCCCTAAAAAATAAATATAAACACATAAAGATTTTTTTTTTTTAAGCACATGTAATTTCTTTCATTAAAATGGGAAAACAGAAGTGAAAGGGCACCAGAAACAGGATCATTCTTTTTACAGGCTGAAATTACATCAGCTCTCTCTCGCTCTCTCTTTCTTTTGTAATTCTAAAGAATAGTGTAACATAGAGAGGTCCATAGAGGTCCACAGAGTAGGGGTTAATTAAAATTATTTTTAGGCAATGTGGGTTCCTCACAAAAACTTTTATTGAGTCAAAATTTCCATTTTACTTGAGTGAAAACACATAGAACAGCGACTAAGACTTGTACCTTCCCTAAAACTATACAGACACTCTTTTCTGCTGTTTCCATATAGACGTGAGACTGTGGTGCCAGATGGCGTTTGTTAATATGTTGGTAAAGCATATCATATCTCCTGTCTCTGCCTACACAACGCAACTCAGTGTGCAAAACCTTGACCGGTCTCCAGCTCCACACTTCCACTTTTCAGGAGAAAGCAACAGAACAGACATTCAGCCAGTTTTTTCAAAGGTGTTAATGGACTCATGGGGGGTGAAACACTAACTGTGAGGCAAAAAAGGCAACTTCTTGTTTTTCAGTTTTCACGTCTTGGTATCGAATTGTTGCAAACAGACAGTTTTCCCATTCTGGTCTGGCTTCACAAGCCCTATTGTAAAGCCATTTCTCTCTGTCAATTAACACATTGCTTAATATGTTGTTTGTTTACTCTGTACAAAAAAAAGTGTAAAAATGACAAGTCTTATGGGAAGTTTCATATAAACAGTGGTAAGCGGTTAATTAGAGAGCTTTATAGCTCCAGCATAAGAACACAATTGTTGAATTGCAGCCAGTAGTGACATGGCGAAAATATAATGTGTGTCTGTTTATGCACATATGCATGCTTGTTTGAGTCCATGTTTAGTATATATCTGAATGCATATGAGGATGTAGCCAAGTTTCTGCCAGAGCTATGCTGACAGATGCCACTGGGTGCTCAGTGGCTTGACTGCTAAATCTTCCTCTGAACATAAAAGGACACGGAGGCACATAGCACTATCGCTGTGACTGGCTTGAAATTGATGTCAATGAAATGCTGAAAAAAGCAGAGCCATGTTGGAATTGATAGGCTTACCACAATCCCTCCCCCCCAAATACTGCTCCCGAATTTGGTGTACGTCAAAATAAATGGAAGAACCGTTTTGCTAATGAGCATGCAGTCAGAGGTGAATGATTGAGGGAACGCTCCAGATCATTCCCAGGGTACATGCCGCTCCCTTAAAGTCAAGTTGTTTAGTCCCAAGATGCCTTTTTTTGGCGAAGATATGTTTCTAAGGCTGGTTTTAGGGGATGTTGCTTGTAAGTTGTGAGTGCATGGAGAGAATACAGAGCAGGCTGTAACTTTAAAAGGAGAGGAGCAACGATGAATGTGAAGAAGCGAGTAACACGCAAGTGGACTACAATGAGGTATGTACAGATCAGGCAGCAGCTCTATGATACTCACAGGGCATTTTGTGATGCTCTGCTCCCATTGGCTCATCCTGACACTTTCCTCCAGCGTGGTGCACTTCTTTAATAGCAGGTCCCAACCACAGTATGGGTCCCTGGCTCCCACACAGGCTCTGGAAGAACAATAAAGTTGAATGGGCTTTTATTAACCAGTCATATGTGAATACAGATATCTCTGCATTGTGACAGGACATGAAATCTAACATCGGGTTGGGACAAAGAAGGGAGATTGCAGAAAAAGCTGGAAGATAAGGTGGCGGGAGAAATGATGGATGAAAAAAATAGAAAATGGGAGAGATAAGATGAGAGAAGAGGGAAGTGTAGAAATAGAGGTGAGTACAAAGCTAATTAAAATAAAAAAGAGGGATGAGAGAAGCTACTCAAGTGACAGAGAAGAAGAGAGAGATAAGAAAGGCAGGAGAGAAGTGTTAGAAATTAAGAGTATTGCAATGCTCTACATTGCAAGTACATTGCATAGGCATCATCAAATTATGTATTGACACAATGTGCTGACTGATTTCTCAGGTAATCTTCAGCCAAGCACGAGGATTATAGTTTTGTGTCCGACACACACACACATTTCTGACTCAAATAGCTTATCAGCCCAACAAATATTCACTGAGAAAACTGAAGCAAGGATAGCTGGATCTGTCTTTGCAGTATCTGCTTCAGGTGGTTTATTGAGTGCAATAAAAAGCCTGATGTTACTCTTTTCATACAAATACGAGTCTGCGGTGACAGCACAATGACATATCTCTGAGCCACGAGCATCAACGGAGCCTGAAATGCCCCTAGTGAAATGTAACCAAAGTTGTCCGTGGGTTTTATAACAATGAACTGAGCGCAGGCACAAACACAACTGCAAGGACATAAGCTCATATGCATCCATCCATGTGAAAATGCAGAAAGGCAAACACTCTGGCGTGCTTGTGCACACTCTGATGCACACACAAGGTGGCTGACGTAGTGTCTGAGAGGCTAACAAACAGCATCGTATCTGTACGGACAAGGATATCAGGGGTGACGACAGCAGCACAAAATGAAAGGGAGAAAGAACAAGATAATACCTGTCTTTTAGATGGCCTTAAGGGCCTTGCAGATTGTACACCACCCATCAGTGAGCCATCAGAACACAGCACACACAGCCAAACAGAGAGGCAGCCTTCTAATATTTCACAGGCAAACCTCAAAGAAATGTCAGTGATGAACCCAGTAACTCTCCCTGTACTGTAGCTGCCAGTCTGTGTGCAATCTGTGTGTGTGGTTTTACTTCTTTTATCCGTTTTGTTTTTCTCTTACACTCTCAAAAAAATAAAAAAAAAGGAAGGAAGAAGAAATGCCATAATGGCTGCAGCATATATCACAGAGCCGCAGCTGTAATATGAAGCCTTAACTCTTCTGTGTATTCCAATAACAGCTCATTGTGCGAGAGATAAGGAATGCAGGTGTGATTCCTTTTCTGAAGCGATGATGGATGGGATCCCAATCTTGTGGTGAGTCTTCACACCCCAGCCTCTGTCTCTGGTTTTTCTTTGCCAATATTTATCCGTTGACGGAGTGTCTTCTAGACAGACAGAAACTCAATATATGTGCTGAACACACGCACAGCTGCAACAGAACTGTGCACGAGAGGCAGAAAATGCACGGTTTGATGACAACCAGAGGAAGACAGACAGAGGGCAGCAGTGGGCACCTCCAGTGGCCCAGACAAAAGCTGATTTACAGGGTTTTAAATCTCAGCAAAGGCCCCTGACCAACAAACAGGCCTGGCCCTCTCAGATAAAGAGCATCTTATGAAATAGGCAGCTTTAAAACTTTGTACTGTTGTATACATATTTTGCTTTTGACACTTTCCATTGAGATTAATGGTGCTAGTTTGAGCAGGTACTCACTCTCTGCTCTTGTGGTAGCTGCATCTCTTCAGCGGGATCTTGATGACCTGGTCTCTAACACCCACATAAAGCTCGCTGCGGCTGTGCAGGATCAGCAGGCTTCGGATCGGCTGTCTCTTCCTGGGCGGGAACAACTCAATCTCCTCCAAAAGGCAGCTCCCCGTGGACTGATTGAGAGGGGAAAGCACTTTCCTGATAGTACCATAATCTGGAAGCGAAAGAGAGGGGAAGAGAGGATTTGGTCAAATAAAGGAAGGGTGTTTATCCATGAATGAGAAAAGTTAAAGTAGTGGAGGCAGGGTAAGAATAGCTGGGAGTTTGATGAGGGAAAAACACAAAACAAAATAGATCTCGGATGAGCAAAACTGCACACAAGCCGAGCAACAATCGCTTCCTCACAGAGAGGCTCTGAAAAAAGACAAAAACAAAAAACCTGGTAGTGGCTGGCGTGCCAAGCGTGGTTATACCATTAACATGCAGTGCTGTAGATGCAAAGGAAAAAAAAAAGTTTGTAGTTCTGAGAGAGAAGAGTGTGGACATCCATGTCATTGTCAATACTTCCTGACCTTTATTTTATGTAAGGTAGGCCCTGTGAGATGAAGTTGGGGGGGGTTTCTTTTGGGAGAGCTAAAACAAACATCATCTATTATACATGCAATCCCTTGGGTGAAGAAAAAGTAATTAGGTGCACAGTGATGCCAAGGGAAGAAGGGTGAATACCTAGTTTCAAAGTAGGGAATGTAAAAGTTGCCCCAAGCAGTGTTGGGCAGTAATGCATTACTTAGTACCATGTTACAGTAATGTGATTACTATTTCAAATTTGGGGGCTGACTTGTTCGCTAATTTGATGGAGCGTTGATATCAGTGTGGTTCAGTGAATAGACAGGTTGGGGAAGTGCTACATGTTTTTTTCTTTTGGGGGTGGCAGTAGCTCAGTGCATACGGAGTTGGGTCGGGAACCGCAGGGTCACCGGTTCAAGTCCCAGTACAGACCAAAGTACAGAGTGTGGATTGGTAGCTGGAGAGATGCCAGTTCACCTCCTGGGCACTACCAAGCCCAAGCAAGTCACCGTACCCCCCCCCCCCAACCACCCAGGGCGCTGGTCCAGCACTGGCAGCCCACTCACTCACACTCACAATTTGTGTGTGTGTGTGTGTGTGTGTGTGTGTGTGTGTGTGTGTGTGTGTGTGTGTGTGTGTGTGTGTGTGTGTGTGTGTGTGTGTGTGTGTGGTGATTTCTAACAAACAAAGTGTAAATTCCCACTGGGGATCAATAAAAACTGTCTATATATATATATATATATATATTTAAAATTACAGTTAGCTTGGTGCAGGAAACTGGAAGTGTGGCAATGCAGCTAGCCATTACCAATAGAGGCTCCCAGTGACTCCAAAGTTGTCTTATTTACACATTGGAGTTCTTAGCTTGCTTGCTAATGTTAGCAAGCAAGCTAATGTTAGCCTCTGGTTAGCTACATTTAAGAATCACCTGGTTTTGTTCACAGTTAGAGGGTGTGTGAGCCCCGAAGCTTCACTTTAAAGACGGGACTTCCGGACAGTTGTGTGCTAACCGTGGCTAACGTAAAGCTATGTTGATGCTCATTAAATACCTCTGTAGTCTGATTGCTTGTTTAACATATAGTGGTGTGCATCACATTACTCTTGCACTTACATATAATACAATACAATATCATTAACTCAATAAATTTGTACTTCTCTGTATTTGTGCTGCTGCAACACAATAAAGACTTTTCCTGTCTTATAATGTCTCTTTTTCTAATCCTACATGTGTTGAAATAATTACTTTTGATTTTGAGTAATATAATTACTTTTTCAATTAGTGATATATAATGAGTAAGTGATTCGTTTTTTCCCCTCAAGGCACGTACCTTCACTAAGTCTCACCTCTAGCAACTAGAAAATTGGTTCTTTGGTGAAGCAGGAACTTTTAAGAAAATCTTTCGCATTTAACTAAATTCTGTCCGTGTTAACTGCAAGAGAAAAATGCTGCTGCAGGGCTGAAATCACTAATGAGGGCTGAATAACAAAGGGGGGAATTTGCTGCAAGCCACATGTTTGAATAAAAGAACTCTACACCTTGACATCTTTGGATCCCCAGTTGGAGCTATCAGGTTTTCTACAATGGCCCCAATCAGCGGGGTGCGTTTAAGCGTTAATAATAGCATGTGATTAGGTACAGTATGTGTGCTACCCAATGGCCTTGGCAGGGTTTCAGATGTTTTCATTAGCGTCTGGTTAGTGTCTGGGGAACTGCAGTGTGGGCAGCTCTGGTCCGACGCTACATTGATCACAGCACCATGCAAACAATGAGAGGGGAGTTTTTGAGGGAGATGCCAAGCATAGAGCCAGTGAACTGGAACAGGTTGTGTGTGTGTGTGTGTGTGTGTGTGTGTGTGTGTGTGTGCGTGCATGCGTGCGTGAGTGTGTGCTTGCATGTGTGATATCCTAAAATAACACTGACTAACAACAGAAAGATCATGTTGACATTTCCCAGTGGGGCCATGGTACAGTAGCACAGTGAAGTGGGTCACTACGTTCATATTCTGTTCAGTACATCCGTTCCTAATCCATAGTGTACGTTATATCATAATACAGAACAGACACCAAACGCCGGTGTGTATCTGGAGTCTAGCTGATACTGTTTTCAGCACTTTGCCAAGTCTAACATCACATATTGTCACACCAGTGTGATCAAACAGTCTACTGATAAGCAGGTGGTGCCATGCAGTTCAGACAGGGAAAATGTGTAAGGGTTAAATCAGAGCTGTATGTGTGGGTTATTAATTACCCGTCTGCTTTCTTTTGACACAGGCTGTCGTCTGTTACATGATCTCTTAGTGAGAGATTGTATGGGAGTGATATGTGGTGTGATGTGTGTGTCTGTTCTGTCAGTGCATATGGAGGACATACGTAGGGAAAGAGTGATCAAACTTGGGTCAGAGCACTAAGCTTTGATGCCTCCTCAGAAGTACGGATCTATTGTTTTCTTTCTTCTTCTTACAGGCCTTTTTATGTGCACTTAAAAAGGCACTTAAAGCCCCAAAAACCTATTAATATTCATGACAATGTAAGTAACAACTGAAGCTTAAATTTAGAAAGCTATATAAGGTATTATTTATTAAGTTTAACACCCCTAACATGCTAATGTGTGCTAATCTGCTGCTTCAGGACTGTGTAGGTGTGATTTGATCAGATTTGACTGACAGTGCTGCAACAAAGGCAAACAACCCGACAACTGTCATTACATTTTGAATCCAATATTGCTAAATTCTGATTGGTGCTTAGAATTATGTGACATCAGCTTTTTCCCACCCAGCCCTGCCCACATTAAACCTGTGAAAAAGGCAACACATTGAATAAACATAGTGCCAAGAACCCACCAGTAGCCAAGTATATGATGTGAAACAGCATGTCTTTCCCCTGCACCACATCCACTGCCACATGACTGAAGCGCACGTTGTCCTCCATGAAGTAGGGCACGGGAACCACGGGTTGGACTACCTCATGCATCAGCAAAAACTTCTGAGCGTCCTGCAGGTTTCTTTCAGTCAGGTTCACGTAGGAGCCGGAGTCAATGGTGCCGCACTGTGGAGGTGGGGGAGACAGAAAGGAAAAAGATTGACTGGCTACATAAATAAAAGCTCCAAGCTCTTTGGGATGAAAAGCTACGTTAATATGCTTACTTTTTTTGTCCAGAAGTACCACAAGAGATGAGAAAAGAGAGGGATTTAATGATTAAATGAACAGGGCTAAAAAGTCGATTGCCGGCTCTTTGTGATGGCTAGCTATCCTCACAACCTTAAGGCTTTGTAGACAATACACCGTGGCTGATGGAAGACGACTGAATGAATGTTTGACTGAGCAAGTAATTATCTTTTACTAGATTGTTCCTCATATGCATATATATTGCTAGTGAGTTTTGTAATTGGTCTGTTTGCTCATTTTTTCTACCCCAAAATAAGCTAATATCTTAAAAATGTTTTCATTATCAGAGTTTAATTATTGCTATTCATAATATTACAGCCAAAAAATGTAAATGCTGCAATAATATTCAAAGGACTCCAAAAAATGACTTGCACTCAAAATGTTAGGACCTGCCAAGAAAACAGTCCAACTGTAATCATTGTATCTCCTACAAATAGGTAGATTGTATTGCCACAGATTCATTCTGGTTTTATCAGCTACAGTTGAATCCAAGTTCTCGCTCTGTGTCCTAGTAGAGTTTACCTACTGAAGCAGAGTCAGTGCTGCAGCACTTGGTTATAATGTGAAATAATATCTAATATGTGACATTTCCCCTACTTGATTTATTAAAAGGAGTTCAACAAAGTGAACCTTCTCCAAATGGGAGTTAAAAGCGGGAAATTAAAAAAGTAAGTTTATATTTTTGTGATACTGGAGGTTTATATTATGTGATGTGTTAATTTCTTTAGTTGATATTTTTTTTTATCTGGAAAACAACATAAATGATCTATGTATGGCACTTTCAAATTTGCTTGAAAATTGCTTTTTAAGCTGAAAGAGGTTCCAACCAGCATTATATAGAATATAAAACACTGCTATCAGAGACATGATGTATAATCATGACCCATTGTAGCAATAATAGCATACTAAAAACTAACTTCAAGGTATATACAGTACTATATGTTTTTTGTAGCATGTTGTCACTGTCCAGGGAAAACCGTGTATCTCAAAATGTTTAGATGTCTTTAAATAACTGTCAAGGAATACGTTTGTGTGTGAAATGTAGTCTAGAAACCATTTAAAAATCCATTGTATTACCAAAGAAGTGTGTTGTCACTAATCACAGAACAGTGACAATATTCATGCTTTTTAGGTTGAGAATGCAGTGCCTTTTTCCAACAAGCACAACGGGACTAAGAGAGGCACAAAGCCAGTCCAGCTGGATGAGCGAAGCTAACCATGCATGTCGTCCTCTGTAAAAGAGGTCCCTGGCTTGGGTGAAGATTGTGGATTGAGGCCCCATCCACAAAGAATAGGCTCTCAAGACACAGAGCAGAGAAAACGAAAATAAGCCGTGCTCGACAATTACACTAACCCAAATGACTGGTACTGTTTTTGTTTTAAACATAGTATCGCAGATGCACTGCACGGATTTGCTCCAGGCTAACTGACACAGCCTCGCCGTACTAAGCTGAGACTGGACCTTGGGTGCCGATTAGTTTCTGCTGACTTGCTACAGTACAGTTGCAACAGCACGGACACTTTATACGGATAAATCCCTGGCCTTCCCTGGGCTGACAGATGAGAAACATGGTAGGCTTCCCCGGGATGGGCAACGGATCAGTGCCTATGTCACATCAGGAGATGGGAAATTAAAGCCCTGAAGGACAGGAAAATGCAATACTGTGTGTATGTGCCTTGAATGTGCCTCTTGCTTATGGCACAGATGTGTAGAGTGTGTGTGTGTGTGTGTGTGTGTGTGTGTGTGTGTGTGTGTGTGTGTGTGTGTGTGTGTGTGTGTGTGTGTGCGTGGTTTTTAGTGGTGTGTGTGTAGTGAGGGCTATGTAATACCATATGTCTAAGGTTTCCTTTTGTGGTTTGTCCTTGAATTGCATGCATGTATCTCAGTGTATGCATGATTGTATTTCTGCCACCATGAGACAAAGTAAGGCACTGGCCAGTGAGGGTGTACGACATCTGTGAATGTATAGAGAGACGGATGTGGTGATTTCCTTGGTACAGTCAAGGTGAGGGACAGAACCATCATTTGGCTGAGGGCCCATCCAACACTCAGCTGTCTTGCTCATCATCAGCGCACTGTGCTCTGCCGGCATGATAAGTGCCTTTGAGAAATATGGTTATATTACAGTATGTTTTTTGCCAAATGGGCTTTTGTGTAAAATGGGTAATTTAAAATGAAATTATAATATATATCTAGTTTGTTGCACTTGCAACTTCTAAAGATAAAAAACATTCCAACAGCATTTGGCCTAGACTCTACCTTAACATACTTTCTGCATATGGAGCTTAACAATGAATGTGATTGTACACTAAGCAGTTGCAGCGTGACAGAAAACCTATACAACATAGAGACAGTATTAGCTCCAAACGCCCAACGAACATGACTCATAGGCTGAAAAACCCAGCAGGATCAATCCCTGTGGTTCAAATAAATTGGGGGATTTTCTCTGCAGACAGATGGGGAATTAAGCTCTCAATCAATGACCAATGTGTATGTGTTGAGTGATGAGTTCACAGTGATAATTATCCCTATTTGGCAGCAACAAAGAAACCTCTACTTTTGTGGGCGTATTTGTGTGCATTAGCTATTTATGTGGCTGGTGGCTTTAGGTGCTGGTCTCCCTATGTTGGATGTGTGTAGGTGTGTGTGCACAAAGGGCGAAAAAAAACAAAAAAAAACGGGCAGGCCATAAATCCTCTGCTCGTAAATCTTACCCTCCAACATTGACAAATGCTTGATGAAGATGTCACTGAAACCTAGATAAAGTGTGCATCGGGCCAGCGGTGAGGAGCAGCTATTGTGCCTTAGCTTAAGTGGAGAGATGCAGATGGAGAGGAAGAACTGATCCTGGTTTATCCTTGAGGAACACAGCCTCATAAAAGCTTATGGTATATATATAAACCTCTATGTGGTGTACCAACAGTGTGCTGAGCAAAATGAATCGGTGGTCAGCACTGGCGATATAGAGAAAATTGGTTTTCTTGAAGGTAAGTGAATTTCCGACATGTAGATATATGAACGCATGACGGCAATGAGACACTTTCTAAGTTACAGATCCATGTGTATGTGCTTAGTAAACTGTCAGAGCTAGCACCTTTTCTGCATGAACATTTCATCCACCATTTTCTGCATTAGCATGTCATTATAGATAATGTGTGTGTGACTTCATGATAGCAGCCATCGCGAATGCACACGCAGCTGCTGGCTTGACGGAAAAATGATCGTGGGCCTGTGATGGGAAACGTGTGGAAGTGAAGTGTGTGTCACCCACTGGCAACTGCTTGGTTTGCCCCTCCCAGATTTAGGACAGAGTGTAAACATAAAGTGCCGCTTGTGCAAAACAAGGACAGTTTATTAGAAAGGGACTACAGTTCACAAAATGAGGCCATGAAACATTTTAAAGGAGTGATTGTGCCATTTTAAAAATCAGTGGATTTTATAACGAGCGGTCGTAATGTGTCCGTTCATAAGTAGAGAGAGGGATGATTGATAGAGGGAAGAAATTAATGAGAGTGAAGAGCTTGCTGGGACTCTAAGGCAGGCTCATCAGGGTGAACACACATACACATCACATGCATACAGTTCTTTAGGCAGGCACCCAGACACACATATTGTTTGGCTTCGTTGGCAGTGTGTTGGGACTAAATTACCTCATCCATGAACAAATGATCATTAAGAATTAGCTCACACTTCATAAACTGCCTTAGTGAACGTGTTTTTACACAACTGTAGTGATGCCAATTTCGGGCTGTTGGTCGGTCCAAAACTTTGGTCAAGACTGAAATATCTCTTAGTACAGACATTGATGGTCCCCAGAGGATGAATCTGTCTGCCTTTAGAGATCCCCTAACTTTTCCTCTAGTGGAAACTCAGATGTGAAATGTAAAACATGAAATTACATCTACTGTATAGGATGGATTGCCATACAATTTGGTACAGATATTCATGTCCCCCTCAGGGTGGATCGGAGTAACAAAATGTGTTTGTCCAGCACTTTGGTAGGCCATTCCCATCAGTCTCAGCTGTACTCTGTGTTTAGTGCTAACTGGTAAACATTATACCTTGTAAACACCAGTATGTTGTCATTTTCAGCATGTTAGCATGTTTAGCTCAAAGCACTGCACTACCTCACAGAGCCACTAGCATGGTTGTACAATATTTGTCTTGTTTAAGTTTTTGTGGTGTTCCTCTGCTGTTTATTAAAAAAAAAAAAACAGGCTAGGGCTGTATACAGTAGTTTTGTTACCTGAAAGTCTGGGTTAGGGTTGGGGTAGGGCAGCCACGCTGACCGTGAGTTCTCCTGGTACTTGAAGGGCCCGTTGAAAACCTGTGATATGGCACTGAGATTGAAGGCACACACCGCAGACGCAGCAATGCTGTTTCTGTATGTCAGGAACAGAAATAAAGGGAAGAGAGACCCAACAAAGGGGTTGAAAGGACGAAAGGGATGATAGAGGGAGAAACAGAGGAAAGTATTGGATGAAAGGAATTTAAAAAAGCACACCATACCACTAGTAGAAAACTGCTCAGATGTTGTTGTAAAGCTGACCTCTGTGTGTTTGTATTGCTCTCAGCCAACAATACAAATCAAACAATGGACAGACAGACGCAGACGCCAGCGTAAGTGATCGTCATTATTGGAATATAAATCCAGCAACAGGACACAATTAAGCTGTCTGATTAACTGTACAGATTTCTGGGCTGAAATACAGCTTTGACTTTTTATGCTGTCAGTTTCAACAAGTACGGGTCTCCTCCCTCAGACGAGAGAGTAAAGAATGAGAGTATTAACTCTCAACTTAAACTGAGAGTCTTGGGCGATGTGAATTATAATCCAATGCGGCTGTTCATTAAACTCTGTGCCTGCAGGGGGAAATGTTTCCAATACCCTTCAAAAGACTTCTTTTTCAGCAATGTAAAGGCATTGACCATAAAGAATAGATTACTCAGCTTTTAATAATGGTCTGTGCGTGTGCGCGTGTGTGTTTGTGAGTATGAGAAAGTAAAAAAAATAACAAAAGAAAGGGTGTTTGTGAAAATAGAAAATATTAGTTTTCATCCATGGATGCATCCCATCTCTTACATCCCCCATGTGTATGATACAGTGTACACTTTAACAGTGATGATATGCTTCTTCTAAGGGATTTGAATTTCAGATGGTACTAGCAGGAGCGATCCTGTTTTAAGCTGGTTTGAGTGTTTCTACTGGAAATTCAATTTAAGATGCACATGGCCACGTAAACATTGCTGTTGTATATCACTAAATTTTATATGCTCAGTGTGCATGCTACAAAAAGGTCACATGCTAAGTTAATGCAATCAAAGTTTGATTGTTTACACAACTGACAATGTGATGCCGAACACACTGTGAATTATACATGAAGCTCTGCTGTGGGTGCATTTAAAACAACAAAGAATGAAAGAAAAATCTGATGATATGATAAATTGGCATTTTCATCCGATATCAGCGTGCTGTGAGCTGGATTTCACTTTGGTTCATCCTTCACAATTTTTCCAATTGTGGAAAATAACTTTAAAAGCTCTAAACTTCTAACGACTTGATAATTGAATTAATCTGATTATTTACAAAGGGTTGATTTCGTTTAAAGAAACTGTATGCAAATAAAGATACAACATAAAACATAATATCCTTATTGTGCTTTATTTTGCATCTTTACTTCAGGAAAATCCCTCAGGGTGGAAAAGAAAGAAATTCGTCAACACACACATTTTGTAGATGCAAATTTCAAAGGGTTCTTGTTTTAAAAACGTCAGCTCATGTTAGCTTCATTTGCTAGCTAACTACAGCTGATCAAATCTGCTGGGTTCAGGTGTCATTTCAGCCAGTAGAATAGACGGTCACTAGCTAGATATGAGAAGCTACTTTTGTCTACCTCTGTCTAAAATGAATTACTAAGAATGTTTGTCACCATTATTATTGTAAACTTAATTTGTTGTGCGAGAAGGTGTAGCAACAATAACTAAGGGGGCCTGGGTTTAGATAA
This sequence comes from Sander vitreus, assembly GCF_031162955.1. Taxonomy (NCBI): domain Eukaryota; kingdom Metazoa; phylum Chordata; class Actinopteri; order Perciformes; family Percidae; genus Sander; species Sander vitreus. The sequence goes on from NC_135876.1 coordinate 12,956,690, forward strand.
TGGCCAACTGTGGATTTAAATGCTATTTTCATACATTGTGTCAGTACAGTATGAAGAGTGTAATGAATTTGTGTTTATTGTACATTTGTAAAATCTCATGTTACTCACACGTTGGTAGTGAAAATGCCGTAGAGCAGCTCCAGCTCAGGCAGGTAAAATGTTCCCTGCAGCTCGTTGTAGTTGAAGGGGATTTCCCCCGGGCGAGAGCAGTTCAGCCTGGCCTTCATAAAGGTGGTCCACGTGTCCTCCAGGAGGAAGCGACCGCCGATGTCGTTCTTACATACACGCCCTGCACGGGAAAATACCGTCCGGCCACAGTCATGCTCCACTGCGTTTTCCCGGAAGAAGAAGTAGGTGAAGTTGCCGATATCGTAGGAGGAGACAAAGTTTGGTTCTGTTGAAGGAGAGGTGGCAAGAGACGAGGGAAATAAGTGTGACTAAGAAGACACAGAAAGAAAAAAATGCAGAGAGCTAAGACAAAGATGAAGTGCAGAGAGAGGAAGAAGAAATACCGAAAAAAAAATAACCAATATAGCTGTGGGAGTAAGAGAGAGTGGGAGAGCGAATGGGTATGTGCTATGACTGATTGACTCGCAGTGTGTGTGAGCGTGAGGCCCACACAACAGCAGGTGATTAGGATTAATAACTACAGGCCATGTTATTAATAGCGTTGTGTTGTAATAAGAAAACTCATTTTTCACTCCCCTAACCTAAAGGTTAGAATGAGAAATGACCACAACAGGTGTAGCGTAATAGCTCTCACCCTATCTGAAACACGCGACCTCCATGACACTGTCACAGCTAAGGCCTTCATCTTTATGTATGACATTATTGGATCTAAACTGCACACTTTATTCTCACTGACAGTGATTTAATTCACCTTTAAATGAAAGTGTCCCCCACCCTCCTCATTTCACCCCTCCTCTCCTCTACACCTTTGGAGGGCAGTGCAGGGGGAGACAGAGGGACAAAAATCAATCTGCCACAAAATTACTTATTAAACCTTATCCCAGAAGGTTGCTGCAAAGCAATGTATGTGGTGGCTTTTAATTTATTGTTTCAATTTAGCTTAAATGGGAATCAGATAAAAGACCCTTGCTGAACATATACTGATTGACCTGCTCATCTGAAGGCTGGACACCTTAAGCTGTCTGAAGTTCTCCAATGTGCACTGAGGAGCGTTATGCTTGAAGTGCGTCTCTGAGGTGTCAGACAAGACATTGATTTCTGACGATCTCACAATTTCATGCTCCTCAAAGAAAGGGTGAGATAAATATAAAGATGTTCTAGTTGCTTAGTAACTTCATCGTTTTTACTAATAAAATGCAAAAGAACAATCATAAAGAGAGGATCTTGTTTTCCAGCATTCGCTAACACTCCTTAGCTCACACAGTGGTGATTTGAGGCGGAATACAAGCCTTCGTTCAACAGAGACAGCTTCCTACTCCCATGCAATTTAAGTCAAGCATCTGCCATGCTTAAGTATCCTTGAGCAAAACACTGAATCTCCAAAAGCTGCAGTGCTGATGTTTAATAGCTGTGACAGGGGAAAGCAAAAAGACAATTTTCTCCTTCATTGTGTTTCTTTCTAGTTAAAATTCCCATCTTTATGTAACTTTTTTTTTTTTTTTTTACACACATTTACATAAACAGTAACATCTCTATCTATATCTGGACTCTAAACTTTGTCACTCCCCTACCGTTCAGCCACTTGGAGTTGTACTGGGCAGTGCGCAGCGGTGGTAGGCCACCCAGGCTGCGGTAGATGGCGGGGTCTCGCCCAGAGAAGTCCATGGCCGTGGCAGCGTAAAGCTCCCCGCTGGAGGTGATGAGGGCAGTGGAGTTGTGGAGGGGGTTGTAGGGACACCGAGCCATCCCGCTGATCTGATCGTGGATCTCTGTCAAATTTGTCAGCTGCAACACAGAAAAAGAAGAGGATGAATTAGGCAGGGGAAAGTAAAAAAAGTTTATACTGGAAAGAGGAAGAATAGGCATTGACGGGGAGCAGATGTTGCCTAGATCCTACCAAGACAAAATTATTTGGATTGTTTGTAACAGGAGTATCCCTTAAGTTAAGAAACAAAAACAAAAACAATAAGATGCATTTTTCTAATAAATAAATTAAAAAAAAGTATCAAAGGGCAACATTAAAATGCAAATCAGAGGGGTCTGGTAATGTTTTGTTTGTTCCTGCTGATATGCAAATAAATGTGGACAAAAAAATGCGGACTAAAAACAATACCCCATCTCATTATGTTTTGTTTGGTTTACATCTGCTGCGAAACACACACGATATATATATATATATATATATATATATATATATATATATATATATATATATGAGCAAAACCTTCAGGAGCAGCAAACGAATCAGAGAACACATTTAGAATCATTAGCAGCATAAAACACACAAACAGAGCAGCTGCCTAAAGTCCAATGTCAACAAGCCACCGCTCAAGAGAGCAATACAATTACTAAAACAGGCTTCTTCAATCAAGTTACTCTTGGTTGCAGTGTTTTCTTGGTTTGGTTGATGATTCAACAGAACAACCAGCTGCTTGTCTGGTTAAAACATTATTATACCACATCTTTGAGAAGCCTCTCTGGGTTTAAGAGAGGCTTGATATGAGATGCAGTCTTCTCTCATATTCTGCCTTTAAATAGGAGGCCAAAATCCAACTCCCCACTTTAAAAAAATACTTTATAGCATGACCCTGGCTTACCCCTGACACACTACGCTGGTTCCTATTCAATAAAAAAAACACACACAGGCCATAGCTCAGTGACTCAGCCTTGAATACCAAAAAAAGAGTAATGCATTTTTTAAATCCAAGATGTAATTATATTTTATGGTGCAAAAGTAAACAGTATAGGAGGATTAGATCATAGTTTGTGCTTCCATCCAAGTTCATCTAAATTCCTAAGGCAAAGTAAAAAGATTGCACTAATCTTTTGTTTTCAAATCCAAAAATAATAATTAAAATGATTCTATTTGCAATTACTTTTCTATCAATCAGGGCTTCACATTTTTGACTCCTCCGTGGTTGCAGAGGACCACAGTTACACAGCACATTGGAAAAATTCACAGCTCAATCTCTCCTCACACATTTTGACTGAATAATCTGTGGACAACTCTTCCACTCAAGAGGCCAGACTCCATTCTGCGCATGTGTTGGGGGAAATGAGCCACTTCTTCAGCCAACTTTCTGGAGCCGGTTGATTTGGATCAAGGGTTCTGTTAACTCCTGCCACCTCTGCTACACCCCAACCACAACAAAACAGGGCAGCCCTGTCTGAGTTCTGCTGGCCTGAAATGAAAGCCTGCTATTGACGGAACTCATTCTGCGGGCCGGAATGGCTGTTTTTAGGTCAATTGGGTCATTTAGAAAAACAAGAGGACGAGTGATAAATAGATAGACTGCAGTGCATCCATTGCATTTTGAGGAAGTGGACTGAAAGTCTTCTCTATGGAGCTCCCAGCAGCTGTGCAAGTTGGACACTGAAGTGACTTTGAATGCCTCTAATAAGACTTTTTTAGAAAGAGACAGCTCACAGATTAGACACTGCTGCGAAAGCCAGTTGGGTACTATGTATGGGGCTACTAAGATGCTATTGTGACTGTTTTATCTACCCACCATGACAGGAAATCTAGCCACAAGCTTTTTTCATCGTACAGGATTTTCATTGATATTCCACTGTGGATGCAAATGACATCCTAGCAGCTATTTGTCATGTGAGTGTGAACAGAATGAAAGAGTTGTCACAATAAACTGTTGTTGTACGTAACGTTTTTTGTCTTACTAAGGGCTGTACTGACGTAGCTGTAGCGCGCTGGGTTTATGTTTTTACAGGTATTTCTGGCAACCCTTCCTGACTGTCAAACTGGGCAGTTGATAACAACACACAGGCCAAAACACAAACAGAAATTCCGTCACGGAACGGAATATCTGATGACGCATTGGGGTCATTTTTGGAGTTATTACAGTAAATATATTACATATTGGACCTTTAAGTTAAAACATCATTATTGTCATCAACTTCTTCTGTCACATGCTCAGCAATCACTGCTCGTTTGCAAATTCTATACAAAAACCAAAGTGTAAAAACGGCCAGTAGACTAGACTCCAGGTTATTTGGTGAGCTGGTAGATTTAGTTACCTTTGGTACCATTGGTACCATTTTTCAGTAAAATAATCTGTGAAGAGTGCAGTTTTTTTAAGTGGCACCCAGAAACTTCATTTTAGTATTGTCCTTATTCTGAAGTATAATGGAAAGACAGATGACATGATAAGATACAGTAATATTTGACTTAAATTTGTGTTTGTAGGCTTTGCTTTTTTCTTTCTACTATAAGCAAAAATGTGCTCTTTTTATGTTTTTAGTTAAAGACATCGTCTTGCTGCTATTGCCATTATCCCCATCGTCAGCGTCATCATCAGTGGCAGCATGGGTAAAAGTCAGAGAAATTAACAGCTGTTTAATCTATAACCTCTGAGCACTTATTAAACTAATAGAATATTCTGCTCCTTCTCTGTTCATCCATCACCGCTGATAGTAAATCTGTCTGAGCGTGATTCCATTGCTGTTGCTGTGTGCCCAACCAGTGTTTCACATTAACGGATGTTCAGTGGGTAAATATGACAGCGCCTGATGAAATACTGCTATAATAATGTCATGACATTTCAACTATATGTATTTTCACAGCGGCAAACAGTCATTATGAGCCTGTGACCTTTGGGTGCAGTGCTTTTGGACCAAAACAAATGTCATCATAATAGTAAACTCCTGCCGCCTTCTCCACTGAAATCCCACAGAAGGAGACACAGGTATTTTATATGGTTGAAGGTATGCACAATAGGCTGACATTTTAAATGTTGGTCTATACTTAACTTTAGTGGGCATTTGTCAGTAACAATATTGGACGAAAAAGACACTTCAGTTACCGAGAAACATGGTTATTAGTACCGTACGCTGTTGTAATAAACATGAGGGGTTGCAAACTGGTGGTTGATACAGACACAAAACAAATATTGTGTTGGCCTCACTGTTCCAAAAGCCTGCTGGAATTTAAACTGAAAAGTCTGACTAAACACAAAATTAAAACATGGGATATCGTCACACTAAGTCAAACAGCCTACATAAGAAGAAAAGACATGATTTGATTTAAAGAATAAAAGCTAATTACCAATGAATCATGAAGAAGGGCAAAGCAGCACAGATAAGACAAAGACATATTTACTTGTGTCTGCAATACTTATCAGGAGTAATGAGCTTAAGGCAATATTTTGATTACGCCGTTTAACAAGTTTGAGGAAACACAACTTCTTAAATAACCGAGCTTAATAGGATTCATCTTATAATTGGTCTACATCCCTGACTGCACAACAGAGGAGGCGAGAACAGCCAAACAAGCTCATACAGTAAATCCTGTGATATTAGGATCACGACTCCATCACATCTTGATTAAATGTGTTAATCAACCTTGGCCCTTTCTGTTGACATTGTTAGTTTGATCAATAACACTTCAATTCATATTTGCAAAGTTATTGAAGGATAATGACTTATGAAGATGTGCTCATGGGGTAATAGGTGTTCCTTTAGAGATTTTCAGCACTGAAAAACAAATGTGACACATATTACAGAAAAGGAAAAAGAACTGAGCAACTATGGCTGCTGTCAACTTCCACTCTGCACTGCAACATGGATGGGAGACTCCTGAGGGACCGCGAAGTGCAAAAAGTGAGATACTAATGAGGCTACTTCACTGACAAAGACAGTTGAATGTGTCAGAATGGACTTGGTTTTACCTTATTAGCTGTTTCTTTGTCACTTCTATTTAGTTTTTAAAACCTTTCTACAATTCTATTTCAGAATTTCCTGTTAAATTCTTTAAAGCAACACGATTTTGCAAAACAGCAACAATTGTGGCCACAAGTGATTGATTATCATGGGATTATGGGATAATGGTGAATTTTGTAGTGTTTTTGTATTGTACAGTAGCACAAATAGAGAAGAGTATTCAAGTCAGTAAAATTACATCTGTTCTACATGAATGTCTTTCTAGCTGACATTAGCTAACATTAGCTACTGGTTGTACCACACCAAGTAAGGCTGTATGGGCAAAACCTGTGTGTACTGAACAGAGAAAGGCTGCATTTTATTGCTCATGGATCAGCCTCTTCCGTTTTACTTGGAAGAATGTGTAATTACTGTGTGTCTTACTTTGATGTTTAATTAACCAACCCTATTCAGTGTTGGGTTGGAAAACCTTGCACAATGTGGTACACAGACAAAAAATGACAAATTCCAAATGAATTTTGACATAAAAAAAAACAGTTAAACCAACAGTCAGTGTGTTTATTGAAGATTGCATTGTAATAATAGCTTGCTAGGCCAGCAGCTAACATGCTAGCAGATTAGCTTGCTAGCGGTAGTGCTAGCTCAACATTCACCTCTGGTTTGTGACCGTCCCCAACATTCATATGCAAAATTACTTGCTGACTTTACTTGGATCAGACAAAAGAGTTTACATGGTCATTTAAATAGAATCAGAAGCCTTAATATGGTTACGAATAATTGGCCTTAATGTGAACCTGGTTAAACAAAAGTAGCAGAAACTGTGATGTTCGTACCGTTCGGTTGGTGCAGATGGGGGTGAAGGCGTTGGTTCCACAGGTGAACAACCTGTTCCCATTCACCAACAGCACCCTGATGTAGTTCTGGCACTCCTCCTGTGGAAACACACCAGCAAACAGCAGCGCCGTTATCTTTACAACAGCAGCATTAGGCAGAGAGACAAAATTACACTTTAAACCAATAAATGAGACAAACACCCGAAACCGCGGGAAGGCTACTCTAAAACGTGGCCAAGCTTGACAGAGTCGAATCAAGGCTAATGCCCACACGGCTTAGCCCTGTCACATCTTAATTTAACAGGGACCAGATCTGTGGAAGGATCTGACTGAGGTGGAGAACAGATAAATGCAACAGGCATGGGAGAGGACCACTCAGGATTGGTTTAGGAAATTGCCTTGGCTTTGTTGACTGGTCAAAAAGTGAAATGAAAGTGTAGCCCCTCATATGCTTCATTAAAGCATGTTTCTTTTTAGGCTGCTCTACATTAATCAATTCAATCCCCTTTCTCTCTCAATTATAGTGAAGTACAGGTTCACCACTCTTTTCTTGGCTCGCTCCTCCTGAGGTTTTTGCCTGGGTTTCTAGCAAACCACTCAGCACTTGGTTAAAAGCATGCGACAAATAAAGCGGGACAGACGTGGTGAATGATTGATTGAATGATTGATTGCAGCTGAACGTCATGAACTCTCGACATTGCCGTAGGGCTTTCATGCAGGTTTACTGGAGATGTCCATCAACAAAACAACAGCAGTCAGTATTCTTGACAGAGAGTGGCATTTGCTTTTGTCCTAGGACAAGGTAATAAACTCATAGGGTCCCCTCCATCTGAAAGGGGCCATGGCTGGATTGGGACCCTCGTAGAAATTTAAAACCTTGTAAATCTGCTAGTGTCTTAGACACTTAAGGTGCCCAGGGCAACACCCCCAAACGCCACCACCACCCTCTCAAGGGTCTGATTTAAGAGTGGAGGGCACCGTAGGAGAGATGGATGGAGTAAGGGCTTTTATTTCCCCCGATCAACATGAAGGTTGACTCATAAAACAACTCGTTTCCTGGTGCTAAGCACAGCCAAAGTATGTGTGTATGTGTTCATATGTGTGCCTGTTCAAAACAGTGCGTCTGTAGTAAAACTTGTTATGTATACCTATATATCTTTGCTGATTGTGCAGCTCGTTGTGAACTGTATGCTTGTGTATATGTGTGCGCATGGATGCAGGAGTGGGTTGTGTGGCATCTGCATAATTTAATTATTCTCTGCTGTTTGTTTCTACAGTAAATAACAGCATATTTAATATTTGCCCAGCCTAACCGTCTTGACTTGTTTTCAAAAACTTCCTGACAAATGTTCCACGTCTGTACTGTAATACAGAGGCTGCTATGCTTGGCTCTCGCATTATAAAACAAAGCAGAGGCAGCAATCAAGTCCTGTCAAGTCAATTCATCTCTCCTTTCTTCTCCCGGTTGAAATAAATCAAATACACAAGAGAAGAGCGGACGCGTGCATTAAGAAGAAAAAAATACAATCACTTGTAAATTCACTCAAAGCACAGGCACGGTATCTGTGTAATAGCTTAAGCGATGGTATATTGCTGCGTGCTGAGTTAGGTAATAAACCATCGAAAGCCCTGTCAACTGCCGGAGAATGAAGTCTTTTAATGCTATTCTTAGTGTACATTACGGGAGCTGATTCTCAGAAGGGAACATTGAGCAAAATAATTTGACTCTGGGAAACAACAGTGACTCTCAAGGACTGAGGTAGCTTTGGTCTGTAATTCACAACAGCTATCTTGTGCTGGCCAGCCCGTGCATGCCTATTATGGGTTCCTAACCACCTTTCACAGGAGGATAAATACACAGCGGTGCACACACACACACACAGGGATCAGGGCTGGGTAGTTCACCTACAAGTCAAGTTCAGCTCTAAACCAGCTGTTTTGTAGACAGGGGTATGCCTTCTAACCGCATAGAAAAACATACACTTCTGCACAAAAAGAACCTACAAAAAACAATAGGAACTCCCTTTATGCAAGGCCTATAAATACGAGTTTGGCTGTTGTTGGGAAAGCTTTTGACTTTACAACTTGATTTATATCTATTTTGAGGACAATCACACGTATAAAGCAGGGATTCCCACTGAGTCGAAATGTTAACGCCGACTGAAGAGTTCCATGTTGCTTTACAGCTTCAATATGTTTCATGCTGTTTTGAAGCCTGCAGCTTTGCAATTTCGAAAATTGTTTAGCAGTGGTGGAGGTTTCTTTTTAAATTAGTAGTTTATACTGTTGTTAAAATGTAACTTTTACACATCAATATCAATTTATTAGTCGTCTTCCCGGGCTCTGGAGGGAGCTTCATCCAATCTGAGAAAACAACCCTTGTGATGTCATCAGGGTTACAACATGTTGGGTTTGGCTTGGAGATTATACTTTCAGCCATGTTAGCGGAATGGCTAGAGGAATGGTAATGTCGTTGGCTGGGTTGGTCAATCCCCTGACTCCTTTGAAGATATGAATTTGTCCATTACTTTGGTTTATGTGTTCTGTACTTTGTGTTTAGCGCTAAGTAGCAAATATTAGCTTGCTACACGCTAAACAAAGATGGTGAACATGGAAAAAATTATACATAAATATCAGCTTGTGATCATTGTCATTGTGAGCATGTTAGCATGCTGATGTTAGCATTTAGCTCAAGTCACTGCTGTGCAGCCTCATAGAGCCGGAAGCAGGTCTGACTCATGACTCAGGTGCATCACAAACAGGGTGCAGAGTTTGAAATATGTTAGCATTTACCAGACATAGAGGGAGTCAACAAAACAAAGAGTTGTTATTGAGTTGCATTATGGAAAGTGTAGGATCTAGGCTTTTTGTCCCTCACACATCCAAAAACTTAAAGGGATACTAAATTGCTGGAATATACACCTTTAAATGTCTTGATTAAAACCAATTTGTTCAGATAGCTTCAAAATAGCAACCATGAACCTAATTCATGAAGTGCACCTTTTACTGAGGACAAGATATTTTCTGCTAAATCAACACAGGAACTTGTTTTTCTCAAGTGTCTGACAAAGCAATATAACAGTGTGACGTTTGAAATGCTCAGGCATCACTTAAACTTACCTCAGACTTTCCACGGCTGAAGCAGGCTCCCTTGGTGAACTCATCGCAGTGCCACTCAGCCTCCTGTGGAAAGAGAGAAAAGAATTATGAGGCTCAAAAAGAAGCAACCATCAGAAACATTTGGTGCCATGTCATCATGAACCACTTTGAAAACCTCTCAGGGAACCAAATCAAAACTAAAAGGCTAAATTTCAACCTTTTTGAAGTCAATTTGATATCTGGTGACATTGTCTGAGATAGCAGAGACAATAAAAATGCCAGAGAAGACATGAACACACAGTCACAAATAGAAAACCATACTGCAATGACTTAGATACGCTGGCTGAAGCACTCATTTCTGTGTGCTGACTATTCTTTGACTTGAGTGGGAGGAATGGATTAAAACAGAAGCGAACAGTAAATTAATCTGACATTACATCTTCACTGTACTCTCAATACCACATACACACTTACAGTATACACAAGTTTATAAGCCATATTTAATACAGACGCAGAATCCAATTCAAATCCAATTAATGTGCATTCCAAGCAGAGACCTCAAGAAACGAGTCTTGTTTGTGCCGAGCTGAATGCCCGATTTGATTTATGTTTGAGGAAAAAGGAGGCATCTTTAAGACGTAACACGCAAGTCCCTAGAGTAGGATGTCAAAGTGATTTACATGTGAGGAAGAAACAGAGAGACGCTTTTTACATTTTACTACAGGAGGGAGAGGAATAAGGAGATAAAACGTTGACTTGTCTCCTCCGAGGGTGAAGACACCAGCGTGCTCCAATTTCTACCTTTTAATTTCAGCGTGACCTCTGGGGGGGCTTTCTCATTGATAAAAGTTCTCTATTCATGAAATGAGTGTTGGCCTCAGGACAGCACTGGGCCACTAAGACACTCACGCTTGTGACAGGCAGAATTAGCAGTCACTGCCACCAGGCAGTTAGAGGAATATTTAACAGAAAAATTGGCTGGCGCAATAATACGCTTAATGCCAAGTCACGAAAAGTCTCCAAAAGTAAAACTTTCAACTTCTTTTTTTAGCCAAAAAGACACGAGTTTCCTGCATTCATAACTTGGCTAGTGGCCAGCGGCGCAAGAGTTCACTCTCTGTGGGAATATGGTAAATATCGCAAAATGAAAGAGAATATTAGATTTCACCTTGGTATCAGGAAGATTTTATTGCCGGACAAGAGGGGAAACAAAGCTGAGACCCCCTCAGCACTTCTCAGACAACTTCTTTTATTTCCTATTTAAGAAGGCTCTGGGAGTTTCCTCTGTGTGTTTTATGACAAGGCCTTTGCTTTCCGCCTGACTGGCCTTTGGGAGGCGTAGAAACACCCATAGGGGCACACTCACACATACATGCACACATAGGCAGTAACAGGAGGGAGCTTAGAGAGAAGAGAGAGCTCAGGGTATGGGGTCCTATTCAGGGAGGATGAGATATGGAGTATTAATGTGAGCTGGCTTCTCTCTCACTCTGTGTGTGTGTGTGTGTGTGTGTGTCAGTTCACATTCCAGCCCAAAGCTGGCTATTCTGGGTCCGTGCAGCCACCACAGACACAAACCACACACATCAGCACAAGCAGCACAGTCTGCACACACAGCACCACAGCGTGTCCCAGCTGAATTGAATGTAGGTGCTGAAAAGTGCTTTCACTTATCAGGGGGGGGGGAAACCTGTTAATGGCCCGAAACCTTACCCACTCATGTTCAGGGTAAAAATCAATCATAATACAATGCAAAATCACAACTTGAGATCACATTAATGGGAGCAAATTGGTTGCTTTTATCATTACGGGGTGATTAAGTAATTTATCATCATCTGAAAAAGTTCAAAGCAGATTTTCAGAGTAGTAGATATTCCTCATTACATGTTTAACATCAACTTTATGACTGCTAAAAAGGGTGATGTTCGTAAGCCTTCAAGAGGGGGATATGCTGGCATCATTGACCACTAAAGCCACCCTTTCTGATGCCCTGCCTCAAATGGCCCAGAGTAAAGAACAGAATCCCAGCCATTCAGTCGGCGAGTGCCAGCGTTATTAAGGAACATTAAAAGCTCATTAACATGCTTTTGTTCAGCCACCGTGCTGATTTATGTGTCTTAAACCGAAATATGTCTGGAATGCACTGTTGATAAATAATAATTATTGGCTTTATCAGAGGAAGCTGCGTTACAAAGACTGCTTTCTGCGCTTTTGTCACCTAGAAGAAATCAAAATAGAGACTTATAGGGGAAACAAAGAAGATGAGAGAATAAGAGAGGACCCAGATTAAATTAAGTGAGCTGAGCATGGTGGTGAATTGGCCCAAAAGAAAAATAAATATCCATCATGGCACTGTAATCATCTCTGAAGAAAAGCAACCATTGGGTATTGTAGAAAGGGAAGCGATATACAGATGTTAAAGGATAGTTATAGTTTATTACAGCTATTTCTTTTTATCATTTTCATTGGGTATGATAACATTGTACTCAACAAATTAAGTAAATGGGAAAGATTTGGGAACAACTGAGATCACTACAACAACAAAAACATGGACAATCAGATTATCAGCCAAAAATGTATCCAGATTGTCTTCCCTCATCGAAGGTACGACTATGATAAGTACAACAGATCAACGTTAAACCAGGAAATCAGTCTGTAAACTGCAAGCCCCAAGAATCGAGTAGCATGTTGTTGCAATAGAGGAAGCTGCAGTTTCAGGAACACATTTCTAGGAACCTAGTTTTCGGATAGATGCTAGAATGCAGTTATGCTAACCCTAACCTCGCTTTTAACCTGTAAAAATGCGGTCCTAGGAATGTGGTCCTGAAAATGTTAGCTTCCTCTATTGCAGGAACATAGCATAGCAAGAAACAGTGGTGGGCTTAAAGCAATTTCTGTGTCGTGGGTACACCTGGTGTTGCAGGTGCACACAAGCCGAAAAAGGCATATTCCCATACACAACTAAACAAACAGCTGTATGGAATTATGAGCATCACAGAAATCCCTAAATAACTTGGAAAACCTAGAAACAGTCAATTCTAGCGGATCCGTTAAATATTTCGTGCCATCATGTATCGTGTATCATGTGTGCAGAAGCCAACAGGAAGTCAGTTGGCTCAGCGAGAGAAAGTCTCTAACACACATGCTCTAAAAATGGGCAATACCACCTGAAAAATGTTGGCTTTTCTACGCGGTGAGCAACTTTGAATGAAGAGGCTGCCATCTTGGAAAGTAGTAGTTTGATTGCTCCTGCTTCTTTCCATGTTGGACTGCTTTTTGACAGTATTGCCACCCTACCAGATCTCAGCAATAACTTGGTGAGTACAGTCTTTTTATTTCCAAAAGGTATGCTAGCCAAAACTACAAAAACAAGACCCTAGTTGCAACCAACCAGAATAATCCTTCAAGCTAAATAAGTGATTAGGATGCAGATATTCAGAGAAAGGCAGAGGGAATTTGGCACAGTCGGTAGCAGTCATTTGTTGCTTCAGGGAAGCTGAAAAACAATTCCTAAGATGTTATGTTCTGTGTGTCCGCCCTCTCTTCTGTCCCCTGTAATGGGTGCAATCCTCAGAGATGAACCATTGTGCTCGGGCCTTTCGTCAGTCCTCACACTGAGGGTCTATTGTCACTACGAGGTGGGTTCAGGACAGATACCAAGGGAGAGAGTGGGCAGGGAAGGAGATAGACAGAGACAGTGGAGATGACAGAAAAAGGAAAATAAAGGACAAACAGAAAAAACAAAAGAGAAAACAGAGTCCAACTTAGGAGTCAGCCAGAACAAGGGAGACAGTGTGGGCAGAGTGAAGTAGTCAGTAAGACTGAGGAGAGAGTGAGGAGCTGAATTCCAAAACAGCACTGTTTCCAGACATGATACTGAATATATTTTTGCATAAAGAGGGTCCAGAGAACACACTCGCTGCTGACAGCTGTCTAGCTCTATGAAATGACTGGCTGTGTCTCATTATAAGGGGATGGCGGGTTGAGAGTGAGATCTGGACAAATCTAATCTGTCTTATGAATAGCTGATATTGCCTTTTGATGTGCTGGCACAATATTTACTATTCAGACTGATGTCTTCTGATGTAAGCTGCTGAAAGATTTACGCATAAAATTGGTCTTTATGCCACATCTCAGCTAGTCTATATCCACGACGTTCCCTTCCGGGATTGCTCTGGTGCCGCAGGAAATTCCGCCGGATGCATGTCTTTTCATCCGATGTCCGTTTCCTTCCGCTTTCTTTGTGTTGGAATTTTTAACTGGTTGATTTATGAGGACTATGGTTAACTGCTCCTCAGATCTCTGCAGGGTAAATCCAGACAGACTAAAACAACTTTTGAACGTACACATGTTCCACCAAAACAAGTTCCTTCCAGAGGCTATTTTGCAGAGGCACGGTGGCTCCGTGCGGGGCTTAGCGCCGCCCAAGATGATTGTGATTGGTTTAAAGAAATGCCAATAAACCACAGCATGTTTTTCTCCCATCCCCGAATGCTGTGTGGACTAGCCAGACCCTCCTCCGCAGCGCTGTGGAGGAAGGTCTGGCAAAGCGAGACTACATCTCAGCGAGTGTGTAGTTCTGAGTCAATACATAAAATATATCATCATAACAGCATAAACAGGTAAGTCAGAGTTGTAGTGATATCACTGAATATGCTGGTATTTGTATTTCCAATCCCACTGATGCATTTCACTCTATGCATGGAAATGGCCGAGTTAGTGAGTTCTAGTAATTGAATTAGCAATGCTTCCAGAGTTATGGAGGACAGTTTCTGTGAGCTACTGATTAGCTGGACTAATTGTCTGTCTGACAAAGTGTAATTGCAAGAGGCAGGCCCATGAAATACAACATGTGTGACTAAAGAGAGCCTTTTGTTTTCTTTGGAGTACCCTTTCCTTCTTAATGACAAAACAATACGAGGGGAAGTGAAGAAAAATGGCGGCACAATATACATCTCAACACCATACAGTAACTGTTGCCAACGGGAGCTGTTATGGATAGTGTTTTCATGAGAGAGAGGCTGGAGTGAATATACACTCTTTTTCTCCTCCTCTGGTGCTGTATCGAATGGTGAACAATGCCACTGATCCTCCTCATCCCAGTGCTTATCGACTAATGCTGTGCTACTGTGTTTCTGTTAAAACGTGGCCTGAATGTCTGCATCCTGTTTCGATTTAGGATAACAGCGCACTAATATTTGATTTTTCCTTTTAATTTCTTCTTTCATTAGCACCTTTGCTTAGGATATTGTGAATTCAACAAGCCCTTATTGTGCCTGCAAATTAGACACTTTGGGTTTAAAGGCGCTGACACACCAACCCGATTATCGGCCGTCGGACAGTCTGGCGAGGTCGGTGACCCGAGTCCATTCGGTGTGTTCCGTGCCGTCGTCAGTTGGAGGAGCCGTCGGCGTTCATTTGGGCCAATTTGACTTGTTGAATCGGCCAGTGGGCAGTCGGACTCAATGACCAATTACCGGAAATGACGAGCGGGATGAGCGTGACAAATGCCTCTCAAAATCTGACGAATATCTTTTAAACTGACCTTTGTCGATCAGAAATGAAGACAGATTCCGCAACTGCATGGCCTATTTCTTGCTTAAAATGTTTTCAGAAACACGTTTCGGTGAACTATTTTCGTAAAATATGAGATTGTATTCTGAACGAGCCGCCATTATGGTCTGGCTCTGAGCTCACAGGCAGACAAAAACACAAGACTGAGTGGTACATCCAGCCGGTTTGGCCATTCATCTGCCCTGGTAGCACAATGGGAAATTAAACACAATGCAAATGCTGAAGGGCCGATTCATCAGTGTTTGTCCCCTCTGCAGTGGGCCATGGACGGTGGATAATGGCGATCCGAGCGTTGATTCGCTTTCCCAAAGTTGGCAGCAAAAAAGATCAGGGAGTTGAATGACAGTCAGAGGGGAAAGTAGTACAATACTGAACAGATGTGAAATATAAAGTGGGATTCACCTGTAGATAGAGGGAGGATATTGTGCTTTGTGGCTGCTGTTTTTATAGCTAAGTCTTTAGCTGTGGTCGCTCTAAAAGTTACTTGTGCATGCTGCAGAGTTAAGTCCTTGTATTCTTTTTTCACTTCAGTTGCACAAGTTTGAAAGTGGAGCAAGGAGAAAGGTATCCACCTTTTGTTCTTGTCAGTGTTTTCCAGATCACTGAGGATGAGGGTAGAGGTTGACAGGGAGAGGAAGGCCTTTTCAGGCTGTCGAGACACTGCAGAAAAAAACTTTGTGCCAGTGCCAGATATTAACTCCAATCAAGGCCATAGGGAGGGCTGACTCATGTTTCAAGTCTTGACTCCTCCCACTTCAGCCCCCGATTGCTATTCAGTCCGAGAACAGGCTAGCAAGTTCATGTAATGTGGAAGGTTTTCTCTTTATGATTCGGAAAGTGTCTTCCTGTCATGTAAACAGTTCCTCTGACAAACCTGTACATCTTTCATAAGTGACTGAAGCCTTTCTACTCCCAGGACTCACTGAAGAGCAAATACAGGGAGGGACCTCGAAATGGGCAATGAAAGTGCAGAAGTTCTCAGATGGCTTGACATCAACTCTTTTAACAAAGGTCCCCTCGCTTTCCAACTTCTGATGTTCTTGGCTTTTTTTCTATGTGTTATTACTTCCAAGCTAGGAGGGCATTTACTGAGGAGATTATGGCTGCGGGGCTCAGGCTTTATCGATCTCAGAGTCTCAACTCGATATGTGCAATAGAGCGGGTTAGACCAGCAGGGTTTAGCTACCACCCTAAGTGTCACTATTCTCTAAACCCTCCAACATACAATGGTAACACTACCAACTACTTATAGTTTATTTTATGCCTTGCACAAAGCTTGAAAACAACTCATCATACAGCAAAAGAGTGTGGGATTCGTTTTGCCTTCATGAAGCAAAAGCCATGCCTGTTGTTTTCATAAATGTTTCATGCATGCACATACAAGATGAGATCAGCCTGTCATCGATCATATGGTAATTATATCCATCTCTTTAGCGTACTATAGGCTGTTTGTATTACACCTGCTCTAAGCCTTTTGCTCTGTCAACCCATACACAGCCTCCCTCTTAGCGCTGCCAGCCATGCAAGAACAAACCACTGCCACTGGGCATTATCTGATATGGCTGATACATGGGGATGGGGTGAACTCACAAAGACAAGTGTAGGTGTAGCTTTTAGCTTATTTTCCTTTTGCAGGAAAGAAAAAAAGGAAAAAAAAGAACCTCATGCAACTATTTTGAACAGCGGTGCAACCGAAATAAAAACCCACTGAACTACTAACGACTGTTTGTGCTCAAACTTTCTTTGCTCACTCTGACACTCTCGGCACCATATTTCCTTGTAAATCTATTTCAACAATCGGCAATGCATGTGAGGTGAGTGGAGCAATGATGCCAAAAAGGATCAAGTTTTTCATATCCAACAACAATAAGTGTGACAAATATATGTATACCGAGCCACAGAGGCAACCAAATCTCTGTGCAATTAATCTCCTGTTTTTCTGCCAGGGTGAACATGAAGGAAGGAGAGAAAAAGATTGCAGAGGGAGGTAAATAGAAAAATAGCACCTCAGCAGTTGAACTTAGCCTTCCCCTTGACTCTACAGCCCTGGTCCAATCAAATGCAAAGCAGGCACTAGTGCACTGGTCATCTTGAATTGGCGCCAAGGCTGAGCAGGGATTACCAAGTCCTATTCTCTTTAGAGAAGATGTCTTGGAGATGAGGGGTTGATTGGGTCACTGGAATCTCCTGGTCGATTCTGCAGTGCCAGCCGAGCGCAGGATGAAATAAAGAAGGAGGGATGATTGGGTGCATGAATGACACAGAGTATGTTTAAAAAGCATGTGTCCCAGTGAGCGGCAACTAAAGACCAGCTCTGCGTGAATCCTCGTCTATCTCTGTGGGGGGGGTTCTTTCCTCTGTCAGTGTGCTGTCTCACTGCTCTCTCATTCCTTTGTGTGTGCTGCCCTCCACTCCTTTCCATCCAACAAATGCAGTCTTGCCTCTCATTTTGTCCGACCGTTTTTCTCATTTTCCCTTCCCAGGCGGATTTATATCAACAGAGCTCCCTCCAGTCTCCCTTTTGTTCCATCCAGCCATTCTCGCTCCAGTTTCTCTTTCTCTCCTCTCCTCTGGTTTTCCAGGGTGTAAGTGGCAAACATCAAGAGTTGTCAGACCATCAAAGAAGCCTTGCTGCTACCACCTAGAAATAAACCCCTTCAATGTGTCAATGTTTGTATGGTAACTCAGTGGGTCACAAAATGCTTAGCTCCACAGGGGGATGTGGGCTTATACAAGTGTAATAAAAGAAAGAAAAATGAGAGGATGCAGAGAAATATTAGAATGACAACATGTGGGAGAAGGGGGAATGAAAGACTAATTGCTACCTTGAACATTCTTCTATGCATGTTTTGTGCAAATTTTACAGCACATCACCATCAGCAGAACTCTAGCCCTGAAGTTAGCATTCTTTCAAACTCCATGTTCATACCCTAGAAAATGTGGAAAGGTACAGCTGCAGAGTATATGTTATACACAGTTTCAAATTGGATTTAAACAAGCAAGATATTTATGCTGTCTACACTTTATAACATCACTCTTTCCTTCCCTCTGCGTGTAGACTCACAGCGCTTTTGACCAAACCCACTTGTCACTCCACCGGATGGGAAGTTGTTGTGACATGTGAAATGCTAAACCATTTTACTGTAACAGCTTTAAGTTGTGGGAGCTGGCAGCACGCTACGACTATAGCACGGCGTTAGTTGGAGGCAAGCAGCGCTGTGGGTGCGTGTGCCAGCGTGACTGCAAGAGCAGACATATTCACTCAGAACAGTGGATGAGTCAGAAAGACAGAGTGAGACAGAATTAGCACTCACCTGGATCAGTGTAAGGTCTTCCAGATTGAGTCTGAAGAGGTGATTTCTGTAAAAAGAAAAAAAAAAAAAAGTTTGTGAGCTAATGGAGCCATTTTCTTAAAAAAAATCAAGATGTGGCCAAAGCTCTGTACAGTTTTTATCTGTGTTCTCTCTTTAGTTCTTTCATCTTCACCCCCTCTACCCATAGTGCCACCAGTACAAAGGGATTTTGGGACAATTTCCATATCCAAAAGGGGAGCATACAGACTTAAACTGCTTAAATAGCAAGTTAGGGGGTAAAAAAAAGATTCAGAGGATGACTACACACTTACTACAAAAGAGTTTTTTCCCCACCTATTTAGCTAGTTTAAAAAAAGATCAAAATTGGAACAGCAGAAGCAGAGATATTGTCTTTTTATTCCACACATGCTTCTTCCTTGTCAAAAACCTGGTGCCTCCATTACCCACAATACAACTCGACAACTTTCACATATGCAGTAGTACTCCCTAAGACCTGTAAACCGACTTTGATGTGTACAAAATGAGTTTCCGTTTCAAACTGTTAAAATATTTTTTCCCCTGGTGGCATAAGGAGTTGGAAGAGTTTAATCAGGTTACTCATAGGTGGTGGATGGTTGGATTCCAACTGCTGCAGCAAATGATGGACCTCTAGGTTTCTTCAACCGTTAATTAGGAAGCAAAAAAGACTGGAAAGTTTTACGATATGCCACTATCTCTGGAGTTTTGTGTGTATGAGAAACAGGGAGAGAGAAAGAAAGAGATTGAAAGAAAATCAAAGCCTCGTGGTGAAACCTCACTCCAGTAAGTGCCTATCCTGCTTTGCTTGAAGCCTTTCAATTTGCACAGCACAAACAAAACATTTCATTTCACCAATTTTCATTGGCATTTACAACTTTTCAAGAAACATTAGGGTCTTTCAAATGCCTCAAGAGGAATATTCTATGTTTTGAATAACAATGTCTAGATCAAATGAAACCTGACAATTAGGACTAAAAGCATTATTTATTGTGATTTTTTTCCCTCTTTGAGACTTCTGTATTATCCATATTTTGAAAATTGTTTTAAACATTTGGTGAATTTAGTTCAATTTCACAGGAAAAACTCTTTATAAAGATCGACCTGTGTTGCTTAAAAACTATTTTGCAGGCAGAGACCCTGCAATAGCTATAACGATAACCCATTATGGGTTTTTCTTTCATATCAGCAATCATTTTTAAAGGGCAAGCATTGTTTTTTTTTATAAAGTAGATACCTTATTTTGGAGCTCAACTCTTCAAGCATGTTTATTGTTCACACACATTCTTGCACACATACACACAAACACTTTCACTGAGATCTATCAATCTCCTGAAGAGTGGCTATCAGCCAAGTCTCAGTGTGGCCATGGCCCCGTTTTACTGTATTGATATTTGCATCGATCCCTCTTTCCTTCCATTATCACTCATTCTTCTAAACCAGCCTGCATCCATCCATCCAGCCACAACGCCTTTCACAGTTAGACACTCCACGGTCGTCAAGTTGGCACCGAGAATTGAACTAAATCTTACATCTGATTTTTTTTTTGAGTGCTCCAAATACCATGTGTTGATAGAATTGGCTGAGTTGTAGCTAAAAATAAAAGATTGCCAGGAACAAAAAAACATTGTGTGGCTTTTATATATTATATTATCACAGTTTTGCCAGCAGTTTCAGTAAGAATCCACTGGCCTCTTCGACCTTTGCTCCTTATCCATCCACACATACACACTCTCCCCGATTAGCCTTTTCCATCTAAGTTCCTGGGGTGCATTAGTAAATTCCCTGGGCTCATTTTGTTTTGCTGCTGGCTCCTTTCTTATCTCTTGTTCATGTTGTGGTGAGTGTTTCTGTCTATTGACAAGTAAGCCATTAAGAGAAGTGCAGAGCGTACTTCATCTGGAATCAGCCACAGACTCACACAGCGTGAATGTAAGCATCCGTTCCACAAACACACACGCACGCACGCACACACACACACACACACATATACACACACACACACACACACAAACACACACACACACACACACACACACACACAGACAATGGACTTGGAAACAATCTCCAAAGCCATTTTTCTCCGGCTTTTGAAGACACCTAGAGAAAGTGATCATTACTCATGCAATGCACCAACAAACACTAAAAAGAAGGGGGATAAAAGACAAGACAATAACAGGACAGACAACAACAGAAAGAGACAGGAGGGAAGACAGAGAGACAAAAGTAAAAGAAAAGAAAGAGAAAAACTCAGATATGGGTTACCTGGCACCGACGATCAGTTCGTTCTGGCCAGGGTCGAAGGTCAGCTGTGAGTAATCCACCGTGCCTTCTGCTTTGAACCTGAAGATCCACGGCTCCATCGCTGCCAACGACACCACAGGACACAAAAAATGTGAGTCAATCAGAGAGGAGACTTTACGACTGCAGATGACAGCTGTGCTGATGAATAAGCTGTGTTCAAAGGGCTGCTGTAACTTTTCTTCAGACACTCAAAGAGGCGGGTCCTTAAAGGCCAAATTTATAATAGCAGCAAGTCTTTCCACTTTTGCCTTTGTTCCGATTTTTACCTTTCCGTCTACCTTTAGTGATGCTGCGTAGCATCTGTGATGTAAATATTTGCGCAATCGCACTTGTGTTTTGCATTACAATGAGTTTACGTGGACAGAAAATGCATCAAGTTTTCAGCTGTAGCAGTAATGCTGCATTATTGGCATGTGCAAACAGTTTTTGCCACACATCTGTAAAGCCTGCAATAATAGACAGAAGAGGTGGGGCTCATTAAAAATAATGGGCTGTGTGGGGTGTCTGTGTACCTGCCACATACAGTAAGTCAATGATATTATAAACTTATAACACAGTTAAACATAATGTTATTTCACATCAGGTAAGTTGCAATGCATACAATGCATTGATATAGATTAAACTACCCGATAGTATATACTGTAGAGTAGCCACAATTAGCTTCAAGTCAACCAGCTAGTACAAGTTTCAAATGCTGCTTACACATGAATACATCAGTAACATTCTAATAATAATCTAATGTATAACAGTATTACACTCACAGAGGCACTATTTCAGAATAATGAGTACTTTTACTTTTAATACTTTAAGTACATTTAGCGGATATTACTTCTCTTCTGTTATTTAAGCAAGATTTTGAATGCAGTATGTAGTATTGATGCTTTTACTTCTGAATACGTCTTCCAACAGTGAGGACTGTTGTGTGTTTAAAGTAATGCTGTACAGACAGTCCTCTTGACAATTAGCTATATAGGTAAACCTGACCTGACTTGACTCATATACATTTCAATTCCTTGTGCATAAGACAGAGTCATAGATCATTATATTTTAGTTTAGCATATTTTGTAATTACTACTACTCAACAAAACTATCAGGCAAGTTGTTTCCTGCCATGATGCGAATATGGGCCCTTCTACTGAAGGAAATGAAGAGGAGATTGAATAAATACAAAATGCTTTGAGCTGTCCCTGCTGTCGCTCATTCAAAAAATAATTTTCCACGGATCAAAGTACTCTTACATTAGTGCTTCTGAGCCTCCCCAAAATAAAAGTGAGACTGGAGACCTCCATTCATAAGTGAATGTGTACAAAATAGTGAAATCTAGCTTCTTGTGACTCAGTGGGCAGTCCTTTGATTTCTGTAAACCATCACTACTGTTGATTTACCGCTTTCATGTAAATGTATACTGTGGATGAACGATGAAGACAAATGAGTCTGACTTTTTATGGAAACTGACCTTGGTATGGTGAATACATACACACATGCAGAGAGAGAGAGAGATATCCCAGACAGACACTGACATCTTATCCACAACATGCCTGTTCTCATGGCGCCCAACCCATTAACCCCTGACCAATCAAATCACAGGCCCCCGTGTGGTTGCCGAGCGATGAGTACGGCCTGTCTACCGTCTGGTTACCCGATAGGTTTAGTCCAGGGTGGTCAATCAGTCATGGTGACTCGTCACATGCTCGATCTGCAGTCATAATAACTTATTCTATACTGTCGGATTACACTTCAAAAAATCATCACTATATTTGGGACATTTTCTCCAAAAAGCTCAAAATTATTATTTTTGAGTAAGGTGCCAGAACTCCTGCAGAGTTTTTAGCGTTGGTTGCTACAGTGATTTAAAATCATCCATCACTACATTTGTGAGCTATTTCCAGACTAAAAATTCCAAAGGGACTTTTTTTATTTACCAGGGAGCTTTCCATCAGGGCTGGAACGGAGGGAGAGGACAGCTTGAATACCCTTTCTGCAACACATTATTTGCTTCTTCAGGCACACCTGTCACACAGCGTTTCAAATGAAAGCATGCTCTCCCTTGACTGCATCAAAAGCAAGTACTTTCGGGTTTCGGTGACAAACATGGGAATTCTTGGTGTTTTAAAACGAATACAAACAGAGCAAGAAACCTGGGAGCTTCCAAAGAACATCTGCCTCCTCCAGTTCACGTAGTGGGACCAAACTCCAAGTCTCCTAACAAAACAACATCATCTGCTGCGAGACAGCGCCGCTGTATGCAAAGACATGTTCCCTTGTTCTCTTTCAAGTCTCCAGTATTGAGTGTAACTGCTAGAGGAAAAAGCATCCAGCATCTGACTCCAGGTTACACAGCCCTAATACATTTTCATTAGCAGCAGTGAAATAAATATCTGGGAGATCACGAACAACTTCACCCCATAGATTTCATTTTGGTTAATGGCTTCTGCTCTGCTTATTCTGTAGGGAGACACAAAGTTTTGGATGTGCCAATCCTTTAGCTCCACTGGGCTTGTTTTTCACGCCATCCAGAGGATCCCTGGCATACAAATGTAGCAGTGACACCCCCCGGGGGAAGACGCCGCTTGACGAACCCTGCTTCTCCCCATAAATCTCCCTGACTCACCAGGGGAGGCTCGCTAACGGGGTGATGGAGTGTGAGTGTGTGTGTGTGTGTGTGTGTGTGTGTGTGTGTGTGTGTGTGTGTGTGTGTGTGAAAGAGACAGAAACAGAGAAGAGAGGATATTTGTTGGAGTGTGGAAAAGGGGCAAGAGGTTCTAATTGAACATAACAGCACTGTGTCTGGGCCAAGGACCATTCATAAACATTCATAACCAGCGTGGATGGGCCCTCCCAAGGCTGCGGAGCTAAATATACAGAGTGTCACAAAGTCAAACTCGTGGGGGTTTAGCAGATCAAAGTTTGGGTTTACTACAGGGATACAAGACAGTGGCAAATTTCAAAAACAGCACTGCAGGATACTGGGTTAGCTTCACAGAGACTTATCACACTGATTTGAACTCTGATCTGACTTGTGATATTTATTTGTTTTTGGATGGGTTGCAATAGCTTATTTTAGGGGAAAGCAGAGAGGTTTTTATGATCCCATAAAATCAACCGTATCGTTAATCCAGTAGAAAAGGAAATAGTAGCACAACCCCCAGCTAATATTTATCCTGAAATAAAAACTAATCCCACTCCCAATCTCACTTCCTAGATTTCAGGCCTGCTTGCATGTTACATGGGTTCGTATCAGCTGCACTTTAAATGCAAGTGATAATGTAATCACATCACGGCCATGCTTGTACAGCAGCTGGCTGAATCAGGGGATTGGCTGCCGATGAGACAAAGGCGTAATCGCACACGCGCGTGCAGAATCATACACACCGATTGGGATGAAAATTCAGAGAGCAGCCAGGGCTCTGAGCCAACGTAAAACCAACAAACAAACAAACACACACACACACACACACACACACACACACACACACACACACACACACACACACACACACACACACACACACACACACACACACACACACACACACACACACACACACACACACACACACACACACACACACACACACACACACACACACACACACACACCTCCCGGTCCCATCTTATCCCCTTAACCCCTGTCTCCCTCCTCCTTAAAATAGAACAGCCCATCACTCACACCCGTTTGTTATTCCCCGCTCTGACACGGAGCAGTTGACACAAAGACAAAATGACAGGATATATAAATATTTACACCCAGCATCAGAGGCCACGCCACTCTTCAGTCTGCCAGCGCTCAAAGTTAGTGCTTTACAGTACTGCCAGGCCTGCAACAATGGCAACATGTGGAACCAATTCTGAAACATGAATGGTTTGTCTGTGAGTGGTGTAGATAGAGTGTGGCAGCAGACGCTTACATAAATGAAGAGCCAATTCACTCTAAATGCAGCCCTGTGGTAATGGCCAACCAAAGAATGGCAACTATTTGGTCAAGTTGATGTGAAGAAACAATTTGGCCAAGCGGTCGAGAAAACAAACACCTGCGCTTTTTTTTTTGCACAGTTTGAAAAAATCCAAAACAAGGTCAGTTAGGATCTTTGGCGTGCGGCTCTGCACTGAAAGGTTTTCTTCCTATTATGTTATTTTGAGCAAGAAAAACAAGCACATATTACAGCTCAAAGCCCTGCACCTCAAATTACCGTGGCTGTGCTGTGGCACTGGGGCAGCGAGTGAATCATGCGAAACAAACCACCGTCAAGTCACACATAAGTGTGCAATAAAATATTTAAATCTAATGTGTATTTAGGAGTCGTTTGGTTCTAGGGGGTGCGGGAGAAGAGACAACCAAAATCTCCAGAATAACCAAATCTCGTCAAGCCACTTAAAAAAAAAAGGAAGAGATTAAAATATATATGTAGGGAAATGACATGTGGGACTTTTATTGCAGCGGGTAAATGAAAGATACAAATCCAAAAATATGGACAGGTCCTTCTTCATTCCATCCAGTGGAATAAAACATGGCTAGAACATAGTTGACCTTGGACACAAATAGAGCGGACTTAATGTTTTGGAATTTAAGCTCTGACGACCTTGGAGGGCTTTCAATTCAAAGGAATCACCCCCAAATGACCAATTAAAAGATCACTGACACTAGTTGTAGCCTGCTATGTTTATGAATGCTATGAGGCCATTTGTTTATTTTCCTGCTTTCACTCCCCTCTCTCTAACGATGTGTTACCCGTTCAGGGATGATAAAAGCTCAGTCTGTGACTGTAAAACCAGTCTGCTGGTTCCACTCCTCAGAGACGTGGCCCTCAGTTTGGCCTGTGAAGGCATTGTTTACACCAGTTTATAACCTTTAAAAGTCTTCAAGCGTACACACAGGAACACTTGTTAAATACAACACTTGATTAATACAGTATATCTGAGCTACAATAACACGGCAAATACTGGGTCTGAAAACATAGCCTTTACCAAGAATGGGGATAGTATTTCAACGCCCCTCCTACAATAATTGCATAAATGACACATATTTACATTGGACCTCTGCTGAAGCTATATTCAGACCTGTTTTCGCGAAAGTGTAGCGAATGTACATTTTGTGTAAACATTCTGAACGTAGCTGCTGAACTGCAGTGTACTTTCTTTCTGAAACCCTACATTTCTAAAACCGCCATACAAAGCAGAAAGTGGTCTTTAGACTATAGCATCCTTGCACCACCGTAGCAGTTCTGTCAGCCAAGTGTTGTGCCAAGTCAGAAAACCGCCATTCCCAGCGGGGTCAAAGCCATGTGAGGCACGCCCTTCCACAGTTAGGCCACAATCACATAGAGAGAAAGAAATGCTGTCACTGGAACATACTCAGACAAACCTTGACCTTCTCATGCAGGTCACAACCACTCTTTGGGCTCTGAAATGCTAGCTGAAACCTATGGCTGAAACTGAGAGCTGTTTCAGTGAGCCAAACATCCACAATGTAGCTGCAGACCCAGTGGCACAAATTAGTAAAGAGAAGCAGCATATCACTCTTATTTCCTTCACCTGTCACCCCAACCTTGAATACAAAGAGGTTTTCTACATATATTGCCAGAATATATTACTCTAACTGCAGTTGATTCATCTATTTATTCTAATAATTTAACCTCTGACATGTCAGATAATTGAGAGAAAAGTAATATCCCAGAATCCAAGGTGATGTTGTCAAATTGCTTGTTTTGTTCCACCAACAGTCCAAAAAAGCATTCCTTTAAATTAAAAATGTAGTTTCTTTAGTGCAGAGAATTAGATGCTGTCTTTACGCAAAATATGTAGCTTCAGCCAGCAGCCGGTAAATTTAGCGTAGCATAAAAACTAGCTCACTCATTAACACATTACATCTAATTTGTTAATCTGTACGAAAATTGATGTCTTAAGACAAGAATTTGTGGTTTTAATGTGTTAATTAGGGAGGTTTAGAGGTCCTGGTAGGCAGATTTTCTTACCTTTGGACAGAGCCAGGCTAGCTGTTTCCACTCCTTAGGCTAAAATAAGCTAACCGGCAGCTGGTTGTAGCTTTATATAGCCTACAGACATGAAAGCGGTATCAATCTTCTCTTCTTTCTTTACATGAAATGTATGTTTATATCCTAGCTATAAGACTCTAATGTATGTCTGTGTATGTCCAACAGGATCAGGATCCCCTGAGCACAGTGGGAGCATGGTGTTGTTGTGATTCACAGGGTTATATTTAATGTGTTTGTAGTCCTCCCAGCTCGGCTGAAGAGGAGTCATGGCAGCCTCGCTCTACACATTCTCAATAACCTGGGATAAAACTACATTACATGGAGCACAATGACACAACACTACAGAGAATAATAGGTTTAACGAGAGGTTTCTCTTCCCTCACACACTGTTTGTTTGTGTGTGTGTATGCGTGCGTACATGCATGCGTATGTGTTGGCATTTTCTGTAATGACTTGCATTTATTGTGCAAAAGCAAGGGCTGTAATTTGGCAATGTCTAAAAAAGCTCTGTAGACTGTACAACTTGGAACAATGAGATGGGTTTTAACCGCACAATGACTATCATCAGGCTATAAAAGAAAAGTTATTAAAAAACTGAGCATAAATATAACTATGAAGGCAAAGATAAATGGACATCTTCATGAGACCATGGGAATTAGCAGCTGCACTGCAAAGGTGCTGAAGTTGAGAATAAATAAGATTGTGATGTAAGTAAACAAAGCATGATGATAAAACCTGTGTTAAAGGGAAACTTTTGTGCTTCTTGTCCCCACATGACAGGCAAAAACAACTCTAGACATGCAAAGTCTGCAGAGCTTTAGAGCTTTAAAACCAGGGCAACAAAGCTGAAGTCAACAAGTGTTTGAGCTTTGAAACTTCGGGTGAACTTTTAGGGTTCAACAACATTAACAAGCCAATGAAATGTACATGCATGCGGCACATGTTTCTGCATCAGGGCAATTTAATTTTATGAACAATAATTCCACCTTTTTAACAGTTTGAATGCAGATGTGTGGGACTGAGTTTCTGCCTATGGTTTCCCATGTAACCCAAAAAGAAATTAAGTTGACAAGAAGTATTTGTAATTTGGGTAAACTGATGATGAAGCTTTTTCCATACACAATCTACTATTTTCAATGAAGCGACAGAGTTTTTTATATCCTGCAGTAGGTACTGTATAATCAGAGCTGATCATTCAGACACTGACCCACAGACAGTGATGCATCTGAGTTCCTCTCACTTTTTTTCTCTTCTTCTGTACAATAGGCTTTGTCTTATTGAACCATGTCTGATTACTAACTGAAACGTTGACCCCTTTTTATGCTCCTATATTTCAACCAAAGCATTAGGCCACTGGAGACTAATGGGCCATTCTGGTACATTAGAGAACACCAACGCGTTGACCACAGCTGACCCACTGGCTGGTGTGTTAGCCCCCTCATGCAGCAAGCACAAGGAAGGAACATATTACGTTAGATGGGCAGTTAGTCATCATCATTGCAATTGGCGCACAGGGAAGATTGCCACCTCAGCTACATTGAAGTGCCAAAGACTGCGAAGAAAGACGGAGAGAGAAAGGCTTGCAGAGGAAGAGTTCTTGAGTCTGTGCTGGGCGGTGTTATTGAATATGAGTCCTTGCATGCATGTGGATCTTTGGACACACGCAGTGACCTTGGTCTTCTAGTCCATTTAGACCGAGACAGAATTTTTCTGTGATTATCTGACTGGGACTCTGCTAGACTGAAAACAGCTCAATGACATTTTGCTGCTTCGCACAGGGTA
The DNA here is from genome assembly GCF_031162955.1 of Sander vitreus. Lineage (NCBI taxonomy): Eukaryota > Metazoa > Chordata > Actinopteri > Perciformes > Percidae > Sander > Sander vitreus. Next base: position 12,985,406 of record NC_135876.1, read on the forward strand.
GACAAAACTGCATTGATCGCTACTGATACTTTATTTCGACTAAGTTTCACATCAATTCATTACAGTTTGGTTGTTCAATAGCAATGTGGAATAAAGGCTAAGGACGATGAAATCTGATGTGGAGATCTGAAAACTGCAGAGCTGTGTAGTAAAGGCATACAAAGAGGGCTGTGTCTGCTTTGTGTCTCAAGGGAAGGAACAAAGAGGAAAGGGCATCTGCTGTAGTTAGCTAGCTAATTAGGCTAACGTTAGTCTCCGGCTAACTTTTTAATGTTTCCAGCTTACTCGTTTGAAATAGGAATTTTGTAAAAGGGGTCTTGAATATTGATGCATACATGTACATGATATTGTGCTAAAAGACTGAGGCTAGTGTCATGATTCAGACAATGGAGGTAAAATAGCTAGTTAAACGGACATGCTAATGATTGCATCTTGCATCATCCATTCCTTACATATTTACAAGACACTACCATACAAACTCTTTAAATGCACAGTATCGCTCTGCTTTAAAACATAATTTGAACATGGAAAAATCCAAAGCTTGACATGCCTACAGTGGCCTAGTTACGGTTGCTACAGTAGCTGTGATTGGGCAATCACTTTTCAACGTACAGGTTTAGCAAAATTCCCCTATGTAGAGTTGGACAAGTATGTCAGCTAAATATGTACAATGTAACCAAAGGTTTAGATTAATTGTTTTCAGGTACTAGCAGATTTTAAACCAATCAGCATCAAATGTGAGTCATTTCTAGATAGTGATACTTACTCCAGATAATTTTTATTACCTTCTACAAAATAAACCAATAATACTTAATTTCCATGGTAAACAACATGTAATCCCAACATTTCAGTCCATATCTTGTTTGCAGCTGTTGCCAGGGGGGGTATTCCACTGACAAACAGCTAATTGCTAACTAGATAACCAATAAAAATGTCAAGTTACTCTACTTTTTCTTTCTTTGGTCATCAATTTGCTTACAACTAAGAGCTGACAGCATGTGTCCAAGAGTGTTTAGGTATCTTAGCAACAGTGACATTTTCTGATGAAATGGTCCAGAACCTCTCTGTATATGGTCTACAAATCTAACCTTGTGAAGGCAGGGAAAGAGAAGTCGATGGAGGAAACAATGTGATGAAGGTTAGAGTGAAGGAACGGAGGGAGGGAGAAATGGATGTGGAGAGGGAGCACATGAATGAACAACAAACAGCATACAGAAAAGTTCACATAATTATGGAGGGAAATAATAAATTAACGAGTCAAATCCATGATGTCAGTTTGATGTGTGTACATGTTTACCTGAGTGTGGGATGAGTGGGTGCTCTGTCTTGTGACAAGGCGATTCAGGCAGCAGCACCGGCCCTCTTCTACTGGCCACGCCTCCGGGCCGCAGGACCAGCATGCACTGCAGCAGCAGCAGTGCATGCTGGGTAACAGGGCGTCCCATGGGGGCCTGGGCTTAGCTCACTTCTCCTCAGGCCTCAGGGACCAAGAGCATTGGAGAGACACACCTGAAAGGACACAAAGAGACAGTTTTGGGATTAAACAAAGACTAATTTCACATTAGTTCTAATCAAAGTGCTGAAAATCTTGATACAGCATAGCACCTCGCTACAATCACCAAGGGGTTTACTCTGGGAGATGAGCAGCAAAAATAAATCCTTTTGAAAAGGGAACTAGGGAGAGAGGTGCAAAGAAGAGAGAGTGTGACAGATCGGGGGGGAAGTGTTATGCTGTGCTCCAGGAGACCTCTCACCTCTTACGTTTGTATATCTGTGCATGAATCAGACAGGGCTTTTTATTATCAAACACCTAATGTGTCTTTGTGTTCTTTTTCTAACTTCGTTTGGTGTTTCACTATGTGAATCGCCTCGGCGTGACCAACTATGGAAACTCCAATGACACCATGTCTGTCCGTGACAGACAGGTCGAACTGTGCTTGGGCCACGCCCCCTCATATAATCACAGTCGACCAGCTCCTTCCAATCATTCTTGCTTTCTTCCGGTGAAGAAACTATACTAAGCTCCCTCAGCGCTTCTAGGCTAGCTTGGTTGGTTATCTGCTAAACAGTTCATAGACGGACCGTTAAGGACTACGTCGCCGAACGCAGTTCCCGACCCAGTCTGGATTTACTTCCTAAGAAGTTTTTACCTTGTGGTTACATGGTTTGAAAGCAGTGTCCGCATCAAGGCGAACTGCTCTTCTGTCGGCTAGTCGGTATTTGTTTATCGGTTGCATAGCTGTATAACTCTTTTACCCTCTGGGGCATTACGGCGAGCATCCCTGGGTTTGGTTAGCATTCGCTTGTTAGCCGGACCAGGTACCTGGAGTGAGCTAATGTGTTACGACGGTACACGGTTAACGTAAGCTCGGGTTAAACCCTGTGTGCTAATCTTGCCGACAGGCTAACGTGTCATGACGCGCCTGCTAAGGTTGTATATTTACGCCGTTTTGCTTCCTTTCCAATCACCATGTCCTTGGCAGCGTCCCCCGCCAAAGGGTCAAAACCGAAGTCTAGTGAGGCTGTATCCCGCCTGTGCCCGTGTCATGTGGAGCATCCATCTCGGGCAGGGACCCTCACTCGATATACATAGCCTGCATGGGCGCTAAACACGCTCAGGCAGCGCTGGCTGACTCTCAGTTGTGCACCCACTGTGCGTCAATGCCAGAAAAGATACTGGAAAGGCAACTGAGGGTGGCGGTGGCCAACAGTCATGACCCATGTCTGTCGGAAACCGCCCCGAAAGCCACGAACAGTACCCATCAAAGTACCGGGGTTACGTTAAGTATCTGAAATGGTGTGCCTTTTGTGCATGTCTTTGTTTCCACTACAGAGGAGCTTTGTTGTTCGTATGTAATAATACAGGGCAGCAATAGTTCAATGTGCATGCATGTGTTTTTCATAATTAAGAGTCCATTTGTTTGTGTGAATATGTGACTGATATATCTTTGGAGCAGCTCTGCACAGCACTCCTTGTGGGTCAATTCAATCCTATAGCTGCTGTAAATCTGATCACAACCAAGTCCTCAAATTGCTGGATGTGATTATTATATAATGCTCAGTGCAGATTCATGCTTCCCAGAAAAGTCATTCACCGCAAGAACAACAAAGCAGTTTTCACAACTCAATTGTTCATGATTTCTTTCCTATGTGAGGGTGAATTGATGAGCAGTCTAGACCATCTACATCATTGCTTTTTAATCATTTATGTGATGCTATTACCAAGAATGATTCATGCTGTGCGGAACAGAAGAATAGGCCTCCCTGACTGTATACCATATTTTGAGCAGTATGTGTGGCAGAGTGAGTAAAGATACGGAGTATCTCAGCTGTAAAGTGCTAGTAATGGCAAGACATTGCTTTGCTTAAGTTTTTACAACAGAAAATGTATTCTGTAACCGAACCTGTGGAGCATTCTTATTATTTTATTGCATGTGAAATAGGCTTTTCATCTGTTGTCCAGTCAGTGGGAAAAAATGGTGCTTTGTAGAGCAAGAACAAAACAATCCTCCCTTCATGGCAGAGTTGATTTAGTGTGAATGGTGGGTTGCAAATAAGCAAAAACTATTAATACCATGCTTGTTGTGGGAAGACAGCAAAATATGGAAAAGTACATCAGGGACTACTCTCTACTCCCGCTTTCAAATGAAAACCATAATGCTGTGAGTGTGTGTGGTGGTTGTATTTAATTTTCTCCTTGAATGGAAAGTTTATTCTACCTTGAGTGTGCAGGAATAGGCTCCATGACCATGGGGCCTATATGGAATTCATTTAAAGTCCAGTATATAAACGCACAGGCAGCGTGGATATGTGGTTTGCCTTCAACCACTGAGTAATGTAAAACACCTGTCATCCACAGCAGGGAAAGCAAGTGACAGCCAGTGCCAGTTGCCTCTCTCTGATCTTTTTCCCTTTTCGGCTTGACGGCTCTCACATCAGCTTCTGTGCTACTTTGCAGCTTTTCTTTAGTCAACCTGTCGTTTTACATGTCACTTTTCATTGTCTGCAAGTTTCCTTGACAGTCTTTGGTTCTTTTTTTCCTCGCAAAAAAAGCCATTTTACCTGTTGCAGCTGAAAGCGAGCAAGTCATTTCTCCCAGGTAGTCTCTAGCTGGGACATTCCTCTTGTCATTTTTAATTCAGTCTTATAAACTTTTATGTCTGCATTCACTTAGGGAAAATATTTTATAATCTGCTAGGCACAGAGGAGAATTTGGTGTAGGAAATGAGATTAAGGATGTTTTTACAGTTGTGTGTCTGTGCATGTCATCTTAAAGGGCTGTGGTATTCTACATAATGTGTTCGTCCCTAGCACGCACACACACACACACACACACACACACACACACACGCAGAGGGTTGGCTGACAGGAGCAGGAGCCGAGGCCACCGAGCTGTGTGCTCTTTGTTGACCTCGCTCCCTCTGTAACAGCGCTGCAGTGCACACACCCTTCTGCTTGCTTTACCGATTCACAGGGTGTTTTAAATCCCTTTCAGTTGTAGTTGAATTTAATATTTAAGGTGCCCTGTGGCGACTTCAAGTTAAAAAAACAAAAGCACCACCAGAGCACATTCTGTTAATTCTTGATGTCAAACAAATGTGTTTAATATATTTCCCTCCATATAAAACCTTTGAATATTTTCATTTGTGCAGTGTTTCTATTTAATTTTGCTAGCTTGTTTTCGTCTTCCTCACCTTTGTTGGCGCATTGCTACACTTCATTGCGCAGTACCTCCACCAATCAATTGGTGGAATAGCGTGAAAACGGCGACATTAATATATATTGCGTTGCCCACGTGTACGTGCGTTCTTGTGTGTGATACAAAGTGGGGACCATATCATTAAGAAATTGCTCCTTATTACTACTAATGGTCAAATACTCAACAGGGTACCCCCAATTTAACAACAGAAAAAACACAATTGTTTTTTAATAATAAATAGCAAAATTGATGATGCATCTAAACAATGTCCAATACATTTTTGGTTGCATATTTACATATTTAATATCAGAGTCAAACTGTTAAGTGAACCTTTGTTGAACCATTGTTTTTGCCTCCTTTCTACATCTGGATTGAATTCATTTTAAAAATACTTTCCTCTCTGTATTTGCATTGCAAACCTGTCACTACATGGTAAAACGATGAAGAACTCCGTAAATAATTCTGTAAGTATGATAAATATATAAAATGCAATACATTTAAAAAATGAAAAAAAATTAAAAAATAACCTGATTTATGCCCACACATGCATTTACATCATGCCTTAACAGCACAGACAGGCAGCCGTGACTTGATTTAAAACCAAACCATTTCAACTGTTGTTTCATTCCCCTTAAGTGTTCTCTGGTGGATCCTATTTTCTCTTTAACTCACCACAAGCCACCAACTGGTCCTGTGGGAGAAAACTGGAAGAGCTTTCTGTGCTGTTTGGTAGTCTAAACTCTAAATCATCTCCAGGGCATTAGTACAAGCCTCCTTCACCTCCTTCTCCTCCTCCTCCTTCTCCTCCTCCTCCTCCTCCTCCTCCTCCTTCACCACTTCATCCTCTTCCTGCTACCATTCCTACTTATTTCTCTGTCTCTGGCGTAAAGAATGTTGTCATTTGAAATGCATGTACAGAACAGATAATACAGTACAATGCAGTATTTCATATGATGAGCTCTGATGTTCTTTCCTTCAAATTTTGAGAAGGCAGAGACAAAACAGACAAAACATTACACACATCTTTTCATGACAACCATAACTAACAGGTAAAAACGATTGAATCTCTACTCATCAACATGCTCATTGTGTAAATCCTCACATGCTAAATATTTTAGACAACTGCCAGAAACATTTCATATTTTCAGTAATCAAAAATATTTATGACATTATTGTTATAATTCTTGTCTTTACGCCACATCTAATGCAAAGAAATAATGTGCGGCATGTACGATTTTGGTGTCTAATGTCCTAAAGACAACATATTAGATGTCGAACTCCTCCATAAACGCAGAAGAATAATAATGCAGATGCAAAGTCTACTTGTAGGAAAACAATGTCAAGCTGTATAATGGATTTGCTCAGACAGTCGATAGCTGTTTGCTGCATAGTTTTGGAAAGTTATATAATGGCACATTCAGCTGGGTATAGACAGTATTGCATGCACGCACACACACACACACACACACACACACACACACACACACACACACACACACACACACCTTTGGATCTTTGCATTGTGGGAGTTGAGGTGTCAGCTAACTAATCAATTGAAGTCTTCCTGCAGTAACGAGTGGAGAGAGGATCATATTAACACCACTATTGATTTTGTCTGAGGGGGACTTCATGATGGTTGAATTACACTATACATAATGAATACACTCCTGAATAAACGCTGGCATTGTATCGCACACACACACACACCAGCTTTCATACAAACACGTTTGTCAAATGTGAGTGGTGCAGTGATGATCCATCTGTCCAAACACAGTCAGGGGAGTGTGAGTTTGGGGTCACAACACAGTGCTGATGGATGCTTCTCTCTCTCTCTTTGGCCAGACAGGACACACACAGACACACACAAGTAAAATCAACCCAGACTTTGCTTCAGACCAGGGCACACAAAGACACTACAGAGCTGCTTCATAAAGCTGTATGTTTATCAGGCAGAGCGCTTATATGTGTGTGTTTGGATGCGATTGACTGGGTGTTTGTCTGTTTCTCAATCTGTCTATCAGACAGGTTATTGCCAGTTTCTGTTTGTTGTTCTGAGTCTCTATCTGCCAATTGGTATCTGTGCTTTTGGCGTCTTATGTTTTAGACCAAAGCACACACAGAAATGACAGAGATGTTTGCTCTTTACTTTGCTGTCTGTCTGTCTGAAAAGGGCAGCTGAGATTATGGTTGAACTAAGTTGTTTTTAACCTTTTACGATTAAGGTAAATTATGACTATGAAGTCTAAACTTACCAACTGGCTGACTGAGTGACCGACAAATGAAATGACAGACAACGGTCAAACGATCTGACAAATTAACAAACTAGCTGACTGAATGACAGAGAGACTAAGGAGGGGCCTGAATGAGTGAATGACTAGCTGCCTAAAACACAACATGATTGACAGACCAAGTGGCCAACTGACTGACTTTTCTGGCTGTCATGAGGATATTCTTTCACTGCCAGCCCTTGGATTTCCCCATTGTTATCCATCTCCTGCTCCTTTCTGTTTCTACCTGTCACTGACATTTTACCTATTATTATTATCCCTATTTATGCTTTCAGTCCACCTCAGTTCGCCAGGTGTCTCACTGGCTCAGCCAAGGATGACCGAGAGAATGACAGAGTGATGATATCGTCATCAAAGGCTCCGCCCCGCACAGCGGGGTCCTTTCCGCATCACGACCCCCGGATAAGGGCGCAGGTTAATTCCGCGCAAAGAAATGTTTGTGTCTCTCCAAGAGTGAGATTGAAAAGCGCACCCAGATCAGATGGCTTGTTTGTTTCAAAAGCTTATCTGTGGTGCACAGCATTGCTTTTCATGCGCAAATCAAATGTGCAGTTTGTCTTTCAGTCTTTCCGATTAATTCTCTCTGAAGATTAATTCTATCTGTCACCCTGTCTGTCTCCCTGTCAGACAGACAGACAGACACACACACAGACACACACACCTCTTCCAGTTTTCTCTCCTGCCCAGAAAGCATTTCACACTCCAGCTTCCTTACTTTGTACTTACTGTATATTTCTCTGCATTTTGATCAAATATGTCATTCTGTGTGTGAGCATGTTATTATGTTATATGCAATATATTTTATATATTACTTTACTGCTCTTACAGATTTGACTTTGTGCCCGTTTGCACATCTATTATCTTATCATATATTTTATGTTGTCATATGTTTTCTTTTGGTAATATGAATTATTTTTCAGGTCAAACTTAACTTAAAATCTATTTTTGCTGTATCTTTGCTGTTTGTTTTTAGTGTGGACTTCTTTGGTCTTGTTTTCAGTTTTTTTTATTGTATTATTCTTATTGTGTGAACCATAGCACTGAATAAAGGCAACTTCATTTCTATGTATGCTGAATATTGTATATGGAAAGAATGACAATGAATTCTACCTTGTACTTTTGTGAACGTTTGTAAGATTTACAGGGCTGTGACACGTTCCAGTCAATAGCGCACCATGGAGCAGAAGTTGACAGCATGTCTCTTAGAAGCTGCAGCCTTGGGAAACACCCACAAAGGGGCTTGAAACTATAGTTTCCAAAAACAGTTTCATCCTCTTTTGAAAATCTTAGAAATATGCACAATAGCAGCAGAATCATTGTAGTTTATGTTTCCTTGCAGAAAAAGTGAGAACATTTTAAATATCAGTTCAACTTTAAAGCCTAGGGGAAATCTTTGCACATGTATGTTTGCATATGCATATTTATGTAGCGTACTGCTCTATTTTTCACTGCACATAATCTGACTCTGAGTCCAGTAAGTTCCACAAACAGCTCTCTATATTGGAATAAACATTAAACCGTAACAAATACTAAATCAGTTTCCCCCTATTGCAATGACGCTCCAAGATTGCAATCTGTTGTCAGGTTTGCGATTGCCAGAGAAGATTTGGAAAAACAGATTTGTGATTTGCTGTGTATTTTCTGCTCTCAGCATATGGAGGGAAGTTATACAGCTGATGAAACAAAGGCGCTGGGAGGGGGGACAGCAGACAGCTTCTCTGGTACTGGACTTTAACATTGCAGGTATTCAACTTAGTTCTAACTTTGTTTAACAAAACTTCTGAAACTTTTTACAGTTAATAGTCTTGGGGTCAATTTAAGAAAATGTCACCCTCCTCTGCTCCTGAGTAATGGTTGCACTGGTATTTTATTTTTTATTTTATGTGCATGCTGAAAAACACAATGAATCTTAAAAACACCAAAGTCTGGGTACTGTACTGAGGTGAAAGGCTTTTTTTGGTCTTTGACCAGCCCTGATGACTCGTCTGACCACAACCATAGCTTTGCTCCAGTAAAATCTAGGATGTACATCACACACACACTCTCCACTGTCTTGCTCAAAAACACACCCAGCAATTTCATCCGAGTCCCACCCTAGCTCTCCAGAGCTTCCCAAATCCTGCTGTTATTTTTACTCAACTGGCTTACCCTCCAGCACTCATGCTTGCTGATGCATTACCACGTGCCTGAATGCGGTCTGCGCAAGTGTTTCGACACAACACATCTCCAGACGAGGAAAGGCTTCAACAACATGCAATATGTGGCAAGAAAAGTGACATCATACCTCAAAAAGCAAAGCATCCGTGTGAAAAGCTCTCACACTGCATTAGATTACCAGCACGGCGTGGCCCTGTCTTGCTGCCTCCATGATTGCTGGAGGTACTGTAGTTCAATATGACCTGTGACTTTAAACCATTACAGAACTCCTGGCAGGATGGCCCTTTGAATACAGAGCAGGGCTTTTAAAACTGTTCACTTCAAAATTCAGGTCAAGGTAAGGCAGAGTCAGGACTTGTAGCCTACACACCTGACTTAATAATTACAGAGAATTAATCATTTCTGAGGTTGGTTGGTTGGTTTCTGCTCGGCTTTTGACAAGGGTACTTTGAAAAAAGATCCACTGAGTAATGTTTAATTTGTATTCATTTCTTTTAAGAACTGTGCCGAGTTCTTATAGGGAAAGTTTGACATTCTGGGGAATGTGCACATTGGTTTTCTTGTCGAGAGTTAGATGAGAGGATAGATTCCACTTTCATTGCTGTACGCTAAATATTAAGCTATCATTAGCACCATGCTAACTTAGCTTAGCATGAAGACTGGAAACAGGGAGAAACAGCTAGAGTGGCTCTGTCCAAAGGTATAAAAATCAGCCTACAGCACGTCTAAAGCTCATTAATCAACATGTTATCTTGTTTGTGTCATCATTAGTACAAAAAACGGAAGGGTTAATGAACACATGGCTGTTTCACAGTGTTATGTGCCAGACTATTTCTTGGTCGGGACCAGGAACTTCCTCTTGTCTTCGCTGGTTGCATGGAAACTGCGAAGAGCCAAGAAGTAGTCTGACACATCCCTGTAAAACATTAAATTGTTGTTTTTACACTTCTTTTTTTGTAATAATGTAACATGACATGATACGTGTTAATTAGCGTTCATTCCCAGTCTTTATGCTAAGCTAAGTTAGTGGGCTTTAGCTTTATATTTTGTGTATAAGAAAATAAGTATACTTTCTGAAATGTCAAACTTTCCTTCAAGGTTTTCTCACAGAAGAAGACCTTGAAGGAGTTCAGAAATTAAACAAGGCCACGTGCAGCATAGACAGAGGAATGAAGCTACTGTATGTAGCAGCTTCGTCAGGATCCGTGGACAGCACACACTCTGCCTTTCAGTGACAATTAACATTATTCCACGAGCCCTCTCACTACCTCTACGGCCAGGCAGCTGCTGCTGCTGGGAGATGTCTGCATAATACTGTGTCAACTTTCCTGTGGCCGACCCAGGCTCCGATCAGCTGTTGAGACAGCGGCCCTGACACACAGCTCAGACCCTCAGGCAACTGTCTGAGCTGCTCTCAGTTTTAAGAAAGCACTGTTCACAGGGAGCAAATTGTCACAACAACCTTGTAGCTCTGGAGTGTCTTAAATCTCAGAGAAGGAACCGAGTTTGTCACCCCTGCCTGAAAACTACATCTAACTGAGAGTTGATAGTTCCATAACAACCTCAGTAAGGTACTACAAAGTTACCTCTCTGACAGGAAAGCAAGTGTTAGGTTGCTACCAGCTCCCCATATACAACATTTTGGGGTACTTCTTCTAAGCTAATGTCATCGCTGACATTGACTTAACAGCTAGCACTGAAGATTTACACAGACCCCAAAACTCTAAACTGATTTGCAAGCATCAGATCACATTCTTTTTCTCCCTGGAGATGATCAAAACAATCCCCTCATAGATGTTTTGAAGAATATTTCTGTCATTTTCTCAAAGGTTTAACTAGCTTGGGTAATGCATTGGCATCAAAGATTTCTGGCACTTCAAAGCCTTTGTTCTCCGCGCGGTGTATTGGCAGGGCCGATCCGCACAAGAGGAGCAGTGTCATCTGATGCCTGATCAAGGAAGCAGTGGGAAGATGGCCACAATACAACAAACATTAAACTCATGCACTCATAGCGACACATTACTGTACACTCACCAGGGACTGCAGCGATAAGGGGCATAAAGCCCACCACTGAGGGATGGTGACATTTTTAAAGCTTTAATTATATGCTTGGCTAATGGGCAGCGGACTGTCTCACTGGGCGCAAAATTACACTATCACAGTCTACAGCTATGCACAGATGCAAGTCTAAACCTGACTTACCATTCACACAAACACACCTGCCCTCTACACCTCTGAGGTGAAGAACCAAAGTGATTGCACTCGCTGCTCTGCCAATATCAAGGATGACCACTAACTGCAGGACCAGCTCATTGATCTATCTTCTAATTGTGGCACAGACGCGCCTCACAGAAGAATGAAATGCTACCTTGATGCTAACCAGACTCCAAATCAAAAGAAAATCACAGCCATCCAAGGGTAAACTCCTCTCATTCAGCTGAGAATGTGAAATCAGTGAAAGAAGACTTTTTTCTTTCGGCTCTGCACAGAGTACTGCAGTTTTGAATAATCCAATTACTAATATCGTAATCAATCATATCAGCTTTAATGGTGACAGGATATGACTGGGGGAATGATGGATGAAATCTCTTACAAATAGATTCCACTGCAAGGGAGGTCGAGTCGCTTTGGTTCTACTTGGTGTAAATGTACAACACTTTCAACTGTGTGTACTGTTGGATCTTCTACAGCAGAGGTTGAGGGTTTAAAAGTACATCAGGTACTGCAATTCAACATAATGTGAGCTTTTATATTCATACTCCATACATTTCAGAGCAAGGCTAATTATTGTACTTTTTATTCTTTTGGAATACAGACCAGTTACTTCTGCAGTATATACTTTTATATTAACAAGGATAAAATGACTATGATAATATGTAATATAAGGGTTTAAATGTGGACCATATGCTAAAGGATGATGGATTATTAAAGTTAATACTTGCTAATGTGACAGATAAGATTTTGGCTTTAAAGATATGCCAGTTTTTGGAGCCAGTTGAATATCTTTATTTTTGTACATAATATCTTGATTGATTTGTGCTCAAATTTAATCCGTCAATAATCCCATAATTTGTAATGCTTTGTACTTCCATAGTGGGAAAACATGCTGCCCTTTTTTCATTAAGTGTATTTTGTTTGTGTCTTGTCTTTTGTTTCCCATTTTAAAGTTGATAACACTTGGAACCAGTGGAATATATGTTATGAAGAGAGTAGGTCAGCTATCCCATTACACCCAGTGGCTTAATGCAGACAATCTTTTTACTTTACAGAATCAGTTAATTATTGTTTCAGATACTTGGCTAGATCTAACAAAGTTTGTGTATGGCAAAATCTTCTTTCTTTTAAATCTGGCCTGAAACTGTCAACAGTCCCAATTGGTCAAACCCAAAGGGAGGCAGGGCGGGGGGGGCAGGGAGAAATGAACTCTTATCAATCTTTCCACGTTTCTTGCAATCAACACATCCAAAATAACAAGCCTAACAGGCTGCCAACTCCTACAGCTCAGTAATTATATGCCTGAAAAACAACAACAACCATCACCTCTTTGGCAGCAAAAAAAAAAAAAATCATACACACATAAAGGACCTACAAATGGGGAGGGAGCCATAAGGAAGCTGCCTTGAGATGAGTCATCTTACTGTATCTGAAGAAATGTGGCAGGAGGGATAGTAAATTAGCTCTTGGCTCCACTGGAACCAATTAATTACCCGGGCGTGTGCATGTGTGTATGTCTGTTGAGTGCCTGGCCTTGGTAATTTGTCCCGTTAACACCAGAGACAGGCACAATAGCAGAAAGTTATAGCATTAATGAGAGAGAGAGATGGCTTTGGTTAACGGCAGCAGTCGTCTTTGTGTGTGTGTGTGTGTGTGTGTGTGTGTGTGTGTGTGTGTGTGTGTGTGTGTGTGTGTGTGTGTGTGTGTGTGTATGTGTGCCTGCCTGAGTCTCCGTCTCCCCGAACATGTCTCCCAAGGGTAAACTGGAACAACAGAGGAGCAGAGTCTGAGACGGAGCCTGCAGGCACCATGTGATTGTGTCTCTGCTAGACCAACCAAACCAAACAGATGTAGGCCTATCTCGCTCTCCCTCGCCTCTACCTTTCTCTCTCTGTCTGTCTATGTCTATGAGCTAGTGAGGAGTCTGAAGGATTGTGTTTCACCGAGATCTGAATGGACTAGTCCACTCTGACAGTTAGCCTCCACAAAAATAGAGACGCCTGAGACTTGAAGCCACTTTCAGAACCAACCCACACCTTAGCCCCAGGCAACTTGTGTCTCTGGATCTATTAAGGAGAGGAAAAGGCAAAAACTTCACTCATGAAAAGTACTACTTCAGTGATTCTTTTTCCACCTCCTCTTTTCCGCTCACTTCTACTGCAGCAGGGCCTAAGGGTAAAGGCTTTAATTGGGCATCTGATTCCCAGTTGGAGTCCAGAAGAAGAGTTTATTAGTCAGTGTTACAATTAGGAGACACTGGACTTGAAACATTGATTCTGGATTCATATACTATATATTATATACACTGTGCATATGTTATGCATAGTAACAGATATGGCATATTGCAAGCACCTGCACAATAAGAAATATGTTAAACCTAAAGTGAACTAGTTCTAAGTGGTATGTTGGAGGACGTTTCATATGTTTGTTTAGGTGCGTATGCATGGCACGCCATGCACGCCACGCATGCACACATGCACGCACACATACACACACACACACACACACACACACACACACACACACACACACACACACACACACACACACACACACACACACACACACACAGCTCTCCATGTTTTTGACACCATCACAATTTTTCAGGTTTTAAATAAACACATTCACTGTAAATTAATTTCACTCATGTATCTTTAGAGATTCTATTTCAATAAAGTCAGTAGCTCCTCTTGAGGTCATGGGATTCTCACATTAAAAAATGTCTGGTTAATAAGCTTATTTACATCCTCTGAAGATCGGAGTGAGTAAATCAAATGATATGTGCTGTGTCTTTGAAATTCAGAAGATTAAAAGAGGCTAACTTTTAACATCAGGGCTCAGTGATTAAGATTCTGCTGGGAAGGCGGTAATTGCATTTCCTTCTGCGTAATCCAGTGTATTTTCCCCATGGGAGAGGCCAGCCTGTTTTTGAAGAAGCACAACGACGTACACATCTCGCAACACACTCTCCAAGGGGTAAAACCGTGAAAGCGAGGAAGAGCAGGGGCAACAATCACAAATACTAATAGATGTCCATCATTACAGAGCTGCATCGTGATGTCGGTGTAATGGGTTTTTCACAGTCTGCTTCAACACTGTCCCTAATGATAGCCCACAAAACGTCAAACAACACATTTTATTCAGCATAACCTCTGCAGCATGCAATACAAACTGCCTTATGGTTTCAGCTCACTTCTCCTCTTCTTTCTTTTTGTTCAAAATAACATATTAACCTCAATGCCATCCTCCACAGGGAAGCATGAATATTCACCACACACACTCTATTTATGTAGTTATGAAGCTGATAGCTGACAGCTTTAACAACCCCCAAAACAACTGTGCTACTGTAAGGTAGAAAGCTGAAGACCACACCACATATGGCCCCGACCATTATCTTACCCACATCAATGGGTGCCATTATCTTCATGCTTAGGTCCAAAGGCTTAATGGTCAGGTTGTCCTTCACCATGTGCTCATTAACCACTGTGACAAAGCCTTTTGTGCAGGTAGATTTCCCCTGTAAATGCCAATTGGAAGGTCAAGAGAAGCAATGAATTAGAACACAGTTTGACAGAGTGCCAAGGAAGACACACTGGTTACATTAGGGGTTTGGCCTGATATAAAGAAGGGTTTATGGTGATATATAAAATGGCAGCATATGTTAACCAAACTAAAGGTGAACTACTAACATCAGCGTAAAACTGTAAAATTACTTAGTCTTTGTAGCATTTACACAGGAATCCATGACGTTCCTATTATGTGACGCACTTAAATAGCAGCATGGAGGTGGGGGGTGATAGATTTGAGAAGCTGGCACACTTTATAGACAAGGATAGGGGGGAGACATCAAACTTCTGAGGGAAATAGAAAACTGAGGCCCAAGCAGATTTGATGCGGGTGTCATTGATGCTGATCCCTTGACGCGTCACACTACACTCTTACTAATCAGGTCTCACTATAATGTTTCCACACTGTCTCTTTCTCTGATCAATGACACTCTGCCCTCCTTTAAAAGCATGAAGCTTCAGACAGAAAGCGTGAACTGCACAGTTAATCCATTCCGCCGGTGTACTGCTAAATCATCAACATGCCACATTAGATGGACAGAGGGGCAGGGGGAATGTAAAGGAGGCAAAGATCGGTCACAGGTGCAAGTAAAGACAAACTCACGCACGCATGCGTTGCCTACCTGTGACTGTCACTAATATTATTATATGCTTAATTGTACAACAGCTTGCATATAAGCATGCACACACACACACACACACACACACACACACACACACACACACACACACACACAGACAGTCAACAACAATGCTTCTTTCAGCTCATGTCATAACTGCCTTGTAAGTGACAGCACAGCCTTTTAAGACTCCATATATGACAAACATTTATGAATATACGTCACAGTCAGAGAGCTATTTGAACGTCTTCGGGGTACGGTGCCACTGTTTCCCCGAAACACTGACAACAAGTTTCCTCTAATTGACCTAAATGAGCAATGTAACAAATAGAAATCACTTTGATAATGTGTCATCACTTCCTTCAGAAAAACTGAGAGAGCGACAGGGGTTAGAGGCACCGTTTTCACATATCAAACAGACTTATAAAGGTGTAAATTGCCACATAACCCTAACCCTAACCCATCTTTAACAATTTTTTGTTTAGGTAAAACTACAAAGATAGAATTATCAAAAACTCACCCCTCAGCCTCGCTGGGAGGGTGGACAGTCTATAATTGTTATAAGAATGCGTGTGTCAGCAGGTAAACAGTAGGAGAGCAGGTGTGTATGTGTGTGTGTGTGTGTGTGTGTGTGTGTGTGTGTGTGTGTGTGTGTGTGTGCGTGTGTGTGTGTGTGTGTGTGTGTGTGTGTGTGTGTGTGTGTGTAAACGCACTGAGCGCCTTCAGGCTTAATGTTGGTGTTTAATGAGTTTAGTGGGGGGAATTCCAAGGTTTGCGGGATAAAAGTGAGACTCTGTAGTCTCTGTTTGGGGCAGTATTAACTCTCTGAGCCTTCATTGCTGCAGGCTCATCTACTAACTTGATTAGGCAGGTATGGGCCATGTGCTTTGTGCCCTCTCTTCACTGAAATGAAAGCTTGCACAAGGGCAAACTGACACAAACACACACATTACTTACACAAAGGGACATACACACACAATCTTTTTTTTTCAATAAATACATGCCGTCACAACCCCACCCAAAATGCCACCCCGGAGCAAAAAAAAACCCATCTAAGCAGCAGCAACAGTTACATCAACCTCCCTGAGATGAACAGACACACAAGTGGGTATGGCATGTGTCTATAGCTGTGACACGTCTAATTTAAGCTCACGGCTAAATATACAGTACAGTGCAGCGCTGCCCCTCTGAACCGAGTTTCATGACGCCTTTGATGGCTCAACATCAAAGCTGAATATCACCACTTTTAACTCCAATATATTAATTCACTTTCTATGTTTAGGTTCTGCCTCATATTTCTGCAGAGATGAAAAAAATTGAACTTGTCCTTACAATGCATATTCATGCAGCATACACACATTACAACACCAAACAGTCCCGAGCCACGCAAGTCGCCAAGCTTGTCTAATTTTGGTCAACTATTACATTTCCCAGAAATGATTGCATGTATTAATTTGGAAATACCTTCCTGTGTCATTATGATTACAATTACAGGTTGTGGTCCTGGTTAATACCCCTTCGCCGCTCTAAATCCCCAGGAGTCAGTTGCAAAGAGTACTGGGCGTATATAATGTGTGGTCTCTACTGGTGTTGACAGCCCTGGGGTCCATCTGGGCTTGATTGTAGGCCAAAAACAGATGTTCCTGGCCGTATATGTGTTTGTGTGTGTGTGTGTGTGTGTGTGTGTGTTTGTGTGTGTGTTTGTGTATAGTTTCTTCACTACCTTTAAGCGTGTGGGCAGAATATATGTGTGCACAGCTGCCTACCCAAATGCACCTATTACTGCTGAAAATACCTCTTTGTGCGTGACCCACTTGTATCAGTTTGTTTCCTTGCATGTGCCTCTGTGAGTGAGTTTGTGTCAGTGCCTCCTTATTTTTATTTTGTGTTCAATCTTAACAGTGTCAACAGCTACTCATCTGATCCTATTTATTGGTATTTACATGTCTTTTCCTCTATGTGTAGTTAACTAAATATATTTTACACTGAGATAAAAAAAGGAATTGAAAGACTTCACCTTGGGATCCTGGAAATTCAAATGGGCATTTTTCCCTTTTTCTGACATTTAAATTTTATGGACAAAATTGATAGAGAAATAAACAGCAGATGTATCAATGAATGCCCAAACAAAGTTAAAATAAATGAAAGTAAAATTAAGAAAAATCAACTAATCAGCTTGCTTGACACGCAGTTCTGCACTGCGAATTGTTAAGTTTTTGAAAATGTGTGCACATCATCTCCTCTGCGAGCCTCTGTGACCTATGGTTACCCATAACACCCTTCTCTGTGTAGGTTCACAGAAATGTTTACATCCTTCTGCACAGAAGGATAACAGCTTGAGTCTGAAGATATCTTAGTAGGGTCCAGGGTTCATTCGGATTTGACTACATTATTTCTCTAATTGAGACAATGACATACACATTACACATACACATTATTTCAAGCTCATTTGATGATATGACAACAACATTATAACTAAAGTCATTATAATCAAGCTGTTTTGCATGTTATGGGGCAGATTCCTTTTTTTATGTATCTAAATCTAACAAAAAACAATCCCTCTTACAATGTCAACATTGCAGTTGAGTTGCAGATTAGCAGCAATTTAGAACTATGCACAGATCTGCTGCTTCATGTGATGACATTCATATATAATACTGTAATTTGTACCCTGTAAAAAGTTTATTTTTTGTATTAAAATAAAAGCAGACGAGAAGCTGATGGAAATTTGGAAAATCTGGAAGGAAATATTTTCCATCCTGTGCTACAGTAGTTGGTCTGTAGTACTATAACTCAGAAATCCAAAAGTGCATTATCACATGGTTACACTGACTTGTATTGTTCAGCTGCGTGCAGTCAGTGGACAGAGTCAGAACAAATTTAAATGTACACATGCGTGACGGCGCCTTAAAACTGGGCTGTGACTCCAGCTGAACACTCCGACGAGTTCGTCTGGATGCCTACATATATTATATTTGCTGCGTATATTATTTTTGTTCAAGGCAGCACATGTACAAATGCACATAAGAACATGCATGTGAGCAAATGTATTTCTGCCAGTGAATTCTTACAGGCTGATCGGTTGTCTGGGAAGACCAAGTACTAATGGCTCACACTGACCCTCTCTTCAAAAATGGGAAGAGAGGTGAAAAAGACTGGAGAGGAAGAGGAGGCAAGAAAGTCGCATAGGGTTACTTGAGAGGGGCTGGTAATAATGAGAGGAATAGTGGAACAAAGGATAAAGGAGATGCAGTAGAGGATGAAGAGAAAGAGGTTGGATGGGATGAAATTAAGGGACGGGCTTGGATAGAGGAGAAGAGGGGTGTTAAAGAGGTTAGGCAGGAACAAAAGAAGCGGTGAGTGAGGAGGAGAATGGAGGGGATTAATAGAAGATGAGTTTAGATGGAAAGAAAGAAAAGGACTCAGGAGTTTAGAGGCACTTCAGGGAAAGGAGGTTGGAACGTGTGGCTTTGCTATGAAGAGTTCCTAGGATCTCCATGAATAACACATGCCATTAAAACTGCAATTCCTTACATCTCCAGCCCGCTATGTGCATGTCATATGTCAGGAGAGTGGTCCCACAGAGGTAATTGAATCAAGACATGAAAACAACAGGGGAACAGACACAGGGCGAGGTGGTCAGGCACAGCTGGAAAAGCAACAGTCCCCCCCTTTTTTAAAGGAAGGGAAAGGAAACACAGGGGGAAGTATCTGGGACTGCGGTGTCCAGAGAGCTGACTCTACATAGCCTTTCACAGGAGCCACAGCTCCAGGTACAACACAGTGCAGCTCTGTTTAACATCCAATTCTGTTCCAATTCCCCATGCTTTTTTTTTATTTTTTTTTAGCCCGCCTCTACCCCCTTACCAACACACCAGGCTTTTTTTTGGTTTTGTTTTATGTAAAGTGACTGTAATCGTCCATCACAGTGTGAAATGATGACAGAACGGGTAAAAAATGTATTCAAAGTCACCCCCTGTCAAGGAAAGGCAGACTGAAAGAGACCAGTTCACACAAAAATATCTATAATGGTCTCGCCGCTTTTACATGCAGGAAAATGTTGCGGGGGAAGAAGCCAAAATTGGGTGAGAAGTAGTTTAAAGTGCTCTGTTTGTGTTTTGTTTTTTTATCCGGGCTCATCAAGCAAACTACTGCTATTGCGAAAAGGGAAAATTGCCTGTAAAAACTTCCCCTCTGCTACATCATGCCTCAAACCGGAGAAAATCTGGAAGTGGAGGTTCATTGTGGGAGCAGCGTGTAAATAAACATAAACAGCACTAGGTGTAAATGAGCTTAACAGGGAAAATAAAGTTGTGATGATCGTCTCTACAGCTGGCCCAGACTGTTAATGTCTGCACTTTTTCTATTAGATGGGACCCCCTGGCTGCCTCATACAAGTATGTTATTGTTCTGGGGCTGTGAGTGTGGGTGTCTGCATTGTGAGACTGTGTCTGGAGGTGATAAAACAGCAGAAAGCACATAAATAATGACTTAATGATCTCCTCCACCCTTTGCTGTAATGATGACAATGGAGTTTCCCAAGCCGGGACGCTGATGGGGGCGGGGTAATCCACATGTGGCCTCCAGGTGTGTTCAACTCTATCTATGTTACTTCTTAACTCTCCATGGACGTCCATCTTTTACTTTGTCAATCTTTTATTATTGCAAGGTCACTGTATGTCCATCTATAAAATGTATTCTTTGCTGCGAGAGCATTTATCTTGCTGCAATTGCAGAAAGCTCTAACTTATATGTGTGAAAGCGTTCTATTCTCAAGGCATACAGCGGGATATCGGCATTAATCAATCCGTCAAGTTGCATTCTTGTGTATACGGAGAGTGTGTGAGAATGGTAAATGTGTGTTAGAAACAGAAGAGAGAGAGAGAATAAAGGAGAGGAACAGGTAATTTTGAGTGACAGAATGTGTGGGACCACACACTGAATCAGACGTGCAGCTAAATTATAGTCTAGGTAGCTGAGGCAGAAATAAAAGTGTGATTTACGTAATTGTTTCTTTAGGTGGGTTCTGCTCTACAACAATAGCAGTAAATCATGCAACTGTACACTGCAATTAAGAACCTGTGTTTCCTTCACAGTAATCATGCGCTGCAGCTAAATATGGTGATTTGATAAAGATCATTTATGTTAGAGATATTTTGGCCTTTTTATGCTTTTTAAATCATTTTGCCAACACCTGAACATCTTTTGCAGCTTCTGGAAAGCATCATTTCGACTGAGGTGTTCAGGGAGGCGTCTGGATGCCATCGACTCTCACTGCGAGAGAGGAAAAAGCTAACCGAGAAGCACTAAAGAGTGAGAATCAGAGATGAAACGGTGTGACTGTAACCTGACAATTACTGTAATTGCTCCAGCTAGAACTGATGAATTGAATAGATATCTGAGAGGGTGCGAAATGACACGCGTCTGCTCATACGCAATTTCAAAAAGAAACTCTTTTTAAGATGAAGCCAAGACAAGAAGAAACATATTTGCAATGAGAAAGTATTAATTATGATATATGGGGCCCAGAGGGGGGAGAGGGGGAGGCAGCATGGGTGTTAAGCTCCGCTGAGGACAATGACAGGTTACATCAGGTCTCATTGTGTGCAGGGTGACTTGCCACCGCCTGTGGGACTAAAATGGTTCCAGGAAGCAGAAACCGCTGTTGTGTCATGCCTTTTAAAATACAACACTGGCCATAAAGCTGAACACAAGGGCTTTTAGTGTCCTTGAGTAAGTTACTGCATCCCTCCAAGATCCAGCTGCCCCTGCACTCTGACCTTCTCATATCAAAAGGGAGGGCGAGCGAAAAGATTATTTCCCTCTGGCCGTGAATTAAGTATTGAGTTAATATTATGGTATTCAGCGCAGAGTAAGAGGGTGGGTGTGAGCTGTAATGGGGTTGAGGGAAAGAAGTAAAAACATCCCCTATTCTCTGAAAACAACTGAATGGTTTGTAGATATCCAGCTACACATTTCACATTTCATGTTTTTGTAACACCAGCAGTGGCATTAAAAGGAGTGGACAAAAAAAACAACTATCGCACTACTGTGCGAGTAAAGCACAATTACCTCCTGAGTGTCAGGTGCTTGATGGTATCCAGCAACAGTTTGTGTGAGATAAAACTCCTGTATGTGTGCTTTTCTAAAGTCAATAAGAAGACGTCCACCCTGCAGGAAAGAATCCCCTTTTGCCCTTAACTGCTGCAGAGCAGGGAGCACTTCTCTACCCAGAAAGCCTTTGGGGATCAGCGTGGAGCACAAAATAGATCAGGATGCTATGGGGCCCTTACTTCGGAAGGACAGAGGTCTATTTTTAATGACAACAAGAGCACTGCAACAAAGTGTTGTGGTAGTGCAAGTCCAGAGGAAATGTATCCTCTGCGTAGGAGTTCCTCCCTCGCTGTGCCTGTTAAGAGTTTTGTAACAGCTTGAGTCCAAAACAACTGTGAAGGTTTCCTGCAACAAAATCCATTTGATCCTTCATTTACACTGATTTGACTGAGCTGATATCAGCTTATCCTCATTAAGGAAAAACAGGCAGTTGTCTTTTCTTCTTTTAGTCTCTGACAGAGAAAGAGTGTGTGCTTTCATGAAACTATGCACCTTTCTCGCACACCTACAATGTGTATCTCTCTGAAAGGGCAGTAGTGAGGTTCGGGGTCAGGTCTGGTTGAGGTCCCATCTCTGAGAAAGTGAAACTGGATCCTTTTTCTTTCACTCACTCTGAGTCACCCTGCTGACATCCGGAGGCCCGACACATGCACCTGAGAGCAGAGCTGCATGTGAAATAAACAACAGAACTATATTTCTATCATATTTGTACACAGGGATATTTTTGTTTCTGCCTTGACTCGCTCTGCTTTGCTTATTCTTGGGGATTTATTTATTGATATCATCTTTCTGTCTATCTGACCGTCTCTTCCTCCGTATCTCTACATTATATGATGCTGCAAGGTTTAAAGCTCAGCTCTTCTGTCAAAGCAACACGACAGCATACCTCCTTAACGCGTGTGGGGATTTGTGTTTTTAGGCGCTTTGCTGTTTGTATTAGTCTTCTCTTTTCTATGCCAGACAGAAGAGGGAGAAACATTCTCATCCCAGAGAATCTTTAAACAATCCACTTAAGTCCCAACAGTGCAGAAGAAGAGAGTCACAACCCGTGAATGCACTTTTTGGGGGAACACAATACAGCCAGAGAAGAAGAATAGAAACATTCTCTTGTTTCATGAACAGCATAATCAGACCACTGTATTGGCCAACCAACACTGTGTATGAAAAAAGCACACTCCTAGCAATACCTCTAGAATTACTCCATTGTCTTCTACAGCAACTAATATCCTTATCACTGAGGCTCAGTACCTGGCTAGACTTTTAAAAGACTTAATGTTCCATAGAAAAAATATCTCTTGAAACTCCCACTTGTGTACAATAGTTTTCAACTCTAAATTACCACTTTCTCTTGTGCAAAGAGCTTAAAAAGTCAAAGTCAAGTCAGCTTAGCTTACTGTAAGCAACACGGGCAATCAACAAAATAAGGTGTTCACCGCTGGCATTCTGCCAGCGGTGAACACCTTATTTTTCAGACTGAGGGCTCATTTTTCCTGATGGTTTATTCTAGGAAGAATGAGATGTTATTCAAGGGGAATAATAAGTGGTCTGCTATTCACTGCTGGTGGTTTAGATCAGACCACACATCCTCTGTGTGGTTTCACCTCCAGAACTGAGGCGGCATTGTTTCTATGAAACGGGGTAGACTACACATCCCCATTTATGCTCTACACAGACCAGTAAAGGGCATGACTCATGAGTCTCTCCTGTCTGGAGTGTGTGCAGTGTTTTTGGAAAACAATACAGTACGTGTGTGTGAAGGAGAGACCACGCGACTGTGTTTTTTTTAACTTGTTTCTCACTTTCTTTGCCCTACTATAAGGGTGTATAGGTTTGGTTTCAGCCACATAATGAAGTCCTTTAATGAATTACTATGTAGATCGCTGCTCTATTAATGTGGTAACCCTGCTTAAAGTCACGTTTAGGTTCCTTGTTAGAGACTTGATACTGTGCTCTTTTTGATTGATGTTTAATTGTAGCATTTTTTAGGAGAATATTAACTGTGGAAATAAAATGTATTACTTTTTTTTTTTTTACACAAAAACGATGCAGTGTAGTGTGAAAAACATACTGTGTAGTTCCCCAACAACCTCCTGCAATAAGGGTGGGCAATGCAGTTTTGGAAGATCATATCAGCTCAGATTCTAACTCATACTCAATTAAAAGTAGCAATACAACAATGTAAAAATACTGCATTACAAGTACAAAGTCCTGCATTCAAAATCCTACTTAAGTAAAGGTACAGAAGTATTATCAGCTAAATATACTATGACTCATGTGAGATATTGGAGTATACACATATATAAAGCCTATATATATGGAATATATTGGGCTAAAAGTCATGAGATTATTATTGGGTTAGGAGTATCGTACACATATAATCAGTTACTTTCAACCACCGTATGTAGCATGAGAGGTCAAACCCAATATTCAATGAAATTGCTAGATAATAATTGAAAGCGACTCAGGTTAGCATATTGACATTTTTGGACATTGGTGGCGACAACATATGACTTTTAGAGTGTTGACAGTAAGAGAACATTGCTTGGTTTTAGTGAACAGAAAGTGAGGGAGACATGCCCCCTTCATCCCCAGTGGAAATTTTCTCTTCCTTCATCTTGTTTTTCTCTTTTCTACTTCTCTCCTGTCTTCCCTTCTCTTGCTGCCTCTTCCTACTATTCTCTCTTGTCCCATCCCGATTACCTGTCCCTCTGTCCTTCCCTCTCTAAGGACCTCTGGCACTGACAGATGAATCCAGCAGACAGATGCATCTGGGGGCCGCTGCCTCTCGAGAAGAACTCCTTCTTGTATATTTAACAATTTCCCTCAAACACGCTCGTCCTACCTGTCTGCTCGCCAATCCTCGTATTGGCCTTTTATCTCTACATAATTCTGCTTCCTTTTTTCTTTCGCCTTTTCTTTTCTCATTCAAAAAGAAGGCGCTGCCCCTCTTTGTCTGGGAAACTTAAGTTCTTATCTTTTCACCTTTAGCTCCCTTCCGCTCTTTATATCTCCCCTCTAATCTCCCTCTGCATCTCTCTTCCGCTCCCATTTTTACTGCATGGCCGAACTACAAGCAGTTATCTTTTAGATGTTATCGCAAACTTTCATATAAGGTCGGATAAAAAGAATATAGCACGCTCTGTAATTTCTCTTTCTCATCCATCTGCGGAGGAGAGCATCCTTTTTCAACTCAAATATTTCTTTCGAGGATATTGCTCCGATTATCCCTTCGTAATGATTTCAAAGTAGAGATAAATGTTTTCATTTGCTGAAGATTAAAGGATTTCATGCATTTATATCCTCTCATTGATCAAATTAGAGCTTCTCTGGCTGTTTGCTGTGGTGCGATAGATGAAGCTCTGAGAGTTCTAAACACATCACATCAAAAGAGCTTCTTATCGTATAATGATATGCTCTATAAAGATAAGACCCACCCCTCTAAGTCCCAAGAGGGGTAAAAACAAAACTCAGACCCAGGAAAGAATTCAGCCACATTACCTCTTGCTGAGATAGAAAAAAATATGGCAAACACAACATCGCACAACCCACAAACACACAGACAGCACATACCTGTGCACCTGCTTTAGTAATAGGTGCAGGCTGCTAATTTAGCTGCAACTATACATAGCGACGAGTGTCAAAGTCTCGCAGGAGGCAATCCACTTTTGCTCTCACCTCAGAGGTACAAGCTGCAGCCTGAAAGAAGAAGCAGCTCCTATGAAAGAGAAATATACGAGTTGAGCACCCGCTATCAAATGATCCTCTCATTCATGCTTCAAAGTCATACATCTTTCAGAAAAATACAGCTAGGTGACGGCCCAGAGAGGGGAAAAGTGTGTGTTTCTCTCTGTGTGTGTGGTGACAACTCATGACTCATTTCACCCTTAAAATGGCCCTGTGGCGCAATCAATAAACAAAGACCAGCAAAGCCTCTTCACTCTCTCTCTCTCCCCCCCCCCGACCCCCCGACTCATTACACCTCCTCACACACTCTCTCCTGCCTTCTTCTCCTCCCCTCGACTGCTCTCTCGCTTGCCTCAGTAGTACAACAAACTCCAAACTTAAATACGTTTACAATAATCGCTTCTCCTGTTGTCGCAGAAGTTTGGATCTCTGTTTAACCTTTCAAACATCCTCTTGGCTTGATCCCCAGTGAAAAAGAGGCTTTGGGGATTATTTAATCGTGACCCAAATAGAGTCTCCCTCTTCTTCCTGACTGGTGGTTAAAGACAGATTCCTTTGCTATTTGAGTGGGGTTTTTGAGGTTGTAGCGGAGAGAGGGACAGAGCTAATGTAGTGTAACAGCACTGGTGAGTGAAGGCTGCTTTAGCGGTGCTAATTCCCTTAGACGGGCGGACATGACACTGGATGTTTTACTCGAACCACAGACATTCATTCTTGGATCCAAGCAGCAGAAATAATGGTGCATCCAGGATCACATATCGCTTGCCTGTGCTTCCGTGCCGTACTGTGAACTCAAATTATTTCCTACACCTGCCCCTGTGCTGCTTCTGCTGTTTAGCATGCAGTGTGAAATTATCACAACTTCCTCTGCCTGTTTTAAAAGAATATGTCCCATCAGAGAACTGCTTTGTGTGTGTGTGTGTGTGTGTGTTTCTACACACATCCACTTTTTATCACTTCATTTCCAGCTCTTTTAACAAATCTCTCCTCATTTTTTATGCTGTGTTTTCAATTTAACTTACTTCAGTCACCAGCTGTGTAGCACTACAGTATTAATATTCCTCGCAGAAAATAAAGTCACAATGAGTGTTTGAAAATAAAGCTGCCAGGCAAGCAACAAAGCTTTCAGAGCTGACCTTGATGGGAAGAGATGTAACTCCATTTCATCCTGCAGACTTTTGTGAGGATAAAGAACAGATGCTAAGGGGTTGGATTTTGAATCCCACTTGATAACTCCGTCACGATCTCTATGGAAACTGTTGTGACACTTTGGCCTTTAAAGAACAGAAGTGCCGTGGATGACAAACTTTTATTTTTTATTTTCAGTTATTTTGTGACTGACGGGGCACTCAAGTCCCCTGCAGGAAACCTTGGGAGTAGCCATAGCAACATTGTGCCATCTCACTAAATAACTTGAGAATGCTGGAAAAGAAAACAAAAACTTGTTTACTTACACCCTGGCAACTTACTCTGTTATGTAGGAATAGGTCAGACATATATCTGAATATGCTACTGGCACAAATAAGCACAAAATCCCACAAACAATTTGCCTAAATATTTGGAATCAGCATCCTCCCACATGTGGCATGATTCTCTGGAGCTACAGTCTTGAAATCAGAAGTGGCAGCAAGAACAAGGGAGGAATGAGATAATGGCAAAGTGGTTGTGATATATAAATAGCTTGTGGTGGTGAGAGAACAAAGCACAGCAGGGAAGAACAGCAGAGCACTTCAGCGATTGTTTGAGTCCCCAAGTTTACTTGTATAAGAGCAATAAATCATCCACTGAGGAGAATATGTACAATCGGGGCTTCCATGTGATTCACAGCCAATAAAGTCAGATCCTTTGAGAGGCTGTGTACAGGGACAGACTATCTCAAAGCCCCATCTTGCTGGTGTCAGATAAATAAGAAACCAAAGGGCCTTAAAGAGCACCAAGGGGCCAGAGGGTAATGGCTGTTTGGTTTACACGTGCATGATAATGCCTTTCACTTTCACTCCCAACAGAGCTCGACCCCCGAGGGGACGCCGAATCACAAAGCTCGACGACAATGGGCTTGTCATTCAATTGGTTTCCATGGCGACCACACAACCCGCTGAGGCCACCGGGGTCATTTTCATCATGAAACCCTCCTGCCTGGGACTAATTGCTGTGTTTGTGCTGGTGTTCTGTGTCAGTGCTCGGGCAAATTCCCAACACAGTGCAAATATCAATCACGCTAATCATATGCTGCTTTTCACTAGGCGCTGGAATGTGTGGCTGGTTTACATTACTGCAGGCTCATCTGCTGCTCATCTTTGTTATGACTCAGGAGTGTTAAGTGTTAATGTTGTTCAGGGGCAAGGCTACAACTAACAATTATTACCATTAGCGATTAATATTCTAATTCTTTTCTCAATTAACCAATTCAATCTGGTCTGTAAAGTGTCAGAAAACGCACATCACAGTTTCCCAAAGCCCAAGTTGACATATTAAATTTTCTTGTTTTATCCAACCAACAGTCCAAATATATTAAATGTACTACTATTAAAGATAAAGCAAACCAGCAAATATTCACATCTGAGAAACTGCAACCAGACAATGTTTGTAATTTTTGCGCTTAAAAATATCAAAGTAGTTGCAGAAACGGATAATCGCCCATTCGTTGCAACTCCAATGTTGTTTTTGCTCCTTGCAGTGATTCTCTTGCGCTTCAGTTGCAATATAAACTGGCAACTTTAGCCAAAAGGCATCATGTCACATGATTCCTTGATTCAGCATTTTCATCCCTGTCGTTTTGTATTCTTTTTCATCTCTTTTTCCTCTCTTCTCCTAGGGGATTTTAGCATCTGACGTCTAATAAAGACCTGGACGCTGTGAGTCCAAAGTAATTCTACCATCTGGATGAGGGTACCTGTTTTTTTTCCATTGGTAAGCACAGTGTGACAGGATGGATGAGCCACAGCATCCTCGTGGGTCTGAGGCCATAAGATCAGAGGAAGCTGACTGTGTTCATCAGAACTGCAGCTTTCAAGTCCCTGAAAGGTAGCATGACCTAAACAGCTACAGAGCCACTCAGGGAGCTTTATACTCTGGACGCAACATCTGAGTAAGAATTTGCATGTTCTCTAAAAAGGTGCTCGCCTCATGCTTAAAAAAACAAACAAACAGTGGTGAATAAGTAGGGATGGGATTCACCAGAGGCCTCACGATACGATATCATCACGATACTTATGTCACGTTACGATATTATTGCGATTTTAAACATATTGCAATATTCTGCGATATATTGCAATTTATTACCTTTTTCCAACGTAAATTTTTTCCCAAATGGAAACTTTGTCAACATCTGTTTTATCTAAAAAAGATACATTGCTCTGTTTGTTCATCTCAATTTTATTGCTGCAAAATGGGATTGTCAAGCAGACAAACTGACCAACACATATATAATGAAAGATTGATACTTGGCGTCTGTGTATCAATACAGTATTGCCACGGAAAATATCGCGATATTATGCTGTATCGATTTCGCCCCCAACCCTATGAACAAGTGGCTTAGTTAACAATTATGTCCGGTTAATCGTACACCAATCAGCATGATCATGGCTGGAGATTAGCATTTAACTAAATCTGCCGCAGGGCTGGTAAGAGCCAAGGACACAGCCGCAGGGTAACTGAGGAGCACACGAACCACATGTATTATCTCCTTCACAACACCAATCACCTACAGCACAAACACAGCTTCTACTATTGTATATTTACCTTGTCTAATTCACCCCGCTCACAGACAAATAGTACATTGGATGCAGTTTGACGATGGCTTTTGTGGAAGAGAAATGCTTGGTTTCGTTGGGAATAAAACAAAAGTTCAAATGAAGCTTTTATACTTGTGAAATAACTTTGATAGTTCTACAAAACCATAAAAACCTTCAAGGACTCGGCTCTAGCTCTATTGTGCGGGAAGCTGGATGTTTGAGGTGTATGACTGGAAGGTCTGACCATCTCAACAAAGGGATGTGCAGAATTAAAGAAACTTATGGCACGTGTTTTCATTTTCATTAAATGCAAAGTGGTGTGTATGTTTACGCGAAGTCATGATGTCAATCAGCATTGTCTCATGAAGGGCACACATTCTGTTCATCTCCTTGGTGACAGTGACATCATTTTACCAAATGCAAAAACAAAACTACACAAAGCAGTACAAACTACTAAAAGGTCACATCTAAAAGCAGAGACAACTGATAAAACAATTAGTATATGCAGAAATCTTAACACAATTAAAAACACACACAAACACACACACACAAACACACACACACACACACACACACACATTTCCCAATTTGCATTTGGGCTTTCAAAGCAGAGCTTCTTTTCTAGACTATTTCCCTTTTTATAACCATGAGCAGTCATATTATATACATGCTTGTACTCCTGCACATGCTGCAGTGAATGCAGAAGACTTGTGCTGCTGAGAGTATTGGTTATAATACTAGACCCTGATCAATTGTCATAAGATATTGAGAAAGGAAAGGAGTTTGTAAAATATAAAGATCTGATGATGGGGGTACTGGTGATGGTTGCACTCTGCCAGCACCACCAAGTGGTCAGACATCGCAAATCCAAATGCAAAACTTCTAAAACTGGTATTTTATATTGTTGGGTATTGGATTTGTCGATTATTTTATTTTGGTTGCTGTAAGATTCTGGCATATTCCCACTCTGCAACATGCTTTAACTTATTTTAACTTGTGATTTGACTGTGGAATAGGATATGACAAGCAATAAAAGTCATGGGTTTATTTTCAGGAGAAAACAAATACCTCGCGTTTAGAAACGCAATGTCTACAAAACTGTAACATATCTTAATAGTATACAATCTATAATAAAATGCGCTTCTTCTTACCAAGTGAGGTGCCCAATTCCCGTTCATCTAGTAGGGAGCGAAGCTGCGTGTCTTGTCCCGGTGAGAAGAATGGTATGGAGAAACAAAAAATAAAGATGAGCTGAAGATGATATATCCTCCGTTCTGTTGCGTCTCTTGCCAGAAATCGACCTCAGTAAAACTCCTTTCTCTGCAGAGATTCCTCTGTGCTCTCTCTCGTCCCTCCGGAGTCCTGCGTGCTATTTCTGCCCCACAGAGAAACGCTCTTTGCCGATGGCTCCTCGGTGGTTTGTAATCGGACACCGCACTGTCGCGCTGCGCCACAGACAATGTGCCTCTGCTCTCTTGGGGGGTGGGGAGTGGGGAGCGCCGGTGCCAAAAAGCAACGGCGCAAAACAAAACTGTCCTTCAAGTAAAACAGTGAGATCTTGTGTACAAAAAAGCCAAGCGGATTGGAGGTGGGAGATGTGTCCGATGCTGCTCTCAGCTGCGCATCTCACGAGCAGGGTTTTGGATGGCTGAGGAGTGCGCCCCCACTTCGCGCGTCCACTCCAGCACCGAGGAGAAACGTGGCAGCGGCGCACAGCTGTTCTGCAGGTGGAGGAGAGGAATACAGCCCACAAACCGCGCGAGCTACAAGTGGGTTGGCTACGATTTGCACAGTTTGAGCTATTTTGATATATTTACCTCGATATGGTTCTCTATTGATTCCAGCAGTTAAATTCCACTGTGGTTTGTCTCTTCCAGGGAGGTCAGAGGTCAACATCAGTTTTAGAAAAGCACTCTCCCCTTGAGCATTTGCATGTGAATCTGGGAGTTTTACATGACATTTGGACGTATAAACCTTGTTATAGACATCCAAAAAATTTCAGTTTAGAGTCTTTTCACCTGCAAATCCTCGCTCTCTGTGAAAGAGCTGGTTAGGATCCCTTTTCAAGGATGGGGAACGAAGCCCATCATGCATAGGCCTATCTGTAATCACTGGGGCCCAGCTGTCTAATGTTGTGATGAAGTGTTGAAGCTACACAAAGCACCAAACATCTTTTAACAAAGAAAATGAGCAGTAGAGAGAGAAAATGTATCGTTTTTAGAAAGTAAATGTATGTCATGTCAGAGTGTGTGTGTGCGTGTGTGCGTGCGCGCATGTGTGCGTGTGTGTGTGTGTATTTTAATAGACACCCCCAGTTCAATTACCTATTAATCCTCCGGTGAATGAAGGCAGCCTCTATCTAGCTCCAAAAGCCCTAATAGTGTTGTACACAGCTTTAGGGCTATGACAGCAAGTGTGTGTCTGTCTTTTTGACAGACGTGTAGCGGAGTCAACAACAGCCTGTTAATACGCCTCTTCGTTCAACATGAACGTGCTTCTGTGAATGCCCCGGCTCCTGTATACCCACATCTATATTCAAATCAGGTAATTTTCATAAAAATGTAGCTACCCACGAGGGGAAGTAAAGCTGAGATTTACATTTCAAGTGGCGTCCATGCAACTCTGGGAATTGCGTGGTTAACCTTTTCCTTTCTCTTGCTGCACAGGGAGTCGCAAAGGGAGCGTTCTTAAAATATTAGAACAGATTGGATGAAGGTATGGCACGCCAAAGGCCGTGACAGTGCTTGACAAAACAATAAACTTAGTTCTCAAATGTTAGTTAGAAAATCATCATATATAGCCTACTTTCATCCACTGAAAGTGCTGTGACCTCCAGAACTTTCTCCTTGCTTCAAGAATCGCAGACTCTCTTTTACTCTGCATGGTTTGATCACTGCCGTGCAATAAAGTGTATCCCACAGAGCTCCAGCTAAGCTTCAGAGTGAGGCTTTAGCTGCCTGAGTTGCACCGAGAGAGGTTTCATCAGTAAAAATAATGCGGTCAGCCATCAGACTCATTGATGGATGCTTTTGACTACATTACTTCATGATGGGAGGCCTGAGACAGAATTAATCAAAACAACTCTCAAGTCTCCTCTGGTGTGTTTGTGAATGTGTATGTGGCCACCATTGTTGCTCAGCATTCCTGTTTTGATGTCAAGCGAACTGAAGTTGCCAGGCAAGCAGAGAAAAATCAGTTTCAGAAGGAGCCTCCTATGTTTCACCTGGTCGTATAAGATCTCAGCAGGATGTATTTGTGTGTGTGTGTGTGTGTGTGTGTGTGTGTGTGTGTGTGTGTGTTTCATCTCTCAGCTTTCTTTTTGAAGAAATGGAGGTTTATATTCTTTGTAGTCTACTAAGTGCAGAGACCAAATACTATTTTCAAAGTAAGGTCATAGTGAAAGAAACTGAAGGCCAACTTTTATCTGTACAGAAAAAAGCCAAACCAGATGGGACAAAATAATAATTCCCTGGCACATATATTTAGTGCTTTTCATGCATCTTTAATGGCTTGTGTGCATGTTATCTGTATCTGTATACAGTGATGGAAAGAGGGGAGATGCTAAGAGCAGGCCAAGCCCTCGCTTTGGTGTCAAACCTCGGTTGCCGAGCCCCTAAAATCCCTCTCTCAAACATGCCATCTGTCATGCAGTTCCTTTGCTGCTTTTGATCCTGAGGTCAGCTCACACCTTGCAAACACAGGCAGCCAACCAGCCAGCCAGCCGCTGGGACATGCAAAACACACACGTTCACTGACACATAAGTGAAACATTTTCACATGTGGGGGTTGAGGTATGGGCACACTTTGATGCTTTCACATATTCATGATTGTGCAAAAATGACTACATTTGAGTGATTTAGAGAGGTGAGAGGACAGTTGAGTGAGAGAGAGAAGGGGTCATTTCCCAGGAGCAAAGAAGCTGTGTGTGTGGGGGTAGCAAGGGTGAGAAAGCGAGCGCAAAACTGGCCAGCTGTGAGAGACTGCAGTCATTCCTCACTCTGAGCTCCATACCTGGAGACTCAATGAGCCATCCCACGCTGCAGTAGGGCCAAAGCCATGTGATTTCTCAGGCTTACTCAGCCTTACTGCGCCCCTGCAGCAGCAGCATCCAGGGCCTCAAGTGCCAGGACTCCACAAAGTCTACTTTCACTGCCACACTCCACGGAAGGAAGGATTGGGCAATGATGCCATAACTGTCACAGTGTCAGAGGAAGTATGTCTGCGACAGTTCTCGAGGTGACAGCCTCAGCACGATTATTAAGAGGCTAAAGTTTATCAGATCTGAGATACTTATTGATCCCTAAATGCCTTACTTTTTTAAAGTCATGCTTGCGGCATTGCTAGGGATGCCAATGTTAGTCAAAAGGGTCGGTTACCACTGGTCCAAACTAAAATATATCAACTATTGGCTTTATTTCCATGCAATTTGGCATAAATATTCATATTCCCAGATGATATATCCTTAAGACTTTGGTCATCCCCAGACTTTTCTTCTAGCGCCACCAGCAGATGGACTTTTTTTGTTTTGTAGTGAAATATCTCAAACTATTGGATGGATTGTCATGAAATTTGGTACACACATTCTCGTTCCTCTCAGTTCTCTCACCATCATCTAGTCAAAACGTTTTTTTGTCCAATACTTTGGTTTATGACCAAATACCTGCAAAACTAACATCCCATCAGCCTCAGCTGTACTTTGTGTTTAGTGCCAATTAGCTGCTAGCATAGCTATACCCTTTGACTTGTTTTAAAATTAATTAAAAAAAAAGGTCATAGTCTGTTGCAAAACACGTTACTGAGGGAAGTTTATACTCCCTGTTCTCACTTATAACATCATTATGAAGTTTACTCCATCTTCATCTTATCTTTGTGGGTCACGATTCACATCAGCCCTCTACAATGCAGTGTAGAGGTGTGATCGAGTGTTTTTGGGGATTGGTCCGTCCAAAGGTAGTGAATGAATGGACTGCATGAGATAATGAAATGCAGCACCAGAGTCCAGTGAGGTCATCTTTCTCGCTTTCTGCCCAGATTCTGGCTGGCTGTATTTGTCTTTGTCCTCCCCTCTATGGCCCATGATGGATAGCAAAAAGAATACGGCTGATGGTGATTTTTTCTCTTCTTCTTTTTCTACTCTTCTTCTTTTTTAGTGTCTTCTTTTTTTACCGATCACCATTAGCGAAGTGGTAAAGTTAAGGTGCTGGAGAGATGAACTCTGTGAAATTCAATCATGGGAATTGAAGGTTTGGAGGCGTGAGGTCTTGGCCCCATGGGCAGTTTGGAGATTGCTTCAGATTAATTAATGTCAGAATGGAGAGGGTGATGCTGTAGAGGACAATTATGTATGTGACTGCTGGGCATGGTGTTCGCCATTCACAGTAAAGAGTGCAGTCTGCTGATTTTCCTCTGTGTTAAGAAGATATTTTATTCCCAGTCAGTAATTTTGAGAAGCCAAAAGCAATTTAAGTGGAGATAAAGTAGGCAAAAGCTACCCATGGCTAAATGGATGGAAAAATAAAGCCACTTATGTAAGTACTCAAGGCGCGTATAATCCAGAGGAGCCACGGCAGGGAAAACTACTACCATCTCCTGTGCATTGTAATCTTGTGAAGGCAGACCCAGAGTTAAAAGGGGAGTACCACTCAATTAAAGAATTCACATTTCATTTATACAGCTTAAAACGGTCCAGTCAAAACATATAAACCACCGTATTGTGTTTTTTTTAAAAGGATCTTGTATTATTATGACAAGGCTATCAGCTAAAAATATACCCTTATCTGAAGATAATTACCTTGCAGTCACAGCCACTTTCGCCACTTCCACTTCATAGTCAGTGGAGGTTAACATCACAGATTAAACAGAGAAATAAAGTGTACGCTGGTCCTTGTGGCCGCAGGGGACCAAAGTGATTGTTCACCAGCACTGACCAAAAACCTTCTCAGAAAACAGGAATAAATCCCCTAATTTCTAACTCAGCATAAGCAATTTGTTTCTTTCAACACCATCTAGTGTTTCAGGGTGTCTTCACAGGCCTCTCGCTGCACGGTGGTGTCTGTTCTCTCAATGTAGTGTAGGAAGTGTATCCTCAGTAACTGAGCGCACAGATATCATCATCTCCAATATTACACAAACACTATGAAATGTGCCTGAAATACTTTGTGCCTTTTTCTCTTTCTTTCTTACTCTCGCATGCAAACACAAAACAGAGCTACCCCCGCAGACCGACCGATGTAGAGGGAGTTCGTATTTGCGTGAACCGTGATGCACTCTAAGCAGGTGTGCACAGGAAATCAAGATTGGTCTTCTCGCTACGCTGCGTTTCTATCTCCAGAGTTTTGGAAACCTTGATTTATGTGTGCTTCTTAGGTCTGCAGAGGAAAACGAAAAAATTTCAAAAATCTGAGGGGCTTTCACAGTTTGCTAGTCTAACGGATGAACACAGAAACTTAACAGCTTTGAAAGAAATGTTTAACTTACATTAAAATATGTATTCTCTTGGTAAATGTACTGTATCACATCACTGGCTTTGTATATTACAGAGCAGATTTATGTGCCTTACATAGCAATGAATTTCATAAACCGCCCTATTAAAAGGAAGGAAATAAGCACCAAGGCCGACAACAGCAAACCAAAACTTGCATTAACTGATAATAATCATACTCATTACCGGGGTATTATCGTTTCTTATTATTCTCAGTAATGGAGATCCTGTTTTTTCATAATGAGGCAGCAATATGGCACAGGAACTCATTAGAAAGAAGGCACCACTGGAAATACAGACATCCATCATCTCTGCACGTCTCCTGTAGGGGCCAACTGCAACCAACTGTAATACGCTGTCCATTCTTCTCATGAGAAACAAACTTTGTTGACAAGCAAGGGGGTGCTTGGGTAATTGTTTTTGCCTCACTTTGGACAGGTTAATTAATTCAAATTACTGGCAGCTCTCCAGTTGGAGGTTAGAAGTCAATGCTGCATGTGTGGAGGAGGTAGACTCTGATATTTACTTTTCCATATATCCAAGAAAACATAACTGTATGTTGGGGCGACGACTTGCCTGTGATTATATTTAGACACACTTGTCTCTGAAGCTGCTTTTCCTGACTGATACGAGAGAATGAGCTCGTGAGAGTCTATAGCTGTCTCCACACAGTAGAACGGGAACCATCAAAATGGCATTATAAGATGGAAGCACCTGCTTGTTTTCAAGAAATTTAGGCCACTCGGTCAAAACGAAGAAACTCTTTTGTTTCGGCTTTGAACAAGCCTTTTTCCCCCTCACCTCCTGTAGTTACTTTCACCTTTTCCCATCATTGAAGCATGCCTTTGGACAAGATGAAAGCAAATATCTGAACACTTCTGTCAGGGCACACTAGACAAACTATATGGAGACAGCTTATGTGAAGTAAAGTACCTCTAAAAGCTACTGACAGTTTATAATGGTTTAATGTATTGGCCAGACTGCATGCTTTTGTACTAAGTTGAAAAAAGCATCATCACATAGTGGAAGAAGGTTTTTAAAAGCAACATACTCTGTTGAGCAGACAGCGTCTGACTCTGTTAAGTGGGCTATATGCACTGCTTAATGAAATCACCTAACTAATCAATTCTGGTCATTGGTAATAGACTCAACGGTGGTGTCACTGATTACTTAGACAAATATTCAGCTTATGTGAGAGAAACAGGAGAACATTATACATAATTAGGAATTTGGTTGGATTGCCATCTCATGTTGAACACCTATCTCTAGCTGCTCTGTAAGGCCACGTTCAGATGGTTCAGACCGACTTCAGCCCTGCATGAAAAGTTGCAGTCCTCTAATTCATTTGAATAGAGCCAGTCCAGCGGTGGAGCGGTGTTGCCAACGCAGGGGGCTCTGGAATTTTTGTTTTGCCATAACGCAACCTGAGGTAATCTGGCAAGGCATTTTACTGACCAATCACACGCATGCGCACATTTCTTGTTGAATACTTGTGAGTTAAGAGTAAAATCCTGTTTGTGAGTTTCATAAAACATTATGCAGTGTTCTCATGTAATGCCCTGATCTGTTAGAAGGTGGACTTCCCAGATTGTATTTCATTGTCCCACCAGTATCTTAAACAACACCCCCCCCAACAATGCAGGCCCCTGTGTTGTTGTAACGTTCAGTCTGAACGTCACGCTCAGGCTGCATATAGGCAGCAGTAGATACGTACTTAAGCGTTGCTATCAGCTAAATGCTAATGTCAGCATGCAACATTAGCTAATTAGCACTGAACGCAAAGTACAGCTGAGGCTGACTCTAGTTAGCTTTACAGGTATTTGGTCACAATCCAAGGTATTGAGAAAATTGGAAAGTTAAAAGGAAACACCATTATTTTATATTGATTACAATTCATCCTGAAGAGGACATGCGTGTTTGTAACAAATGTCATGGCCATCTATCCAATAGATGTTGAGAGGCATTTTGCTCAATACCACAGATGTTAACCTCATGGTGGTGCGGAAGGACAAGGGTATCATCATATGGGAACCATAAATGTCTGTACCAATACTCTACATGTTGAGATATTTCTCAGGATAAGTGAAAACTTTCTAATAGTTATTTTCCACAAGACTTCCTGAATATTTAAAACATAACCATCTAACTATATAAACAGTGTAATTACAAAATATGATTAACTGGAGACAGTAGATATATATCAGCCTGCAGTGTACAAGTTTTAAAATTTGTTTAAACCCTGGAGCGAGTTAGGAGGCATTAGCCAGTGAAGCTTTTATGTTACAATATACAATATTAGGTCTTGAGCAGGATTGTTTTTTCCGGTGATAACAGCATCTACAGCAATTAGTCATAATCAACTTCCTCAGCATGCAACACCTAACAGAGACTGTTCCATATGCGAGACATTTTGTTAACTGATGCCAGGAGATGTAATGCCACTCTGGTCTTCATAAGTGGTGAAGGCATAAAGCTTCTGGGCTTTTTAAAGGTATTATATTGCTGTGTGAATAATGCAGGAGATAGATTGGTGAATATTACAAGCTGTTTGCAACAGATTTAAAGAATTAAATATTTATTTCCTCTCAATCCATTATTAATTTGGGCGTTCATCAGATGTCGGGGAGAGTCAACAGAAGAAAAGACATGCCCATCAGTTCAGTCATTTTCATTCGCTTTTATAAGACCAGGATGGTGATAACGAAGCAGACTTTATCTGTGCAAGTCTACATTTTAGGCAGCAAAATGCTAATTATTTCTTAATAGTATACTTGAAAATTTTCCCTCAGGAAGGGTACTGATTTCCCAAGTGTGACCTCTTGGTTGGAATAGGCAACAAAATGAATAAACAGCCTGACTTTGTCGAGCCAAGCGCATGCTTCTCACTTCAGCGACACATGTATTACCATAATAGCTACATGGGGCCCCATCAGCCCCCTGATTGATTGGTTAATTGCTCAGAATCCCTCAACTGTACCCCAGTGACCGACTGGTGTCGCCTTAGGGATTTTGGGATTGTGTCAACATTTCCCCATGCCATCTCATTCATTTCCTCTTTCTACTACTCTTCTACAGAGCGTGAAGCATGAGATTGGATTTACAGTGTAATGGAATAAAGCACATTGTTTCTCATCTGTGAGAGAACCCCTCCCCCCTCACCGCCCGACTTGTCCAGCTGGAAAGTTGATCAAAAGCTGTGCATACAGGAAGAAAGAATTGTTATTCTTGCCCTCTTGTTGAGTTTACTTCCTCAAAACAGTACATATTTGGGTTTCTTGGTGCTGTTGCTATCGATTTGCTTTGCTGTATTATGCTGGGTTTTGGAAGAAGAGTAGGAGTGAATAAAAGAGGTCTTCATCAAGCGATCAAAGACTCTGATGTGACAGGTGTAGTGTTTTCCTCCGAGAAGCCTGTGGTGCAATTTGTATAGAACTAGACGTGATGAAATTCATACTCCATGGTTTAGTGCATTGTTGTAGCAGCTGTGATGAAGATTACTCAGCATTCTTGGCATTCATGCCATCCCAATGTGAAACTTAATCAGCAGGAATATTATGATCTGCTTTTCTTTGAGATCTACAGAATGTCCATTTTTCTCTTTGACTCCTTCCCTTTCATTTCTATTAACTGACTTTCTTCTCAGTGAATAGAGTGCCATTATCAGTTAATTAACTTTTATCTGCTCTACTGTTACAATGATAACACTTTCCAGTGTCACGCCGAAGCATAAGTTACAATGTCGCCGTGCCATCTATTACCACTTTATTTTCATTTCCATATGCACGAGGTTTAAGCAGCGAGAAGAACATCTATTTGTTTGGTTTGAAGCAATGAGACTGGAAGGTCAGACTAGATGTAATTAGTCGGAATCCTAATGACTTCTATTGGAAACTGACGCTGGCAGCCTGTCGTTCAATTTATGCTCTTGACTTTTTAGTTGCTCTTTATCAGTGTGAAAATGCAGAAGTTAATCACTATCTCGCTGCACTGAACAGCACTTGGATGAAAGCTGCAGGTGCCACAGTCTGGAAGTATAATAACAATTGAAATTAGCATTTTAATTGCATTGTAATGTGTTGGGCTTCTGTCCATACCAGTGCAAATGAGACGTAGAGTAAGTATGGTCCTTTACCTGGTTCTTTGTGTAGCAAGAACCCAGAACAATACCTTTAGAATAGCACTGGTCAAGTCTAATGAGAAAATAGGAAGAGAAAATAGTCTTCAACTAGAAGACTGTCTTAATTCAAAGGAGAGGGTAAACAGTGTTTTCAGCAGCTTTATTCCAACTATTAACTTCAACTTTCAAGACTGTGAAATCAGTTAGTATTAGGCCTCGCAAGACCAGAGGACTTAAAGAAACAGACGAGAGCAGAGAAAGGATAAGACAAAAATATTCTTTGTAGTTGGACCTGTCGTAAAAGATAACAGACTAAGTAAAGCTAGACGATTCATTTATTTACAGATCTACAAATAAAGGTAAAAATGTGTATAGATGACCCCTGACTTTTCCTCTAGCGCCGCCACGAGGTTGACATTTGTGGAGTAAAATGTGTCAAAAAACTATTGGATGGATAGCCAATGAAATTAAGTTCAGACGTTGAAGGAATATTTGATCCCCGACCTTTATTCTAGTGCCTTCAATTGTTTTGTTTATGACCAAATACCTGCAAAACTAATCACATTCCCATCAGCCTAAGCTGTACTTTGTGTTTAGTGCTAATAAGCCAACATTAACATGCCAACACGCTAAACTAAGATGGCGAACAGGGTAAATGTTTCACCTGGTGCAGCATGTTAGCATGTTTTTTCTTTGCCACATGCATAGTACATTGATGATCTTTAAATGTTGGTCTGTTGGTGAGATAAAACAAGAAATGTGGAGATTTAACCTAAAGCTCTGGGACATTTAATAGACCAAACTATTAATTTAGAAAATAATCTGCATCTTATTTGACAATTAACTGCAGCCTTTTACTTCAGTGTTGATAATTAGCTGCTGAAATGGTTGAAGACATGTTCTAAATGCAGTGAAGGTGATATTTCTAGATTCATATGGTATCAAAAGACAAACACAAATTAACACCCAAAAGAAACGTTTTAACTTACCAGATCTGTTAATACACAAGTATAATAATGTAAACAACCCATCAGGCATTGCAAAAATCCACTAGGGCCCCAAGGCATGCACCCCCATCTTGTCTGATATAATATTGTAAATAGATGTAAAAGGTCGACCAAACAAAGACAGGTGCTGACGACTCATATCTTTTATCTCATGTCTTATAAGACAGAATCTCCAACATCAGCAGTTGGCAAACATGCCACATCAAAAAGGACTCGTCCATCCTAATTAGTATGATAGAGCCCTGATCTGTGAGTGATCTAACACACACACACACACACACACACACACACACACAGCTTGAGTTCCTTGCTGTCTGTACACACACGTTCCAACTTTATCCTTGGCACTGGAAGGATGAAAACTCTTGGCACGTTCAAACGCATTAAAATATATAGAAGCTGATGTGTAAATACACACACAAAGCCCAAGTGTAGTTGTGTGACATTCCTACACACAATACAAGAATAATCCTGGTGATGGCAGCATGAGCAATCTTGGCACATGCAGTTGAATTCTGCATAGTCAATGTGAACGGGTCTGACTGCCTGTCATCTTCTGTGGACTCAAACGTCAAGCCTGTAAGTCATTTCTGTGAGGGAGCTCCAGTTATTCAGCGAGTAGTTTGGCCGAAAAACATCGGGATTCAATTAAAATGTAAATTCTTGCTAAGCTGATAAACGGGAACAACAGTCCTCTCAATTTCTCAGACACCAGGCAGGAGGCGTCTTTTTACAGAGAGACTCGGAAGTTGTTGTGTTGGACAGCAGGTGAGCAGTGTGTCCCAGCAGGGAAATTAACATAAGGTCAGAGGTGGGCGGGATTCCAGCCATTCAGAGGGATTTACAGACCGATCTCCTCTCTGCTGTTTCTCTCTCCGCTTCTCTCGCTTCCTGCGCAAGCACCTATCTTCTGTGTATTGCAGGTCTTTGTCTGGTGCATTGACAGCTCCGAGAAAGACTCAATCTGGTCTGCACCTTTGAAGTTTTTCTAGAAGCGGAGAGACATTGTTTTGCAAGGAGCTGACACACTTTTTCGACTTGTGGTACTTAAAAAAAAATCTTCAAAATGCATGTCACGTCGAACCCAATACGCTGAAGGGCAAATGCAACACTTTGGAACACTGAATCTATATAAGACTTTAACATAACAATATTTCTAGTTTTCAAATTTCACTTTTTTTTTTTATCATTCAGATTAAGCCAGTGGTGGCTATAAGTCACAAACTCACTTGCCTGGATGACAGCTTTCCATTGGGGACATTTTCTAAGATTAAAAATGCAAAACACACCGACTCCAGTGGCCAACAAATTACTTCTGGGAGGAGTGTACTGCTTGCTTTGCCATTTGGTGGGACTACAATAAGTACTACTTACCTCATCATGCTCAAACACATACTTGTCTGCACCAGGTGCTCATCCTTCCCTTGTGACATTCAGGCATCCTCACTTATCCTGTCATCACACAGACACGGGAGCAGGCCCGTCCCTGCCCTCTAGATTACATCAGTAGTGGCGGGCCAAGGAGACACGATGAACCTGCTTATCATGATTTTGACACTTGATGTTGATGAAAGCTAGTATGGACAGCAGTATTTTAAAAACACTGTGGGACACAAACCACACACTTAGTCATATTACTGAGGAGAAAACCTGCTTTCACTCTCTTTAAAACTTCATTTCCTTCATATAACATTACTCTGTCTGACTTGTCTCTTGACCAATCACTGAATACCACCCCTCATTACTAATCAGTGTTTTTCAAATGAAATAACTGAATGAAAATAAGCATGGCCTCCAGAAAACTTAGGATGAACCATACAAAAGTGTATCAGCGGTGGAGAAGTACTCAGATCCTTTACTTAAGTAAAAAGTACCAATAAAAAAAAAATGAAAATACTACAAGTTAAATAGATTGACTTTAGCAGTAGTAGTAGAAGTAAATGTAGAGAAATATTTCTCGAACATCAAACCACTTTAAACAATAGTCAAGGACAACACAAGTAAAAGCACACAAATGCAATTTGTAAATGAAGGTGTTAATTATTAAAGGTGAAAAAAATCCAAACCATCATGGCCCTGTGTGAAAAAGTGATTGCCCCCTAAACCTAATAACTGGTTGGGCCACCCTTAGCAGCAACAACTGCAACCAAGCCGCTTTGCGATAACGTGCAATGAGGCTTTTACAGCGTCCCTGGAGGAATTTTTGGCCCACTCATCTTTGCAGAATTGTCCTAATTCAGTTACATTAGAGGGTTTTCGAGCATGAACGGCCTTTTTTAAGGTCATACCACAACATCTCAATAGGATTCAGGTCAGGACTTTGGCTAGGCCACTCCAAAGTCTTCATTTAGTTTTTTCTTCAGCCATTCGGTGGTGGACTTGCTGGTGTGTTTAGGATCATTGTCCTGCTGCAGAACCCAAGTTCGCTTTCAGCTTGAGTACACGAACAGATGGTCGGACATTCTCCTTCAGGATCTCTTGGTAGACAGCAGAATTCATAGTTCCTTTTATCACGGCAAGTCTTCCAGGTCCTGAAGCAGCAAAACAGCCCCAGACCATCACACTACCACCACCATATTTTACAGTTGGTATAATGTTCTTTTATGAAATGCAGTGTTCCTTCTACGCCAGATATACTTGGACACACACCTTCCAAAGAGTTCCACTTTTGTCTCATCGGTCCACAGAATGTTGTCCCAAAAGTCTTGGGGATCATCAAGATGTGTTCTGGAGAAATTGAGACAAGCTTTGATGTTCTTTTGCTCAGCAGTGGTTTTCTCCTTGGAACTCTGCCATGCAGGCCATTTTTGCCCAGTCTTTTCCTGATGGTGGAGGCATGAACGCTGACCTTAACTGAGGCAAGTGAGGCCTGCAGTTCTTTGGACGTTGTTGTGGGGGTCTTTTGTGACCTCTTGATGAGTCGTCGCTGCGCTCTTGGGGTAATTTTTGGGCGGCCGGCCACTCCTGGGAAGGTTCACCACTGTTCCATGTCTTCGCCATTTGTGGATAATGGCTCTCACTGTGGTTCGCTGATTCCCAAAGCTTTGGAAATGGCTTTATAACCCTTTCCAGACTGATAGATCTCAATTACTTTCTTTCTCAATTGTTCCTGAATTTCTTTGGGTCTCGGCATGATGTGTAGCTTTTAAGGATCTTCT
This sequence comes from Sander vitreus, assembly GCF_031162955.1. Lineage (NCBI taxonomy): Eukaryota > Metazoa > Chordata > Actinopteri > Perciformes > Percidae > Sander > Sander vitreus. Next base: position 13,029,245 of record NC_135876.1, read on the forward strand.
GGTGGACCTTACTGTGTCAAGCAGCTCCTATTTAAGTGATGCCTTGATTGTGAACAGGTGTGGCAATAATCAGGCCTGGGTGTGGCTAGAGAAATTGAACTCAGGTGTGGACAACCACAGTTATAGTATGTTTTAACAAGGGGGGGGCAATCACTTTTTCACACAGGGCCATGATGGTTTGGATTTTTTTTCTCCTTTAATAATAAACACCTTCATTTACAAATTGCATTTTGTGTTTACTTGTGTTGTCCTTGACTTTTGTTTAAATTGGTTTGATGTTCAAACACTTAAGTGTGACAAACATGCAAAGGAACAGGAAATGAGGAAGGGGGGCAAACACTTTTTTCACACCACTGTACTTGTCTGCACCAGGTGCTCATCCTTCCCTTGTGACATTCAGGCATCCTCACTTATCCTGTCATCACACAGACACGGGAGCAGGCCCGTCCCTGCCCTCTAGATTACATCAGTAGTGGCGGGCCAAGGAGACACGATGAACCTGCTTATCATGATTTTGACACTTGATGTTGATGAAAGCTAGTATGGACAGCAGTATTTTAAAAACACTGTGGGACACAAACCACACACTTAGTCATATTACTGAGGAGAAAACCTGCTTTCACTCTCTTTAAAACTTCATTTCCTTCATATAACATTACTCTGTCTGACTTGTCTCTTGACCAATCACTGAATACCACCCCTCATTACTAATCAGTGTTTTTCAAATGAAATAACTGAATGAAAATAAGCATGGCCTCCAGAAAACTTAGGATGAACCATACAAAAGTGTATCAGTGGTGGAGAAGTACTCAGATCCTTTACTTAAGTAAAAAGTACCAATAAAAAAAAAATGAAAATACTACAAGTTAAATAGATTGACTTTAGCAGTAGTAGTAGAAGTAAATGTAGAGAAATATTTCATCTTAATGTATGTGTAATGTATCAAATTATATACTGCATCATCATATATGGCATTATTAGCTTGACATACTTATACCTGTACCTATAACAATGCATAAGTAGCATTTTATTGTTGTAGCTGGTTGAATACTGGGGATATACTTTTATCTACTTTATATACAGTTAATTTAGTCTGGTAGTTAAAAGGTCAATAGACGGAGGCGTCAGGAAATGATGCATGGGAAAGAGAAAAACAAAGTTCTGCCACACAAATTTGTATTCACTTTTTTTGGAATCTAATCCCTTTTTGTGACATATTTGAAAGTTTTGCCTCCTAGGGCCACAAACGGTTATTTAAATGGAACATCTGGGATATTTAGAGGAGCAATTATTCTTTGGTGCAACTGCTAACAACTCATAAACATCTGAAACGTGACACACACTACATGTGTAAAGTAACTACATATGTGAAGAAAATATTTCCCTCTGATTTGTACTTTAATAGAAGTATAAACTAGAATAAAATGGAGATTTCAAGTCAAATGTGAGCACTTCAAAACTATAACTAAGTACAGTACTTGTGTGAATGTACATTGTCACGTTCCACTGCTGTTTGTCTTTCCTCAAATGGGAAGCAAACAGACATCAAAGGTTAAATAGTTTTTGTGTGCCACTGAAATGCCAGAGAATCAGTTTAGCTCCACTGTCCACACTTTAGTGGGCAATTTCCCGTAAATTGACATGTTATGTGCTTAAACGCTGACATGATTCACTCATCCACTGAGGGTTATTATCTCTGATCATATTTGAGCAGATGTTAATGTTCGGACTTTTTGCAGACGCATGGCAGGATATCACCCTCTCTGTAAACAGGCCACGGTAGCTGATGTACAAACATCTTAAATATTAAACACACCAACTAGATTTTTGAATAAGTTTGAAAAAGCCATGGTGGCCACTTGCCAGAGGAGCTACTAAAAGAACTGAAGCTTATCAGGCACGCTTAGTTTTCCATATATAATTACAGTGGAGGTGCCTTAAATTTCTTAATGTTTTATATACTTTAAAAGCATATTACAAACTGTAGTTAACTGGATATTGGGTTACATCACACTGAACCAAACTAACAAAGTAAGAAACTACAACAAAAGTGATAAGGTGTTCAGACAGAGAAAGGAAGAAATCTGTTAACAGTTAAAAAATTCAGTAACGTTCCGATGTTGTGATGTTTTACAGTCCTCGCACAAGGATGCAATATGAATTTATGGCAAAATGAAAAAAAATGTAATTAGTGTATAACTACTGAAGGGTACCCCCTCCTGCAATGAGGTGGGAAATAAATAACAGGCATACTTTTGGCATCTTATCCATCCTCAGCCATACCTGGAATGTGCCTTTCTTGCTGAATTCAAAAGGTGTGGCTTTTTCCACAACCACTGCATGCATACCTCCCTCAAAATACTAGTCAATGGATAGGCTCTGACACGCGAGGCTTGGAATTGTAATACATCTTTGACAGACAACAGAGGGTAATTGAGCCATCTATTCCGTTTCTCAAACGGCCTTGAAGACCTCAATAATCTTGCAAAGGGTTCAGTGAATATCCTTGAGGAGTGTTCTGTTTTGTATCCATTATACAGCTGTTTACAGCGAGATGTAATGATAAGGAAAGTGGTTTAAATGATGTATTGTTGCCTGTTTTCCAAAATGCAAATATTTCCCCTGAAAGCATCAATTACTCAAAGCAAAACCAGTGAGCAGCATACAGGAGTGACAAACACAGAGTGCTTATCTAACTATATTTAACACTGACACAAGATATACTCTCACACATGAATACACAAATGAATGAAGGATGATGGATTCATTTCAATGTTTAAAGTGAATATCCGTTTCAAAAAATGAATAAGAATCGATTCATTTTAGTACATTTGAATTCCTATATATATATATATTTTACTATTAAAAACAGGGATGAGAATGGGATCATAATCCAAATAGTTCCACATTCATTTCGTTTTGTGGCTTGTTTTTGCAGTTGGCCATGACATTTTATCTGACTTGTCCCACACACATTTCGCTTACCGAAAAGGTTTATAATCAAGTGTACAGACATTGTAAATTATTCGAGCTCAGCTGATATATATATGAATTCAGCTTAGTAATGCAGCGGCTGAGAGGCTAAGATTTGAAAAATGAATGTCCTTGAGTATCCACTCTGCAATACATTCCACAAGAGAGCTGTATCTTGATCGATTGTACAGCCCATTATTATTTTTTCTCCATCTAAACTATAAAACTTTGGAACAAATGTCGATGCCATTTTCTGTCACAAAAGTGTGTGATAAAAGAATTCAATCAATACTTAAATGATAGCAACCAAGAGCACTGCTCTTGTCATGCATCAGCAACAGGTACAGGCTGCTCAGAAACGTGGTTTAAATGATCACTGGTGCAAGACTGCTCTCTAGTGGCCCATCATAGGATTACTTTTTTCAAAGTTGGTCTCAAAACAGTAGTCACATGTTCATTTCAACAGTTTTTGGACACTGTAATCATCCCTCGTGCCCATTCAGGCTGTGAAGAGACCAATTCCTAACAGGATTCCGATAGCTGTAAGGGATACAGTAGCCTACAGTTTCCTAGTTAGACAAATTAAGGAGGTGTATCCCTCCACTGCAGCTCAGCAAGAGGACACTGCCTGGGAAGAGAAACAAAGAGGGGATTTTCTACTAAAAAGGCTTTTGCAGAAACTTGTCTTATGTTGTGTGTAGGGACAGGGTAAAACTTGAAAATAAACTTGCAGGGTTATTTTGACATGCATTTTAAAAGGGCACTTCACACAATGTTACATATGTAGTTCTTTTTACTCGTCACACGGCCTGGGAAACACATATATAATGTCTTCTGTGGCTCTGGGCAAAGCGTTCCAAAGTTTGAGAAAATAACCCTGATTAACTCATCAAGGTTGTCTAGGTTTAGGCTTGACACATAACAGAAACCTTTACCAAATCTGCAAAAATAAATAAATAAATAGTGGTACACTGCAAAATAGAAACATCATTAGGAATGACCGTCTATTATGAGTGCAAAATTAAGTAAATAGGGTCTACTTTGGAACCAGGGTATAGCTATTGTTCCTCTGCAGTGCAGGGACATTGATTAGAAGTGACTTCACAAGCTAAAGCCAAAAAAAAAAACAAAAAAAAAAAAACACAACACCAGCAGAATTCTGAACAACAGTTTAATACAGAAAACGGATTTCCCCCAAATCAAAACACAAAAGTCAATTCTCCTTAACTCGCAAAGCTACTACTGTAAGTGGAGAGATCGGATATGTCAACCACCACGGGAATGAACATGAAGTTAACGAACAGAACGTACATTAAAGTGGGAGCCTGTAACACCATGGTTAAGGTAGTCAATCGTCATCATGCGGCTGGTATGCTAGTGATGTCAACAGAGTTGAAAGCTACATTCGGATTTGTACCTTGCAGCTTCTCTGTTGCATGCTTCAGATTTTATAACCACAGGAAAGATTCTTTAAAGGCATCCGTGACCGAAGCTCTACGATTTGTCATTACAATATGAAAGATTATCATTAAAAAACATTTTAAATGCAGATTCTCCGCGAAGATCTCCTTTTATGTACTTCCCCAAGGCCCCAAATACATTTATACAGCGTTCATTTTGTTTTTCTTAAATGTTCAGAAACTGTACACAGATTACGTTGTTGCTAAAACAAACAGGAAGTGGAGCATCGTCTTAACAGTGTTATTTTCTAAAATGCAGTGATCCAAAAAGCAAAGTAACAACCTTTCCAAAAGCAGTACTATAACAGAAAATACAAAAACACAAGAAATACACAAAGTCGGCTGACCTCTACCAGCCTGTGGCAGATAAACTGATAAGGAACAGACACATAAGGAACATTTTTTGGTTAGTCTTCATTTTTGCAACAATTATGAAAAAAACTAAATAACTGAGTTTTGTGACTTTTTAGCTTTTAGCTCCAAAAATGTTTTGAGCCTGAGCTTGCAGCCCTGTGCGTATGTTTTTTCAAAATAGTTTTTCTTTTCAGGAGTTCTCATTTGATGATATTGTTCTCAATTCAAGCCTTCAGCTCAACATTACAATTCATAACTGATCTGATTATCTTACAGCTGGATCTACAACTACAGAAAATGTCTGAGGGCTTCAGAAGACCATTTGTCCAATAACAAGACACAGAAATGTATTTTTATACCGTTTGCACAGATTCTTGCTTTCTGGCATATAGGTGCTCATGTAAAGCAGCGACAGGCAGAACGCAGCAGTAGATGAGATCATCAATAGAAAACAATCTCTCTTCTGCGTGTTCATTTATTTCACTAACTTGTTTCGCTTGTCCTCGCTCACTTCCATTCACAGATGTGATAGGCACTTAAATTGCCTAATGTCCCAGTGTAATCATCATGATATATTTAACATAACCAGTTATGCTAATGAGGTAATTATTTAAGACAATTAGTGCATTTATTATCAAATAGTTCTCTGCTGACATACTTCAAATGACACATGCAGTATTAATGAAGCATTGAGAGTAATAACAGTTTGCAGAAGTTGAAACACTTCCAATTGATTTAAAATGCACATCTTCACAGCAAGGTGCACCAAAATCTAATTAGACGGTCTACACTATGAATTGGCTATAATGCACTGTTATTAGGATCCTGTATTCAGAACAAAGTCTATAGACGCACACACAAAGACCATGTAATGTCCCACATATTAAGTATCGCAGTAGCAGGAACTAAACGTAACTCCGTTCCCCAATCATGCTTGTAGAATAAGTCAATTGGTTTATATCTGTGAAAGGAAGTGGCCTCGGACATACAGCAGGAAACAACTTTATAAAACTAACAGAACACACTTGAAAGTATCTGTCTTTTGGCTCATCTGTATCTCACCGATTTACCTTCGAGGTCAAGGTTTTTTTTCTTATCCTAGCTGGGAGCGGGTTCTGCGGCCTTGACTTGAGGCACACAGGCTTGCTGATGTCATCTGTTACTGCCAAACTCAATCAGATGACCACTTTTTTTTTTTTTTAAACACAATACAAAGTAGAAAAACAACTGAGATCTAAAAACCACCCAAACACACACACACACACACACACACACACACACACACACACACACACACACACACACACACACACACACACACATAAACATCTGCTCTCGTGCGATGAGAGTTAGGCTGGTAACAATCACTGAGTTTGAATGTAAGAAGGCAGTGCATGAAAAAAGGCAAAATGGCATCAGGAATTGATTAGGTGGACCTGCTCTCTGAGTGGGACTCCCTGTGGCTTACAGGGACGTCTTGTTGACTGACTTGTGGAGGGGGCGACAGTGTGTATGGGGGTGGGGCTTCGTTGACGCTAATGGTGTCTCCCTCGGAACTGAGAGGAGCTTGATGGGAGGGACGAGGAGCGTCAGCCTCGTCGCCATGAGCACACTCGCTGTAGGGAGGGGGCTTCAGATCATCCTCTAAAAGGAAAGAAGAAAAAAGGGTCAACCAGTCCATCAGCGGTCTAAAAGAACATATGCATTAAGTCAAATAAGCTTCGACATTCAAATCAAAATAAGATCACCATATCAATTCATGCACGCTATCAAAGTTTTATGGGTCAATGATTCTGCCGCGTTTTCACTAGCGAGGAGCTCCACTGCATCAAAACAAACGCTCCCAATGTATCCCCAAGCTGCATCACCACGTGACAAGTGTACGTTGTCCAGATGAAGAACTGTGCACAGGAAGAGACGGGCAGGACATTGTTGTGAATTAATCTTATGTGTTTCAGAAACACAGGAGCAAAATGCGCTGAAAGAAAACACTTTTTACGAAGAACAAAAACGTGTCAGAATCTCCGAAACCCAGTGACGGTGAGGAAGAACAGGCAAAATGTTGACGGAAAAAACTGACCCCAGAGCAGTGGAATCCTGAATCCTCCTCGTCGCTCTCATCAGAGAAATGTTTGCAGCACGTCTTCTTTTTTTTAACGTCGTCGTCGCCAAGTTGTTATTTTAGTCTCCTTATGGTCCTTATGGTTTACTTTTACTTGTTTGCTGTAGTCTCATTAAAAAAAATTCGCTCCATTTTCACTTACCTAATACCAACTTTGTGACTCCGGTACACTTGTCTTTCCCTCACTGTCTCTCAGTCTGACAACACTCTTGGTTTAAAAGTTACGCAGGAACATTTGGCAGTGAAGACGATGACGTACGGTATATTTTTGTAGGGGTGGGAATCACCAGAGGCCTCACGATACAATACCATCACGATACTTATGTCACGATACGATGTTATTGACATTTTAAACATATTGCAATATTCTGCGATATACCTCAATTTATTACCTTTTTTGCAACTTCAAATTTTTCCTAATTTCAAATTATGTCCCCAAAAGGAAACTTTGTCAACATCTGTTTCATCTAAAAAAGATACATTGCTCCGTTTGTTCATCTCAATTTTATTGCTGCAAAAATGGGATTGTCAAGCAGACAAACTGACCAACACATATATAATGAAAGATCGATAGTTGGCGTCTATATCGATACAGTATTGCCACGGAAAATATCGCAATACTATGCTGTATCGATTTTTTTCCCCCACCCTCTATATTTTTGATACCTGATATCTCAAAAGGTCACAGAAATACAATTTCATAATGAGAGTACGCAAAATTGAGTCTGCTCAGACGCATTATGACAGTGTAGGAAGAAGGTGAACCAGCAGGCCCTCAGACACCCTCTGGTATCTTTAAAAAAAGATCATATGTGGGGGTGAAAATTAGGTTCCAACATCATGTAATACAATAAGTGCTGAAATGTCAACACTTCCACCCGCTGTAACCCCATCCGGTAACACTAATAATAACCATCACTAAAAATAGGTGAAGTGATAGGTAGTTAAAGTTAAAGTTATTTTACTGTGAACTATGAAATTAATCATGTTTACTAAGTATTAGGGTTAGAGTTAGGTTTAACAGTTTATTGTTGCACACATCACAACATTGTATGTATTTAAGTATTTGTTAATGATTACCAAATGGTTTGGTAAGCATTAGTTGGAACTTTATACTAGATATTCAAATCGTGTTTATAGATGGTTTATAAAACCGTTATTAACCACTTAAAGTATTAACTATGTATCAACTAATTACTTTGCATTACACTGAACTAATGATAAAATAAATAACATTACAAATAATAGGTACACATTTCATTGTTGGTTAACAGTAAAATAACTTAACTAAAATTTAATTATCTATGAATTGACTATTTATTGACAGTTTTTATGAAGCGTTTCCTCACATCCTGCTCTCAGAGACAACGAGCACTTCAGATCAAATTAGATGGCATTTGCAAAAGAGGAGACTCTGAATCTTGACACAAAAATTCAACAACTAGTCTGGCTAGTTTGTATCCTGTTTCATGTACTCACAATTACATGTTGAGAAACATAAATAGGGGTACATAGAATAAAAGGAACTCAACAAATGGCAAATATTAGATTGCTCCCAAAGCACCAGTAGTGTGGTGAGTGCATGAGCCTCTCTTAGTGGAAATAGTTAGAATAGTTTTTTCTTCTCCCTTAGTAGGTTTGCCTTTGCCAGCAAAGCTAAAAACAGAAATGAGTTAACTTGAGACCTAATGGACACATACGCAGTACACATCAAGACATGTCTGTCTAGTATACACAGAAAACATTGAACTCGTCCATGCTTTTATCTTCAGTAGACTTGACTACTGTAACGGTGTCTCCCAAAAAAAAATAAAAAATAAAACAGCAGACAGCTGCAGCCGATTCAGAACGCTGCTGCTGGAGTCCTCACTAAGACCAAGAAAGTGGATCACATCACTCCAGTTCTGAAGTCTCTACACTGGCTTCCTGTGCCTCAAAGAATGGATTTCAAAATACTTTTGCTGGTTTATGAATCACTAAATGGTTTAGGGCCAAAATGCATTTCTCATCTGCTACTACACTATGAACCACCCAGACCTCTCAGGTCGTCTGGGACAGGTCTGCTTTCTGTCCCCAGAGTCAGAACTAAACAGGGGGAAGCAGCGTTCAGTTTCTATGCTCCACATATCTCCCAGAAAACTGCAGGTCCGCCACAACTCTGTTCTTTTAAATCAAGGCTGAAGACCTTTCTTTTTGATGTTGCCTCTCTCTAAATAATTGTTAATTTCTTATACTGCACTGTAACTTTTATTCCCAGATTTTTACCGTTTTTAAATTTTTTTAATCGTTTTTAAACTGGTCTTTAATGTTTTATGTAAAGCACTTTGAATTGCCCCGTTGCTGAAATGTGCTATACAAATAAAGCTGCCTTGCCTTGCTTTGAAGCTGTGGGTTTCATTATGATTAAGTTACTGACACACAGCGTACTTTGTCTTTTTAAAGCAAACGGAGTACTCTGTGTGCGCATACATGTGGGAGCTTGTTTAAATCAGAAGAGACAAGTTTACCAATATAAGTACTGTACTCTTGAATAGCATTTCAGACTCCATCTGGTGTTAATCTGCTGGTTGTGACAATGACTCCTACAATCACTAAGGTACATGAATCTCCAGGCTGCACCGATTCTGATGGAGTCATAATGCTGGTAGTGTTAAAGAAGCTGGTGGCCAGTTTTTGTCATGAGTAGTATCAACCTGGTGCAGGTAACTGGATTAATAAACTGTACTCTGATCAGTGAATAGGTTGGTATTGGTTAGGGGGAAGGAGTAATAGTTTAAGGCTTAAACTGGACTTACTTCTGTGATAAGGGGTTACACAGAACCAATGATGGCAATGTACATAGGCTCTGTTAGGTTATAGGCTATGACGTGCACCTTGGGCATTAGTTTCTAATACCAGTAGTCTAAACAATCTTGTTCAGAGTGAATGCAACAAAATGTAAGAATGCTCAGTTTTCTTCTCCTTTTCAGTAACACACATACAGCAAAGCCATCTCTACTGAAAACCTTGTTCTCTATCACAGTAAGTGAAACTATGTAGCGACCACAGGGAACGTTCAGTGATAGAACAAGGTGGACTTTCCCCTTACTGCTTACAGGAAATTATGAATGAAGAGGTAAAAATAAGAATTAGGCAGTCTTCCTGGCTGAACTTTTGATTCGCTTCGTGAATGAGAATGTTTGAGTGCTACCTCCAGAGACGGCCTCATATGGTGGTGGCATGTCCAAGTGGGAGAAGGATGCAGCTGGTGGCAGGGTTGTGGAGGGCTCTTCTATCGACAGGTCATCTTGAACACCATACCAACTAGGCCAGACAGAGGTTTGCTACAGAGGGAAGGAAACACAGAGAGAGTTAACGTGTTACACACAAAAAAGCAAAAGCACATATAAATACACCAGTGCACATAAATCTATTAGCAAAAGCCAACAATTCAAATGTCAACACTGCTAACACTATGAGGATACTAACTAGGCTGGTTTTACAAAACAGAGTCTCCAGAGAGGACATTGCTGCTGGTTATGATACTATTGGACTTCCTTTAAACTCTTTGCTTCAGGCCTAGATTGACAATTAAGTCTATACACACTGAAGTACAAACATCACTAAACAAACAGCAAGACAATTTTTTGGGAGAGGAATGAATGATACTGTAGTGTTGAATGTTTTCATCCAGAATCTGATGAACCATGTTAATAGGGTTGGGTACCGAAACCCGGTTCCACTATGAAACCGGTTCCTACGCAACCAGTAGGAATCGGACCGGATAAAAACGCAAATTTTGGTTCCTCATTTCGGTTCCATTTAATGTGTCGAATGAAATATTTTACGTATCGATCGATTTCAATATCGATCGATCCAACACCAAAGATTCTTTTGTACCTTAAAATAATGTTTCCAAAATCGTCTTCAGTGTCCACAATGCTATTTTCCAATAAACTGTAGCGGTCATATTTCACGGGACCCGCGTGAGTGCAGATTTCATGTTGCGGCTTTTGTCGCCGTTTGTCACTTTGCCTAAGATTGAGTGACAAGTGTACTCGCCCTGACTTTGCGAGTGATGACGTCCTGTCACTGTTCCAGAGAGCGGATGACAGTTCGCTTGATTCAGTAGAGCAGACGGCTCTACGACTATATGACTTTTCATAAACAGCTGGAGCGACGGAAATTATCGAGCAAATTTTTATTTATTATTTTATTTAATATTTATTATTGACTATCGCGACAGGCCTACACTCCCATCTCTCTCGCTCTCTGTAGGGCCTACATGTATCAAAAGTTTTTCCTCATAGCTCTTTCGGGTTCACTTTGTCTTTTCAGGTAGCCATGAATAAGACTGAAGGCTTAGTGAGTGATACTACATATCTCACACACACACACACACACACACACACACACACACACACACACACACACACACACACACACACACACACACACACACACACACACACACACACACACACACACACACACACACACACACACACAGTCTTGGCCTCTCTCCAGAAAGCCTTCAGGGTGCTGGGTTATGGATGACCGTGGGGCCTTCCATTAAAATCTAAACAGGGAACATTATACACCAGAGACGGCAAAGGGAACAAGGGGAAGAGGAAGAAAGAGAAGGATGTAAGAGCAAACATGAGAATTGTGGAGCAAGGGCAGATTAGGGACTGAAGGAGGCTAAAGAGGAGTAAGAGACAGAAGAAGCAAAAAGTGAAAAATGAGTGCAAGGAGGAGGTAGGAGGGCTTCTGGGTGGGTTACTGGACATGTAATTAGCCTGTATTCGCATAGTTGAGGCCATATATTTAAAAGACACCTAGGCTAAAGACATTCAAACTCCAAATTTTCACAACTCCATATATTTCATGTTACCATACGTTTACTGTGTCAATAGGTCAAAGGGTATGTCCATAAAAGATCATTTCAAAAATAATAGCCAAGAAGGAAATGTATTTCAGCTTTTACTTACTAGAACAGCTTTTCAGTGGGTCAAAAGTTTAAATACACTAAATGGTTTAGGGCCAAAATGCATTTCTCATCTGCTACTACACTATGAACCACCCAGACCTCTAAGGTCGTCTGGGACAGGTCTGCTTTCTGTCCCCAGAGTCAGAACTAAACAGGGGTTAGCAGAGTTCAGTTTCTATGCTCCACATATCTCCCAGAAAACTGCAGAAAAGGCTGAAGACCTTTCTTTTTGATGTTGCCTTTCTTTAAATAATTGTTAATTTCTTATACTGCACTGCAACTTTTATTCTCAGATTTTTACCGTTTTTAACTGGTCTTTAAATATGTGGATATTATAACTGGTCTGTGGAATTTTTTTTTTGCAATTCGGGCATTTCCTGTTGCACAAATATTCCAAACAATGCTATAAATATAACAGTCTTTGCCTCTTAGATGCAACAACTGCAATGATAACAATCTCAAGAACTGGGGCAGTGTCAAGGTTAACGGGAAATTTACTTTTACAATTTACTGCAGACTTCCATTTAAATGAAGAGGAATGTGGTGATACCTTTGACATTTATTCAGCATATTTTGCAATAAATACTAAGAAGTGGACAAGACTTATAGTAAGTTTAAAGAAAAATGTCAGAGTAACCGGATTTATGCGATTCACTGAGCGTATTTTGGGTTTTGGGAAGCACGATCACGATGGCTGCCTAAACCTGTGGCATAGCCCACTGAGAACAGACTCCATAAAAACTGATGTTGACGAAAGGCATTGCTATTCTAGACATATCACTGAAAATATCTACATATATACACACACATACACACACACACCTACATTCAACTAGAACTAGCACTTTAAGGGAACAATAAAAGATAAGCCTGCATTTTGTAGCCAATTTTAAAAGATCAACAAAATCACGTCATGGGTGCTTGTCAGCAAAATGTAAGAAGTTACAAACCAAAACAGAAATAGAACTGTGAAGGTCATCCCAGTGATCAAATGACTCTTAAAGAACAGCTCATCTAACCATATACTCAAATCACAATCTCAAGCAAATTAAACATTAGACAAGATCATCCTTTTCTCCCATATAACTTATGAGTCACATGGGACAAGAGATAGAAACTATCAAGAAAATATCAAGAACAAATAGTGTGCAGCACAAAGAACATCAGTGACTGACAATTTGACTTTTTGAGATGTAGGGGAAAACCAAGACCTTCGAAGAGGCATATGTTGCAGTCTGTAAATCGGTCTACTTTTTTTCTTCTTTTTTTTGGGGCCTTTTTGGCCTTTAATGATAGCACAGATGAAAACAGAAAATGGGGTAGAGAGACGGGGGACGACATGCAGCAAAGGACCTCGGGTCAGACTTGAACTCAGGCCACTGCAGTAAGGACTGAGCCTCAGTACATGCGGCGCACGCTCAACCAGATGAGCTAAAAGGGCGCCCCGAACCAGTCTACTCCTGACTTGCTGTCTGTGCCTTTACTGATATTCGCACCAAAAAAATCTCACATGCATGGTTGAAATTTTACAAACTTGTTAAAAAAAAAAAAAGGGTCCAGTCAAACTTTCTGAATAACTGAACGCTGTTACGTGCCCTGCCAGACTTGTTGTCAATAAAATCAAAAAGCATACCAGAAGCCTGTACCTAATCTATTAATACACATCCACACACTCGCGCAGTAGGTCACTGAGAATGAGATGTAACCTCTCATCATTCTACTCAAAGTTAAGCTGAAAACCACATGCCCTCTCGAGTGAGCAAACAACTCCTCTGCAAAAATGTAACACAAGTGTGACCTTATTTGTCTCTCTCTTACTCCAGGACCGCAAACTCCAGTTGGATAAAATAAGTGACAGTTCTGAGAATAGGGCAGGACTTTCACTTTGTGACGCACCACTTTCAGTGTGTCTGCCACTGTGCCAAACAAAGCTAAAGTAGTTAAAGAGGAACTACACACTAAATTATTATTTTTTTCACAGTACAAATAATCACATAGAAACTTGTTGGCATATGTGATTTTTCCAACAAACTTCATAAAAAAATAATAATAAAAAAAATAAAAAAAATGTTCTGCTCAAAATCGGCTTGTATGCATCTGCTTGGATTTGAAAGTTTGTTTCCGCTGATCTTTCCAGCCCCTCCCTAACCGTGACAAATTAGGCAAGACTCCAAGGTCTATTACGTATGTTAAGATATAAAAGCTGTGTAGGGCCTACAAACAGTAATGTTAACTATGATAAACAGAATGGCTATGGCCATACACTCCCTCACAAAATCACCCACCGGAGAACCTCTCGTAGAAGAGCTGCTAGTCCTTTACTATGTACGGCAGTTGGATTCTCGTGGTATCACAAGATCACACAGAAAACCATCTCATCAGGCTTCAGGTAGTCTGTTTCAACAAAGGTACATTGCCATGATAAGCCTGACAAGCCGGATATCCGGTGCTTCACTTTGCCCGTCCCCTCCCCTGCTGCTATCTGTGTGTCAAAATTCGTTCCTTCGCTATGGTAAACAACAAAAACAACCTCCGAGCTAGCCAGCTAATGTTACTCGCTGAAAATGGCAAGTTTAGATGAAAAATTGAATCGTGCAATAAGGCAGGCCTGCTTGGTTCTTTCGGGGAACGATTGTAAAGATTTACAAAGAATATGTTTACGGCATTTACTATCTAACAGGGACGTTTTGGGACCGATTGGTGGGGATTGCTTTGGATGGAATACACATGGTGATACACTGGCAAGAGCAAATTACGTTTAACCATGTATCTAGCTAATTTAAATAGCTCATGTTACAGTATTGTGTGAACAGTTAACTTTTTGAGGGGTGCAAATGTTCCACCAAAACCAGTTCCTTTCTAAGACTAGTTTCGCAGAGGCACGGTCGCTACGTCCGGAGACAACACAAAGCATTTTTCCTCCTATCCTGTATAGCCAGACCTTACTCCACAGTGCTGTCAAGATAGATTTGGTAACGCAAGACTCGGATTCAAGTAATGAATTTGTGCCCAATCTGTGTCCTGTGAGGAGCTACGGCAAGTGTGGTTTAGTTGTGTGTAGTCCATATCCTCGACGTTCCACTTCCGGGATTGTGCTTGGTGCTGCATGAAATTCCCCCGGATGCATGTCTTTTCGTCCGTTCCCCCTCCGCTTTCTTTGTGTTGGAATTTTAAACTCCGGCCTATTTATGAGGACTATGGTTAACTGCTCCTCAGATCTCTGCAGGGTAAATCCAGACAGCTAGCTAGACTATCTGTCCAATCTGAGTTTTCTCTCGCACGACTAAAACAACTTTTGAACGTACACGTTCCACCAAAACAAGTACCTTCCAGAGGCTATTTTGCAGCAGCTTTGTGCAGAGTTTAGCGCCGCCCATGATGATTGTGATTGGTTTAAAGAAATGTCAATAAACCAGAGCACGCTTTTCTCCCATCCCGGAATGCTGTGTAGACTAGCCAGACCCTCTTCTGCAGCGGTGGAGGAAGGTCTGGCAAAGCGAGACTAAGTTGTGTGTGACAACATGGAGAAGTGACTCATTCAAAATAACAATGGTGTTCCATGTGACTGGTGGTGGTCAGTCAGTGTCCTCTGCATCCCCTGCGTAGCCACAATATGTAGCCACACCTCCTACAGTCACTCTGTTGCATTTCTTAAATATACTGGGAGAGCGGGTTCTAGCAGAATTTGAGGGTGTAATTACCCTTGGATAACTTTGAACAAGGTTACTTATTGAAGCTCAGTTGAACAACATTTAAAGTTACAGCAACCGAAAATAGTTTCATAGCAAACATGAAGTCAGGATTGTGCCTTAAGTGCAATATGTGTGCCCAGGCAAAGCAAGGACACCCCTCCTAAACCCTTAAAAATCACAAAGGGTGCAATATTTTTCCTTCAAAATGGCAAATTTTGCCAGGAGACGAGTTTGCTGCTATGTTACTCACTCTTTTTGCTCAGTGTACCATACTCAAGTCTCTCAGCCAACTTAAAGATATTATCTTTATTACCAAAACCTTATACTTAGCCTCAGCCATAATAAAGACATATCCTGTAGGCGCAAAACCACTTCAGTAGTTGACAGGTAGATGGTACGTTTTAAATGTAGGCTGTGTGTGTGCGTGGGGCTCTGCACTTACACTCTGTCTCTCACACATCTGATGAAGGTAGGCCCTTCCTCCAACAATGACTATCTGAGCATTGCGTGGGTTGCTCAAGTATGCTGCTAGTTGTCTCTGTCTTGATCGGTACCAGCACACATAGAAGAATATCTTGATAATGATGAATATAATAACAACTCTGTAAAGGAAAGAGGAGAGGGTAAATGAGACACAGTGGGCAGCTTTACACATCCATCTTAAACTCCACTTTTATATACAAAATCATTTGTAATTATAACTACACAAGTTATAGGCTACTCACATGTACCAGTACAGCTCCATTTCTTGTGAGATGTCAATCAGTGAGTAGACACTTTCATAGCTGGGGAACTTGCTGATCCCTGGCCAATACCACAATTTGCCCTGGAAATAATAATAACTGTATTCAGGACACAAATGGAAGGTCCGTAGTACATTAAAAACGACAATATTTACAAACATATAGCAATAAATATACACAGTAACAATTATGAGTAATGTTTCCGTAGGAGGCTAAATTAAATGTTACCTTACGTTTTAAAATCAATTGTAATAACATAGCTAGGTTATGATTAACACTAACGTTAGATCACTTTTATAAATCCAAAGTTCAGAGCATCTTATGGTTGAGCTAGGTAACGTTAAAGTTACATGTTAAAGCATTTTCTAAAGTCTAACTTAAAACAGATGGTACGTTTAGCACGACAGTTCCTCCGTTTACTTAGCTAGCTAGCTAAATACAAACACAAGAACAGGATTTTGAACTTACTGTATAGCGATAACTCAGCCTTATGAGTTAGCTGGAAAGGTGTGCCATTCACCTCGTCGCTTCGGATATGTGATGCGAGTTAGTTTCGCTAACGTTATGCTATCGTGTAATAGTTAGCAGGCCACAACAACAACTGCCGCTAACCCTAACGTTACTCTATTTATCCACGCCCGCCGCGAACAAAACAACTTAAATTGACCTGCTTTATGAACATATCTTATTTATATTATATATAAGGTTACTAGCGAGTTAGTTGGCAAGCTAACGTTACTCGTTAATTTAACAAAAAAGTGAACTAGTCCTACAGAGTTGTAGCTACATCCTCTTTGCGTTCATTGCTGCCTTTGGTTTGGTTTAACAGTGGGCGGTGTTCATAGGACTTTAAGTTGCCTTCAGCACTTCCCGTTAAGCTGCTACCCCTGAACACAGACGTGTTCAGGCAATGAATGTGAGACAATGAATCGGTTAGTTTTTACGTGCTGTCGTTGGTGTCAGAAAACGTATATTGATGTTTTTTTTGGATTATCGTTGTTTTAAAGTCAAGCAGCACGCAGCTACTTTTTGCTGCCATTAGATAATCAAACAAGAATTCCATGTAACGTTAGGTTCATAGAAAAGTGCCGCAAACAGTAAAACAGTACAACTGTCAAATGATTCAAAATTGTAATAACAAGCGGTCTGTTTCTCCAAAGATTCAGCCTTCTCGCACAAAGAAGCTCGGGCTGACGCTATTGTTAGGGCGTTTCATTTTCATTGACGTTCATCATACTTCCGAGGGTCATGGAAGGTAGCATAGGTTCGTCTGACAAAAGGGTAAAAATGGGACCAAATACACATTTTCATTAATAATGTATTTATATTATACAAATGTATAAAAAACAAAACAAAAAAAACTTTCAATAGACGAGATTATCTCAACACCATTAAAATGGATGTTCGTTGTTTATAATATATACAATACAATCAGGCATGCGTTTTCCTGTAATAGCTTCCACAATGTGAAATGATACAAAATAATCCGAAAGGTCATATCAGGTTGTTCCTGTCTCTCGCCTCTCTGCCTCCATCTAGTGGTCAGTTTTATTATGTAATCTACCATTTTAAAAAGACAACCACATACAGAATGCAGTAAACAATGACGAAAAGCAGACATATCAGAATATACAGGAAGCATATGACTGAGCTAATTTTTTTAAGAAGGAATCTGCAAAAAATGTTAAGATATCTAAAATGACAGATACTTGACAGTATTATAAATAAAGACTTTAAGGGTAAATATTTTATTACAATAACTGCAAATACCGTTAAACCATTCAATTCCATAAAGCTGAAAGATCAACCATAGGAACATCCATAGTTTAAACCCAACACTGTAAAACAAAACACTAATACTGTATTTTTTGCTGTATGCACTTTATTGTGCAAATAACAGACCAACTTGTTTTATTACAATTCCAAAGCATCTTTGATTAAAGGTTATTTCGAAAATCAGGTCATCCTGTAGTCTTTTCGAAAAAACGATTTGTAGCATGTTTATTATTTATAAAACAACAACACATAAGAGTCTGTGAAAGAGACTGTACTTTGCAAAGCTATTTGCCAAATGCCCCATTGTTGTGGCAATGTTAAAATCAGCCACATAACATCTTTTAATGGTGATTTAAAGTTACATTCACAGTAAATCTTCAGCTATTTGTGCAATAACACAAACACATTTACATTTTCACAATGCTTTTTCAGATAAGTGACACTTCTGGGTCCATTATCTTTCTTATCGGTTATCTTCCACAATAATGGTTCGTCTTGGGTAGGTGTCTACTTCCACAAATATGTAACGGAATTCATATTTTCCAGTTTCAGGATTCTGTGGAATAACATGTTGAAACAGTATCTTAATTTGGTGGATATCTGTAAAACCACTTTAAAATAACAGATAATCACCTCTGTCTGTACATTTAGTACCTGCTGTCAGATGTGAAATTACTTATGACTTAATGTATACCGGTAATTCTTAAATATTGGGATAGCTAAACGTGAACAGTACTGCTTTCGTGTGTCACATCCATTTCATAAACTGCATTTTAACCAAGGAAAATACCAACCTCTTTTGACTCTGAGTGTACAGTTCCTTTGAGGCCCGGCTCAGAGCCCTCAATGTAAAACTTTAGTCTCATATGCTTCAGTCCGTCCTTCAGGTACTCCAGATGACTAAGGTGCGCGCACGCACACACACACACACACACACACACACACACACACACACGTTATACCTCAGCACTACCACCACACATGCTAACTCATGTACCAAACAAACTATTTAAAACTCAGGACAGAAATGTGCAATGTATTCATTACCTCATTTACTTATAAACAACAGCTTTTTTGGACATAGTAACAATATTCTCACCTGAGATGCTGCCTCCTTCCTCGACGGGTAGTCTCCCCATAACACTTGATTGGCTCCCCAAAAGCACCAATCACCTACATTTTCAATAAACAAAAGGTGTTATTTTGCACTTTACTTGATGATTTCAAGAGTCACACTGAATTAAATCTAGAATAGGTAACATACAATACAAATGAATGTCACACTAAATTCATGCATTCAGTGTACCACTGCAATGTACATTATAGTTGAGTACTGTGGAGGAGATGTATGTCAGAGAGGTACTATTTGGCCTCAGCAACCTGTGATGTCATTCTTACCTCTGGGTCTAACCTGACTTTGTTGAAGGCTTTCCCATAGACTTTATTTGGACTTGAGGAAGAAAACAGCTCCTGGAACACCACAAATAACAGTCCACCTGAAACACACACACACACACACACACACACACACACACACACACACAACACATTTTAGTGCCCATATCCATTATTTGACTTGAAACGAGAAGATACTTTTACTTGAAATCTTGAGGTTGTAGTCACCTGTCACTCCAAGCCCAATGAGTACAACTATCAAGTAGGTGAAGTCTCTGCCAGCTTCTTTTACTGGAAGATATGAGGGTGAGATTTATTAGACAATCAGTAAACTGTTTGACATCAAATAACTCCTCTGATCAGCCTGTTTTATTGGCAACAGTTTATCCTCAAGGTTAACTGTGGTAAGTCATAAAGCTTAGTCTAAAACAGAGCAATACCTGCAGCCGAGCCGCTGTGAAACGCCCAGTGTGGTACTTTATCAAGTAAAATTACCAAAAAAAATGTGTTGGTTACAGTCTCACGAATGCAAACAGGTCCTTGCTATATTCAATAAATAAATAAAGAATGCTTTATTTGGCTCCTGGACCACCATTTTAAGACAATACATTGGACTCTGTTCACTTGTGATGATGACTTGTCACGATTGAGATACTTTTTAAATATACACACTATCCAATCACTGTTTATAGTGTTTGAGTCTATCAATAAATGAATAGATTATAGCCCATGCAATATGAGTATTAAAAACGACCTTGCTACCTCAACTATGTTATGTGTTCTTGAGCGTTAATCTACTTTGTATTTGAGGGGGGGAAAGCTGTTTTGGAAAATATCTTACAATTTAGTGGACTAGAATGAGAGTACACAACTCATCTACAGTAACGTATGTCACTGCCTCGCTTACCTTTTTGTGCAGCTGAAGGTTTGGGGCTCCCACTCTGGTACCTGGAAACCGACTTGTCTCTCTCTTCGGGGCTGCTTTGATTTCTGGCTGTAGAGTCGAGCGAAATACCCCGCCGCATGAAGCAGCTCAGTACTGGCATGACAGAAGGAGCCTCGATTCTCCTGTGGAAAGTCAGTCTCGATACTGTTGACGCTGTCCTGTGTGTGTGGATGAGCAAACTGACTTGTGTGAGTTTGCATTTCTGAGCGCTGTACAGTGTCGCTGTCTGTTGTAGATTCCGCTGGAGACCTTTCACTATCTGCATGTAAGCCATGATTATGTCCTCTGCGAGTTAGCTGTAGTTACCTTCACAGAAAGCGGAGTTAGTGTGCAATTTAGCACTGACTGAAAGCTAGCTAAAGCTGGTAAAACTAACATACACCTACTGCAGGCTTAAATAATATAAAGTAACTATTATTGGTCATGAATGCACAACATACATTTGTGCTACAAGAGCGGTATATCAAATCAGTCGTGTTCAGATGGCGCATTCTTTGTCGTCACACCGTTTATAGGAATCATGGGAGACTGAGTTTTTAATGTAGAACTTCCGTGTCTGGAAACAACTATTACTGCATTTTATAGCGTGCAAGTTGCGTCGTAATAGTTGTTAATGCACTATATACACTACATATGTAGGTTGTATATTTTTATTCTCTACTTGTGTGTGTATATATATATATATATATATATATATATATATATATATATATATATATATATATATATATAGCCAACCAAGCCACCAACACAAGTTGTTTAATTGAATTTGTTAAATCCGCAGAATGTTTCATTAAGTTCTGAAATTGGGAATGAGGTAGGGTTGTTCCACTTAGAATCAATTGCCATTTACTGGAAACTAATTTGATGATCGATTAATCATTTATCAAAAATGCTATGAAAAAAACATATATATATATATATATATATATATATATATATATATATATATATATATATATATATATATATATATATATATATATATATATATATATGGACAGGCACATAACTGAGGTACTGTATTATAAATATCAAAAAGGAGGCATGTTCACCTTAATAGGATTTCTTTAATGGCAGTCACTCTCAAATGTAAAATCTTATTTTCTTGCCAAGCTGTCCAGGAGGCTTCATATAGAACCATTCAATCCCACTACATGGACTGTAAGTCTACTTTACACTTACATCTTTACATTGCACCTTTGCGGAAATATTTTACATTCAGTTGAGGAATTTCAGCTCAATGGTTTCTCCGGTTGTACACTCACCTAAAGGATTATTAGGAACACCTGTAAGATTTCTCATTAATGCAATTATCTAATCAACCAATCATATGGCAGCTGCTTCAATGCATTTAGGGGTGTCGTCCAGGTCTAGACAATCTCCTGAACTGAACTGAATGTCAGAGTAGGAAAGAAAGGTGATCTAAGCAACTTTGAGTGTGGCATGGTTGTTGGTGCCAGACGGGCTGGTCTGAGTATTTCACAATCTGCTCAGTTACTGTGATTTTCACACACAACCATTTCTAGGGTTTACAAAGAATGGTCTGAAAAAGGAAAAAGTATGCGGCAGTCCTGTGGGTGACAATGCCTCGTTGATGCTCGTGCTCAGAGGAGAATGGGCCGACTGATTCCAGCTGATAGAAGATCAACTTTGACTCAAATAACCACTCGTTACATCGGAGGTATGCAGCAAAACATTTGTGAAGCCACAACACAAACAACCAACAGAAGACCCCACCGGGTACCACTCATCTCCACTAAAAATAGGAAAATGAGGCTACAATTTGCACAAGCTCACCAAAATTGGACATTTGAAGACTGGAAAAATGTTGCCTGGTCTGATGAGTCTTGATTTCTGTTGAGGCATTGAAATGGTAGAGTCAGAATTTGGCGTAAACAGAATGAGAACATGGATCCGGTCATGCCTTGTTACCACTGTGCAGGCTGGTAGTGGTGGTGTACTGGTACTTTAGGCCCCTTAGTACCAATTGGGCATCATTTAAATGCCACAGCCTACCTGAGCATTGTTTCTGATCATGTCCATCCTTTTATGACCACCACGTACCCATCCGCTGATGGCTACTTCCAGCAGGATAATGCACCGTGTCACAAAGCTCGAATCATTTCAAATTGGTTTCTTGAACATGACAATGAGTTCACTGTACTAAAATGGCCCCCACAGTCACCAGATCTCAACCCAATAGAACATCTTTGGGATGTGGTGGAACGGGAGCTTCGTGCCCTGGATGTGCATCCCACAAATCTCCATCAACTGCAAGATGCTATCCTATCAATATGGGCCAACATTTCTAAAGAATGCTTCCAGCACCTTGTTGAATCAACGCCACGAAGAATTAAGGCAGTTCTGAAGGCGATAGGGGGTCAAACACGGTATTAGTATGGTGTTCCTAATAATCCTTTAGGTGAGTGTAGGCGATGTGTTTTTTAAAGAACGTGATTTGAGAAAAACTTTTTCCAAAAGTGTTACACGTGACTCCTCTCTTTCTCGTGTGGATTCAAATAGAAAATGACTTGTCTGTCTGCTCTCTTATATGCCTTTTGAAAAGGTGCAGCTTCTCACCAGTGTGGGCTTTGCTCATATGGACCATCACTTCAGTGCTACGTCTGAAATTGTCGCCACATTTCACAAGAATACGCCTTCTCACCTCTGTGGACTCGCATATGCCTTATCAATGCTGACAAATGAGAGAATCTTTTTCCACAGGTTTTGCAAAGGTACGGCTTCTCGCCTGTGTGGGTTCTCATGTGGATTTTCAAAGTATAGTTACGTCTGAAATCTTTCCCACAGATTTTACAACTATACGGCTTCCCGCCTGTGTGGGTTCTCATGTGGACATTCAAATCATAGATGCTTTCAAAATCTTCCCAACAAATTTTACAAGTATGTGGCTTCTCACCTGTGTGGCTACTCATGTGGACTTTCAAGGTACTATTACATTTGAAAGCTTTACCACATGTTTTGCAAGAATATGGCTTCTCATCTGTGTGGGTTCTCAGGTGTCTCTGTAATACCGAATTGTACTTATAAACCTTTCCACATTTCTCACATTTGAAAGACCTTTTACCTGTGTCAGAAACTTTGTGAATCTCTGAGAAGTTAGGGTTGTTAATAACGTTACTGTGACTTCTGCTTTTGTGATACCACTTGCCTCTTTTTTGATCTTGGCTTTCAGTTTCATGAGAGAGGAGCAGGAGGTCAGTGTTTGGTTCTGATACTACAGACCTGTTAACTGGAATGTAGTTTAGACTCGTTTCCTCCACCACACACTGAGTTTCATTGATACTAAAGTTCAGAGTCTGATCTTCACTGCGGCGACTTTCCTCATAAGTAGGAGTCAACATAAAGGCATCAGTCTCCTGCTTCAGTACAAGCTGCTCTCCCTCCTGACTGACGCAGAGTTCCTCCTGTTCCTCTTTAATCTGTGGACGATCTGGCTCCTCTTGGTCCAGACTGGAGTTCCTCTCCTGAGTACACATCTGCTGCTGGTCAGCTAGAACCTCTTCCTCCTCCTCCTCCTCACAGACATGTCGCTGTGGGAGCTCTGGAGGGACACACAACAAAAGAAATAGGATATAACTTACTGTGATGGTAGACAATTACAACACGTTATGTCTTTAAACCATAACATTGCTCATTTTTTTAAGACCATGTACATCTATGATGTGTAACTTTACTTCGGGATCACAACCGATAACGTTAACATTACCCAACAGTCTGCGCTGACGATCGATCTCTTCCTCGTACTCGACGATAGTTTTTTCAAAAACTCTGAATATTTCTTCAGCAGCAGCAGTTAGACGCTCGTTGACAAACTGTCTCACATACTCAACTGAAGGCATTGTTGCGTAATAAACCGAAATAATTATCTACAATACGGCTACAGTAACGTCTGCCCGCGATGGATGTACTATACGTGGATTCAGCTAAAGCTACAACCCTTGTTGTTTACTTCCGCTGGATGTCACACTGTTAAGTTCCGACAGTGAACACACTAGAGCTTTTCTTTCCGCTTGCAACTGATGACATTTTATTCCAAACTTGTGTGTTTAACATCAGTAGCAAGGCTATACATCTACCTCGCGTCATCCTACAAGGAAATGTCGATCTATTTAATAAATTACTAATCTTAACTAACAGTCATCTTTTTTGTTACTTTGCAGGTAATGATTTTGTATAAAAACAAAAACAAACAAACTGGTTTAAGAAGTATTCACAATATTATAGCAGAAATACCAGTGTATTCACAGTGCATTCAAAATGTTAGTTAAGTAAAGGAACGGAAGAACTAT
The DNA here is from genome assembly GCF_031162955.1 of Sander vitreus. NCBI lineage: Eukaryota > Metazoa > Chordata > Actinopteri > Perciformes > Percidae > Sander > Sander vitreus. Next base: position 13,053,988 of record NC_135876.1, read on the forward strand.
TAGCAAAAAACACATAACGTAAGAGACATTTAAACATTATTTAGAATGGCCCCCATCAGTGCCATGCAATTATATAATTTATTTACCTGGCCGATAAAGTGTTCTAGTGACTAGTCGAGTTGGACCTTTTTTAAACATCAGCGCTGGGTACCAATGGGTAACAATGCTCATTTTAAAAGAGGACTGGGATGTTTCCCAGAAATGCTGGCCATACTGTAATGTATCTAAATACATGGACACACTTATTTTACGTAAACTGTGCAGTCAGACATCTTTTTATTGAGCTGAAACCTCTTCCATGTTTTCTAAGTATGGAGCTTTTCGCCTGTATGGGTTTGACTACACCTGAAACCTCTGATGCAGTGATACAACTTTTACCTGTGTGAGTTCTTGTGTGGCTTTTAAAGTTACTGATCTGAAATCTCTCCCACAGAGAGTCCATGGTCTCTTCACTTGAGTGAGTTCAGGGTGTGAACATATACAGGTGTACAGCTCAAGTACACACACACAGGCTGTGGTCGGCCCTGCATACATTCAAGGAATGCATTTAAATAAACAAATGTTTTTACAACATTCATATACATTTTCATGCTGCCCTTCTGTCTGTCAAAATGGTTTTACTTTCTTTTTAGAGTCAGGAGAAATGATAAGTGGTCTGGTATTGCATTACACCCTCAGTTCAACGTAGCACACTATTTTATTTTTCTCCATTACTTACTATGGAGCTATACATAGCACATACAATACATGGACTCTGATCCAAATCAGGACCCAAATGCAATTTAATCTGGACCCTTAACAAAATGTCAATGAAACCTGACTCAATTTAAATAAATTGCTTAATTCAACCTTTCTGGACTCATGACACTGTAGAAATTTAGCAAGTTGATGTTTAAGAGTTACATTTAAGTACCACTGATATATAGCTAACAATTAGCAGTACTCAAATACAAGTATTCAGTATTAAGACACACACACACACACACACACACATATATATATATATATATATATATATATATATATATTTATATATATATATATATATATATATAGCAACGTTTCAATTAGTCACAATTGCCGTTTAATTGAATTTGTTAAATCCGCTGAATGTTACACTAAGTCCTGAAAGTGGAAATGAGGTACGGTCTGTTCCACTTACAAATATAATTGTTGCCATTTTATTCTTTGAAACAATTGGCATTAACAGGAAACTTATTTAATGATTGGTTAATCATTTGTCATTTATTAAGAAAAGAAAATGCTAAAAATATGGACAGGCACATAACTGAGAAAGTGTATTAAAAAATAGCAAAAAGGAGACATCTTCTCATTAATAGGATTTCTTTAATGGTAATATTAAACAGGGATGCCAGTCACTCTCAAATGTAAAATCTGACTTCTTGCAAAGATGTCCAGGAGGCTTCATATAGATTATACCACTTCAGGTGTACGTGGATTTTATGGTCTTGTTAAATTTTAAATTAAAAGTGATTCTAACACACTCTGTAAATGGACATTTGGCAAAAAGATCACACCTTTCCTATACTGTACACTCACTGTGAAACATTTTTCCTTGAGTTGGGAGATCATGATCGTTTCAAAGAAATAATCTTGCTAACAGAAAAAATAAGTAATAAAGTCAAATGAAGGGAAACTTTACACTATCATATTGACATCTCACCTTTGTGGGAAATATTTCACATTGAGTTACAGAGATGTAGCTATTGCAAACGGGTATTTAATTCAGTTATTAAACACGTCTTAACAGGAGTTTCAGCTCAATGGTTTCTCTGTATTGCTCCTCAGGTGTCTCTTCAAGAACGTGATTTAAGAAAAACTTTTTCCACAAGTGCTGCACCTGGCTCCTCATTGGTGTGGATTCAAATAGAAAATGACTTGTCTGCATGCACTCTTATATGCCTTTAAAAAAGGCGCGGCTTCTCACCAGTGTGGGCTTTTCTCATATGGACCATCACTTCAGTGCTACGTCTGAAATTCTTCCCACAAGTGTTACAAGTATACGGCTTTTCACCTGTGTGGATTCTCATGTGGACTTTCAAATCATCGCTACGACTAAAATCTTTCCCACATGTTTTACAAGTATACGGCTTCTCACCTGTGTGGATTCTCATATGTCTTATCAATGCTGACAGGTCACAGAATCTATTCCCACATGTTTTACAAGTATATGGCTTCTCACCTGTGTGGGTTCTCATGTGGACTTTCAGAATATTATTACATTTGAAAGCTTTCCCACATGTTTTGCAAGAATATGGCTTCTCACCTGTATGGGTTCTTATATGATACTTCAATGATGATATCTGACCATATGTTTTCCCACATGTCTTGCAAGAATATGGCTTCTCACCTGTGTGGGTTATTAAATGATATTTCAATGATGATATCCGACTGAAACTTCGCCCACATGTTTGGCAAGAATGTTGCTTCTCATCTGTGTGGATTCTTATATCGTTATACATCTTTTTACCTGTGTGAGTATCAAGGTGAATCTCTGACAAGTTAGGGTTGTTTACACTGTTACTGTGATTTCTGCTTTTGTGATGTCTCTTGTTTGTTTCTGGATCTGCATTTGTAATTGCTCCAGAGTCTCCATGCTTGCCTCTTTTTTGATCTTGGCTTTCAGTTTCATGAGAGAGGAGCAGGAGGTCAGTGTTTGGTTCTGATACTACAGACCTGTTAACTGGAATGTAGTTTAGACTCGTTTCCTCCACCACACACTGAGATTGATCGATACTAAAGTTCAGAGTCTGATCTTCACTGCGGCGACTTTCCTCATAAGTAGGAGTCAACATAAAGGCATCAGTCTCCTGCTTCAGTACAAGCTGCTCTCCCTCCTGACTGACGCAGAGTTCCTCCTGTTCCTCTTTAATCTGTGGACGATCTGGCTCCTCTTGGTCCAGACTGGAGTTCCTCTCCTGAGTACACATCTGCTGCTGGTCAGCTAGAACCTCCTCCTCCTCACAGACATGTCGCTGTGGGAGCTCTGGAGGGACACACAACAAAAGAAATAGGATATAACTTACTGTGATGGTAGACAATTACAACACGTTATGTCTTTAAACCATTAGGATGCTGCTTTTTTTAAAGACCCATCAATATTTTACACACCTATGATGTGTAACTTTATTTTGGGATTCCAAGCGATAACGTTACTCAACAGTCTGCGCTGACGATCGATCTCTTCCTCGTACTCGACGATAGTTTTTTCAAAAACTCTGAATATTTCTTCAGCAGCAGCAGTTAGACGCTCGTTGACAAACTGTCTCACATACTCAACTGAAGGCATTGTTGCGTAATTGAAACTGAAATAATTATCTACAATACGGCTACAGTACCTCTAATGCAGCTAAAGCTACAAGAGGGTGTTGTTGTTGTTTACTTCCGCTAAATGTCACACTGTTAAGTTCCGACAGTAAACGTGCGGGAGCTTTTCTTTCCGCTTTTAACTGAAGGCACTTTGTTCAAAACCAGTGTTGACCAATTAGTAAAGATGTAACCTACATCTACCTCGCCCAAAAGGAAATGTGGGTACTATTTTATTAACTACTTTTTTTTTTTTTTTACATTTTTGTCACTTAGACTACACTGTAAAACATAATAGTGCAAGTTAAAATATAGGCATAAATATGGCATTAATAAAATATAAAATAAAAACTGAAACGCAAACTGCTATTGAATAAATTGAAACAACTACATCAAGGTAACAATGACACAGTGACTGCAACTGCCCTACCACAGGGTGATGCAGCCGGTCAGGATCCTTGTCCAGGGCAAGTAAACTCTGTGTTCGGGCAACTGGAATGCGTCATGCAGTTGTCCGATTGGGCAAGTGAAAAAAATGTGATCTTATCTGAAAATAAATTGCATACTGTATTGCTGGAGCGGAGCTTTTCCAGCTGATTGAGCTGCCTCTGTCTCACCACAAAGTGTTGAACAGGACTGATTACAAAAAACTGGACACAATGAGGGCTCCTGTGCATTTGTATCCCTTTTCAGGAGCTAGAATCCTTGAATCCTTGAATCCCTCCATTTTTCTGTGTTTAAAAAAGTTGTTATTGTTGTTAGCCACTAGCCATTCATAACGCTTTGGTTTGAGTTTGTCAACCAATCCAATGCTGTGTTCCTGACTTGTCCAATCAAAGGGCTGTGTTTTTGACTGTGTAGCAGCTCTGATATCCAACAATGGCCTACATTTTACAGTTTAGACAAGTAAAACATCTCAGCCACTTGCCCTGCTCTTGATGGTGCATCTGTAGAAGTTGCTGTGTAATCTGGAGTCCATGTTGAACCTTATCAGCCTGCGGAGGAAGAAGAGCTGCTGTCTTGCAGTCTTTGTGATGGTGTCAGTGCTGTGACCACATCAGGTCCTTGCTGATGTGTACCCAGGAACCTGAAGCTGTTGACTCTCTCCATTGTAGTCCCATTGATGTTGCTTGATGTAAGCGCCTTAGTTTTGGTAACATTGAAATGGAAGTTGTTGTGGTCATGGCACCAAGATGTCAGGGCTCTGACCTCCTCTCTGTAGTCCGTCTCGTTGCTGTCGGTTATCAGGCCGATGACAGTCATCTTGTCTGTGGGTGGCCACGCAGTCGTGTGTGAACAGGGAGTACAGGAGAGGGCTGAGAACGCAGCCCTAAGGGACTCCGGTGTTAAGTCAGGGTGGAGGATGGTGCTTAGTCAGGAAGCTCAGGATCCAATCACAGAGGTTAGTGTTGAGTCCTAGGCCTCTGAGCTTGGTGACAAGCTTGGAGGGCATAAAGGTGTTGAATGCTGAACTAAAGTCAATGAATAGCATTCTCACCTATGTGTTCCTCTGGTCCAGGTGGGAGAGGCCAGTGAGGAGGGCTAGGGTGATAGTCTGTGATCTGTTTGGTCTATAAGGAAACTGTTGTGGGTCCAGTGAGACAGGGAGGGAGAAAGTGATCAAGATTTTGACTAACCGCTCAAAACACTTTATGATTGTGGAGGTGAGTGCTACTGGGTGGCAGTTGTTCAGAGTGCTTTGGACTTTTTTGGGACAGGGACAGTGGTGGTATTTTTATAACCATGTAGGGACTACAGACTGGAGCAGTGAGAGGTTTACAATGTCTGTGAAGACATCTGCCAGTTGTTCTGCAGTCTGCACACACCTTGAGAGCTCGGCCAGGAATGCCATCAGGTCCAGGTGCATTGAATAGATTAATCCTTTTGAAATATTTGCACACATCTGCCCTGGATATTACTAGTGGACTAGGGGCCTTTTGTACATTTTCAACCAGCCAGCCCACATGTTTCTGATGTTGCAGCCCTGCTAGTTAAGACTACAGAAAACTATTTTACTTACAAGAAGATGGAGCAATTGTCGTGTGTCCATCCTGTTTGTGACGTAAATTCTGTCTACTTTAGGCTCTTTAATAACAATCTAAATCATATACCTGTGAATGCAAGTTTTCTTGATTATACGCACAAGACAGATTGCAGATTTGCAGTTTTTGAGTTGTTTTTGCCTGACACAGGAATTTTACCTGTTTTTATTTTTTTATAAATGCTCCATTGTGTTCACCAGCTAGTTGCTAACTTTGTCTGTCAGCTGTTTGGTGCTGGGCAGGTACAGTAAAGTGTTTTCTTTAGAGCTTTTGTGTCCGAAAGTGACACTATGAGAGCAGTGAAATATGACCTGAGTATCTGCAATGCTCCAGAACAGAAGAACAGAAAATAATAAAATGAGATGCTACTGACAAAAAAAAATCATCACAGTAAACGTTAGTTTATTGGAAACATTCTGTCCAGCATTTTATCAAATAAATATGCACACAGGTTAAAAAACAAACAAACAATTAAATTAGGTTTGACAAAGAGAAAGTAAGTGAATAATGCTCAGACATCAGTGAAAGTGGGAATAAATAAAAGTTGCTCGATGGATCAGTAGAATCAAGTAAATGCACCCGTTTATAAAGTTTAACTTATTTCACTTTATTTCAAACATTCACTTTTACCGTCTTGTCAACAGCTTTCTGTACTTGTTTAGATATAAAAACAACCTGATACTCTACTTTAAAGAAATTACATCAAAAAAAGATATATAATGTGAAATCAGCAGCTAAAATATGCAATTTCGTATTTGGATGGTTACATGAAAATTATTTGAAAAACCTGATTTATTTTTTTTTTTTTTCTCCATGAACAACTTTACATTAAAGGTACTCTATTTTTCAAAACCCAAAGTTTCTGTCCCATATCTGAAATAATCAGTGTTCCATGGCTCGTCAATCGCAGCCACTTGTGGAGCACAGGTATAGGGCAAATGCACTGCGGTCCCAAAGAAGAAAAACTTGCGTACACCACAAACTTTTTTTTTTTTTTCTCATCACAACACTCTACATTGTTAAAGCTGCTCAGGGCAACAGTTCACTCAAGATGCAAGGGAGAGAAACCTTAGCTCCAAATGCTGTCAAACTTGGCAAGATGCAGAGGAATGATGCATCTGTCTGATGTATCTGCAGAGAAATGAAAACACTATTACTTTAAGTCTGTTCTGGGCCCTACACTTTTCTCATCTGCTGCCTAGGCTGCTTGTGATCGAATTAGTTCAGGCTTACCTAATTACTGAGCTGTCTGCCTCTATCTATACTGGCAGATGACTTTGTGACGTTGTGTGTGTGTGTGTGTTCCAAGAAATGGAGAGTAAAGAAGAGAGAGGAAGAGACAAGTATTTTTTATGAGCTTTTTAAACATCTATAACAGAAGTGTTGACACCATTGTAAAACAGAGAGACAAAACCCAGACATAAGTGCAGTGTGTGTATAGAAAAGAATCATTTTATTTTGTATGTGCAGAAATATGGGTCTGTGAATGATTGTGTGTATTTGGTGGAAAAGGAGAGTGGAGAGCATGGATTTAAATAATACATACATGACATTGAATACAAAAAAAACAATGTACACATTGATGGTAAATACCATAAAAACTGACACAGAAAATAGGAACTCGGACAATGGCAGAGCGTAAGAAAAGAAAACAGTCAGGATGTTTATGTCATTGTGCTCAAAGCTGATCTCTTCTCACTTTCCATATATTGCAGCTTGTTTTTCCTACAATAGCAGCCTGCCAACAGTGAGCGTTATTAGAGTGTGAGGCTGATCGGTCCCTTCTGCAGTATATATGGGGTTAATCTCATCAGGACAAACACAAAAAGTCAATTAACTTATCTGTCAGATACCTGTGATTATTTCAAACATCTAGGACTAATTTTATTGTCCTCCTTGGTGAAACAAATCCTTTTGACTTGGGTTTTTCTCTAAAGAAAATCAGCGACAACAAATAAACCAACATCTAAACACACATGATTGTGAAACATTGATAGCGTGTGCTGACAGTCTGAGGAGACTCTAAAGGGACAGAGGAACCGCTGACCAAAAGCCAATAAAACAAAGAAAAAGGGCAAAGTTTATTGTTATTTATTTTACAAAGCATCAGTAAATTTAAGTAACTGTAAAAACTGTCATCCATTAAATTTATAAAAGTCTGTTTTAATACAAAGATATTAAGCTCCTAGAGTAGAAGAGAGTTAGAAGACAAACAGACTTGAAGTAAATAGGTTTGCCAGAAAAAAAATATTCTTTGTCAAAATAAAAATGCCTGTCAAAGTTAGTGAACATATTTAAAAGGGAGTTTTAAAGTGTTATAAAATGAAAATCGTGAAATTATCTTTACCTAATGATTTGGCTACAACATGCATTTAATTAATTTTGAAGATACTTTTGTTTTTACTACTTTTTATGTCCTTATGACTTATGTATTAGTATATGGGGGCTTTTCATATTTAATTGTTAGTATGTATGATGATTGATGAATACAAAAGAAGCATGCACAAGCCACATAACTCGCCCTTGAACTGTTTATTCCAACAGCTTTAAATTCAATTAGGGTTAGTGATTAATTCCAATTTTCACTAATAAAATAAATCTAGATTTGACAAACTGCAAGCATCTCTAATCTTCTATAAAATCATAATGTGTATGCTACTCATTTGAAAGATACATGCTTAAAAATGAACTTGAAGATGTTTGATCACATTCATTTAGTTATCAGTGAGGGATCCATGACAATGACAGATATGTTTCTGACTAACAGCCCAAATTTAAAGTTTAATAATGAATAATCAGTAATCGTGGTCATTTGAGGTCCATTTCTTTCCAGCGAGACAAAAAAAATCTGGATTGACTACAGTGCGTACAGAGCTGACACACTTGAAGCATTTCATCTAGTCCTTTGTGTTCATCTGAATACATTTTCATTATCCTTTCGTCAAAGTGTCCCTTCATCATCATCAGCATCATGCTGGTGTAAATCTCCGCTCCGCTTTTTCATATGTCAGTGAAGCCCGTTCGTACTGATCCAGGATCGCACTATTCTCAAGAAGTCTACATGATGGAGACAATGCAACATAATGTAGAACATAAGCAGACACACACACAACAGGACAGCACATTTTTCACACTAAAAGACAAAACAATGGGTAGCATTTTATGTGACTGCTCCATTATATGCATGCAGAAAGCTGCAAGCATGAACTTCGGTAACCCTGCATTGAAATGTAACTTTTTGATGAACAAGTTCCTCTCATCAATTATTTGCATCTCAAATGTATTCATCTAACTTCTTTTATATTGTGCTTATTGCAACCTCATGAAAGCACAGTCCTGGAGCATACACACAAACTGTACACACAGGCATAAACACTATGCTTCACAATTAACTAAACACAAAATCAAATATTACAAGTGACATAAATCATGCAAAACTACAGAGAACTTCTGTATGTGTGTGTGATCAGTAAAGATTTGTAAATTACAAAAGAGTTTATCTCAATGTGCTTTCTTTAGTGAGTGCAAAAATCCACTGATGTAATTTAATGAAAATGTGGGCTTGTGTCTGCTTTCCAATTTGTGCTTTAACAAGTGTCTTTTCATGATTGATGTGAATTATTTGCTATAGGCCTACTGGGAGGAAAAATGCAGAGGTTATAGACGTTTGATAACAGCTTCAACTAAAGATGATGGAAAAAAGTCCATGCTAATGAATATCCACTGAGTGATACAATGTATGTCCTTGGGAGGACATACAGTAAACTTGAGCATCACAAAGACTTCAAACAAATTAACAGCGAGGGCAAGATGGCTGCAAGCAAGAAAACCATCTTGGTGAAAATGAATAAATACAAAAACATTAAAAAATATATATATACAAACCCGCGCAAAAATCACAGAAAATAAAACATAAAAGTACATACGGACTGGGCAAATGATGACTACACAACAACATATAAAGATTTGGATTTTTGGATAAGGGTGCTTACCTTGAGATTGTCTCTTAGACCCTAGTTGTGTTGTACTCTGATTCATGTTTGCTCAAAGAGCCAATGAGGCAGAACCTGAAATGTCATGGCTCTTTCATTTAATATCAAACTCTTTTTGCATAGAGAGGTCAGAATGCATACTGTGCTACATAACAGCAATAAACTTCATTAGTGCTTTGCGTGTCTCTGGGAGCTTTGCATGTAGACAATGAATTAACAGTCAAGAAAACTCTGGACAGAGCACATAGAAAGTGCATGCAGGAAAGTCTTATATCCAAAAATGTACTAATATACCTTCCCATTAGTGTTTTTGTAAACATATACATTTACTTTTCAAAATCTTATTCATGCCAAAATGTTGAGTTATATAGAATATAAGTCATATTTTCAGTATCACAGTTATAAACAGGAATAGAAATGCATATTTTATAATAATTTGCGTTCACGTCAATGAAGTTATAGTCGTCTCTATGAGGCACTGATTCAAGCCCTTGTGGTAACAGTCTAAACTGAACTGATTACAGAATTAATATCTTCTAAAAAGAGGTCTGAGGTCTTAAAGAGCTCTGACAAACCTCAAAGTACAGTAGAGCTTATAGATGTAAGCTATAAATCACCATTTGGATGAAAACTAGCAGGGGCCGCTTGACATGTTCAAGGGTGAGCATGCAAGAGGGGGAAAATTTAGCCCTTTGTGAAAAAAGGTTGTTAATGATAGAAAAGGGAGAAAGAACAAGGATCAATGCAAAAAAGAAGCTTATCATAATCTAAAAAAAAATAATGAGAGAAAGGAGAAAGCTAAAATAAGAGTAAAACAAAAATAAATGTAGGCCTAAGTATCCCACACACATTTCAAACATCCCCATTGTTAACTCTACAGTTGTTGTTCTTTCCTCATCAGAAATCTAGGGATACTGACCGCTGTACTGCCTTTTCGTGGCGGGAAAGCCGGTGGCTGGTGGTGGGAACCTCTTCCAGGTCGTCATCCAGGTCGCATCCATTGTCCGCTGTCTCTTGCGAGTAGCTGTGCTTCATGACCAAGATGCTCCTGCGGTTTCCAGTGGACGGCAGCAAGGGCCGCACTGCCATGGGTGGCTGTGGAAGGTCTGTGAGCAGAGTGGCGGCTGCTGTGTCTCGAGCGCTCAAGTTCCCGCGGCTTCCTCTTCCACTAAGTGACAGCTGGGATATGTGGGCGGAGCCGGGGTTGGGCGAGGAGCCACAGTGGTGATCGTGGACGCAGCGCGAGGAGGCACGGCGAAGGGCGTGGTAGTTCTCAAAGTCTTCCGCCAGGTCAACTAAGTCTGCTGAGGTTGCTGCGGCTGTGGTGGCGCTTCGTAAAGTACACAGCTCATAGTGAGGTGGCTCAAAGACCTCTTGGAACATAGTGGGGTCAAAGTCCTCACGCCGCAGGATGTACTTTTTACGTGGCTGCTTGATCTGGACGATGACAGAGACGATGAGGAGGATGAGGACGATGCAACAGGTGACACCAATTATGGTCCCGTTTGTGTTGTTCAGGTTGTCCAAGATGTTGGCTTTCCTCTTTTCTGTACAGTGGTAGAGAGAGAGCACAACAGAAAGGGAGATAGTTTTTTTGTGTGTATGTGTACATATATGTTTAAAGAAATAACAAATTAGAACACATCTTAACTGCAAGCGAAGCACAACAGCGTAATGAACATCAAAGCACATTGTATTTTTGACGTGGGAGTTTCAATCCTAGAGGGCTCAGGGGAGCTGCAGTATAGATCTCATCTCATGTACGTGGAATACAGTCATGGGTCATGAAAAGTCGAGGAACAGAAGACTAATTAATTGACAATATAATGCAGAGAAAGGTTCCCAGAGTTGTAACACATCTCAGCTAATTATTGGTATAGGCAGTGTTTCCTCTATGTTGATAGCATAGCGGCGGTCCGCCACGGTAAAATTTCCAGCGCCATGGTATCAGAAATAGGGCAGACGCACAACAGGGTTTCTGCTATGTACACCGCGCACCACCGCTCCTTCAGCTGTTAATGAAAAGTCATATAGTCGTAGCGCTGTCTGCTCTACTGAACTCAAGCGAACTGTCTCTCCCCCTAGGGTGAGCAGAGCAACTGGAACAGTGACAGGACGTCATCACTCGCGAAGTTATGGCAACCAAATAAACAACAGGGCGAGTACTACTTCACTCAATAAGTGATAAACAGCGACGAAAGCTGCAACATGAAATCCGCACTCAAGCCCGTGAAATATGACAGCTACAGTTTATTGGAAAATAGCATTGTGGACACTGAAGTTGATGAATTTACCGTTTATCAGACCCCAGATGAGACAAGAAGCTAACGTTAGCCACGCTGCTGTGACGGCCCCTCTGCCTCTGAGTCGCCGCTGCAGGAGACTGTGTGTATTCCTCCGACACGCTGTAGTAACGTTACTGATTTAAAAGCGTTTTCCAGGTTAGTGGGGGTGCATACCGCTCAAAACCAACATGAAAAATGTAGCTAGTAATGTTCACTCAGTGTTTTGTTTTGTTGTTAAACTGTGTGTAAAATGAGCGGTGACGTTAAATCACCCTAAGCTACCGTCTATTTTCTGGATGGCTTCAAGGTAACGGTCGGTAGCTTACATTAGCAGATAAGTCCGTACTCTGACGTCCAACACCCACCCCAGCTTGCCTTGAGGCAATAAATAAGGGCACCTTAAAAGAATGAAAACAAAGACCTGGACCAAGTAAGGGATCAGTTGAGAGTGATTTCAAATATTAACCCGGAACATAAAATCTGGTCTTCTTAATCATATAATTTATTATATTTAATAGGAGCACAGACACTTCAAAATACTAACACACATTATTAAAGCCCTTGAAAACTTGGCTTGGCTTTATTCATTTTTAAATTTTTCTTCAACATTGTAGACTGAATCATCAACAATCACAGTAAAAAAAAGTTACCATATATGGTAACACTCAAAAACTCAAATCAAAAACAGCAGCTAAATCTTGATTGGTGCACTGACATACGTGACATCACTTTTTTTCATCTAAGCCCCAACCACTTTAAAACCAGTGAGAAGAGCACAGAAAACATAAATACAGAACTCTCTAAATTAAATAACCAAAACTGTTCTAACTTTGGCAGAGAATGGTGTGTTCATGTAGGATCCCATCATTATACATAGTTTAAAATGATACAAACAAAAAAAAACAATAAAAGCAAACTAAATGTAAACGTAATCGTGATTAATGCCTGCTGCCTGATTTCACCTGGGCTGCAATATGTGTTTTAATAATAGTGTCAGTACCAGTGGTGTCATGGAGGCAATACTAATAATGCCTCTAGTAGTGTTAATAGCAGACCCTGTAGTGACACAGAAAATACTAAAAATACCTCTGTGTCACAGCACTACATAGCTACTGCTATGACCACTTAATAGCTCTAGTGACAAGTACAGTACTGTTTAAACCCACTCTGTTTTGCTGTCGCTCTCCGTGGTGCTGAAACACTCAAACATAGTCTAGTGTCTTTCTTCATAATGCTAAAAAGTAACATCTCACCTTTACATTGGTTCTCATCCCAGGGGTAGACACAGTTCTGCATGCCATTACACACCAGCGTGTTGTTTATGCACATGTTACTGTGACAGAAGAAGGCATCTGCATCACATGGAGCTGGAAAGCACAGAGCAAATGAACACAATAGTTATTACAGAAATATACTGTAGCACTATCTTCGCTTAACTGAAACATTATCCTGTACTTAGTCACTTGTAATCTAATCAGTTGCCATAGAAACAGTTGAGTAAAAATTAAACTACCTTTTAGTGAATTGTGTAGGACACTTTAGATATGCTGCAACACAAATTAGTATTTGAAGTACAGCTGAAGAGATGTTCCGGTGTGCCAGATTTTAAGGAAATACATTTGGATGGGCATTACTCAAATCAGACCTGTTCCCCCCAAACCCATCTGTTATTCATGAATTTTCAACCTTACCCTCCTCTTTAAATATTTGCAGAAACATTCTGTGATATGAATGAATTTCTTGGAATGTGTGTGTACTGTATGTGTGATTGTATGTGTGTGTGTGGTGACCAGAAAGGTAGCCATGACATTTCACAATCATCTTCACACATAACAAACCCCCAAACAAATGATATCTATTTAAGCAGGATGTTGTTTATTTCTCCTCGATGCACAGCCCATGTCAACACAAATTTAAACCAGGCCATCAACATAAACATGTCCTCAGACCAGTGTGGTTCAAGACACAGCACCGCCTTCACATCACAAGAGGTAGAGCCACCCATCAGCAAGACATGATCGTAAAATCAGTGTGGTAATGTTACAGGCTCCATCGTATATATGACGATGGAGCTACATAATTTAAACCCAAGGTGCCCTTGCTCTCAACAACCAATCATACTAATGCATACGCCAGCTCATTGGCCAAGTCATTGCTTTCTACTGTCAATCACAGCGAGGAAGAGTGCCACAGCAAGCTAACCACATGCTACAGTGTATAGTGGAATTTTACAGTCACATGCCAGATAAATGTAGTGGAGTAAAAAGGACATTCATTTTGAAATGTAGTGGGGTAAAACAGAAATAATCAAAGTAAATATTTTGAACTTAAGTGCAATACTTGAGTAAATGTACCTAGTTACGTTTCACTATTGCAGAATTGTATTAAAGAAAACCCATGGCATGTAATATTCATTAGTAAATATACTATCCATTATGTACATGGTCTTGTGGAAAAGTATGTGAAGGGTAAAAGTATTTTGAGATCACTTCTGAACGTTCCTAAAGTTACACTCTCTCTCTCTGTCATAGTCTCTCTCTTTATCACTCACCCTCTCTCCTTTCACACACAACACTGGCGTTGGTTCTAAAGCTGCTTGCCAGTGGTATGGCAGAGTTGGGGACTATTTGACAGTGTTACCACCGTGATTTATGGCTGTTTTCATCCCAGCACTCATCCCAAGTTAATAATAACACACCAATTTAGAGTGACCTTTCTCTATCTTTCTGTATCCCATCCTGTCTGGGCATTTGCCAGCATTTCCTGAGTCATGTTGGCTCTGTGTGTGTGTATGTTCTTGGTTTCCCTCTTTCTCATCCTTTCACACACTACATGCCAAAAATGTAACAGTTTTGTTGTTGTTAATAACCAGAAGAGGGAGCCCACTTCTTCTCCTTTCACCTCCTGTCTCCTCCACACACCACAGGATGAGACCAGACGATATAAAGAGTGAGATCCCCACTAATCTGCTAAATTAATTTCAAGACATTCTGTAATAAAAGTGCCCTTTTGCCCACACAGAAACATCCCCAGTCACAGCTGGAAGCATACATTAACTCCTAAATGAGTGTCTGATGAAAATAGTCTGGGTGTCTCTGCAGAGGGGGGCTCCAAGAGCGAAGAGAGGCTTCTGCAGTGAAGCACTAGAAGCAACACATGGTTATCATGTTTTTTTTTGTTTTTTTTTCTAATCAAATAATCATTACAAAGCTGTTTTTTTGTTCCATTGGAGTGTAGTTAGGCTATTTCTACGAGATGAGGATGATGTGTCTTTATTTTGTCTAATGTTGTCAATGCTGTTTTCCTTTTGCAATAATGATCTTTTTTTCAGCACACACCTGCAGTCATATAATCTCTTATTTGCTCTAATTTGGAGCATTGCTGTCAGTTACTGGTTATGCACTGCCGATTCTTGTTTTTAAGTCATAACATTATGGCCATATATTTTTATTTTCCTGCCATCATTGTCTTAATTAATTACCATGAATATGGTTGATAATAAATACTGTCACTCTCTGTGGTCATCCCTATCTTGTCTACAGCTATAAAATGCTCCTCACTTGTACCCAAAAGACAGACCACATCTACCCGGTACTGGCCTCCCTTCACTGGTTACCATTGAAATATACTGTAGAAAAGATTTTTAGGGCCCGAGCGCCGACAGCGGCGAAGGCCCTATTGAAACTGAAGGAATTATTTTCTGCAAATGAATTGGCTTTTTGAGGGGTTTAACATATTCAAAAACTCACCAAAATTGGCGGTCACATCAAGTCTGGTGAAAATATACGTATTTTAAGGGTTTTGGGAATAGGCGCACAAAAATGGCTCACTAGCGCCTTCTACAAAGTTAAAAAAATTGAGCCCCTGCAGTGCGTTTAACGTAGACTCACGAAAGTTGGTACACATATGTAACATGTCGAGATGTACAAAAAAACGTCTTTGGGCCATACCCTAAACCCAAAAGGAAGTCCGCCATTTTGATTTCAAAGTTCAAAATTAGTGCGATTTTGGCCATTTCCACATGTCGTACTTTAATGAACTCCTCCTAGAGATTTCATCTGATCAACTTCAAATTCTTCAAAGTCTGTGCCATCTTAAGACCTTAAAGATGAAAAGTTGTTAAAAGAAAAACTTTTCGTCATAGGGCGTGGCCATGACTTTTCAGGATTCATAAGAGTCCAACCCTGAGGACAAATAAAGGCCGATATTTACTTAAAGTCATAGCACCCCCTAGTGGCAACAGGAAGTAGGCCTAAAAGTCAAGGTGCTATACTTTAACGAACTCCTCCTAGAGCTTTCATCCGGCGGACTTCAAATTTGGTCTGTACCATCTCAACACCTTAAAGATGAAAAGTTATTAAAAGAAAAACTTTTCGTCAAATGATGTGGGCGTGGCGTGGCGGCCATTTTGAGTGTTTAGCGATGAACAAAGAAATTGTTGTAACTTGAGTGTACGTTGTCGAATCTGCCCAAAATTTCTCACGATTGACAAGGGTCCAGGTCTGAGGACATCTACAGGCCAATATTTACTTTTGGTCATAGCGTCCCCCGCTGGCAACAGGAAATGCGCCTTATATGACAAACATCATCCGATTTACATGAAACTTATGATGTGTGGTCGACATGTGATACTGAGCCGCCCCCTATACTGTAACCACGCCCACGTACTCAGACCACGCCCCCTTTCATAACATTTGAACCGTTTAAGGTAGAGTCTTGTGTGAGGTATCATTGAACTCAGAAGAGAGTTCCTTTTTAATTGGTCATGGTTTGACCCGCCCCCTATAATTTAGCCATGCCCCTTTTCACAGCTAATGAACTGTATGATGTAGAGTCTTGTGTGAGGGATCGTTGAACTCAGCAGGGAGTTCCCTTTTCATTGGTGATGATTTGCAGTGTCTGAGTGCCGCGCAAACTTCCGCCGGTAACCCCGACACGCGCAGAGGCGCGAGGGCCCATCCATCGCTGCTTGCAGCTTTAATTTAATCATTGTATTTGTTTTTAAAGCACAGCATGGACTGGCACCAGCATACATCACCGATCCCCTTAGTCCCTAATTTCCTTAGTCCTTCTTCTCCCTCATTTATTACCACTTTTAAAAATACTGCCTGAAGAACCACCTTTTTTTTTTTAAATGAAAAAACAACTCGAACATCCAAAAGTTCTTCTGTGCAGGTGCGTTGGAAAATATCATCAACTTGGAACAAGGGAAATTTTTTTCAAAGGACTCTTAAAACTTTTGTTAAATCCCAGTGCATGGAATTTCTCCAAACCCTGGATATCCCAAAATCCATCCATCCATCACTGCTTCTTATCCTACTGTTTGTTGCTGTACAATGCCACAATCTATCCCCATACTCACACATACTCCGTTTAATCCCAAAGTAACTACAATAATGAGTGCGTAGAGATGATATAATCTGATCTAAAACCTAGCAAAGATCCATATGTTAACAGACATTAGCATACTGTATTGTTCTCAAGCGGTTTCATGAATTCAGCAAGGAAGCTTTGCCAGAAACAAGAAGTGATGTGTGTAGTGACGCCAGAGCAAATTTCGATCTGCAACCCCAGAGACAGGTCTCTGTTGATGAGGCATAACAATTCTGACAGCCTAGATGTCACACAAGCACATTTATCACCTAAGACATAATTGTTTCTTGGGTAAAGATAGGCTTCACTTTCTTATACTTCACATTGGAAATCTTACACTGTAGTACTGCATAGCATGAGAGAGAGAGAGAGAGAGAGAGTGAGTGAGTGTGTGTGTGAGAGCCTGGAAACTGAGCAAGATCAGTAGTATCAGCGGGCGTGAACACAGCACAGACGATAAAGGTGGATGTGGTTGCTCTCCCCATAGGAGCATCTTGCTGGGAGTCAGCAGCTGTGAACAAACATATAAAGGCTTGGGATCTACTGTGGGGAGGGAGCGCTTATTGTAAAAACTGCCATATAAGCTGCAAATTCTGACAGTGCACTTGTAAAAGAGCACACACACTCAACATTTAAAAGTAGTTATACATTTTCTTCCTTTCACCTGAGGAGGAGACTTAATTAACTACTTACTGTACTTCTATAGTACACGGTGCATACAGTACCTCACCTGACATTGTCCCTTCTGTCAACTGTACTCGCCTGCTCCCCATCATTTCTAAGTAATGATTTTTATAATTTATTTTTGAGGTTATTAACAGCACCAGCTTTCTGCTTTCTGCTTATGGACAAGCCACTCTCCAACTGCGCTGGTCACTGAGAAACTCTACACTAATCAAGGCTTGGTCTGCATTACATACTCTTTGTATTGTCACATAATGGTGTCTTTTTTCAAGTTTTCCAAATTTCAAGTTACAAGTACAAGTTAATAAACTGGTACACTGAACAGATATTGGTAGTTGTCGGGTAGCACGGAGTTGTTTGGGGTGGAATTTTCCTTTAAAAGCTAAATCATATAAATGTCAGGTGGCATCTTGTTCACTTAGTCGAGTCAATAAAATACTTTCCTCCCTTTTAAGTTTCTCAGGGAGCTGTAATGTAATTGTCATCTAATATATTTTTCAACAACTCATTTCAAATGAGAGCCTTTTTTCAAACATGAACTTGTTACCACATCTGTTCAGTGTTTTGTGCATATGAGTAAAAATCAGTCAAAACCATGTACATGAGATTTACATGTCATTACATCTTGTACACAAGTTTTACCTTGTGAGGAAATGACAATGCATATTGAAATAAGCTGTGGCCGGGTTGGCACAAACCTCTAAATATATGTGCGCCTGCTCGGTTTATGCCTCGATGCAGAGGTCCAGGGTTCGACTCCGTCCTGTGACGATTTCCTGCATATCTTCCCCCACTTTCTCACCTGTCCTGTCCATTAAAGGCAGAAAAGCCCAAAGAAATAATCTTAAAAGAAATAAGATGCCTTACAGCACTTTAACAAATGTACTATAGTGTGTTTTACTTAAAAAAAAGAAAAAGAAAAGAATGCTTAAAACAAGTTGGTCTGCACTAGCAGCAACACCAGGCCACATTACTTGTTCTACTGCTTGTGGTTCCCAGGTCTCTGGTACACCTGTTAATTCACTGTTGACAGGGTTGGTGCAGTGCTGCTGAGCTGTAGTGGATGCTGCTCTAAAGGCTGAGGTCTGGCTGGGAATCGCCTGAGTGACTTAGGCAGAAGCGTTGCCTCGGCAACAGCACATCCTGGCTCTGCTTGGTGAAAAGGCCTTAGAAAAGGGGACACTGACTTCACAACACAAACAACTCCGCTGCTAATGCTGCCTGTCCCTTGTTCTGTAGAAGATCACTGAATTATACACCAGCCAACCAATATAGACAAGTTGTAGATATGTGAGGAGTGACAACTGATTGTCCTTCAGGGTTGGATGATTAAGTGTGTGGTTCTAGTTTGGGACATTTAATAAATCCAATCAACCATGCAGCACGATGGAAAAATTTGTTCAACCCCCTTATAAATAACCACTGACTTTTAAATATATGCTTTTATCCGTGATGCATTTTTGTTCTTCTCAATAGCCATCATCCCAATATAACACAGTGGCAATAATAGAGCAATCTGAAAGGAAGCATCTGGCATGGTGTTTCCTTTTGCCATCATATAAAATAAAGTGCAAAGCAACTCTGAAATTTCAGTGGAACTGCAAGTGATGTTTAAGAAACTTGAAGTAAGATTTCTGTCTTTTTTAATTATAAAGCAGGTCGAGGTACTATATCAATACTGTAAAAGTATCAAATCGGTCAACAACACATAGCCATATTCAGAAACTGGGCCTACGAGCCAGACTTCCGTACAGTTGTGATGTCACAAATATACTATATATTTGTAGAAAGAGCCACTACACTGGTGTCACAGTTTTTCCCCAGCTGCATTGATGATGCAGAGACTACGAGAACGAAGATGCAGAAACGCTGACCAATCAGAGCAGACTGGGCTTTTTCGGGAGGGGGGCTTTAAGAGACAGGCATGTGTCTTTTGAACATTAACGCATGTAAACATGTTCCAGTACAAACCCAAAATACAAGTATGAACCTGAAAATGAGCATACTATGGGGCCTTTACTGTACATATTGTTTGTATTTGAATAATTTTGTGCAGCCCTTTATTGTTTTCATTTTTTTTATAATCTTATCCAGTTTGCTTCAAGAGAGTTCTCTTCAAGCTCCAAAAATGCAGATGCAACGTTCAATCGTGCAGTTTGTGTGTGTGTGTGTGTGTGTGTGTGTGTGTGTGTGTGGCATTAAAAGGGGCCCAATTCCATTGACATACTGTATACTCACAAGCCTCAGACCCTGTTCATTTACCTCACTGGTGCAAAGAATGCCCTCTGCAACCCCTGTCAAACTACAAGCTCCCATCAATGAGGAGCCAGAAAGAGTTTGTGTGTGTGTGTGTGTGTGTGTGTGTGTGTGTGTGTGTGTGTGTGTGTGTGTGTGTGTGTGTGTGTGTGTGTGTGAGTGAGTGAGTGTGAATCTCTCCCAGGTGTTTGGCTAAAAGAAAATAGATAGATGTGAACATACCATAGCTCACCTAGATATTCCTTTGTCTCAGTCTCTCTCTCTCTCTCTCTCTCTCTCTCTCTCTCTTTCCATTTTTCTATATCTATTAAGAACAGTGCTGGTAGTGCTGTAGCAATGAGCTAAAATCCACCAATACTGTCATATTCACAATGACCCACAGGCAATATTCCCTATAATGGAAATCGCATTCCTTGATTTCCGGCTTGCTGCTGTTTAATGGTCATAAAACTAAATGGAAACCTCTGACAACACGTTTTCTGTTAATGGAATCCAATATAAGTTGCCTTAAAAGTGGTCACTGTGTCTCATCATCTTCCCTTAATGGTTACCACTAAAGAACATACCTGTTTTATTTTAGGCGTCAATGTCGCTGTCATGGAGTAGCAGTCTGATTAATAAAGCTAATCAGTTTCCCTCAGTAGGTTAGTCATGCTGCAGTAAATATCTTTATGATAAACAGAACATGTAGATGTGTAACGTGTAGATATCTTACGCTCGTGGTAGGTCGTGAAAAGGATGCGGAAGCGGCTTTTGCGGCTGGCTTCATCCGCCCACATGCGAATGACGCCCAGCGTGGAAACCAGCATGATGTCGTTGGCCACCGTGGAGCAGAACTTGCTCTTCAAGTCTTCCACCGAACTGAGACAAGACAGGATGAGATAACAGTTTATTATCAAGTAACATCGACATTTGCTCTGAATCTCAATGTGAATCTCAATAATCCACATTATTTAACTGAAGCCCAGAGCAGCCATGGTTGTTCATATTATTTTAAGACACACTATCGTGTGATCACAACTGTATATTCAGGTTCATATCTAAAGATAACAAATTAGATTGTTAGGAAGCTCATATTAAGCATATTGTCGTTTATCATTCAATGACATCCTAATCTCAAGATATTAATTATTGTTGTTGTTTTTAACATGACTTTAATATCTAATGATCTAGAGATAAAAGTGTTTTACAAGTGAAGTTGCCTATAAAATAGCTGTTTAGCTGTTCTAATAAAGAAACATTTTGATATTTTGGAAAATACACTTGCTTAATCTGTTTATCAACCTTGGTATTTAGTTATCAGCGTGTTAACCATTAAGTCACGTGAGGCTAACCTGCCATGGGCAAAGGGACTGTATCTTGTCAAAACCATTCATTTCCTGTCTTGACATAATTCAATATTTAACTCTTCACAAGAAAAAGTAACATTGTAAGTCATGATAACAAAATGAAGGGCCTAAAGTTAATGAGTAACTATGGCCACCTTGAGCCTTTGTATGATTTATCAAAATGAAGGGTTAAAAATATCACACCTGCCACCATCATACACTGCCACAAAGTTGCGCTTGCATTCGTTGGAATTGGCCATCTCATAGTCAAGAAAACGCAGGTAGATCTGTGCAATGCATGGAGGCAGAGAGGAGGGAAAAATGCAAAGAGAAAAAGCAGAGATCAAATGAGGAAATTTAAAGATGTGGACATGACAGAGGAAAAAGGTGAACAGAAACAATTTAAGCTCCTTCCTACAATGGCCTGTGCATCTTACTAAATTATCCCAGAGCCTGATATAGCAGCTCTGTAATGAAATAAGACTGACAGACTGCAGCTTGTACAAAGTCATTACACACGCATATCAAATGAGGACTCAGAGACAGAGTGTATTGGCTTTAGACTCATTATCCATATCTATTGAGATAAAGCATTATACAAAACCTACAACCTTGTTAAACTTTAAGGAGACCTTGGACATTTTGCCATAAGCTTTGGATGTTCAAGAGAGAAAATGTTATCCACTTACACTTCATTTTAGACCCCCTCTTTGAAATTCATGGACAGCAAACATATACAGTCGCTATATAACACAAATTTTCAAACCATGACAGATGTATGGACTATTTTATTACCCTAACAATCCCTTCTTGAGTGAAATATCCACCTTGCTATCCACCTTGACTCTTTACAACAGCTATTCTAGGTGAAACTAACACTTCCATATTGCCTCCGCATCATTGTCTGTCATCACTCATTCATCAGGCTGAGATCGCCCAATCACAGCTATGGTTCTGGTCGGCTGGGCACAACACTCGCCATCATTACAGTTAATGAGTGGACCGCTCCCGAACTGTGACAGGAAAATGTGACGCCTCAAATTCCCAAAGAGAAAAGCCGCAGATGGAGCAGGATAATGGTTCAGCTAATGAAAACTCGGCTTCAACAACAAGACAAGTGAAACGGAGCGGAGGGGAGAAACAAGCTAGCCAATTCCCCCAGGGGTTTCATATTGGTGTCAATAATCTTCCATCTAATAAAGATTTGTCAAATTCAGCCACTATTTTGGCATTTGTCACAATAATCAGTCTTTTTCTGTCTTGTGATGAATTGATACTAATGTCTTAATCTAGAAGAGTATGGAAGAGACTCTGAAGACAATTTCTTAGCAGACGTAACTGTGGAGTGCTGTTGTGATCTATCCCATTTTGCATGTATTTCCAGCACAATGCCTTTTAAGATCGTGCATATAAAATTTGGTTTCTCGACAGGGTGGATGAACTCAGTCAGTGATCAGAAAGGAAACATTGCAGGACATTTTAGGATGTTAGATAAAAATTTTTTATTTTTTTTTATTCCAGAAATATGAAGTTTTAGGAGTTGAAAAAAACTGCAGCAATCACATACTCTACAGACAAGTAAAGAACAAATCAGTTGTTATGGGTGGATGATGTTTAAAAATAGCTCCAATCCATGTGGCATGTTGCCAAGTAAGTCTGATTTTATGTGTTATTGTTAAGGTTATAGTCAAGGTTAAGGTTCAAGAGGCCAGTAATGGGAAAAATGTATCTATAAGCATGTTAAATAGGTCACTTGGCTCAGTCATTCTATCGTCAGCTAGTAGCAACCAAATTAGACATGAAGTTTTCCACCCACAGCACAAAGAATGCAGTTAATGCAACAGTCTGTAACTTATAAAAGGTAATTCAATCAGGAGAGACTAATTACAAATACAAAACCTTTTTTTTTTTTTGTGCTCTAGGCAGCTAAACAATGTCATTCATTCATTTGCTCCATTTTGGATTAGTGCTATCCATGGCACCCACGTAAATCCTTCAAGTGAGAGGACCGCAACATCATCCTTACCCCTTGGCAACTCAATTTTTTTCTTGTAATGTGAATTTTTGCAATGAATAAAATATTAAACAAATCAGACTCAATTTGCAAGGATTCTTATTCTTTTGTTGGTTTTGGTGCAGTTGACCTTCATGTGGGTAAAAAGCATGTAAGCTGTAATCTCAAAGACTCCCAATTCCAGGCGCACTTATATCATTGCAAATGTCAGTTGCGGAGCGAAAGGGCTGGACTTTAAAGGTCCAGCTGGAAGAGGTTCACAGTAAGAACTACTACTCTACTGCAGAAGCTGAGCAAACCATTAAAGCGCTCAAAGACCAGCTGGAACCGGCCCGCAGCAATGAGACTAGGTCTAAGTCTCACGGGGAGGAGATTCACAAGCTCAAATTGGAGCTGAGTGAGGCTCGCATTTTAAAATCAACACTGTTAACTGGGTGATTCTTGCTAATAAGATGATAGCAACCCTCAATCTCAAACTGGATGAAGCCAAAAAGAAGCTGCAGAAACTAAACAGCAATCTTGTTTGAGGATAAGGTTAAGAAATCAAAGGCCTCCCACCTTGAACAGCTGGAGCAGCCACAGAAGGAGAGCGACTGCACTGAAAAGAGCAGAGGAGGTTAAGGCCTCAATTCAGCAGACTCTGCAGAAGAAATATGAGGTGTGGGCTCAGAGGCAAACCACTATAGAAGCCACGCTGGATGAGCTCGAGTCCAAGATGAAAGTGTTGGACAAAAAGTCCAAAAAGAAGAAGAGAAGCTGGCTGGTTAGGTTGTTCACTTGAGTTGCGACATCAGGAAGAAGGACCGCAGAACTTGTCTCTTGACTTGATTCTGGATACTATCAATAAAAATAAATAAATAAAAAAATAAATAAAAAAATAAATAAATGTATTAAACTGTGATGTTTCCATTCTGTAGAAAAGTGAAGTTGCACTTCAGTTGAGTACACATTAAAACAGCTCTACTAAGATCATGTTGGAGAGAGCAGCTTAAGTGTATTTATAATGTATTTTTGTAAATCTCAGACAAAGTCATAAAAAAAATGTATTTAGAACATTTTGTATAATTATTTATCAGCATTTTCACATTGATCTTTTTGTCTAAGCAACAGCAAATTGAGCTGAGAAGGCCACAAAGTCTATCAGAAATCGTAAGTAATGTTTTTTTTTTTTAACTGTTAACTGAATGACAGCTACTACTAAAATGAGGGGAAATCAACTGGGAATTGGGTTAAAATGGATTATTTTGTGATTAGAAAAGCATCTATTAGCCTACTAGTTTGTAGAGCACAGGGATTCTGATATTGAAGGAGAAATGCCTTAAGGGCCATCTAGCATTATCATCTGGTCAAAATTTGTATTTGTCCAATACTTTGGTTAATGACTAAATACTAAAAAGCCAAGGGCATTCCCATCAGTCACAGACATGTTAGCATTCTAACCTGCTAATCTAAGATGGGGAACATGGAAAACATACCATCAGCATGCAATGTTATTGTGAGCATGTTAGCATGCTGTTAGCAGCATTTAGATTGAAAGCACTTCTGTTTTTAGTATATCCTCCCAGAGCCGCTAGTGTGGCTGTTGACTCTTGGTCTTGTCATTATCTATGACATATTTCACAGCTGCACACTAATGGACCAGTGCATTACTTGCTATGATTTCATACAAGACTAAACTCAAGGTCTTTTCACTGCTAGTAAGAGCTCTACATTAACATCAATGATGCGTTGCAGTTGTTGCTGACTCCGCATGAGGTTTCACAAGAAGGTAATGGGTAATAATTGTTCTAAAAAAAGATAAGAATAATTAGGACTCTCTTCTTGCTGTATCATGTTACAGCTAATGGGTTTGTCCTCCACATGCCTAGTATCTTGGATGGTTTTAAGTGCTCATATTATGCTTTTTGGCTTTTTCCCTTTCCTTTATTGTGTTATATATCTTTTTTGTGCATGTTATAGGTTCACAAAGTGAAAAAGCCCAAAGTCAACCCCAAAGGGACTTACCATCTCCAACAGAAAACACTGTTCACAAACTGCTCCAAACAGCTCTGTTGTAGTCCAGCCTTTACTTCCGTGACGAACATGCGTCACTTTGTAACACACGTTATAATGCTCGCCTAGCTGCTAGCATGGCACGCCCTCATACTCTGCTTCTGGCTGGGTAGTAGTCCTTACCAAGCTACTGCGCATGTGCAACTCCCTACAAAGATGGAACAGAAGTGAGATGCCTCACTCTGTAGCTAAAACAGAGAGCTCAACACACAGGGTGAAAAGAGGAGCTGCAGCAATGTGCAGTACAACAAATATATGGTGTTTTTTGAAAATTAAACCATGTAAACCTATTCTGGTACAACCTCTAAATACAATTATGAACCTGAAAATGAGCATAATATGAGCACTTTAAGTAGAATAGGGGTTGTGCTGCAATAGGAGCTGTACGACAAAGAGATGATCATTTTTATGTATTAAGGCAAAGTAAACCAATCCAGCACTTGCACTAGTTGGAAAAACAGCACATCTTACTGAATATTATTTATTGTACCCTTTACCTTAGCACCACTGATGTACTACTGTATCTAAAAATGCAACTATGGTTCTGTTGTCCTGCTGCCAGTGTGAACTGTAAAACCTAAAAACACTAGTGCAGGACAGATGGAAATGCCACTTCAGGACATGGCTAGCATTGTACATGTTGATAAGTTGCAAGGTAAACTTGAAAGAACCAAGAAACAAGTCTTTTCAATTATTGTTATTTGGCGGAATAGGCCAACATAGTGATAAAAGAAAAAAGCCCCTACATGCTGCCATATACACCATTTTATGCTGTAAAAAATGACTTATTATTAATGCCTTATTATCCTGGATCAAAAATGTTTTTTGTGACATAAAATAATAAATGGTATTACATACTGCAATTGTTCCCATTTCATTCATGTGCATCCTGCTCAGTTTAAGCATGGAAAAATTATATTCGCAATTCTTAAAGCCTGTGATATCATTGCTCAACATTTGCATTCACTAAATTAATGTTTGATCAATGCTAGTTACTAAATGTGACCATCAAGAGGGCCTCATTGTGTGAGAGAGACGTGCAAAAAAAACCATAAATAAAAGCTTTTCTACAGCTCTCGTTGCGAACTCTTCTAACTAACTAACCGATGATTAAGAAAAATCTGACTGCAGATGGCATCGCAAAGCCAAATGACGGGCAATGAATCAGATAGATACAATCACCAATTTGTAAGGCGAGAGACTGGCTCCAGCAGAAAAAAATAGGCTGATATCCATCACTGACTGATGTTCTCACTGTTGCTTAAAAGGTGCCTGTAACAGTGTATGTGCTGTTCATTACAGTCAGAATGAATGTCCATATTTTGGCCATTATTGTCATGAAAAGATGGGGAAGGTGTCAGACAGTGCAGACAGTTGTGGTGGAAAAATCCAGACAGTGTAAAAGATGCAAATGACGTCTGTGGAAAACTCAGTAACTGCTATGAGTTAAAATGAGGCAACTGAAAATACATGTATTCCTCTACAACTAACAGCTGTTAGCTGAATTCGGACAGCTATCCAAACAGAAACACTGTTACACAGCTGATATTTTGCATATGTTTATGTGTAAAAGGGGATATTGTGTTGCACAGCTTTGGCACTAACTGCATTTTTTCCCCACTAACTTGGATACCAGTAAAAGCTAATTAACAACATTTTTGAGGTATTTTCTGCAGAATCTATTTATATGACAAAAAAATTGAAATGACACATGGTGGCGTAAAGCAATCACATTATGGCATTACAATTGGTGCAGTCTGTGCTGTCACTTCTGGCAACAACACATGGTCATTATTGCTTAGATGCAGGTATATCTTTCAGTCAGCCTCCCCCTCTTTCCTCACCTTTCACGCAACCACTCTCTCTCTCTGCCATCTTTCGTCTCACCCCTAAAGTTTCTCCCTATACATTTAGATCTCTGATGAAATGCATAAAGTATATCTTTCCCTTATCCCCTCCTTTCCCATTTTTCCTCCTCCTCTGTCCCGCTCTCCTCCCTTCTCTCTGGAGTGCAGTCTAATTAGAGCCTCCGGTATAGGATGTCATTATCTATCTGCTGTTTCTGGCAAACTGGGTACAGTGCAGTACTGTGTCAGCATAGGGAAATGAAAGCCCCCAGCACATACACAGTGGTTACTGGGGTGGCCTGCATCCTTCACTGCGGTAATGTGTGTGTGTGTGTGTGTGTGTGTGTGTGTGTGTGTGTGTGTGTGTGTGTGTGTGTGTGTGTTTGTTTTAGACAGAAAATACACTAAGTTTTATATATTTCATGTGTAATTGAGTGTGAACAGTGGTGGTGGAGGTGAGAGCTTCAGGACTGTATGTGACTGAAGATAGATTTGTGCTAAAAATTGTATTTGCTGCCTTGTCCATCAGTGCCTATGACTGTCAGCCTTTGGCCCATGACTTGCCTTGTGAGACACTCCTGCAGGGCAAAATATGACACTGATTCAGACCAAGGAAAATACATCATACTGCCAGGCTCAATCACTCTGTCGCTCTTTCATGCACATACACAGCTGTAGCCTCACACACATACACGGATGCACGCACGCCACGCTCACACAATTGACTTATGGTCCTCTTTGGTTCTATAGCCACGATGTACTGGCTGACTTACGCACTCCACTTAGAGGGACTGAGGAATCAATGCTGCTTTTTTGCATCGACTGTAACTGACCAAGGCCAGCGTCCCTCCTAATAACAGTTTCAAAGTTACATTTATTGTATGGCTCCACATGAGTGCTGATGATGAAGAGAATAGCTCTAGATGGATGACGCAGTCTTAGAGTTCCTGTGGCCTTGGGGCTTGAAGTAGCTGAATTCCGAAGGACATTTCTGAAGGGAAACGAGGGCGTTAACTGGAAATATGCGACCCAACGAATATGTCAGATAAGAGCTAAGCAACTGCTGTGGCCATGAATCACAGTCGCACCAATATTATCAGTCAGGCATATCATAAGTCAGTGTGTATGTGCGTAGAACAAGAATGATGAAAAACCTGCAAAGTTAATAGCTTCCCTAATGTGGGCTGTATGACTTTAAACAGATCTCTATGGTGGCCACAAAAAGGGAAGGATAACATCGTGTAACATTAACAAGTGCTAAATTAGTGAAACCAATAATGACATGGTTAAGCTGACATTGCAACTGCTTTATCTCACTCCTGGGAGAACGCACACTCTGAGAACTGAACACCCCTAATAAAATCATATATAGTTAGTCACTTTTTCATATGTATTAATTTTATTTCTTTCTCCTTAAAAATGGTTAAAAGAGGGTTGCCTCTACATTTTTTAATTTAAAATGTTTAAAAAAGAAGAAGCTTTTTTAACATCCTTAAGCCATTACAACATAAACTGCAGGTCTGTTTTATCTTGCCATTTACAATTACAGCATTACAAATGTGACCAAACCAAACACAGGCCTCATAATACTATGTGTCCTTGACTGAGTTGTTCTAACCATAAAAATCAAAGTAAAAATGTGACCTTATTCTATTAATTCAAAACCTTCAAACGCACCCAAAAGAGGGCCAACACTATTTCAGTAGTAGATTTACTGCAGTCATAGACTGGACTGTGTGTGTGCGTATATGATCAAGCATTGTGGACTCATATGAGAAGTTATAGCGTTTGTAAAATGTGGCCCTTTCCTGCACTGCTGCTCTACCCTCGGGAACATTTAATCCTGTAGCATTAATGCAGCACAGGTACCTTTGGTAGATAAGGCAGCATGTCTGGTGCGTGTTAGGGGATGTAGCAAAGGTGTGTATGTGTGTGGATCTATGTCAGTAATTGTATATGCATGCAGGGCGGCGTGGAGAACACTGGCAGAGAAAACAAATACAGGCTGTAGGAAGCCTCAGGGTCAAACTGCATGGCAACACTATTTCATCAGCACTAATGCTCCCTCTCTTTCTGTCTGTTCGGTCTACCCACACTCATCTCCTTCTCTCTTTCTCCTTCCATCCCTCTATTCCTCTTGGCAACAGCTTGCTGATTAGAAAAATGGGCATGACCCCCAGTAAACCCTTCTGACTATCTGTCTGACCCTAGCAGAGGAACAAGTCCCCCCGCAGCCACGAGCACTCACATTGGGATACTGCTGACAGCTGCACACAAACCCACATGCAATATCAAAGCTTCCTGATGCAACCTATGTTCTTACTGCATGTCTGAAGGAATGCTGAACGGAAACAGCAAATTAATAGGAAAAGAAAGTTGAAGTTGAAAGTTTCTCAAGGAATCAAGTCATTTAGAATTCGCCAAATGAACAACAGTCTTGCAGCACCTAATTTTCTTGACTTGTTGTCTGACGTTACTGCGTTCTGCTGTCATTAACCCAGCTGATGGAACACAATTTCATTTCCATTTTATTCTGTGTGACATTTCAAGATTTGGTGGTAAATCTAATTCACAGTTGGATGGGAGCGTAGCTTAGCGTCACTAACCTTGGAGCGTGGCGGAGCACGGATGTACCATTTACAGTCGACGGCCTCTGCGGCGCCAGCCTTCCCATCTCTGGTGATCTGATGGGACTCAACGATACCTTCTGGACCAACCATGTCATACTGACAGGCTGAAACATATGCATATGCATAAACACACACAAGCACACACATATACACGTGTGCGGGTCAAGCAAATACACATGGACTCACAAATACCAAACAGGTGCAAACAAACATACATACTTTATACAACTAGAACACAAATAATGTATATATACTGATATATATATATATATATATATAGATATATATATATTGATATATATATATATATATATATATATATATATATATATATATATATATATATATATAGAAGAACAGTTTAAATAGGCTTTATTAAGATAAAAAAGTGAATATGAAAACAAGTGAGACAAAGACAGAAAGTGATAAAGAAGAAACAGAGGCAGAAAGAGCGAGAGGGAGAGAGGGAGTATACCTACAGGGTAGAGGTGGGGGGACTCCCATGTCTGCAAAATCTGGATCTGAGGAGAGAGCAGAAGAGGGGTGGGGGCATTCATTTTTAATACATGATTACAAAATCAGGATCTTTGCAAAGGCAAAAACAACCAGGTGTAACAATGTACTGAGGAACTTCCTGCACAGAAAACTACTGCTGCCCTCACTCCTGAATTATTTTGGCTTCCTTTCTCTCTCTAAAGCTGTCATCTTCTGTCATGCCAAAAAGTCCAAACCTGTGGTAAAAAGATGTCATGAGTTTGAGATTCTTCGTTGGAACCTCCACTTATGCATGATCGTTACGCTGTTTGAAGACATCTTTGCACTAAATTTTTTCAAAAATCATTCTATCCTATAACATATTTATCCCACAAACCACAGCCAAGAAGACACATTTTAACCTCAGCATGCTAACACACACACAATAACAATGCTAACACAATGATGTTAAGCAGTTACAATGTTAACCGTGTTCACCACCTTAGGTTAGCATGTTAGTAAGTACAGCTTAGGCTGATATGAATGGCATTCATGTTCCAAGTATGTAGGCATAAACCAAAGCATTGGACAAGTTTAAATGTTACCCTGAGGTAATTAGAGCTAAAATAGTCAAAATCTGAAATCAACCAAATTTACTGGCAATTAAGGCTTTGCAAGCACATTTAAAGGATCAAGGTCAAACTCTTGTCACTAGATGTTCTTGTGGGGTTTCATTCAACATGCTAATCACTAGAATATGCAGCTGTATTTTACAGCAACTTTGATAGTAATTTGGTTTAATTAAGTATAGACTGAATACATTTTCTAGACAAAGTAGCTGTCTAACTGCTGTTGGTATGTTGTTTTCTAGGGGTATAACAACCGGTCAAACTAAAGGCACATGACAATAGGGTCACTGTCACTTCGCTTTTGACTTATAGGACTGATTACACTGCAAGTCTCAATACAAATACAACAAAGATAAGGCTTGTTTGGACTGGCACACTAAATATGAGTAAAAACTCTGAGCTCACCAAATTATTTTAAGTCTTATCTTTGTTCCCTTATGTAGTGTTGGAACAAAACCAAACAGAAGCTTAACAGAGATAAATGGAAGAGCAAAAACATTAGAAATATCCTAAAAAAAGTTTTCAGAACATTTTAGCAGACCGCTGGGGACTAGGAATCTAATCCTTAAGCAAACTTTAACACACTGACAATAAAAAAGAAACTTTAACAAAGCTGAGGCCATACGTTTTGTCTGCTAAATAAGATAAGGGAAGCGTCTGGTAAAGTTTTGAAAGTCAGCTTGAAGCGAAAAGGTTTTAAACACTTTTTGTCTGTATAATTTTGCAATAAATTACATCAACAGGCCCGGCCTTGCTGAGGTGTGTTACCTCGTCTTACTAGTAAAACATCACAGTCTTGTCTTTTATCCCCAAAGATTCAATATCGCTCCTCAGATGACTTCACACAAGACAGAAATTGACTCTTGAACCATCTCCACTGTTCTTTCACATCATCATTTCTGTGTGTGCGCTGTGCAGGGATGTTTGTGTGTTTTATCCACCATGCTCTGGCAGAATTTCAGATATATCATCTTCTAAAGCATAACTGACTTTAAGGTTAAGGTCAATTGTAATCAGTATTCACTTTTACAAAGACAAAACAAATGACTGCACTGTTGTTAACCTTCCTGTCAGTTATTTAAAACTAATTCCAAATAGTTTTGTCTCAGTTTTCAACATAAACTATGTTGAAAACCCTAAAGTGGGTTAATCGTACTTAGACCAATTTCTGAGCTAGAATTCCACTATAATGGCACTGCATGTTGCCATGATTTATGACATACAGCAATGTCTTTGAAGTAAAAAACACCATTTATTACATTCCATCTGATTCCATTATAATCCAGCCTAGTGAAAGAGCAGTTGTGCTCTCAAAGATATGCTAGCTGGGAGCGCTGGGCTGCATTCATTTGAGGACAGAGAAATAGGAAACATAAAAAAGGCTTCACATTAAATCTGATTGTTCCTTGCCAAATCGAGACATGGCAACCACTGACTGAGCTCAGTGTGGAAAATGAGGTCTGATTGCACAGCGTGAACACCTTGCCTAAATGTCACAGTTTTTTTGTCTGTATGTGTGCCCTAATTTTTCTGTCTAGACATGAGTCAGAGCTTCAGTGTATGAACGCCGGACATGAGGAGCAAGTCCCGTATACCTGGAAATGATGCATGCCTGGTGACAGAACAAAACCAAAAAAAAGTCAAAAACAATGGAATGGTGGGTGAGGGAGGGTAAGAATTCAGTGTGTTTGATGATACTTGCTGCATAAAAACTATAATCAAAGGAGAGAGATTCTTGGCCTGATTTCAGCGGTGCTCTAATGGGGATTCAGATAAGGTGAACCTCCCGTTATGGTGGAAAGAAGAAAAGCCTGTTGAGTGCCTGTAACAAATCTAGCAAGGCTGCAGAAAACCCTCTCTCCTTAGTGCTTTCAATACCAACTGGAAAGTAGTAATACATTCATGTGAACACAAAAGCAGTCAAGAGAGATGCTTAGAGTCTATGTTAGCGCTTCCCCTGAGGCTTTCACTACAATTTCCTCCCCATTAATTGTTGCTTTCAACTAAGGCTCAAATGATCCGATCTATAAAAAGCTAAATGGGGACTACTGTGCAATTTAAAAATACAGGTGTCTCCTCTGGCCTTGGATGGCTAACTGGTAGTGAACAATTTTTTATTCGCCTTTTGGGGAAAAGCAATGCATTGCTTATACAATTCAAACAAATCCACCCACGTGGCTACTCCATCTGAGGTTTTGATATGCAAACGTCAACACAGAAAGTGATTTTTTTCTTTCAAGAGAAAAACCAGACATCAACTGTAATTTGTCATCTATTGCTTCCCACAGAAGTGAATCAAAGCATTTCAGCCTCTTTTTTTTATTCAGGCAGTATTGATGTCACTCACTGATGAATGTGACTCATGAGTGTCATTGTTTGAACATGTGACTGTATATTTGAGTGAGACAGCACATTAGTCACTGTTAGGGGGCTGCACCTAATTATTTTCATTATCAATTCATGTGCTGATTATTTTGATACCATTTGTACGGTAACTATGAAGAGCAAGGAGACAGTTAGCTTAGTTTAGCACTAAGACCGTAAACAAAGGAAAAAGTTAGTCATGTTCTGTTCGAGAGTTAGCTCTGTTTGCCCTTTCACACAGGCGCAGTGAGAATAAAGGCACTGACCGTGAAAAATTGACCCATGGGTCTGTGTGAGAGCGACCAAACTTTGGGACGCCAGAAAATTATCCGAACATCCAACGCCCAATCGGGAGCAGTTCATCGGTCCTCGCTCCCCCCTGTACATTACACTGCATGGCAAACGACGGACGACGAAGATGAAATTCAGTCGGACTCTAAAATGAATCCTGCGGCTCAAAAATTCGGTAAGAAATGGGGTCAAATCGTACAGTGCAATTACATTTTGTACAGGTTTAACAAACAATATAGCAATGTGTTTTTCGTGAGCTTAAGAGTTGTGGGTAGGTGGAGTTTATCTTTGGACAGAACCAGTTTGTTTCCTTTCTTTATGCTAAGCTAAGCTAACAGTCTTCTGGCTGTGGCTTCATATTTTAACATACAGATACAAGAGCGGTATCAACCTTTTTATTGAACCCTCAGTAAGAAAGTGAATACGTTTATTTCCCAAACGTGCCAAATTATTCCTGTTAGTTTATTTATTCCATGTAGTAGACAAGCTTCCTTTCTATGTCCATCCATGTTGCCCTCCACAGGATGCTTAGGTGTGTGTAGCGAGCAGGTAGGCAGGTAGGGAAGCAGACAGGAACGAGGGATGAGAAAATCAAAGTGGAAGACAGTTAATGAAACAGTGACCTTCAGGTCATCTGTGCCTGTTGCGCCAGAGATTTATTATTAGGCTTTGCCATCACTTAACCCAGCACGATCACAAGGCCAAGCAACCTCAGAGGAATAGATGCATGATATTTGCAGGCACACACACGCACACACAAACACGCACGTATACTTTTGATAACGGCTACACTTAACATAGCAACAAAGGTCCCGCTAAGAGGCTGCTGTGCCTATAAATGCCTCTCATGCAACCCTTGACCTTTTAAGACTCTGGCTCTGGAATTTCAATCAGGTGAGTTCCATCCCCTCTGCCATCAATCACCCCCTCTCCTTCGCTGCCGTCTTTGATTAATCGATTCAATCAATTATATGGATTGATAAAATGATTGATAATCTACATAAAGAATGTGTACTCTTTACCACAGCATGTGATTTAACCTTGATGCCTCAGCTCGGTCACATAATTTACTGTACTATATGAGCTACTATATGATTATAGGGTGAACATGAAACTTCAAAAACCCCACCATATGTTGCTACGATGAATAATAAATACTATAGTTACACACAAAAAAATGCACCACAGCGTACTGTATGTGCTGACATGTGGCGTATGTGCTGACAGTGTATTCACACTGCAGCTCTTCTATAGCGCTCGCTCTCTCCACTGCATTGTATAAATGCCTTTGCCTGACTGAGCTGAATTCAGAGCACATCCACACATGGCCACACCCTCTCCTCTCTTCATAAAGCTCGACCAAGAGTGTAATCTTCTGGAGCTTACTGTATTTACCCTTTGCAAGCCAGAAAATGCTCACTTTAAAGCCCAGGACACAGACTTTAAGTTGCCCCAGAGCACTTTGTTCATGCACTTATTGCGCTTCTCTCATCATCATCCTGACAAAAGCAACTACACTCACACCAATGCCCAGTAGGTATACACCTGTGTATGAAAGCTAGCAAAGCCGGAGAGACGCACAGAGGGAATTTATAGAAGTTATGTGCAAATGCCCCCAGAAGCAAACCCGAGCAGCTTGCAAATGCCAACTCAAATTTGCTCATCACATTGCTTCAAAAGCATGTTTATAATGCTAGCAGTGCGGCAACAGTAATTCAGTTTGGCAGCCAGACACAAAAATAATCATTAGGAATTTGTTCTAGTAAAAGAATTTGGAACAAATGATGAGTAGGCCCTGATTTGGTCTGTGTGGCTGTGTAGTGGGAAATGTACACACACACACACACACACACACACACACACACACACACACACACACACACACACACACACACACACACACACACACACACAATACAGAATCACAGAGATGACTCATAGCATCGCAGAACTGTTAGATATAAATTCCTAGTAACTGTACAATCCCAGAAGTATTGTATTGTTCTTCATAATACAGGCACAACACTATCTTTTATTAATGAGACACTACGTCTCATTTGGAATTGAACATTAGGCTCCACTGCATCCCTTCAGTATTAGCTGCTGAGCCAAATGTATGTTAAACAGCATATGAATGAGGCTTTCGGTGTGTGGCAATATTCCAGGAACCAAGGGACACAAACATGCAGAGTGCACACACAAAAACTAAATTTCCCAGTGGCCTCATCTCCTCTCAGCTGCGTGGCGGTGACATTTAAATAAGCATCTGATTAATAATCTCTGCTAAAGTGGTTGATCAAGCTAATGAATGGCTGCCATTAATCACACCCGGCACAGCTGTGGATGGAGTTGGAGAGACAGACAGAGGAAGAGGTAGTGTGATGGGAAAGGAAAACATTTTCACTCTACAGTATGATTACTTCCAGCCCTTTCAATCACAACTAAAGCACAATTTTGATAGAGGTGATTGTCTGTCATATTTTCACATTTCCTTGTATTGAGTGTGTGTCTGCAGTTTTCAATCTAGCAGGTCACCTAGCTTTCAACTCCCAAAACAAACATGCATGTTGCATACTAGACTATTCAAAAACACTGCCAGAGCAAACAAAATGCTATTGTGATAAAATGTCTTTTTGATCAAATGGTGCTGTAAAGATTAGCTATATAGCTAATACCCGCTCGACAGGGCTTTGTTGACCCCACGGATGACAGCCCGACTACACAGAACAGTAGCTGTGAAAAGAGGAGGCCACAGGATCTGTCGGGGACTGATAGGATTCACAACACCCTGGGTGTCATGGACAGTGAGCTGGGTCTGTGCCCCGAACAGCGATTAGCAGCGATGTGTACCCCAACGCCATGCCACAAGCAACACCAGCTACACACCAACAATCCTGCTAAGAACTGTACTGAACTAGTCTGCAGAGGGAAAAAAAAGAGAAAGAACAGTGTGTGTCTCATGCTTATGGAGCACAAAGTGACATGAATAACAATTTCTGTTGTTTATCCAGGGAAGCTTAACTCACTCCGCTTCACTATCACGAAGCCTGCCCTTGACCTGTATTTATCACAGCAGCCGCTGGAACTACAATACACTGAATGCAAAAATGGTGTGTGACACAGTAAAAGGGGGCAAGGCACTTAATCCCAGTACTGTATGTCCGAGTGGAGGTGTTCAGTATCCAGAAGTATCAGTTAAAAAAATAAATAAATAAGAGATCATCTGTCGGAGCTTGGAGGACGGACTGTCACAGCATTTCAGATAGATTACAAGAACTGTGTGATCTCTGCCCTTGTGTGTGAACTATTGATTCATGTGACACATTATTGATCTCCATAAGGGAAGCAGCTATACTGTAGGACAGATCTTGAAGCAAATAGGGATACAGTGTCTTGCTCAAGGACAACTCAGCATGGCAAACTTGGACACTCAGGGTCATCTTGTTCATCGCTAACCTCTGAACCAACGGTTCGCAAGCGGTTTTAGTCCAATGTAACCCCATGGCCCGGTCAAATTAACTAGTACCCCTTCATCCACATCAAATGTATTTATTATATACAAGTGGATAAACAGTAGTTCAAAATTGCTGTGGGGGCTGATCATATATACACAATGAGTGCAGTCAGAATTTTCTCTACATTCATGTGTGAACTTAAAGCACAAGACACGTTTTAACATATTAGGAAAATTACACTGGCTCAAAGATGAGACTGGCTTATTCTGACTGCGTGTGTGTGTTTGTGTGGTCTTGAGAATTAGATGGAAGAACGGGGTTGTTGCCTTGAATATAAAGTTTGGTCTGAAAATATGGTCATTCAACAGCCTGGATTTGCGCTCCTTAAGTAAACTAATGAGTGTCTTTTGACCTGTAAGGATCAAAGTAAAAAAATAGTGCTAATGGGTGAATCAGTTTAATCACAACTTGATGACAGGCAAACTTGACAAATAACACCAGAGTCCATCACTGGTCATCATTATGGACAATTCAACCCAATCAGCACCATAGACCTTTGCATTGGCCCCCCTTGGGTCTTGGGCTGCAGTCATCTGTATCCTTTTGAACCCCCCCTGCCTCTCTTTTCTTCCCATCTTTGTGTCTGTCTGTCTGTCTGTCTGTCTGTCTGTCTGCCGCAGGTGTTGCTACGGTAACAGAGTCACAAGCTGAGCTGTTTTTCACAAAAGGTAATGTATTTTAAATTCCATGATCGCTCAATTAAAAATGCACATAGTATATGTATAAAATGTTTTTATTTAGGGTTTTTAAAATTGAATTTTTTCAATTGAAAGGGTTAACTTACATAGATAAACATATTTAATATAAGACAAACTGGGTGCATTGATATTTAACAAACATGCATTATATTTACAAAAATAACATATGTTTTTTTATATTGTATATCTATGCATGATGGCTATACATGTCTGCACATTTATGTCCATGTGTCAAATATATTGTATATTTATTCCACATAGATGCAACTGATGTGTGTTACATCTATGCCATGAACATTTATGAAGTGTAGCTGATTAAGACATCTACCAATATAGAAAAATGGTATATAATTAAATTAAATAAAGATTTCAATAGTTCCATATGATAATGACACATATGCATAGCAAAGCACATGATATCACATCTTTATTGAATGAATATATGAAAGTGTAGTTCATTAAAATATACAGTATGTCAAATATATAAAATTGACACTTATTATTGTATATATATATATGGACATGTAGTCCATATATTACATTGTTTTAATTTTGAATATGGACATGTATGGCATTCCACTAAGAGTACATACATTACAGATATGGCATATTTATGAATGCACATTTATTCGATTTCTATATGGTTACAATACATTGCATTCTAAAAATACACTGATGTGGTGTAATGTCTTTAATTGTGTGTTTTGTTCATGTTTTTGTAATTCCTTTAGTTTTGATTTCATTGACTAAAATGTCACTCAGCTCACTGAGCTGAACTGGTGTTGCAGCAGAAAACCTCTTATTTTGTTAATTAACATTTCTAATGTTAGGAATATGGTGCACGCTGCAGTTACCGATAGACTAACAGGGTATATGCTATATAGATTGAATAAAAGTGTCATCATGATTTTAGCTTTGAGAGGACCACAGGAAGTTTGGTTACTGGGTTGGAGTTTCAGTTCATTTTGCACATTTATTCACAGTGACGGATTTGAGAAATACGTTTATGGCTGTCTGTGTGTAAGTTATGCATGTGTGAGCTCTTCCATCTCTTCTATTGGTCAAATTGTTAACTGCGCTCCTTCTTCTTTTTTCCTTCCTCCCTCCCAGAATGCCTCTGGGAAACAATAACATTTGGCACAGAGCAACGCTACTCCAGCACCTTGCGTACAAAAATGTGAAATGAGAAAGGTACCCCATCCTACATGAATGTGTGTGTATATGTGTTTGAGCATATACTGCAGTGGTGTAGTGGTGTCTAGCTACATGGGTATGCTGCAGAGCTTTTATTTTACTGTTGGGTAGTTTTATTTGCAACAGTGCATCAATAAGACATCATATGATTTGTATGTAGTAGTTTTCCATGACTGGTGTTTTCACAGACCAACAGAGGAAGGTCCAGCATGCTTGTTAATAGATCTTAAAATCTCAGCAGATGTTCAGGTAAAAGTGTTATGAATGGCATTGATCACTAACACGTGTAACATTCTGAGATTCAGCAGCTGCTGGTGTAGGGTTGTTAACCAATGTCAATGTGGGGATAATTCTTCCTCTAGCTTGTGACTGTCGTTGACTTCATATTTGTAGCTTTGCAGAATTAGCTTGCTAAAAGTGCTAGTGGTTCATACCCGTCCACAAAACTTACAGGTTATGGGACGACTTTTGTTCCTTGTGGTTATCCAGAAAACAGTGCTTTACTGCACCTAGGGGGGTACAACTTTTGCCTGAAAGTAGGCACTGCCTTAAAGGCTAAACACAGGGAACAAAAATCCCATCTACACCATTAAAGGGGAACTCTGATTTTACATCAAAATCTGTTTACATGTCTTAGGTAGTGTTATTGCATATATGAAAAAAGTTGAATAAAGCCTATGCGCAAAATCTGATAAATTGCCTCAAGTGATGTCACTTGAGTCAGGATCGGTAGGGGCTGAAGACTACAAGTTTGAAAATGAAAAAACAAGGCCCAAGGACCTTGGGTCGGGCTCGGGCAGAGAATCTAAACTCTACCCCACACTGTCAGTGGTTGAATTGTATTGTGGGTAATAGGGGCATCAGATTTTGACAAGGAAGAAGAAACAAGACAATATTTCTGGTTCCGTCGCATCAATTTCGACACTGTTATTTTTAAACTGTCCATTGTGAGCCCGACAACAGTGTAGTGTTAAATCAGTGAAATACTGTTTTAACGCCATAAATTATGTATATTCATATATATCTGCATATACACACCACTACACCTCTGGCATACTGTATATGCGACTACATGTGATTGCAAGCCAATTTGTGCAAATGACAGCTTTGTCAATGGTGTTTGGTGTTTTAAGCCCCCAACGTCGTCTTCCAGGCAGTGCTGCCTGGAAGGCACTAGAATTAGGCAATGGTTACGGTTAAGGTTAGAGTTAGGTGCCTTGAAGTCGACGGTCGCAGCGCTGCCTTCAAGTCGATGTTGGGGGCTTAAAACACCATTGAGCTTTGTCAATGCAGAGCGCACGTTTTGTTTTTAGTGCTCGTGCATTTGATTGTGTATCTGTACAAACTTGTGTGTGTGTGTGTGTGTGTGTGTGTGTCTGTGTGTGTGTGTGTGTGTGTGTGTGTGTGTTTGATGCACTGATGGCTCAGACCGGAACCCATTCCTGATGGAGCAGTTAGTTGTCCCTAGGCATCACAGGTGTTTCTATCTACGTGACGCCCCAATGACAGACACATTCCATCCAAGTTCCATTTGGGCAACCATGCAATAAATCAACACAACATCGCCACTCTGTCACTCA
The DNA here is from genome assembly GCF_031162955.1 of Sander vitreus. NCBI lineage: Eukaryota > Metazoa > Chordata > Actinopteri > Perciformes > Percidae > Sander > Sander vitreus. The sequence continues at coordinate 13,094,563 of NC_135876.1, forward strand.
TTACTGCACACAGAGTGTCTGAGAGACACAGAGAGAGAGAGAGAGAGAGAGAGAGAGAGAGAGAGAGAGAGAGAGAGAGAGAGAGAGAGATATACAATGACATAAAGGGACAGAGCGAGGACAGTTCTGCTGATCTGCAAACAATGCACCCCCAAGAAAGGTAATTTGAGAGTCTGATTGCTTTCTTGAGATAGTGTTTCATTTCGCTGTCATGGAATTATGAGAGGTAGCAGAGTCCTGTTTCAATTTTCACTGCTGCTCTGCATCTGTTCCAGAGGGCCCAGGGGGGAATCAGTGGCTCACAGACTTTTCTATGCCAACCACAGGCTACAATTTGACCCAGTGGGGTGATAAACTGCAGCCATATACACTAGCTAGTGGCCAATACAAACACAACTGGATTTAAGGGAGGAATGTAGAACAAATTGTTAGCCAAGTTATAACAGTAACAGTTATGGTAACATGGTTTAAGATTAAAAATAATGGGATTTTAAGGTGAAATTGTGTGTAATATTAGTCTTTAAAGTGCCCATATTATGCTCATTTCAGGTTCATAATTGTATTTTGAGGTTGTACCAGAATAGGTTTACATGGTTTAACTTTCAAAAAACACCATATTTTTGTTGTACTGCACATTGCTGCAGCTCCTCTTTTCACCCTGTGTGTTGAGCTCTCTGTTTTAGCTACAGAGTGAGGCATCACACTTCTATCCCATCTTTGTTGGGAGGCGCACATGCGCAGTAGCTTGGTAAGGATCACATCAACTAGCTGTATTGTTTCTACAACTTCAGTTAGTACAAGGCAGGATTAGCCGGGAGACTTCTTCTAAACGAGGGCACACTTCCAACTTTGCGTGGAATACCTGCAGGACAGGGACATGTAAGTAGTTCTTTTGTAGATTATGGTGAACTAGTGTGTGTTGTAGCAGTGTTTTGCCATTGAGAACGAGCTAGCATGCTAGCGCTAGCATGCTACGGTTAGCCACCTCGTCTCGGCTACTGACGTAGAAAACCCTGCAAATTTTAAACAGCTCACCCAGAGATTGAAGGCAGAAGACATTCAGAAAACAGCATGGATGTTTTTTTTTCCAAGTTTGTATGCGTGTGGAAGCACCAGAGACACAAAATAACACCCCAAATCCCAGAAAAAGTGATTTTGTCATAATGTGGGCACTTTAAATAGACTGAATCAGTGAGCAGAGGAAAATGAAGGGGATGTGGGGAAAAACATTTAAATATGTGGTTGTTAAGAGGGATGGAAAGACTGGCAGAGGCAAAGATTATCAGAGAGAGAGATTAAGAAACAGGGAGAAAGATGCAGATTGAGACTTTGGCCTCAGGGCTCCACGGTTTCTTTCACTCTTCCATCACTAAAGTTACTGACAAATTGTTGAAAAGAACTGTAAGAGGATTTACAGCTGCATTAAGAATATGACACCACCAGTGCAGCTGTGTAGCACAACAAGAGCTCCAAAGGCAGAGCAAGCTGTAAAACTTACAGTTCTGGTAACAATCACAACTGTCAGCCGTGCTGGATACATTTCCAACATTCATGTTCCCTTTGAGAACATAATCCCTACAGCACATGAGCTACTATGACAGCTACTTCTAACGTCTATTTCTGGAAAACAAGGCTGGGCGGTATGGAGTACAGTTTACTACTCCAGTACACAAGTAAGGCATTTATAGAGTGGCACATTTCCTTTGAAGAACACTCGAAAAGAGATATTTGAACATTGAGCACTTGAGAAAACAGCAGTACCCAAAACTGAGACTAAAGAGGGAGATAATGTAATTAGACAGCGGCTTTGGAGAATGGCTGTTAAAATCCAATTTGACTGCATTACTATAAGTATTTTGCACCAGTGGTGAATACATTAATGAGTATTCTAAAGTAATTACTGAGACCAGTAGCAGCATATTTCACTTAATACAATACAAATAGGAATTTTTCAATTTACATTTAAATTTCACTGTTAATTGTATCATTTAAAGGGGGCACTTCACTGGGCCTGTTCTGACCTGGTATTAAAATGCGATCTGAGTGATCCGATCGCAAGTGGAGAGCTCTAGGTGCGTGCGTTGTAGAATGTGTCTCCAAATGAGATCAGTGATCTGATCACTCAGGAAAAATGCTAATGCCAGGTGAAAAACGGGGTCACTGATTCAGAGCCGGTTTAATAGTCATAGGGAGTACTCCTCAGTTTGACAAAACAGCTGTCTTCTGAGGCTGTGAAAGGAGCTTTATCAAGCCGGAGTAAATAATCCTTATGTCACCACAAAGATGTGGATGTTGACCAGGCAGGGAAGGTCAGTGGAAAATAAGCTATCAAGTGATTTTGGAGCTTGACCCATTCTCAGGACTGAAATGCAGGATATCTTGGCCTCTATTGCATTCATTTTGACAATTTATCAAATTAAAATCTGATTGTCATAAGACCACTGACGTAACTAATTTAGTACTCTTTAAGACCTGCAAAACAATTTTTTGGTACTCTCTTTTAGCTATATTTAGGTCTCCACTCACTCTCTTTTAGCTGCTATTCTCTGACTTTGTCTGTCTGCCGTATGGTGCTTGGCAGGTAGCATAGAGAAAGATTTTAGAGCTTTTTGCTAAACACTGTGACCAAAAACGACGCCATCAGACCAGTTAGACTGAGCCACAATGCTAAAGTTGTGGCCTGGGAAGCCAAAACTAGAGATGAAAGACGCTAAAAGGCTCCGTAGAACTGAGTGGAACTGCGAAATATGTGAGCTCATCGCTACAAACGACCCCCATACGTACACTTAGCTGTGATGAATTGTAAAATATTGATTATAGCAGCTTTAACTAAATCCAACTGGACATATTACTGTACATCATACTACATCACAATGAGGCTAACATCTTGTGTGTAGTTTGCAGCCTAGTTGGAAACAGTTCCTAGTTCAGTTCACAAATCCTACATGCTCAAAATATCAGCCTCACTTCACCTCTCCCGTAGGCTTCTTCCCACCTGATTAGATGTTAAGCTGCAACAAGAGTTCTTAGGGACCTTTTTTCCTCAGCAGCACCTATGATGGCTCACAACTAATAATCACCCCACCTTCTTCACACATGTCAGCGAGGCGCTGCTTTCAGTTGTCACCAAGGAGATGCAGCTTGTTTTAACGCCCCAACACTGGCTTCTCTGACCACACAAACACTGCAGGTAACCGGGCCAAGTGAGCATGTCATAGGGAAAGATGAAGTGAAGCTGCTAGACCCTGATATGCACAAACCCACAAGCTTAGATTTCCTGTCTTCATTACTTTGACCCCTGTCTTTTGGGATGCACCACGTGTTAAATTTGCTGAATCAGAATGGAAATATTCTGTCTGGTGGGCTACCTGTGTTAGGTCTGACTGAGTCTCTCTCCACTGAGCCCAGAGGATAATCCATGCAGAGCTGGTGTCTCTTCAACCAGTATTGGAAACAGCAGCTGTATAGGGACACATACAGCCATTTATGACCCTCTTGTTATTTAATTCCACATTTGATCGAACTAAACTGGATCAATTTCCTCTTTTATGTACAGATTTGTTTACATAATCGTTTCTTCATGACGATAAAGGTAGGTTGGATCAGTTAGAATTGGATTCTTTGGATTAATTTCCTCCCTACGAAATCATAAGCTCATACTGTACTCATTGTTCTGTGTGCCATTGTCTGTGACTCTGCCTTGCTCTTACCCTTGCTGACATGCAGTCTATTTCCAAAACACTTTTCCTGCTAAATTTCGCCAACAAATACGTATTGTGCATTAAGGCCATAAGAGGCAGGAAATATTTACGCCAGTCAGCAAATTATTTTTGGAAAGACTGCTCGACAGAATGTCTGGCAGTAAACTGCTGAATCTGGCTTCACACCAACTGGAACAATCATCTCATTGGATTTTATTTAGAGAAAAAGAAAATTCACTTTGCGTACATCAACGATTGTGTCAATTCTCCCAAAACGTCATATGAAGTATGAAATTGCATACAATTTCCTGGTAAGTAATCACCTAGAGAGGTTAACATTATAAACCAGGCTGAGTGCTTTACTTGCAGCAGAGCATATTTTTAAGCCATGGCCATAACACCCAAATAAGTGAATGCAATCAACAGTGAAGGAGAGAGAGAGGGATGCTGGAGAAGGGCAGGGTGGTGCTTTAGTCACATACTAATAGAAATAAAATGTCTATCTGCACAACGAATACTGCATTTAAACTTGCAACTTTAGGTTTTACTGTTTCCAACAACTCCCAGCAGAGCAGACTAGAGGGTAATGGAGGGTAACTGCTGGACTTCATTTTGCCAACGATTTGGGAACAATGAAACAGCTAAAATGCCTTAACACCATAGACTGTTAATATTAATGGACAGAGCATGTGTGACGTCACCCATTGGTTTGTGGAGATCTGCTATCCGTTGTCGAGTTTGCCGTTACGGGCGCAGCCATCCTGGTTGCGGATGTGACGATTTTAGACGAGAGGGAAGAGTCAGAAAGGAGCCCTTACACTCTACGTTACGTTACACACTTTCACTGGCAATCACATCATAGCCACCCCCTAAAACACCCCCTGCTTTATCGCCGATTTTAAAATCAACGAGACCATAATATAAAAAATTAACATCATTCTGTATTGCAGAAGACTTTAAACTAGTGATTGAGACCATAAACTCATTATGAAAATGTTTACTGAGGTAATAAATCAAGTAAATCAAATCTCATAGACTTCTACAGAAACCAAACTCCTTTCACAACCCCATGTGTCGCCCCCTGCTGGAATTCAGATAGACTGCAGGTTTAAGGCACTTCCGCATTTGCAGCACTTCGCCGAACCGGATGCGTTGTCCATTAATATTAATAGTCTATGTTTAACACTGAATCGAAATGGGAGTGGTTTTGAAAATCCACACGCCTTAAGTATTTCAATAATTTGAACCCCTCTTTTATTTGCATTTTATTCATTATATTATTGACAGTTATAGACATAATATTATTGACCGTTTGATAAAAATACTTGATCATCAAAAATGTTTGTCAAGAAAAGGTAAGGAACCTTTCTTGTTTCATCTTGCTCAAAGTAGACACAAGCACTCAAGCTTGAATTCATCAATCATAAATTCACTTGAGATAAATACTGTATGTGCTAAATATCCACCGAGAGCCAATTCATGTAACACAGAAACTATGAAATGAAGCAGCAACTGCAGAAGTCCCACATTTTACACACTTTCTTAGCTGTTGCTTCACCCCCAAGAGGACAGTAAAATCCAGCAGGTGTTTCTAAAGGAAAAATGAAACGCAGAGGTTTTTGAGTGTTAAAAAAATAAAATAAAAAATAAGCTGAGTAAAGTATTTCCTACCTGGAGTCACAGCGGAGCAGAGCAGGTCAGAATGAGTATCTGTCAATTCTTCTATCACACTGATCCAGGTCTTAAAGCTCAGCACTTCTGTACGTTTACAGTCATGGTTGCTCTGTTTTCATCTTGGACTGCAATCTTACTTATTGATGGCACTGGGAGCCAATAATCAATAACACAGTACTGAGATATCAGCACTTCAAAGCCAGTGCATGCACCTACCTTGCATATAGATGACAAATACAAATTTCTGGGGCGTTAAGCAAGGTGTGGATGTGTATTTAATCTATAGTATAGGTTTGTAAGCTACAGAACGCCTAAATGTAAATTATTTTTTACTAAAGTTAGAAAGGTAGGCAGCAAATTGAGCTGACATTGACACGGACATTAAGTGTCTCAAATGAATACTTTTCCTTTTGGGAACAATGCCCTTTTATTTTCTTGCCAGGACTTAAAAGAGCAGATCGCTACCTGTTGTATGTATGTGTAACATATTAAAAACTACAGCATCTGGTAAGCTTAGCATAGCATAAAAATAACATGAAATCAGGGGGAAAGGGCTAGCCTGACTCTGTCCGAATGTAACGAAATTTGCCAAGAAGAACCACTTAAACTCATTAACACCTTACATCTCGTTTGATTAATCTGTCCAAAAACTAGTATAAAAGCGGTACTTTTGGTACCTCCAGACAGAGGCAAGCTTGTGTTTCCCTCTGTTTCCAGACTTTATGCTAAGCTAAGCTAACCCGCTGCTTGCGGGGGCTTTATATTCACTTTAAAGGCAAGAAAGCGAACAAGCGTATTTCAAAAAATGTCAAACTGGTCCATTAAATCAACACCCTCACTGTAAAAGACCTCAGATTTATTCACTACAACAAAACAAGATGGTAAATTCCTCCACTTTCTCGCAAAGACACATAGGTCTTGCACATATAAATATACTTCCACTCACTGCAGTGACACTTGATTAAGTCCCTGTTGGCACAGCAACAAATATCAGCATGCACATTGAGCCACTGATAAACTATCAACTAAAACCCGTCCACACTCCTATGACCGTCTCCTGCAGTCTCACCATCATCATGCTATAAGGGAGAGCTGCTTCAGTGTCACACAATAAATTTCAGTGCGGCCTCATCCCAGCACGACCATGATCACTGCCGACACTGACCGATATCATTGAGAGGAGGGTGAGATATGAGGTTGTTATGGTGTTGTGGTCAATCATACTTTGTCTAAGAGATCCTAGAGGGAGAGTTCATGCAGGAGCCTGTATGTACAGTATATGTATGTGTGATGTCTGTATGTGTAAAAGAACTGTATGTGAGTGCATATATTAGTACCCTCGGCTTTGAGCGTCCAGATGTTCCATTTTGTCATCCTGTGTGTTGTCATTGCTTTTATGACTGCTCTGACATGCTCCCATATGGACACATCTTTGGTGACAGGCTCATCATTTCAGTCAGCGAAGGCCACTGAAAGGCCTTCTAAAAAGACTGGAGTGCTGCCAGAGACCGCACTGTGACCACTGATGGACAATCACGTCCAAATCAGTTAAGTGTTGCCAGTCTGAAAATGTGAAAAGCACTTAATACAAAGAACAAAAAAGTATGAAACAATGTTCCTTTAATTTCTAAGGTAAGCATATTATGGTGTTATGCAGACAATTCATATTGTATAATTAACAGCTACAAGCAGGCTGTTTTCATGAACCAGTCATACCTACTGTATAGCTGTGACAAGTAATGCACTTTAATTTTTTATGTATTCAACATATGTTCATGTCCCTGAAGAAGGTCATGGGGAAAACACAAGATGTACACCCAGGAAACGGGTGTTGGTGTCCCGGGAGTACTAGGCTACTTAATTTAACCGAAACCACAAACTTTTTCTTAATCTTAACTAGTCGTTATTGTGCCCTAACTTAACTGTCGGCTGCTGCCACGACCGTCAAATCACAGTGACCGGTACCCAGCTCACAGCATGCAAATTCTAGCATGCTAACACGCTAAAATAAGATGGTGAACATGGTAACCATTACCTGCTGAACATCAGCCTTTTAGCACTGTCATGTTATGTTAGCATGCTGATGTTAGCTTAAGTACAGCCTCACAGAGCCACCAGTGTGTCCTGTGTCCACATGGGAAGCAATGTCAAGACATATACCATAGAAAAACAAGAGACATAGAAAAAAACATCTTGTCTCATAATTATGAGTTAGCCTTCTATCTCATAATTACGAGAAAATATTTCATAATTATGAGATCATTATCTGGTAGCTATGAGACAAGTTAAAGTGCTCATATGCTTTTTGGCTTTTTCCCTTTCCTTTATTATGTTATATATCTTTTTTTGTGCACGTTATAGGTTTACAAAGTGAAAAAGGCAAAGTCCACCCCAAAGGGACTTACCATCTCCAACAGAAAACACTGTTCACAAACTGCTCCAAACTGAGCTATTGTAGTCCAGCCTTTACTTCCGTGACGAACGCACGTCACTTTGTAACACACATTATAATGCTCGCCTAGCTGCTAGCATGGCACGCCCTCATACTCTGCTTCTGACCAGCTAGCAGTGCTAACTTAGGTACTGCGCATGTGTGACTCCCAACAAAGATGGAACAGAAGTGTGATGCCTCACTCTGTAGCTAAAACAGAGAGCTCAACACACAGGGTGAAAAGAGGAGTGCAGTACAACAAAATATATATATATATATATATATTTTTTTTTTTTTAATTAAACCATGTAAACCTATTCTGATATAACCTCTAAATACAATTATGAACCTGAAAATTAGCACAATATGAGCACTGGTATATTGTTGCTAACCTAGGCTACAGGATAAGGCAGTGGGCAATGATGGCGCTTTAGCATTTAATCTGCTTATATTTCATTCTCGGTATGAGACACTGGGAAATATTAATGCTATTTAATGTGGATGGCATTAATATATGTAGTATGTCAACACTGCATAGGCACCTGAAGTGGTTGGGATTATTCATGCAGAAAGCCCAGTCTGACCTACTGGAAGTCGCTATCTTTCTGTAGGAGCCAAGCTGTTAACTTTTCTTTTCTTTTGTGAATGCAAAGCGTTTCTGTAGAAGACTGCTTGTAGTGAGCATTTCCAATTAAGAGAAGTTTATCACTATGTATGAATGTAAAACATGATCTTACTGAAAACAAAAAAAACTTGGTAAAAAAGGGTAGTAAATTAAAGCCGTATTCACTGTAATATTGACTGTGACTTTATGAAGTATCCAGAGGCACTGTCCCCTTCCACTGATATCCTTAGTTGATGCAGAACATTAAAGCAGAATCTATAATCAGTCAGTACCAATGGGCTCACTGTGAGACTGCCCTTGAGGGCTAATCTATATGTGTCCCTAGCGCTTAGGATGTCATGAAATGTAGCAACTCACTCCAAGCCTGGACACTCAGAGGACTCAGAGGTGTGAGAGCAAGGGGGAAAAGTCTAATAACTGAATTGTTGCTGCGTCTCTTTCCGACCTTATTCATATCCTTTTTTTTTTTTTTTATCCACCTCTTCTTCAGTATCCATCTATTTTCAATTCTATTGTAAGCCACTGCACTCAACCCTCCGGCACCTCACTGAAATATCTGCTTCTTTTATGGATAAAAGGAGAGAAACTGTTGCAATGGCTATCAATAGACATCTGTTTTATGCAGATATATTAAGATTGCAGATGTTTTACTGTAGCCTATACTGTTGAGGCAGATACTATTAGGATAACTCAATTGTATAAAACGGATGAAAACATTTTTTAGTCTCTAAACTGTATTTTTTTTAGTTTTTTACACATTTTGGATTCATTTTAAAACACTATCTGCCACAAAACAACACACCCTACTTATTTATCATCCATACTTTAAAAGTTTGGCTGATGTTAATCTGGAAAACAATGTGAAAAAAGGTAATCCTTGCCAGATCCTCTCTACGGGCTCAGCATACTTTTAGTTTTTGATAGCTTTGTCCTCTATCAGCTCCTGCGGTATACTTTTCATATTATCCTGCTACAATATTTTAACAATGCTCTTCCAGGCACTCCTGGCACACTTTGCATCTTAAAATCTAACTTTATAGTTTACTTGTCAAGGTGATAGTGTGTTGACTGGGCACCTATGCTTTTTAACAAATTATGATGAAAAGAGCCATACACCCGACCTTTGACAGGCTTTAGACAGTGCAGATTTTTGTATTAAAATCAGCCCTTCTTCTGTTTATGTAAATATGCATACTTGTGTGTGTGACGGAGAAGGAGAGGGGAGCTGTCAACATGCCAGCCTCTCTTCTTCCTGTCCTGTCAAACTCTTCCGCTTGTGCTTTCTGTCCCATGGTGCAAAACAGAGAGGGGTTAGGAAAGCCTTCCTCTCCTTCATCCTTCAGCCATCATTTTTGAGTTGAAAGCGTCAAACAGGCCGTCACTGAACAATTGTATGACATACTGTCAACATTTCCACCCCTCAAACCTTGTGTCCGACACAAGCATTGTATTGGTGAGTGTTTAACATCCAAGCCCTATATCCTGGAGGTCATGTGTTTGACATAAACAGCTTGAGCGTAAGTTTCTGGATCTGTGGTCTCTGTGCTCCGCTGTCATTGTGAGGGTCTAAGGTCATGGACTCATGAGAGTGATGACAACCCAGAAACAAGGACACCAGACTTGCATCATTTCAACATGCCACACACATGCCTGGCATCACTTTGCATCAGGGATGTTGAGTGTTCCCTTGTTAGTAATCTGACATCTACAGTATGTCAGGAGAGACAAATTTATGGGCAACGATGTCAGTGAGATACACAATGTTTCTTTTCATTATTCATACATTCACACTTTCACATGATGTTTTATGCACTTGAGCCTATATTGTTATGCACACAAAATATGGTCCTGCAAAATAATGTTTCCACAGAAACCATAGGATGCTAGTGTTTCAAACGTTATTCTCTTTTTTAAGTTTTAATATTGGAGCTCTGCATTGTCATTATCTCTCGATAGCTTTTCAAAGTGAAACTACTTCTCTTCAACTTTAAATAGAGGTGTACTTTTCTGTCACTCTCTTTAACATCACACCAAGGTTAAGTATGTTAGTATTAAAAAGTGTCTTGTGGAGTGTTACTCACCAAAACTCATTGTGTGCATCATTGAGGTCTAACTAATGTGTTGAATGCATTTCCTTCCTCAAAACATTGGCAAAGCCGGGTTTTTTTCTTAAAAATTGTTTATGTTTATGTTAAGTTTATGGTCATGCCACCAACTGTTGATCAGTGAAATAGGGTGAAAACAACGGGAGGATGGGAATGCCCTACATTTGCATCCTCCTGTGTGTATTGCCAAAAAGGAACCCACTCATATAAACATAGCTATACAGTGCTATTAGTGGTCATAAACTCCACAGGGTAACTTTAATTTAATATCGTCAATCAGCTATCATCATATCATATAATCATTTCATTATGGAAAAAGACTGAATTGCAGGCCATGATGAAATTGCTATTCAAATAAAATAACCAACGCTCTGAAATAACATCTCGTGCATTCAAATTCAAATGAAGGCATGTGGTTTTTTCCATTTGATACTGCCTCTCAATTCAACTATAGTGTAGCCAGCTTGTTCTGCACAAGGTTTCACAAAGCATAGAAATGACCTTTAAAGTACATTTAGAATTGTACAAACGGTACGTGATAACTTGCCTGATATTCCTCAAGTTTCCTGATATGGTAAATATACCCATCTCTTCGAATAAACGAAGTATAAAGATGTACATTATTGTATTACTTGTATCTCACAGACCAATAAAGTCCACCAAGACATTAAGACATGACAAATATACGAGTACTCTTTCACTTCATAAAATTTTCATCAGAGCATGGCACAGAGTGTAAATGAACAACTTATATATGTTTGTTTATGAGTTTGCATGAGCTTTATGAGGGCACATTTGAAAGCACTGTTACATGACATTAGTGGAGCCTCTAAGTGTATTTTACAGTACAGACGGTATGCATACACTGTGGTTATATAAAGATGTTTAGTATATAAATTTACTAAATATCAGCGTATCTGTGTGTGCATCCATTAAATGAATACCCAGTCACCTTTTAATCATTACTTACACTAAGATTTGCAAAACTCTGCTCTCTGTCAGTGCAGATTTTGATGCAGTTTCTGCGACAGGCTCTCCTCCCTGTCCGTGTTTTACTGCTGGTGTGCTTGGTGTGCATCAGTGTGTGCTTGTTTGCAAGGTGTAGGTTGTAGGGTGTACAACAGAAAAAAAATAAAGTGCAGCCATTTGCCAGTTGAGAAAAGCTAATGGGAAAGCACAACTAAAGTGTTTTTCCTCCTTAGGCTTTCTTAAACATTTGGCAACATTAATACATTTACATTAGGCTTATTTTCCTCTTACTGTCATTGGAAATTCAACTTTGTTAGCAGTCACTATTTAAAATAAGAGTTTGGAGAACACAAACAAGTACAGCTTTACTTAACAAGTGTATAATTTGTAAAGAGAATTAGATTTGTATAGATCTTTAAGAAGAAACTGACTTTTTGAAAAACACAGTTCAGCTGCAATTTGAATTTGAAGGAGTTAAAATGTTCTCCAACCTCATTTATAAGCAGTGACAGTGTTTTTTTTCTCGAAATAATACTTGCAGCTTTAAGGAAGGATAAGACCTACTTGGCAGTGGGACTCTTGCCTGCCACCAGCACAATAAGAAGGCAACAGGAAGCTAGCCAAGCACAAGCTCATAGCACTAGCTGAAGGGGTCTTAGCAGCAGGGAAGCTGTACAGCAACATAGCTTTTGCTACATGTCTGCCAGATTCGTGCATTAATAAATAAACACAGCAAGATCTGTCCAATTTTCCTCAGCCCTGAGGCTTTAAACCAGAATACTTCTGACACCTGCTATGATCATTCATTATCCTTTCCTCACATGCATTATTTCACAGGTGCCAAGTTAAAAATAGTTCCATCTAATTTTGATGGATGCCAACGAATAAGTGAAATAAAGCCCACTTGTGCTTGACACGGCACATAGCGCCAGATGAGGAGATTACTGCTTGTTAAGCTGTTCCAACTGTGGTTCCCACAACCAAATTACTCAACAGGTCACAGTTCACTTGTTAGACAACAAGGGAGCCTTCTGGGGACAAGAAGGACGGCTAAAACATCATTTACTGCTAAGTTAAGTTTAACAGAGGCTTTTTAATAAGGAATTGTATCCATGCGGAGTGGTTCAACATAATGTTGCCGTGTGCATTGTGTTTGGGACTTAATTAAAATCTCACTTACGCTGAATCTTTGGGAATTTTTCTGTGACTTCTGAAACAACTTTCTTGCATTAACTGTACAATTTGTAAAAGGACAGCAGTCAATATTCATTTGATTGCATCCCAAAGCTCCATTTCCTCCACTGCTTATTTTTCCAAAAGCTGTGTTGATGATGAATACAGTAAAAAAAAAAACTGCTGATGTTTTCATTCCTACAATCCAAACAGCTCCGTTGCTAGAAACATGCCTGTGTGCTGTCTGTTCAATAACCCAACAAAATCTACATTTTGAGTCGGAAACATACAGTGTGTGCGGAGCTAATTAGTACATCTTGTACCCTACAATATGCACACATTATTTTATATTTTTAACGTGAAATACTTAGTCAAGTTAAGGTAGTCTCAATGAAAATGATGTCTCTGGATTATCCTGAGTAAGCGGAATATTGTTTCTAAAAAGAGACATTGCTGTTTTCACTTTCTATCTGTTAATCATAACAGGTTGTACTTTTATGAATATAAAATGGTATAAATATTTGCCACAAATGTGCACAATGTTTTCACACTTGCACACTTGCTTTAGATGCTGTATACAGGTTAGAGTTGAGGGGATTCTTTTTTTTGAAGTTTCAAAAGTGGAGATTTGCTGCTTTTCTCTGTTTTATATAAGTTATTACTGAATATCTTTGGATTTTAGACTGTTGATCGGACAAAACAAGGGAATTGAAGATGCGTCTTTGGGGGGCACAAAAATCGCCATTTCCTGCCATTTTATTACCTGACGAGCCAGATGGTTTGTTACACAGAACCATCTGAGAAGCCGTCATTGGAAACCATTTGGAAAAGGGCAGGCACTTTCAAAAAAATACCTGGCAGGTGATTGGATGAACCATCTGTTTATCACATCCTCCATTGTTGTTTTGTACTAGTAATAGTCGTGGCTGCCACACACACACCTAACCCACGCCAGTAGGTGCAAGTAGCTCCTCACTGGACGCTGATTTGGTTTGACAAGCTGGTAGTTCAGACACAAACATTACTTGAAGCCTGACAAGATGGATTTTCGTGTGATAGGTGATCCCATGATTCTCGCATGATCTTATGATATTGCAAGAATCCAGCTACCGTGCAGGGTAAGCCATTTTATAGACTTGACAATGAATTGCTTAATCAAAACAATAATCAGAGTTGCATCCCTAATTCAGGAAATAATCACAACAAAACAGTAGTGTCGGGAATTATGTGCTCTTAACTATAATGAAGTTTGGTAATGAAGCAGTAAAAAGGAAGAAAAACAGTGAATCAGCTTTGTAAGTCATCTAGTATGACAGAGACAGTATCAACCAAGGGTGAGTGGTAAGTCAGTGAGATGCCCAGCGTGGTGCTAAGAGACAGAAGCAGGGTACAACCTGTCCACTGCAAAATGGCATGAATAACAGGCTGACACACAAAGAGTGACACGGGCGAGAAAAATTGGTCCTGGCTGTCGAGAAAGTGAGACAAGGAGAGAGACGGAGACACGGTTTTTGGGAGTAGAAAGAGAATAAAGAAACAGCAGATGGTGGAGAAATGGCAGAGGCTGGAGAGAAGGAGGGAAATTAAAGAATACATGCTATAAACATTATTGAGAAATGGAAAAAGCAAGTTATGGGGAATGGGCAGAACAGAGGCTGACAGAAGCAGAGAGAGATGAGGAAAAAAACTGTGACTGCAAGCTGTCTAAATTCAAGTAAGAGAGGCAGCTGATTAGTAGTGATGTGATGACTCGAGGTGAGCATGTGTGTGTGTGTGTGTGTGTGTGTGTGTGTGTGTGTGTGTGTGCCTGTGGTTGCTGATGAAGGATAGCTATCTAGCAAGAAAGGGAGAGAGGCAAAGGGGAGAGAGGAAGGCCACCAGCCAAGTGGTCTAGTACCATCCTGGGAGAAACAGCATCTGTCTCAGCAAAATAGAGAGGAGCAATCAATAACTATACAGTTAAGGTGTGTGTGCATGTGTATGTGTGTCACTGGTGCATTGGCCTTTGCACTTAGCTTACACTACATCTACACTGCTGCATTTTGGTAGAAGTATATGGTATGTGGATGATATGTGCATGAGCATGTTTGTCCTGACCAATACTGGATTTTGGTTACTGATATCTATTAGTTAAAAAACAGCTAACTATATTGGCCAATAATAAATATATATATATATATATATATATATATATATTTTTTTTTATACTATCACATAAAACAAATCTTGATATGTATCCCATTAATTCAAATAAATGAATAAATAATTGTGACCAAGACACATACTACATTTTTTGTCAGCGCCTTTGGTGGACAAACTATTTACCGGTGACAGTGTTTCTAAATGGCCTTTCTGTTCTGTATTTATCACGACATACACTGATACCAATATTTCTGAAATAAGCAAATATCAAAAATGTATTGGTCTAGCTTTAGACTAAAATATATCAACAACTAGTGGATGGATTGCCATGACATTTTCATTGTCCCCAGCAAATGAATCCTATTGATTTTGGTAAAACCACCAGGTTTTCACTTATCCTGTAAAATATCTCATCATCTGCCAGATGTGCCTTGTGTTTAGGGCTAATTAGCAAATGTTAGCATGCTAAACTAAGATGGTGAACATGGTAAACACCTCATACACATGAAAACAGAAGCATGTTCCCATTGTGAGCGTGTTAGCATTTAGCTCAAAGCACAGCTGTCTCTGAGTGCAGCCTCACAGAGCCGCTACTGTGGCTGTAGACTTTTGAAATGCACACAGATAAATTAACTGTATTTTCTTTTTTATTATGAAGACATCATTGCCATGCCTATGGCATTACTAAGTTGATTTGTAAGCACTTTGAGGAAACCATTTTAATTGATTAGAACAGATTACATTGCTTCTTGTAAGAGACTGTGCAGTTTCCTGCTCCACTCAGCTACAAACTGAAGCACACGGTCAATATGCTCCCTTTATCTCATCTGTAACCTCGCCTTTCACAATATTACAGCCATAAATGCACCCGACAAGGGGGGCTGTAATCGCACCGCACAGCAGCATAATACCAAAATCCATTTCTATATGGTGCCCAGTTCTAACCTGGAAAGCACCATTTAAGAGTGGCAACATATGGGTGAAGATGATATGTAACTATGCAATTCAAAGTGACGCATGATCAGCTTTTTGCAAATATCTGTTTCTGTGACCAGTGGAGAAAGTGCAATTCACATAATGGATTTTCATCACTTCACATGGGTTTACTGTGCACAATTTTAATATTGTATTCATTATAAAAATACACTTTCATTTATCACTGCCAGTAAAAGTATGCAAACATTACTCTACATCCAAATGGACACACACACAGATTCATGATGGATTGAAGTGCATCCACATCAATCAAAAAGATGAATATATATATACTGTATATACTGCATTTATTTCTGTATGTAACCTTTGAAGTCTAACAAAAATGGGGAGAAACACTCTGATCACCCAGAGAGAATAACCCTGTTGGTCAGATTCACTGCAATCAAAAGGACCGTCTGTTTCTCAATGCGTGTCAGGGGAAATTAAGACCCCTGAATGAGAAATCAAATCACACAGCATTTCCTTTCATCTTCTCTTGAATCGATAGCATGTCATAAAGTATGTTAGAGCAGACCTTGCAGCACTCTAGCATAATTTACAGACGAGGATGACTGCTCCTTCATTTTTTTCCGCACAGTTTCAAATACAAAGGAGCTTCTTGCGAAACCTCTGAGCCAGCTTCCTGAAATTTCAGGTTTTATCACAGTCACATTAACACACTGGGATTAGACCTTCATCAGAGTATTTGTCCTTACAATGCAAACATTTCCGTCCTCCAATTTAGTCAATTTAGGCTTTCCCCTGCCTCCGTGTTTGATGGATGTCCAGAGTAGTTGGCAGTGGAGTGGAAACTAGGCTTTGATGTTCAGGCCCAGACTGTTAGAGTATTCAGGTTGACTTTGATAAACCCCATTAGAGTGTCACCATTTCTCCCTCTCTCGCTCTCACTTTCTCACACACACTTACAAGCTATTAGCCTCGGAGGAATGGGTGTGAGGGCAACAATACAAGGTTGCTCCAGCACTGCATAAAACCTGGGTAACTGAGGGAAGAAGTGGATGATGGAGAAGATAAATAACTGGCATTTGCTTACGAAAAAGGCAAATTGATTGACTTAGAATGAATAAAGAAATATGATATGTGGCACAGAATTGTGCTATAAAAGATTTACATATGCAATTTCAGGCTTTTGTCACCATAAAAGATTGAGAGATGTGTATCTCCACGTCACTGGAGACAGCTGGTTCTTTGAATGTGCCGGCAGAGCTGCGTGGGTGAACACAAGCTTGATCATAAAAGAATGAATGATTCGTCAAGAAGTCTGGCAAAGGTCGGTACTCTACATGCACAGCAACGCAACAGCCCATTCACTACTTGCCACTATCTAAATTGAAAAGAGTATTTATACCAACTTAGGGATCAGAAGTTAATGGAAGCAGTCATGCATCAATTGAGTTACATAAAAATGTCCGTTGGGAAAAGCATGAGATTCCTACATCCTTTTAAAAGATTTTTAATTTTCTCAAATTGGCTTTTTGTGTCTGATAGAGGGAGTGTGTGTGTGTGTGTGTGTGTGTGTGTGTGTGTGTGTGTGTGTGTGTGTGTGTGTGTGTGTGTGTGTGTGTTAGGGATGGGGGTGTTGTAGGCACATTACTGTAAAAGTTTTAATCAGACATCAGAAGGGGTATTAACAGGAAAATGTGCTAAAAGAGTAGGATCAAATAAAGATCCCAGTCGAATGTAATGAAACGCTGCTCTTTGGTGAGCTGGCTAATCATGCATGGACAGATTGCTCAAAGCTAAAGAAATATAGGGTGCAATGACAGAGGTGGTGAAGTGATTAAGATGGAGTTTGCCCTGTTCCATTACAAACATGTAAGACAGACTCATTGGTGGACATGCCCTGCTCTCATGTAAACTCTTTTGTGACTTGGTATCTAATGCCTCTCCTATAATCCCATCTGTTAAGTTTCTAGGAGGGAAATACTATCATTACACAGCTTCACACATCTGAACCCAAAGGCAAACTGTTGCCTCTAGCTTATGAAATCCCTCTGACATTTAATGAAAAACCAATCCCAATCAGGATTTGCACAGAAAACACCCAAAAGAGATTTTGAGGCGTGTTAAAAAAAACACAAGCTGTGCCAAAAAAATGTAACATTACGTTCACCGATTTAAAAAACAAACAAAACAATGTATTTTACCACAGTAAAGCAGCAGAGGCTTATTTATTTTCAAAACTCATTGCTGTGGACCATATCATAACATCATTGCAAATGCCCTTGCTGCTGAAGAGGGCAACAATGTGTGGACAGTTATGGATTTGCCCTTCAAATAAAACTTTATAATGGGCACAGTTGCTGGCAGCGGTATCTGAGGCTTGGCTGCACATAATCAACTGATTGTGATCACATATTGGGCAGCCAGTGAGGGATCACATACTTGGTACTGCACTACAGGCGGTGGTATCTTAATGGTTAGTGTCAACCTACAACATACAGACTTAAACACTAGATGCAAAACATTCATTCAGTGTGAATGGAACCTCAAAATAACGTCTGAATCCTGGAGTAACAACCAATCACGCTTGTTTTGACATTTTCGGAAAACACAAGCACAGCTAGGGCTGGGCAATATATTGATATTATACTGACTTATGAGACTAGATATCGTCTTAAATTTTGGATATTGTAATATGACAAGTGTTGTCTTTTCCTGGTTTTAAAGGCTACATTACAGTAAAGTGATGTAATTTTCTGAACTTACCAGACTGTTCTAGCTGTTTTATTATTTGCCTTAGTCATTATATTGACATTACTGATGATTATTTGAAATTTTTAAATCTCATTGTGTAAATATTTTGTGAAAGCACCAATAGTCAAACCTACAATATCGACGCAATATCGACATTGATGTATTTGCTAAAAAATATTGTAATATTTGATTTTCTCAATATGGCCCAGCTCTAAGCATTGATGTTTTTTACTCCAACTCAACTCTGTGAAACCATTTTAAACAAATGTGGAAACAACCTGTTGTTGTGGTTAATGGCTTCCCCGTTCAATATGATAGAGCTTTATCGAGCTACCTTTCCTGAAAAACATTGTCCAAGAAATGAACTACTTCGTTGTGCATCAGTACAAAATCAACGGGAGAAAATCACCATCATCATTTACATGCTCAACTACAACTAACACACCCCTATGCTTCAGGCCATCTTTCAAAAAGGCCTTCCTCATTCTTAACAGGACAACAATACATGATTTGCAGCTCAAAAGTAAAATGCAAGATTTATTAAAATGAACCTTTGTTTCAGCTGAAAGGGGCCAAACCACAGAGGTTTGACATGTATCATGTTAAGACATCCACCGCTTGGAGCTAAAACCTCACTTCAGAGCTAGTGCCACTAGCAAATGAATATTTAAGCCACACCAAAGCCCTTCTTTCCGCACACTCAATTTAAGCATTTTCACTGAGCTCTGTATAGCACAATAAGTTTCCACAAAGCCTGGCCTCTGCAGAAGCAGAGCACGATCAAATCAATGATTCAGACTTTCCTGCTGATCAGTCAATCTCTCCTATAAACTACAAACACACAATTAGTTTTTTAAGGGGGATTTAAACCTAATCCCACCACCATCTCCTACCCACCCACTTTTCTTTATTTCTCTGTCTGATGTATGACCCTGGGATTCTGTTTCAGGCCCTCTTACCTTGCTCTGTGCTGTGGTGAAATAAATGCTGTGGCAGATTAGTTCACAGCTGTGTGATTAAAAATGCAATACATAATGCTCCGTGCGTGTGGTGGAATGGTCTTTTGCATGTGGTTTGAGATGGAATTGATTGTATAGCATTTTGCTTCATGTCAGAGATCAGAGTCGAGCATGTCAAAGGTCTTTGAAAATAATATGTGAAGTTCATTTTGCACAAAGGCAAATTATTTTCCTTTTGTATGAATCACCAGTGCAGCCAGCACACATATTTTCACCTCCCATAACAAAGAGACAGAGTTAGAGAGAGACTGCGAAATAGCAACTAAATCAGAAGGTAAAGTTGGCAGACTTTTAAAATACCAGGATATAAAGTGTTGCCCAGAGCGCCCCACAGATTCAACCTAATCTTTTATAACTTAAGAAAAAGAAAATTATATCCTTGTGGCAAACGGCTATCTAGGAAAGGGATGGTGATTTCAATCTCACTTGAATTCTACATCTTGCCAGAAGAGCCTCAAAAGGAATATGCCTGAATTTGTAAGATTGCTGTACATGGCGAGGGTGGTTATAAATTGAAATTAAGTATTTGGAGGGAATCTGACATTATTTTCTCTCCCTTACAAACATGCACTTTTTTTTACAGCCAGCATACAAACCAAGAACCAACGTTACCTCTACAACAAACAAACTGGAGTACAAAATGAAAAGGATTTTTTGATCTGAGGGCTCAGATGTAGCTGCTCAGCGGAGGTCCAGTGTGTGTGTTCCTGGATTAGGAGAAGCATACAGATTTGAGTAGTTTCCCGCAGTTAGAATTCAGCTCGACTTGGATGAGAAATGTCTTCTCTGCACATAAAGGACACAAAAATAAGAGCAGCCTTGTATTTTTGCATGACTCCTCCATTCATGTGCACAGCGAGCATGTGTCAAAAAAAGGACTTTTTCCACCAGTTAACTCTACTCTCTTTAAACAGACAGACTCAGCATGGCTGATCATTGCAAGATGCTGTATCTGTAGATTTTCCAGAAAACAGATTTAGGTTTAGTGTTGTTCTCTTATTACTGTAAAACTGATGATGCAGGATCATAACCGAAGAAAAAATATATAAATGTGCTGAATGGAAGAATAATCTACTTTTTTCTTTAAACTGAAGGATTTCCCAAAACAATTTGATCCTCCTGTAATAGATCAGCTATTTCATTATACAGAATGTTAGTGCATGCATAGAAGATAGAGTCAGCACGTTTCAATTTCATATCTTGGAAATGTAAAGCAAAATCTGTTACCTAGTAATGCGTTTTTCTTCATGCACGGCAATCTAAACGTACAGAGAGCCAACTGTTCGGGCAGCAAGAGCTGTTTATAAGGAAGTGCAGAAATGTGTGTCTGTGTATCATGAAGAGTCGTTTGTATGCATGTTAGGCAAAGAGGCTTATTAGTGGCCACAAGGTAAAAGCCAATTGGCATCCTTTTATAGACGGTGGCGAGAAAAGCCAGTGTCAGCTCAATGAATATTCAGATAGAAGCAGAGCCTTGAGGGGACATGGAGCAGCCCCAATCTTTTATCAGTCTTCCTCACAGCGTAGCCGTACCCTATTCACAGCAATCCAAATCTCTCTCTGTATCGCTGGATTCTTCTTTCCTTTCTTCTTTCTTTGTCTTTGTGCATTGCTCATATATACAGTACATGCAGCAGTGGCATTCTTCTTGCTCTCTCTCCACCTCTGCTTCCCCTAGTTGTACATTTTCAGGCGTAGGGGAACAATGAGAGCCAGCAGCGGTGGGTGGCCATGTGCGTCGCATTGTATAGGAGTGTTGGGATTAATCGAGCTTGCCAAATGGAAAATCAAATGCCATCAAGGCCATGATGTTCAGCAGGCTGTTGGTGTTAGTTTGAGAAGAGATGAACACACATGATTGACTTCCTGACTTTTCCAGGTCCTTGGTCTTGGCAATCTCCCAAAAAGACTTCAGACGTCCAATGGAAGACAATGGTCTTAATTGACTTGCTGGACTCCATTGGTTTAAAGTCAGTGGTCTGAGGAGGAAATAAAAATGTTCTCTCGCACCTTCCTGCACCTCAATAATCACAGATGGATGAGCAATGTGAGCTTTGACGAGGATGAAAGAAGACGAAATGTGCGAGAAAAGATGATGGAAACCAACACCTCGCTAAGAACGTGTTTATGTTTGTGGCGCTTTCATCCCTACAGTTCGTGACTCAAGGTTTCAAAGCCAAGCAAATGCTTGACACCTTCAGCAAAGAAAACAACTGCATAGAACATTGCACAATCTGTTTCACAGCCCCAGAAAACCAACTGTCACATGCACTTACAGGACGACAAACAGTAAACATTCAAATTTAACCTGGTCTTTCCAGTTGGAGCTATTTAGCAGCCCGCAAGCTCACATAATGGATCCCCTGGGTGCAATAGCAATCCTTCACACAGACAGGGAAAAACAGGGAGAGGCATGAGAACAGAGCAGGTCTTTCTGTAAAAATCATATGGTAATGACATGCATGTACCCTCCAAAACAGTCCAAAAGTATATGACCCAAGCTGCACTTTTATTTCATGAAATGTACCATCAACATTTTATTGTCATATGGAAGTACTATGTGTTGTTTTTGCCGTCTGCTTGAATTGAGAATTGTGCTATCATTCTAAATGGTATGAGGATTACTCAAATTCCACATTTCATAATCCCATAACAGTCTTACTCCCCTCTGTTGAACGTTGACATGATTCTCCCAGTGGCAAAACAAAAGCTTGCCATCACTTATTAGATTACCGTGATGCCAAATGTGATTTAGGCCCCTTCGGAATCAGATATTTGCTCTTAGACGATAAACTGGGAATGCAGAGCGTAATCCACTGCCAAAAAAGGATGTAAGAAAATTGGAGCGACATGTATATAATAAAAACAGACCATTCGTCATTCATACTCCCTTTGAGGCAGTTATTGGACTTTTTCATCCCTGTGTGTTAATAAAGGAACTCCCTAAGGAAGCATCCCACTGATGAGAAGATGAAAACAAACGCAAAACTCGTCAAGCGTGGAAAGCAATCTGCTCTGCGACGTCCTTCGAAAATCAGAGGTACAAATCAGGAGTGATGAGCAAACAAAACTCATTCACCTTCCAAAAATGAAAAGACCTTTTCAATCAACTCCTAAGAGAATAATTCTCCAAGATATTTTCAATGGGTTGAGGCCTTAATGTGTGCAGAGCTAAAACACACAGCTCAATCTTATTGCTGGCTTATACAACACAATGGAGAGAGTCAGGCTCTCAGCATGACAGCCATGGATCTACCATGGTGATAGGCTAATGAAACAAAAAGCCCTGTGCGACCTATTATGCCTACAGAAAAAGGGAGTGGAGGAGAAAACACACACAACCTAGCAAATTTCCAATGCAGTTCTAAGAGCAAAGACCATTTGCATCATGTGTACAATGTAGCAAACGCTGCGTGAATACACAATAGGTCACTCTATTGTGGATGTAGCACAAAAAGGACACAGGGGTTTGAATAGGAAGGCAGCCAAGATTCTGTTGCAGATTGGAGAGATGCATGATGTAGACAAACACACACACAAATACACATGTTTCAGCATATTGTATGTACATATGGGTATTGATACATATGGTGTGTGTGTGTGTGTGTGTGTGTGTGTGTGTGTGTACAATACACACACACACACACACACACACACACACACACACACACACACACACACACACACACACACACACACACAACCCCTTCACTCCAATCCCCAAACCAGGCTACAAATAAACCCCCACATCCAGCATGGTTTACATTACTGCAGTCTTCCAGCCACAACAGAGAGGTGCCCTGACCCCCACAGCATCTGTAACTGAACAGCAGGCCTGGCTAACAAACTGCCACAGAGGACGGAAGGAGGAGACAGCCTGAGCCGCTGATTGATCTGCAGGGTAATTGGCTAGGAGCGGCTGAAACAGCCAAAGGATGTATATCCTGTTGGATAGTGAGTTAAGTTCCACGGGCCGATAAACTCTGTTTATGTCCCCTGAGTGAATGCTCGTTGTCTGATGCTGGTGAACATTTTGTGCCGGGACTTTTCTGCTATGCAGGATAGAGCAAGATGTGACGTCAGAGGAAGGATTGGAGAGAAGTCAAGTAGGGCGGAAAGAGAATAAAGGTGCAGACACACCGAAAGTACAGCGAAATTCATCCATACATCTTTGTGAAGTGTGTAGTTTTAGAAACTTGGTGATGTACTGACAACATGCAGGTCTAGTCGGTAAACCACTGTAGCTAGCCAGTGAATGAATAACACACTAGCCAGCTGGGAACATGCTGCTGCTAGTCAGTCTCAACAGCTATCTGAGCTAGCTAGCTTGTTAACCTGTGTTGTCAGTCATTAAAATAAGTTGTCAGTTAACAGGGTAGTTAGCTTTGTTGCTAAATAAATTTACAGTTTACAAATCTCATTGTATCATTGACAACTGTCTCTTAACAGTTTACAAACAACACTTATTGAATATTAAAAATGGATGATGTAACACATAAGCTAGGACAGCCTCTGTTTTGGACTTTCTGGACCCCTTAAATGTCAGCATTGTAAAGAGGGTTCATTATTGGTCAACAAAATCAACTGTGTCAAAGTTCCAAAACAATTCCATTGAAATATTAAATTGTGCTATTTTAAATGCAGGTGAAGTATAATTTCAGTTTCTTACAACTCCTGTTGGTTATGATAACATAACAGTAATAGCTGAGATTTGGGTACATGGTGACTGTCACTAAAAACAGACGAGGTCTTTCAGACAAGGCAAGTAACATGAGTTGAGATGATTAGACAGGTTGTAAACAAGACAACATTTTAGCTACATTACTGCACTTTAATTCAAAGGTAAAACAGAAAGTAAGCAGAGCTGGAATGGCACAGGAATACTGTGGTAAGCAGCCTACAGTTTGTCAAAGTTGAAAAAGGAAGTCAGATCTTTTTCTATGATGGGTCTTTGTAACAGAACATTTAAGTATAATGTTATTATTGCTGATAGAAATTATGAAAATAAAAACCAGGTTGTAATAAACTGGAATTATCCTTTTATGTGGACATTGGTGGTTTCATAGTTTAATGTCCTGGAACACCACAGAAAGCATGTAAAACATGTATGCCAAGGTGAGTGAATGGGACATCTTGCTTTAGATAGATCTGGTGCATAACACAGAGAGCATGAGCCAGGCATGTCAGGGAGAGAGGCAAGGAGAGAAGAAAAGAGGTAGTGTTGGCTGAAAAAAAGACATAAGAGAGATGAGTGAGTAGAGCGAGGGTGAAACCGCCCTCTTCCACAGCTGCAAGAGGTGTGCCTGCAATGCTAACTCACTCCATCGGTCTCGTTTTGCTAAAACAGAGGCAGTGAAGAGGGAAGGGAGTCTTCAGCGGAGCTCAAATGTAGCAACCGCCATTATTTCTAAAAAACACAAAGCTAGATGAGGGACTCCACTGGAAAACCCCCCCAAAAAAACTATTCTCCAAACACAGGTCTGTTTCTCCATCTAGACTAATGTCAGCTTTTTTTTAACACAATGAAAAGAGTCAAATGAAGAATAAACAAAGATACCTGCTTATTTTCTCTTTGCCAAAGACCCTTCAGCTAATAGCATCACTTTGGAGAAATTGCATTACACATTAAGGGAGCATACCTGTGAGTGATGTACACCTACACATTTTCCCAGTAGAGAAAAGACAGACCCATAACAATCAATGAAATAGTAGGCAGTGCTGAACAATCAGGAAGCAAAGTCCCAGAGAATGTGACTTGCACTGTAGGAAGCACTGATGAGCATTAGAGCAAAACATTGGGATGCTTTTTTGTTTTGTGACTTATGAGGAGGGACTATATGCAAGCAGCTTATTCAGGCAAACTCTTCACTGAGATCTTGGGAGAACAGCAGAAAATGCACCACAGGAGATTTCTCTCATGAATTTCAACTAACTTTCATCTATCTGTGCTCCTTTGTGAATCTGAATCCCTACCAGTGTTGGGCCATGGAAAATGAAATGTTACTCCCAGTGCCTTAGGTGCTATAGCAGTGTGGGACCAAGTGTTGACAGTGTCTTTATTGGATTTAGGTTGAGAGGTTTTACAATAGAAAAAGCCAAACCACAAACCACAAGCTCAGTTTTCACTGTGAGACATCTCTTTGGACTGCTGTTCGTGTCATGACTCTGCAACTGCATGGCCTGTTTCTCACCTACAAATTATTTTGGATTTGGGTAAATAGTTTAGAAGAAATTTGACATTTCCGTGTTCTTCCTTTCTGAAAATTTAGAAGTAAAGACCAATTACAGCCCAGCAATTCAGTCCTCAATCAGACAAATTGTACTGTGTATTTGTTTGTCTTCTTCCATTACTCATTTTTCCAAATATTGAGTCTTTATAAAACATGTGCATCTTCAAAATAAGAGCCCGAAATCTAACTCTCATCATCAACTTCATCTGTTTTACACACTGCAGTCTACATTTTGACCTACTTTCCTAAATCTACTTCTGTCTTATACTATGTGGGTTAGAGAGTATGTTCAACGCTGTCTTAAAATACAGTAAATGATAACTATCATGAATTATGACATGCCTCCTGCCAATCTGGGGAATGTCAGTGTCTTTGGAAACGTCATTCTGTGAGATCAGTCAGTGGATGCAACTGAACAAAAAAGCAACTCAAACATTTAAATGTCGGGTATCGCCACTGGCAAATGACTTTGGAGCCAGATGTGAAACTGGGAAGTTGCTGAACTTTCTGTGGGGCAATGGTGCTGCCGAAGTCAGTTACTTCCAAGAGCGAAGAGTCGATCTCTGCGGTTCAATTTTCAATTTTCCAGTTTGAGCCCATCTAGGTTCAATCTCATGGCCCTGCCTCTTTTATGATAGGCCCATATATCCTATTCCAGCCATAATCTTAAATGTCATTTGACTCATTTCATTCCAAAATGATTCTCAGTCCAGTTAGAGCTTGGCTGGGGCGATAAGGCACTTAGATCAATCAGTGTCATCTTGATTATAGATACATTAGGCATGGCCTGAATGCTAAATAGAAGAAAACATACAGTAGCAGTGCTACCGAAGGTGCCTCGGGTAACAAATAAGGCTGAATGGCATGCTGACCAGTTTCCATTTGATTATTTCTTTTTATGAGAGATTTAAATTTTCAAATGTTTGAGTAAACGTCCAAGGAATTTTATCAAGCATGTTTCACAGTCCACACCTGCCAACCACTAATATGATAACAAAATGCATTTAAAAACAAAACTATGTTATATACTCAAAACTACACAAATCCAATTTAGGATTTAATTTTTCTTCAAGCAACACAGAACAGTCTTCATAGTACATCTTTAAATGTATTCACAGACAAACAAAAACATCACATCTAAGAAGCAGCTGAAAACCAAATGGGCCCCATTAGTATGCTGTATATACATTTTCTTTTACATATCCACATAATATTTTCAATAAAAGGAACATGTACATGCACAAATACTACCCAGTAGTCTCCATAGAGCAGCATCTGCCTCACCACCAGGTCTTGACTCTGCACACAGCCAGGGACCAGAGAGCAGGGAGCAAGAGGGGGAGAACTTGCAGCTTTTATTTGCTCTGGCTTAAGGTGCTGAAACACCACTTAATCTACCAGTGCACAGGGTTCTAAGGTCACGGCGTCGTAGGACGAACTGAAAAGCAGAAAGCTGCTCAAATCCCCCAACAGCCTTGCACACACAGACATTTACACATGCTTCATCCATTCAATAATTTCCCCTGCTGCACAAGCTGAATTCAACTTTCACAATTTTACATTGTGTCAGTGGTACTAGAAGGCTGCCTGTCACAATGTAACACCTTGGCTGTGTCGCTGAACTCCAGAGATGATGTGAATTTTACAGCAAGCAACTTCACGTGCTATGAAGCTTGTTACTGTTCTGGTATGACTCATTATGCTTTGGTTGTATTTGTATCACCACATGACTGATATTAGCACGTACACTATTTCAAAACTAAATTATTGTTCCACTGTGAATATATTTGCGCAGAATAATGACAAAGACAGTGGCCCAATATCTCACTTTCACTTTAAAGTTGCCACTGTTTCAAAACTAAATTATTGTTCCACCATATTGTTCCTCCATACAAATAATGACAAAGACAGACAGAATGAAACAGTAAAAATAGAACTCATCCCAGGATTTATTTTGCAAATGTAAACACAGCCTTGGCCTGAGGCTTCCAGCCCTTTCCTATGCCAATGTGTGGACTTGGTTGTGGAGCAGTAGACCGTGATGACTGCTGCTATACACTTACAGTATGCTCTGCATGATGCTTTAAAGTGGCATTAGGAGAATATGTTAAGGTTATGTGTAATGCATCTTGGCATTTTTGAGACTCACTAATGGTGCATGAATATGCACTAAAGGAACACTTTGATATTTGTTTCATTTTCGTGCCAAGATAAGAAAGATTGATACCACTTCCATGTCTATACAGTAAACATGAACAACCAGTTAGCTTAGCTTAGTATAAAGCTAAGACTGGAACAAAAAACAGCAAATCTAGCTTTGTCTAAGGCCCCATTTATAATTGGTGTTAATATGCGCTAGCTTTATATTTAACGTACAGACGTGAAGTGGTATCAATTGTCTGATCTAACTCCCAGCAAAAAAAGTGAATAAGCTCATTTAGCAAATTGTTGACCTGTTCTTTTAAGTGTACACTCGTGTGAGTATTAGGACGGCATCTGGGCTGCATGAGCTGTGACTACGATGCATCAGGTCAGTCAGGTAACTAAAGTGAGGCACACATGCAGCCTGCCACATGGACTCCACCGCCTGGTAAGCTTTCGTGTACTGATCCTTACACAGGTGCTAGCCGGTCTAATCATTGAACGTGTGTCTTTGTAGCTGAATTAATTCAGGAGATAGTTGTATGTATAGTTTTCAAAAGAAAAAGCTTCAAACCCTTGAAAAAACAAGCTGCAGTGCATTTTCCAGAGGTAAAAATAGACTAAAGTAAAAGTTCTGTGATGCAAGAAAAGACAAAGAATGAGGCATCTGGGTATAATTTGTTTGACAAATAAATAAATTGCGCATCACATCACTGGGACAGCCAAGTTCATTTGGTGACTGCTCTGAGTGAATCTCTAGTTACACCAGCATCTCTTCCTCTGATGCCACATATACATTGAACACATATAACATCTGCAGACTTTAAGTGCTTCACTGAAGTACGTCAACATTTAATATGACTCAGGATATTGTGAGCTTCCAGTCCCTGCTTCTTTATCCACTGGCTGCTGTACTAACCGCATTAGTCATCAGCAGCACAAGGCTCTGAGAGGACACTGGCAGAATGTGAAGGAGAGGCATAAGAGTTTTTATCTCTCTGCGCCTTAAATGACTGAGGGAAGAGAGTAAGTGGAGCTGATTCATGTCACCTTTGTTGCCTCTTTTTTTCTCCCATTCATCAGTGGAAGGCTGTGTGAATTTGCAGGGTTAGCAAAGCAGCTGCAGATGTGAGACACTACACACAGATTTCAGAGTATCAAGTCAAGCGAGTTCCAGACTTGTATCTTCTTTAATTATGTAAATCATATGCCACATCATGTTGAGAGGCAGGTTTTTTTTTTCTTTCCTCTCAGCAAATTTTCAATGAAACTCCCAAGAGAAGCAGAGGAAACAATACTTCAATTGCACATCATAGAAAATGTGCTCTGGGTTCTTTATCTCTGACTATCAAGGGTGGAAATAAATAATTATCCTTTCTGTGTATCATATTTTTTGTAGTGACGTTTCTCGCAATTAATATACTTACATTTTTATTGACATTTATTAGGGAAGACAGTTTTCCAGACTGTCCCATACTACATCAGGAAACCCGGACAAACATGTCATGTAGATGTACATAAAAATACAGTATTATTAAAGGCTATCATTTATTAAAGAAGTAGTTAAACATTTTGGAAAATATGCTTACTTGCCAAGAGTAAGATGAAAAGATCAATACTGATGTTTGTATGGTGAATTTAAAGCTACAGTACACCAGTTAGCTTAGCCGGATCTCACGCACGCACGCACACACACACACACAAACACAAACACAAATGTCTGTGCACCTGGTACATGGGCTTTTCGGCGGAATCAACACGGACTGCACAACAGGTCCAATGACGCAAAGTGAAAATTTGCTTTCTGTCGTTTTTCAGCTTTTGTGCTAAGCTAAGCTAACCGACTGCTGTCAGTAGCTTCGTTTTTACTGTACAAACATGAAAGTGGTATCAATCTTCTCATCTAACACTCACTCTCACTCCAAAATGTCGAACCATTCTTTTAAAGGTAACATGAGCTAAAATGCTATCCATTCAATGATATCATTGGTATTATTATAGTAAAGCTACTCAACTAGCCTTGCTGCTGAAGAGCACAAAGTCACATACACATATGCAACTAGAAGGGCACTCTGAGAGCTCAGGCATGCCCAATTCACAGCGTTAATGCAGTCGGGAACCCAATTATACCAACACCACATGAATGCAGCACAAATGCCCTATCTCGCAATGTTAATAAAAGTAATACAACTTTGTGTACTTCGGATCTGCGTTAAAATGTAATTGGTCTTGGCCCATGCTACACCATTCCACCAAGTTTCATGAAAACTGGGCCAGTAGTTTTCCTGCTGACAGACAAACCGACAAACCAGCAAACAAACCAAGCCGAAATATATAACCTCCTTGGCGGAGTTAATACATGTCTTTATAGTCAAATAAAATAAATAAAATCAAAATTAATAGAGCTGATGTGTATAACACAGCTGCAAGATAAGAGATTCAGCAGAATGCAATCTCTATAACACAGCATATATCCATGCATGACACTGCCTTCTCTCTCTCTTGTATCTGACAGCCTGTAGCTGTTACGCTGAATACTTTGAGCTATACAGCAGCTTTATCTTGGTGTAGTTTTACACGAGCAATTTAACTGCTACTTGCAAATGTCAGAAACGTAGCAGTATTTCTGCTTAACAATCCATGGTCCTTCACTTTATTCCTCCATAGTTTTCATTTCTGTTGACTGCACTTTTTCACTGCGATTTCCCATGAAGAGCTTCAGCGTTCTGATTTCTTGATAACAACACACATAGGGGCAGCTGTGACTCAGGTGGTAGAGCGGTTGTCTGCCAATCGGAAGGTTGGTGATTCGATCCCTGGCCCTGCAGTCCAATGTCGTGTCCCCAAGTGTCCTTGGGCAAGACACTGAACCCCGAATTGCTCCCGATGCTGCGCTATTGGTGTGTGATCTGATGAGCAAGTGGCACCTTGTATGGCAGCCACAGTGTGTGAATGGTTCCTGTACTGTGTAAAAGCGCTTTGAGTAGTCGTTAAAGACTAGAGAAAGAGAGAAATCTATAGTCCCTCTTCACTTTTTACACAACAGCTAGCAGCATGTTTTTCGGATGAAAGGTTGATGTACTGCATAAGTGTTTATCATATAAACAATGACACATTCAAATCTCCGATGGTAAAATACCCCCTGAAGATGCAGTGGATGTGGAAACAAATTGACAAACTGCTTGTGGTTCCTGGCACTGTGCCTTTCAAGGCTCAAACCCACTAAAAAAGTTGACAGTGTTATTAAACCCAGTCGGGTATAGGTGGAAGAATATTAAATCTTGGTTATGCCCTGATTCCTTGTCATCAATCCTTACACTGCTTCAGTAATGGGATCTCAACCAAAGATAAGGCAAATTAAGAAAGCCAAGGCTTAACACACAACCGTAATTGCCACGATTGTGTTCGACAATACCGATTAGTTTGCTACGCTCCCTCGGCTTCTTCCAGCCCTGTAAACTGAGGAGAGGTGCAGCTGAGCTGAATTAAAATCTGACACTGCTCCACATCACTCCAGATATAAGAGAGAGAAGAAATCACAGCCCAGTCACGAGAGTGTCCCAGCCAATGACAGTATATTGCCAATGGAAATACAGAGTGTGTGCAGACAGACAATCAATAAAACTGCAAGAGGCTCCAACAAGGGCAAGTTCCCTGGGTGATGTTTGTTATTCATTCGCAGCCTTGCTGTTAAACCTATAAAGCATGGACATACTCACAAAGAAAGGAGTGAATTGACAAGAGCAGTAAGGAAAAAACAACTACAAAAATGTACCTGCAGTAAAGTTGTATCTTGCTGAAAATCCCACCGCTTCCAATTCACCATCTGTAACAAATTTTATCCACAGATATCGGCCGCTACTCCTGATATCAGGCGGGCTGTGCTGACCGCAGTACCGTCCGAGTATCGGGGAGAAGCCAAACGGTCCATCCCGAACCTCGATGTTGTCAAATTTACATTCCCAAGAGGACTCGATTGAATAATTCTCCTCAAAGTGTAGATCAATACACTGCCGTGGAGGAGCTGGAAGGCACAATGAAAATAATGACCAACTAGCACACAGCAGGGTGTGAAATATTAGTCATGCTTCCATTGATGAACGTTCAACCTGTTTCATTATCAGCACTGCTCAATACTTCCAATCCTGGCTGTTAGTCAATTTATCTCTAAAACACCAGTACTGTGATAGTTATTAGCCTCTACATTCACTTTGGGGATTTTAATATCCTAATTATCTGTGCTGATCAATAAAATACCATCTCCTAATGTTAAAAATACCAGCCTGTCCAACACACCAATACATCTCATCACGGTCTAAAAATATACTGTGATTTCCCCCACAGGATAACCCCAGAAATGCTTTAGCTTTAGAACATATAGCTGAATCACGTCACTTTTTGAGAAGAGAATATTTACCTTCAAGGATGTAAACACACTCTGTGTCTGGGGGGTATTTGTTTGGGTAATTGGGAGAAGTGAAGAGCCCTCCTTCTGGTTCTTTTACCCACAATCCACATTGACCTGCAGGCTTCACTCCAGAGTTGTTTTTCACTTAAAGTAGAAACAGGAAAAAGAAAAAGTGAGAGGTTAAAGCTTTGAAGACAGGATATTTAGGAGTAAAGATGTGCAGCTGTAGTGATGGAGTTTACCTGCTGTATCCTTCCTTGTTGCCCCAGACAACCCAAGTATGAGAAGACTTGCAACAACTGTAAGAAAATAAAGACAATGCATTTTTGACAGAAAACTGTGACATGCACGTTTTTTTTTCTTCTGGGATTTCCTCTGTTTTGTGCACAGCTTGATTTCAGCTGATGGAGGGTTGAGTCAGCAAGGAGCACATTTCAGGTTCTAGGTTTCATGTACAGTGTTATGCTAATGATGCTAATTTATGCTAATGCAGGCCTATGCCTGATAGTAACATTAAAGAATCCCTAAACAACACACAATACCCAACTAGTTACAGCAACAGGCAATTCTTCGCATTTTATCAATTATGATTTATATATTGTGTAATGTCAAAACATGGAAGCATTTATAACGCTAATAGACTCCAAATAGCTGAGAACATAACCAATAAGCCTGTACTGTAACTCTGTGCAAACACATAATCTGAGTGATTCACCAAACTCCTTCCAAAAAATAAGTACCTAAATATTACAAAAAAAAGTAAACTACGACCAAAAGAGTACTAATAAAATAAGCAGAAAATAAATACAAATGATAAAAATAACTAAAAATGACCCAAAATTAGCGAATGGTAAAAATAGGAATAATTGACGAAATATAACCACAAAATGACTCTAAAATGACCAAAGAATTACTAAGTATTTACAAAAGAAAATTGATCAAAAATAACTAAAACATGACTAAAAATTTCCAAATAATACATACAAACGATTAAAAAAAATTACTAAAGAAAGTAAAACCAAAAAGGACCATGAAATGACTAAAAATTATTAAAAAAAAACTAAAACACTGACTTAAAATGACCAAATTGACTACAAATGGTAAAAATAAAGAAAATGACCTAAAAATTACTAATAATTATCAAACTAAAAAACTGGATGAAAAGCGATTGACTACCAAAACATCTAGGCTAGGCTATATGATGAGTTGTCACAAATCAGTTTTCTTAAAAAAACAGTTTTTTTACTCCCACAAAGTGAAGTTCATTTAAAAAAGAAAAGGAAACCCTAAAAGAACTTGCAGTGACCTTCAAGTTACAGGTTGCAGGATGCAGTATTTCTGTATCACCTCATGATATTCGTTCCATCGCCATTCTGCTCCTATTTTCAGTTTAAGCTGTTGCTCTGATATTTAGCGTCCGTTAACGCCGATTAAAGGATTACTCTACTTCTCCTTCGTTATGGGTACAAGCAAGCAATAAGAGCTTTGAGCAACTGTGCTTCAGCTGATGAACACGGATGGCTTACCGTGATGGAAGATGTGCCCATGTACCATGTCTGTTCCTTTCACAAACGTCTTCAGACTCAACTAATTCCATTTAGATTTAGGAATACTTGAAGAGAAAAAAAAGATTGAGATGAGAGTTTCTGAAAATGCACTCCGGCTCATACCATACAACCTTTCGGTGGAAAAAAAACAAACAAGCGAATTTACTCCTTAATAAAATCTTCAGTGGGAAACAAAAATTCCTTGCAGATGAACTAATCACCAGTTTCATATAAAACCAGAAACAGTTCTAAACACTCGCCCAATTTCCATCCAAGCGTTTCTAATTCCCTTTGGTGCTTTTGATGCACTGAAAGGATTAATAGTCCCGTCATCAGCCCTCCTCTAATCGCTCCACCTTTGCGATCTTTGGGAAAATATCATGGACAGCCTTGTTTTGTCCTCTTTGGTCCCTTTATCAGGAGAGCGGATCCTTCAGGAGCATGTGAAACCACGCACCACTCATCTCTGCAGCGTTTTCTTCACTCTTTTGCGGTGCGTAAAATCCCCTGGAAAACACCGGGTCGGGTAGCCCACACAATTAAATGGATTTTCGTTTGGGTTTCATTTGACGCGTTTGCTCCAAAAGCTGTTGTTCTGCATCCCATTCCTGTCTTCTATCAACTGGAGAGTCCCCGCCGCAGCGAGCGGGAGTTAATGTATGATCTCCCTCCTCGTCCGTTCATTCAACACTACAGCTGAGCCGTCTAATGCGCCACTATCCTCGCGTACTTCTGAAGCACGCATTCAAAACTTCTCCAGGACACGACTTCATCCGCACACACTCACACGCACCAGAAAGAGTAGAGAAGGAAGCGCGTATGTGTGCGTACATGAGTATGTGTTACATTATACGCACGCGCCGCAGAATTCATTTCAGCTCGTGGAGATCTGTCGCGCAATGGAAAATGGAAAGGTAAGCAGAAAAAGACATTGAGATATGAAATGGAAATGGAATAAAGAAGCACAAATATGTCAGAGGGTGAGTTCTATCCATCAGCATGATCAAACATGAAGCTGCAGAATGAAATAGACCGGAGAAATACAGCATTGTTATGTTTAAACAACTAGAAGCATAGCACGTCTTTCATCCTGCTTTTGCTCATCCACAGTCAGGCTTTGTTAAAACTCTTGCTTTTACCATCATTACATTGTCTTTATTGTATTTGGGATATAGTCTAAAATACAGCCCACTTCAAGGTTATCATGGATAACATCTTCAGATTCCCCCCTGCAGAAAAGTGACAAAGACCCATAACGTTCCTGAGGTGTGAGTGTCAAGATGTATGCATTGTGTAGCCGCTCCCACACCTGATGACAAAGCTGATCAGAGGGTGCCCAGGGACAAGTCAAGGGGCTCAGGCTCCCAAAATAGTTTTGGCACCCAGCAGACAATATCCATCTTCAGATTCTCCTACTGCAGAGGCAATCTTGGACCCAGCCCCCTCTCTGTGTGTGTGTGTGTGTGTGTGTGTGTGTGTGTGTGTGTGTGTGTGTGTGTGTGTGTGTGTGTGTGTGTGTGTGTGTGCGTGCGTGCGTGTGAGTGCGTGTGTTAATGTCACTGGTTAGCATCCGCTGGACAATTTGGATCAGCTTAAAATACACTGTTAATGAACCATCCTCCTCCTTTTGTAGTGTTATTATGCCCCTGATAGACTTGAGTACAAGGCTCTTTTCTGTCTCTCTTCCTCGTGCGTTTTATTCTAAACCCCTTATGAGATTTCGTAGATAAAGACGCACCATCATCTCTAACGTCCTGCTCTTAATTACATCCTGTCCCAGAGATGGGCCTGTTACTCACTATTCTAAAAGTGTTTGGTTTTTACAGCAGGTAATGCAGACTTTTCAGGAGCCATGCTGACTTTGAGAATACGTGAGTGGGAAACTCTTTTCAACTAATAGGCTCTTGCTAATCTGTTATACAGAACAATTTAATGGACTTGGGATTTAGACCTCCCTAACACAAGAACTGAAGCTTAGCCAGTCACTTTCTTGTCACTGTACAATCAACTCCCATGGAGCTTGAAGCCCACAGTGTAGCGTTGCTAGCTTTGCTTTCTCCAAAATTTCACAAACACAACATGGCTGAAAAAAATTTAAAATGTTAATTTCTCTGCAAGCCTACAGTCTGAGGGGACATCAATAATATCCGCGCCAAAATACAATGCAGTGCCCAAAGCTAGTTATTGATTAACAGTGGTGCTGTGGTGTCTGACAACTTTATAAGCACAACACCACACGTTTCTGATGGGTAAACTCTGAGATAAAACAGCAGAGCTATAAGGGAATTATTCAAATGAGGCTTATCTGGCCCACTGTATGCAACAGTGGCCCTGGAGAATTTAACAGCAGCCTCTGGTTTAGCTCTCCAGCATGTATAAACTGTTTGACTGAATGGCGCCGAGGCAGTGGGAGCATCTTAGAGAAATAATTCATTCAACAGCAGCCTCAAAGTCTGCCATTTTTAATTAAGGAAGTCTGTCATTTGGCAGAAGATAACTATTGTGCTGTGTCGGCCTAACCTAAATTTGTAATTGTAATCAGTTCGGGGAAATGGGACATCCATGCAGGCCGGGAACCACATGTTTAACATGCAGCACATACACGACTACACAGACAGGTAAACGTATCAATACATTACACAGGTACTGCTCTGTTTGCCGTTTTATCTTCAATTCAATCTCATGATTGCTCATTGTCCAGCTTGAAATCAAACAATTCAGTTTCTCCGGCTTGTTTTCCCAAACATCAAACTTCATAAGCTTCACTTAAAACATGCAAACAAGCCGTCACAACAAGTACATTATCTTGTAGCATATAGAAAGCAGCAAGTACCTTGTGATTGCAATTTGTTCATTTGGCTCAGACCTGATGTGCAAAAATGGGGATTCACCTTCTACTTTGTGTCATTCTAATGACACTGCCAGCACCGTTTCTTTTTGTCAGTGTAACAGGGGACAGCGCTAAAGCAGATAAACACTTAGGCTAATGCCTCCTGCCCGGTGGGACTCAAATTAACCTTATTAGTAATGCATTGAGCAGTTTGTTGGCCTTAAAAAAAAACACCATTTATTTGTCATTCAAGGTGCCTTGTAGTTCATTAATCAGGACCCAGTTACAAGAAACAGTTGCTCTGACCACGGGAAAATTTTGAGCTGCTGTTTATGCTACATTAGCTGTCTGGGTCTCTGGTGATAGACTGCCTTTATCCTGGCCCAGCACCTGGGGCCAGTGGGAAAATAATTCCATCAGATGATAGCCCATAAACTACCTGTGGCTTCATTTTTGTTGAGGTGCCTTTGTTAGTTTGCAATGCAGCATGCCATTATACTGTAAGTCCTGTGCTCTCTCACAAAAATGCACTAGGCCATCTTTTATTGTGCAAAATGACAAATAGTTAAAGAAAACTACATTTGACACAAAAATACTGATACTAAGTATTTGCAAGTTGCCAGTTATTTCTT
Source organism: Sander vitreus (assembly GCF_031162955.1). Classification (NCBI taxonomy): domain Eukaryota; kingdom Metazoa; phylum Chordata; class Actinopteri; order Perciformes; family Percidae; genus Sander; species Sander vitreus. Next base: position 13,131,884 of record NC_135876.1, read on the forward strand.
TATCGATTCATCTGCCAACTATTTTTTTGATTAATCAATTAATTGTTTGGTCTAAAAATGACAGAAGATAAAATTAAAATACACACAACACATTGCTTGTTTTGTCCAATCAACAGTAGAAAACCTATTTGATATTTTGGAACAGCACATTTTTGGAACAAATAGTTTTCCTGTCGATCGACTATTTGATTGATCGACAAATTGTTTTAGATCTATACTATCGACGTATGAAGGTGACATATGCAAATAATCAATAAATTATGCCAAATTATAGCATACATTTGAACAATTGTGGCTAACCAACACTGATTAGAGCTGAAATGTTAATGATCTGGTATGAAGAGGTTGTACAGTTATTACTGTATAATGACTGCAACCCTGTGATGAAGGGTCAGGAAAACTAATTGCAATTTACATCGACTTCACTATGTGTTTAAACAGTCCATATATGGTATAGAACATCCAGAAGGTCAAATGTGCTTTGTTACCTGTGCCTTCTATCACATTTACAGATGGAAGCAATATGTGCTCCATGTCCTTTGGGTGAAGAATTTAAAATGCAAGGCCACTACAACACACAATACTCAGTAGCCTACATGTGCCTACAGTTCAATCAGAGGCATCAGTCCATAGAGTAGTTAATACTGCATGGATATCTGGTTTGAATGCACAGTCAGAACAAAACCCTGCACATCTGGGACATTAATAAATCGCCCAGTGTTCCTAATGCTGACGACTAAAATCACATTTTGCGAGATAAACTTCAAATGTTTGATTCTAGCATAGTTTTGTTTGAGTTCTTCAAATTGCTCAATGCTAATTTTACTTTGAACTGCTCCACATTCATCTCTCTCATGTCTCCTCAATGCTGCAACTCATCTGTCAATCACTGTGACTTTATCCATCCAGCAATTAATCTCAGCCCAAGAGGGGCAGCTGCACTGTCTATGAACCTAAATGTCTGCTGAATTGCTATGCCTGGTCGGCAGATTTCTGCTGTAGTTATAGTATTATGAGTAGTTATATGAGAGGGGAATTTTCTTAGCACTTTTCAACAGATCTATTGTCCTCGTGCTTCCTCTACATGTCTTACACTCCGCCGTCCTGTCCATATGATCAGGCATGAAGAAGACAGTGACTCGCAGCTTCACAGGTGACCTGGATTTGGGCTAGCATACCCTCTGCAATATGTTCTGTTTCTAAAGCCCCAAGCCCCTGGGTTAAACTGACTGTGTAATTCGTCATTTGACCTCATTAGCCACTTGGTAGGGGTGCCATAGACACTGTGGGAGTGACACTCTGTGGGCCATAACACCCCTGATGGGGGAGTTAGATTCACCAATGTCATACAATCACAAAAACTGATTTTTTTTTGGGGATTGAGGTTGAGAGAGTGAAGCCAGAATCACAGCCGCCACTGATTCAGCCCTGTGTTTGTTGACAGCCTCCAACAAACCACAGTCAAATCGGATGCATTTCAAAACAGCAGAGTATGTTGCATGCAATTAATTTAATTTGCATTTATTAGAAACCCTAGTGATACCCCAGTCAGAACAGCAATTATCCAATCATAGCTTAGCAACCATAGTCACAGCAGGCTTGTCCAGCTTTGGATTCCTCTGCATGCCGAAACAATGTGCATGTGGCTCTAATAAGAGCGATACTTCACATTTAATGACCAAAAAAACAGTATCAGGAATGGATTAAATGGTTTATCTGCTCTAACATAAGCTTCAAATGTTAGCATGCCCAGCTGACTAGCTTACTATAAATGTTATCTCCAAAAGGCAAAGGGCATGTCATGCCCTCTGCATGTTGTGGGGTTACAACTAACATTTGAACAATAATTGTTCAGGACTGGATCATTCAGCCAGTGGGAGCAAAGATGCAAGTATATCAGAGTTTACAGTAACTGTGATGGCCGCCCCTGCTGCCACACAGCTGATTTAAATGTGGGTAACCCCACTTATACACCTTAGTTTGCTATAGTTTACACTTAATAGTTCATCTTCTCCTCATTGAGTTTGTTGACTTTTTGACCTCATGCACATACATCAGCCAACAGATAAATGACATCATACTCAAAGTGTGCACATTTAGTTAACTTCTGTACAGTCACACTAGTGTGTCTTTAGATGAGTTTGCCTTTGTTCAAATTTCTATGTCTTTAAGTTACCAGTGCTGAGGCTGGCAGGATGGAGCACAAGATGCAGAGCAGAGCTCTTAAATACAGGAAGAGGCCAATCAGAATGTCCCAAGTGCCCACCACATCAAAGGGGGGACTGTGTATTTTAGGCAAGAGATTTTAGGCACGTTCAGCCCCGACAAATGGATTAAACCAAATCCCAAAACATTACTACAGCTCTTGTGAAATGGGTGGCAACTAACTGCAGACCTGTCAGCATCGTAGAGGACTCGGGTCTTAAAGACGTACTACGGTTGGCATGTTCTGACCCGTCTTATACACTGCCGTCGAGGGGGACAGTAGTTTCACGCACACACAGCCTGTATGACACGGAAAAAGCAGCCCAACTGGAACTGCTGCAAGGTGCTGCAAACGCTGTCTCATTAACAGGTGATCACTGGACGTCAGTGAGTAATCAAAATTATTTAGGAGATACTGCACACTATATTGACTCTGGTAAGGATAGAGATTTTTAGTTAGGTACTTGGAGGAATTGTGCAATAATGACAGAGTCACACATTTTTCTTTTGTTTACAGTAAATAAATACTAAACAAATACAAATCTTAAAGTCAAGTTCATAAAGTAACTTTCTTTGCATTCATTTGATTCACAATCAAGATACACTAGTAAGAATGGCTTTCCATTGTTAATATGTACGTAAAAACAGTTCTGAAATGCAGAATTTTAATCATGTGATAAAATATGTGATTAATCGCGATTAAAAAAATTAATCGTTTGACAGCCCTAATTATTATTTATTTTGGATACAGAGTTTTCAACCGGTATCACAGCTGATACAATCTGCTAGAGATAGTCATTTCAGCTGACACAATCCACATTCATTGGCTAGAACTAAGAAACCTTTTTGTTAACTTCTGTGTGAAATCAAAGATCCATTATTTAAAACCATTATGAAAAATAGTTAGTGGTAAATTTGCCAACTTTATGCTGAGGTCATTGTGTTAATGAAAATGATGAATATGCTTTTTTTTTTTTTTTTTTAAATCACACTTCCTCCCTCCCCTCTGTGGAGGTGTAAAAATGTTATTCATCCTGTGTTAAATTAACCCCGCTGCACACACTGGCATGGAGAGAGATCGTTTCTGCTGAAATGCAAGGTGAGCTCTGTGTAGTGTAGGTGAGAGATGACCTTTTCTATTGCCCCCAATGTTTAAAGACACGGCTTGGCTGCTAAGATCCTCTCACCCTTAAATATCCCCGCTGCGTTTCCACATTGTCAGGTACCTCAGTATTTGCTCATGGTACATTTCATTCAGTTGAACTGCAGTCAATGATTGAAAATGTCACAGTGAGGTGAGGATTACATTCACTTTAAATCAGGATTACAGGTGCTGGTCATATAATTAGAATATCATGAAAAAGTAGATTTATTTCAGTAATTCCATTCAAAAACTGAAATTTGTATATTATATTCATTCATCAGACACAGAGTGATATTTTTCAAATGTTCATTTCTTTTAATTGTGATGATTTAACTGACAACTAATGAAAATCCCAAATTCAGTATCTCCGAAAAGTATGAAGATGAAAAGTATGAGCATGTACAGCACTCAATACTTAGTTGGGGCTCCTTTTGCCTGAATTACTGCAGCAATGCGGCGTGGCATGGAGTCTATCAGTCTGTGGCACTGCTCAGGTGTTATGAGAGCCCAGGTTGCTCTGATAGTGGCCTTCAGCTCTTCTGCATTGTTAGGTCTGGAGCATCGCATCATCCTCTTCACAATACCCCATAGATTTTCTACAGGGTTAAGGTCAGGCGAGTTTGCTGGCCAATTAAGAACAGGGATACCATGGTCCTTAAACCAGGTACTGGTAGCTTTGGCACTGTGTGCAGGTGCCAAGTCCTGTTGGAAAATGAAATCTGCATCTCCATAAAGTTGGTCAGCAGCAGGAAGCATGAAGTGCTCTAAAACGTTCTGGTAGACGGCTTCATTGACCCTGGACCTCAGAAAACACAGTGGACCAACACCAGCAGATGACATGGCACCCCAAACCATCATGACTGTGGAAACTTTACACTGGACTTCAAGCAACGTGGATTCTGTGCCTCTCCTCTCTTCCTCCAGACTCTGGGACCTTGATTTCCAAAGGAAATGCAAAATTTACTTTCATCAGAGAACATAACTTTGGACCACTCAGCAGCAGTCCAGTCCTTTTTGTCTTTAGCCCAGGCGAGATGCTTCTGACGCTGTGTCTTGTTCAAGAGTGGCTTGACACAAGGAATACGACAGCTGAAACCCATGTCTTGCATACGTCTGTGCGTGGTGGTTCTTGAAGCACTGACTCCAGCTGCAGTCCACTCTTTGTGAATCTCCCCCACATTTTTTTAATGGGTTTTGTTTCACAAGCCTCTCCAGGGTGCGGTTATCCCTATTGCTTGTACACTTTTTTTCTACCACATCTTTTCCTTCCCTTCGCCTCTCTATTAATGTGCTTGGACTCAGAGCTCTGTGAACAGCCAGCCTCTTTAGCAATGACCTTTTGTGTCTTGTCCTCCTTGTGCAAGGTGTCAGTGGTCGTCTTTTGGACAGCTGTCAAGTCAGCAGTCTTCCCCATGATTGTGTAGCCTACAGAACTAGACTGAGAGACCATTTAAAGGTTTTAAATGGTTTAAATGTTTTGAGTTAATTAGCTGATTAGAGTGTGGCACCAGGTGTCTTTAATATTGAACCTTGTCACAATATTCTAATTTTCTGAGATACTGAATTTGAGGTTTTCATTAGTTGTCAGTTGTAATCATCAAAATTAAAAAAAAGAAACACTTGAAATATATCAGTCTGTGTGGAATGAATGAATATAATATACAAATTTCACTTTTTGAATGGAATTACTGAAATAAATCAACTTTTTCATGATATTCCAATTATATGACCAGCACCTGTATGTATATATATATATATATATATATATATATATATATATATATATATATATATATATATATATATATATATTTTGTGGGTGGACTCCAGGAAGAATAGCTGTGGCTACGGCCCCAGCTAATGGAGATCCCAATAAATCAAATCATATAGATTCTGGCTGTGAGGAATAAAAGTCCGTAGGGGTTCATTTCTTTCAGCACTATAAACAAACAAAGCAATCTGTATTTTCTTTTATGTTTGTTATATAAAATGACTTGAATTTCCAAGAAGAGCTTTCTCATCTTCCTTATAGCCACTGCTGCTTTAGAAGCTGTGCGATGTGAAAGAGTCCTAACCTACTCATTGATATGTGAAGTCAAGTCATGGGTGTGTGACAAATTCAGTTTTCTGGGGCACAGGGCAGCAGTTAACGTCTATAACGTAAGAAAATGATTTTGTCTAAGTGAAAGAGGAAAGTTTTATATATATTATTTGAAGTTTACTTTGATTTCATAGAGTATCTGAACCCATAGAGCAGAAGGCACTGAGTTAAAATTTAGCCATTTAGCTGTCACTGTTCTAGATGTTACGTTCATCTTTTTTTTTGTTACCTGAATTAATAAAAGCAGCTTTCTTAAAAAATATCCAATATGGGCAGAAATGTAGTTCCTCAGCTTAGGTCCTAAAGTTTTCATGCATTATGAATCATAAACAAATTTGTGACATAAAATGAGAGAAATCTGAAATCAGCAGTCAGTTTCTCTGGCATTCTTGTTAGGTATTTTACTGTAATTTATCGTTAAAAAAAGTGCATAACTGCCTGTTGTCATACACTAACCTTGTCTCCTATTAAATTACATCTATACATATGTTTTGCCAAATACATTTTGAGGCAAAGGTGATGCTGCCTTGATTATATTCAGTGAAAGAAAGAAATCTATAAAACACACACATATATACAGTTTTATATATATATATATATATATTCGCCTACATATATATGTATGTAATTTACTGAATTTCACAGTAAATGACTAAAATGAGCTAAAAACTGGATTTCTTTCAATGCATTGATTTAAAAAACAAAACAAAAAAACAACAACAACATGGTAGTGGTAGCATATGGATTCATGAGGGAATCATAGGCCTGCCCAAATGTTGCAATATGGCAGATAAATAATTCATCTCCAATGCGGCTCTTGCCATATTGCCTTGATCCCATACCATGTACACTTCATAAGATGCTGGTAAGAATTATTTTCCGGTGGTTTCTCATCTGAATTAACTGATTATTTTTACATTTTCTGTACTGTAGCACATTTGTTCGTTCGGTATGAATGGCTTTGATTATACATAAAACAAAGCCATTATGTTATGTACAAACTATATTGTCATTATTTATAATAAAAGAGGCTTATATTGACTGTGTGTTGTACTGGTCAACATTTTAGCCTGCAGCCTTTTGTAAGACTTAAAATACAAAATAAATAAAAATGTAATTTAAATTTTTTTTTTATATTCTTGGTGTAGATGGTTTATCGCACTTTCTGGACAACAGTGTTCTACAACAGTGTAGCAGCACATTATCTGTATAATTTGTTTGTAGTAGGTTATTTGTCAACTTTACTGCATTCTTGCCATTAGGCCTGTTGGTGTTATCTCATCACTAGTCTTGCTTTGCCAGGCCTTCCTCCACCGCAGCGCTGTGGAGGAGGGTCTGGCTAGTCCACACAGCATTCCGGGATGGGAGAAAAACATGCTCTGGTTTATTGCCATTTCTTTAAACCAATCACAATCGTCTTGGGCGGAACTAGGCGCCAGGAAAAGCCGCGGTGCTGCTGCAAAATAGCCTCGGGAAGGAACTTGTTTTGGTGGAACGGGTACGTTTAAAGTTGTTTTAGTCATGCAACAGAAAACTCAGATTGGACAGATAGTCTAGCTACCTGTCTGGATTTACCTTGCAGAGATCTGAGAAAAGGTTAACCATAGTCCAAATAAATCACAAATGTTGAAGCACTATAGGAAACAGCAGAGAGGAGAAAAGATAGTATAGAGGAAAATAAAAGAGGATGTGAGGGAAGGGTAGAGAGTAGAGAAGAGGAAAGGGAAGAAGAGCTATGATTAATGATGACTGTAGAAAAGATGGCCAAGGTGGTTAGTGAAATTAACAGGGGCTTAGCCAGCAGCAGACCACAGGGAGTAGAAGATGCTTCACACGTGCATACCAACTCAGATCCAACTTGTGTGTGTTCAGAACTGTTACTGCATAAACACCCATGCAGTTAGATGCAAATATAGACATACGTGCTGCAGCAATCTGAAATATAGACTTGACACAGCCTGTAAAATACTGCATAGCGAATGTCAGTTGCTAATCGCCCCCTTGCTTATGCACGCTGCAGTTTACGATGATAACAATGTCCGATTTAACAATCAAAATGTTTGGTTGGACCGCAGCAAAGCGTGGACAGCCCTATATATGGAAAGTCTGTCCCTGACTTACTGAGCGAGTGATGACGTTTCACCATTTTTCTTTGAGTGTTGGAGTTTCCACCTTGTCCAGTGCTCTTTCAAAATGAATAGGTACAAACTGTCCTCAATGACAGCCTTGGGATGTTTTTTACTGCCAAAATTTAGCTCATTGGCCTGTCACAGTCTAACTATATACTGTGGTTTAACCTCATCTTAAGGGGTCCTAGATTTCAGACAACGGTAGACAGAAGCAGGCTTCTCACTTCCAGCTGGCAACCATCAATTTTGACGGCTGAAACTGTCACTAGCATATTTTACTGTAACTAGCAAATTATCGTTGAAATCTCTGTGTCCAGAAACAAGAACAAAATGTGCACTTGGTGGCTTTCTACAGATCATGCTAAAAAAGGGAGGCTAAAACTAAAGGTTAAATCCAACAAAAAGTCAGCATCCTCACCAGCTGATGATCCATTGTAGAAGACATGCATGGAAATAAAAGCAGCAGCATGGTTTTGTACTGCAGGGTAGAGCTAGTTAGCACAGGAACACACTTCATTCTTTCAGAAAGACCGATGGAAAGGAAATACTGAATTAAAGTTAATTTGTCACGACAGGATTGGACCCAAAAGCATGTAGACAGGATGAGTTTAGTCTATGTCCACGATGTTCCACTTCCAGGATTGTTCAGGTACCCCAGGAAATTCCGCCGAATGTCTTTAATTTGTGTCCATGCCCGTCACCTTCCGCGTTCTTTGTGTTGGAATTTTTAACTCTGGTCTATTCATGATAACTATGGTTAACTGCTGCTCAGATCTCTGCAGGGTAAATCCAGACAGCTAGCTAGGCTATCTGTCCAACCTGACTTTTCTGTTGCACTACTAAAACAACTTTTGAATGTACACATGTTCCACCAAAACAAGTTCCTAGGCACCGTTTCTTTGTGCTGCGCTTAGCGCTGCCCAAGATGACTGTGATCGATTTAAAGAAATGCCAATAAACCAGAGCACGTTTTCTCCCATCCCGGAATGCTTTGTAGACTCGCCAGACCCTCCTCTGCAGAGCCTGTGGAGGAAGGTCTGGTAATGCAAGACTAGGATGAGTTCAGTGATTTGAAGATAGATAGATAGAGATTATATATATACATATATATATATATATATATATATATATGGGCTGTCAAACGATTACACTTTCTTTATCACGATTAATCGTTGAATTTCTGTAGTTAATCACGATTAATCGCATTTTTTAATCACGATTAAAATTCTATTATTTTGCATTTCAGAACTGTTTTTAAGTACATATTAACAATGGAAAGCAATTATTACCAGTGTATCTTGATTGGGAATCAAATGAATGCAAAGAAAATGACTTTATGAACTTGATTTTAAGATTTGTATTCGTTTATTATATATTTAATCTAGTCACACATTTGAATCTAGAGTCAATATTAGGGTTGGGTATTGTTTGGTTTGGATACCGGTGCTAAAGCGGTACTTTTAAAACGGTACCGGTGCCTTAACCGATACTTTTTAAGAAAGTAAAAAAAAAAAGAAGGGTGCTAAACAGTTGGCGACATTAAAGAACGGCTTGTTTATTGCTAAGGCCATATCGTCAAAATTAAATGTTTAATAATAATGTAATCACTATAACAATAACTTATTTCACTAGTAAATAGCTGTTGAATTACAAAAACAACCACCAGATGGGAAAAAGGCATTTAACAACAACTTTGAATGCACCACGAGACTGTAAATTACCAGTTTCATTGAACGCACCGTCTGTGTTTTTCCAACAACAGCAGCTGCAGATTGTTACATCCCCGTGTTGAATCCTCTACAGTGAAATACAGACAAACTTTACACCGTTTACTGTTAGCTGTCAGCATTTTAACCGTGTTTAATCCAGCTACTAGCTAGCGGTAGGCTAACGTTAGCTGCTGTCGAGTATAGTGTTAACTAGCGTCACGTGCATCAATGTTTGCCTGTAACGTCTGTTTCAGAGCATCAGAGAGAAGTGCAGGCATATCAGTGGCACCAGAATGAGGCACCGAAATCCGCGTTGCTATTCCTGCAGCAGCAGGATGTGTTACGAGGAAGTACGGCAAAATAGTAGCCTGACAGCAGGCAAGTATCAAAACCGGGAAGGCAGTCCAAACTGACGGAATAGTGACGAGGGGCAGGTGTTCAGTAGATCACAGAAGCCAGAAAACACAGGCAAGAAGCACATGGCACCTTTGACAAACTGTTGAGGAGCAGGTGAAAAAGGGCCGGTTATGTACTGCAGGGCTGATGAGGAAAGTGGGAACTGGTGTGTAGGTGGGAGAGGGAATGTCAGGTAAGCCAGAACTGGCAAATAAGTCTTGAGGGCATCTAGTGGATGGTTCTAGGATGGCAGGTCTGGGGAGAGAGAGGAGAGTACAAGGCCTGGGGGGAGTGAGCAGTGGCTGGAGAATGGGATAGAGAGCCAGGCAAAACAACAACTAGAAAGTTCTCATGATAGCATTGAAAGCGTGAAAGTGACGTCATATGCTCTTTAAACCAGACAGTGGATGGCCCGATCCTGAAGGGGGCTTTTCTAACATAACCTGTAACCCCAGGAAAAATGTAGTTAGGAATGATAAAGTGCTTGGCTTTGGAAGTAATGCTACGTTATCATAACTACTGTAGGCAGTGTAACGTGAGGGTTCGATATGTGGTGGTTGTATCACTCTAAATAAGAAGAAACAGCTGGACAAATTACTTTGTTGAGCAGCACTTTACTGTTTTTCACACTTCATCAGCTCCACAACAACAACACTTCGTCGTTTTACTGTATTACATGTAGTTGAACTAACAATCAGACGCTAGCAGAACTTAGATTCAGGCAAATGCGAGGAAAACCACAGAGGTAGATTCATAACCGCTGATGTAAGTTTGCAAATACTGACCGTGTAAACACAACCTTAGCAAATTAACTAAAATATATTAATTAATTTGTAAACCTTACAGTAATAAATCTAATTAGCTGTACAAGCTTGGTTTGGTCATGTGAAGAAATCCAAGTCAGACTTGCTTTTTTATATGAAGATATGAGTATAATGTACAAACTGCACTAACATTGGTGAGGTGTCATAGCACCAAAGCTTCAATTCCATGGAAATAATCAACTAATTGGAATGGACAAACAATCAATGAGGCTAGAAATCCCTTTAAGCTACACTCAAATCAATGATTTTAATTGTGCTGCGAGACACATCATTCTGGTGTTTTAATCAATCTTTTCAGCATTCACCGAAAGCTCGTCATGAGAGCAGCTGAACCCCCTCGGACTAGAGCAGGAGGATAGTGCTGTCAGTAACAGATACGATTTTTGCTCGCTAATAGATTACTTTAATTGCTAAGAGGCTACTCTGATGTTAGAACAAAACGTTTATGTTGTAAAACCCATACATCAGACAACTAATGAACATCTGAGCAGTAAAGTAAAAAACATTTGTAATTATGTTTTTAATATAAGAAGGCAATCCTATTACCCCCTGTGAAAATGGCAGCACATCTCTCTGATAAACTAACCACAAATGCAAAAGTAGATTTTATTTTAAATTACTTCCCTGAAAGTGTATCTAGCCTACGGCTTTAGCATTATAGATGTGAGGAAATATGACTTTATACAAATCTCATCCTCACTGATTAGCTATAATTTCTTTTGGTTTTGGTTTGCCAAGTAAAATCCATTTACCCAATGCCCCACTGCTGCAAGTAACACTAAATTTCACACTCATCAGAGCAATACAGTGTAATGTATTTACAATTCCAGTTAGATTTAAGAGTTGGCCCTAAATTAATGTAAAAGGTTATTTGTTAATTGCTGATTTGAGCTGACTGTTGCGGTTTCTCTGTCCTTCATATTGACAGCTCAGAACCCAAGAGACAGCAGCAGCAGCAGCCTTGGTGGTCCCCGGTGCTGCCTGCCTGTAATGAATTGGTGTCACTTAAGACTGAGAATGTTTTCAGAAGTTGAATATTGATAGATAGGTCAGGCCACAGGCCCACGCAGCCCATTAGGGACTCTGTGTGATTATTTGGAGGCATGCAGTCCAAAGTTTCTAATTAAATGTTTAGGTATAGACAAACAACCTGTTTACTGCGTAATTCATTGCCTTCAGTGGTGCAGTGCGGGCAGCAAGCACATAACATTGTCAGCTGCCACTCTTGGCGTGGCTGTTCTCTGACTCCCAACATTGGCAGCAGGTACCCCAGGACACAATAGAATATGTGCAAATATACACACATGTTTCACACACACACACACACACACACACACACACACACACACACACACACACACACACATAAAGACAGGTAGGAGAATGCACACATCATGACCTCACAGAATATTCTGATAATTGTGGCCCAGTTGAGACTGATTTAAAAAAAAAAAAAGCTTTTCTGAAAAGTTCTGATATAATTTACAAGACTTTTATTTATTTTTCCATTACAAAAATATGGTAAGAATCAGATAATAATAATAACACACTATTGGTTCCAAAAGTAAAAATTAAAGTTTTAGTGCAGAATAATAAGTAATGTTAGTGTTTGTAACTTTTGTGGACCAAAATTAAATTAGGCCTAAAGTATGATGTAGTTCCTATTTCCAGACCTTGTGCGGCTCCAATAAGCTCCATAAATGAAATAGAGAGTTTTAGATGTTGGCAGTGCAGGTACAGTATAGGCTTACATGTAGTTTTTTGACATCTTATTTAGTGGAGATTGCTGGGAATTCCACAGTACGCAGTGAGTAAATGCTGCCTGAGATGCTTACTTGAGAAGCCCTTTAGAGTCTGGTAAGTCAACAGAATGCAGTCTTATGTTGTGGTCGCAGTTGATTTTATTTGACTCGTAATAGTAGTTCTGAATTGGGTAAGTAAGCAGAAATGGGATATAATTGGTAGAATCTTCCTAACACTTTGACTCTGAGAACTGGAGATTACATGAAAACACATTTCTGGAGGGAAATAATATGGATATTAAAAGGGGAAAGAAGGAAACTGATAATGAGAGGGTAAGGAAGTTTTTACATTTAGCCACTTTTCTAGCACCTTATGTTAGAGGTGAATTTAAGATTTTATGGATCACTTTTAAAGCCCAGCACACTGAGCAAGATTCCTGACATTTTACATCCTACAGTACATGTCAGACCTTATCCAGTCTCTTTCCACATGCAGGTTAAACTACACACCAAAGGAGAGCAGACCTTATTTATCTACAGAAGGAGCCTGGGTCCATTTCCGGCTTGAATATGTTTATTCAGTTCTGGAGACTCTTTGGCTGTAATCAGCTTGCATAAATCTCTTTGATGATAGCCACTAGAACATCTGCTGGAGCAATAAAAAAAATCCAGGGAGGCAATAAAATGTCTGGCTGAACATATGCGAATGGAAATGTGAGTTGTTCTGAAAAGTTTGTCCCAAAGTAATTGCCACCATGTGACTATGTTATTTATGAATTCATATAAGGATCATATTGAATGTCGCAAAGCTGATGTTATTCCTGTTTCTGCGGCATGATGATCCCCCCAAAGCATGATGAGGTTAGTTGAGATTGGTGGGGGTTCAGAGTGCTGAGCCAGCTTTGTCCTTCACCAAGTATTTTTCTCTCTCTCTGTCTTTCCCTCTTCTCCAATACCTATCTTTCTTTTCACTAAAAACACACACACACAAGTTCAGAGTGTGCAGCACGATGGATGACTGCAACGCTCTTTACCTGGAAAAATCAGGGTTGAACGGTACAACGATTTGTCAGAGGTGTGTGTCCGTGCAGATTAGTTTGTGCGTATCCGTATTAGTGTTGGGCAAGTTACTTGAAAGATATAATCATCTACTTATCACATTTTACTCAACAGCAAAAGTAATTAGTTATATTACCTTACTTTCCTTACTTACTAAACCCAGCTCCATCAAAGGTGTCATATATTTGCATATACTGTATTTAACACATGTACAAATGGAGCAAATTGTCAAGTAAGCATTACTGGGATCAGCTTTGATGAATTTGAAATTGTAACCTCACCGCTTAAAGCAGGAGATCCACGGATACTCAACACATACAGTATACTCCAAACAATGACAGAGGCATTATTCCAGGCTTTAACATTAAAGCTATAGTGCATAGTTTCTGTCGCCCCCATCTGGAATTCTAAGTAATGACAACAAAACTGTCGGCGCGTCCACATGATACAGCCTTCCGTGATCGCGCACGCGCCTCCCACCCATCATCACAATCATGCAATTGCTAGTAGCCAAGGAGGACACAGAGGAGTAAAAAAATATGATGGACTCTTCAGAAGAGGAAATTATCTTCACTTGAGTTTCTGTGCATGAAAGTCGCCGTACGCCACAATCTTCTGAACATAGCCATACTGAGAAATACAGAGAGAGTTGTGTGGAGCTGATAGTCTTAATTATATTAATTAGCTTTGTAGCAACTCATTTGGCAATGGTTTGAATGTAATGGACGTTTATTAATATAAAAAAAAGTTACACACTAAAGCTTTAAACATGCAATAGCAGATTTTTTTGGTCACTTGGGGGAAGCATTGACATATCACCTTTTAAGTAGTCTGTATCCACAACGTTCCACTTCCGGGATTGCTCCGGTACCGCCGTAAATTCCGCTGGATGTCCCTCTTTTCGGCCTGATGTCCGTTACCTTCCGCTTTCTTTGTGTTGGAATTTTAAACTTTAGCTGCTATATGCTCCACTAGGTTCACCAGCTAGACACTAACTGTGTCTGACTGTGCTGTGCTGAGCAGGTAGTGTATAGTGGGCTTTAAGAGCTTTTTTGCTGAGAACAATGCTATGAGAGCCGCAAGAGTGAACCAAAACAGTAGTTTCTGGCCAGACAGGTGATGGTTTTTAGGTAAAGTTAAAAGCTTGAGCCTGGAACAATGCCTCTGTCATTTTTTGGTGTAAGCTGACTCTTACAGTACTCATTTCTGCAATGCATTATTAAGTATTACACTGATGCTTTTATCACTTTTGTTGGTTTGTGCATGCGTTTTACAAGATTGAACCTACGCTGAAGGCCACTGCTTGTTACTCTGAAACCTATTTTAAGAAAAAGGCATTTCCTCGCATTTCTATCTGCTCATGTGATTAAAGTTTAATTTAGGCCAACTAGGACATGTTAAGTCAAACATTATGAGACTGTCTAAGCTAAGGGTCTATGAAATGTCTGCCCGCTTGCCTCAGTGTGCCCGTTACAAAACAGCAATTAAAGCAACATCGTGTTCTCGCTCAACCTCAGGAAAAGAACCACGGGGGGCATTCACATTCAAAGCATATTGCTTTGTTACAAATATGACTTTGCCTTTTATGACTTTTAGAGACAACTGTCAGTGACAAGTGAGATGCAAACAACTGTGCATCTCAGTCTTAGAGCTTTACTCTTGTCTAATTAAATCCAAACAGTTTGGTAGTAACATTCCTACATGCCAGAATTATGGCAGCATTGCTTCTACTGATACAACATGAGGCAGGCAACCACATATGGGTTCTGTTGTGATTACAAGAGAGCTGGAGTAAAACAGAAAAAAGAGATTTGTTATTTTTGGAGAAGGTTGAGAGGGTATGCATTTAGATCGATTTTACAACTGAGGAAGCTGTTCCCAAATCATCTAGTCCCTCTTATCATGTGTCAGGCCGAGTTAATTGTGTGAGAGTGGTGTGGATGGGTGTCTGTGACTGGATAATTGATCCATTTTCTGGGTGTAAAAACCACCCACTGAGCAGGGG
Organism: Sander vitreus; assembly: GCF_031162955.1. Classification (NCBI taxonomy): domain Eukaryota; kingdom Metazoa; phylum Chordata; class Actinopteri; order Perciformes; family Percidae; genus Sander; species Sander vitreus. The sequence continues at coordinate 13,147,198 of NC_135876.1, forward strand.
CGAAGATAAAGCTTCAGAAAGCATACACAATGCTGTAATCTCCCTCTCCACTCGCCACGGTGCGGCATAGAGCTGTGGAATTTTTGCCATGTAGCAGCAGAAGCCCTGCTGAGGGCTGAGGAACAATTTGGATGCCTCGCTTTCATTTTCAGTCTGAACTCTCTCAAGGGAATTGACAGTTCATCTAGGTACAAGACCCCTTCAAAAAAAGAAACAAAAAAAGCTTTATCCGTCGTTAAGTAATCGAGCACAATTCATGGCAAAGCAAACTCAGCGTGTAAATTGTGGAATATGTCTCTGCCTTGTGTGAATTATTAATTTGCTTTGTATTTCACAAACACAATGCAATCACCTCCTGTGACACGGGGCAGCCCCTGAATGTGAAGTATATTTTTTTGCTGAAATTTCAACTGGCCGTTTATCAAAGTATAGCTGCAGTGTTGTGTCAGTGTGCCTTGGCTCAAACAGGATATTTTGCTTCCATGTGTTTAATGTCTCCGCCACAGCAAACTCCCACAGTGCTTTGGGAAAGTGCTAGACATAGGCAGTGTGTGTTTAGTTGTGTGTGTGTGTGTGTACACACTGGTGAGAGACACAGAGGGGGTGTGTGTAGCTTTCTTGCTCGGGCTTGTGTGTGAATGAAAATATGTCGGAGAGAAGGACAGGGGCAGACAAATATTTGTGTGTGCAGAAAGTTTGTGATGCATATGTGGCAGTGTTTTGCTAGAGAGCTGCAGACAGCGGAGTAATAGATTAGGGAGGAAGTAGGGGAAATTTCAGATTACTCACAGCTTTGGTGGAGTAACAGAATGAGAACATTATGTACCAAAAATCAAAATTACCCATTTGATCTGCCAATTGACATGACAATTTTCTCTGGGCTTGTGCATCTCTTGTGCATTTCAGTAATTTTAGCTCAGTGAGCCTTAAATCTGCCTTATCTGTATGGATATCTCTTGTGTTATGCTGACATCTCCACAGGTGCACACAAACATGACTGTGACATATTTATGCCATTAAATGCTTATTTTTCTCATTCTTGGTCATGGGCTGCTGTTATATGTGATCTGTTATGGCATATGTGCTGTGCGCACCACCATCTGAAATGTCCACCAACAAGCAGATTTGCTTGAGGGGTTTATTACAATGCTAAACTAACCTGGGCTTGTAGAACAACAAAACACAGCTACTAAAGGCTATCAAATCATTAATTATATTGTCTCTCTCTGTTTAATGTGAGAATAAGACTTAGCTGGCCTGGATAAGTGTATACTTTCCTACCTAAGAGGGCTTGTGCTGTGTTAAACTTACTCACCCAGCCGCTGTGTCGTTTAGCATTTCCGGCCTGCTAGAGTCGGTCATCAGGAGCGACAGCCGGCTTGTGTGCTTCGAGTGGCTCCAGCGTCTTGCGTTGACTTCTTCACCAACCCGTTCCTTGGTGTTTAGTTTAGGTTTTAAAAGGTGTATTTACAAAAGTTGCGTTGGTGGAAAACAAGAATATGCTTGTGCTATGCTATGCTGAGTCTTTGTCTTCAATAGTCTTACCATGTGGTAGCGTGTCTTTTCAGCATCAGTATGCAGTGTGCCCACTTCCGTCTTCCTCCTTCCAGAATCAATCTCAATCTCTCCCACACACCTGCCATGTCTGGGTTAAATCAGCTTCACACAAATACGTCCCCTCATGTGTCATATGTCATATCAGTTCTGACCCTTATCAAAACTAACCACATAACTTCCAGAAAGACCTAGACTGATATCATTACCGGTTCCTCAAAATGATTTAAACTAATCCAGCATGGGTGTTGTGTGTTTTAGTGATTTGTGCATGTGTGAAAGAGACACAATGTGTGTGTGTGTGTGTGTGTGTGTGTGTGTGTGTGTGTGTGGTTTGTGTGTGCATGTGTCGTTATTTGAGCCTATTCCTCTGCATGCCGGTCTCAAGGCCACATCATTAAAGTAAGAGGGCTGTAATTAGTGAGTCCATGCATATTAAACAGCACCCCACATCTCCAGACCCGGCAGCCTTGAAAAACAGCACTCTGCTGTCACTTGCAGCCAATAAGCCACTGCTAATGTCCAGAAGGTTGCACATATTACCCACAGAGCACTGGTGGTGTTTAGCAAACCAAAATCAGTAGTCAGAGATTCCTTCTTTAGCTGCTAACCTTTTATCGTTATATTGGTTATACTGTAGTAAGATTAAAAGAAAAAAGAAAAACAAAGGGAAAAAAGTCCTCCGATAGCTGATAGTAAAGGCAACATAGAGGACTGCGTACAAGAAAGCAGAGATGACAGATGAAACAGCAATCAGAAGGTGCCATCAGTGTGTCAAGTAATCACAGAGGTGCATCCATCTGTGTTGTGTGGGCTGCACTCAACACAATAGAGAGGAAATGAAGAGGCTCCACTTTTGAGGGGAACCACTACAGCGTCAATTTAAAAGGTGCTTCGCTATAGGAGACAATGGATTAAAAAAAGCTTGTGTACTATAGTGATGGCCATGTGGAAGACCAATTCAATCTGAAATTCAACTGTTGAGTGCTTGCTCCTCAGACATTCATGTTTGAATGTCCCTATCCACATTTCCTCCACATATTTACTACCTTCGCAGACCTTTGTGTTGAGTGTAACAGCCACGCAATAAAACTCAAATTATTTAGGACCAAAGGATCTGGAGTTGGGACAACTTGTAATTAACAAGCACATTGGTATTAGCCACTTCTTCCACACATACACTGACACATACAGTACACACCACCAAGTAGTGACAATCAGTACAGCCGCTATATGGTTATTTAGGACTTCACAGCCTTTATTTCTTGTGCAGTGGCATCTCTCTGTGTGCAAGGTCTTACTATTTCCACTACAGTTTTGCTTTATGGTCCCTTCAGCGTGTGTAATTTACTGCATAATTGATGATTATAATAATAGATAGAACTATATTAAGGGTTTTAACAGATGTCACATTTGCAATTATAACGAGATAGTTGAGATAGCGACATTATGTGGTTGTCATTGACTCTTATTGTTGTGATACTGATGTACTTAAGCCATCATACAAGCACATAGTACAATAATAAGGTATCAATTAATGCCATCTAAATGACAGCTAATAAACATTCTCACTCAATTTAAAGAGATTAAATACACATAATCCTCTCCACCATGTCCATGTTTGCTTATTGCATTGCACCAGCAATTATCAGCAGACTTTGCAAATGAGTCCATACTTTCAACAGTATTACCACAAAATGATGAGATAACATTAACTAAAATAAAATAATAATTGTTCTGTACATACTGTAATGTGGTACTGCGGCTTAGCTAAGTTTCAAGTGTCAGTGAGTTCATTATTCATATTGTACTAAAATGAATGGAAATGTGTCTGTCTGGAGCAGGAAATACACATCCAACAAGTGTTTTGGCAATTAAAAATTAGTGATTTGCAGGGTAAAACATGTAAACTGGTTATGCTGACAAAACTAGTTTTCGCATCATTTGGAAAGAACAATGCCTCCTTCAGACTACGATTAATAAGGAGCAAATTTGCACCATAAAAATCCACATAAAGTACATTATGTACAGTATCTGCTGAATAAGTTGCTTTGGCTTTTGTATAACCAGCCTATAAAAGGCACTGTACTGATTATTGCTGCAGTACTTAATTGCGTTAAGTTAATGGGTGAACTACAGTAAGGTAGTGTTTAGATTCAGTTTGTTTCTAATATGATTTATAGGTCTGTCACAAGTTTGTACACATTTGATCTAACATGTAATTTATTTAAACTAATTCAAACGCAACCCACTTAGCCTAAGGTGAAACTACAACTACTACTACTACTCGTCAAATTGATGTGATTCTGTTTATTTGCTGTACCTCCACTGCCTCATTGAGTAACAAGCTAATGTTAATGTAAGGCAGTTGCATTTTATGAAGTCAGCCTTACAGGCCTCATAGCCTTACCTTAATCAATGCTTTTTCCATGTAAATCAAAAATGCCTCCTTACATTACTTTGGTTTGGTCTCATTATTATCTGACAGCTAGTTTTCTACATTTTGCATTTGCAAAGACATTAACAATAGTCTGATTTACTGATATGCTAACAGGCAGGCAGTGTGTCAGATTGCTTTTTTAGGAAGACAGCAGATTACAAAGGCACATCCTATTGAACTTACAAACTGAGGAATTTCAAATTGAACAAATTACAAATAGAAAATTTCAAATTGAATTGAATTTTGAATAAAAACTGCCTGAATAGGATATGATAGTCTCTGTTAGCTTAGATTGTTTTTTGTAATAAGTCATTTGGACTGGCACCCTTATGACAAATGACACACACAGTGTGGCCCCATTAGTAACTAGGTTACAAACAGAAACACCTCTGTGCCGTGGAGGTTTGAAGGTCTGAAGTCATTATAATGTCTGACTCATAGCCGATGCTGGAGCTGCCTGCTAAACACAAGCTATAAATGTCTTTGTGGCTAAAAGTACATATTTGAGGTTACCTCTTCATCTTCTTCCTGTCATCCCTCTTTCAGCTACTTTCTTCTTCAATCACACAAACTCAAAAACAAAAAGGGTCAGCAGTAAAACTGAGTCAGAGTGTAGATGTAAAGCTTTTCTTGGTGAGTCAACACTTTCCCTTGAAGAAAGAACTCATTACAAACCAAACAGCAAACAAAGAAGAAAAACAACTTTGTGCAAGTGCTGAAATTCAATGTGTAATGGGAAATCAATAGGATAAATAGGTTTCACAGAAATTCAAGGGATGGACTATGTTCATAATTAATAAAGAATCACAATCCACTCCTCAATTGTATGACATCACATTAAAATAATAATATTACCCAACTCAATCAATCATGTAGTGTAACCACCACCCTTGTTGAAACCATTATTACATTAGAGATAGCAGAGCAGTGACAACAGGCTGTAATGGGCTGAACACACATTACCATTTCTCAGTGACTTTTGAAGATGAATGAGTATTTCCATTATTACCTACAGAGTTGTTGTTCTAAATGATGAATAGCTTTCCATATCTTTATGCTGTTTATTCTGATGTTCCTGTAATTGGCTAACTAATACAACTCATCACTCAATACACTAACAGCATAGCTATGCTCTCTCTACCACACTTTAAACTTTACAATCCCCTCTTACTTTCCCACTAATCCTGTGTCCCGAGGCACATGTGTTGTTTTGGGGTTGCTAAACAATTATGTAAACATAAAAATAATGATTGTTTCCTAATATTGCACCATCAAAAAAAATACCCTGTAATCAAGGAGCAAATAAGTATTTTTTTTGTAAAATGAATTGTCAACTATAAATGCAATTTGTAAGCCTGTAATGAGCTTGTTGTTGATATCGTTCACACTCAAACGATTTCCAATTAAATGTTGCTTCACAGAAAATACAACAGCCATGAAATTGCCATACATGTTTTTGCTAAAAATGTCCTGAAAATGTCTCCTGAGTTTAATGGGTTAGACTTAGTGTGAAGGTAAAGGGAATATGTCTGCAATTAATTATATATTTTATATTATAATTATATTTTTTGATGATGTGCAAAAGCTGGTAAAATGTTAATATTATGATGTGCAGGACTATATGTATTGTTGGTCAGTACAGTGCTCACAGATGCACACATAGAAACATGAAAAGAATGGAGAGAAAAGCAATCTTTCATCTTTCAGCTCGTTGTTTGGGTTTTCCGGACCCTCAACAAGCAGATGTTTTAGCAAGAATGCTCATAAAAACCAACTGTACACTACCTGCCCAGCAACGATGGACAGACAATGCAAGTGACTAGCTGGTGAACGTAGTGGAGCATTTTGCAGCTACAGAGCCAGATATTTTATCGAGGAGTTGGTGGAGACCAAAACAGAGCTAAAAGGAGAATAACTATTTCACTTACATTCATCAGGTGGACACAAATATGAATTCATTTATGTATAAATAGGCAACCGTTTGCCAACAAGTTCATCATATCAACTTATAAGGTGATATGATATGTCAATATTGCATTCATTTGTTTCCACTGCCTCTGTCCCACGCAAATCCCACAATCTTTGAACATATGAACACTCACCTGCAGCCTCACTGCCACAAGAAGTTGATAGAGTGAAAGAGAGAGTGATGATGGGAGTGATGAAAGTCACCTGCCAGGCCGTCTTCCCCATCCCGGTTTTAAAGAGTTGCTGAATTCCTCTCGGTCTGCTGTGACCCTCATGATCCTGTATCCGTGTCCCAAAGGGACTCTGTCTTTGCTTTGTTGCAGCTCACAGTCAAGCATGAGCTGCAACAGACACATACAACAAAGATCAGGCAGAAGTAGACCAAATTAAAACTATACCTGTTCTCACCACACATTGACCCCAACTTTCTTCTTTAATTCACCATTTATTCTTAAGTCTTTATTAAATTCCATCTTACACTGGTCTGAGTCCATGGAGGTGATGTGATGGGGGTTGTTAATGCTGAAACTGGTTTGGCTCAAAATACCTGGAAAAGAATCACAAAAGAGAGGTTCAATTGATTCTTCTTGCAAGTTGTAAAATAAATTGGTTTTGATATAAGAAATCCAGCTATAGAGATTCAAATTAAATACAGAAAAATGTTCATTTTCAAACCGGACATTTGTTAGGGATGAAATGGGACTTTTTATGTAAGGTCTTATCCCAGAGTATCATTATGATGCTTATATATAGTCTCTAGAGAGGATGCAATCCCAAATATTACAGACATTTAAAAGAAGCCAAGCTAGTTTGCTTGATCCCATGTAATTGCACAGCATAAATTATGCATTTGGAACAACACTCCATGGTGGGTTACAACGGCTGACAATTAACGCTTGGAGAAGCGTTAATAAGATAGAATTTATTGCTCACAGTGGGTGTAATATAGGTCAACTCCAATAATTTATTACCATTTTCTTTCTCTTCCTTTTATTTTTTCAATTTTTATTTTTATCTTTTGATGTTTGGTGGGTAATTGATGGTTAAACTTGATTTTGTGTCTGTCATGTATTTGTTTTGTTTGTCTTTGTGGAATGTACTTGATTGACTTTTTTGTGGAATAAAAAAAACAAAAACATCCTGCCATGTGAACTTATACATAATCATTGAATATGATATTTGCTGGCTGTGGCATGTGTGTCCTGATGAATTGCTGGACATTTTTTTCCCACCACAATTCTGGTAATTTTAGGATGAAGGGCCGTATTTAACACTCAACCTTGTTGTGAACCCAGTGCGATGACAAAACTTCAAAAACAGAACAAGCTTCTCTCTTATTTATGGGTCTTAATTGCTTGCTGCTCTTCCTCATTGGGAGATAAAATGTTTGAACTTCTTGGCCAAAGCACTGATGTTGGATGTTGTGCTGGCAAGCTTTTTCAGCTGGAAAAGGGCAGAAGAAAGAAAGAAAGAAAGAAAGGCTTTTTTTCTTTACAGAATGCTCACTTCTGAATTGCAGACTCTCTATTAAATGTTATCAGGCTGATGAACAAATGATCGGCAATTAAATGGCCAATGAAAGATGTTTTAGTTTGGCAGTTAACTGAGGTAGCTTCCTAAATAATTAATTTCTAATTGAAAAAGGTGAATGGAATTGAAACAGCCATCCATTGTGTATCATGTATTAGTCATAAGTCTGTAAGAAACAAACAAAATGGAGAGTAAAATCAAGTAATGCAATGAAAGAATCAATCGGCAAAGCTTTAATCATAGCACTCAATTCCAGGCATCTGAAATTCATTTCTGTAACAGCTGCCGGCATCTCTTATTTAACTTACAAAGACTGACTGCAGCATTATTCATGAATAAGGCAATGAGTCCTCATACCTAAATGATAAAATAGGCTGTTTGTCAGTGTCTTTGAAAATGACATCTGTGAGAAACCCAGACCCATTTTACCATCACCAATATGGTTAAATTTAGGTCAAGAAAAACTGCTCGGTTAAAGTTAGGGGAAGATCGCCTAAATGGTTTAAAGAAACCTGCCGTTGATAGAAGATAGGATGCAAACCTCTGGCATCAAAGTCAACTGCAGCCTTCAGGCTACATTACTACGACAGCATTCATTTCAGACTGTTGCTGGGTTAAAAGTGGTACTTGGTCCGGCCTAAAAGTCACTGGGGTGCTTATTCAGACATGAAGAATGTATTATTATTGCCATATCATATACATAAAGAGAAGCATGCACTATACTGTAGGTCATTTTAGGTGTTTAAAGAAGTGATTAGTCTTTTTTTAATGCACACATTGTGCCAGTTAATATTCTTTCATTACTGTAAAACTCCTCATGCTAAAAAGCACTTTTCTAATTTGTTCAAGAAAGGCAACTTTGAACAAGAAACTGCCAATTGTGTTTTGTGTAGTTGAATTAGAATACAAGACAATATCAGGCTCCAAAACAATCTTACAAATCCATTCATAAATTGTGAAATGTATTCAGTGCTCAGAGAGAAAATAATGCATAATTAATTGACTCATTGATTCATTAATGAATGTTATGCCAATTTTGTTTATTAACTGCTTTATTGATTGTGCCATGCAAATAGGCACATAATCACATTATAAATAGTTTTTTGATATACTATTTTAATCCGTTGTAATTAACCACTAAAGCAAGTAATTAACATGTGGCTGGCAGACTCTGCTCTGCAGGCCACATTGCAGCAATGATCTGTAGATTTTATTAAACAATAACTGAATGCAAGAAATGAGCAGAAGCTGGAAATGGAACACTATCAAGGATAAGGAGAGAAGGACTGAGTGACAGGCTCATCTCTGACTTGCAATCAATGTCTCTATACTCTGAACACAATGCAGTCGATTTTTTCAAGGCCCAACAGAAGATGTTCTCCCCCGTCTCCCTCCTCCCAATGCGAGGCAAAACCCACAATGCATTGTTTGAAGGGTGTTGGGACCATTAGTTGTGTTAAGCCTTAAAAAGGCCTCAGATTAAACTGACCTCTGGAGACAAGACACACATGTGGCACATGTGGACACAGACAAAGGGTTTTCGGGCCTAAATGTAAATTCCACATCCCTTGTCACCAAACTACCAGGAGGAGAAGAGTCTACATGGCCTCAGGGAGGATCCTGCAGATAAGGTTCGACACCTTCAGCTTCACTTTGATTCTCCCATTGGTTCAAAGGTACCATAAACACAGCATGGGGCCTTAACTATAAAAACTGCTGACACACCAAAATCATTGTCTTCCACCGCAACCCGTTGCTGAAGGGAGCACGCAAGCGCTTGTGCTAAAAACTTCCACTTCTGGACAAACTGGATTTATTTCTAGGTGTTCTGAAGAACACTACTGGATCCTGAAAACACACGTCGTGTTTCAACGCTGCAGAGAGAACAACACTTTCTCTAGAAGGAAATCGGACATGGTTTCTTCAAAGTCGACTCTGGCTTGTTCCCCCGCTGTCCCGGGCTGTCCCGGGCGGACGAGATTCTCACGGGCAAATCTCAACGAGCCGCTTAGTTGACGTCAACTCGGCGGCTCCTCCTCATTTGACTCTAGTCTCTATCTTTGTCACGCCCAAACATTTGCATAGGCTACACCACTGATCTGAGGTCAGCTTAGTCTTCTGAATAGGTCGTGCAGATCTCAGAAATTGTATACATTGTTCATCTGCTATTTTACCACTAAATTCACTTCTGAGACTTTTTTATGCAAGAAATCAACTATGTAGAGGTCAAATATGGGCCGTTTATATAAGTGGCGTGACGAAATTCAAACTGTAAATATACTCTAATTACGCCGAAAATGAAGCTAACTAGCTGCAATCTATACACATAGGATTGAAGGGACAGTCACAGCTAACGAAACCCCTAATGTTCACAAAAATTCATTAAATTCAAATCGGACATCATTATTAGCTTTATAAGACCTTGGGGTAGATGTTTCGTCACCCCTCCTCCTCGCTCTCTCTCTCCCTCTCTCTCTCACACACACACACACACACACACACACACACACACACACGCAAACATGCACACACACACACACACACACACACACACACACACATCATATGCTGGTTTTGTTTTGTTTTACTTTAATAAAGGGTATATTGGGTTTAATTGATCAAAGGATTGTTGATTGGCCATTGATAATTTTGAAGTTAATAAATTCTACTATACTTTAATTAGCAGTTGCCTGTGATTGTTTGTGTACTTATTGTAATACTTGTTGGTTGAACACAGGTAGTGCTCGAACTTCATCCTTCCCTTTGTTCCTTGAGAAAATACCAGATAAATTAATCAAATTAATTAAGATCTGTATTTTAAAGGGAATACCACACAGTTGATTATTGGTCCCTGATATTCCAGGGTGGTGCCCCGTTTTGATTGTTTGTCGATTTGATAAAGTTATTAATAACCATATTCATAACTATTAATATTGATAAAACATCTTTGATAATTTGCCAATAATTAGATCTGTACACCTACGAGTACCCAATAAGTGTCAGAGCAAACCAAAATAAAAAAAATATATTATTTTTTACATCTACTATCTGAACGTGTCTTTGACATATCAAAGCCACTTTTGGTGCATTAGTATCAGCAGCACCACCTGCAACTGGACAGTGTCACTCCCACAGCATTCACCCTATCAATCCAACACGCACGCATGCACACATGTGCCTGTTGTAGTACATGGCTAAATGCAATAAAATGTCATTACAATTTTTTGGTCAGCGTACCATATTGGCGTTTTCATGGGCAGTTGTGGCAGATAGTGAACATTTTGAAAGAGCTATTATTGGACCCACTAGTGGCTCAAAGAGGCTATATTGTAACACTGACTCTTTTATGTTTAACAAAGTAGGCTATATCAGAATTTGTACAAGAAAGATTGTCATGTTATCCACATATTCACACATCAATGAAAGAGGGAATCCCCCTGGAATTATCTATTGCATAGGCCTACCTAAGGCAGGGCTTATGTAGTTTGATGAAATCAGAAATGTTGCCTAAAGTAGTGTTTTGCAGAGATTATCTGAGTACAACCACTGAAATCAACATTGAAACATAAACTGTTTTATCTTATTTTATTGTTTTTTACAACGGAATTCAACACAAGATTTATTTTACTACAATCTAGTGACATAACCCTCAAATACTGAGATTAAATTAGAGATTAATAGTTTTGTTTGCGACCTGAACAGCCATGTGAATCTCCTACAGTAGCTATCTCATTCTTGTTTTGGCCGTTACTAGTACTGTATATATTACTAATTAGTTATGCCACATTTCTGCGGAAACAGCGGAAATGAGGTATTAGATACCAAATTGAATATACTGTATATCCTGCTGCTCATTTGAGAATAGCTGCCATATGTCTTCACTGAAGACAAAAGTGACAAAAAAATACCCAGATTTAAAATTAAAAGAGTGATTTTCTGATTTTCTGGTGTAATACAGGAAAACCCACCTCTATCCCCATGTTAAGGGGAGGAAAGCCTGCTGCAAATGAAAGAATCTTCTCGTGAAACCAGGCACCGAGCCAAACACAATGTCTGTTGGCACTGCTAGCCCTAAGGATTCTAGCTATTTATTTGTCTTTTTATGTTTGGCACACAGGAGACAAAGAAAAGATTCATTCAAGACCGGCAAAGGAGGTTGACTTTTCAAACGTGGCAATTAACCTACGGCAAAAGATTTTTAGTGCAGATTTTGGATTTGTCAAAAAAAGAAGCTAAACTCCTTAGCTACTCTTTGGTTCGCTTTTACGGAGAACAAAAGACCAGAAAACCTAATTATAGAGCAGATGCAAATAGCTTGAACAACACAGGTGTAATGCAGTTACACAAAACATTAGTACAAGAGGGAAAGTTTTGCATAAAGTAGTAACAGTACATCAAACAGGGAAAGCAATTCATTTGAGCTGCATTAAAGATATTTCAATTGCAGTTCTGAGGTCATGGTGCTCTGTCACAACATATTTTAGCAATCACTTGATTACCATATTGCCTGCAGAAAAGCATCTTTACACAAAACTATTGCTGCTAACATAATAAGAAACAGTACAATCCTTGCATGTGCTCACCTGTTGTGTAGTCTGAGATTGTGTAGTAAATTACAGTCTGGCAAGAGGTTCAATTCAAAACAACCTTAGGCACATTCAAGTCTCTCTCCCCTTTTGCTTTTTGGGTGCCTTATCCGCGACTGCTAGCTAATTTATTGTATGACAACCAGCCCGTCTACTGTAATAAACAATCAATGTATACAGTGGACGTGAAAAGTAAATTAAGGACACCTTTACCTGCCCTGATTAATGATGTTGTTTCTTTTCAACATCGAGCATTTGGTGCAGCATGCTCTTACAGATCGTGCACCTGTGGGAGTCAGGACCCAGAGATGACGGCAGGTCAAAGGGCACATGTACGTAGCAGGGTGTCATGCTTTGTGAGGTTCCCCATTTTCCATTCAACAACACTGTCATTAACCTTCAGTCACGGCTATCTGATGGTAAAGCTCATTGGAGCAGCAACTCATTTGCTTAATAACGACACTATCTGCAAATGAGGGATGGAAATAGAAAGTCAATCAGCAAAGAAGAGAGAGAGTGAGCATAACATTGCCTCATTAACACACAGGGTGGTGTGTGTAAAGTGAGGCTTGCAGCACCTGCTTGTTTATGGAAATGGCTACATGCAATGTTTAGGAACTGTTTTTGTTTAAATTGCTCTATATTTGACTGCAAAATGCTAATAGTGCACAGAGTAACTCTAAGACTGATGTGGGTGACTTTTACTTTTGAGGTGTCAGAAGGCAGGGTGAGGCGTTTCAAGCTATTTCTTTCCCTGTTATATTATTATTTGATGCCAAGTTCAAGAGTTGGACTGTCACCTCAGTAATAAGCCAGATTTGCGAGTTGCGCTCTGCCTGGCTGCAGCAGAAAGCGTATAGCTGAGGTTTGTCACAGACAGACACAGACATTAGTCATCGGCCCAATCTGCCTCTGATGCCTGATGAATTGGCAGGCCACAGTGGAGATGGCAGGCAGGCAGCCACAGTACAGCAATTATCAATCACACACGCTGTTGGGCCACGCTCATTTTTCACGCCACCATTGTCAAACGGGATGGATGTCGCGCAGGTGGATTGATATGCAGTAAAAGCGTTATTGTCTTATTCATCTTCAAAAAGTAAATCTTTGTGGTTGCTATCTTTGAATTTAAAAGACACTATTCTTTCTTATAAAAAGCAAATGTCATGTGAAACATTGACAGTGATCCATTAAGTATGACAGCACTAATACCAAACAATTTATCAGCCAGCCACTATACTAGATCCAGACTTAAAAAGCTCCCCAAAACATTTTATCTGACTCCAGAGAGGTACTCATTGTCACTTCTCTACCAGTTGCTGGACCAACTGTCAAGTCTGACAGTCAGTAGATAACTGTATTATAGTCCTCTAAATGCAGCAAGAGAGAATGTGTTGGAGTAAATTGCCACCCACAGGTAATTTGGGCCTCATTTCAATTATAAGAGTTTGCGGTTGTATGAGAAGTTAATGGTGTCTGTGAATCTATTTGTTCATTAAACATACATAATGAAGCCAGAATGAGCAATCAGAGGCGGCATGGCAAATGGCTCAAAGTATAACTGACATCAAACAAGAGAGACAGAAAGAGAGGGAGAGAGAGGGAGAGAGAGAGAGAGAGAGAGAGAGAGAGAGAGAGAGAGAGAGAGAGAGAGAGAGAGAGAGAGAGAGAGAGAGAGAAAGAGAGAAGGGAGAGGGCTTTAATTACATTTGATAGGGAGAGATGGCACCAGAAGAACAATTTGAAGTATATTATGAACCTATAAATGCTTTTGACAACATGTTTGAGTGTCTTTATAGAGCTACATAAGAGACACTAGCTTTAAAAGCCCCTTCCACATAATGCTTACACTACGGATATCGCTTCCCGTCCTTACACGACATTGAATGGACTAAATATAGGCAGTGCAAGCAACCTGATTATTGCTGCAGAGCATAAGAAAACTTAAGTGATAGATGTGGGCATCAGGAAAGGTGTCAGAAGACCTCGTAAAAAAAGCAATAGAATGGCAGGGAACTGGGAATAACTGACAAATAGTTCTTATCATTTGTCTGCAAGTTTCTCCTTGTTACACTGGCATGGGAATAAAAAAAGAAAGGTATTCAAAGGTTATACAATAAACTATACCCAGGCAGAAATACATGAATCCAGTTTGAGGTTTAGTGGAAAAAGATACACCGTGGGCAGGTCGGAAATGAAGCTAAGAAAATGGCAACAAAACAATCTGTAGGGATTTACATTTCAGAATGAAATCAGACACACTTCAGAGGGGATAATTGGACAAAAGATTATTCAACAGCACAGAAACCTGATGGATAAACATTTATAATAAAGACATATTTGCATGAGATATATTTTTTGGGCTATATTATAAGTTAATCAGAAACTAAGCGTTTTCCATGACATTGCAGAAATGTCAATCACGTCCTTGCAGTTTCCTTACATTAATAACCTTCAGTTCCTCATACCAGAGGGTGATTATGAACATTATGGTTTTCCCTTCATTCTGTCAAATGCAGTAATATGCAGTACAATTACTTAGTGATCTCAGTTCCATCCTAATTTGATGTGCTTCATTTCTAACTCAATGCAGCCTGATTTATTGGAGTTGTAGTGGTTTTGATAAGCTAGATGGAAGCCTACTGTGCTATGTGAGGACCCCTCACATAGCACACTATAGAACACTATATAGGACAGAAATCCTGCAGTGTCCTCACATGTGTTAAAATTGTATGACCGTTTAATAATTAGCTGATTGAATGCATTATACAAAACTGGTGGGGATTTCAATAGATTCTGGGCATTTAACATTTCTCATCCAGGCAGGGGAAACCTTCAACTTCTTGTCTTCACTTTAATATTTTAATATCTCATTTGCGCCACTCCCTGAGCTGGATCATGCCTTACACTCTCAGTAACTTTGAGATCTGCTCCCTGCACTATGGGATGAAAGTACTGGTGCTCTAATGTTTATACCATCAAAGAACAGCAAGCCAGAAAAAGACTAAAGGTGGAGTACGTGTTTCATGATATTGAATGAATCCTCATGAGTAGAACAAGTTGATTATAAATGAGGTGCAGTGGATTTCATAATAATAGACTGCTTACTAGGACATTAAAGTTATAATCCTTTAGATTATCGTTTTTTTTGACAGTTTATAGTCAGCATTTTTTCTTCAATAGCCATTTGATGAATTAACATCAAGTAATTATGTCTCCATATAGTAGTTTTAATTGGCAGTGGTGGAGGCCGCCATTCCCCGCACTGGATTCCGCTTGCCTACTTAAACACGAGGGATTCCCAAAGAAAAAAAAAACAGTCAACTGTCGAAACACCGGTGGCTTTTATTGTGGAGCAGCCACAGGAAACGCATTTACCGGCTAGCACAGAATACAATTGTTCATTACAAATGCATCTACAAAACTAGACATGATGATGATATAAATGACTTGCGAAACAATGAATTCAACAGTCGTTATGTGTAAACTTTTATTTTCTTCAAATAAACGCTGTATATTTGTGTTGCTGGGTGAGTATAACAAAAAAATCTGGCTCTTAAAAACACAGAAGTGTCCATGATGCTCTTTTTTTCAAAATCCTGTATGATTTGTAGCAATGCAATATGCCACACTGAGATGACATTTCTTGTTTGTGTAAGAATAAAGTCAATGACTATAGTGTCTTACTCAAGTGACTGTGGTAAACAAAGCCTGACCTGTGGTTGAACAGTACTACTAGAAGCTAGCTTGCCGACAAAAGATAAACACGACTATATTAAGGAAACATTGTTATACAGTTTACCCTTATTGCAGGTCTGAAAAACACACAAACTGGATTTGTGTTTACCAAAGGAAGCAAGTCTAGTCTACATTAAAGTAAATAGTGTGCAAAAAAGTGTTGCTTTGGTGTGACCCGAGCCCTTAAGAATTTCTTGTTAACCCCACATCATTTGTAAAGACATGGAAAACTTACCCATTTCTTTATATTATGGCATGGAGATGATCACAAAATGAGGATTATTTAAAATTTCGTTTAGGTTTTTGATTACCTTGGCGGTATTGATCTTATTTTCTAATCTTATTAGGATGTTTTTGTTTCTCTCCCTTTACATACTTTCCATCCTTATTCTCCTATCAACAGCGGTGCCTCAACGCTAACACAATTTGAAATGGCAGTGGACCGTCTTCTACATTAGGGTTAAATCATCCATTTGATTACAAATGACATCATTGAAAATGATTTCAATAATGTCTTTCCAAAATAGCAATTAAGAGCAGTGAAGCCATAGGCAACCAGAGAAGACTGAACTGAGATGGAAGGCAGAGAGGAAATGATGGGAAGCAGAAGGAGAGAAAAAGAAAAGAGAAAGCTTTTTACGGGGCCAGCCAAGCAGCAATTGCTCTGCACAGTTGAGCAGTGGAGATAAGCCACAAAGCAGATGCCTGCATATCAAGTGCTTGCCTTAGTTGCCACATTTCCAATAGCTGACTCGCAGCTCTGATTCAATGGAGGACAGGGGTGGATGTTTGTGAATGTGCTGTATTGTGGAAATTGCAGTAAATTGCAAGAGACAATTTCTCACTTTGAGCACACAAATGCGTGTGTCGTTTATTTTGACAGGAAAACAACAAACTGGAAAAAGGCACTGACCAGCAACAAAACCCCGTAGGGTCCAACGTCATCACGCATGCAGAGTGTGTGCGTGCGTGTGTGTGTGTGTGTGGCTGTCAGTGTGTTGTGGTCTGGATGTTTGTGGGATTAGGAGGTGTTCAAGACAAAGGTAAACGTCTTTGAAGGGTCATGGTCTGGTTATTACCTTTACTCAGCCTCTGCGACAGGAAAAGAGTAGGAGGCATCGATCATGTGTGGCTCTGTGACTGCAGGAGCCATTCAAGATGCTCAAGGAGACAGATCAGTGATCCACTGCTAACTTTAATGATTAAGAGCTGATTGAAAACTGAAATATAGTGGCTCCTTGTGCTGACATCTGTGAAAGACTTGATGCTGATGGTACCCTTAGTTAAACAGATAGGAAGATAGAGACACTGTAGGTATGATGTTTTCTACACATGGACTCAATAGTGTAGTACATTTTTGCAAGTGAAGCAAGCAAAAAGGTGAATCATATTTGCAGATATGTCAGTGTCAGTGCAACTCCGTCGGATCAAATAATTTTCGTCTTCCATCCTTGGGTGCACAGACAGTTCTGCACTATTATTGTCAATGATGGTTTTGTTTTTCTGTCTGCAGCATTGATGCTTCCAATCATGTTTTTATCCCTGTTCAATTTCGACTGTTGTCAACAAGTCCCGGTGAGGCTCTGACACTTTTGACATTAAAATGCAATCTGTAGCCACTTTTCATGGAAGACAAGCCACTGAAGAAAATTAGGAACATGAGCATTTTTCCTGTGCTATGCAAATTCCATCTATCTGATGTGATAGGAAACAGCTAATAACCCTAGGTTTTAACCAAACACATGCCTTGTGCTGTAAGGAAAATAAAGACAGAAACGGCATATGTGTGAATATATAAACAGGTTAAGTGAGTGAACAAAGACAAAGCTGAGACCAGTAATTATTCTCAAGATATTTATGGCATTTCCAGTGTCCACTCTCTGCCTTAAAGAAATATAGAGAACATGAATTGATGATAGCCTAAAAGGCTCGTGCCATGTGAGTATGCTAATTATGGAGTGTGTTAGAGGGTCTGTGAGACTTAAAGAAATTAAGAGACGGTGGACCGAAGCTATAGCTTTAATAAGCAAACATCAGGTCACTGTGGCCAATTAACAGGCACTCTACGGTAGAAAGTGCCAGAGCACATGAGATTAGCATTACAAAACAGCATTATTACTAAGCGGGGCCTGTGAGAGTTGAACCAAGTGTCAGTGATTTTTCTATTGCTGATTAGGCAAACGTAAACACCAAGATGAATGTGTGAAAACTGGTTATTGATTTTGCCCATCAAGAGACACACTCTCAGAGGGACTATTGAACCACTTCTAGGCATCAGAGATGCAGAAGAATGAAGATGGTGCATGCTTAGTTGTGTCTACATTTAGACATTTAGAAGAGTTGCAGCAAACTTTGCAGGATTTAGGACGTTATGGAGAGATGCTTAGAGAGGAACGGGATTGAAACGGCGACCACATGTTATTTGTCTTCCAGCAACATCCTCACGTTCCCAGCAGACAAGTGCTCAGTCACTCTCATATATTTTTGATAAATTGGAATATTTCCATTGTTAGAGATTGGATACAAAAGACAAAATAGGATCGTAAATTAAATTAAAATATAAACAATGTTTGGTTGTACAAACAAGTGTTGTTGGTGTGTTATTTTAATACATTACATTTTGTGTGGAAAAAAAAACGAATGGTGTATTGCACATAAAGGATATATATATATATATACAGTGGTGTGAAAAAGTGTTTGCCCCTTCCTCATTTCCTGTTCCTTTGCATGTTTGTCACACTTAAGTGTTTCGGAACATCAAACCAATTTAAACAATAGTCAAGGACAACACAAGTAAACACAAAATGCAATTTGTAAATGAAGGTGTTAATTATTAAAGGTGAAAAAAAATCCAAACCATCATGGCCCTGTGTGAAAAAGTGATTGCCCCCTAAACCTAATAACTGGTTGGGCCACCCTTAGCAGCAACAACTGCAACCAAGCGCTTGCGATAACGTGCAATGAGGCTTTTTACAGCGTCCCTGGAGGAATTTTTGGCCCACTCATCTTTGCAGAATTGTCCTAATTCAGTTACATTAGAGGGTTTTCGAGCATGAACGGCCTTTTTTAAGGTCATACCACAACATCTCAATAGGATTCAGGTCAGGACTTTGGCTAGGCCACTCCAAAGTCTTCATTTAGTTTTTTCTTCAGCCATTCGGGTGGTGGACTTGCTGGTGTGTTTAGGATCATTGTCCTGCTGCAGAACCCAAGTTCGCTTTCAGCTTGAGTACACGAACAGATGGTCGGACATTCTCCTTCAGGATCTCTTGGTAGACAGCAGAATTCATAGTTCCTTTTATCACGGCAAGTCTTCCAGGTCCTGAAGCAGCAAAACAGCCCCCAGACCATCACACTACCACCACCATATTTTACAGTTGGTATAATGTTCTTTTTATGAAATGCAGTGTTCCTTCTACGCCAGATATACTTGGACACACACCTTCCAAAGAGTTCCACTTTTGTCTCATCGGTCCACAGAATGTTGTCCCAAAAGTCTTGGGGATCATCAAGATGTGTTCTGGAGAAATTGAGACGAGCTTTGATGTTCTTTTTGCTCAGCAGTGGTTTTCTCCTTGGAACTCTGCCATGCAGGCCATTTTTTGCCCAGTCTTTTCCTGATGGTGGAGGCATGAACGCTGACCTTAACTGAGGCAAGTGAGGCCTGCAGTTCTTGGACGTTGTTGTGGGGTCTTTGTGACCTCTTGATGAGTCGCCGCTGCGCTCTTGGGGTAATTTTGGGCGGCCGGCCACTCCTGGGAAGGTTCACCACTGTTCCATGTCTTCGCCATTTGTGGATAATGGCTCTCACTGTGGTTCGCTGGATTCCCAAAGCTTTGGAAATGGCTTTATAACCCTTTCCAGACTGATAGATCTCAATTACTTTCTTTCTCAATTGTTCCTGAATTTCTTTGGGTCTCGGCATGATGTGTAGCTTTTTAAGGATCTTCTGGTGGACCTTACTGTGTCAAGCAGCTCCTATTTAAGTGATGCCTTGATTGTGAACAGGTGTGGCAATAATCAGGCCTGGGTATGGCTAGAGAAATTGAACTCAGGTGTGGACAACCACAGTTATAGTATGTTTTAACAAGGGGGGCAATCACTTTTTTCACACAGGGCCATGATGGTTTGGATTTTTTTTCTCCTTTAATAATAAACACCTTCATTTACAAATTGCATTTTGTGTTTACTTGTGTTGTCCTTGACTTTTGTTTAAATTGGTTTGATGTTCCGAAACACTTAAGTGTGACAAACATGCAAAGGAACAGGAAATGAGGAAGGGGGCAAACACTTTTTTCACACCACTGTATATATATATATATATATATATATATAAGGATTTTTAAAATCATAATTTTTTGTGTTTATAAATGTAACTGTTAACATTTATAACTCCTCCTGTGATGCATCTGTATGATTGTATAAACAGACAATCAATCTTTTTAATTATTTTAAGTATTTTCACGATCACAAATGAACCTTCAAATGTAACATTTCTTTTTGCGATGTGAGCACATCCATAAACAGTTTTACACCCGCCTTTGAACAACAGCTATGTTATATTACAACAATCATATATTAACTGTTAATACACCAGTTATAATTGTTACTAAATATAAGTTCAAAATAATACCGGTATTACTCAAAAGATTACATTTGTTTGGGACTTTGAATCAGGGGGATACTGAGACTGCTTGCAAAAGTGAGAGCACAGAGAGGAGAGATGGACCATCTCTTGAATAATGCATGCTGTTGCCTGTCCACAGTGCTGTACACGTCATTTCCCTAATAAAGATTGGCCTTTCACCAAATAGGTATGGCAGTTAAGTAAGGTGATCACATTACAGATCTGACCTTAACAAAACAAATGCCAGATGTAATCACTGAGCCTGCACTTTACTACTTCTGGTTTTGGAAGTCACTGTCAATCACCTGAGGCAAGGTAGTTGTGATTGACCATGGCAGTAGTTCTGATGACTAACAAGCCAAAACAGAGGTAAAACGCTTGCCTATACAGTACATATGAACCTACAGCCAGTTAGCTCAGCTGTTGTTTGCCCGCACCTCTGTGCGCGTGTGTGTGTCTGTATCGGAGCTCCGCTCTCTGTCAATATGCAGAGAGCACAGATAAGTTTGCACTTACACGCTCAGGCGCTTTTGGAACCGAAATTTGGCACTGAAAGATAAATAATATTTAGATTTTGACGACGTAGTTAAGGCTGGTGTTGCTAAGGCGACCGCCTTAGCTGCAAAGTGCTGCGGGAAACCCTGGTAAATCCAGACAGCTAGCTAGACTATCTGTCCAATCTGAGTTTTCTTTTGCATGATTAAAGCAACTTTTGAACATACACATGTTCCACCCAAGATTATGATTGGTTTAAAAAAAAAAGTCAAAAAACCAGAGCACGTTTTTTTCCGATCCCAGAATGCTGTGTGGACTCGCCAGACCGTCCTTTGCAGAGCTGTGGAGGAAGGTCTGGCAATGCGAGACTAACAGTAGTGCATCTAGTGCAACTTTTGTATTTACCCGCAACTGGTATTTTGCAGTCTGAACAGATTTCACTGATTTTTAAGGGAGAGGATTTAGTAAAAAACGCTAAAAAGTGTTTATAAATCAGGTCCAACTTCAGTTTATATCAAGCTGTGTGTGGGAATTCTGTTTGCATAAAGTCAAAGAACATAGCATTGCACAGTCGCATGAGCAAACATTAAACGCACACAAACGGCAAACAGAAGTATACATATGTTGTTTCATTATTCAGCATGACATGTATCGTGAGACATCTTTATCTTTCCTCACAGCAAATCAGATCCACACAAAATGAACACTGTTGCCATGAAAGCTATTTTACACTCACAGCCTTATCTCTATTTGTTTAATTGAGTTATGATTAGTGACACAAAGCATTTAATCGTCTATAGATCTGACTGCAACTGTGAAATTAAATATATATTGCCTCATGCCAAGGCCAATGAGGTGGTGGGGCGCTTTGACGAAGCTGGACAGGAAGCTTGAAAAAGTGCAAAAACTGGTGTGTTCATTAACAAAACGACAACAAAACATACTCAGACAATGGGCACAAAATGAAACCCGGGCAATACAACAACAAAAAAAACTTAAACTGAGGTAAAGAAACATACAACTAAAACAGCAACCTCACAGCAAGCTGCCAAGTCCCTTTTATCTTCCATTCTTCTGAAGGCACTTTTAAAGCTATAGTGTGTAGTTTCTGTCGCCCCCATGAGGAATTCTAAGTAATGACAACAAAACTGTTGGCTGCCACATGATACAAGCCTTCCGTGATCACGCACACACCCCCACCCTCCTCCACGCAGTTGCTAGTAGCCAAAGACGACACGGAGGATTAAAAAACATGATGGACTCTTCAGAAGAGGTAATTATCTTCACTCGAGCTTGTGCGCGGGAAAGTCACCGGACGACACAATCTTCTGAACATAGCCATACTGAGAAATACAGAGAGAGTTGTGTGGAGCTGATAGTCTTAATTAGCTTTGTAGCAACTCATTTGGCAATAGCTTGGATTGGGTATCATTTTTTTTTTTTTTTTATATACCAGCGCTAAAACGAAAAAAAACATGAAAAGGGAGAAAGGCAGCTTTTTCCACACATATACTGTACAAAATGATGCCATGTACAGTTTCTACATACTTCATTCCATCACAATTCCACAGTTTGCCAAAATCACATTGGGGTATTTGCACACAGGCTTGTTATTTTATTGGACAAGTTTATTAGGCAAGGAATGGGACATAATGTGCTAATGAGCTGCAACAGATCGCTGCCAGCAGAATTAATTTGTAAGTTGCTCTGGACCTATTTGAAATGATTAATCATCATATTAATGACAAACATAATAATGAAGTAGAACTTTAAAATGTGCACCTTGATCACACAACATCCAGAGTTCAGCAAGGGCAGGAACGCAAACCTGCACGACTGCAAGAAAAAATGAACTGCTAATTGGACCTTGGTTAAATCTGGAATAGTAGGGCCCAGACATTATCTCTACACTAAACATCTGTCTTTTTTCTTTTCATCTCTCAGGTGATTACCACAGAGACAATTGAAATCCTTTTCAAATGATGGGGTTTTACTGTGTTTTAGTGTAAAATGACACACCGCATCAAAGGAGTGATGCTGTGGTGTTTGATTCAGGAACATTTTGTGGCTTTTAGTCAGACTGTGTGAGTGACAGCAGCAGGGAATCAGAGAGGATTAACTCAGTCTTTAATGTTTCCACCCTGCATGCAAAACAGTTGAGCTTGTCAGTTAAGATTGCATTCACAAAATGCTACAAGCGAGGTCATGAGAGAGAGAGAGAGAGAGAGAGAGAGAGAGAGAGAGAGAGAGAGAGAGAGAGAGAGAGATCAGTGGAATTTAAGCACAGGGAAGTGTGTGAAGCCTCTTTACATGCATTGTAATAGTAATGTAGTGAATATTACATAAGGATAACAATGTTGATGCAGTTAGTCTCATTAGGCTAAATGCTGTATCATATAATAGATTTGTTTTTTTCTTTTTTAGTCACACAAATTACAATTCAATACAAGATAAAGCTTTGACAATTTTAAACAAAGGGGAGACCAAAGGTATTCAGTCTTTGTTTCAGTGAGTGCTTATGTTTAGATAACAGACGCAGAAGAGATGCCAGAGACTAAAGCCAGGAAACGCCAGTGACTCATCAGAAATATTTAGCCACTGACAATAATGTAAAAAAAAGATGATGCATCTGAACAAATGTTGAAATCCTATTAAAGTATGCATTCATTATTTTTTTGCACAGAAGCATCTCCGCAGCTGGAGTTTGAACTCCACTGAACCAAGAAAAGGCTCAGCTTTCTGGTGCTGCTTAGCCTATTATTTACTTGCGAGTGAAAGGGTGCTATATGAATAAATGAAAGTATTTTGGCATTGTATAATGTTATTTTAGATATTGGTAACACTTTACAATAAGGGTAAATATGTAATTCATGCATGCCTTATGATTAAGGGAATGCAATTATATCTTATATAAGAAAAGTCATTATGAGTTTATGTGATTAATAAACCCTTAAGGGATCATCAAATAATGAATTCACAGTTGTTTCATATATTAATTTATATGCCACCAACTGAACTGGAATCCAGTTACACAGAAAAAGGCATTTCAGACCAAAGCATTGGTCCAGTCTCTCTGAATGCACAGCACATAGTATGTATTTACACTCACTTTTAGTGAATGTACATCAAGTAGTCATTTGCACATTAGTATAACAACATGTCTTAACTTTAGGGGACACAAGTAAAGCACATAACTTAAGAAATTTAAGTTAGAAAATTACGTAAGAAACGGGGATCTCATGTGTGAATTAATAAAATAATGATAAGCACGCTCTTGTCTTATTCACTCATGGGAAGATATGGCCCTTTGTCTAATCACCTGCTGGAGGGGTTTCCTTTTAGTTCTAGTCTCTTATATGCACTTCTTTTAACAACAAAAAATAAAATACAAAACTCACTCTTTCAAACTCATATTTCACACCTCCTAGCTTGTGACATAAACAAAGACTATCATACAGAAACATGTAGATGTTTACATCTGACTCCAGTTTCATAGAAACGGCTTCATATCTATATCTATGAGAATAGGTACTAACTCGATTCCAGCTAATTTGATGGCATACAAATTAAAGGCATAAAGTAACAGTGAGTTAAAGTAAAAATCGAGAAGATTTTAATTTAAATAAATGTCTGTTAAGTCATTATCTATTGCTGAATAATGTAACACAATGGTGATTGAGCCTCTGGCCCACTGATGAAAGCCGTTGCATTTGGCAGTATTACAAACTGGGTGTCTGTGGTGACTTTCCCAAGAAATATCACAAGCGGCACACAGTTAGTGGCGCGTTTTCCACCAGAGAGGGTAGGCGGAGCTAACGCAACATACTCGTTCTGCAACTCACTTGTATGTGAAGCAGGGTACTGTTTTTTTTTTCCCGGTCTCTGCTAGCGTAAACGCTTACTATGGTTGGAAAAAAAACGTTGACTGTCAATGACTAAAACTTCAAAAACAAGTGAAAGTGAGATCCAAAAAATGGGGGCGACAGAAACTACGCAATATAGCTTTAACTAGTCACTGACTAACATTTTGTTAGTTGTGAGCAACATGAATTCATAATACATCCTCCTTTAAGCCATTCACTAAATCACTATGAGTCATACATTAGAAATGTATTATGTAAGCCTTTGTGAGCCTACAGAAGCCTATTATAAAGTCTTACCACTATTTTGGATCACTTTAAGTGTTGTGGCAATTGGTGCGCCCTTCATTTCTGACCTCGTACCCTCTTAAGCCCATATAACTCATTTTGGTAATTACTGCATCTTTGGGGAAAACAGCTAGTCTACAGTACATCAACACTCAAATTAAACTTGTTTAATAAACATATATTGTTTTATAAACAGAAAATAAGAACATTAAAAATCTTATTATGAATTATATCTTATCAAGCTACTATACTATGCATACAGGCTATAATGAATTAAAACAGAAAAAAATGTATCTTAAGATTTCCCATCAATGTTGCAAGACATATGAACGGCACAGTCCCCATCAACCAGGTCATAGCAGCGAGGTAACGTTATTAAATAATCCGACGGACGATATCAATCACACTTTATCGTTGCCAAACCAGCAGAGGAGAATCGACAGGGGTTCTCTCTGCTTTCTTTTTGAAGAATAAAAATCATCTAATCCTGTTTATGTTTCAAACTGTTCAATTTCACTGTCACCCATCTGAAATTCAAAGAAAGCCCCGGAGGTGCTTGGAAAATGTTTAGGCCTGCAGTGGGCTGCCATACAGCCTACTCAGGCGTTAAAGATAATCAGTAAGTCAAGCGGCAGCACACCTTGTTTAATACAAATAAACTCAGGCTGGTTTCATGCGGGCATAGTCAATTGTAAGTTCAGTTTGGCAGAAGTGTCGATGTCAGCTCCTCTGTCTGTCTCTTCCTCTGTCTCTGCCTTTTGAATAGCTTGACTGTCTCGCATGTCTGCATGCTCCCGAGGAAGCTAACAGATTCAGACTCTGTTGTGATTTGCTGACAGTATTCTCACACTTTTACCAACCTGCTGCTGTCAGAACATTGTACACTGTGTTGGCAAAACATTGCAGTTTTTTTTAATTGTCCCACAAAAACAAACAGATACTCGAGAAAAAAAGACATGCTGTCACAGTGTGTTCACATACAGTTCTCAGCAGCATTATGCTCTTAGAGACTGTGTAGTCAAGTTTAATCTGCTGAACTGACTCATGCTTTAATTACTGTATACAAGTATATATAAAAGTGCTTATGTGTCACTTATTTTGTGTCACTTGGCAGCCACTTTGTTATTTTAAGTTGATAGAGTGTTTTGCTTGATGGAATAAACTCCTTTGAGTATTTAATTGCCTATTATTTCCCCATCAACACTAAGTACACTCCTATGTTAAATTCCCATAGAGGCAGGCAGATTTTTATTTTGAAAGGCCAGTTATTTCATGGATCCAGGATACTATGCATCCTGATAAAGTTCCCTTGGCCTTTGGAATTAAAATAGCCCCACATCATCACATACGCTTCACCATACCTAGAGATTGGCATGGTTTTATTTCAGTTAGCCTAATAGCTGGTTTGATTTGCATTGAGAGATGATCTTATGGTGATTTTTATGGAAAGTACCCCATGCCAATCTCTAGAGTAATTTCCCAATTTGGGATTCATTAAGTCCATCTATCTATCTATCTATCTATCTATCTATCTATCTATCTATCTATCTATCTATGTCTTTACCAACATGGGCTGATTAACCCTATGGGTTTCTGACAACTTAATGAATGAATGTCAAATATTGAATCTCTTGTTGATCTTGTTTGGTCCCCACCAACTCCTAAATGGGAAATATCTGTTTCTTTAGCAGCTAAATGCTCCACTCAGTTCACTGGTTGGTTGTTAACTTGCAATTTGGTGCTTGGCAGGTAGCATACAGTGTTGTTGTGTCTGCTGAAAACAGGGGTGATAATATGCTGCAGGTTTGTCACTACTAGCGACACCTTTCATGCCACACATTTCATGCTTCATTACTATGAAAATATTGATTATAGCCGCTTTACATTACCACAAACCAACTACCTACAGTGAAAGGAAACTTGTACATGTTCAGATCTTTGGTTTGCTGTTGCCTTAGGATTATACAAATAGTAGATAAACAAAGAAAGAATATTCAGTAAATGAGATTGTGGTCTTACTCCAGTAGCTTGGTAAATAAAGACAAACAGTTTTTGCTGTCTTCTGTTTTCTGTTGGGGTTTAATGGGATTGTAATAATGGGAATACTTTAGTGCCTTTCATTTACCCATGGAGGATCATTTTCACTTCCATTCCTAGAGGCAGATTAAGGACAGGTTCAGCTATAGGACAGGCTCCCTAAGGCCGGCTACACACTGGCTGCGTGGTGTGAGCATGGCATTTCTGTTGTGTGTCAGCTGCGTGGCGGCTGCATGGATTTTTCTATGTCTTTTCACACCAGAAACGTGTCTAACGCGGCACTGCTAGCCTTGTCTGTACACATGTATATTTCCCATTGATTACTGCAGTCAAGCAGTAGCTATTCATGTTAAACATAAATATACTGATTTGATTACAGCAAAGACAACGTCGGCAGTATTGACGGCAAAATAGGCTACAGAATATTTCGTTCTGTATTGACAGGTGCAATATTTGAAAATCGATAATTATTTATTATAATTCTTTTTAAATTACATTTATATCTGCATTTATGTCAAAACCTAGAGACTTTCAAACATCAAAATGTCATTTATTAATATGCATTTGTGTCAAAATGACTTATAAACATATTTTCCTATTCTATTTTGCCTGGAAAAGCTTCCAACACGCTTGCGTGTCACGTGAAAAATAGGCGTCGGTTCTATTTCTAGCATGCACAAGTTTTCGGCGTGGCTTGAGCCGTGCCTGAGACGTGCATGTCGTGCAGGCAGTGTGCAAGCTCTAACCTGTTAATATGGGAGCTGAAATAAAAACGGACACGCCACACAGCTGTCACGCTCACGCCATGCACCCAGTGTGCAGCCGGCCTAAGGCTAGAGGGACACTTCAGCAGCTTAGGAATGCTCAACACCCGGCCACAATTACCACAATTACTAATTGACTTTTGAAATTGTAAGATGTTGCAATTGTTGAATTTAAAAAAACAGTGAAAGTGAAAAAAATCAACAGTGAAAACAGCTTGAACAGTGAACTTCCTCTTAATACTTTTCCCGCTTGAACTTAAAAAAAAAAAATTCAGAACACAATTAAAATTTGATTCAAAATTTGATTCAAAATCAAAAATTAGTTTTTTTGTTTCTAATTGCACGGCCCTTTTTATTATTTCCAAGTGTGTGTGGTAATTTGCCAACAAAAGCCAATTTGAAACTTCCAACAATAACTCTGTGAGATATTGCAGCAGTAATCTGTTAACATGTAATACATGCAGTTAAATTAGTATTTCACCCATTCTTAAGGCTGTTTTCTTTTGTCTTTGTGCCATTTTCCTTTGTCCCTGTCAGAATTAGAGTTATTATAAGACATGCATTCATCATTAGATGCAAAAACAAATGCACTGCATGTTCTTTATGAAGGTTAAAGCTCTCTATCATATAATCCTGCTCTGCAGGCCCTCACAGGGAGAGTAATAGCCTACCCTTCAGCACAGCTCACTCATAATACTCCCCAAACAGGAAAATAATTGACTTACACTAAATCTTGGTAATAATTTAACTTTGGGGAAAAGCTGAAGTGTTCTACATTTCACAGTGAACTACTTTTATTGATAAAATTAACAACAGGTTCAAATATTGTACCCTTGTAGTAGCAGACAACACACAGAGCACTTTTAAGGTGTCATGTAAAATGACAAAGTGTGCTTTTGCAATACTGCTGTTTGGTAAGTCGTGTCATCATTTACCTTGTGCATTCACTGAAAGCTGAGAAGCCCGACGGAAGAGAACAAATGATAAAGAATCAAAGAGGATATCGGACGCCAAGAGATGATTTAAGCTCTAAATATATTGTCTAAACAAGGTCTCGCTTGTACGAGCTGCACTTTTCACGATAGATATAATACACTGCAAAACCCAAGAGATCAACTACTGTATTTGAGTTATCGCCAGCAACAAAGCACACGTATATAACTCATGTGTCAGTTCTCTAAAATCTCCTGAGCTTTATTGACTATAATTTAGAGATAAAACCGGTTTGGACGCTGCCAGTTTAATCGTTCTGTTGTCTTCCACAGCATGAACTTTGCAGGTCTTTTATTTTGAGAAAGTCTCTCCCTGACATTGTGTCATCAGTTTAGTAAAGCAGCTGGTAAGTTTTAGCCACCTGTGCACAATACTGTGAACTTTTGCACAGTTGGGATGTGATTCATTTTTGGGGATGTTGGAGCATTCTATTTGTTCTCATCAACAATGCCACCATCAGATGAATCCTTAGTTGGCACTCTCAGTTCCCATTATCATCACCTGGCTGCTGCATTTCAATTATTCAGCTATCTCAGTCACAATTTCCCTGTGCCAGGATGACATTTGTGTAGCCACAATAGTGTTAATTTTGTCACCTGTTTTTAATTTAGTGAAGATTTAGTCTTTCACATATCTTTTTTTGTTAGTCAAGTTTTAGTCAACTAAAAGTCTCGTCATTTTAGTCTAGAGAAAACGCAATATATCTTAGTCAAGTTTTAGTCAAAACATTTTAGTCTTTTTTTAAATAAATTATTTGTGAGATTATTTCTGATAACCATTTCAGTCAAATAGTTATAATGACATATTCAGATTTTTTTGTCAATATAATTGTACGTAAAATGTGACCAAATATCGAGCCTCTTCCTTATTTCACCAATAAATTCCTATTAAACGACAAAAACAATGACTGGATGGAAAAGGGTATTTTACAATAACTTTGAATGCAGCACGAGTCTGGTGAGGCGAGTTTCAAGTGAACGCAACATCTGTGTGGTTTTTCAGACAACGGCAGAGGAATCCTCTACAGTGAAATACAGACAAACTTTTACACTGTTTAGCTGTCAGTATTTTAACCATGTTTAATCCAGCTGCTAGCTAACGGTAGGCTAACTTTACCTGCTGCCAAGTGTAGTGTTAACTAGTGTGACGTGGCGATGTTTCGGTTGCTTCCAATGTCCGTTTAGGAGCATCAGAGAGAAGCGCAGGCATTTAAAGGAGAATTCCGGTCGATTTCAACACGTAGCTCTGTTGTTTGTAAATTTGGAGTTATGTCAGTAGCGAGAAAAATGAAAACAATCTGTGTTGCCTGCACCGTGCTATCCTCCTGCTACAGTTTGCACCCAGGAGGCTGAAACAGGGCAAGTTTTAAATGTGCTTTTAGCCTCTAAACATGTTCGAAATGTAATTACAAGTGCCTACCCATGTGAAGTGATTCCTTCCGAGTGAAAACAGTGAATCTGACAGTAGATGGCAGGCAGTAGATGTGAAAGAAATGCATAAAAGTTGTGCTAATTCAGTCTACAAACTACAACACTGAAAAGAGATACAACAAAAATATTTATTAATTTAATGATTAAATAAGTGTCTCCAAACTTACCTCAATTATAACTTGTCTCCTTCTAGTTGAACTAGAGCACTTACTTTAAAAAAATAAGCATATGCCTATTTTTGAAAATATTTTTGTATCTCTTTTCGGTGTTGTAGTTTGTAGACGGTCCCGAAGCACTCGTCTTGCTGTCTCAACACCAGAACTAAACAGAGCTGAATTAGCACAACTTGTATGCATTTTGTTCACATCTACTGCAGTCAGATTCACTGTGTTCACTCGGGAGGAATCACTTTACATGGGTAGGCACTTGTAATGACATTTGGAACACGTTAAGAGGCTAAAAGCACGTTTAAAACTTGCCCTGTTTCAGCCTTCTGGGTGCAAACTGTAGCAGGAGGATAACGGTGTAGTCATCCCCAATTGTTTTCGTTTTTTCTCGATACTGACAGCACTCCAAATTTACAAACAACAGAGCTACGTGTTGAAATTACCCGGAATTCTCCTTTAAGTGGCACCGAAATCCACATTGCTATTCAGTCCGGTAGACAACAGTCGTTAAGGCACCGGTGCCATATTTGCACCGGGTCTCGGTACCCAACCCTAGTAACAGCTGAATATTCTATCTTATGATGAAAAAGTAGACAATTGTAGACGAAAATGAAGAGAGATTTTATCTTAGTTTTTATTTTATGCAAAACATTTTAGTCTTGTCTTTTTTCGTCAACAATAATGCATGTTAATTTAGTCTTAGTCAGCGTTTTTGGACATTGGTGCAGTCTCGTCATTGTCTCGTCTTAGTCATGGAAAAAAAGGTCATTAAAAGATTTCCTGAGATTTCTGTCAGGGGTGATTTGGCGAAACGCAAGTTACCAAGTGCTGTTTAATACTACAGCAAATACTCCTTGAGCAGCTACTTTGTCAGAAATACAACAGAAGAGCAACTCATATATCTGTTAACAGAGAAGCCAAACAAACTCACATTGTAAAAATGCAATCACAATCTCATTTCATGCTGCACACTGTGCAAGTAGTTTTCCATACTACAGCAGGGCCCAGTAGGGAAGCTCACAGTGGCTGCTCTTTCTTATGAGGGGCCGCCAGGGACATTATTCAGAATTACCTCTCACAAACACATGTGAAATGCTCTTACATACACTACTGAAACACTCACATAAATAACTGGAAGATTATTCGCTCGCACACACTACTGAATCGCTCTCACACATACAAGTGAAACGCTCTCACACATACAAGTGAAACACTCTTATATACACTACTGAAAAGCTCTCATACATAAAGTGAAACGCTCTCACATATACAAGTGAAACGCTCCTATAAACGCTACTGAAACGCTCTCACACATACAAGTGAAACGCTCTCACACATACAAGTGAAACGCTCTCATAAACGCTACTGAAATCCGTTTCAGTATTGCGTGTGAGAGGATTTCAGTTGAACAGGAATGCGATTTGGTGTAACAGTAAGGTGGCTGGGAAAATTACACCGAATCACCTTCCTGTTCAACTGAAACGCCTTCCTGTTCAACTGAAACGCCTTCCTGTTCAACTGAAATGCCTTCCTGTTCAACTGAAACGCCTTCCTGTTCAACTGAAACGCCTTCCTGTTCAACTCAAATGTCTTCCTGTTCAACTGAAATCCTCTCACACGCAATACTGAAACGGATTTCAGTAGCGTTTATGAGAGCGTTTCACTTGTATGTGTGAGAGCATTTCACTTGTATGTGTGTGAGAGCGTTTCAGTTGGATGTGTGAGAGTGTTTCACTTGTATGTGTGAGAGCGTTTCACTTGTATGTGTGAGAGCGTTTCACTTGTATGTGTGAGAGCGTTTTAGTAGTGTGTGCGAGCGAATAATCTTCCAGTTGTTTATGTGAGAGTGTTTCAGTAGTGTATGTAAGAGCATTTCACGTGTTTGTGAGAGGTAATTCTGAATAATGTCCCTGACGGCCCCTCATACTTTCTTATTCCATGACTCCCTGTTTACTGAAACTGATCGTCTGTTAAGAAATGCAGAAAATGACCATGTTTTTGTAGAACATATTTTCAATGAACGGTCCCAGGCTGCGTTATCCTCGTTGAAAAATACATTGAATTTCCCTTGGCTGCTTCACAACACAAGCCACCCCATGTTATGCTAATTGAACACTTTTACTGTGAAGCAGCAGCAGTCCCAAATGTTGGGTTTGCATTAGCAGTTAAATAGCAACTATAAGGAGAGTGAACAGTGAAGCCGATATCAATTAGATAAAAGTTCAAACTGAATCATTGGATTACATGCATAAACATAATTTCCTGTGAATCCTGTGGACGTGCAGAGGCTATTTGAATCCAGCAGGGGGAATAAAAAAAAAAAATACTATTTATTATTTAAAAAAACAACTAAGACGATCTATCCCATAATGAAATTAAATGTTTAAAAAATATATAAAATAGTAAGAGAATAAAGGAAATCAACAAAAACACATTGTGACTGTTAACTACTCGAATGACCAAAACACTGTGTATTCTCAGAGAACCATGTTGTATTATCTCTCACTGTGTTTCTTCCTAAGCTTCTTCCCTGCATGTCTTAGGTTATTTGCGGTCCAAGGTCAGTGTGTTACACCAAGCCTGTCAGCTTCCTAAATTCCAATTATGGATTTGACCTCTGCTCCAAGCGTGTTGCGAGGAGTCCTTGACAGGCCCAACACAATCAACCCGGGAGTCATTATCATATATCAAACACATTGTAGCATTTGTGACTCGTGCTCGAGGTGAAGCCTTCATTTTATGACTGGTCGCCCTGACAAGTGTCATATTATTGTGAATACAGATTAAGTCATATCTACCAAATTAATAGGTATCCGCAACTGGGTTGTAATAGAATAATTAGACTGCAATATGGAAAAACATAACTATTTTATGTCTTCTTAAAATTACATTTTGCATGAAAATGATGCACATGTGACATAAATGAATGATCCAATTTCACATGCACTAAAAAATACTGCTATGAATGCCTTCAGCTATCAGTGGTGTATGGCATCTTCATTTTTAAATATTGTTAGTAGCCTGTAAAATTGGGTTGTAACAGGGGCTGCGCAGAGGGCTCAGCAAGCTCTGAATGGAAATTCTGGATGTTTCCTTCTTAAGATAAGTTAAAATAACATAAGATAAGTCTTTATTGTCTCCGATAGGAGAAATTCATCTTGGGCAGTCCAGAGTGGTGTGTGAAGTTAAAATAGTTCAACTTTTGCGTATAAAATTACCCGGATGATCGGTACTGCTTCCACAATAGGGCCCATAGAGCAGGCGCATTAGAGACGTCTGCTGGCCGCTACTTCCGGTTTAGCGCGCCACTAACTTGAATGGGGATTAAATGATTAAATCGTGCGGCTCTTCTAGGATTTCCAAATGCTATCGGATAGAATGGATCAAATTCTGATATTGAAATGGTTGATTTTTTGAGGGTTGTGAAGCTAAACATTTTTTTACCACTGATTCACAGACGTCTTTTTTCGCCATATACAATAAGTATATGGGAGAAAAGGCCCCATGACAGACACAGAAGTTGAAATTCCACCGTTCGGCCGCTATGTCAAATTGGCTTCAAAGCCTGGTGCACCTCCTGGGTGCATTTAGCATTTAGCTTGACACTATTAATGCCATGGGTGGGACACAAACAGCTTATGGAGGGCTACTGAGTGCACCTGAACATGCAAGGCATTCAATTAGAGTGAGAAATAAAGTGCAACATCCTGTAACCCTTGCCAATAAACAAGAACGAAAAAGTTGAACAAATTGTGGTAGTATTTTTTCCAATTATTTATAAGAGGCACAACAACAACAACCGTTCCCGAAGAAGTGGAAACGTGCATTAAAATGTATTAGGAGCTAGAGTTTTTTTGCAGTTTGTTGATGCTGAGCTAGGAACAATATGTTATGACTTTTTAAGTGTGAATACCTGCTTGGCTGCTGATGGATTTGTGGATATCTTTGAAATTTGTTGCTGCAAAAATGTGTTAAAGTGTTAGTCATCCTGATGCATTGCACCTTCATTTTTCAAGGACAGAACAGGTTGAAGAAGTGAAAACTGTATGATATAAACTTGATGGTAGGCTACCTACAAACCCAGGTTACCTGTGGAAATTATATTGTGGTTTGTCAAAATGAGAATAAAACTGCTTCCTTTATTGAAGCTATTTCTTGAATCAAAATGTGTTTAAAGTAACACATGAACAAATGGAATAATAGTGAATACATGATAAACTACAGTAAAACAAACACATCTGACACACTTGCTGAACACTAACTTCACGTTGTCTTCACACATTGCCTTCTATCTTTCAGCCCTTGTAATGTGTGGTACATACAGGCCATTAGCACAACTTTGTAGGCCATTATTATGAACTGGTAGGCACAGACACTTTTTGTACATATTCCCTTCAGGTCATGCTTTGCTCCGGGATTTACTTCAGTTTATAGTCAACAGCATGAAAAAAATGAAAGACCCATCAGGTCTATTTGGTTTGTTGCTGTGTCTGGTGTGCTCCTAACAAAATCACCAGGAAGGAACACAAGCAGTTTATGCCAACTGGGCCTCAGGATGGATGGTTTAGTACACTCTCTGCTCTCACTCATTATCTCCAAAACAAAATCTCATAAAAAATGCTGTTGGTGTCAAGGAGGGACGAATCCTCGTCTCAAGGGCTTCATTAAAAGCTCCAAACACTCCTAGTGGTACACTTCCAATAACTGTATGAGGCACAACACGTCCTTAGGGCAACAGGTTGGAGGAGTACAAATGTGTGTGGGATTTGTTGAGTGTTGAGCATGTTGTTGAGTGTTTACAAAAACGTATGCAAGCAAGCTGGACAGGTATGTGTACTGTGATTACTCGAGGCTTTGGGAATTGCCCTCGGCAGTGACAGTACTCCATTGATTCCTGTAATCACTTTGAGGTAATTATGCAGGAATCCGCTGAATGAGCTCCTCGGGGGACAGCGCAGAATGCTTTCTGTAGTGCGATTGTGTGATCGCAGCTCCCGAGTGACACCCGCCATGCTCTGCAACAACCCTCTGCCACAGAAAAGCTGCGTCTTGACACATTTAATATGGGCATTAAGGGATGGATCTTAATGCAACAGAGCAGCATCAAATACAGAGGGGCCTGCATACATTACTGCACGCTTTAAAGTTGACTTTGTGCTTGTCTCGCTTTTCTTTTAAGTGTTAAGGGAATGAGTTCAATATAGATAGTACACACTAAGTCTGGGGTTTGGTGGGGTGCCGTCAGGCTCCAAATACATTAACAAGTTTTATTTTAATGATCCCGGAACGCAGACATTAAATAAGCAGTCCCTCCAGGATTTCGTGATGTCGCCATTGCGCCAATTCACGCAAATTCAACCAATCACTGTGACTTTGGTGCGACTCGCAATTTTGACCAATCACCGCAACTTTTCCGCAAATTTGACCAATAATCAGAGTTTCCCACGACTTCAACCAATCCCAGCAGTCCCACGTGCCAGACTTTACGTCAGTATAATGTGACTCTGAGTGCCACGGACCAAGCGGGAGTGAGAGAGAGCTTGTTTCCGATATGAAGACGAGATTCGAACATCTCACATTTACCAACAAAACTTACAGCGAAAGACCGTGCAAAACATTTCAGACCGTCCTGCCAACCTGTAGCCTATACATTTTAACATCAATGTACGCTGTAATGTTTTTTCACTCTAAAGTCAGCTGCTGTTTCAATCCTGTCGGCTGTCTTCCGCGGGCGGGGCTGCTGCTCATACAGTTCCCCCCGCAACTGACGCGCACACACACAATCACACACGGTGGATGCAGGAAAAACCAGAGATGAGACAACACGATGACCTAAATTGAGGACAGCTACTCTCGTTATTGTAAGTGCAATGATAAGTTAAAGTCCAATAAGTACTTTATCAAACCGAATGTGTGTCCCAGGCCAGGTTAGGAAATTAACAATGTAAAGATCAAAAAGCCACTGACAGATATGTTTGTTTTTGATTCATTCAATAAATTATTATTTTTTGTCTTAAATCGACCAGCCATTTTCATATTATAC
Source organism: Sander vitreus (assembly GCF_031162955.1). NCBI lineage: Eukaryota > Metazoa > Chordata > Actinopteri > Perciformes > Percidae > Sander > Sander vitreus. Next base: position 13,183,718 of record NC_135876.1, read on the forward strand.
CAACACTTGCAGCATCCTGAGCCTTTTTGGTAAGGTTACATAGGAAATCTCAGCCCAGAGTAGTTTTATGCTCCCCGAAAGAAGTTTCCTTTTTATTTTTAAAGAACTATACAAAAACAAAAATTGCAACTTTCACTGTCTCATGTTTGTTGCACTGTTTTCAGACATCGCAACTTTTATCGCAATTTTTTACAAAAGCTCCTGCAAAATCAGGCATTTTGGGCCGCAACAATCTCAAAAAAAGGCCGCAAAATCCTGGAGGGACTGAATAAGGAGGGAAAGCAGCATGCAAAAAGCTCATGAATACAGTTGGTATCCATCTAAGAAAGGGAAAGAGACAAAAATAGCACAAGCCAACTGATTCACTACATTATTACAAGAGGTAAATGAAGTTTGCTAAACCTCCCCGCCAAAGCAGCAGTTGTCCAATCATAGCTTAGCAACAGTAGCAAGACGCGGAACGCCTGTGAACGCCTTTGGATTTCTTGGTGAAGCGGTGTGCATGGGCCTGTAATAAGAAAGTGTAATGCTGTGTTCACACCATAGAAATAAATTGGATGAGAGGCCATTCCCATTCCAATTAACGTAGCAGAATGGTAGGAGCAGCAGCCATTTTTATGTGTACCGTTGCCATGGAAACGGACCAACTTCCATATAAACGCTCACATAAATGAACTTGCAGAGGTGAGGCCAAACGACCAGTGAAGTAGTAACGTTATGAGGCATAGAGAGCCGACCGCTAAATGAGTCAAATTTAACAACTTCCTCACTAGTTGATGGTGATCCATGTAGAAGAAATAAAAATATAAATAAACACCATTGCAAGATACAGATCGGAGATTACAAAATATATAATGGCACCTGAACGTGGCAGGGCTTAGCGCATGATAATTAAATCACAGAGCATGTGCATGGTGTTGTATTACAATTATGATGCAAATAGTAATCATGATATAATAATGAAAATGGATGTGTGCTGACAGGGCTTGACAGAGCATCTCAGGCGTATGTGACAAACGGTTTCCATTCAGTAAGCAGAAGGGATTTTTGAGATGAGGGTTGAGGCTGTTCCCCTCAAGCTGTCACAGGAAGCTGGCAGCATCAGTTCCACTGACACATCTGAAATTGGCTTTGGTCTACCTGTGTGTATATACTGGGATCCACATCAACCTTTTGCTGCACTGATCAGCGAGAAGAAAGGGCAAAGTAGTAAAGGACAGACAGGGGGATAACATGCTTTGTCATGGTGGTTTACTATAAAGAACTCTTAATCATATGCCTGCTAATAAAGTGTAACATGAATGTCATTAAGACAAAGAGGGAATTATAATCCACATGCAACCTATTTTAACAGCTGCTTTGTTCATTCTTGTAATTTTCATATGGAAATATATATTTATATATATATATTTCAAAATCTCCTATCTGCATCTTTTATGTGCTTTCAAAAACATCCCCATGTAACACATTTGCATAGGCTGTGGGGCTTTCCTGAATATCTTAGTCATACTTAAGCTCCCTTCATTATCATGGTCCAACACTTTCTCTCTCTTTTGTTTAAAACACTTCAAGATATACACCTACAGCGTTCAAAATGCAAGGACGAAGCTCACTGGTTACATTTAAAACAATAAAACAGATGCCTTGATTTTGCGCATGCATGCTGTCCTCCTTGACAGGGCTTACGTGTTTGTACTTGTTAAATCAAAAGGCTTTCTAGTAGCTAATGTGATTTTCCTTGCATTTGTGTGTTGGCTGTAGCTCTTACTGTACGTGACTCTCTCAGATAGCGGAATCATTGGAAATTCGCCAGGGTGTTTTTGGTTGACTGTTGTTCTTAAGAGGCTCTAAATAACACAAAGCTCCCAGAGCTGTGCTTATGCTATGCCTGCCTATGTGCTGATATTGTAAGTGATTCAATCCTCGTAAAGTAAGTGGACTTGCCACTCAAAATTATGGTGATGTTACAGTGCATCTGCTCATGAAAGTTTAATGTGTAAACTGCTTTAGGCATGTTTGGTGTTGTGTTATGCATACGTCTATTGCAAGTCTAGAGTGTGTATATTGCAAAAAAGCTTTAGGAAAAACTGACAAGGTGTGTTTGATGCAGATTTTCCATCTGGAAGGAGGCGATAGCTTCACTCTGGTCTGTTTGTAAGAAGGACCTCTGAATGTTTGAAATATTTTGCTGAGCTTTGGTGGACAGCGTGTCCTAAGGGACTATTTCACTTCATAGATTTTAGGATCTGGGGATTCTCACATGGGATTTTAATAGATTTTGGATTGTGTTAATAACTATTTTGCTTGCATGCTCATAGGGAGGTCTAGCAGTCCATCAGCTGTACAGCTGCACCATTTTCAGGTGCTTTTTTCTGTCAGGAAGCAGGCAACAAATGATAAACAAATGTTATCTGTTAACAAGTTTAGCAGATTAGAAACCATCGGTACCTTGGTGGAGGTTTGTGCAAGACAACCAAGAAACATTTGCAATTCACTGTACACAGAATGCAACAAAAGGCATTGTGGGTATGGAGGAAATTATTCCATGAAAAAGAGCTTGGTTTAAACAGACTTGCATGTGATTAACTTCCACTAGCAAGCATTAAAGACACATTTTTAAATGATCAGTCAGTATTTCAGTCAAATCCAACAAGTGTATTTAATCTGAGCGCCAAAGCTAATACACAATACATGGCTACATAATGAGATAACATTAGTCAAGTGAAACTGAAAGCATGACACACAAACATTTTGAGATATACAATATAGCTCATATCAGCAGAAACTTAAGACTGAAGAACCTTGAAAAGAGATAGGATACTGTGTGCGCACTGCTGAAGTGGCACAGGTCACACAATGTACCCTGTGGTGCGGCTGGAACAACTGAAATGGAGTCGGGGCACCCAGAAAAATAAATGCACTGTTGGCAAAAGCCCCTTGACGTTGATGAATGTTGTCCTCCGAGTGTTAGGTAATATTCTCTGATGAGATGCAGCGTGTGCTACGGCCCACAAGGTTGTGAGTACAGCACAAAAGTGATGACGTGAGGGTGTTGGAGTCAGTGTGCCAAGGCCACAGGAGGAGGGTGGAGGAGTTACTGAAGCAGTGATAGAAACAATTTATGCCATCACACCTGGACATCTGACATAAAAAAAATTCTTTTTCCTTGATGCATTTCGGGTCTTTCTCCTCCACCATGATGTTGGATGAGTAAACAAACCAAGTACCTACAGTATACTCGTGCATTCTTATTGTGGTACATTTCCTTAACACTGATGTTGATGTTATCTGACTATAGACCATAAGATAAGCTCCTCACTCTACAGTGTGGTTGCATTCCCCTATGAATTCTTGCAGCAGTTTTGCTGTCTTAATTAATTCCTTGTTCTGCCTTCTTGGAGTTTGTGCAAGCAAAATATGACAAATCCAATGTGTAATATGTTATGGACTGATTAAAACAACCAGTGACAATACATTAACCGGTGTTTATCCCAATATCTGCATTTTGACACACACACACACACACACACACACACAAGAGCACAACAGCCTGACTCTTCACTTGATGTCTGCTACATAAAATAGAAAAGACCATTTTGGCAGAAATGAAAACGCATTAGGGTATGCAAATAACACAAATCTGAGAATTATTGAGAATCATTATTGTCTTCTTCTGGCCTAAAGTTGCCTGGCAAGCAAAGCAATTTTGTTACTGGACTGCTGTTTAAACTTTCATCTCAAGCGCTGGTTCAATATCAGGTGCTTTTATCGAGCGTGACAAATCACTCAAAACAGGCGTTTTGAGTGATTTGTTGGCGACAACAAAACCGATTATCAAGCAAACTTCCATAGACCTAGAAAAATAGATTGTCTGCATATCTGCCAGAAACGTTGGGTTTTGACCTGTACAATCCTCAGAAATGACTTTAATTCAGTAGCTATTAGTTCTTGGATTAAGGTGACTGAGTATTGTCTATGTAGTATTTTATTCAGAAACTACAAAGTAGATACACTATAAATTAAAAAAACACAAGACCAGATGTTACGGCAAGCTCTCTTGCTGTGGCTGTTCTCTGTAAGCAGTGGCGGTTCTACATTGAATTACACCCAGGGCAAGACCCCCTTCGAGCCCCCCCCCCCCCACACACAAAACAATTACTATTTATAGTATATATTTATTTTAAGTTCTGATAACTTATACTGTCATATTTTGCGCAGAATTGTGTTCATTGTCTTGAAAATGTTGGAGGTGGAGATTGTGCAACTTAAAAAGTGTGTTTCCTGTTGTAATTGCAACAGTTAAATAACTGGATTCTCTTAAGTGTGTTTTCCAAATGTTCTAATGAAGGATTTGTGCAATTGAGAAATATAATTTCCTCTTTCACTTATGTTGTTATAATAATAATAATAATAATAATAATAATAATTATATTATTATTATATATATATATTTAAAAATGTGCCAAAAATACAATCAGCTATATAAAAAAAAATAACAAGAGCAGAGAGAAACAATAATATAAAATATTAAGAATAATATGCAAATAAAATATAGAATAAATATTCTAAATAGCACAAATCCTTCATCACACAAATGTGAAAATGCACTAAAGAAAATCTAGTTATTACACTAGAGCACTAAGACCAGAAAACACAAACTAAAACTAAAACCTGACCTTTCTGGCCTTCCTTGATGCAAAATCATCAATGATGTTATCGTATGAAATCTGCTCCCCTATTAAATGGTTGATACTGACGGAAAGGCCAGTGAGCCGTTCCTGGGACATGGTTGACCTCAGGTATGACTTGATCAACTTTAGTTTTGAAAAGCTCCTCTCTGCTTGAGCCACAGTGACTGGCAGAGTAAGTGAAATCCTGAGAGCAGTACAAAAGTTGGGGTAGATCTCCGATAGATCCTTTTAGATAGATAGATAGATAGATAGATAGATTCCATTTGGGAGACCAAGCAACATAGGCGCCAATTTATGTTTTCCTCCGTTGGTGCTCACGGGCGCACGCCCTTTAAAAAAAAAGGTAGTCAAAAAATGTTTGCATTTCAGACGGCCGATACGAACACGCAAGCCTAGCAACTCGATAATAAAGCCGTAAAGTAGGCTCTCTTTCAACTCAGGGTAGGATTGGAGATGAAAAGTTTAACTGACACATAACCGCGATCAGCTTCGTGGGTGCTCAGTATTAGGAGAGCACCAGCGATATCGGCGCCTATGCCCAGCAACCCGTTCGACCCAGAGGTGAACTGTCCCCCGCTCCCCCTCCCCTTTCCCCTTCTCACAGCTTCTCTGTGCAGTGTGCACGGTACCTTCTCAGCAAGCAGGGGCGCCAATTTGCCAATTCCCCACATGGTGAAATGATAGATAATACAGTAGAAAACCGCTTTGAGGATTTTTTTTTAGGTGCTCGGGCAACCTTTGTGTCATGAAAAAAATTCCGCCCCGGGCGGCTGTCCGCTTCGCCCGTACCAAAAACCACTACTGTCTGTAAAATAGAAAAGGGTGAGAGAGTCACAAGGCGCTTCAGTGCCTTCTTGTGGCCACTCTCCATTTCTTCCTCTTTCTGCAGGGTTCCTGCTCACTAGTGTATCACTTTAAGGACATAGCCATAAGACATCGACAATAAAAGACCTTGAGAAATACTATGTCAAATACAAGGTTATTTTTTTAGACAAATCCAATGCTTTCTTTTCTGTAATGCGCATGATTTACTCTGCATTAAGATAAGAGCTTTATCTTTAATCACAAATTCTCCACACAGCTTAATGAGCTGTAGGGGATGTTTAAAGCAAACATGAAACATGACCCCTACCATTTCCAGCAATCACTATTAAGCTGCATTTCCTCTGTGTCATATTTCTTTTCCAACAATTGCATTCATGTGAGCACACAAGAAAATTACCTCTCCAGTTTTAGACAAGGGAAGACCATTCATCTTACTAATACCAGAGGTAAGTGATCATGAAGTGTGGAGACTCCAGTGAAACAGTTGGGCCATAATAGTATCAATCATCATCATTCCTCCAAATGGAGATCTTTAATCACACACCACACAAAGTAAGAGAGACATACAAAAAGCTCTCACCTCAACTGCTACTAACTGCACTCATTAGTCAGATGTGTTAGTCATTATTAAACACAGCACCTCGTGGATTGTTGCTGCAGGAAAATTTCATTCATCAATTCCATGCCGATTTGACACATTCAATCATGGAGTGGGTGAATGAGTAAATTGCATTTGATTAAGATGACAGCTTAATGAAGTGAGGTGAACCATAGACCTTTCACATTCACGCCACTTTGGTGGAGTGTGTTAGGACTGAATTAATGTGGTCAGCACGTAAGATACTAACTACACACTGTAATACTGCTGACTTTGCTTCCTTACATGTTGCACTAAATAGGTCCTTCTCATTTCCCTTAAATTGCATCTCCAGCTCCTCCACTTGCCTTTGTTCCTTGCGTCTTAAATCATTGTAGGAGAGAAGAAACGAGGAAATGAGACGTCCTTTTCTCTGAAGTGTCACGTGAATACGTTAGCTGTATGGGCAGAGTTAGCAACGGCTCTCAGCTGCACAGATTCTGGGAAGGCTGCTCTTGTGTATCCTCGCTCATAGCTCCTCTGAGATCTCTCCTCGATTCTCAGGGCAGAAACAAGAGCTTTGAGATGGCCTTCACAAAAGGAGGGTCAGAACAACTTCCCGTTCAGCCGAGAACTGAGGAGCTATCAAATAAGGGAAGTGAGAAGGACCCCTGGATTGATCCTTCTTTAACATAAGTCTACAGCTGCTCACTTCGTCTTCTTCGGCTCAGAGGGTGTGAGCTCATGAATGACTCGTTCTTCGGCTCAGAGGGTGCACGCTGAACGAGACTCGCGCTGAACAGTAGTCTGGAGGCTCTCGGAGGTTAACCGGCTCTAATGCACAACTGCACATGCACCTTACAGAAGCAGGATATTTGATTCACTCCTGCTTGCGAATCGAGTTAACTCGTTCCTCTATAGGAGTCAAACGAATAGGAATCTAACATGACTAGTGGTACGACTGACTGATAGACCGGCATTGCTGCCACACTAGCACTCCTCATCTGGTGGGCATAATGTACTGCACTTTATTCCCTGGATTTTTTTTTTTTTTAAGAGAACAGCAGATGTACTTCCCCTCCAAAAAGGTCAGCGTTCTTGCGCAACAATGGCCAGTGAGCTCAGAAATACTCAGTCAATGATCTTTGCCACAGTAACAGCAGAGGTGCAGACTGATCTCAAGAAGTGGTGTATGTATGACACGCCAATTCGTATGCCATTCTGGTGTGTTATCAAGACGCATAATCGCTTTTTAGCATGTTTATCAATGCCATCTGGCCTCCTTTGACTTACATTACCTTGCGATTGCGTGTCAATTTACGCCGTAGTGAGCAGTATGAAAGCCTGAAAATCCGTGTACGGAGGTTGGTTGGGGTGGTAGATGGGTAAAACACAGGACTTTCACCCAGGAGACCAGGTATCGTGTCCCACATGTCACATTTCCTAAACCCAACCGTCGCTTTCTTCTTTTCCTAAACCCAACCTGATCGCTCGAGCCATCTCTTCCTGCTCCGTCTCTCCGTTGCTCTTACACTGTTGCCCCTGGCAACCGATAGCGTAGGATTCCAAAATGGTGGGCGGGCTCAGACACCTCCCAAATCGTCACGTGACAGCAAGCTACTCTCAATACCGCGTAGACATACACGTGGATAGCTCAAAATGCATACAGATAGAAAGTGGCGTGTATGTTTACGCGAAGTCGTGATGTCACGTTGAGAGGTGAATCTCATCAATTTAACATGCTTCATGAAGCCACATCCTGGAAGCATCATAAAGCATGAGGACAGATGCAGAGAGAATCAGTAAAAGAAAATACATAGAGTACCAAAAGCAACATTACGGTGCCATGAGAGACAACAGAAATGTCATAATGTACATAGAGCAGTGATGAAAGCCTGAAGCCTGTCTCGTAGTTAAACTGAATCAAAATGTTATGACTCAGCAACATTCAGATGATTTGACAGGTTTCCGAGGAAAGGACCAAGTATCAGTGTTGGCACACTGCCCACATATCGGTCTTAATTTGCTTTTGCGACAGGTGCAAGTATGTGGAAATGTTATCCCAGCCACAGTGACTACTGCCATCATCTTTAATGGGTGTCACACACAGGTGGCCCTGCAACAGAGATGTGATTAAAAGGCAATCACACCCTATCAGAAAGCGGGCTCTGTTAAATATGTGTAATATTGAAAGTACTATCAGCAACTTTATTGTCCACATGGGTGATGTGGATTGTGGTATGAGACATGAAAGTATACATACAATATATGCATATGGTTTTCCAATGTGACACTTGAGTGCCTGACACTGCATTTCTGGTTTACCAAGCAACACTACAGCCACACAGATCTTCAGCAGTGACCTCATATGACCCCAAACAGTCTGTTTAATTTTTCATTTCAGTCAGAGCTGTAAGCCAGAACTCAATGTGGTGATTCACAGTAACAAGTCAGACACAAGCGATGACTAATGTCTAGTGTCAAAAGTCTAAACAACACTCTACTATGACACTACTAGACATAACTAACCACTGGGTTTTCAATAATGCATAGCCTTGTACAGAAGATACAGTATAACAGTGCCTGGTTTGGTGTAATTGACCAAACATATCACTAGCACTTCAGATACATACATAGATAAATAGCCACACAAGATTTGACATCAAAACACCCAACTGCAGGTTTTTGTACCCATGAAAACATCAGTGTGCCAGTTTGCACGAGGCAGGCCGTCTTTGTGTGTCTCAAAATCCTGCCGTGATTCTCTCTCTATTTTTGTATTTTTCTCTCTCTCTCGCTCTCTCTCTCTCCGTCGATCCCTCTTAATAGTGGTTCAGATCAATAGAGTTAGCCTCAGGCACAGACCTTTGCACCAAAACCAATTGTTTTCTGTTACAAGCAGAGCCCGGGTTGTTTTCTGTGAAGCCTGCCTGATTTTTGCATCCCACAAAATGTGCTGCATTTGACATTTGCTTTTGTTAGAAAGAAAACATTTATTTTGCTTAATGCCACAATCTCGTCATGGATCCATGATGTTTACAATACCAGCAGACTAGTTAGATATAGCAGTACATATAAATAGTTCGACACTTGGGAAAATACTTAGCCTCTCTTTTTTGACAAGAGCTAGATGAGAAGGTCGACGCCATTCTGATGTGTGTAAAGTAAATTTGAGGCTACAGCCGGCATAGTCAAGAAATTAAATCAATTAAACCCCAGTGTGTCAATTTTACACTTCAGTTTTTCATTTAATATTTAGATGGTTAGCTTAGCTCAGAACAAACAGCTAACCTTGCTCTGTCCAAATTAAGGTAACAAAATCCTCCTGCCAAAACCTGTAAAACCACAACTCATCATCTTTTACCGTCTGTTTTTGCACCGATTAAACAAACAAAACATGTTAATTAACAACCTTCCTCCGCAGCGCTGTGGAAATAGGTCTGGCAATGCGAGACTACTGGCACACACGTGTACGTTCAAAGGTTGGTTTAGTCACGCAAGAGAAAACTCAGATTGGACAGATAGTCTAGCTAGATGTCTGGATTTACCCTGCAGAGATCTGAGGAGCAGTTAAAGAATACCAGAATTGCTCCTTCTTGGAGTAGTTTATGATTATTTAGGATATTAGATTTATTTAATTGATTCATTACCATGTCAGCAGCATTTTAATGATGTAGATGGTCGAGATGGAGCTACTTTATGTATTTTTGGGGGTAGTCTAATCTATAACATGCATCATATTTTAGTTGTTGATTGTAGGTTTTGTATATTAAAACTGGACTTAAGTATCTAAAGCTGTCAGATAAATGAAGTGAAATAAAATGTACAATATTTTCCTCTGCAGTGAAGTAGAACATTTGAAATACTCAAGTAAAGCACAAGTAGTTAATTGGATAACACCTCTACTAGAAAGGAGAACTACAGGGTGAGCATCACTACCTGGACTTTAGGAAAAAGCAGGAATATTGCATTTGTTCTACTGTATGTCATTGCAGATTGAGGCGACGCTGGACCATGCAGCAGGAATGGCACCCCAGTCATATTGCTCGTTGAGCTCTTGGAGCAACAGGACGAGCTGCAGCTTTGATATAAATGGATTTCTCCACGCTCGTCTGGCCGTGATGCACCATTTAAAGGGGAGAATAAACAGGGGGTCTTACTGGGCATCTTGAGCCTGTTATAATACTGTCATCCCTCGAAGCTTTCTGCAGCAGTTCCACTTCTCTACCGGGATCAAAAGAGTGGAAGAAGTAAAGAAGGTAAATAAGAGACAGGAGGGTTACTGCTGGTCAATGGTGCCTGGTCTGGGCTGGGCTGTTGTGGTGGATGTTTTTCACATCACTTCTCTGGCCTTAAGTACTCACTCAACAGGATGATAAATAAATGAATTGTGAAGGCTTTTCACTCATCAGTATGGAGCAAGGCCATTATAATCTCCCAGTCTTTTGGGAGATGTAAATTGAGCTCTAATATTTTTTTAAGTCAATCAGTTAATAATGTTGTTGTAAATGGGGGAAAAAGAACCCTCCTGGTGAATTTCATTAGTTGACTGTTTTCCTCCAATGAGAGGACTAAATAAGGACTGTGTCATTGGCTTCCGCTGAAACGTTTGCGGACCCAGCTGGTTACTCACAAGGGAGAGAATTAAAGGCTAAAAATGGAAGCAATTTTCTTCCAAGATTAGCCTGTGAGGAAACTAAGAAAGATGAGTTTAATGAAGCTTGCACGTCACTAAATTTACCCATTCAGTGGTTTGGCTGTGGATGCTATCTTAAATCGTCATTTGGAGTTGAAGTCCTTTACGTTTTGATTAACATACAGGCTTGCAATTACTTTGCAAAAAGAACAGAAGAAAAGAAGAAGAAACACAACAACATAAGGAAGAAAAAGAGAGAATAACCCATTTCTAGCACAGTGCAGAAACGATCCACAGAAACGATAATGTGCTGATAAACATTGCTATATGTTTCTCTACAATTGTCTTTGGACAGACTGAAAGAATGGAGAAAATGTAAACCACTGTGCTGTTTAAGGATTCTCCAATTGTTTACCAAGGAGAGCCATCTACTGGAGAAACACCTATATTAAACTATATTCAAATAAGTATACATTTGCATGCTTGTATAAAATGATTGTTGTATTTTCAATTCTAATTCTTCGTAGAAAAAAAAAACACTATAAGAACATGAAGCTAATACTTCCTGCAACACCAGAGACAGAACATACAGTGCTATCAGTCAAGGCTCAATTCAATTCAATACAATTCAATTTTATTTATAGTACCAAATCATAACAAGAGCTATCTCGAGACCCTTTACAGATAGAGTAGGTCTAGACCACACTCTATAATTTACAAAGACCCAACAATTCCAGTAATTCCCCCAAGAGCAAGCATTAGCAGTGGCTAATGCGACATGGTCCTTGTCCCCTAAATCCATAGTCTTTGTTTAGCCATTACTCAGACTCAAATGTTTGGATAAGTAGCTTCATGTTCTTGCGAGTCCATTAACTGGCCCACAATACCCTTGGCTCCTGGTTTTTCTAATAAAATGAAGAATGAAGGATTGGCAGTTTGCAACAGCTGATGTGACAGCAAACAGTAGAATGAAGGTCACTGTGATGAAAATGTCACACCTGTAACCTGAAAGTCATACATAGTACACATCATTCAGTTCTATGGCCAATTTCATGTAATTTGTCAGCACAAGCGTCCAAGTCAGCAATCCAATGTACTGCTATATCGCTTTCATCCATATAGTCATTCAACAGATATTTGGCCATTCAACAGCCCTGACATGGATGGAATCGGAGAGCATAAGGCCTATAAAATGTTAAAAATATGACAACACATGGAGTCCTTATGATTCAGACAATGGCTTCAGTATGATTCAGTTTCTCTCATCACAGTTTTTTTTTGTCTCAATTCAAGTGTGAAGCTTGTGACAAAAAAACAATTCATCACACATACTGTTGCCCCTCTTTTGTTTTCCCTCTGGCTCATTTCCCCAAACGATTTTGGATCTAGTGCCAATGCAGTTGGTGATGTGTTTAGAAAAATAAGAATCTTTTCAAGGTGATGTTGACCCTCACAGAAAAAAAAGGAAGGGAAGCCTCTGAAATCCTATTACCCAGAGATATGTTATTGCCACAGCAGTGCTGGCCCAGCAGCACAGCAACTGTTTCCAACAATTGCTCCCACACTAATTCTAACGCTGTTGCCAGACTTGCCCAGGGTGTGGACATTAAACTCAATTGTCATCTAAAAGTGATTGCATAATGGCTGACAATGCAATTGAGGTAATGTGGTGTTCAGGTATAAATGCCACGATAAGAGGAAACAAAACTTGATTTGCGTGAATCATACAAAAGCAAAAAAAAATTTCATTCCATTTACACATATAAAGCATGCCCAGATTTAGCAAATCCAGAATAATCAAGATAATTAAAGGGTAGATGCTTTAAAAATCTTAGTCCCTGCTCAGGGTTGCCGACACCATGGTCTTGGCAAGAGTGAATCCATGTACAGCAAAGGAAAATAGCAAATACACCAAACACATGAAAGTGGAAGCTTTAATGAGAATTATTAGTGATTAAGAATGATTAATAATTAATATATCAGTAATTTCGATACTTTAAGTTAGAATAGATCTGCTAAGTGATGAAAGCAGCTATGAGGGAGGATGACAAAGATACTATTGAATCTCCTTAAGGTGTTGAGGGCAACATTTCCGAAAGCATCCGTGCAACAATCTACTCCTACTATCATTACGTTTATGTATTATTAAACACAATCTCATAAGGTACAATAATCATATATAAGCCGTGTGAAATGGGGAACCCCAAATAAGCTACTAAAAGCTTTTTGGAGGGGGCCCGATAACAATAAACAACAACAGATAATATACAATCCAAAAACTCAATTTACCAGAAACACAAAATAGACAATAGAAAATACAACAAAATACAGACATACTTAAACTAACATAGACAAATACTACAAACAGACAGACGATCCCAGCACAAACTATAGCATTTAAAGAATAATCATCAATCATACGTTATAAGCAATTTTTCCTTGAGGCTTTTCTTGATCATCTTTCCTCCAACATGGGCACAAGGGTTTTCTGTATACAAAAGTGATCAATGTAAATGGAGCATCCGATTTGGTGCCCCGGTAAAATGATCCTCTTAGAGTGCATGTCACTAAATGTTATAGTGGAGTGGTGTAATACAGTATAAGGCTGGGCAAAATGACTGCAATGACCTGGATCACCTCTAAACTTAGGTTTTTATTTAAATGTAGAGTAGACAATAGATACATATTAAATGTGAATACTACTCGGGGGGTGAAGACGGTTGTCACTATAATAAAATATCCACATCTGTGAGAAGGCTTCTGACTTAAAATCCAACAGTGGTTGTCTGTAAATATGCGTCTTCACTTGCAACAAAAAATGGAAGTCTTTTGTTGCAATTACAAATGCAAAACACTACTTGTTCTTTGTTTAAGTACATTCAAACTGACCTCAGATTCCTTGTATGTGTACACATACTTGGCAAATAAAGCTAATTCCTACTAGTAATAAATCATTCATTCTATCTAAATTAGACAATTCAAACTTTCCCATTCTTCTATATTCATGATGTAAGAAAATGATACAATAATGACTTAATATTTAATATATTAAAACTGGAAGTAGCAAGAGGAAAATAAATGACAGTATTATTATGGTATTAAGTAGCAGGAGGACACATAATGTAAACTGAAATAAAAAAAGGTAAGTAAAACTGCAAAGCCAATCATGAATTATTAATGTATTCATTAATGTGAATACATTAATGAATACATTAATAATTCATGATTTATTCAGCATTTAAAAACAAAATAATGAAAAAGTGTTATCACTGTGGTAAATATATTTTTGAACTGCAACATCTTCTGTATAGACAAAATATCACTAAATAAATTCTGGTGGTCTGATATAATGTTTAATTGAAATATTAAAAAGCAAAATCATATTAGGCCTCTGCAATGATTCAAAACGTGTTCCAGAAATACTGCAGGTTCAGTATTCTCTACTGAAATGCTTGTTGACTTTGGAAACAGTCACATAGACAACTAAACTGGTAAGAACAAACTGCTTCTGTTCCTTCATCCATACAAATTTCATCTTCATCTGACCATCTGAGTCCTGATAGTGGATCAGGCAGTGCTCACCATCATAGTCATAGGAGACGGGGGTCTTCTCCAGCTCCATGGAAACAGGAGAGGTGACACACCAGAAGGGTTTCTTGAATTCATCCAGTAGAGTCAGACTCATGATGCAGCAATTCTGGCAAAAAGTTGACAGATAATCAAATGTCAAGACCTCTTTTCTGCGTGGACAATCATCATTGTGTTTTCAGTGGGGTTCCATTAAGTAAATGATGTACTGTATACTTCTTAAAAATCTTTATCTTCTGTTGTCAAAAGTCATGATCAAATGAGAGATAGCAACTGTATTCTCCTTAGGCTGAAGACAAGAGGGAATGCTTCTAAACTTAACTTTTTAATAGATATGTGAGCATTACAATAAAACTAGCATGTGGTAATCTCTTTTTAATTTGCACTTTTACCACTTTCTTTCTTCCTATAACACAGTGAAACCGTGTGCAAGTAGCCACCAGCAAATGCTGTACCTCCACTGTGCCCTGCAGGGCCTCACACCTCCAGGGAAGGGTAATGCTGCCAGATAGAGGTGTGTGCCTCGATAAGATTGTCCTGCTAATGGCAGTCAGCTGGATTAGGCCGTCGGAGATCTGAGCTGGTCAAAGACAACAACACACGGCAAGTAAGTCTTTACACTATAATAATTAGCACTTTATTGTTAGGTCAATTGATTTGTTAAAAGTCCCATATTATGCTCATTTTCAGGTTCATAATTGTATTTTTGGTTTCTACTAGAACACGTTTACATGCTTTAATGTTCAAAAAACTCATACTGTCTGTGTAAATATACCTGTATTAAAACTCTGTCTGAGATGCTCTGTTTTATCACCTGTCTCTTGAAGCCCTTCTTCCGAAAAAGCCCAGACTGCTCTGATTGGTCAGTGTTTCCGGGTCTTTCACATTTGTACTCTATGCCTCTGCACTATAGCGGCACTATCTACCTAATATATAGTAAAGTTGTGACATCACAACCATACAAAAGTCCTGACGGCTCGTTTAAAGACATCCTTGCTTAACATTGGCTGTGTGCCTTTCTTGAGTGTTTTGGTATTTTTACAGTATTTATATAGCACCTCGACCTGCTTTATAATAAAAAAGACATGGAAATTTCACTTTTTACAATATGGGACCTTTAAGGCTAAAGATGCTTCAAAGTAAAAAGTGTTGTCATTTCAAAAACATGGTAATCACATGAGATGATGTTACCTCGATTTCAATCTATGAGCAATAAAATAATCTTCAAATACAAGTCATTTCTTGGTGAACATAGCTAATAATATTGTTTTAACATGTCAAACATGCCACATGCCCGTACTATACAGGGTAGCACACTATTTAGTAGAGGTGCACGATTCAGAAAATGTCACAATTCGATATCAATTTTTAGGCTCACGATTCGATTCAAAATCGATTTTCGATTAAAAAAAACAATTCACAGTATGTAAATGTAGTTACTTTTCCCATGTGTGTGTATATATATATATATACACACACACACACACACACACACACTGTCTCTAAAAGTTACCGTACATGTGAATAACACCTCTTATTAAAAAGACTAGAGTTTTTAAATGACCCTCACAATACAGTAGACATACAGTGACTTAATTAATATGAGCATGAATAATTTACTTCTCTGGCAGAAGAGCTTGGAAAAGCTTTGGGACATGATATTGCATACAGTGCCGTGGAGAACAATGTGTAGTTGGTAACCATGGAGACCGTATTCAGGGTCTATGTCATCAAAAGGGGGTTTGATGATTGGCATCACATAGGGGCTGGAGGAAGAAAAGAAAAAAAGGTAGACAAAACTAAAACGGTTAGTGAGTGAAGAGAACAGTCGAGAGGGGTGTTACTTCTGTGGACTGTAACCGTGATGTGCTACAACATTGTATTCCCACATGAAACCAGGAGAGGGGGCTATGTCCACACTATACTCAAGTCCAACACACAATAGGTGTGGCAGTATCAAGAATCCTGTGTAGTCCTGCTGATACGTTGTCTCTCCTCTCAGATGGTCGATGAATCACCTTCAAGACTATACAGCAACTCTAGTACTAAATATCACAACTTTGATTTGTTTATTTTTTAGATGCATGGAAAATGTTAACACTGGATGGTTTGGCCCAACAAAGTTCCTAACATTTGTGGCTTGTGGACCTATAAATTAATGGCTACTTGGGACCAATCATCACAGGGATTTAAGAGGCCTAAGGCTTGACAGTATACAGTATATGACAAGAAAGACAGCAAAATCTGAAAAAATGTAGACATTTTTGTTTAACATTTTAATCTGTTATTCCTCAATTTTTTTTATTCCTTTTAGTAGCCCTAAACCCTGTATTGGCAACCACTGATCTAGCCCATTGGTTTTTAATGACTCAATTAAATTTGAACTAAACACTACAAAAACAAATTCTAAAATGTATTACCCTAAAATGAATTACCCTCTCTCGGTTTAAAGCTCTGCTAATGATTAAATTGAACTGCTTGCAATAACAAAAATAACTGGTGTAACTGGTCCTGACGCGTATAAAAATGTGGTACAGTTACATTATCCACTGTGATGATGCTATACAGGTGCCAGTGATGCTGACGCTTCAAGTCTCACCCTGCTGTGTATCGTAGATGGGTCCCATCATGGGCATCAAATGAATGGCATCCTTTGAATCTGAGCCCTAACCATCTGATGGTGATACACTGCATGCCATGTAAGCATGTGAATAAAAAGACTGTTCCTGTTCAAGTGCAGCCTACCAAACAGCAGATCCCAGGATGCTTCTTTCCACCAGCCTGTGGAAGTGGAGGGTGAACATGACAAAGGCAATGGAACACCGGTCCTGCAAAGAGAGCCATTACTTAAATTCTCATAATTTTAAGTTAAAAGGTGTATTTTTTCAGCTACTACAAACAAATAAATACATTTAAAAAAAAATAGCAGGCAAAGTAATTACCTTCCAGACTCCGATGATGATACCAGGTTGTAGCAGTTTCAGTTCAACCAGTTTGTCGTGGCCAATGACCTGCGCGCTTTTAGTTAGATCCCGCACGTCTAACTTCGCCATGAGGGACCTAAAGCCAGGTCTGACAGAGCAAGCAAAAAAAAGTAGGTTTCACTGAGAGAAAAGAGGAAACAGAGAGTGTAGAGATGCTGTCTTACGCCTTCAAGCCGGGGCAGTCGAGGGCTACCCTCCTCACACCGTGGAGTTGAAGGGAGGAAATCTGCCGGTAGTCGGGCAAGCAGCCTCCTCCACTCCAGCACAGTGTCACAGAAGTCTCGCAGAACTCAGACCAACTTGGCTCATATGTGCCCTCATGCCCGGACTTATCAGAGATGGTCAGCTCCCAGGTGACGTTGATGCTTCTAGAATAAGATAACACAATGCAGAATTAGAGCAAAGAGATGTGACAGATATTCTGCAGTAAAAGCATGTACAATTGTTTATATGCAGTGTAGTATAGTTGGAGAAACTAATTGAAAACAGAAATGAAAAGGCGTCTTACTTTGTAAAGTGGGAAATAACTCACTTTATATTCCCTAATAGACACATGGAGATACCAGTGAATTGCAATTGCTGAGCAAAAATCAATCTTCACAAATGTATTTGAAGTCAACACAATGCAAATAATTGGGCAGTGTTGACTCTTGCTCTTTAAATTAGGCAAACTATGAGTTTAATGGTGATAAGGTATCTTTTGATAGCAGTGGGGAGTAGTATGACTCTAGTTAAGCTATTTTTACTAATGAAATGATATGCGACAAATGAAAAGAAACCACAGCTGTTGTGATAAATTGCTTGATCCAATTCTGTCTAAACTGTGATTCAGATCTGCCCCTACTGGGATGCAGCCGGTGTCTCGCTGAGGCACCATCCAATATCAATTAAGTGGAGGAACAAAGCTAAAAACTGGAGCAGCCCAGGGGCCCCCAGATGACCCAGGGGATTTTGCTTAGCATTGTCTGTGTGTGTGTGTGATGTCTTGTGAAATGATTATTACCAAGGTAAATCGCATGTTCCTCAGTGTCTCTAACAGACAAAACTCCCCACAGGGAATAGTCTGAGATGATGGGAGGCGGGAGGAAGGGGAAGATGTGTGCGGATAAATGTGTGGGTGGGTGTTGTGGATGGGAAGTTGGGGGGGCTAAGTAATTTATTTCAACAATTCAGACAGCCTCTGCAAAGAACACAATTATTTCTACTTCCCCTCTGTACCACAGCGACTGCCGCAGAACTCAAAATTGAGTGCTGCACAGCCTCTAATCAGAGGTTATAAAAACACAGCAGAAACCGCGGTGGAGGCGATGAGGGAGCTTTCCCCTGTGTGCAGGCATCCCCCTGAGCAGGCATCTCGCTCAGACAGAGACCTCCTTTCTCACCTTTAATAAGAAAGTGTCATTATGTGCGATATGAAAAACAAACCACACTTTGTTTTTGATAGCCAGCAGCTTGAACTGTCCTCTGATCTCTACCCTTGAACTTTCTTGACAGCGAGGGTAGATCTCCAAAGTTTTACTGCTTGCAAACCACAAACAGGGCAGGGGTTCCCATAATGCCTCACAGAGCTGCTTTCAATTGTGATAGCAGCTGGACATACCACACAGATGGTAGATTATGGCATTGGTATATAAAGCATGATCCACACTCCTCATTTTAGCTGAAATAAAGTAAAGCAGCAAACTGTAAAATATGAAACTAATTGACACAAGGATTCCTAGAGAAATATTGAGATCTTTTTTCTCACCTCAGTAGCTTAGGGATTGAAATGCTTGAAAATACATGGTAAAAAAATTAGCTTAACTCACAAATAGCACTGCCATGCCATGCTACTCAAGTGTCTGGTAAGTGAAATCAAGTGCATGGTACATTTAGCAAATCATACACCTCAGGTACTTTATTATAAGTTTTTGCCTCTCTCTGTCTCTTACCTGAGGACATTCTCTGTTTGATTAGGCAGTCCAGTATAGCGGCTGATGAGTCCAAGACGTCTTAAACCATAGTCCATGTCACATTTGGCTACAGTCTTGAAGTGCAGCCACTTCCAGTCGCCCGCATCCCGATCATGCACCGCCACTGTGGCTATCTTCAGCAGCATCTCGTCCCGCATCTCATCTATGCGCTTAGGTTTCTGCCTTTTATTCTTGCCCAACTCTGCTATGTATATCTTGTTCCACAGAGCACTGCATTGATGGTATAGAAAGGTGAGATGTTAATAGACAAATTCAATTATGTGAAATAAGTGTGATATGCTAATTTGTTACAGGTCTGCTATTCTTTTCGCACATGTTCTTGAATGCATATACTGTATATTCTTCTGTTATTTGTGTGTTGGTTGAGAAAAATGATGCACTCTGATAAAGGTTTCCTTTCCTGTTAGAGTGCTACTCATAGGTGGAAGGTCTTACTAAAGGTACAGTTTAGGTTTCATGGAAGGTAATATATGATTTTACAAGCCATAAAAGCAAATATTCACAGCACAAATTACAACCTGTCAGGACTGACCCTTTAGTACTGACCTAACATTAGTATCTGTACTATCATTACTCCTGCTAGTTTTAGAGAATCACTACTAGTTTTGGTACTGCCAATAGCAAACATTACAGTATTTTGGAGTGAAACAAGGTTAGACGTCACTAGGTGTGACTCAGAATAGTCGAATATCTGATGCTTCGAGTGAAAGAGCCTGATTTAACTGCAAATCTCACAGTCAAATCTTCGCAAAGCCGTTCTGAAATCAGGATCATGCCATTTTGGCTATATGGGGGTGCTCATTGTCTGATTTTACATATAACTACCTGTTTTCTCCCAATTAAGTTAATATACAGCCTATAATGACATATAATAACATATAATGCTGTAAATAAAAATTTGATAAGAAAGACACTTTTAAACAAATCTTTTTAAAGTGCAGAAAAAATAAATTGTGTTCAATGACAGATTTAAGTTTCACTTTTCATGATCCGTGACCGATGGAGGAACATCTTAGCGGCAGGGATTTAAAGGCCCAGTGTGTAATGTGTTTAGTTGTTCATTATCAAAATCTGTGTTGCCCGTTCACAAACTTGTCCTTTTTCATGAATATTTACCACCACCATCAATTTCAAAATACCTTTTGGCTCGAAATTTTACATTTGCATTCGCATGAACTGGGGTAGACTCTCCATATTCATGTGCCATCTTGAAATACGTTAGCCGGTAAGGGACATACAGGACATACTGCTCCGCCTTTTGCGTTTTCGCTGTCATGTGATAAACTCACAGGTGCTGCTAATGCTGCTAATGGGTATCGTAGCTTCCCGCCCCGGCAAGTTTGAAGAAGGAAACATGGAGGACCACACGTATTCAAAATCAAAATTTCAGGAACAGAAGTGTTCTTCTTCACCCAGAAAAAGAAAAAGGATATTGAAAAGAGCAAGAGACCGGCTTTTTGAAGCGTGAAGGCTACCGTAGCTGTAATACGTACTGTGAACTGCGTGGTGTAAGAGAGTTGATTGCAATTTATGATCTCAACGCTAGATGGGTGAAATTCCTACACATTGGACCTTTAAATCTTTAACTGAAAATGTCTGGGAAAAGAAAACCTAACGTATAGGTGCATTTTGAAAAGGTAAAAGCTGATCCCAAAAAAATAAAATAAGTTGTGTTGTCCAAAAAAAACCTGCGTGAATGAGTCTCTCACATAATAGCTTAACGCTGAGAATACAGAGCTGAAAGTGCTTGTTAACATTCATAACTGTAGTGGATGAACATATTATTGTAACACTGATCGCTGGAATGACCACTGTGCAATTGTGCCACGGCCAAATACATGAGCACAGCTGTGATCCAGTGCGCCGCCTACAGCATGATCCGTCCGTCCCAATGAAATCTTAAAATCCAGTTCATAAAGTAACTTTCTTTGCATTCATTTGATTCCCAATCAAGATACACTGGTAAGAATTGCTTTTGATTGTTAATATGTACTTGTTGTGAAATGCAAAATAATAGAATTTATCGTGATTAAAAAAAATTAATCGTTTGACAGCCCTAAAAAAAAATATACAATTTGACGTAAATTTGGACTGTTATTATCACCATATCTGTGCATAAAACGTTGGAAAAGATAGAGCAGATAATAGATAAAAAACACTCAAAAAGCTTAAAGACAAAACGTGTTAAAAATTCCAACTACAATCATTAGATCTGCGAAAAGTCTTTCAGTTTGTTTGATGCTTTTTTTCAACGTTTTTGGCACTTTTTTGCGGCCAAAAACGGCTCGGGTGCTGCACCTAAGACTTATAATGGTACTGTGTATGTTGCATTAACAATACTTACTTATCATTAGCAAGCTGATTGAAGATCTTATTGACGTGGCTGATGCTGAAAAGAGCGGAGGCATCCAGGTATGACAGAATCTTGAACAGGATCTCAGATGGCAGTCTACGGAGAAAAAAAAAAAAAAAAGGTAATTAGACATCCCTACAAGGAAGTGACACCAGTGTTTTAATGCCACCTTTTGTTCAGCATGCGGTTCTTTAGAGGCACTGGTGTATGAGACAAATGTGCTCTCGACAGGCTACTTGGCAATCGTACACTTCTGGCAATGAAATGGAATGACCCGTGTTGGTGCTCTGATTCAGTAGATTTGGTATAAAATAAACAACATTAACTTCAGGATTCAGGTTTTTGTAAAATGCTCTTACAAGATTTTAATATGAAAATATGCCTAACTCAAAAAAACAACAGAAGAGGGTGTTACATTCTTAAAAGACACCCAGTACATCCACCACATCTGCTCAGATAAAAGTGTGGCATCAGAAAAAGACGTGAAGAAGTGATGAATTATAGTGTGAGTGAGATCCATTCTCAAGTCACCAATGTTAGATCTTTTATCTTTCTTGGTATGAGTATGTTTGGGTATTGAAAAATGCTGAAAAAAAAGTTGTGGAAAGATGTTCTCCTTATGAGCTGTTATTTAAAAATATTGATCTGGTATGTCTGGTTGCACCTGTCCTGATAATGATGCCAATGCCATCCAATTTTAGTCTCTTGAGTAAGTAATATATCTGTGTTCAAATTACCTGCCTGGTATTGACCACTGACATTTCACTGCATATCAAGCAGCAACCAGATGAAACAACTTCTGGAATGAGACACCGAATAAATAAATCCGATTCAAATCACCCAAATAGTTAACCTCTCATTGATATTTTGAGCCAACATATACAGAGATAATGATTAGAGTAGTTTTTGGAAAAGATGGCCAGTATAGTTGATGACAAGCAACACAAGTCAAAAATTACAGTAGCCTATGTCCACAATCCAAAATTGGTAGTAAATATTGTATTTTTATACTGTCTGTATGTTTTATAATATCCACATTATTCATGCTGAATGAACTAGAACTCTAACGAGTAGTCCATTAGGCCTCATCGATTAGGGGATCAACATAAAATTAATCGGTTTTGATAATTTACCATAAGTTTAATTCAAATAATGCAACAATATAAAACATTCTCCGTTCCAGCTTCTCAAATGTGAGGATTTGCTTTTTTGTTTTACTGTGAAAGGCATCTTTCACTTTTTCCTGATGTTTTGTAGAATGAATCGTAAATGATTAACTAAATTAGTGGCTGCCCTCATCTGAACTAGGCTATATTTACAATAATGTGCCATTTTATTTTTTTTCAGGGTAAGTAAGTCAAGTGTTTGCATTGCTTTAGATGAAATGTTCCAAGCAAACTGTGAACAATTGCAAAAAGGAGAGATTCATCTGTGCACAGAGGGCTTTCAAAAATAATATAGCCTATATAAAATAACAGTATTACTTTCGGTGTAAAACAGTAACCTTGCTAAATATGAACATGTACCTGCTTTAACTGCATTACACCCTTGTTGTTTGACACAATCACAAAGACAGTTAGTGAGGAATTGTATGCTAACGTTACTGTCTGACCTGTATTTCATTTAGCCTACTGCCTAACGTTACATTTAACGGGGAAAGAATCAGATTGTTTAATTTTGTAGTAAAGGGTCTACCTGTATGGATTTTTGCTGTGCTTGTATTATGTATTGCTTTAAACGCGGTCTATAAATCATTTTACAATACAGAGCAATAAGCCTTGACTAGCTAGTTGCCACAGGTTCTGAACACTGCCTGGCTGAAGTGTTGAATGTCACGCAGGTGAAAATATGAGCATGCTCTGATAGATTACCTTTCCATAAAGTTCAGAGTGGACGCTGTTGATGATTTGTCAGCTCTTTTGAACGTCCTCACTGCCCGCACTCTGGAAGTAACTGCTTTTGGTGCCGCCATTTGTTTTACTGGTCTTGACCCCTTTGAGTCAGAAACGAGATCATTTCTATAGGTAACGTTAGTTGAGGCCATGTTGCCATTTGTTTAAAGCGCTTGCCACGCGCGGAGTATGACGTTATGATGCTAAATGAACAACCGTTACTATGTAAACTCCGTAAGTTAGTTTAAAAGTCTCTTCTCCTTTTTGTAGCCACTTCTATGTGAAATAATAACTGTGATAGCGATATATTTCTAAACTGTCGGTCCGCGTCCAGTTGCCATGGTGACGTCCGGTCAATCTCCTTCCACGTGCAGATACAAATTTTCCGGTGGGAAGTGGCGACATCTGCCTTCAAAATAAAAGCGGATAAACTGTTAATTTGAGCTTGACGGACTACGGTAATATGTTAATGCACAGGCTGTGATTTGAATTAATTTTTATTTTAAAAGAGATTTCATTCAAATAATGTTGGGCGTTGTTTGTCGATTGTCATTCAATATCTAGGTCTGATTTCTGCAGGATTGCTGTGGTTTGAAAGATTTTTAACCAAATAAAAGGGACTCACAAGACTCTAAACAAATGTGGGGCCCTGTAGAAAGGCATTTTCTATGGGCCCCCCCTCCCCGCATCTACAGCTATTTATTCTAGCATCTTTTTGGGCCCTCCTCACATGCGGACCCTGGGTACTCCGTCCCCTTCCCCCCTCCAGTCCGACTCCCCAGGTCACTCGAACCTGAGTGAATTTCAGTTTCTAGTATGTGTCAATCTCATAAATTCATTATTTATCATTTATCATTTTCCTTGATGCAACTTTATTTAGACCATCCCTGCCTTGTAAACACCCACACCTTTAAAACGTCTCAGCCCCAATTCATAATGCAGGCTGTTTTAAATTTGTAGCCTCATAGCCTAAGGTGAAATAGCTTTTATGACTAAATCAGAGTTATTTTCTCTGACTTGACAAAATTCCTCCAGAGCCACAGAAGGCATTTACAGTTCTAACAGGCTGAATATTAACAAAAACTAAATACTCCATTAGGCTACACGTCCTGCATTCAATATTCAAGACCCTGGATTTGGACAACCCTTTCGGTAAAGTACAAGTACCTCAGAATTGTACTTAAGAACAGAATATGCATACATGTAAGCCTGAGCATGAGCTGCAAATCACCTCCAGCTAGAAAACTGCTGCATTTCTTTGTCCTAACAACGTTTGTCTTTTGCCCTTATGTTTTTTGGCAGCCTAGATAAGTAATTGTGTCACAATGCATTCTGGTAAATAAAGATTAGGGCTGTCAATCGATAAAAAAATGTAATCTAATTAATTACATACTCACATAAGTAACGGTGCCTGAACCGATACTTTTTAAGAAAGTAAAAAAAGAAAAGAAAAAAAAAGGGTACTAAACAACAGTCGGTGACATTAAAGAACGGCTTGTTTATTGCTAAGGCCATATGGTCAAAATTAAATGATTTAATAATAATGTATAACAATAACTTATTTCACTAGTAAATTGCTGTTAAACGACAAAAACAACAACCAGATAAGAAAAGGACATTTACAATAACTTCAAATGCACCACGACACTGTAGTTTACCAGTTTCATTGAACGCACCGGCTGTGTCGTTTCTCCGACTGCAGCTGCAGATTGTTACATCCCGGTGTTGAATCCTCTACAGTAAAACACAGTCAAACTTTACACCGTTTAGCGTTAGCTGTCAGCATTGTAACCGTGTTTAATCTAGCTACTAGCTAGCGGTAGGCTAACGTTAGCTGCTGTCGAGTGTAGTGTTAACTAGCGTCACATGCAGCGGGGTTTCTGTTTCCTGTATCGTCTGTTTCAGAGCAGCAGAGAGAAGCGCAGACATATCAGTGGCACCAGATTTTCGTCTGTATGCAAACGTCAATATGGAATGGATTAATCTGCGTTAATTTTTTTTAACGCGTTATTTTTTCTCAGATTAATTAATCGAAATTAACGCGTTATTTTGACAGCCCTAATAAAGATATCAAAATATGAATTAAAAATTATTCAATGATTGTCATCATCATCCTGTTGCAACAGAACAGTGTAACGCCTGGTTTCCAAAATACTCACCAAAAGAGATACTTTTGATTATTTTTAAGGAGACATCATGCTCATTTTCGGGTTTCTACTAGAACACGTTTACGTGCTTTAATGTCAACTCTGTATTGTTTAAAGACGTCATTTTCCTCATACTCTCTGTCTGAATATACCTGTATTCACCCTCTGTCTGAAATGCTCAGTTTTAGCACCTGTCTCTCAAGCCATAGGTGGAGATACTCAGATGGGGGGGCAGTATATTCCAAACAGAAAGCATGTGTTTATAGGAATGGGACCAAACATCTGAATGGCTTGTTTTTGTTATTTAATCTAGACAGCCCACAACAAACGTTTTCATTATATGTTCTCTTTAACCTAGATAACAAAACTTCAGTTTCACATGATTTGAATACATTGTTGAGTTAGATATATGGACACACATACATTGCATTGACTTACTGTGATTGCCTGCAGACATAACCATAACCACAATGTGCCAAACCCTAAGTATAAGGGTAAGTAAGTATAACCTGCTAAAATGTGATGGTTTACCTTGAGGGAACTTTCTTATTGTCCCCAAATGAAACCAATTTTGGTTTATACAATTTGATCACACACACACACACACACACACACACACACACACACAACTGTAAGTTCCAGCAGGCACAGCACAGTCTGCCATAACCTCTCTGGGTAAGCAATATAACTCCTCATCAGAGTGTTAGCCCAGCGCTAGCAGGGGAGTAACAGGCAAGATTGATGTTATTTATCTCCTCACACATGCTTAGATAGAGGTCACATCTTACTGATGTAAGACCAGAGAGGCATAAGAAAATTCACTCAGAGGTTTCTTTCAGGGGTGCAGTGAGAGAGAGAAAGCTCTGAACTGAATGAATGTGTCTGACAGACTGACCTCATTTCAGATATGGAGATGCAGATACATTTATAGCTGCACACAAACAGATGGACAGGCAGGCAGATGGACGGACACATATTTGTTATAAAGTGGGCCTTTTAAACTTTGTGAAGCATATGATGGCATGAGCACTCAGGGTGGACCTTTTAGGATGTTAATGCATAATATTCGTAACAGAAGTATTAAGGATAGGACAAACTGTAATAGATGGACTTCATTTTGACAGCGAGATCACTAACAAATGGTTTCATTTCTGTTAAGCAATACCAAATCTAAATCATTAGATGAATTATGTTAATACAAATACTGTAGTTTGTCCAAAAACAACAAAAAACAGACTGAAGTCCTTTTCTTTGCAAAAGCAG
The DNA here is from genome assembly GCF_031162955.1 of Sander vitreus. Classification (NCBI taxonomy): domain Eukaryota; kingdom Metazoa; phylum Chordata; class Actinopteri; order Perciformes; family Percidae; genus Sander; species Sander vitreus. Next base: position 13,210,647 of record NC_135876.1, read on the forward strand.
ATGGCTCGCTTTAAGACCCATCCCATAATCGACCTCCCTGTTCCTGGAAGCCAGTAGGCTCTGCTAGCTGTCAGGGAAAATAACCATAACACTGATCTCAGTCTAGCCGATCAGCTTGCCTGATGGAAGCGAAGTCCCTTTTAGGGCAACAGCAGCCCCTGGTACGGCAGTACCATGTAGGCCACATCCCTTTCCCTTGCATGTCCCCCGTACTTGACATTTGATGTTTTCTGTAGCTGTGTGTCCTTCTGAAGGCCTGGGGTCAGCTGTGGCTCTTGGATACCTGATGTCACCCTTCTGCATGGTTTGTCAGTTAACTCTGACAGTGCAATGTTTGTCAAGTGGGGCTGAGAAAAGGGGGAAGAATCACGATGATTAAGTCTAAAATAATGTCTTCTCTGTGTATAGCAAGTTGTGGATCATTATATGAGGACGTTGCATTTATGGAAGCTTCATATTCTGTATTTGTGTCAACGCTTTTAATGCTTATTCATAGTGACATTCTTAAGTAAAATATTCAATTTTGTCCTCTCAGACTATCCATTTGCTTGCATGCATTCAAAATACTGCTTTAATGAATTATGTTGAAGGAAATGCAGACTTTTCCTCCCACTATTTACTTGAGCCGATGAAGACAGTCTATACAGTGCCTTCTCTTGCAGATGTGAGTGCCATCATGCATAATGCAGCCAGTTAGCATATCTTCACAAGGGAAAATGACAGCTGATTAAAGGTCTAACGTGAGGGTTCACCACTTATGAAGCCCACTCTCAGACTCTTCAGAGGTGTGGAGCACTGATAGGGCCCCTCTACAGGGCTCTTCAAAAGATGATGACATGTCATGGATTGAAAAGAAAGGCCAAGGGTGGTACAGAGAGGCGCAGGACATTCTCTGTGAAGTGGGCTTTTATCAAGTGTCACCTTCTTTCAACTTGCTTATGCGGTGTTTGTTAAACGTGACGTGCATGCAAAATTATTTTCTAATATGCGAGAACACACCAAGCAATAAAACATGCAAGCCAGATACCACACACGTTTGGTATTTTAATCAATGTTTAGCTTTGATTTCACTGATAAGCATTCTGCAGAAGTCAAATCCGCCACTGGATGGCGCAAGAGTATCTTTATTGGACTCAGGCAAACGCTTGTTTAAGTCTCAAATTAGTAACATATACATGCATGCTGAATGTACCATGCAACAGCAAGTTTATCCGCTGCAATCCCCTTCATTCCGGATTAATCAGGGAGAGACATGAGAAACCCACAGCATATAAACAACAGACATTAAGAGCAAGTGATCTCTGTCGTCCCGAGGGGCCCTTGAGCTCACAACATCGAACTGATTACTATGTAAACAAAGCTATTAGTCCACGCATGTGCTCTTAATCGCGGGATACTTCTGAGAAGTCTTGTTGCAGTGGCTACACACAGAATGGGCGTGAGGTGTCCCTCGAAAGGGAGCCCAGAGACTCTTGCTTTTTCAGCAGCAGCGATCTGAGCGCTCAGTTCACAGTCTGCGAGAGACATACCATACCATACCAGTGGGATGGATTGCACAGGTAGGTCGTGATTTACCTTTTCGCAACACAAATAGCTGCAAAGTGCTTGTTTCACCATAATTACCAATTAGAACGAGGATAGAAGATAACTGTAACATAATTTCCCTTGCACATTAATGTGTTACAACGTGTTGTGGCGCACAGTTATAGGAAACAATCCACAATAGCAAAAATAGTTGGTTTGAAAATTTGTATTAATATCTACAACGCCATTTTTAGATTGTGGTATTTATTGACAGCGACTGCCTTCATTTTACGCACGATGGCAATTTTACGCACACAGAATATACTTAAGCTTAATGACTAAACTATATGAAATTGTTTTCCTACTGCTGTATGATATGAACATTCTTATTTTGTCTCTTTAATCATCAGGATTTACAACAACAGTTGTCTGAACACTCTCTCAAAATCAACTAAGACGCCGAGGAGGGAGGGGAGTCTCAGCCGGAGAGAGTCTGAGTGCGTCTGTGAGTCAGAGGGTGTTTGGTAGAGTAAGGGAGCATCATAGATAGAGGAAGAGAGAGAGGGTAAGAGAAAGGAGTTAAGTCTGGACCAGGTGATCGAGTACTAACAAACCTCCAAGGGGCTGCCGGGTTGTATCAGTGTCCACGGGATCAGCGATCCGACCATGGTGCCCGCGCGCTGCCCGGGACCCTGTGCCATACTGGCACTGGTCCTCCTGTTGGGATGCGACGTGGCTTTCTGCCTCGGTCAGAACGACTCGGAGCCCATCGTGCTCGAAGGGAAGTGTCTTGTGGTGTGCGACTCGAACCCTTCTTCGGACGGAGCGGTCACCTCCTCACTTGGCATATCAGTCCGCTCCGCTGGGGCAAAGGTGGCTTTTTCCGCCGTGCGTGGAACCAACCATGAGCCATCAGATATGAGCAACACGTCTATGACCATCTACTTTGACCAGGTCAGATGTTTACTGAATTTAGCACTTACACAGTACAGCAAAAGTCGATTATTAATCAGATATGGGCCAATATCGTAGCTCCATTGCCTCTTTTTTTCTCTACAATATATATACCGCTCTGTGTGATCAGAGCCCTACATATCTATAACCTAAAGAACACAATGCTTTCCTTTGAAAATTGTTAATTTAATGTTGTGCGTAATTGGCGTGATTCAGAATATGCGCTGCCAAAACGAGGGATCATCCATGCAGGATCATTGATCACATGTGCGTCTTAGGCCTCGGCCGAAAATACATGTGCATTGTGTTGCTTTTGCTCGGATGTTCCACTAAGTTGTCACGGCTGAGGTCTTTGGACAGCGGCCTGTTATACGCATCAAATTGGGACCCATCCCAAACTGCGAGTGTGCAGCCTTAAACCATTTGGCATACCAGAACCAGAGTATGACTGATAGCCTCTCTGTAGTCACTATGCGTGGCAGAGACGAACAATACATTACTTCAAAATCAGCTGTTTTGTTAAGTGAAGCATGCAGGTGGGGGGGGGGGGGAATAAAGCGCTGTCTCATTTTGCGCCCTTCTTGATCACAGGTTTTAGTGAACATCGGCAACCATTTCGATCTCAAAGCAAGTGTTTTCCAGGCTCCAAGGAGGGGGATATATAGTTTCAGCTTTCACGTGGTGAAGGTCTACAACAGACAAACCATACAGGTGAGCAATTATGAAACAGTTGGTCTGTGTTTAGCATTTAATAGATGGCATTTCTGTACACCGAGAGAACTGAGCACGAGACTAAACTCTCCCCTCTCCTGCAGGTGAACCTGATGCAGAATGATTATCCGGTTATATCAGCATTCGCCGGTGACCAGGACGTTACGAGAGAGGCCGCAAGCAACGGAGTACTGCTGATGGTTGAACGGGAGGACCGCGTCTCTCTGAAGCTGGAACGGGGTACCTTAATGGGCGGATGGAAATACTCCACCTTCTCAGGCTTTCTAGTCTTTCCTCTATAATCTAATCTGCGATGATCCACGTCGCACGGGACTCTGCTTAGGTTGAGGAACAAAAAGAAAAAAAAGAAGAAAAAAAACATGTCATTTATTTTCAACTTAAAAAACTGTCTGCCAAGGAAGCCGACGGAAATCTGTATACCTACACTTGTCCACTATCTAGTCAAATATGAACGTTTCCTTGGAGTTTCATATATTCAAATTCATCAGTCAACTTCACGCAATCTGGATGATTAAACGTATTGATCGGCCAGTGGCGTGTGCTTGTCGGGAATGTGGATTTTTTTTTCTTGCTTGGAAAACAAACTTTGCCAAGAGACGAACGTGTGTACCTGGGCAAAATGGACAAGGGAGAAGATGATGAGTGGAAGAACTGACGTCCTGGACAGGCCGAGTGTGTTATGATCTATTTTATGTTTGTATAGCCTTAAAGAATATATGGTTTCCGTTCAAGTGAAATATGTGGAATTATGGACAACCTGAGAAGAAGTGCTCTCACGCCCAAGGCATTTTTTTTGCACGAATGGAAGTTTTTACTTTTACTGTTTTGTGCTGTCAATGGTGTTGCGTTTGGATGCTGAACATATTGAAAATAAGCCAAATGTAGGCCGCCGACGAGTTTATTAAAAGAGAAAAAAGGCGACATATTTCAGCCACCAGAGACGACTTAGAGCCTTTTTATTAAAGAATACTTATATAATTTACAAAGTACTTATTCACATTATTGTGTGTTCTACATTTCGGAATCTGCGTAGCTTTGACTGATTTAATGTTCAGTGACGTTGCTCACCAAATGTACATTGTGGAAATAATAGACGAATCCTATGTCCCGCTTAATAAAATATATTGTATTGTATAGGCTAAGCGCATTTATCACTTTTTATTTACATGACTTTGCACTTTAAGACAACAGGGGGACAAAAAGTGTTTTTATTATTATTCGAAGTGAGAGAGTTAGTTTAGACCAAACCAAAGGCCTCAGGAGGAAACAGACAGTATGACCAGCTCGCTTTAGTCGCTGTCCGCGGTGCTGAAATATACAGTTAGACTCCTCATTAAAAAAGTCTTGCAGCAGCACTTGTTACACGCTAAGAAATACATATAACGACTTTTTTTTTCTTCATAAGATAAACGACTAGACATGCAAATCTAGTTTTTAAGAATAGCATTGCTGGAACGGAAATACTGAGCATCAACTTGCAACTACAATACACAGGAGCGCCTGCAGCGCAGGACGGATAGAAACGCTTCCTGTTATAGAGCATAAACGAACCCCGAATTAAACAAACATACATTTTGATGGAGAATCGCAGTTGGAGGCTTGAGGATGGTGTGATAAAAGAAGGCAAAACAAGTGTACACTGTAGTTTAACAAGCGCAAAGAGTCGCCAGTCCCCACCCCTGTGGTGTACTTTCTTCCTATCACATAGTTGGATGCCATCTTGTTTGAAAATCAACGTTTTTGGATAATCTCTCTCTCTCTCACACACACACACACACACACACACACACACCTTCTCTCACTCCCTCCTCCCTCCCTCTCTCTCTCTCACATTTAACTAAATTCAAGGCCACCTCTAAATCTGAATCAAAGCAAAGAAGTGACTTGTGCCAGAATCTTTTAATTAATGATTTTTGCAGATGAGTTCGGGGCAATTGAGGTATCTACTGAACAAAAGCAAAAGCGAAAGTACGCTGCAACTCAATATCAGAAAGAAGTCCCTACTATTTTGTACAATTATGGAAGTTGCAGTTAAGTTGTCTTTAATTTATAAGGTCAAGATACCCAAGCTTATCTCTCTGATGTGAATCTATTGGGTCAAAGGGCAAACTGTGTTGCTTCAGCTTAGTTTGGAAAAGAGCATTTGACCGTTTTTAGTGCTATGAAGGCAAGCACTGTTGTATTATAAAAGCTGCAGTGTTAACTCTGGGGTCACTTTTAAACGTCCTGTATGCAAGATGGGCTTTGGTGTGCTTGCAAACCGGTCCTAAAACAGGGGCATCTGTAGGAGAAGATTTGGGGAAAAGAAACAACGAAAGAATAGTCACTGATAAATACAAAACATGGCTTCTTAATTACTTTGCGTAAGACAAAAGGGGATACACTGCAGACTTTGTGAATATTGGCTTATAAACAATGTGTTGCTTTAGTCAATCAAACCAGTTGAAACAGCTCAAGAGTTGAGGTTGTAAAGCTTAAATCAATAAGATTCTTGAGTGACTTAACCCTTTGGTTGGCTGAACATCAGGAAAATAAAACAAAACCAGCATGACATTGGCAGAAAAAAAAACGTAGTTTATGAGCAATGGAGCCAGAAGAGTTAAGAGCCTTATTGCAACACTTTAAAATAATCCTTAGCTTGTTGAAACACATTCAACAATTGCACTGTGTCAAACACAAACATACATAGAAGTGATTGTTTGTTCATGTGGGATAAGAATGAAATCCCAGAGCTTCTGGGCTAAGAAAACATTTGCATTTATAACTGATGATATACATGTGAACATCTGGAAACTTGAGATTGCATGCTTGCTTCTTCTACGTGGCTATTTGCTTTATATGAAGGTATATAGATACACCTTTATCTTGTGAGTAACAGAACACAACAGCTGAGAACAAAGGAAAAACCTGCTGATAGCCTGCTGATGCCAGTAATAGGATTGCACAAGGCAGCGGAAACTGAGTGATTAGGAGTTTGTGTTCAACGGGTCTATAAAGTGCTAATTGTGCCCATATTTGTATGAAAGGTCTGTTTCCAAATGATTTCCTGAGGTAATTAAGACAACAGTCAAACACGTACTCGGTGCACACAGCAAATGAGAAATTCAAACAAAAACACTTTGGTTATCGCCTACTATCAAATAAGAGTAAATGTAGTCCATCATGTAAAAAAATATAACTTCCATAGATTGGGTTATTAAAGTGCAAGATGAGAGATGTTCGTTGAGATCTTTATGTTAAATCTAAAAAGAAATATTTTTTGCACCTTGATAGGCACATTGTATCCAAATGTTGTATAAAATATACCTTTATTCCTCCAGTTTACTAAGCCCATCTGGTAGTTTTTATTTCTAGATGTGAAAGTAGAGTCACCTACGTTTCCAGCCATGTTATATGTATTACATGTAGTATAACATTTCTCCACCCCAAAGTACAATCAGTCTTCAAATATGGGGTCCATTTTTATTTATGGAAGCACAGATGGTATTTCACTGTGCTTTGTAGGCCACACGCCATTGAAAAGCCCTGAACTCATATGACCTTTTTGCTTTTTAAAGCATTATTTGTTCTTCTTGGTCCCTTTAAATATTTTATTCCTCATGATAGACATCCTTTGAAGATTGGTCCTTTTAATTTGTATGACTCTAGGACACAGCACATGCAGTAAGATCACAGGCTGGCGACAACGTGGGTACCCCGCAGCAGGAAGGTGCCGCAGTGTTCTTTACATTGGAGTCTAAATTATGTAATAGACTCATCAGAGGAAAGTCATCATTAGTGTGTAAACACCAACGCAGTCTACACATTTACACTTATAAGCATTATGCACTAGCACGCAAGCACATCACAGTAAGTGTAATTCCAGCTCATTCAGCCTTGAATGAAGTGGCTCATATTTGGAACTTTCAAAACATATCTTCAATCCACTGCAGAAAAAATGGAACATTAAAACCATTTTAGCATTTAGAATTTGTTGTTTGGTGTTGATCTGAAAGCTGTCCTCTGAAGATCAAGACAGCTTTGACATTCATTTCAGCTCCTCCTGCAGTCTGTAAACATTTAATTACATTGCCTTTGCATATCTGCAGTAGGTGATTTGTTCAGTTTTAACAAGGATGATAGTTGGCAGGTTAAGTGTCATCTTTTCTCTTTTTTTACACGTTAAGAAAAATGTATCATTTGTGTAAACAAGATAAATGCCACCCTCGTCTTCCTCCTCGCATCAAACATCACTGCAATTTATTTATTTATTTGTAGTAAATGACAAAGTCTTATATTTTAGCATCAAGCAAGAACAGGGTTTAATTTGTACCGTTTCTTTTCCAATAGTTATTCATAATCTTGCTTTCTGTGGCATAAACCAAAACAGTTTCCGCTCTTCATCCACCCTGACATCAGCACCATTTGTGTTACAAAGGTGCTATTGGCTTCATACCAATGATAATTTCCTCACACGTCAAAAATGTTATACACTGTCTTATATTCAGTGCTAAATAGGTCTAAATCAACATTTTTAAATTAGATTTGTTATATTATATGTTTCATAGCGTAAGTAGTATAAAGAAATTGGTGCTTTCACCTTGAAACATCCACTTGTCTGAAGAGTTCCGTCTTCACAGATTCCAGTAAGAGCGCACACTGAGGATAAACTTGACCTCAACTAAAGACTAAAGACGTTTCTTTTCTGTAGCAGTGAGAAGCTGTCTGCTTCAGATCCAACATTTACTTTTCATTCAAAGACCTGAGGTCAAGAAAACATGTTGATACTGCCGGCACGCTGCAAGACCTTTGAGAAATAGTTTCCTGTAGTTTGAGAGCAGAGGAGTTGAGCACTTTGCTTCACTCACTTCCTTTCAGAGCCACGGAAAACAAAGTAACGAGAAGCAACAATTATCAAGTAATTATCTCGAAATGTGCATTTTCACCGGCTGATCTGTTCGACTAATGAAGCCAAGTTTGATGCGATATTTGTGTTTGGATATTTCATCAATTTCTACAGCTCTTTCTTCTTTTCAGTGTGTGTACGTGCATTGTATCTTTTCTCAAGACACAGTGCCAAAGGAGAGAGACCCTAAAAAGATTTCCAACCTTTCCTTTTGATTGCAGATGGGCTAAATACATTGGTATGCATGAGGGGAAAAAAGTCTCAGAAAAGGTGTCTTTTGCCATAGACTCATATTCTCCCAGTCCTTTCCCTGTTATGGCTGAAATTGCCTTAAGTGTAATTGTGTATGTGAATGAGCTTTTCACAGCATTATTTTCCCAGGCAAACCTACAGGCACTTCCTTTTGGGTCTGAAATGACACTTAGGGGCCCGCTCAATCGAATATCTAATGCGGCTGTGAGTTAAAAAGGAAGTGCATACTGAATGTCAGGATTTATCACCACTTTTAATGGTCCAGACCTCTTAATATCATCTTTAAAACCTTTTTCCATAGGCTTCCTTCCAAATGAACCCTGCTAATTTCACGGGCCATGGTAATGGCGGCATTTTGTCGGCAAAGCATGGAGACATAACTTGCAGAAGACATAAAACCACCTGTGCCCTATTCTACCAGGCAGTAAGACAGAATTAAGCACTTTTGCACATTGGGATATTCTTATTCTTAATTGAAAGACTGTATCACATGATAGATATATATATATATAGGTCATAATAAATCTTTTGAGACAAATTTCACCTTAGACTTTGGGATTACAGTTGAGGTAGTGCAGTGACCTAGCTAATTTGCACTTGAATAGAAAGACACTGATGCATACGGAGAATACACAGAGAGGATAACATGTGGCAGTGGCTTGTTAATAATGCATTTGTTTGCCAAACAAATAAATAGACGCATAACACAGACAAACATCAGTCACAGAACCGCCTCTGTGAACAGGCCCATCCCTGAAGAAAAGGGCGGGGTGGGGGGGGGGGAGAGGGAAAAGACAGAGAAAGTCTGTTTATTCCTTCTGCCACAGCCTGCAATATCCATACCGCTGAAACACGCAATTCCCCAAAGAAAATACAAACTCGTCCAAGCCCACCCCTCAGCCCCCTGCCACACACCGACAGTAAGCAACATGGAGCCAGGCAACCCAGGCTCATATGAACAACTCCTTGATGTGATGGTTCCAATACATCATCCGTCTACACATTAGATTCAGGCACAGCAAGCCTGAAGAGAAGGCATCCTGGACCCAGCATCTATAACCAGTTTAACTACATTCATTAGAATGGGAAAAACTGTGCCTCAGCAGAACTAGCTGGGGAAGATGACAAAACACACACTGCGAGTTGTTGATCTGTTGGATCACGGACACACATAGGGAAATACACACACTTGTGTAGAGTGACTAACATGAACACATTGCAGCAGCAGCAATAAGACTATTTTTACAGGTGTAGGTGTGGATTCTTGGTATGGTAATTTTATAGATCATTTGGAAGGGATATAACATGGGGTTTAATAAGATTACATTTCCTGCTACAGTAACTGGAAATAGACTATCACCACCAACCACAGCCAAGAAACCAGTATATGTTATATTGCTAATGGAAACCCATTCATAACTCAATATTTGGGGTATTTCATCCACAGTTTGTTTTCTTAGCAGATGGGACCAGAGAGACCACAAATCAGGTGTCAAATGTAAGTGTTTTTTTCTTTTTTCTCTTGTATGCATGGATCGTTATAACTATAGTAGTCTCTATCCTTGACGTTCCACTTACGGGATTGCTCCGTTATTGTTGGAAAATCCACCAGATTTTTCTGGCCAGATGCCCGTTGCCTTGGGCTTCCTTTGTGTTGGCATTTTAAACTCCGGTCCATTTATGAGGACTATGGTTAACCTTTTGTCAGATCTCTGCAGGGTAAATCCAGACAGCTAGCTAGACTATCTGTCCAATCTGAATTTTCTGTTGCATGACTAAAACAACTTTTAAACGTACACGTTCCACCAAAATAAGTTCCTTCTGAGCCTATTTTGCAGCGGCACCGTGGCTTTTCTCCGGTGCTTAGCATTGCCCAAAACGATTGTGATTGGTTTAAGGAAATGCCAACAAACCAGAGCACGTTTTCCTCCCATCCCCGAATGCTATGTTGAGTAGCCAGACTCTCCTCCAGCGCGCTTTGGAGGAGGTTCTGGCAAAGCGAGGCTATAACTATAGTAAGAAGAGTGTGCTTATGGCAAATATATTTTGCAAAAAATTCAATAAAACAAGAAGAAAACTAAACAAAGTCACCACCTGGCTGACACCTCTCACGTGATTCCTGTCACCCTACAGATGTTAATGAGACTTTTCTATAGATTATTACATTTGCCACAGCTCTGTGATGGTATGCGGAGCACCCACAACTACATGAAACCTCTGCACTATTGTTCTTCACTGTCGGAGACATGACAGCTGTTAACTTATGCCTCTTAAGTCTCTGTATTGCTTTATAGTGAGACCAGACAGTTACCAGCTTTCCAGATTGCATGCTATGACCACTACAAAAGTAATTCATTTTAATATAACACAAGGTGCAGTGATAAGAAGTGTCTATAGAATTAGAGTTATGAGGTCCATATTGATTCCTTGGGCTGTTTTTTTCATGTTTGATGTCACATTTCTACACGATAATGAGCTGAACTGCCAACTTCTCCCAACATAGTTGAAATGAAGATGGCATGAATGTATGTAAAGAGGAAAGTGACTATTCCCATGACACAGGAGATGTTAATCACGAACCACATTTAAGTCAGTCTATCGGTCTGTCAAAAGGAGCTTTCTCACCTTATAGTGAGTGACGCCAAGTACAGAATATACCCAGTGTAGCATATAGATGTAACATATATCTAAAGGTGTTTATAACTTCATTTTAAAAAAAATCCCTGTAATATTTTGCATAACAGAGAGGTTGAAAGTAACCCCTAACCCAGCACGAACAACACCTTTTAGCTATGCCCCAAATCCATACTACATACTAATTCTACACAGTATGTACATTCTGATTGCCAGTATGCTGGCTGGGAGTGCCACTGGTGTAATACCAGAACTGGAGCCGGGCGATCGGGCAACAGAAGCGGGTTCAGCAGCTGCTACCAACATCATGGCAGATTCGAAAATACCGAAGATGACATTGACTGAGGAAGCTAAGAAGAGAAAAGAAGGGAGTGACCGAACAAGTGCTGGACCAGAGTAAATCTGGATAGGCTTTTCATTTTGGCAAGTTCAAATATTTATTTATTGTTTATTTATGGTGATAAGAAAGCAGTTTTATTTCTTCCCATGAAAAACAAAATTTTTATGATCCCAATAACCCAATTGCTGCATTCATATTTGACTATAAATTAGAAAGTGCTTAGAGAAGGAGGAATCAAGCATTACATTCTCATCATTAGAATGAATAACACCCTCCCATCAATAGCACAGATTAAACTCTAGAATAGAAAGTTATCGTCCAGTTAGGACAAATACAGTTTGAACAGTGTTTTTTTTATTTTTTTTTAACACCTTTATTTGTTCAGGGAAGGTTCACTGAGAGGAATCCTCTCTTTGCAGGAAAACCCTGATCACATTCACACAGTTATACATCCATACTTGGAAGCTGCCCAGTACAACCACAGTCTGATGTGCTGGCCACTGAGCAGCTCAAGGGCACCTCAGTGGTGGTAATGAGGGAGGAACAAGCGCTGCTCTTTCACTATCCTCACCCAGATTTATCCTGTCGGTCTGGGGATTTAAGCTCGCTTTTCTAACCTTTAGGCCACCACTGTCGTCGGAACACCGTTTTTGAATTTCTAATAAGGGAAGAAGTTCCACTCTCTCGATACTTCCGGCTTCTGAACTGGTTGCAGTTCCACTCTGGTTCCATTAGGGTGCGCCCACAGGCGAGTGCAGAATGAATGGTGGTCTTTGGAGCTATACCCCTCAAAATCCACTTTTCTCAGGATATCATTTTTTGTCTAGTAATTTGAATGTTGCATTTGAAAGGGGAGGCTAAGAAATACACACTGCTGGGTGTTAGCTTTTTTTAAATTTGTTTTTTGTTCTAAAACGCCTTTTAAAATGTCAGTGACGTCATACACATCATACGGCCAGAGATACTGCTACGGCAGGCTCTGAGTCGCTTCCTTTTTTCTCTCAAGGCATCAACAACACAGCTGACAGGTTAGGCTCTCCCTGTCAATACACGTGCTAAAAAGAGGTTTGCTAATGTTTTAAAGACCACGCCGAAATATTCACTCTGACATTCTGGTTCTGCTTTGGATGCCATCAAGTGGGATCTCTGGTCGTAATCAGTCCTTCACTGACCAATCAGCATTCATTAGCAGAATGCTAGCGTGTTATGGGCAACAATGACTCAACCTGTAAGAAATCGAAAGGACATGAGTACTTTGTTCATTCAACTTTCGACCTATAATCCATGTTGAACTTGCAAAAACTACAATCAAGTCTGAGATTTCTCAACGGCAATCAGGCGAAAGAGATAAATTTAGCTGTCTAGCTCCATAGTCCCACTCATTTTGCACTCGCCTGCGATCACCCCCAGTGGAACTCTGGTGGAACTGCAACCAAATTCGGTACAATGGGGCTAAGAACAGACTCTCCGTAGACTGGCTCTGGTTATGGTGACAAAACTGCAAACTGCTGTACAATCTTGCAGAATTATTGTTCAGCAACTAACAAGATAGTTAGCTAGCAATGAATTACAGGTGCTGCTTAAAGTCATTCCACAAGCTTACACCATCTCTCGTCATTTCAGTGTAACACATCTGTTGAACATACAGTATTGTGAGCAGGAGTGGTGCTGAAACAAGATGGCCTCATTCACAGAGGATCTTAGCATGTAGACAACCCCAGGCATCATTATTTCTCTCTTTATTAAGCTATTGTCCTGGACTCCTGGATGATGCTGCCTTTTAATAATGATACCTACATGGCTCCTAACTGCTGCTGGACAATTGTTTTTGGACACATTGACAGTCACAACTACATGTATTATTTTAGACAATAAGAAGAAGAGTTATGAAACATAAGGGATTTTCTACATAACTTTACAGATGTGGCAACCGAACCTAGAAATATAATGGTGTCCTGGAACTGATTATAATTATAGTGCTTTTGTCATGTAGTCGAGATCCATTTATTGGATAATTTTAGCTCATAACACATAGCGCCGGCTTCACAGTATAGTACACTATACTCAGAGGTATTGTAAAGGAGAAATAGGAAGGATTTGAGGAGCCCCTGTATTTCTCAATAAAAATATACATTTTAAGAGGGTTAGTGCCATATCTTCTCCTGGGACCTGGAATTCATGTCATTATTCTTTGTTTATACAGCTTTTAAGAATTCCAATATTGACAAATTGCATGTAGCTGCAGGTCAGATCAATGTCTCCATGGGGAAAGAAATAAAAGCCTAAGCATGTCAAGCTCATCTTATCATAAACATAAGAGTGGAGAGGCTTGGTGGAAGGACTGAATTGAGCTTGTGTTCATCTGAGCTTCTCCACAGCCTCAGGCATCACGGGGGACCTTGAGGAATGCTACAGGCATGTTTAAGGGCAAAAAAGAGAGAGAGAGACTTTCGATAGGCTGGAAAATTAAGGCTGGTCTGCGATAAGTCTACCACAGTGAGGATGTAAATTCATCTCACTGTCAATAATCACCTTAATTTTCCCCCTCCTGACATGAGACGCTCAAGGAGGGAATATAAAGGAAAGGAAACTTATTTCCACGCAAGCTCTGACAGTTCAATGCATTGCAACTAAAGAAAATGCAGATGAGACACATTAAGAAAAGGTATTAACCAGTTTGACAGCATAATGAAATGTGCTGCAAATACAGAGACACACTGCAAATTCAGACAATACAACCAAATATAGAAACACTGCTAATTCTGAAAATGCAACCAAATATAGAAATATATTTCCTCCCATTTTCCTCCCGTTTTTTTGTTTTTATGCTAAGCTAAGTGGCTGCTGGCTCCAGCTACGTATTTAGCGTACAGACATGAGTGGTATCGATATTCCCATATAACTCTCTCTGCAAGAAAGAGTATTAGCGGATTTCCCAAAATGTGCAACTATTCCTTTAATTCATTAATTTAAAAGGTTTAAACCTGAGTGATGACTTTCTATGTAGAATATGCTCTCAAAGTGTTCGCTTAGTCAGAGTGCTTCTTTTCTTCATGCAACCAATTAAATATCTCATTTTTTGTTGTTTGATCAGTTATCCTACAACATCTAATCCATTCCTCGCTTGGCCTGCGAATGAGCTGGTGTGTTTGCTCTACGGCTGACAGAAACAGCCTATTGTTGGAGGTGGAGCGTGCGTTGGTTCAGATGACATGTTTAAAGGATGCGTTAGAGCCAATCCACTTTGGGGAGAACCTTGTGCGAGACCAATGCCGGCATGCTGATGAGCTTTGCTCAGGTGTTGCCAGAGGCACCGTGATTATGGTCGGAGCATGCAGAATCATTCCAAGAGCACTAATGGCTCAGGAGGAAAAGTAATTTATGCAATACACACCAAACCACACACACGTTCAAACAGTACAAAGGCTCCCCATTGGTAATGCAGTAACATCATACTCAAAAGGTGAGAGGTCAGAGCCACTTCCTCCAGGATATTAAACGCAGCCATCACGACTGACCCTGAGATTGCAGCTCCAGAGAGCAAAATCCTCAACACAAAGCCTCTCTCTACAAAGTGTACAATCCCATGCCGGATTTCATCATTTTGAATACTTAAATATTCTATTTATTGACTAAAAAAAACTTAATTCAGAATTATTGAAAACCATTTAGAATTACATGACAGCAGTGCTTAGAGATCCATTTTTTTCTAAAGCTAGTGTCTGGTTTGTGTTGAGATTTGTCCAATCAGAGTCCTTCCCATCCACTCTGCCCCAGTTCTCGAATAGTCCCCATCTGGTTTGACAATCTGTTTTGATGGAAATCAGTTGTTTTGCTCCTCTCTCATCTCCACTCTCTGCTCTTGCGGTTTTCACTTCAAGTTTCCCTGCGATCATGGCTCAGACGCTTAAGATGAAACTTGGGCATGATCACAGCATCTCAGTGCCTCACAGTGCTCGCCTCCTCTGGGGGGAATAAGGCCTCGTACAATAGGAACTCTTAGATTTCACTCTAAGTCCTATTTTCAAAATAGGACTTAGATATTATTGGGATGGAAATGTAAGTGTTGGGTCTCCGTGTCACTGTAAAAAGAGGCTTTTTCACCATCTGTTAATCTTTAAAATCTGGATTTTTTTTCAAAAGCTGCTCCATCTTATTCATTTTACAAGACCATTAGTCAGGCCAATGGTTTTGTAGATTTTTATTGGCGCTGAATTATGGGTCGTTTTATTTCCTTTTATGTATTTTTCTCTGAAATACAGATGGACTTCATTGTTCTCTAATATTGAGGGACAATATATATCTTCCCTTATTTGATGAACTGAACCATGAATTAGAAACACAGGATGAAATCATTATACGAATTCTGCATTTTAATCAATGCTAAAGTTAAACATACAAAATGCAACAGTTACTTATGAATTATCCAATACTTTTTTTCTGGATTTAATACAAAATGAACACTGACTTTTGTGCATTCACTTATGTGTCCTAACCTTATGTTCCGTCAGTATTACATTTCAGCTGGCAGGGAAGTTTTATCAGCTTACATACCTTTGGATGTCAGTGTTGAAAGTGTAAACACAGTTAAGAGAGTCAGCAAGAAAACAAGAGAGGAGAGTCGACTCCCCCTCGTCGCCCCTCCCTCGTCTATCTCTATGGAATAACTGTGACTACCATCACAAACTGTCAACAACTGCCAATGCATTTTCAGACGGTAAATCATGATCAACGGGGAGAGACTCTACCCAGGCAGAGAGGTGAGGAAGCAGAAGAAACGGCGTCTTTTTTTTGCAGAGGCATTGTGAATATTCTTTTGTGTCCTGTCTTCCTACTCCTGCCTTTTATATTGCAAATTTTTGGAGTGTTTTTAAATGCAAAGGTGGTGTGCTTTTTCTATTCCCCAAGTGCATTCCCATCCCAAAACACTTTCTGTAGCCCCCCTTCCCCGTCTCTCTTTCACCCTACACTTCTTGATTTTCCATCTCCCACAGGTTCATCAGATGATACCTATTCCTCAATGTTCTTTTCTTCCCTCCTTCCCATCTCTGCACATATATTTTTTTAGGTTCTGACTTTACTTCAAAGAGGTTTTAAGGCAAGTGGTTCTACCTTTCCTGTCTTTCATCTGAATGTGCATGAGGAGGATACAGCCAGGCAGCTGCCTGCTCAGACTGAGCTTCTGTGAACTGAAACCACAAAACGCCTCGCAATCTACAGCTGCCGAACCCACAGATATGAAGGACATATGCACATGTATGTAAAGACAATCAAAAAACCTCTTCAGTAGCATATTTCTGGCATTCTTTGCCACTGCTTTCATCTCTCTATAGAAAAGGAAAGCCAGCTACAGTAGTCACTTCTAGCCTCCTTTAAAGGTCCAGTGTGTAACGTGTTTAGTTGTTCATTATCAAAATTTGTGTTGCCCATTCACAAACTTGTCCTTTTCATGAATATTTACCACCACCATTAATTCCAAGTATTCCTTTTGGCTTGAAATTTTACATTTCCAGTCGCATGAACTGAGGTAGACACTCCATATTCATGTGCCATCTTGAAATACGAATTAGCCGGTAAGGGACATACAGGACATACTGCTCTGCCTTTTGCATTTTCGCTGTCATGTGATAAACTCACAGCTGCTGCTAATGCTGCTAATGGGTATCGTAGCTTCCCGCCCCGGCAAATTTGAAGAAGAAAACATGGAGGACCACACGTATTCAAAATCCAAATTTCAGGAACAGGAGTCTTCTTCTTCGCCCAGAAAAAGGATATTGAAAAGAGCAAGAGACCGGCTTTTTGAAGTGTGAAGGCTACCGTAGCTGTAATACGTACTTTGAAGTGCATGGCGCAAGAGAGTTGATTGTGACATACGATCTCAACGCTAGATGGGAGAAATTCCTACACATTGGACCTTTAAAGCCTCGTGTGCTCAGGAACAGAGGGATGAGGTGTGATAACCCACCACACATGAACCTTAAAACATGCCCTATATCAAAAGATCCACCCGTTCTGCGTTGAACCCCTTAGATTCTCAAACTGTTCAGTTAGTGGTGGGCAGGAAGGAATAAAAAAAGAGTGCTTGATCCATGTTCAGCAGCGTGGGCTGTATTTAATCCTTAACACAGACTATACAAAAATCCGGATATATTCACATATCCTTTTTTAGGATGGTGCTTTACCCGTCCCACCCCTTTTCTTTCCCACTCCGCTTCCTCCTTCATGGGCTGTCCCAGGTGTTACTGCATTTATGTGATTTAACAATTAAAGTGCAGGGGAAGAAAGGGAGCCCTTGTGAACGCACCCTCAGGCTGCTCCTCTTTTATTGCATATTGTACTTCCTTTGCTCCACATTGTGTGTGATGCTATTCTTTACTTCTCTGCTGCATGGGCTGTTTCTGTTCAACTAACAACAGTCCCCTGGTGAATCAAACCAGGAGATTATAAGGACATTCAAACAGGCCAAATTGGATTCCAGGAGAGCTTAAATCAATTTAAAGTTAAAATCGCAGAGAAAGAAGCTTTTGGGATATTTGAGGAAAGGATGAAGATCTAGACAGGGAGAGTGGTGAACCAAGGCAGTTTTGGGTAATATGAGCGTGAAATGCTACAGCATCAATTACTGAATGATTGAGGATAATTCAACAGGAGGGAGGAGGATATAATGGATAAACAGTGATTATGCCAAGTTCAGATTGAGAATGTTCATATTTACAGTGCGACACTGGGACAACAGCTGTATTACTGCTTGTCATTTATGCAATATGTATTTCATTGCAGCATGCCTCCACTTACCTCATTCTTACAAGGAGCGCAATACAGAGAATCCTGGCTGCTGAAGCGGATAGATTGTGGTCTTTTTCAGGAGCACTGTTGTCATTCTGTCGTATTCTGTTCAGTTCCATGAGTAAGAGGTTGACTTATTTACACTGAATGGCAAACTAATTGACCTGTGTGCCACATTGCTACAGCAAGTCATGGTTTAATACCATATATGTCATAGAAATCATGCTTTAAATCTCTCTCTCTCTCTCTCTCTCTCTTGCTTAATTTAGCTTGCTAAGTGATAGGCCATGGCATAGGCTTCTTCATTCAAAAGACAGGCACATCATTATGGAGCTGAAGAGTGAAGTTCCTGCCCCTAGGGGAGGGATGACAGCCCATCACTGCCCTGGGGCTTACCTTACTTTGGACTATGGAAATCAAAGATGGTGCTGTGAAATTTTAATAGAATAGGATGAAATACCCATAGCTTTCTTCTTCGTCCAGTATTAATTTGGCTGTTGGAAGAGAGGTAAAAAATCTCACACCATTTTGAAGCGATATGATTAATCATTGAGTTAAGGCCAGGCCAATTCACAGGGAAATGGTATTTTTGAGGTTGGTGAGAGTAAACAAAATTTCAGTCAATGAGGAAACAGTGTCAGATGTAATGGTTGTGCCACTGTTGGCTAAATGTGGCTAAAGATGAGTAAACATTTTGATAATTCACAAAAACACTCACTGAAATACTTTAATATTCCATTTGTCACAGAGGAAGACTTCTTTGGAAAATGATGAAACCTTTTGTTTTTTGTCTTTGGAGGTTTGCTTTGAGTTAGCACTGTTCCACATCTTTCAGCATCTCTGTGGTAACCTTGTTCTGTCAGTACCACAGTTTTGCTCAAGCCTCTTGCAAGGTACAGTACTGATTTGCAGCTATTCATGTGAAACAAAGACTCTCATTTTGACTGAACTGAAGCACAAGTTTGGATCACATGCCTTGAATCACTTTGCTATTGTATGGCTCCCTTCACTCCAATTACTCAATGCTCTTACTAGAGAGGCTCATACATATGCAAATGTGTGGGATATGGGAATGTAAGTGCATTTATTGGTAACACTTTGCAATAAAAGGTACACAAATACCTATAACTACACGTTACCACACTGCACATAGCTGTACATAATGTACATATGTGTCTATATGGTTCATACTGAATATCCATATTTATTCTGTTTTTCTTATAATATATTCTGATAATACACTGCATATATCTATATTATTCTTACTACTACTTTTATAATGTTACTGCTACTACATTGAACATATCTGTACATGTTCATACATTGTTCATATAACATAGCCATATTTATTCTGCTCTTATAAGGTAACCGCTAATACACTGCACATATTTATATTTAATTTATATTACTCTAAACCACCTTCTGTAAACCAACTGCATACTAATCTACACTGCACTATATTTCTTGTCCTGTCTATGCACCACCTGTCTATACTTTGTATATCTCATTGCACTTTTCTGCTCTTTTGGCACTTCTGGTTGGACGCAAACTGCATTTTGTTGTCTTTGCACTTGTACTCTGCACAATGACAATAAAGTTGAATCTAATCTAAAAAGAAAAATGTCTGAACAGTTAGGAGCTTAGCAAATAATACAGCATATAGGTGTTAAAGCTATAGTGCGTAGTTTCTGCTGCCCCCATTAGGAATTCTAAGTAATGACAACAAAACTGTCATCGCGTCCACATGATACAAGCCTTACGTGGCCGTGCACCGCACCAAAGCCCCCTTCACACAGTTGCTTGTAACCAAGGAGGACACAGATGATTAACAAAACATGTGGACTCTTCAGAAGAGGTAATTATCTTCACTCGAGTTTCTGTGCGGGAAAGTCACCGGACGACAATCTTCTGAACATAGCCATACTGAGAAATACAGAGGCCGTTGTGTGGAGCTGATAGTCTGAATTAGCTTTGTATCAACTCATTTGGCAATGGCTTGAATGTAACAGACGTTCATTAATATCAAAAAGTTACAAACTAAAGCTTTAATATCAATATAAATGTGATTTGAATATGATGACTTTTTCTTCATTTCTGCAGTTTGTGATAAACTAATGGAGTATTTACAGTTAGAACTCAGGCTTCTTGTCAGTTTGATAAGATGATGAGCTACTTAACTTCAGTAGAAACATAAATGGTTAGTAATGGTGACGTAATCTTGAAGCATACAGTCCTAGTAATTTCTGCACCACTTTAGGCACAACACTATTAACTCTATAATATGAATAAAATAAGAAAGATAAATTGTAGTTCTTGTTTATGTGCTATTTAACACCTAATCACACGTTGTCTTCCCACCTGTTGAATTGACTGGAGGATGTTTTTTGTTTTAGTTTTTTGCCAACAAATCACACAAAAAGTCCAAAATCAACAATGAATTGACTAGCCAATGTTTCTCTGTGAAGCCAAAGCCTGATATAGGTGTCAGAAACTATTAAATACAGATCAGTGACCAAACTGTTTTTCGGGTGTGTTTCGCACTGGGTAGTTTATCTCGAGCCAGCCTCATATGCACCACCCTGCTGCCATAAAAACTCATTAGTGAACCAAATATTTATTCATCCGTGACTAAAAAAATGAATAAATACACTCATTACTCCTCTTTGAGTAACGTTTGCCGAGTCCCCAGCAATTTTAGGAAATTACTTGAATTTAAAAAGAAGAAGTATATACTGTCACATGATTCACTTTTCATCACATCTCATTTGTGATAAAAACAAATGAGTGCCACAGACTGGCTGAGGAAGTTAAAAGTGTTGAAAGACAGACAAACTTTTGATATTCATTGATCTCGCCTAACATTATTTGATAAGGATTGGTTGATGTCATGACATGACTATAACACCCACTTTATACATGCACACATGGCAAGGGAGTTTACTACAAGAGAGAAGGGGAATTTATCTATGCACGTTTTATCATTAGCGAGTAAAATACTGGTCCACTAGAGGGTCAATCACCTTTGAATCCCTTCTCCTCTGTGTGAACCAATATTCCCGCTCATCTTTGAGTTCTCCATCCTCACTCATACTCTGCTGCCTGCTTTCAGAGACGTACCTTGTTCCAGAGCATCACATCACCAGAGGCATATCGCCAACTTATATAGCATATCGCTGTGATAAATGGTTAAAACCTTGACGTGAGTGTCCTGACTGAAATTATCTGCTGTATAACCCTCAAATATAGTAATTCAGGTAGGCTACTACTTTTTAGTTGTTCATTAATTAGCAATTAAGTCCTGATTTGTTCCTTTATTGCAGGAATGTGTGCACACATGTATTCTCTCTCACAATATCAAATGCATGTATGCACTCTATACAGACTCACATTAATGTACACATGCCAACAGTCCACAGCAGACTACAAAGATATGCACGCATGTTAATTTAACAAGGTGTGCAATGGTATGCAGACAGCAGGCATATGAGTATGAAGGTGGCTATCCTGCACCACTGTTTCTTTATTTAAAACATTATTCAGTGGAACAGTGGGGATTAAAGGACCCCCCACAGTGCGATCCATTTTGGTTCCTGAACAGAAATGTGCTATCTGGGCGGTGCTCTGCCTGCCTATACACACAGGAGTCTTTGTCAATGCTAATTGGCCAACCTACCGACTAGCAAAGTGGAACACAGCTTCCCAAACACATCACGCCTTGTAAGTTATTGAGTGAATCCAAATAGTACTATGCCAATGGCACTGCTGAAGCCACCAGGAGCCCCAGGATCTGATAGGGGAGTTTAACCTGTAATTTTGTACCTACATGTGGCACACTGGTCAGAGGGACATCGTCACTTCACTGATAGCAGGTTGTGGAGAGAGCAACCTCAACCAGCTCATCCTCTACCGCACTAATAGAAAAATATCAATTCTCTGACACTTAATTCATCTCAATTTATTGTATGTTCTTTCCATTGAGAACCTATTAGCACATTATCTGCGTGCTAATTCTGACTGCCAAAAAACACATTGAGAAATAGATTCCTCTCAACTATTCCGTGGTACCCAGCGTAACTGTCAGAAGCTGCTCGTTGGTGGTAAGCTAGAAAATGCCCCCATTTAATGTGTAGTGATTCTTTCTGTGGCATTTTGCCTCCTCCTGTTGTCTCGCCTCTCTTATTAACATGCACTTAAATTCCCTTTGTTCTCTCAAGTGCTCATTAAAGAATTCAGTGCCTTCTGATGTCTATAGTTTTACATAATTAGAACCCAAGAGGGTTCCACATGTGCACTAAAGTTCTCCATTTGTTTTACTCTGCATTAGAGGAGCAATTTGTTTAATTTCTCTGGAGTTTAACCTTGCTGACTGTGATGGAAAAGCACCTGGAAATCTTGCATTCCGTCAGATATCTGGTGAGAAAGCATTGCTTGTGAGTGTTGTCTTCCGTGCAGCGTCTGTGGGATATTATATATCAAGTTGTATACATTATAATTAACGATATGTCATTGTCTTAAAAGCATTAAATAATAATATGTTATCAATCTTTGCGTAACGATCTATAGCAAATTCATATTTATGATACATTATAAATAATTAAGTGAAGTTACATATTACAACATTTGTTTATTAATATGCTGTTGATATGCTTTTATTGTATCCATCGACATGGTTGGATGTGATGAAAAACATTTGAATGGAGCTCAGCGCAAATTCTTTCAGGAAGACTTCTAAAACATAATCACTTTCTCTCTCCTCTAAACGAATCAACTGTAGAGGTGTTCACTTGTATCTTAACCAATCAGAAGCGGCCATGAAAAATCACGAGCCAATCACTGCGTGACATCCCTGTTTTAAACCTCTCTCTCTCTCTGCTGTTCAGTGGTCATTTCAGGCTAAGAGCACAAACTCACCTTTTCATGGCCCCTGTCTCTCATTGATAGTAGCTGCTGTCTATCCTAGAAGATATTTCTCTCGCTCTCGTCCTACAAGCAGTTTTCCGCAGCTCTGGTGCATGCACCGCGAGTGCAAATAGTAGCAGCCTGGCAGCGCAATTTCACTCCAGAAAGTTACTTTCACTCGACTGCAGTCACAGGGATTTTGCTCGTTCGCAGCACCTGACTCGCCGCTCGGCCCTGCTCTGACCTGCACAGCTGGCCTCCAGCCGCCGACTCCCAGCCGCGGCGTCGAATGTACTTCGGTCGGGTTCATCGTGGCAGAGGAACCGGCGTGTTCAACTCAGCTGGATCATCCAACCCTTCGAAGTTATCTCATCGGGCACATTTTGTTCATTCATGTTTGCCACCCACTGGTAATGCGGATCAGGTTGTTGCGGCCTAGAGTTCCGGGCGCCGTCTAACTCTGGCTTCAGCCGTAGCTTCCTCTGCATCTCCGGGGCCTAATTACCGTAAATTCTATGATAGAGACAGCCAGGGGCATCGTTTTACTTCTATACATGCATCAAGATTACTTCTGCACTTAGGCAGGCACGTCTTTTCTTTATGGGCTCTCTAGGCAAGCTGCTTTTATCTTTTCTGACATCCTTTTTTAGCGTGCTCTCTTTCAGTTGACGTTCTAAATTCATGTTTACGGTGGTTACGCTTTACTGATCCTATTTGCTAACCCCTTTGGCGGTTCTCTCGTATGTCGGCAAAGGCAGTAAAAGTAATGGACCAACAGATCCGTTGCTATGGAACTGGATGTATTAGATCTGGAAGGAGACAGTGAAGTATGTTAGGGCTGAGTGCTAATGTGCAGCTGCAAACTGAGCAGCCACGTAGTTGTGATATGAGCAGCCTGTCGGAAGTTGTAGTCTTCTGGTGGCTGTGCAAGAGTAATCTCAATCATTTCAATCTTGCAGAGACGGAGATTGAGTTATATGCTAGGAGATAATGTAGGCAAGGGCTGATTATTGCTAACTAGAATGCTAGTTAACATTAGTTATTAATCTTACCAGCTAACATAAATCGAACCTGCCTGCGACCTTCTTCTGTACTATTCACTTATCTTCTCTATGCGTCTTACAATAATACGGCTGCTATGGAGCACACCGGAGCATTTATACATTGTCATGTTCTTCAGAATATATGTACAAATATAGTCTTCAACACTTCAGATGTAAGTTATTTGTGTCAAGTGACGTCAAATGATGGCAGTCAATGGAATGCTACGGCGAGTGAGTGATTGTTAGCATCAAATGGGCATTGGAGGTACGTGAGTAACTTATGTTTTTGTTCCATATTCGTGATATTTCTGGGGTTAAATTACTGTCTAATCCCTGGGCAGGTGTAAGATTATTTTCTCGATAGGGAATGACACGTTGTTAGAGGTTGGTCTTCGGAGCTGTCGCGATAATTGTCAGTAGTCATGCTGACGTCAGCAGAATGCAAGGCACTTATATTCTGCATTTGTAAATTAAAATACTTCGTCATTGCTGCCTGTTTTCTATTGTTTCGTGCATTATGCTCACTCATGGTGGGTAGCTCACACTCATCATATTTCATATTTGGTTTACAAGTATTCTCAGCACAATATTCGTATTGTACAATAGCATCACATCGTCGTTCCCGGTTGTCGACAATTTTTATATTTGAAGATCAAACAAGCTGCATCGCTCGCATCAAGTATTTACTTTTATCCTCATCTCATATCTGTGGGGGCCTCATTGTGTTTTACGTTTTATTTAACTCTACTTACAAAGATGTCTCAAAGTAACTATCTCAGCATTCTTCAGATTTGTGTTGCTTCTGCTGCAATCAGGCATTCATATGTCCTGCAACACTGTGTGTTGTTCATTTTCACTAAGCTCCTATGTTGGCATTATATTGGTGCGAGTCCTGCAATCAGATTCTGTCCAATTCTCGGTAGATGCATTGGATCTATCTTGGATTGGATATGGGTTGCGTGACCTCCCATCAGCATTATGGTCATCGCGACCTCCTATTTTATTGATCCTTCTTGCAGTATCTTACGTCTGATTTTGTCTACTTTTACCTAGATTCTGCGATGCCCGCTGAAGGTGAGTATTTTGTGTATCTACCCAGACACTTTCTATCACTTATTAAAGATATTTTCGGCCATATCGACACAATTCATTTTCCGTTTGTGGTTGATATTCATTTGCTTCGCATGATCGTCACGTGCAGATGGCTTCTCTGTCTTAAACACGCTAGCGTCAGTTGGTATATGGGTACTCCTAAGGCACTATATTTAATAATACATGCGTGGCACTCGTTTTCTTCTGCCGAGTTAAGTTCTGGGGGAATCTCTATCCTAAGTATGGAGGTGGTAGTCCATCTTACCGGGCAAACAGCGGTCGTCGTTTGTCTTATGTCATTGATTGAATTTTAGCAGCAAGTTGAACAGTTTATCTCTGCATTATGTTTAAACAGGCAATGCGATCTCATATTTGCTGCACCCTACGGATCTCATCATATCAACGTCTCATTATGAGCATGTTTCAGACGATGTCTTTGCAGCACAGCCAGCTAGACTTCATATTCAGCACGTTCAACTTGCCTCTTCTTGCAGCATGTTTAAGCCGTCTTCTCGCAGCATGGGTAAAATTACCTCTATTGTAACTCTTCCTCTATGCAGTGCATTAAGTGACGTTATCACTGACCTCGAACGCAGCTAACTCATGACATTTGGCCTCATTCAAGTTGTATTGCTTACAACACTGACCTTCTAAAACGCAGAGACACTGCTTCTTTTCATTTGCACGCAGACTCTCTTCTGCGCTTTTAATCTAAGATTAACTACTCATTGCCCAGGCTCATACTAGAGGGTTTCCCGGCTAAATTTCGGTTTAGCATCATCTAAGTATTTCAAATTTTTCACCTCAGCATTATTCGGGTCATTCATTCAGAATAGGGGCGGCTACCAATGCGGCATATCAAGCAACTCGGCAGATGGACTTTCTCTGCTTAGTCTCTTACATTTGTCCCGATGTCAGCGACGTCCTCACAACCCAGAGATATCTTAGGCATAATCCTGGTAAGCATGCACATAACTGGTGGTGGCGTGTTTTCATGTTCTGATTCATTCTCACATTCATTGAGTGATTTTGCACAATTATGTTGGCATCTCTTCTACATGTATTTTTATTTACAAACCCGTACGCGTGCGACGGTTAAATAAAAAATAAATAAATAAAAAATACCCCACACTAAGTGCTGTGGTACGACAAGATAGCAAACCCGGACGCAGTGCCGTGGTGAGATAAGATAGCAACCTGTACGCCGTGCAAGGGTTGAAAACAGAAAACCCAGAAGTCATGGTAAGATACCTTAGCGAACCCGGACGGCTGCCGTAGTAAGTTAAGATAGCAACCCAGATGCAGTGCCTAGGTAAGTATGACAATCTGCAGGCGTGCAGAGGTGAGGTTGTGTATAACAAGCAAGCAATCAGGCAACAAGCATACAAGCAAACAAACACCAACCTTAACTATGAATCTCTAAAGCCATATATTTGGTAATCATGCATTAACTGGTGGTGGTGTATTGTCTTGATCTGACATTATATCTCACATCCTACTAAGGGACTGTTGGTTATTTATTTAAGGGGCCACTGGAGGAGTTTTGGGACCTTTAGCCAAAAAAGACCTGACCCTCCCCTCGCCAGTAAAAAAAATTCTATGACCCTCCAAAACGATTTTGAAAAAAGGCATGACCCTCCCCCAAAAAATTTTGCGCTTGGCAAATATATACAGACTCCCATTGTTTTTTTTACAGCCATGACATACATGACTAAACCTCTGCATTCTCATCTGACGCATCACACTCCTCTGTTATGGTGTGGTGGCCATTTCAGTAGATGTACTCACTATGGAAACTAAATGCACACTTCCTGCATTACTTCAAATACTAAGTTACTCCTCTAGTAAACTAGTATTCACATGAAATACAACAAAATATTGAGACCATTCAGCAAGGCACTCTGGGTAACATTCAACACACAAACTGGTTGCTATGGACTCGTCACTAGGCTTCCTCCACTTCGCTGTTTAAACAAAGTGGAATAAACGTATAAAAGTCAAAATCTACACAAAACCCGCAATCAATTAGTAAGCTGACATCAAATGTGGCATTTAGGAAACCTTTATTGCAACCTTGGCACGGTAAGATGTCCAGACAAGTCATTTTCGTTTTTTACATCCTGCTGCTCCCATCGTCAGCCAGGAAATACTTTTTTTTACTAAAGCAGTATATGAAATCAGATGTATTACCTACCACCATTTAGTTGTTTTGTGTTATTTAAGATATTTATAAAATCTGATCATGTCAGACGTAATTATTACACTAATTTTTTAAACTATGAAATTACCTGTTTCAGCCACCAGGGGAGCAGTGCTCCCTCTGCCCCCCAGCAAACTCATAGGTCAGACCCATCTGGTAGCAAAGGAGGGCCGAGACTAAGAGCTACATGGAAAAATATGCACCAAACAAGCCACTTTGAAATGTTGCCGTTTCACGACTACCGAAGTTGATTTTTCACAAATTCATGTTGTCTTTTATTTACATATTTTGTTCTTTTCATTTCAAACCTGTTCGCCGTGCGAGGGTTAAGAAAAGCCAACCCGGACGCAGCAGCCGAGGTTCAAGTCGCCGTGCCAACAACAAGCGTAGCCAAACCCGGACGCAGCAGCCTAGGTAAGAATGGCTAACTTGGACGTTGCCAAGGAATCAACAAAACAAATCATCATCATCATCTATATATTCATTTACTATTTTTATTCGGCCTCAATTGCAGAGTTTTCTTTTCCGTCTATTTTTGGGGTCCTAATTACACTACAAGCCTGAATCATTTCTCAGTTTCATCGTGGCATTAAGTTAGGTACCTTCCGTTCAGCAGTTTCTCGTCACGTTCCTTTTTTGGGGGATTATCTTTTGGATTTCTACCCCTTTAAAAAAAAATTATATTTTTTAAATAACAATGGAGTCTAATCTCCAAAGACTGTACATTTCAAATCATGCATATGTACAATAAATCTTTGCATATCTGCAACAAAGTCTCTCCTGATTGAAATACATTTACTGTGCTTTTGACATAATGTTAACTGTTGTAAGTTTGCATCTGTTTTGGCTGACAGAACCAATGTTGTCTAACTTCACTACCGTATACAGTATAAGTTGTCACCTGAACACCTTGCATGTCCAAAATGTTTGGAATAGGTAGATTTTGGTATATACACTTATTTGTTTTCTTGCCCAAAATTAAACGAAAAGATTGATACCACTCATGTCTGAACGATAAATATAGAGCTATACTGTCGATCAGCTGGTTAGGTTAGCCTTAACCTGAAAAGCTCAACTTGTTATCGTGTTTGTTTGATCCGTACACAAATGTAAGTGTAAAATTGAAAATCCACGGTTTTCTGGAGGTTATGTGCTGGTCTTTATTGGTTGGGAGTAATATCGCTGCTGGTTGCTTAGCTACTGGTCCCGGTCCCAGCACTTAACCCCCCCCCACACACACACACACACACACACACACACACACACTCCTCCTCTACGTAATGTATATGTATATGTATATGTATATGATCTTCCGGCCTCCATCATACGCCCTCATGTCTATCACCCAAGACTCCCCTGAGTCATACTATGTCCAGCTGCCAGGCTTTTTGAGGGGAACTGGGAACTTGGCAGATATGTCCCCTAAGAGCCTTTCATTTCCAAAGCCAATATTGCAGACTTTCTTCTTTCTCATAAGCAAGGACACAGAAAGTGTGGTTTGTTTTCCAACCCTTTTCTCCTCTCGTCATGATCCTGCTACAGCAATTAAAGAATAACATTTGGCAATATTTGCCATACAACCACCGGTGCCAACATGCGGGACAAGGACTGATTTATTCAGAGCCGTGCCCATTCCTCAGCAATTTCTTTTGCCATGATCATTCTACCAAAGATCCAAAATGCAAAAGCCCTTTGAGCCCATTCCTTGTCTTACAGCTGTTTAAGGCTAAGGGTGAGAGCGATACATGTGCGTGTGTGTGTGTTAATGTGCGGTCGGGCTTTTGTAGACAGATTGACTGTAGTTTGTGTATGTCCGGGGGTCTGGAGTACGGAGACTGTGAGTTGGGGAGGGCTTGATGTGGTGTTCCAAAGTGAGTGGCCCGCCGAGGAAAACAATAAAGCACGACTGACAGGAACAGATGGCCCTCTTTATTGTCCCCTGAAATGCAAACACTAAAAATCTTTGCTTGGTGGGTGGCATTATTTTATATTTATTTCCTCCCTCCTGTCCCTCTCTCTGCTAATAGCACTGGTGGCTGGCACCCACCCACATTTAAGACTAAAAAGCCTGATAAAGGGTTGGTGCCAGATGCTTATTATTGGTCGCTTAAGATTCAGTGGGGAGTGACACAGAACAAAGATGACAAGGGTGGCCACAACTGTCTCAGCAGTTGGAAATGAGAGTACTACAGTTAGGGCATCCACATGCAATAAAAATTTCTAAAAGCAACAGTACAACATCACTCCTTGTTTGCTACCATGTGCACTATATTTACTTTCTGAAAATGGTGGTAATGCTTACAAAAATCTTAATATACTACTCAATACAGAGTAAACTAAGTGTTTATGATGTAGGGATTGTAAATGAAGGAAAGACTTTGGACAGAGCATGTGTAAGGGTTGCAATTTATCCAAGTAATGGGCTTCTGATAAATATTTCATCTATATTCACTTCCATTTGCCACCTGATGTGTTTGAGGCTGCTGCAGTGTAATCAAAGGCATAATGGACTTGCAATGGTATGCTAACCTAGCATACTGCACGGAGACAAAAATCTGCTATGCTTCCCGCTGTCTGACAAAACTAAAAACAAGACTAGATGAATCATTGTTAGGCAAAACATTTGACAACCTATGTTGTTGCACTGGAGATTTAAAAAAATATTTTATGGTAAAAAAAAACTACCCTTGTCTTTTGAGGACATGGATACATTAAAATAAAAGTGGGGCCTTAAGACAGACGCTGTGTGATATGCCTGCTTTTACCTTTTTGTTGGACTGTCAAACATCTCAGTCCAACCCTGTATCCTAGAAAATGTGTTTATATACAGTAATTGGTTTTCCAAATTACATTTTGGTGGTAAACTTGCCTTGATTATGATCACAGGCCAAGTTTCTTTTTTGTAATACATTTGTAAACAAACAGTCGTTTTTTGGGGTGGATGGTGGGTGTACAAAGCACAATACTTTAACACTAGAAATCAGGGTTTGCATCCTGAGTTTGGCAAATGCACTTTGGTTAAGGTTGGTGAAAGATTACATTTAAATGAACATATGTGCCATGCTTCTAGTCACTTCTTCTGTATTAAACCAATCGTTCTATAAATATAACTACGTGCCAAAACATAACCATAAAAAAAGATTAATAATAAGCTAGTATGAAAAGATATTTTGTTGCAAGATCTTGACCAAAAACAAATCAAATACATCATATCAGTGAACATTTTACTGTCCCTGTCAGGCATCTGTGCCCAGCAGCCCATGGTGTCGTCATATTTGCACGGCGGGTAATCATGCCATTACTGGGTTTCACTAGCAGTCTGCTTACAAGTAGAAGTGCTAATATTGGCAGAAGTTACATTTCGACCGACAGAGTTAATCTCTTTTTGTAATACGCACAATGTAAAGTATAGCCATCTCTAATGATAGTGTAATGAAAATAATTACCGACAGCTTTAAATTGGATTAGGGAGATTACTAGTTTAAGCTCTTCATTACTGAGTCTTTTGCAAAGAAACCTTCCATTTCACTGTGGTAGTCTTAAAAAAGGATCCTCAGACTGTCAATTTGCATTGAAGCAAAGTTCAAAAGATGACATTAATACTGTGCTGAAGCTCTGCCCCCACACTGCTCTTTGTTAAATCATTGCCTCATTTGTCTCCGTTACTCCTCCTTACCCCTTACTCATTTCTCCTCCTCACTAAACTTTTGCTCGTCAGCGTCACACGACAACCCCGCTCCCTCTCACTTTGTGTTTCTCTCTCCTCCTCCACCTCTTATCTTCCGCCAACTCTCCCCCTCTTATCTCACATGCTCTCTCGTTGCCCTTCTCTATTTCCTACCTCTCTTTTTGTCCCACCCCCCCCATTCTTTGACACATTCTCTCTCTCTCTCTCTCTCGCTACACGGCCATAATACAGCGGTGGCCGCCCGCTGGGTTCATCGCTCCTCTCCCTGATAATTCCCCTGTATTAACTGGCTGGAGTTATTACCCGTTATATGAGATGTCTATGTTGAGAGCGCTTTATGAGATCCTGGTCCCCGTGGATAAGATGATGGAGTTGGCGAGTGCTGTCATCCCCCAGCCATATAATGGCGACAGTTGGGAAATACACAATGCCATGGATTATTGATAGAGCCATATCTGCACTTCTGCTGACAAATTCCTGGCCTGGGTTGAAGGGGCACATAATCCTGAAGAATAACTCTGCTAATATGGCCGCCTCCATGCAGTAACACCACTGCTCTCTTTGGGGTACTTTGGTTTCTCTCCTCCCCTGACAAATGATCAAGCATTCCCGGTGATTCAAATGAGAGGGTGAAGATTTATTCCAACAATAGGTTCTCCCCCACCATCTCACCCGATTGAATAGACAGTCTTCCTCCCAACACCAAAGATATGATTGTATTTTATGACAAGAAGCAAGAGAGAATGCAGTCGAATGAGGAGGACATGCAGAGTTTAAAGATTTGTCATGAAAACAGCTCTTAGGCTCTCACAAGTAATTTCCAACATATGGTAAGTACTGGAAGATGATACAACAATTTAGCAACGCAAAGATACCTCCTCTCATTAGCAGTTCATCACCCGTCAAAACGAGTAGAAACAAGGTAAACAATCCTGCACTCCCTATAAATAGAGTGTAGTAATTCTCCTGGCTCTCATTACATGCCCCCTCCCTCTCTATTCCTCAATCTGTCTGATGCGCTGTGGTGGTACTCGGGCTCAACAGCGTTTAGTCGGGATGAAGACCACAGGCTGCAGTCTCAGTTATGGCCTTCATTTTTGATCCCAGATGCAAGGATAGCTCTGAGACATGTGGGGGAAGCAAGAGACAATAACTGATCAAATGCAAGCGGTTGACAAAGCTACCCAGGGATGCCGCTGCGAGTCCACTAAAAGAGGCCTCCTCGGATGGTGCGCCGATGTATCAGAGGCTGTTGTGTTTACACTATTCTTTCAATACCTCTGCACCAAACTAGTGGCAACACATTTGCACATTTGTTTGAGAAATCGTATGCAAATGACCAAACAAGCATCTTGTTGTGAAATGCTCTTCATTGCTCATCTCGAGACTCAAGCCTCAGTAGCCATGTTGCTTTTCAGAGGAATATGAAATTACTATCACATTGAGGGAAATCAAAGTCTTGTTGCTGCAGTCCTCTGGGCAGCATTGTGCAGTATTGCTTTGGAAACAGGCCTAATTGGTATGTGTGGGCCAAACTCACCCCACTGCCTGAAACTAGCTGGCTTCATGTTCACAACAATTGGATTTGGAATAGCTGCCCTAGATTGTTTGTGTTTTGCAGTTAGGGTGCGTGTTTGTGTGTTTGTGTGTGTGTGTGTGTGTGTGTGTGTGCGTGTGTAACATCAAGAGTGCAAAGCTAATGCCAGTCTTTACTCTGTCTACCATATTAGAAAGCATGACTCTTGTAATTGCATGATGTCTATTACAGTGAATAGCATCAACCATGTATTTTTAAAAGTGGTGGGTGGTTGTAGTCTCTGAAAGAAAATGGAGGGATTTGAGCTGAACAATTAGTGGCAGCTTCCATCTGACAGACCGTATTTCTGCCTTTTAGCTCGGTGTATGGTCTGGCCGTGGACCAGAACGCAAAGAAAAAACATTAAGTCACCTATAATTTGCTTTCCCACAGTCACAATGTCAAACAGACACATGACAGCTTAGTGATTCATCTAGTCTAAGCACAAGGTCTGCCTCCTGAACGAGGATTGGCTCTGGCACAGGGCTGGCCTCCACCATGCAAGCAAAGCGTGTGGCATCCTGAGTCAAAACGTGTGATGCTGTCTTCTTCACAAGCAAGTACTAACCTACTATCTCATGTTGAAATGTGGAGGCAGGGAGTTTCTTCTTTGCATGTGTCCGCATTCTGTGGTCCCAACACAACCTACCGTAAGGGGGACATGTTGAGTGAAAGCTCCCCTGCCTGCCTCTCACCTCTCATCGGAGGCTATAAATGCACAATGTGTTAATAATTTGGGGAGCATATTAACTCTCATTCTGTTGTTCAGCAAAACCCTAAGCACTGCCGGTAATGTGCAACGTGCTCACCTCCAACATGGAGGTTTGCCGAATTAGCTTGCGCCAGTAAGTTTTTTCCTCCCAAACGCATCATGGTGCAATATAGGGAGAGAGAGAATGTGATTACAAACAGTAAGTTATTGCCTCGGGCACAATTAAAACTTTGCAGACGAGCATTCCTGATTGCAAACTGAATCAGGTATGGTGTTGGTGGGACATGTTGCTTGTTAATTGGTTAATTACAGAGCAGGAAGGCTTGCTGTACAAGTATTAAGAGTGAAATGTGCTCTACATTTTCTGTCAGTCCCACATGTAAACCAGACACTGGGGCAGCCCCTCGACTAAAAATAAGCTCATCAGCAATTTGGAGCTGTGTGGGCTGTATCTCATCATAATGGAAGAGCCTTCACAAATGGGAGCTCGCTGCTCACACACCACAATGCTCTCCTTCAAAACATACAATCTCGCTAGATGTATGTTGCCATAGAAGCGGTGATGTTCGGATTCAGAGAAAAATGCCTTCATCCCCATAATTAGGCAGAAAATGGTAATAGCAGTTCTACACAAATCTCGTTGGGTCATTTTAAATAAAGAAAGAGGTTTGAAAATGCATCTTGGAAATTATTGGAGGTTATGTTTTGTTATGAAGCTGTTCTCTGCAAGATAAGGAATAAATATGGTTAAACATGGACTGGCCCAAGGACTGTGAAGTGCACAGCCCCAATGACTTAACACCATGACTTGCAAGTGTATTGCTTCACGCCACATGTTTCTGACAAAGTCAGGGAAAAAAACAGCCCAGAGCACGGACTAGCCAGAAGGACAGCCTGTGTACACACGCACACACGCACACCTCATACCTCTGGAGGAAATGTTGAAATTTCTTAGTCAATGCCCTCAATACCACAAATCCTACAGGTCTTACTCAGAGCCAGTGTTCACTGTTGCTTGGGTTAATCAGAAGTGTTTTCTGACTGCAACTGCATTTGGCTTTGATTAAAGGAAAGCCACAGGCTAAAAGCTGTCCACATTCCTTTATGAGCATGCTTTTCTGACCTTTCTGTTCAGCGAGTCTTCTTAGGACTGAGGACTTGACACAACATGACATGTTGCCAGGTCAGTAAACATGGTGTTGCTGGAGATGAAACAGCAGCAAGCAGAAAACAAATTGGAGATTTGATGCACCCTTTGATTTCTTTTCATCCATTATGTACAGCCAATGTTTTTGATTTGTGGGTGTTGTAAATAGTGGAGAACATTTAGTATAGGTCATTACAAATGTTACTGCAAATCAGTGCAAAATTGAGCCATAATGTGTTTTTTGTTGTTAAAAGTGTATTATTATGTTGGCTGATTTTTTGGCTGACAGCATACAGGTGACAAATCTAACTTTTGTTGTTGTCCATTTGCTTTTTCGTTTTGTTGTTGTTGGAAAAGGCTTGGATTTCTGACTCAGTTTTTTATTTATGCACCCGTTCACAAATTAACAGAAAACCAGTGTAATTAATCTGTTTTCTTAATCTGTCTAATATGTCAACACACTTTGCAGCTCAGATATGTGGAATATTTTAACATTACTGAGTGAAACTATGCTGTCTTTGTATTACTGTAATAACAAGGCTGGTAGTTGCCATAATATTGTTCAGGATTTTTGTTTTAGCAAAATAAACTTGTGCACTGCATACTGTAAATTCCTGCCTGGTCTTGTTAAGTGTTCTTCAAATAATTTAAGTCTTAGATGCATAGGTAATAGGAACCTATACTTTAGCAGGTCAAAAATGTATAAGAAGAAAAGATTTTGTTAGGTATATATGCTCCACACAAACAAGATTTTTGGAATAGGTGGAGTTTATTTACTTCTACTGCAATAATTGCAGGATTATTATACTATATTTAATTATATTTTACAGTTGTTATATTTTACACATGTAATTGCTTGCACCCATGTACTAATATGTACTAAATGAACACCATTTTATTGTAAATTGTCTTTCATTACCTTTACTGACCTGTACAGTAAGTATGTCCTGTTATTTAATAAGAAAGCTAAATAATTCACAATTTATTTTTCCAGCATAGATTTAGAACAACATCCCAGCAACGACTTGCATCTCCCCTCCAATACAAGTATCCACTTGTCACTGGCTCATTTAAGTTGCATTAGTAATAGTAGTAAACAGATCAGTAATTGCTAGTAAGTGATCAAGTAGTTAGTGTAACATCTGTTGACATAGCTTTATTTCACATTAATCTGTCTGTAATGTGAGATTAGTGATACATGTAAGGTTAATGAGGCATGGCAACAGAACATTAGTAGCCAGTAAAATAATAGGTAGCCTTATTGTTAAATGTTGTGGGAGGATTGCATTGCAGATTTAAGAGGGGGGACAGAGATAGATGTACTGTCTGGTATTCATGTCACTTGGCAAATACTTGTTTGCAGATGTTGGCAGCCAGACAGTAAACAACCAGATTGATACTGTAACCCCTCCAACAATCTCACCCTTCTCTGTCTCTCTATTCTGCCTCTGTTCTGTAGTTAGATCAGATAATTACTTCTACAATTAACCAAATAAAATCAACGGCTCTGTTTTGTTTTCTTACACAATTGCTCAAGAATCTCTCTTCACCTTGGAAACCACTTCCTCAGCTCATCCTGAGCATGTTGATGTCTTTGCCAACAGGTCTACAGTCTGGCAATGCCACCCACTGGCCCACAAAGTTCACAGTTGCACAGGTATGCCAAGGTGCCCACCACCCACACATTCCTCTTATCTATCGCCAACTCAGCTTGGATGAAGTAAAACTGCTGTTATTTCACTAATACAAGCTTGGAGGTGTTGGTGGGAAGGAAAAGAAAAAGGTAAAAAGATGCTTTCTATAATGAGGGAAGAATCTGGTGGTTGCAATTTTCTCCTGGCAGCATGCACACAGCTTGAATTTGTGGTGGAAATCCTAGTAAACATTTGCACAATAAACTATTGTTAGGGATATGTCTGAACAAATATAGTTACTAAACCCGTACAAGAAGGCAAATATATACAGCAGTGTTGTGTTTGATAACCATTATCAGAATTATTTGTCCTTTTACAATTGCAGAACCACTACCCTTTTTATAAATGAGCAATAATGCCTCCTGTTGCTAATAAATAACACAACAAAAGCTAAACACAGCCAATTGGGTTCAAAAGAGTGTCACACGAACAAGCATATTATTTACACAATAAGATGTGACTACAATTGGGGGAGTGCTGGCTGGGGTCTCCAGGTTTTCGGAGTCAAACATTATCCTTTGCATAAATCATAAACCCTGTACAATTACAGTCTTGTACACATTTTTGTTTTCCGATTCCCTTTCTTCACCTCACATACACACTCCTTACCACCATGCTCCCACTGCCACAACAACAAAATGTTAAGCTTGAAATCACACAACCCACACAGAGTACTAACATCACATAAAAAGCATTGGCTGGATGTGAAGTAATTTATTGTGGCACTTGCTCATACTGGCACAGAGGGTTACATCATTGGCAGTATGAACTGGTGCCTTGCAGCTAATATCCTGTAGATTGATAGGATATTTTCTCCATGTCTGTCTTTGCCTTTGCTGCCTTCCCTTAACAATGCCAATAGGGTATAGACTGTTGAGATCTGTGCACAGAACAAATCATGCTGTTGTTCTAGTATTGTTTGACAAACATCCAAGAACTCGGAAAGGATTGACTCAGACTTGCATATAATTCTGTGGTTTTGGAGACTAAATGGAAAGTGCCAGGGGTGAAGTCGAGGCAGAGGACGCCGTGAATGGGCAAACTCATTTAACAAGCACAGGACAGGCAGATGGTGTAGCGAAACAAAAACACAGGGGAAAAAAATCCAACAAAAAAGGTAATAAGAGCGAGAAGGCTCACATCAGATGGAAAGCATGACAGAGAATCCCCCTGGTGAAAAGTTGTTGTGCACCACAGTTCTCAGATCTCTAGTCCAGAAACCATCTTGAAATACAACAGGAATAGCAACAAATGACAGTCTCCGAATGTTGGAAACATTTATCCTGATCTGTCACTGGAGCACTTGCATGCTTGGAGTGCGGTCCATGGAGTCTATCTTGTTGGGCCACATAACAGTCAGAGGAATAACATTTCTTATGAATCTCACCTTGTAGTTGATATCAGTGGCAAAGCTCTTGTGCATCAGTAGAACTATGAGGAAGTCTGGCCGGAGGGTCTAGGAAGGTGATAGGCAGCAGACTTACAGCAGAGATGTGTTCAATGACTAAAATAAATTATTTATTTAGTACACTTGTAACAAATGTATAAAGAAGACAAAATCGACAACCATACTAACTTGGCTAAGCTAAGGAAAACAGCTACACATCTGTCCTTCTCCCTCATGACTAACAAATAACTCCCCCCTTAAATAGGCCCTCCAATCTGTAGCACAATCAGTTCAGGCAGAACCATTTTTCTCTCAGGGGTGTCGTCTCATACATTAAACAGGAAAATGACAGTGTTACAAGTACCAGTAAACATCGTCCCAAGATACAACATTCCTCACCATTTTGCCAAGAAGAAAATCATTACAAAACAAATAATTTAGTAATCAACTGATTAGTACAGTAGATTAAACCAAATGACAACCCTCCATATATGACATAAGCCATGACATCATTGATGACATCAGAAAGAGCATAAAACCAGGAAGTGTTTGGTTGGCACCATCTTTTATGTGTAGCTTGTGGAAAATATGGTGAGTAAAACCATAAATCAAGTAGTAGTATTGGTTGGGTAATGCCTTATGAAGCTTTTAGGGCTTTCTTTTCTTTTTGTCCTGGAATTTTGTTTTTGAATTTTACACTTGACAAGCTTGCAAAACTTTTAGCAGTCCTTTGGAGCCGAAGCACTACAACACCACATTTTTTTAGTCTCATGTGTGCAATAAAAGTCCAAAAAGCCTAAATGTAGATGCTACGTCTGTGACCCGAATGTATACCATTCTATGAGAGGCCTACAGTGCTAAAGATAAACATGTTAAAATAAATAAAAGTCATGGTTTGAAATGGCATACATGTCACACCTGGCTTGTGACATTATGGGAATCTGTAAGAATGTTCACCAATACCATTTGCAGGTATTTTGGCACCTTAACCAGGTCACCAACAAATTATTTATATAGTAATTTTCTTTGTCTGATACATGTGGGCAACATTCTGTTAAAACCTTACTGAAAGACCAAACATGAAGTGATCACTTAACCAATTCAGTTGTATACAGTATGAACACAATGTCTAGGTAGCAGGTGTGTCCCGGTCCAGGTGCTAATTGTTGGCAGCATCTTTCTTCTGTCACCTCCTCCAGCCTGAGCATGGTGGTTTATCCCCTGGTGGTTTATCCCCTGGTGTTTTAGCCCACTATGGGTAAATCACATGAGTAATTATTTCTGCATGGACAAACGGGGGACCAACTTAATAACAGCATGTAAGTGAAAGCGAAAGTGGGCACCAACACATGCTCAAGGTTGCTACCATAGATTGGCCTGCTCCAACTGCTAATGGTTGTGTTTGTATTCAGATCCAACACATGCCCCATCATTTACCTCACCAGAGGCATGTGTGTTCTGTGTTAGGTCTACTGACAACCATTAGGCTAATTTAGATCCCTGTCTGCATAAGTGAGCGTGTGCACCCTCGTGTGTTCAAATGCACAGCTAATTTGGATTTTAAACAATGCGCTAGCACGGCACTTCAAAAGGATTACTGTGCCACAGCTTACACATTCTCCGTATATGGACTGTTTATAGCCACACAGTTATCGACGTGCATACTTGAAATATGAAATTGCACTCTGTATAATTGTAGCTGTGGAGAAGTGCCGTCTATGAAAGTGACTGAAGAGGAAAGTAAATGGCATCAGACTAACTCCAAAATATTTCCTATGTTCCGTACATTCATTAGAATATTTTGACGCATGGAATTGATTATTTTTACATATTCATCATTTGCACACATGACTGGCTGTGGTGTTGTAGGTCTCAGCACTCAACAGAGTGACTAGTGACCTTAGGCTTTTTCCTGTATGAGGAAAAAGTGAGATATGACAGATCTTGTCACAAACGCACCACACACACACACACACACACACACACACACACACACACACCTACACCTCAATGCTGACTGTGGAGATAAATAAATGAACATCCGTGGTCCCTCTCCACCCATAAAATATAACCCACAACCCTTCCCCAGGTTGTTGTGATTTGGAAGCAGCTGTTGTTGTGGTGGATTCGCCCCTCTCTTCCAGATCACGTTTCCCCTCTGCTTCTCCCCAGGGAAGCTCTGGTAATATTTTTGCGTTTGGGAGGGGTGTCTAAGAGAGGGGGAGTGCGCGGGAAGAAACCTTGTCTATAGTTCTCTGTCAGAGCTTTAAAGCCCAAGGAGATACTTTAAATAATGGAGCACCTGTACCTACTGTTTGCAACACATGCATGCACACTTCCACTCATTTATGTGCCTGTGTACACTAAGTGTGGCTAGTGAAACAATATAAACCAGAGACAAAGAACTTTACCAAACAAGATGTTTTATCGAAGGGTTCTGCCTGTATTTGAGCTGCATATTTTATATATAGAGCCAAAACACTCATTACTTTGCTATTAAATTCTCATCTACCACAATTTACAGATGTATGTTTCTGCCATCTCTGGAGATGTAACCGTGAACAGCATCTTTATAAATTATCCATTTGTAACAATGTGGATTTCTCTCTGTCTCTATCTCTCCCCACTCAGCAGTTCCCTCATTTTGCAAAGCATCTGCATTTACTGTCCTATCAATCCTATTTACTGTATTGCTAAAGGGTTAGATAAGACCGACCACATGTTTGTATGGTGAATATGAAGCTACAGCTAAGGTTAGCTTAGCTGACAGGGAAACAGGTAGCCCGGCTTTGTCCGAATAATCTGCCAACCAGCACGTCTAAAGCTTACTTATTAATATCTCATTTGTTTAATCCATACAAAAGTCCTGTTATCACTGTGTGAGGTTGCCGGGCAACCAGTTCAGGAAGTCATTGCTCACCGCAGCCAAGATTGTTTTTGTTTTGACACTTTGCTTTTTGTACAGATTATAGTTAAACAAGATATAGCGTGTTAATTATTGAGCTTTAGGGATGCTGGCTCGTGGATTTTGTTACCTTTAGACAGATTTAAGCTAGTTGTTTCTCTTTTTTCACTTTTTGTGCTAAGCTAACCGGGTGCTGGCGGTAGCTTCATATTTACCACACAGACATGAGAGCGGTATCAATCTTCTCATCTACCGTTAAAGTCAAAAAGTGTATTTCCCAAAATCTCCCGAAATGTTAAACTATCTCTTTGTCATATACATAATTATCATCTTATGATCTTGCTGATTCTGATAAAGATCTATAACCTTTTTTATACAAGGGAGAAAAGGCGAACATATGTGCATTTGTGTATGTGTTGTAGGATGTGCTTGTGTAGTAGCGCATTTCAATGTGCACACGGCATTCCCCATTAATTCAAGCTTTATGGTTATGGTTGGTGCAAAAAAAAAGAAGCATTTCTTTCCCTAAATAAGTCATTTTGAATTCAGCACCCTGAATATGTTTATTGCCATTGTCTGTGGAATACGCTGGAGCTTTTTTAATAGCCTGCCCGGTGTGTGCTCATCAATCACAGAGCAAGAGCAGCCCTCTCGCTCTCTCCACAGTCACATGCTAACTGAGTTACAGGGCCCCGAAACTAACTCCAAGTTTTGAAATGTGATAAAAGTAATCACATTTCTCCCA
Source organism: Sander vitreus (assembly GCF_031162955.1). Classification (NCBI taxonomy): domain Eukaryota; kingdom Metazoa; phylum Chordata; class Actinopteri; order Perciformes; family Percidae; genus Sander; species Sander vitreus. Next base: position 13,251,842 of record NC_135876.1, read on the forward strand.
GTCAGTATCCTTACAGATGTGAATCGATGACATTAATTACTGCATCTTATTATACACCACAAATGTGTTTTTGTTCATTCTTATTTATGAAAGAGGCCCTGATAATTTACCAGGAGGGGTGGGAAGTAGGGGAATTGGTGTCGGGGTTTGAATGCTCAGCAGGAGAGCCATATCCAAAAAAGCCATTCAGCCCCCACATTAGTATGCAACATTAAACACAGAGGGAAAGAAAAGCAATACTTAAGTTTGTGAAATACTGCTTTTTCATTATTTCTGTTGTGTGGAAAAAGAGACTTCAGAGACCTGTCCTACGAAGCAAGATTTGGTGTTCATGAGCTAACTTCAGGTTCAACCCAGGATTTTCTGTACCACGAAGTTGGATTAGTTGTTATCGGGTTAAATTGCCGTGGTAACTCATGCTGAACACCTAACCTGAGAGAGAGAGAGAGAGAGAGAGAGAGAGAGAGAGAACCAGTGTAGTCTAATGTATAGGCAACTATTATAGTGGGTGTACTGTAGCCTACTGTATGTTGGCCAGAATCTGCCTTTGGGGGAGGAAGGGGGCATATCATAGTGGGGGGGCCTGGGTGTCCTCCCCCAGGAAAGTTTTAAGCATCAACGACTTCATTTCCTGCATTCCAAAACACTTTAATGCACCAATTTACGGTAAAAATACCTTTATTCAGCCTATAGATGTTAAGAAAAAAGCATGGATGACAATTCAAAATGTATCAAAAATATAATGGAAAGTAGCCTATGTTGTTACGTGTCATTGGGCATTTTTAAGTGGGTAGCCTATATAGAAATCCTGGAGCTTACTATCACGTAGACTACACCACTGGAAGTGATATTGATAGGATAAGTGTTGTGATTTACGTAAAACAGCGTCAGCTTTTTTTGCCAGCTTTCCTTCCTGCATTTTGCCTGTAAAACGTATTATAGTTTGCTCTTCTTGTTTAAAATATGCGGCTCTGGTAGATGTTTGCGATTGGTCGTGGTGCGCAAACACCGCCTCTTTTGTGAACGCGTGCGCTGCTGGATTGGGAAACCCTGGGTTGATTGAACTAGTTGATAACCACCGTCGTGACACAGGTTATGCGGGACCGCGGTTGTTAGGGTTAGTGATGCCGGATAACTGAAAGAAATCCAGGGCATGTTGATCTTGATTCGTAGTACAGGCCTCAGGTTGTGTGTTTCGTCGCCGCCCTGTCTGTTTTCTTGAGAGATGTGTGCTCACGATAGATTATTATTATTTTTTTTTAAAGAACGTGTTACCTCATGGGACCTGGAGACGCACACGTGCCAAGAGACTGCATCTGCATGGCATCAGAAGAAGAAAAAAAAGAAGTAAAAACCTCAAAGGCCATATAGCAACAGTTAACAGACAGGAATCCAAAGGCCCGGGGTGACGGAGCTTCAAACTAAGACAGAACACTTCCCCCTCATAGACAAGTGACATTACCAAGGCCAGTGATACGCGACTAAAGCCTCATAATTGTTTGGGTTTCCTTATCATTCACTCTTTACCGCCAAGTGCCCATACGGAAAGGAAATTACACTTACTCAAAGACGATGTTATGAAATATAGAGAAGCACTCGAATTACGGCCCAGTTCATTTAAGCATTACGACAGAAGACATCCTTGTACCACCAGCGTTGAGCGGGAGGAAGACTCCACAGAGGGTGCCACTGTGTCTCAGCCATTTATCCTTGTTAGAATCTCAATAACACAAGTCTCTTGCACATGACATTTTTCAGTCGGCTCATCAAAACAAGTGGGATTTGTTTGAGTTTAGCTGTTAGAAGATATTTCTTTTCATCAGGGAATATCACTAAATCTATTATTCATTTTCAAAGAGTTTCCTATGTGTGTTTCAATCTGTATTAACAAGCTATCAAAATAGTGCCGTTTGTTACTCTAAATAATTTATTTTTCCTCTTTGGGGTAAAATAAAGGAAGGATTGGATTACCCAGATGACGCTGTCATAAAAGGTTAATTGGATACACTGTATTCTCAGAATTTTTTTTTTTTTCAAATAATTTCTTATCTATGTTTTCATTAGAGTAATGACACTATCTCCTCGTCATTGCTTTGATCATTTTGCATTCATCAAAACATGACTTAACCTTTACCCTAAAACCACATACATGGTTATGTAGCTCTCATGTCATATCAGTTGTAAAAAATAATCACAATAATGAGTTTCTTTCCAAAGACACATGTTTTTAATTGGAACTCTTTGCCCGGAGTAAAAATGGATTTTAAACTGCTGTTATTTGGCAGGCAGTGTACGAAAAGAAAGGCCCTGAATTCATATTCAGCAGAGCCACTAGCCGGCTGGTGAGGTGAAGAGTGGACAGGTTAAGAGGTTCCAAGCCACTGAAGGGGAGATGCAGGCTGTGATGGCATCGGATGAGAGCGGCGGCTGCATGCTGTGTGAGTGTCAGGCTGCCACTTGCCAAAACTGGTATTAATAAGACTGGGCTAAGATGAGCTTTGGGACATGGGTGACTCAACATGTGCTCGTGCCGCTGATGGGCAAGTGCAAATGAAATTAATGGGTAAGGGAAATCAAGTGAGTGAGCCCGAAATCAAATTACCAATCCAGCCCTCAAACAAATTAGTTGGGTGCCAAAGTTGTAATTGATAGCAACACATGAGCATGCTATTGAATCAGACAATATGATCTAGCATGCATCGCCTCTGATGTGATTTGCTGCTGTATTATCATGATTAAATATTAAAGATGTTTGGATGACAGTGGCCCCCTTGGTATGTGGCCTCATAGGACAAATATAGGGGGGGACTACTGTAGCTGAATTCTGATTGGCCCTTTGGTTCAGCAGCAGCAAACAAAACTCTTTCTCAACTAGTATCTTTACTACAAATGACATAATTCAAAAAGAATAAAATAAAGGCAATGTCACATCTTTGCCCATCTAATCTGACACTGAAAGGAAGCCGGGAACTGAAGAGCTACCTACGCAGTCGTGGAATACAGTGTGTAATATCTGAACAGAGAGTAAAACTCTCACTGGGTAATAATATCACAGCGATAATACATTTAGTTTGACAGCTACAGCAGCTCTTTTGGTAGCATTTATTTGTTTGGTTCATAAATGTGTAAACTCCGATACCTGGTAAAGGCTTACTCTCCCTCAGTTCCATGTGAGGCTTTTGATACAAGGCTTTTTCTTCCCAACAATAGAGAGGGCTTTTTATATAATGAACTGAGATGCTTTTAATAAAATATGATGATCAGCTAAAAATTGGTTTGAAATCAAACACTCCACCGTGGCTCAGCAAAACGCGTATCTCAAGGCACATCCACTCTGCCTGCATAAGAGATGAGAGATGTTTTTTTTTTTCTCTTTTCAGATTTGCAAACCTTCAAACCCCCTAAAACATCAAACCGTTATTGCTCCACCAAATTCTTCGGCTTTGTCCTCACAACTGCAGTGCATATACGAGCAGATTCTTCATGATAGGGAAAATATTTCTTTCAGTAGCTATCGGCTTCATAATTCATAAAACATTGCATACAATTGGAATATCAATTGGCCTATAGCATACAAAGACAACACAGAATTGTAAGTCATTTGAGCAGATTAATAATTTAAATACTGTTGCAATGCCATGTAATATTGTCTTATTTGCTCATCTTCCTATTTAGAAAAGCAGCTTTACAGTACTGTAAACAATAATAAAATAGAATCTAAATTTAAAGAAAGCAACATACTGCTGCGGGAAAGTAATAAAACTTAGTCATGTCTTTGTTTTCCCTTTATGATCCACTCTGGCTAATAATGGTCTATTTGAAAAGTTCATCCCGATTAAATATTGCATGCAGCATAGTATGCATTTGCGACAATCTATTTGGGTAAACCTGAGAAATGAATAACATATACTGCATGCACAAGCCCACACAGCATTGCCTTGCACACATCGCAGTACACAAAAGTACACATATAGCCTCCGAGAAGCACACATGCACACATCAAATCATCTACACTGACATATTTATGATTTGTTTTTTGATTTCAGCCCAGCATAACATTTCAAGGGACTTTGTCCTCAGAATTGAGCACATTCTGTTTAATTTTGCTGTATTTAAGCTAACTGCTGAAACGTGTCTCATTGTTGGATTGTGTGTGTGTGTGTGTGTGTGTGTGTGTGTATGTGTGTGTGTGTGTGTGTGTGTGTGTGTGTGTGTGTGACATGCTTAGCCGAGTGTCTGCGCATGCATGCATATGTGTCTGTGCATGCGTGCATATGTGTCTCTGTTTCTGTACCAGCACAGAACCGTCTCCTTTGAAGTCTGTTTACTGTGCCGAAGCCTTGCTGAGAACACTGGGATGGCAATCTGTGACACCAATGACACCTGGCATGTAAACATTGACAATAACTCAGTTATAAAAACCTCCTGCAGGTTTGCCCTTTCTTACCTTCAGAGGCCTTGGCTGCAGACACAATGCCCCCTCTGTTCACTGCAACCTCCTTTGTCTCTCAACTTGAAATGCCTTTATTTGTACTTTAAATGCAGCCTACTTTATCAACTTCTGTTACAGTTTCATAATGCAATTACTCACAAACCATCCACTTGTTTAAAAACTCCATAAGAACTCGACAAAGCACTTAGATCCTTTGCTTAAAGGGACAAAAAAATACTTTTCAATTAGTCTTTATTTTTCCTCTTACCTGTAGTGCTAGTTATCAACCTGGATTGTTTTGGTGTAAATTGCCCAGTGTTGGAGATATCGGCCATAGAAATGTCTGCCTTCTCTCGAATATAATGGAACTAGATGATACTCGGCTATATTTAAAAAAAACTCAACAAAAATGTCTCTTTTCAAAAATCATGTCCAGGTTACTCTAGATAATCCACAGACCTGGTTGTGAGCAGTTTCCTGTAGTAACTATTTTCTTTCTACCAAACTACACCCGCAAACCATGCAGAAGGAAGCACACTCATGGACGAGCGAGATCTTAACATAATTAACATTAATAGTGTCCTCCTCTGCTGAACTGTAGCTTTAGATAGGTGAGCTAGCAGTATCGGTTAGCTACAGTTATAGCTCAGCCGAGGACGATGCCATTAATGTTTACTTCTTGCGCTGTCACGAGCCTCTCGTCCATTGATTTGGAGTTAAACTGTCCCTTTAAGTTACAATACAACAGTGTAGAAATACTACAAGTCAAAGTCCTGCATTCAAGTAAAATAACAAAAGTACTATCAGCAATATGTACTTAAAGCTACGGTGCTTAGTTTCTGTCGCCCCCATGAGGAATTCTAAGTAGCGACAACACTGTCGGCGCTTCCACATGATACAGCCTTCCGTGATCACGCACACACCCCCACTCCTCCTCACGCAGTTGCTAGTAGCCAAAGACGACACGGAGGATTAAAAAAACATGATGGACTCTTCAGAAGAGGTCATTATCCTGACTCGAGTTTCTGCGTGGGAAAGTCACCGGACGACACAATCTTCTGAACATAGCCATACTGAGAAATACAGAGAGAGTTGTGTGGAGCTGATAGTCTTAATTATCTTTGTAGCAACTCATTTGGCAATGGCTTGAATGTAACGGACGTTCATTAATATCAAAAAGTTACACACTAAAGCTTTAACGTATCAAAAGTAAACATACTCATTCTGCAGAAAATTGTTTTTTTGTGACATATTATTATTTATTACATTATTAGATTATTAAAACTGATGAATTTATAAGTAGCATCTTACTGTTGTACTGTAGTTGGTCAAGGTGGATTTAGTCTTTACTATTTTATATACTGTTAGCTAGTCCAAACCAGGGGTTGTGTTAGGGGGTCACAAAATAAGTTCAGCTACACACATTTTTGTTCATTTCATGGACTTTTCTGTAATCTTGGCTTTTTGTGTGAAATCATGGATCATTTTACCTCTTTGGGCCTTGAACAGTTTTTTTGAAATCAATGAAACCATTTGAGAAGTTAAGAGGAGAAAACTTAGACATCTAAAGTGAGGCACCCCAAGTAAATACTATTTTTTTTGTAGGGGTTCACAAGTCCAAAAGGTTCTGCACTACTGGTTTAATCTAAAAATGTTTTGCATTTTATAAGCCTATCATACAGGTATTTTTTTCATGTAAAATCTTAATCTACAAAGTTACTAGCTACAGCTGTCAAATTAATGTAGTGTAAAAAGTACAATGTTATCCCTGTGAAACAGTGTTGTGGTACTCAAGATCGGTTTTGGTCTCAAGACCGGTCTTAAGACCAATTTTTGTCTCGGTCTCGGAATGGACCGCATTTTTATTCGGTCTTGTCTCGGTCTCAGATGAAGAGGACTCTGGATTTTATTTCAAGACCACAACTGCAGGGATTTTGCTAAATTGTCTGTGCATTTTCTGATTTAGGCCTATGTGTTAAAACTTGCACATGCAACCAATAACTTGACTCATATCTAATTTGAAATGTGTTACTGTAAACCCCCCTCTCCCTGCTCCCTTTACACACACTCCCAAGAAAGTGAATGCAGGAGACAGGAGAAGAAGCTCTGGCTGTCTAACACAAATCTGGTCTTGTCTTGGTCTCGAACCCCTCAAAGTCTCAGTCTTGTCTTGGTCTCAGTACACTCTGGTCTTGTTGATGACTTGATCTCGGTTTAGGTGGTCTCGACGACAGCACTGCTGTGTAATATAGTGGAGTTGAAGTAAAAGTAGCATGAAATGGAAATTCTCAAGTACAAGTACCTCGAAAGTGTACTTAAGTACAGTTGCCTCCCACCTGACTACCTGTAATACCTAAACATATTGTAGCACTGTGTGTACAAGTCATCTTCTCAGAGATTTAACACCACACATTTTTTTCAGTTTTTCTTAATTTGTTTTTTATTGAGACAGTTCCTGGACAGGAGCAAAAAGCCAGGATTTACGCTTTCCATTTCACTGTGAACTTCACTAACCACTTGTCTCATGTCACTTCCTGGACCAATAATCTCGTAGTCACCGCTGTCCTTGCTCACACGGAGGGCTCTTATGAGAAACAATTTACTTTTTGAGCATAATTTGTCACCGCAGCAATGCTGCTTCATTATCATATCATCCTGCTAACTCTTGCCTTTGTTTTGACAGATAGCTTTCATAAGTCACTGGTAAAAACCTTCAGCGGACGTTTGGGGTTTTACTGTCACATAGGCTCCATCTGCTCGGTTTGGTGGGTTTTTTATGCTGCGCCATCATTCACCTCCCACAAGCAATAAACACTCTCTCTCTTGCTCTCTCTTGCTCTCTCTCGCTCTCTCTCGCTCTCGCAGTGTTGGAGGTCTTTTTTATAATTCTCTTTCATGGGACGAAACAACAGAGCAAGAAAATAGGAGGCAGTCTGTTGGTAACACGGCGAGGTTTGATCTATCGTCTGTGTTAAAGCTCAAGCCCATATTCTCTTCTGTTTTGCATAAACCCTATACAGTGAGTGTCACTGTGTTTGCCTCTTAAGAGAAAAAAATAACTGCAAAGATCTTGTTAGGAATTTATTCTGATTAGAAAGCTTCATGATGTAAAACAAAAGCTCAACTTGAGACTCCTGTTAGTGGAAATATCACAAAGCGGGGTTGGCATGTGTATAGCAGCCTGTGCAGTTAAACATATCCCTGATAAATACATGGCATAATCTATGTTAATTCCTCTCTTTTCTACTGAATTTACAGCACATTTCATGCATTTGTACACAGCCGGGCGAGTGATTTATGAACCCTGCCCACGACAGACATTAGGGATGAGATACAATTGTTTTCTCAAATCAAAATAAATGGGTCACACAAGGTTCTCTTATCGCCAAATATTTTGCAGTAGAAAGCCAGCCTTGCAATATTGACTGTTTAATTGAATCGTGTGAAAGCACCCTCGATTTGAAACAATAGATTTGAGGGATGAGGAAACTGTCAAGTCATGCATCATAGTCAGCATTTCACTTCAGGTTGAGGACAAAATTACTCGAGTGCATCTCAATCTCTCTTTTGCTAAATAAATGCACAACATAATATTTTTCACAACAATACAAGCTCTTGTGGATTTTGACATTTTAATAATTTCACCAAAAACTTATGACAATATGTAAAATAGCTTTTTGAATCAACATTAAGTAAGGCATTACCTCAGGGCAAGATATTGAATCCTGATAAGACATGAATAAATGGCTCAAAATGAATGAAAGACTTGTTTTTTGTAAAAATAAAAATAAATAAATAAACAGCTCCTCCACAAGCCTCACCTATTAAAAGATCTTTTTCATTTCTTTTCACTGCCATCAATCTCCCTGTTTTTCTAATTTCAGCTTTGTCATGTTCACTTTGTTCGATTAGAATCCACATATAGTGTGACTATATCAATTTCCTCCACCAGAACCAATGAAATTGCTTCCTTCAACAATTTGGTCTTTGCAGGATTTTATAGGAGAACCATAACCATTTCTGCCATGAAACAAAGAAGAGAAAAACGCAGCTGTATGGCCAATTCAACTGTTATCAATCATCGAACTTGGTTGCCTTCATATAGTAAGAGCGCTCGGTTGTTTTGACAAGAGTTTCCATCGGAAATAAAAGTTGTCTGAAATGCATGGTCTTTTTGTGCACAAGGAGAACAGAGTGAACTAAACCAGCACCTTTTAGGCTACTGTAGGTGTTGTGTTGTTGTTTTGAGACATGGTTATCATGTTTAAGTTAACCTTTAGTCTTAATCGATATAAATTCTGCTTTTTTTCCCCCTTTGAGACCTCTATTTAAAACAAAAGATTAGCTTTAATCCACATCTTAAACAGGTTAACACACTGAACGTGATGCAAAGGAAGTAAGGAAACTGGCACTGTCAAAAAAGAGACACTACATCCTGGCATCGGGCTGAAAATATATGGTCATATAGATTGTCAACTATTTGCCCATATCCTGTGAGTCCAAAGTTTCATATCCGAACACTAAATGTAATGTTCCTTGTGGATATTAATAAAAACAAACTGTAAAACATATATGGCCTGGCTGTAAAACACTTAAAACACTGTTAAACAGTGTGTAGTTCTTCTCTCTTTCCCTCTTTCTCTCACTCATACAAACACAAGAACATGTATTCCCACAACAAAGCATGACTTTTATTTTGAAGCATAAAAGTTTAGAATGTCTAGACAAAGCATTGTATCCCTCATGCACACTAAGGATGCACTGTCTTTCAAGGGCTCATTATATGCTAAAAAGCGGTAATATTTGTGGTCTGAGTGAAAACTTTTCATTAAATTCAAGGCTGCTGTGTTTCTCTGGCGTTTGCCTGTGGCATCATTGGCTCCAGACCGCACGCGCTGATCTCCAGGTTAATTCTTGGGTTCCCTCCATGGGATTATTGATCCCTCTATGATGAAAGAGTACTGTACAACAGTGGTCCAATTATAGTTTCAACACCTGCACACGGCACAATCATTTGTTTTTGTGTCAAGTACATTAGCCATCATTTGCCATTTCATCAGACTTCCTTGATAACAAAGTAAGTAATAATATTACTTACATAAATATAATATAAATAAGTAATCTTATTTAGCTGCTCCCGGACTACTTTATGAAGAATAAAACTTAATAAAAAGGAGTGAGTAAGACATCTTCATAGCACGTCCAAAAGAGATGCTTCAAATCATTGCCAATACAAGAATAATACATTGTATATTTCCATGTGCAAAGGTCAAGTGATCATAAATTAGTAAGTTGTTTGTGTTCATTAACAGAATTGTCAGATGGCAATAAAAGCAAATTTGTCAATTTAAGTATTATTTAGTTACTAATTGCTGTTGTCCTGGGGTTAATGTTTTGCAGAGAGATAGACGGACAGGGGATAACTGTGAGAGACTTGGTAAAGAGACAAGAGACGGCACATCTCCGATAAATACCTTGTATTCCCTTTGGCTATCTCCATCAGCCACACTTGACATGGAACAACATTAGACGTGTTGATTCAGTGCATGACCGCATTGATTTGCTTTTATAGTAACGTTGTCATGGCACACACCTTAGATACAGCCATGGGGGAGACCGACAAACAGTAAAAGAAGATGAGGTGAGAGGTGAGCCGTGTCTTTAAAAGAAGCTGTGGTAGTTTGTGTATTTGTGCAGTCTATCAATCTTTTCAGTGGTCATTCTCAATGGCCGTTTTTTGAAAGATTCACAAAATTATATGATGGCATGAATTCCATAAAACATGTGGTCACAGTGGTGGGCTTCTAAAGGTTTAACGCCAGGAAATAAATAGGACATGTGCACAAATGCACCTTTCCTGATTATTTTAATTGACCAACCGTGCATCACCAAATGGAAAAGAAAATGCCTCCTTTTTTGTGTGGGAGACTTGACAAAAGATAATAGCTGGCAGTGGTGAGGAACAAAATCTCCCTCGCTGTCAGTCTACCACCTGCATTGTTATGTTATGACACTTCAGACATCTGGAGTGCACTTTATGTTTTGAAGCATCCAGTTTTCCACAGGAAGAAATTACCAATCAACAAGGAGGGCAGCTGTGTCCTGAAGGCTTGTGAGGAGGGTTTGTGACTGCAAGGTTGCCAGTTTGACTCCCCAGACCATCTGGGGATATCTAAGATGGGGGAGGTGAATGAGAAACACTCTGTCCTCCCCCCAACAACTGCTGCTGAAGTGCTCATACTGTATGTAAGGCAGCAAGCTTCAAAATGATCCAGTGGAAATTTTCTGGTAATACTGGCCAGCTTCCACAGAATGGGAAGGTTGCTGTGTGTGGAAACCCCCAGGCAGCTGGGATAATATGTGCTTTTGATAAGCTTGCCTCGTATGCAGTTTAAAAATATAAGTAAATAAAATGAAATAAAACTGGACGCTTTTATGCTGTTATACAGTATTTTACATTCAAACAGCATTTTTTCACATCATGAAGTTGGAATCAAGTGTGAAATAATAAGCATGTAAATTACTTGAAAATGTAAAGTCCCATCCTCACCTGAGGGTTACAGGATAGGTTCATAGTGTTTCAATGCTGTCTTAAAACAATAGCCAGGTGCCCATATGAACATTAAAGGAGGATTTGCTTGCAGCAATTATTTATTATGTTCATACAAAAGATCCTTCTCTAATTCAATGTACTGTAAGTGATGGGGGACAAACTCCACAGTCCTCGTTCTGTGCAAAAAGGCATTTTAAAGTTAATATGACGCTTCAGCAGTCTGAGTTCAAAGTGAGTATCTTAGTATAAAATTCTTGGGTTTCCCAGGACAATGTTTTCCCGTTGAGCTACAGTGAAGGGATTGTGAATTTTAACTTTGGAAGATATCCACTTGACCTAACTAATTTGGCCAGCTGAAGTTTTAGCTTAAGTTAACTTTTGAATACATTTTTGCACCTGTGGATTTTGTCCCCTATCACTTACATTAAAAGCGCACTATGAAGGGATCGTTTCTTGACAGTATGAAAGTCAAGGATTCCAAATCATAATGAAACACATATGCAAGACAGCATATTACAGTTAACCAATAAAGAACAAGTCACAAAGCAAACACAACAAAACAGTCAGGGCAAAAATAATCTATGTAAACTAAGTGAAACAGGTTTCGTCTAACTCTTCCAATGTCAGAGAACAATCCTTGAAACGCCAATAAAACCTGCCAATGCAAGTCCAAATGTTTGTTTGGAAATACCATAGTGATAGGAGAGACCTGTCTCCTAATAAGCACAACTGGGGAGATTCTTGATGCAACCACTCTCCAAGACATCATCCATGAGTCCAATTTTGTTTACATTTAACTGGTGTATAATTATACCTGTGCATTTCATCTGCCACTATCCATCCATCCATCCATCCATCTTCGTCCGCTTATCCGGGGTCAGGTCGCGGGGGCAGCAGCTCCAGCAGGGGACCCCCAAACTTCCCTTTCCCAAGCCACATTAACCAGCTCCCACTGGGGGATCCCCAGGCCAGGTTAGAGATATAATCCCTCCACCTAGTCCTGGGTCTTCCCCGAGGCCTCCTCCCAGCTGGACGTGCCTGGAACACCTCCCTAGGGAGGCGCCCAGGGGGCATCCTTACCAGATGCCCGAACCACCTCAACTGGCTCCTTTCGACGCAAAGGAGCAGCGGCTCAACTCCGAGCTCCTCACGGATGACTGAGCTTCTCACCCTATCTCTAAGGGAGACGCCAGCCACCCTCCTGAGGAAACCCATTTCGGCCGCTTGTACCCTGGATCTCGTTCTTTCGGTCATGACCCAGCCTTCATGACCATAAGTGAGGGTAGGAACGAAAACTGACCGGTAGATCGACATCTTTGTCTTCTGGCTCAGACACTATGTGTTTCCCTATAACCTCTTCTATGTTTCAATTACGATTTTTCTTAACTCTTCACAGTTACCGTACAGTGTTTGCCATCATTTTATAAAAACTGTTATTGATTGCGCTCCTTGGAAATTAAGATAAGATAGTAGTTTGAAAATTCCCTGTTCTCCTCATGTTCTTATCTTTTCCAACCATAATTCCCACTAGATAATTTGATTTCCCCATTTGAGTTGATGGATTCTTCCAATAGAATAGCTTATATTGAGACACATGTAACAGCTTATGAGCTTTTATTCATTTATCTTTGGAATACTCCAGAATGGGTTTTATTACTATTGTCCCAAAGGGGGCAGCAAACTCACCTTCTTTTGATGTTCATGCAAGTTGCTTATTATCTCCATTAGAATCTGAATTATTCCAATGTTCAGCCAATTTTTTTCATTTTAAATGATATTCCATACAATTCAGTAATGCCAGCCCTGCTAAATTTTTGTTACTGTGTAGGTTGCATATGTTTATTCAGGGCTGCTTCCAATTCCACAAAACGTCCCTAAACAACTGATTAAACTGTTTAAAAATCTCTTGAGGAATGTTAACTGTCGCCCTCATTGAATTATAATTAATCTGAGCTACATCTATCATTTTAATAATGCTTATCTTTCCCCATGAACTCTAATGTATTACTTTCCATCCATCTAAATTTGTTTTAATCTTTTATTGTAATAGTGACATTAATTACCATTATGCTGGTGAGATCTGCATAACGTTTTACTATAAGATCATTCCTGTATCTATCTGCCTAAATTGCAGTGAATTAATTACTTTCCACAAGTTCTTGACTGGCATTACCCACAAACTTGCGGCAATTACATTTGTAACCTGATATTTTTTGAATATGTTTTGAATTTTTGAATATGTTTTGAACAAATCTAATAATATAGAGGCTGAAGAGGCAGGGTCTGTAGCCACAAAATGGAATTCACAAAATGAAACAACTTTTCTCCTCTTGCAGCTCTAACCCCACAAATCCTTGGCTATAATAGCCACTGAAGTGGTTCAAGATATAATGTAAACAACAATTGAGAGAGCGGGTCCCCTATTTGTAAGGACTGATGCCTGTGGTTCTGCATATATCACTTTAATCCAATTTAAAAGGGGCTGTACTAATGTAAAGACTAATTTCCTGAGGTGTACTCACCACGTGTCAGTAATAATGTTATGATTATGCATTCTTTTTGCTTCAATTGGCGATTTCGCCGACTTTTCTCTACTTTCGCTATTGGTATAAACATGGCAAATTCAGCTTTCTTGTTATATATCTCATATTTACCATCACACATCTGTTTTATGATTTTCAGATAATGAGTTTTCATTTTGTTTTAGCTCAGTTTCCTATTTATTGACTTTCTCCTTATTATCTGTCTACAGCTTTGATGTGTGGGTAATGATTTTACCTCTAATAAATGCCTTAGAGGCCTCCTAGACAGTCTTTTCAATTGACCCAACCAAAATGTATTTGAAAAAAAAGTTTCTTCTGATAATCACTGCTTAAATGTTGGTTATTGATATTGTTTTTTGATCATTTGGTCTCTTCATGCTATGACCCCTATCCTACTGGCACGTTTTGGTATTTTTAGCAGCTCAGCACTTAAGCGACCATTCTCTAGAGCCATTATTATACTGCCTGCTCCAATCTTTCAAATATAGCAGCAATATCTAAGTTAACTTTAGCCTGTGAGGTATTCACTAGTCTCACATTGCCAGACCTATCTCCACAGCACTGTGGCGTAAGGTCTGGCTACACCACAGACACATTCTGGGATAGGAGGAAAAAACGCTCTGACCACAATCGTCTTGGGCAAAGTAGTTTCTGTAAAATAGTCAGGGGAAGGTACTTGTTTCGGTGGAACACTTGAACCCCGCAAGAGAAAACGTCAAATACAATACTAAATGAAGTTAACTGTTCACACAATACAGTAACATGAGCTATTTAAATTAGCTGGATACATGGTCAAACGTAATTTGCTCTTACAAGTGTATCGCCGTGTACTTCGTCCACAGCAATCCCACCAATCGGTCCCAAAACTTCTCAGTTAGAGAGTAAATGCTGTAGACATATTCCTTGTAAATCTTTACAATCATTCACCGAAAGAACAAAACAGGCCTGCCTTATTGCACGATCCAATTTTCGTCAAAACTTTTTTTTGAAAAAAAAGCCAAAAAAGCCATTTTCAGCATGTAGTCTGCTAGCTTGAAGGTCATTGTTGTTTCCCGCAGCAAAGGGATTTTGAGAACCCTCTGGATGATGCCATGGAGGGAAGCCAAACAGTGTTCATCTAAACACACTGCCCACACTGCCATGACACAGAGCTGGTTTAAAATCAGGAAAGTATCCCTTTTAGTATACATGTACATCTCCTTATACTAAAGAAGGGCATATGTTAGTTACAATGTATATCTTACTCTGAAATTTTGTTATCAATGATGAAATATTTGTAGGAGTTAGATTAGACAACAATTCTGGGCAAGAGCAATGCAAAACATAAGAAGAGAAATAACAGATGCATAGGAAAAGTCTCAATTGAAGACATAATATCTCAAGTTTGTAAAAAAAAAATCTTTCTTAAACAAACAAAACATTATACAGTTTTAATTGACTTGTTAAATTTTTTTATGCACAGTCAGACAGTAATTTCAACACTTTCCTTAACATAAGGTTGTATTGTAATTATTAAGCAGCTGTAGTGTGAATGCGTTGTTTTCTAACTGTCTGTAATGTGTTAAGCCAAATTCATTGTACAGCAACTGTGCTGTTTTGCTATATCCAATATATCTGATATGTAAACACATTGTAATTGCAGTGATGGAGTAATTATGTATTAGTGCAATATGAATCAATCTATTGATCTATTTATTTGCACAAATGCAGTAATGAGCACTAAAGTTAGGTTAAAAAAAGTTTAATTTTTTCTCATCTTGTTTAGTTTAACTTTATCAGTTGCTGGACCTGCTTGTAGTTGGCACAGACAGGAGCTACATTATGAATCATAAAAATCCTGCTAAGAATATACCCATGTGTTAACGCTGCGTCACTTTATGTCATACATGATGAACAAGTTGTTGTTTTTAGTGTCATCTGACACAATTTATATAAACTACAAAATTAGATCATCCCATGCGTGTTACAGTGTGAGGGTGTGAGTGCGTACAGTATGTGAAGTGCAGCCAAGCGTGTACATATTCAGTTGCACTTCTATGTGTGAAGTAATGCCTCGGATTGAAGTTTTCACTTTAACACTTATTTTAATTAGTTGTGAGTTTATATATCCAAAAGATCCAGTATCAAATGGTTGTAGGAAAAATACTCGTCAATTTTGGGCGTTGCAGTGCTGAGAGTCTCACCTTTTGCTCTCTTATCTGAAACACTACGAATGTTTTGACCTCAGACCTTGAGGCAAAGAAACAATTCAAATACACCTTTTATCGCATCTC
The DNA here is from genome assembly GCF_031162955.1 of Sander vitreus. Taxonomy (NCBI): domain Eukaryota; kingdom Metazoa; phylum Chordata; class Actinopteri; order Perciformes; family Percidae; genus Sander; species Sander vitreus. The sequence goes on from NC_135876.1 coordinate 13,267,643, forward strand.
ATTCAGTTTTCTAAGTCTGCAAGTTGAGAGAGCGAGGAACCAAGAGACAGATAGAGAGTTGGGTGGTGGCCCTCAGCGTTTATCAAAGAGCTTTTCAGAGCCTTTGACAACGCTTCCTCGCTTGCCACGGCAGCATACTGATCTACAGGAGCCCACGCAAAGGCACACAGATCTCTCCAAGGTTAGGATGATGTGTGTAATGCCAAACAGAGCTCTTTAGTACTTGAAAAATGGTTAGGGGAGTAGATAGGGCTGCAACTAAAGAACAGAAAGAAGAACAGAAAAACAATTCAGCAATTCAATTTTCAATTCAATTTTATTTATAGTATAAAATCATAACAGGAGTTATCTCAAGAGTAGGTCTAGACCACACTCTTCCCAACAATTCTAGTAATTCCCCTAGTAATTATAACATAAATTCAAATCAATCTGTTGGTTGCTTTTCCAATTAATCAATGAATTGTTAAGTGTATAAAATGTCAAAAGAATCTTTAAAAAATGGCCATCACAATTTCAAAATGCTGTCTGTCCAACAGCCAAAACCCAATATTCAAATGATAAAGATATACAACAAAGAAAAGCAGCACATTTATCTCTAACATCTTAAAAAGTTCTAATCAGCATACGTTTGACTAAATGACAAATTTATGAATCAGTTATCAATTGACTAATCATTTCAGCATTTCATGTAAACACACATATGGTCTCTTAATGGACCAGATGCAGACAAACCATTATCCTGAGCCAAAGTCTTTTTTTTTTAGTTAAAGTTACATTCATTAAACACATTTTGTTTAATCAAAAGCCTTTTATTTTTGTAAAGTTAACAGGAAAGATGAATTTAATTTTTTTCAATTTTTTATTCAATATATGAGTATATAAGTATGTAAGCTAATCGGCCAAACAGGGTTATCCTATAACAAAATAATAGCCTGATCTAAAACTTCTTAAAACTATAGTCAACTGGAAACATTAGAAAGTCATCCGAATACATAAACTGCATATGTGCGAAAAGCCTGTCAAGCGTAGCAACGTAACTAAGGGCAGGACTTGGCAAATGGTCTAATCTAGCACAAATTGAAAAAAAGTCATTTTTTCAATGTCTCCTGTCTCTCTCCAGCTAAGTGGTTTAGTCTATCTCTACCCTTGCTCACATACAGTAGGATACACATCAGTCTTGCATTGCCAGACCTTCCTCCACAGCTCCACGAAGGAGGGTCTGGCAAGTCCACACAGCATTCCGGGATGGGAGAAAAACATTCTCTGGTTTATTGGCGGTAAAATAGCCTCAGGAAGGAACTTTCTTTTGATGGAACATGTGTACCTTCAAAGTTTGTTTTAGTCATGCAACAGAAAACTCAGATTGGACAGATGGTCTAGCTAGCTGTCTGGATCTACCCTGCAGAGATCTGAGGAGCAGTTAACCATAGTCATCATAAATCCACCGGAGTGTAAAATGCCAACACAAAGAAATCGGAAGGTAACGGACATCCGGCCGTAAAGAGTGACATCCGGCGGAATTTCCGGCTGCAACGGAGTTATCCTGGAAGTGGAACATCGTGGATATAGACTAGATACACATTAACACACATTTACAGTACTGGCCCTGTTTTCCTTTCCAGCAGCTTGTGGCCTAACAGGACACTCCATCAACAGTGATGCAAATAGCCACCCCAGCTGTCACCTATCAGGGAGTATCCTCAGTGAGTACATAACCAGTCGTGTCCCACCACTGCAGCCTACGTCTCCCCTCATATACCATTACAGCGGGAGGGAAAACATTGGTGGAAGCAAAATAATGGGTCCGTTTAGATACGAGGAGGAGTAATCTAGGACAGGAATTAAACTTTCATCTCCTCCAAACAGCATTTTAACGACTCGACTGATTTGTCTCTCTGCAACAGTGCCATTTGTAAACTCAGACATGAATTATTAACAGGGGAGCTTTGCATATATCGTCGAGACTCAGCTTCGGACAGCTTTAACATCTTGGCACTCACGGCCACACCCTCTCAGGTTGTGATCGAGATACAGTAATAATGGAGCTTAGCACACTTTAGTAGACACACATAATAAGCATTAATTTAAACTTAGAGGAGCATGGAACAGCTAATGATTATTCACAGGGTAAACACAATAATTTTAAAATCTAGTTTCGTCTCCCTTTTTTCTTTCTCCTGTCAATAAAAAACACACACTGGAGAAAAACTCCCAAACTCAAAACTTCCATTTGTCATTATAGGAAGGTAGCATAAGGCTCCAGTTAAGGTTTCTGCTGCCTCTGCAGTTCTACCTATATATATATTGCCTTGTGTATAGGAATTGCCAACAAAGAGACGATTGGAACCATATGCCACTCATTTATTGCAGTGGGTTTTTTTTTTCACAGATGCAGCCTTGTCATTTACATATTTGCATGGAAGAAAATTGTTGATTACGTCTTTTCCAGGATGTGCAGTCGTATATCAATACCCCACACCTTTTGTAGCAGGAGCACACTGTTTTCTCTGTAAACATGGGAAGCAAGTGTTACCAAAACTGACTATGACTATTGGGGATGCAGTTTTTACACATATGCCGTGGATACATTATGTGCATTCATGTTTGGGATTTATACAATTAGGGTTTCCATCCTATTCGGGCTGTGCTCTATTAAGCATTCAAGTGTGATTTTATGATTTTATGAACTGTCGAATTCAAAACAGGCAGACATCACTATTACTACAACAGGGACAAAGTGTAGGTCATAAAAAGTGGAAAGTGAAAAAAAACTCGTAAATAGGCCTTTTAATTTCACTTTATTGCTGCAGCATATATTAAATGAAAATGCACAAATGAATATTTAAATATTTCACATGGCCATTAAATGTGTTTTGTGTTGTTAGCTATACGACCCCAGCTTGTGCCATTGCTAGGAACCGCAGCAGCAGACTGGAGATCGGGTTTCTAGAGTATATATTATATTGGCCAATTTCAGTTAAAGACAATGCATCAGATCTTTTACTTGCTTCCCTAATCAGTGTTTTTTTCTTATTCAAAAATAAGCTGCTATTATTTATTCAGCTGTGATTAAAAATTGATTGGCACTTATGTTGGGTGCCAGGGCTAGAAAACTCCCTGTGCATCACTGCTGTTTTGTACCTTGGAGCATTAACTGCAATAAAAGTAGATGACTCCGTAGCCACCAAAGGGCCGACCGGGGCAAAAGGTCCAGTTCATGGAGGAAGGTGGAGGAAAAATAAGCAATTTATCTGAGAGAAAAGAAGCTCACCTCCAAGACATCCCTTGGCAGCATCTCAGAAAGAGCTGGATACTGCAGCAATATACAATGGACCATCTTTAATGGCATATTTGACAATATTAAAGCAATAGTTCACATTGATTGCAGCTTGTAAGGATCTGGAATCTAAATCCAGTCACCTGGAATCTGTTAAATGTGTATCACACTGTCTTCTTTAGTTTGGCACAGTTTGACAGTTTATATTCAGATAAGATACAGTGAAGGGCAATGTGTGTGTGAGATGTCCATATACAGAATGCTTCTGGAGTGGAAGACACTTGCATGTGTCTATGTCTGTGTGTTTACTTCCATCTGTTTTTACAGTATGGTCATTGCTTGGGGCAAAGAGTAAAACTGTGTGTCACCGGGAGGTGTCAGGTTATGACGAAGCGTCGTAGCTCAGGGAAGTCAGATGAAGTGGTCATGGTGGTTGTCGTGGTAACTTTTTTTGTGATGCTGCGTCGCTGAAGGTCAGGCTGGCTAATGGTTTTCCAGGATAAATTTAACTTTACTTTTAGTAAAGCTGCCTCCTTCAAGAAGGTCAGCCACATAATTATGATAATATAATATATTCACACCACTTGACTTTTTAAACATTTTATTGTTTTGTGTGTATTTTTCGTTGTCCAATTTAAGCAATATTTGCATCCAAACATGAACTGTGCTTTGTAAATGTGTTCTACCATTCATTATTTTTGGTTAAATTCAATCTGACAAAATAAAAACTTCACCAAATACATTTACAAATACTTTTTTTTTAAGTTAAATATAAAAATATCCCGCTCAAATTGATATAAATCTGTATATTTATTATATTTTAGGGTAAAAAAAAATAATCTATATCTAATCAACCCTCTTGATTAGATATATATTTGAAAATGTGCAACAGCTCAATAAGTTATGGCTTTTATGACCATTATACTTAATGTAAAGTTAATACATACAGTATGTGTCAGAACATTTCTGCATGCATCAGTGTGTGTGTATGCATGGGTGCCTCCATGGGGCCAGAGGCCTGGATGAGTGCGTACAGAGTCATGTGCCCGGCAGCTCCCTGCAGCAGCCCCAGACACACACAGTGCTGCTCTAATTAGCTGACCTGTCACCATGGACACCCACAGCTGTGCAGCACTCTGGCAGCGGGCTGAGCACAGACAGCGGCTGCAAGGTGCAGAGAAAGCCAGCAGTGAAAACACAGACACTGATGAACACATCCAAGACTTCTGTCATCACCTTCAGGACAAGGGACGCCACCTCATACTTTTGCCTAAGAGGTCCTTCTGCAGCTTTGGCTTCACATACTTCATTGCGATTACATTAGGGCTTTTTGTGTGCGTTGCAGAACATCTTGTAAAAAGTAGTTTTATACTTTTAGTAGATTTTAGTGACTTTTCTGCCAATAGTAACCCTAGTTTGCTGCAGGTTTTGGCACAATACTGACTCACCAAAAATTGGACCTTCTACAGGTGAATTTATTCTACAACCAAATAAAACCCCTTGGCTACAGACAGGTGATTGCCATTTAACTAATCATGTGTGACTTCTGAAATCAATTGGCAGCAGCAGTGATCATTTAGGTGTGTCCCAATAACGGATGTGAACATTATGCAAACAAGTTTTCTGTAATTAGGGCCCGAGCGCCGACAGCAGCGAAGGCCCTATTGAAACTGAAGGAATTATTATTATTTTCCCGGCAAATGAATTGCCTTTTTGAGGGGCTTAACATATTCAAAAACTCACCAAAATTGACGGTTGCATCAAGCCTGGTGAAAATTTATGTATTTTAAGTGGTTTAGGAACAGGCGCACAAAAATGGCTCGCTAGCGCCCCCTACAAAGTTAAAAAAAATGGAGCCCCTGCAGTACGTTTAACGTAGACTCACGTAACTTGGTACACATATGTAGCATGTCAAGACGTACAAAACCTGTCATTGGAGCCAAACCCAACAGGAAGTCCGCCATTTTGAATTGAAAGTTCTAAATTGCGATTTTGGCCATTTCCACATCTCGTACTTTAACGAACTCCTCCTAGAGATTTCATCCGATCAACTTCAAATTTGGTCTGTGCCATCTTAAGACCTTGAAGATGAAAAGTTATTAAAAGAAAAACTTTTCGTCATAGGGCGTGGCCGTGGTGGGGCGGCCATTTTGTGCGTTTCACCATCGAAACAGGAAGTGAGTGTAACTTGACTGTACATTGCCCAATTGGCTCGAAACCTTTCATGATTCATAAGACTAACTCTGAGGACATTTACCGGACAAAATTGACTCAAAGTCATAGCGCCCCCTAGTGGCAACAGGAAGTAGGCCTAAAAGTCAAGGTGCTATACTTTAACGAACTCCTCCTAGAGATTTCATCCGATGGACTTCAAATTTGGTCTGTACCATCTCAACACCTTAAAGATGAAAAGTTAATAAAAGAAAAACATTTCATCAAATGGTGTGGGCATGGCGTGGCGGCCATTTTGAGTGTTTAGCGTAGATGAGAAAGTGGCTATAACTACAGTGTACATTGTCATATCTGCTTGAAATTTCCCACAATCAACAAGAATCCAGGCCTGAGGACATATACAGGCCAATATTGACTTTTGGTCATAGCGTCCCCCGCTGGCAACAGGAAATCAGCCTTATATGACAAACATCATCTGATTTACATGAAACTTATAATGTGTGGTCTACATGTTATACTGAGCCGCCCCCTATAATTGAACCATGCCCACTTACTCAGGCCAAGCCCCCTTTCATAACATTTGAACCGTTTAAGGTAGAGTTTTGTGTGATGTATCATTGAACTCAGCAGAGAGTTCCTTATTCATTGGTGACGGTTTGGCCCGCCCCCTATGCTTAAGCCATGCCCCCTTTTATAACTGGTGACCCGTTTAAGGTAGAGTCTTATGTGAGGTATCAATGAACTCAGCAGACTTCCTTTTTTATTGGTAAAGGTTTGCCCCGACCCCGATGCTTTGGCCACGCCCCCTTTCACAGCTAATGAACTTTATGACGTAGAGTCTTGTGTGCGGTATTATTGAAAATGGCAGGGAGTTCCCTTTTCATTGGTAACGATTTGCAGTGTCTGAGTGCTGCGCAAATGCACGGTCGCAAGGAGCGGCATCCGCCAGTAACCCCGACACGCGCAGAGGCACGAGGTCCCGTCCAACGCTGCTTGCAGCTTTAATTTTAATTTGTAGTTCACTGTTTCACCTTCACATTAAAGAAAATGTTCTTGTTGATTAAGGGTTAGGGTTAGGGTTGATTAAAAAGGCCACATTAAATCCCCTTTGACTCAGTGTTAGAAAACAAGAAAATTTGCAAGGCAGATGCAAACTTTTTATAAGCACTGTATGTTTGCGATCAGAGAGAAATTCAGAAATTGAAATATACTTATTTGGTATTTTGAGCTGCTGTTTGAAATCCATTACATTTACCATACAGCTGGTAGTTATGGGTAATTTTCTGTAGGTGAAACATGTCATCAGTTTAAAATCATATTTATAATCTATTCTTTCATCAGTTTAAAATCATGTTAAAATGTATTCTTATAACAAAGAAAAAATATAGAAATCAATATAGAATCTATCTCTAAGATTGGTTCACAGGAGCTTGAGCTTCACCATGTTACATCGATAACAATGTAAGAGGGACAACTGATGTTCCGTTTAAGCCATTTATTGTCACCAGTGGTGGAATGTAACTAAAGTACATTTACTCAAGTACTGCACTTTGTACTTAAGTACAAATTTGAGGTACTTGTACTTTACTTGAGTCTTTTCTTTTCATGCCACTTTCTACTTAGTTACTAGTTACTTTACAAATTAAGAGTTTTGTTAACCTTAACCCTTGTAGTTTATAAAATACAATGTTTTATTATAAAGTAAACTATATACAGGCCTACAAGTACAGCTGAAATGATAATCAAATTAAACACTTAGTTGATTGACAGAACTGTTTGGATCGTTTCCAGTTTCTTAAATGTGAGGATTTTTTTTTAAAATACTTTAATTACATTTTCCTGGTGATACTTACATACTTTAATTTAAGTTACATATTTAATGCAGGACTTTGACTTGTAACAGAGTATTTTTTACAGTGTGGTATTAGTACTTTTACTTAAGTAAAGGATCTGAATACTTATTCCACGACTGATTGTCATTATACACACATTTAGAGCAATAGGAGATGATGAGGCTTGTCAATTATGGTTTTCTATAAATGATAAACAGAAAAACACAAGAGTTACAATACAGTTGTGTAACATCACACTTAATTAGGCAACTAACAAAAAATAACTAGTATTCTAAGCCAAGAAAATGAGGGGTAGGCCTACCACTGCTGAAACTTTACTACATAACAGATAAACATTCATTTAACAATTACGTAAGACATTTAACATTTAAAATAAGGTTATAAGGATTCTTGCATTTCCTCAAGAGCTGCAATTAACAAATCATGTGCACTGCGCACTTACACTATTATTTCTGTAGTCTCAAGGCAAACAACAAGATGACGATTATAGCATTTACCAATACATAACTGTCAAGCCTCATCATCTCCTATTACTCAAAATGTGTGCACAGTGACAATAAATGGCTTAAACAGAACATCAGTTGTCCCTCCTAGATTCTTATCGCTTTACCATGGTGATGCTTAAGCTCCTGTGAACCAATCCTAGAGATAGATTCTACAATCAAGTTGATGAAATAATGTTACAGTAGGTATGTTTTTTGAGCTGTTAGAGGGCCGACAGTCTCTAGAACCCCAAACAGAACACAATAATAACCTATGGTAACCATAAAATAAAATAAAAACAAAGAGCAGTTGAGGAAAAACACTGCTGGCGATGAAGCATAACGCATATGTGTCCATCCACACAGTGCTGTAACCTTACCAGCTGCTTCTTGGCCCTCTGCTGTTGTGTGGGCCGATGCTGCATGTGGGAACATGAGGGGAGATGACACTCGGGTAGAGATTTAAGACACGGTGCGCTGGCTATCGGAGGTCTCCTGGTAGGCCTCTGTGCTTCCATTCCTCAGCCCAGACTTTTCAGTCTGGCTGCCACGCACACACTTAAGCAGGGCAGAAAAAAATCTCTCATCTTGTATCTGGTTCAAGGTCTGCTGCCGTTGATGACAGTTGATGACAATCCAGTGGGGAAAGAGGGAATATCACCTGCGACTTGAAATAAAAAGCAATGTAAGGAAGAGAAAAAACGAGAAAAGTATACACTGCTGAAGCAATAAATAAATTTGAAACATTTCTTCTTTTTCTCAATTCTTATTAGTACTTTACTCCATACAAAATAACCCAGTACAAACATTTCTGACTTTCTTACACTGATTATGGATGGATCATTAATTCTAATTTGAGATAATACTTATCATTCAAACATCTATGATCATTCATTTTTGAGTGTTAAAACATTAGGCGTCTGTTAAAAACCAAGCCCAGATATTTTAAAGTGGCAGAAACTAAAGCACAGACAAACAAAACAATCGATCTCCCTCTCACACACTCACACCTCCTCATCTCCTGCATGCACACACCCTTCTAAAATATGCAATGTGAATCCATGTCTCCCGAGAGTTGTATGCCCCTGCATTACGCTTGAGTGATAGAATTTATACCATTTCAGGAAAAAGATAGGAAATCAATGAGATTTAGTTGGCAGCAGGGCCCAATAATTAATTCTCAAGGTTTGAGTAAAATATGTGTCTAATGAGGGAAAAATGTAAATGTTATGAAGTTTGACTTGAAGCTCACCAGTCCCCTGACCCCCGCTCAGAAAGTCAATAAGCTGTCGATATAGGAATTATTTTAGCTTATCTCCATCTTCTCAATTTTTTTAATTCAGTGTTTCCTAAAAAACAGAAAGGCAAATGATTGTTTTACAGTTAGGTGTTCTTCTGTTGCATGTATATAAAATCACCTAGAGATGGTGGAACAAAACATCTCGAGGCACAGTACATTTCCCATAGGCTATATCAAAAACTCGTTTTTTTTAAAACACGTGTCGGGACAGTTTTTCTCCCACGTCTAACTGGCCTGTTGAGAGGAACCACAATTAGCAAACACTGGTTAAAATTATACCACATTTTTTGGCATTTTAGCAAAGTAAATAGTTTGAATAAAAGAGGAAAAACAGCTACTGATGTTAGACATATTTTTCTTGGATAAATATTAAAAGTCACTTGAAACTTTGATCTGGGTTCTTCTGAGCTTTTTCGACATCAAGGAAACTACCCACATTTCATTCCACCTGTCAACTGCCACAATCTGTTTTTATTTCCAGCTCTTACCATCTCTGTCTGTGCTGAAAATCTGCTTCCCAGACTGAGATACTTGCTACTGAGCTATGTTGTCAAGTATGTTTGGGACATAAAAAGCACTGTGAAGTAACTTTTGGTTGTGATTTCTTTTGTGTATCATTATTCATTGAATCCAAATAAAAATAACATCAGAGGAGTGGAGGTATTTCTGCAGGAATATAGTCACTGCAGAGGGCATGACATAAACACGATGCATACCTTCAGTCTCAAGTGTGATGTCTTGTACTGATTTACATAATTAGTGGACACGTGAAATGTGGAATCTCAGTACTAATCATGTTACGTCCTTCATCAAAGTAACCCATGTCACGTCGTAATCAACCAACCAAGGTCTAAATACTGCTGAGGTGTGATTGAGACGTGCACAACAGGCTCCCAGAAGCCAACTTCATGGTCTGTTTTTGTGTGTACAGTATGTGTGTGTGGAGGACATTTGTGTTTATGTATGAGCGGTGGTCCATGAGTGTGTGAGGGTCAGGGCCGAAGTAATTTTGTGGTTGCAATGCATTCTTGTCTATTGAGTCAGTAAAGAAGAGTGGACTGGTATGATTGATTAATTCCTCTATTCTCAGACAAACATCGGATTTCAATTTCACCGTTTAGACGACTAAATCCCTTTCCCATGTTGAACTGCACAAGAGTAACTGAAATATCGTTGGAAAGTTTTAGGCCAGTTCTCCACAGGAAATACAAAATATTTCAAACCATAAAACAGGCCGAGAGATTTAAAAAAAAGAAGAAAAAAAAGACATTATACAAGCTGTTACTTTAATAGTGTTCAACATCACACTGTGAGCTGGCACATCGTTCAGGTTTCAGCAGAAGGCTCCAAAACAAACTTACCCAACAACTCTGTGATCTTGTCATTTAAACAGTGTTTCAGTTTCCATCCAATTGTTTTTGTGTGCCCCTCAACTAACTATCACCATAGGGGCTGATAAAAACAGGAAAAAAATTGTTTAAAAAAGAAAAATGCTGTTAGGGAAAAAGAATGAAATGCCATAATGTATCAGAGTTGCTGCTGCTTGCTTAATTATGTAGCCTTGTCGCATACTTTTGAATATATTTGCCTAAAGGTAGTGTCACAAGTTGCAGGAAATGGAGGACCCAAATGCAGAGAGCAGGAGGAAGTTTGTTGCTTGAGGATTTATTTCACCAACAAAAATGAAGTACATACCAAAAGAGTCCAGACAGTAACAGGCAAAACTAATTCCACTACAACAGAATATGATCTCAAAACTTGAACTCAGAGACAAAAGGTAGACACCATGCACAAACACACCAACAGGAAACACAGCAACAGAATACAATGAACCAACAAGAGACAAAGACAGAACAGAGACTAAATAAACCAGGTAACGCGGAATAACAAGGGACAGGTGACACTAGGCTGGGCAAACAGGTGAAACACATAAGACAATCACAAGGGCGGGAAAACTAAAGACAGGAAGTAAACTAGACAAGGCAAGGGAGAAAACAGATATCAAAATAAAACAGGAAACAGAACATAACAGAAACTCACAATCATGACAGGTAGTTGATAATAAACACACTGATTCACATTTTATTTTGCCAAAAGATTCTGATATTTGCTTCAAACTTGTATTACATTTTAATGGAAACATAACTAGTTATCTCTCGCCCCTCGAAAGGTCAACAACATGCAGACAGTTATGGATTTCAGCTTTGAAGTTATTTATAGTCAGTTTCACTTTAAAGCTGCTATAATCAATATTTTCTTACACTAGCAGTTGATCAAATCACTTTGTGTATGTCAATGGTGTCACCCGTAACTGCTGGATATGTTAATGAAAAACTGTTTGCTAACAGGTTCACTGTATCAATTTGAGAAGGTTATAATATGATTGTGATTTGATCGCAGCTTGCTTCCACTGCCTCTAAGTGGCTAAAACATCAGTTAATAGAGGTTTAAATGAACAGGTTAGTTACTCTGGCTAATCTTCCCCAAACCACGCTGGAAAATGTTATGTTTATTTTATATATGTGTCAATTGTATTATGTTGCTTTTGCTTGTGTTTCATTCTTATTCCTCTTATGGTTAGGGTTAGTATAGTATTTTACTCAGCAATGTTTACAAGAAAATAACAAATAGTTTTGGTGAGTTTATTGATTGAACAAATCTCAAAGAGACTTATTTGACTCGTTCAGTGTATCAGGAGGGCCTCCATTGATTTAGTAATGCGCATCATTTCAACATCATTTCAACAAATATTGATTCATTTAGTAATACAATAATAGCTCATTCTATCTATAAAATGTAAAAAGAAACTCCAAGGGCCATGCCGGCATGCTTGCAGCACACACTTCTCGTGTGAGCTGTTGCATATACAGGATGTGGAGTGTTTTCATCTCCTTGATGTTCCACAGACTCAAGCAACACACGGAAAAGGCAGGCAGGCAGGGAAGGAGATGTTGCTTTGGGCCTAACAAATGACCTAGATACTGGAGAATGAATTTCATTTACCTCTATCACAGCATCTCAGTGTACCTCACTTTCCTTACGCAGCCATATGGCAACCACGGAGCTGGAGCGGATTTAAAAACAGCCCTCAGATAGGCTTTCTTTTAATCAGCATTTACTCACTCACTCCTTCACTCGCTCACTCCTTCACTCACTCACTCACTCAAAATAAATGAGAGTGAGAGACCTCTGTGTTTCTAATCCCAGAGAATTTATCTGCTCAGTGGGTAAAATATTTTGCAATAAGCAGGATTTGGCTATAGCCAGAATAAGTTGGATGTTTGCTATTCTGCTCCAGGACTGAACATTTCCATCCATGTATGCAGAGGTTACAGGTGTTAACCACAGCCAATGGAACTATTGATTAATCGGAAAGGCAGTTTGGCAAGCCTTCTTAGACCACAAAGTGGCTGATCAGAATTCTGGAGCTGCTAGTTCCAACAGTTTCCTGCTGGGCATGGAAGGGGAGGTGAAGAAACGGTGGAGGGAGGGAGGAGAAGAAGGAGAATGGCGAGAGAAAAGGGTGGTGGAGGGTGTGTACGGGGCAAATAGATATGACACATGAATTAATATTAATTAAACATGGAGTAAAGAACAGATGGGGGATGATAGAGTGAGAGTGAAAGTGTGAAAGGAGAACAAGTGAAGAAAGAGGGGAGAGGGATGAATTGTGAGGCAAAAACAGATGTGAATTGAAGGCCAAGTATCGCGCGGGTTATGTCTGAACTGCGAGACATGAATCTCAATCTATCAATAAGTTCTGCATTTTGATAAAATGCCCCTGCTGCACCAGGCCTTAATGGATAGTGTGCCATTGAATGTGTCACTTTTACTCTTCCCCTGAAATACCAGAGAGAGAATAGGTTCCTCTCTACAAAAAGATCTGGATCAAGCCAAGGTCAGTGATCACACATTGAAAGTAATAGCACCTCTCACTTTCCATATACGTTCTTTCTGAGTGCTAGGTGAATCTGAAAAGCTTGCTATTTCTAAATAATTTTCACAGATTTCCCACCGGCGTAGCATGCCTTTCATAATTTCAAATTCCTTAGGCTGAACTGCAATTTATTTCACTTCCATAAGAACAACAACTTTGCCATTGAAAAGGTGGTCTCTTTGCTTACTTCAGTGTAGCCTTGATACTCACACAACACAGCAGTGTTACTGTTGCTGCCACTGTTAAGCTTTCCGATCTCACACGGCACATAAATCGGGTTTACAATACCGGTGGCAGAATAACTCGAAACTGAGTCTGGTTAACCAAATGTACAGTGCTGGGATAAAGCCTGCTACCAGCGCATCCTTTCACTTTCTCCGCTATCTATTTTGCAAGGGCAACATTGCTGCATCCGGGGCTTAGCGCCACCCAGGATGCTTGTGAATAGCGTTAATAGAAAAAGCGTATATCCCCTATCCCAGAATAGATAATTGGCATTGGATTAAAAATTAAAACTATGTTTCACTATAATTTTACAGGAGCAAGGGCTTTTAGAACGAGGACTAACCAATGTGTTTGTTGGTGAACATAAGGCTATCTCTGAAAACGAGTTTGGCTGGTGTTAATGGAGTAGCCTATAAACTTCCTGAAATCCAATAAAAAGCAGGATCAGAGCCGCTAATGTTAGCCTACACTCTGATATCGTAGCATCCAGCTTATCAGAGTGTGTGGAAATACTACACAGTGGAGATGCTAGTCATTTTTTTACATCACCTGTAACCCCACAAAATTAAATAGTATGCTCCTTCACTTTGGAATTAATACTGTTGATTATTACTGTAGATAGTAAGCTAGTCAACCAGACATGCTATTGATTACAGCTGTTTATCCATTCCTTACACTTTTGCTTTGGCATTTTGGGGTTTGGAGAGGAGAATGCACCATCCAAACTCTTTATACAGGGTATCGCTCTTACTTCAGCCCCATACACACCGGTTCAACATAGGAAGAAATCCAAAACTTTACAGGCCTGCTGTGCCTAGTAATTTATGCTATGATTGGACAATCAATTTCAGGGGAGGGGTTTTGTGATGATTTGACAGATATAATTTGGCATAATTTGTTTAAATTGGCTTTAATTCTGTAACTACACAGTATTATTATGCTTTGTCACACTGTTCTTAAGCTGTGCCACAAGCCATTGCCACTCTGACTGAGTCTTTTCAATCACAAGTGCTGTAAAGGCTCAGCATGCTATATATTGCACCAGTGCTCCCCTTGTTTTTAGTCAGCTTTAAACCCACATCTATTAGGCCCTTTTCTACAACAGATGCTCAGGACACATTCAGTTAACTCTCTTACACACACACATACACACACACACACCACACTGCAGACATGCTACACACATACACACACACACACACACACACACACACACACACACACACACACACACACGGCTGGTGCGTTTGTTGCTCTAAACCTCCAGGTACATAAAACTAACATGCAAATACAAATTGCATTGCGACATCTGACATGTTATGTCACATCACTGAAAGAGGAGGGAGGAGGCAAACCACCCACCAAAGAGCGGTGGGGGGGATTTCATGCTAGCTTAAATTTAGGCATGCTCTTTTGGGTCTTTATTGTTCCTCAGAGATCAAACTTTAAGTGAATTGCTCCACCAGGGGCGGTTCCATAAGCGCCACTTGCACTGTGCATCCTGGAGTGAGCAGAGGCAGACATCTGCAATCTGCCAACGCCCCAGGTAAAACTCTGTCCTTCTCTGTTCTGATCTCAAATGAGCTTTTCCATCCTGTGCCGTTACACTTTCCTGTCAGTGAAAATAATTCAGAACTAGTCTGTCATGTTGTGTTTAGAGACAGCTGTACAATGCTTTGTTTAAAGGCTCTATTACACTGGCGGGGAGAGGGAAGGCTTTGAGAGATGATTTTGTCTCAGTTTATAACTTTTCATCTGAGATATTGATTTAAAAGGTCCTCTCCCCACTTGCCAAGCAAGATTATATATTAACAGCTTACCATGCAGTCTTACCTTACAGAAGAAAAAAGAACATAACATTTTACAGTCGCTGGAAAAAGACGCAGAAAAACAAACACTCCAAAACAATCAACTACACAAGAGATTTCATCATATTAAAAGCTCTGTGATGTGCTGTGACCTAGTCAGTGCATGTTTTCTCATGACTTCTGCCATGTTTCAAGGAGTAGTGAGCATGCTCGCTTTAGCGAAGCATGCACTGAAGCAAAAGTAATCAGCGCTGCGGGAGTCTTTGGAGAATACTCTCAAACAGGTTTGAAGGCAGACATTTTAGGAGGACATGATGCCAGGAAAGGAGGTATAGGTGGTGGCGAAAGGTCCCTGTAGGGATGGCAGGTAGCTGACCTGGTGGCTTACAAGCGCAAGCTGGCAGTCCCATTTCACGCTTTGTGTTGCAGAAAGATTCAAGAAACAATGGATATTATTCCCTCTGCTCTCGACCCCGCTGAGGTCCGATCAAAGATCTGAGCCTTTGATGTTTTAACCTCTGGCTGTTTGGAAGAAAAAAAACACTTCTCCTCTGAACCAGATGGTGCCTGTTGCATGCTGGGAGCAGCCAGGCAGTGTTACTGGTCCCACCTGTGGTTTTAATTACAGTGCATGACGAGGGGATGCAGTGGAGCGGAAGGGGAGAGGAAAGAAGGGGTGACCCACGCTGTTCGGTGAGGGTTGAGGAAAGGGGGGAGGGAGACTGTATGGATCAAAAATCATGTACCACTTTGTCCCTATCTGTCACAGTACTTCCTTTTAACTTCCTCTGTTTCCATCACATACTTTTCAATTCACTTCATGAATAGGTTTGTTAAGCAACTGAGGTATACCTTACACATTTACCTGCGCATGACTCCAGCCATCATGTTTTCAAAACACCCCATGATGCTTCTTTTCTTCGTCTTTCCTTCCTCTGTCACAAATCATCTACATTCCACACACACGTCCATATATTTTACCCTGTCTGTCTTCTTCTCTCACCGGAGTATAATTTGTGCAGATCACTGTTGCTTCTCTGCATGATTCTCCAGCTCTTCTGCATGGATGAACTCCTATCAGATTAAACTGGTGCTCACTGATTCTGACCTCCCTGCCCCTCCCCTGCATAAACCACCCCACACCAGGATCCCTAGGGTCCCCCCCCCTTCCCCTCTCTCTTCGCCAACACCTCTCCTTCTATCCTTCTTTTGACATTTTGGCTCCTTCTGTCATCTGAGTGGTCCCGCTGAGTGCTGAGGTGCTTCAGTGGCATGGGGGGGGTGGCGGGGGAGTAAAAATCCCTGCAGGCCCTTATGTATACATTCACAAAGGTCCTGAATATTTTTTTGATTTTGCAAAGATATCCCTGTGTTGTCACTGAGAAGGGGAGTTTAAATTTCACTTCAGCATGAATATCACAAAATGCTGCGTTGTAGGTTTTTCTCAGGCTCCCTTTCTTCATAAGATTATGTACCCATACGCAACAGGGTGTGAACAGTATTTGAAAAACAGAAGGTGTACATTTACAATCTCAAAAGCTTTGTAGTTTTTTTCCATGCTCTTCAGTATATTGTATGCTTCATGCTTTACTTATTTTGACCCCAGCTTTGGGAAAAAAAAAAAAAAAACTTGATAAAGTTAGTTTTTATTTCTCGGTAATGTATTCAGCCACGATTCTTGGGGAACTGATTTTTTTTTTTCTTTTTTCCCTTCCTCTCTCTTTCTCTATGAACGTGCAGAGCTGTGTGTCAGATCTGTGGGATGCCTGTAGGCTGCTCCCAAGAGAGGCACGGTGTGCTCATCCAACACAAACAGGGTCACAAAACAACGACTCAGCCACTTGTGCAGAGTTTACTTCAAATTAGCCCAACTCTTGTATAAGTACATCGCAGCCAAACAAGCAGATATCATGTCAAACAATCGGAAGACAATATGAAACAGAAACCGAGGTGATGCCAAAGGTGTAACTGAAATAGATTCCATCAAAGTGATGTGAGGAGGGTCTTTTTTCAGTTATTTTTGAAATAATGTCTGCACAGATAGGAGCCAGTTGAGAAACAAACTGCTAAATACTCTAATAAAGCTTTGCTTTTTAATACTGGTAGTCTAACTAACCCATGCTTTGGAGAGGCAGTCATAATTGCTATCAGGCGAATGTAACAGGGCTCACTGGACCTTTTGAGCATCAAGAAAAGCTGCAATAAGCAGAATTAGCAGCGCAATTAATATTCCAGCCATATTTTCCAGGGAGGAAGCAGAGGGCAGAGCAGCTGCTCCCTTATGCAGACCTTGCTGTTATGACCGTGGGGGCGATGTCAGACACCCTACTCCCCACCCCACCCCACCGCCACCCTGTCTTCTCCCTCCCAACCTCCCTACCTCCCTCCTTTTTACGATTTGTTGTTTATGAAAAAGGAGAGCCAGGAAATGAGTAGGGGGAAATGCAACGCTACCAAGCCACGGCCAAGCGACGTGAGGCGACGTTTTTCGAGAGGTGCACGTCAGGCTACGGTGTAGGGTCCGGTGTAGGTTCTTGTCTCCACGTACCTACGGATGTAGCAACGGCGTAGATTTTACGCAGATGTATAAAACAGCCTTTAGAGGGCTATGCCTATACTCACAGAATCTGGAGTTACAATACGTAACTATCATTCTATTTCGTATAGGCTTCACCCTCTAAGAGCTGTTCCTATTGGGTTAAGGGCGAACCTGATGTAGTCAGTGCCACCTGTGACACCAGAGTCCACAAGCAGATCATATACACTAGCTCCTCTTCCTACTCACACTGTACAGGTTTTTATGTATAAAAATACCTCCATGAATGGCCTGTTTACTTTTTCTTAAGCCCTTGCCGTGTGGATTTTGAAGGTGCAACATAATTAAAGGTTAATATCATAATTAATTATTGCAAAGCACATTCCTCACAGCCACTCTGGTGCAGGAGAATGGAGACAATGGCATACCAGATGTAACAGCGCATCATGTTACGTATGGATAAGACTGATGAACGGGCACGGGGATGCTCAAGAAGCCACTGTGCAGATGTCAGCCACTGTCATACCTCTGAGGAGGGCCGTGGGTGCTGATAACGCTCGCGTGGACTGTGCCTGGATGCCACTCCCTCTGCACTAGGCTTGGGTGACAGCCTCACACAGCCAGTGAGACAGCAGCTGTTTCGAAAGAGCCGCACCTTGTGAGTGTTCTCTGTAGTGAACGAACAGCTGCTGTGTCCATCTCTCTGCCGTGCGTAAAACATACTGGGCAAAGTCGGTGTGAAGCTTCAAGGGAAAAAATCCTCGTCTGAATAGAGGTCAGTATGACTTTCGGCATGAATATTGGATTTGGCTGTAAGGTAGCCTCGCTCCCCAGTTCTAACTGCAGAGTGGGAGGGATGGTCAGCATGCACCTCTTGTGCCGTATTGGGTCAAGGCGCAGGCGGCAAAACCATCTCAGAATTTTCCTCATGTGGAGAAGTCCTAGAGGGACCACCATGTGACTCGCAGACATCATACCCAGTAGACGCATAACTGACAGTGGTGACCCAAATCTGTGAGGCACGATGTGCGATAGCAGAGAGCTTAGTGTGTCCAGCCTGGGCGCTGACAGCTTGGCTCTCATAGTGGCGGAGTTTATGTCAACACCCAGATAAACTACTGCCTGTGAGGGGATCAACAAGCTCTTTTGCCAGTTTATGTTGAAACCCAGTGTTTGTAGATGCTGCACAACCTTCTACAGTGTGCTATAAGAATATTTCATCCAAGTAAAACAGGATTTGATCCCCTTCCTGCGTAGCAGCTGTTAAGCCGCCTCCATGCGTTTGGAAAATGTACGGAGGGCCAGAGAGTAGCCAAATGGCAGCTGGTTGTAGTGGTATTGAGCGCCTTGGAAGGAGAAGCCCAGGAATTTGCCGTGTTTGGGGATGACAAGAATGGGGGGAGAGCCCCAGGCTTAGTGGCCATGGCAGAGACAGCAGATGATAGCAGAGCAATGTTGTTCTGTGCCGCGATCACCTGGGCTGCACACTGGTGCGAGCGGTCGGTGACCTGGGCAGAGACCTGGTCCTGGGGAGACGGTGGTTTGGGCTTCCGGCAGAAGCAGGATGGAAGCCAGGCTCTACTCCAAAGGGGGGACCGCCGGGAACCCTGTTTCAGTGTCATCGTGGACCCTGGTGAACGGCGCGTAGTGGGACACCGGCGCCTTCAGTTTTCCTGGATCGGAGAATGCTTCATCGATTTACAGCTCCACGAAGTGCAGCCACAGAGGGGCGCATCTGGCTGGTGGCTCATTGACGTAGACGTCCCTCTCAGGAGGCCTCGAGCAGGTGCAGGCTGTTCAGCCGGCATTGCGATTCCTCTCAGGGCCTTAGCTGTGGGAAAGGAGGCTGTCTGATGCAGAGGAGAAGGCCACTGCTGCGGCTCCTGACCGTTCTGGAAATGGAGAGAGCCGCCGGACTTAGAAGTCTTCATGCTGCTTGTCGCTGAAAACAAACTGGGAGCAGATCTCTGGTCTCGCTGATGTAATATATAGTAACTGCAGATGTAAGAGAGGCCCGTGCAGGGCACAAGGGTTTGACAGAAATCTTCAAGACTGTGCATGCGCGAGGGATAAACCCAACAGCAACAGCTCTTCGATTTTGAAGCCTATACGAAATAGAACATCATTACCACATTTCTAGCTCTTTTAGTACGATATTGTGGATTCAAAGAGGCTGGTGAACTAATTATCCTGCTGAAAACCTATCTAAATGAAAAGTGCATTTTAAATATTTTTCACCAGTAGCAGATCAAATCCTTGTGGTCATGGGTGGCCTCTATTTGAGCATACCACCAGCTGAGTGAGGAACCAAAAATAATTAAAAGACAGAATTTAAATAATTTTAAAGTGAATTCCTTTTTCTTTCAGCCCTATCAAAGTGTTGTCTGAACTGCATCCATTTCATGTTAAAACAATCACGTACTCACTCTACACTGCACATCTGGTGGAATTGCACTGACCTGCGGTGCTTGGGTGGCCAGCTCACCAAATTGGTGATTTAGATTTTATTTAAATAATCTGAATGATGAAGTGTTCATTTTCCTGGGTTGATCAAATTATTAAACTTCTTAAGATAAATAAAAAATTAAATACCCACTGGATTATGTCAAAAATGCACTAGCAACAGGGTTTTCACAGGACAGTGTATGGAATTGGGACACAGCATGTTGGAGTTTTGTGAAACTTGAAAGTTGTCTATTCAAGTTATTTGATTATGAAAAGAGATTCACATACTTCTTACAGTGTTGAATGTCTAATTCAGTTTATTAGCTCTGTTTACACATAGGCCCAGTGTAATATTTATTTATTTAATAAAACAAAAAAACAGTAGCTATAAAGTAGTTATATGTGTGTAATGTATGTGTCTAAGGTTGCACCACCCAATTATATATAGGTTACCCAACCTCAGCATAGTTGGAGACATCAGGGCCCACTCCCCTAAATATATAGAAGCTGCCATTCACTGCCATTCATTTTTGTACAAAAACAGACTGGAATTTCCCAAGCAGGATAATCCATCACTGTCTGTGTGAAGTTGTAATTTTATTTCATCTCTGTTTTATTGTTATTCTGTTGTGGCTTAGATGAGTGTTTTCATGTCAGTGCACACATTATATTACACTCTGCTTACTGTCAATCACCTGACACCTACAGGAAAGAGCGGAAGTCTCCACCAGGAAATAATCTCGTAACAAAAAACATTTTGCCTCGCAAACTATATTATCACATCTGTGACACCACATAATATATATATATATATATATATATATATATATATATATATATATATTATGTTTTGATGTCTGAAGTTTGCATATTAAAAATGACAATGAAAACAAGGAAATACCGAAAAATTGGGTAATTGTTGATACATAAATAAGGCACAGGCTGTGAATGGACCATTACTGCAAATTACACCAATATCCTCATTTAATGCCTTTACCTTACCACACACACAGGGGGGATTCTAGGACCAGACCTTTAGGGGGGCTCAGCCCCTAATTAGAATGTGACACGGATACAGTGCCTTGCAAAAGTGTTAACCCCCCCTGCTAAATCAGTAATACGTTATTTGACACTATTAACACTATGATGGAACTAAACCTGACACTTATAAGTCACAGTAAATGACCAATTTGACACAATGTTCTAACATTCAGCAATTTTAGTTGCTTACGTTTCAATTTGGGTTCTAATCTGTGCCATGACATTACCAATTTCTTCTTTCTCAGGGGACTACCAACATTAAACTTCACAACCACACTCCTGCTCTCAATCTGATGGATTAGATAGAGCGAGACTCAGCCAAAGGCGGGAGTCTGTCACCATAACCTGTGATTGGCCAAAACTACGTTTCTGTTAACCCTTTCCTTGACGGGGTTACAGGTGCATAGCATCGGCTACAGCATCACAGGATATTAAACCTGTTTCAAGCCCTTTGAACCTGTAATTGTTCTCTGTCACTAACAGACAAGTTCGCAACCTCTAACTTTTGTTCTTTCTTTTTTTTTTATTTGGCTGGAGCCCCCCTAAAAATGGTCTAAAATCGCCAATGCACACACATGCCCTTTGTTTGTCACTACAACCCCAGCTCTTTAAACAAACCATACTTCTGTTAACGTTACAGCATACTTAAATGTGCACATGCATATGTCAGCTACTGTACCTCTAAATGCAGGTACATTCAAGCTTAATGCTTGGCAGCAAATGTACACATATGTACAACAGCAGTCTGTGTGGGTCATGAATTAATAAGATGGGCTGGCAAAGGAAAGTCAGGAGGGGAGTGTAATTGTGGTTGTAGTGAGACTGTTCTCTGACATGTAGTCACACCTGGGTGGCTGGCAGCACAGTGAGGAGGAGAGCATCCCCCACAGTCCCAGTTATTGGTATGCTGAAATACTGCAGTGTTACAGTGAGAGAAGAGAACAAGGAGGCTGTGGAGCGCATAGAAAATGGAGCATGTTCCTCTCCGCACTGTGAGAAAAAAGTGAGAGGGGGAGACCGTGTGGAGCTTTGCCGGCCCAACAAGACGTGTCACAGCCTAACACGCATCTCCTCAATCTCTAGCCCAGGCAAGGTTTCATCAGACTGCATTCAGGATTTGACTGCATCATGTTCTGTTTATTTTACAATACACAAATATCTGCATACAATCTGCAGCAAAGAACTTCCTACTGTGTCAGACACCGAGAAAACAATGATCCTGTAACAGCGTGACACAGGTGTTAAAAAGTTTAAGGTGTTTGCTTTTGGTTAAACTTTTTCAGTGTACATCACATGGAATGAGAATCCATACGCAGTACTTTCCTATGCTAATTCAGAGAGAAATGAAGTATTGAGTGCACTGTAAATCAAATTCAGAAAGTTCAAAGAAGGAGAAAAACAGTCTTGTCCCGGGGAGAAGGAGAAATATCTGCTCACATACCAGGGGATCAGTGTGAGATCAGTGGCTATCGGCACTGTCCAAATTTGCTTAGAGGCCTTGATGCGACAGCTACCGCTGAATTCCTGCTCTGAAAGAGAAGGGATTATTTCATTGTGCATTTACAGTTATGCTCTAGAGCGTTTTTGTGCTGTTAGCATACAAATGGCAGATCTGCTGACTGAGGTTCAATTGAAGCACAAACAGCTCTTGTTATACGGCTAATGTGCTTCATGTTGGGCTTTTTTTTTTTATAGCTCTCAATTCCAAGAAAACATTTTGACACATCAAAAAGTAACTCTAATGGACCTGAACAGCTCCTCCTCCCTCCCTCTTAAATCATGCAAATCATCAGTGAGTGGTTGCAGCCCTTGATGATTACAAGCCGTTTTTTAAACAATAATTATTCATGAAAGAGTTACATTATGTTGAGTTAATCGGAAATTGCCCATTACAATTGAAAGGTTTTTGATAGTAGAAATGCTGAATATGGTTATTGTGTTTTCTAAATACTGTAATTTAACATCTTAGTGTCCATTTAAAAGCATTAAAAAAGGCTACTTTCATATGCTTGCCTATATCTATATATTGTGTAGTTTCCCATATAGGATAAAGTATCACAAGTCTGTAAATATGTCTATGTATAAGTATGTTATTCTCTGCTGCTAGCAGATAGTATATAGAGTATATACTCTATATACTATCTGCTCTATATTGTCACAGGTACAATGGTAGACTCAAATGCACGACTCAGGATAGATGAAAAGGTAAAGACAATTTATTGTCCAAGGAACAATAGGGCAGAGGTACAAAAATCGGCAGGCAAAAATCGGCGTCAGGATACAGGCAAACAGTCAAGGAAAAACAAACTAGGAAAACGCTGGAGAGTGAGACACACTCTCACACAGGGAACAAGTGAACACAGGTGAGTATATATACACGGGGGGAGGGGAAGACAACTAGACACAGGTGAATAACATTAGGGCGGAGACAGGTAATCAAAAATGGCGGGAAACAAACAAAGGCAGGAAGACAAGTGAAGTGAATGAAGACAAACAGTGGATTACAAAATAAAACAGGAAGTCAATGAAAACAAGCAGAAAACACAAAAAGAGCGGGGCAGATGTGACATATATACTATCTGCTAGCAGCAGAGAATAACATACTTTGTTTTAGCTCTAACGGTCTATGGTGTTTCTCCTCTGTCGGCGCCAGACTGCTCACTTTGCCTCGCTATGATTAATGTAAAATCAACAGGGTGAGTGATAAATTATGAGCTGCATTCAAATAGCACATAAATAACATACGTACTGTATTTTTTCTTTTGTCATAAATATGTTCTTGTGATCAGAAATGCTCGCTCTGATTTATAGATGAAGACAAGAAGCTCTCCATCAAAAATCATCAAAAATAAACTTGTCTCACTGTATTTTAATAATTTGCTGACTCTAAGACACAGCATCTGACAACATATGAAAAAGAGAAATCACCACCTCGGGCTTCAGTTCTGTCAAACCAGCTGTGTAGGGGGGGAATGACAGCTTTATTTCCCCTGAATCCATAACCTTTTGCAGTTTAATTAAGTTAACAAACTGCATATATTGTGATGCCTTGGCCGTACAAGCCGGTTTTCTGGTTTGAGTGAATTACAAATGGATCTTCTCTCTCTTCTAAGGGCTTAACCAGAGAGCTGCCTCAAACAGACCGTCAGAAGCTCACACTGAGTGACTCCAGGCCCAAATCTGGAGCGAGAAGTGAAGGTTTGCAGAGTGAAGCTGAGTGACGGCAGAGAGCGAGCTCTTTGACAGTGGATCAAAGATGAGTGGGAGGTCAAAGTGTACAGCTGGTGGGGATGAGGACAGCACAAAACGCAGCAGAGAGATGGAATCACATGCCAGTCATATAAGCACATTGCGGACATACAGTCACACGCAGTCCCTTGCTATCCACACACACATTTTTATAATTGTGTGTCTATATGTGACTGTATATATTATACACAGAAATTAAATGCTATTTAATTAAATGCACTTTTAAAAATGTCAGTGCAGAGTGGCTTATACAGATCAACCTAAACTGCTTTGCAAAGGTTTTAATTTCACACTCAGCGAGGGAGAAGAGCATTGAGTGCTTTCATCACTGTAGCACCAGTCTGCTCAGTCCAGCTCCCAATGCAAGCTAACAAATTAGACCTCCAAGATGAGATGAGGGATCTTTCATATTATAGCTAATAGTGACAAATGAGACTGGGTGATAGCTACAGCACATCTATAAATGTGTGGCAGTTTCTTTTTTGGCAAATGCCATTAGAATCTGCCAGTTTGTCATGCTAATCAAAATTATGAATACAAATGTATTTATTTTTTTCTGTTAGGAACTGAAAAGACATTAGTCTTGTGATTCCGGAATCAAAAGACCAAGAAAGAAAAAATCTTTTTCTTCTTCTTCTTCTTCTTGGTCACTAATTGCACTTGGTTCTGAGCCGCTGCCTCTTTCCTCGTCAGGGATGTTAGCAGAATATTTGGAGTGAAATGTTGACACAGTCAACATAGGGGGAGCTAAATATAAAATGGCTGCTAATGGCTGCCACTGAATAATTCAAGCATGGATGATAATAAAAATAGGGAAAGAGGGGACCTGTCGAGCCACACCATTGCATGTGTCATGGCAGGGCACTAATTTGCTGTCAAGCCTCATACTATACTCCCCCCCCCTTTACAGTTCAGCAGTGAAGATTAGTAAATATTTTGTCCGTCTCTGTTAATTGTAAATTGCCTGGTGCAGACAGTGAAAGGGGTGGTAAAGAGCTGGTTTGGCAGGTTCTGGCAGGCAGGGAAATTTGGCTCAGGAAGGCCACTGTAGTTGCTCTGCCTGATGCTCTCTGTCATGTGTTCTCAGGAGAAACCAGGGATGAGTCTGGTGGGGGAGAACAAGCTCGCCTTCTCCCTACACAGTGCCGGCCTTCAGGGCCAACACACAAGTGTGAAGGCCATGTCAAAAGCAAAAAAAGAGAAAGAAAAAAAAGACAGGAGCAGGTTGCCAAATTGGGCTATGGTTCTTTCTTGGACTTGTCTCACAATTGCCTTTCCCTGCCTTCACTCCCCCCCTCGCCTCACTTGGCTCTCAGCATTCACTCTCTTTTCTTTTTTAAACAAATACCATCCAAACACTCGCACTGCATCATCCCCTTACAGAAATACTCATGTGTGATAAATGCGCAACAAATGTAACACATACATTAATGTGTACACAAAAAACACAAAATGCAGAAGTACACACACACACACACACACACACACACACACACACACACACACACACATATACTGTATGCACCTTCCTCGCTGTTGCCAGAGCTCCTGCAGTGAGCCGTGGCGTGTGTTGATAATGAGATGCAAGCTTGACTGCTTCAGTGTTAACTGTAATTAATATTATGTAAGCTGTATAGCAGTACACACATGTTGCCAGGTACAGACATGTTAATGCGCAGCTTGAAGGTGTATCATGATGTGACAAAGCGGATTGTAGCAATCAACTTTTCATTTATTTTATAAAGTCTCTGTGTGTTGGATCCAGCGCCGCTCTCATTTGCCACATCCAGCTCTTCCCATGTTTTTTTTTTCTGCAGTATTCTTGTCCTGGGAATGGCCTCACACCATTTAGCACTGCCCCCAGGTATTGCTTCCATATTTCCTTCTGCTTACTCCGGATGCTCCCATAAATAAAGTCCTCTCTTCCTGGCATAATACATCTTAATTCCCAGCTTTCCACGAGGCATGCTGTGGCCCTTTCGCCGGCTCTGCGCTTAGCTGTGCTAAGCTTCCTGAGCCGGATGCAAAAAAATGCAAACCTTTCACCCTTCCACGTACTTTCAATTTAACATTAATGATGTTACATAGAGACATGAAGATGAAAGATGTGTGGAAATCAGTTTTTAATGAGTGCTCATAAATTGCCTTTGTGTGTTCATTTAAAATATTTGAGAAAAGGCAATAACAGTGCAGTCACTTTCATATTATTGATTATCACATATCATAAAACTGTGATTAACATAGTAATAGTTATAAATGCTACCACTGTTTATCTCTCCATTAGAAAATAGAAGTGGCGCCAGCTCAAAATGCAAACACAATGGTCATTTGCATACGAGGCTAAAGAGCTCCAAAGAGACACAGGAAGCATCTCAACATCATGCTTTTTTATTTGCTCCCAGGAAATAAACACAGCAGTCCCAGAAGTCAGCACTTTCCATTTTGTATTCATTTCATTCTCATACAAAAGGTAGCATCTTATATCATCTTTTTGTTCTGACTGTACTCACCGCCATTGCAGCACATGATGTACAGTAGTGATAATGACAAATAACATCTGATACATTTCTGTCATCCCGTTAGGGCCATCTGCTCCACTAAAATTTAGACTGGGTGAAAAGTTGCCCCCGACTTCCGTAAATGATATAAGTGAAATATGTGAATTATTTCATAAAGATGAGTCAAAGTTGTTCCACACATCCTCCTCTGGCACAGCTTTGTCATTATTTTGCATTATGCTAAGTCCTGGGGACATTCCATAGAGATAAAAAAGAAATATGCAATGCAAGTTGAATATTAGTTCATTATTTAGTAACATTTATTCCTGAATTTAAATACATATTATTGCACATTGTGCTGCGGTGATGATATAAATATAAAAAAACATGCCCTGATTTGCATAAGATTGCATTTCAGATGCAAGCATCATATGACATTAATTATCAGAAGCCAAAAGCCACTGAAAATGCCACCATTCCTTTCTCTCGATTTTGCATTATTATTATCTGAAAATAAAAGACAGGGCTGAATCACAGCGGTGTTGAATTTAATCTGCATGTTCTGCATTAAATATTGTCCTGGACACCGCGCCTTACATCATGCTCTCGCTGAATGTCTTTTAAATGTTTAAGCTTTATGTGTGAGACTTTAAAGTGTCAGCTGGGATGAATATTAATTTCCAAAGAATTTCTTCCAGGGAAAATGCAGAGATACGTATCTATTAGATGCTCTGCATACAGAAAAAAAGTGTCTTGTTTCTGTATGTGGGCGTGAAAATATTACGAGGTGTAAAATTTAAGTGAGAAAATATATTGCGAAGTGAAGCTGAAGGAGACAAAAAAAAAATGCAGACAAAATACTGAAGATGATGGTGATGCCAGTGAAATAGCTGGCAAACCCCTTCAGATATGTAAGAGAGATTGCCCATGAAAACTAGCTTTGCCTGATGCAACAGCAAACTCATAGTCTGTGTCAAGAGCCATTTTGAATCTGCAGCTCTGCAAATGTTTAATAATCTCAGTCCTCTGCCGTCCTCCGTTTTTTAAGTTTGACTCTTTTTTAGATTTCCAAGCAAAATATATCATGCCTTTGTTGTTTTTTTTTGGCGTTTAGCTTCTTTTAAAATCACGCCGGTCTCAGCTTTTTAGTCAGTGGGTTTTGTTCCTTCAAAAAACAGATTTTTCTGGTACTACCCTAATGAGACCCTCTCACCGTTTCCATGGAGACAGTCACAAAACTGTCAAGTTTCCTCTCTTTCATAAATCTTGTGGGGGGTGTTCTGCAACTGTCAGAGATACATTTTCAAACGGCAAGTCGCTTCTTTCAAAGGTGAACCTTTCTTTTTTTTGGTGTGAATTCAGCCAGTTTGTGAATCTTTTTATGAAAACTGTCGCTGTGTCGAAGAATGCCAAAGCGCCGATTGTTGAATAAATAAAACACATTGGCTTTCTGCGAAGCTTTCTATGGCTTACGCTGCAGAATGTGACTGATCTTGAAGGTGAAAATGCAACATATGAGTAAGTAAACAACAACAAAATCTATTCTGACATTAAGTGCAACTTCTTTATGGATTAGAGTATTCATTTATTGTTGATGCAACAGAGGATCTCCCACACCATAAATTTGCCCAAAATTTGATAAAAAAAAAAAAAAAAAAAAAGAGAGTGCTTCCCTGACATCAGAAGGACAGTGCTTTGATTTTGTGTCCTTGGTTTACGAGCCACTGCAAGAAGTTAAATGTGACCAGAGAGGACACTGACAGATTAAAGGACATCAAAGCCTAACATACTAGCGCTACTAGGAGACGTGTGTTTGTGCCTCTGTGCTCCTCAGTCTGACCTCAGGGTGTAAATGCACCCTACGGTCCCGTACAGCATGTACAGCCTGCAGATGAGCGCTGTCAAACCACACCTGCCTACCTGTCATTTTCTGCCAGGGCGCTTGGCTTGGCTGGGAAACATTAGATGAGGCACAAAAGAGAAAGATCTCACAGTCTCGCCTTCACACACAGCTATGCATACAGGAATACACTCAGGAATACACGCCGAGACACACCACCACCACTCATGCTCTGTTAAATAAACACACAACACACACAGGGGACCGGAAGTCGTCTAAAACACGCTCATTTAAAAAAATATATATTTTCTCTTCTTCTACTGCTTCTTCTTCACAGTTTCATATTCTTCCTCAATGTCCTCATTTCTGTTCACACATATTTTGGCGCACTGAACCGTGTGAGAGACAGTCCCCTCTCCTCAAGCAGATCCAGACGTCAATCAGACAGCACGTGGCATGCCTCCCTGTGAGTGACAGGTGATGCAGATGCACATTTCAGAGAGACGAGCCGCAGCGACACAGTACTGCTGGCAAAACAATGCGGACGGGAAGGGAGCAGGACCGTACACTGCATGTATCAAACAAGACAGGGACACGGACCGCGATGAGCGGGGATCGGTTTAACATGGCATCCCGGCATCCACAGCACAGCAATACAACATGCAGCATGTAATGTTATTTTAACCATGTCTGTGCAGTGTCAAAGCACAAGTGGCCAGTTTACAAAACAATGTATCACATTCCCTTGCCTTATTATTAATAATAATAATAATAATAATAATAATAATAATAATGACGAGAAGAAGTCTATTTTTGTAGTGTGATGTTTTACCCTGGCATTTGTTCAAGTTTATTTAATACCAACTATGTAAGTGGAATAAACAGGTTTTCTGAGGCTCTATAAGGTGAACAGTGTGGTCAGAGTGTGAGGTTAGTAGTCAGACCTTGTTGTCCTGTTTGCTACTGAGGAGAAGGTGAAGGAGAAAGTAAAGGAGAAAGAGAGAAAAAAGAGGGAGAAGTGGAAGAAGGATAAGATTAGCCAGTGCCTATCTGCAGGCGGCAGGCCACAGGGCAGGTGAGAGGTGAGAGGCAGTGAAGCAAGAAGAGGGGGGGGGGAGCTGTTAACTCAGAGAGCCAACGGCATCCATCTCCCTTCTTCACATCCCTCCAGCCAATACACACATACTGTATTCACGCATATATGAAAGCAGTAGGTTTCTAAAGATGACTCACAATTGCACTCCATCATTCATTAAGATATATAATGAAAATTGTAAAGTGAATCCCATATTGTAGCTTCTCCCAGCTATGGCAACAAAAAATATTCATTAAATCAGCTAAAAATATATTTGGCACATGAACGCGAATTGAAATGTTTTTTTCCCCCTCAGAATAATTCTATTTTTGTTTTTCCTCTCTCCTCCTGTCTGTCTCTCTCGTTCTTCAGTTGACTGAATAATCTACTGGCATTTCGGCAAAGTAAAATGTCAAGGTTATGCGACTTTGTCTTTCTAGAATTACTGATCTGGGCTTCATCTTTTCTCGCTGTATGTGAGAAACTGTGCCCCTTTTGAAATAATCCAGATGAATGTGAGAGACAGAGAAACAGCAGTGTCATGTCTGGGAGCAGAGTTTGTTCGAAGCTGGCTTTGTTTGGGATTTGTAAATGCTAGTGGGATGCCAGTAATGTGACCTGGGAGAACGTGATCCTGTATCATTCTTCATAATCTGCATATATCATAAATAATGGGCTCATCATCTACCCACAGGTTTAATATGTGATGGATATGTGCGAGCAGCCTCATGCAGTCCATTTTTTAGACAAGATATTCCTGGGGAAGATATGAACAGTACTTGTTTTTCATTCATTTAGTTTACTTTAACTTCAGGGTGAATGGTTACCATTTTTATTGTACTCTGTGTGTTTTAAATATGCTCTCCAAACTCCAAGTTCCATAAACATGCTAAGTCATGCCCATCCAGCTGCCCTCTGGGACATTTAAAGGCATATTTACCTGAACTGTAGCCCTCTAAGTGCCCCGATCATTCCCTGTGTCACAAGCAATCCGCCAAGGCCACAGTGTTTTTAATTAAAAAGATAGGGGTTTACCCGAGAATATATCCCTCCAGCATTCCACATACATTTCAATGAGATGAATCTTGTTTCTGTTGCAAAAGGAGAGTGATGGAATTTCAAATGGCAGCATAATTATGGTGTGCTTTTCCTTTTGACAGAAAATCAGTAGCCAGTCCTCCAGGTGGAGTAAGCTTGGCTGAGCTGATTAGAAACAATCAGGGGACAGAATACACCTTTAACAACATTGATGCAGAAGCTCAGAGAATGTTTTATTAGCTTACAGCTCAGCTAGGCCATGGAGATCACTGTACGTGTTTGAGGTGGGAAAGAGTTTAGCAGTCAATTATACAGCAACGGTTAGAAACCTCAAATTACAAGCAGATTAACAAAGAAGAGCACTGCAACACTTGTGGAAGATTTAATTTAGTCTCTGCACTGTAAAAACACATTGCGCAGTTTCAACACTACAACATAAGTAACTTAGCATCTTGGTTGAGTTAACTAACTGAACTACTTTGAATGGTTCCTGCTAAAATATTATTCAGTTATTCTACTTTAAAATGGAGTCGATTTCACGGAAATTGAGAAAATAAGTTAATATGTTAGTTAGCCTATTTTGAGTCTAATCTCTGGTGCGCGTGGCACTGTCTAATTATGGCAGCTTTCCCGTACTGCTAGCAGATATATTTAAACCAGGATAAGTAGGCTAATTGATCAGTGCTGGGCAAGGTAATCAAGGTCACTACATATTACTTTTTGTCAAAAATAATCACATTGCATTTTATTACACAGCCAAGATCAGTCAAATGTGCCTTTAACCCTGTAATGCCATTGTTGCAAAAATACATTACTTTATAGAGTAGTAAAAAAATAAAGGTGAAAATAAGTTGTTGAAAATTTTATGAGTAAAATTAAGGGGCACAGAATTCAGATACATTATTTCAATGCATTCAGTGCTGAAAATTCAATGGCTTTTTAATTTCAAAATCAGATGAAACAGATTTATTTCCATAACATATCTATTCACATGCCGATTAGCTTTCGTACTGCAGGAGGATCTAATCACACTGTACCATGCCCAGGTTAGTCTCGCTTTGCCAGACCCCTCCTCCAATGCACCCTGGGAGGGTCTGGCTACTCCACATAGCATTCGGGGATGGGAGGAAAACGTGCTCTGGTTTAATGGCATTTCTTTAAACCAATAAGAATCGTCATGGGCGGTGCTAATCACCGCACGGAGCCGCTAGTCGTGCAAGAGAAAACTCAGGTTGGACAGATAGTCTAGCTAGCTGTCTCAATTTACCCTGCAGAGATCTGAGGAGCAGTCAACAATAGTCCTCAGGGTGGCCTCTAGCTCACCCAGTAAGAGCATTCACCCCATGTAGGCTGAGTTCTGCAGCGGCGCAGGTTTGAATCCGACCTGCTGCCCTTTGCAGCGTGTCATCCCCCATCTCTCTCCCACTTTCATGTCTATCCACTGTCACAATAAAGGGAAAAGCCCCCAAAAATGATCTTTTAAAAAAAAAATAGTCCTCATAAATCGACCGAATTTAAAATTCCAACACAAAGAAAGCAGAAGGAATCGGAAAATACATGCATCCAGCGGAATTTCCTACAGCACCGGAACAATCCCGGAAGAGGAACGCAAAGGATATAGACTACGCCCAGGTAAACCAAGGGTGCAGATGAACAAACGCTACGCTCGTTACTGTCAGTACAATAAAACCTTTGTGAGTAAAAAGCAAACACTTATCAATACTTACTTACCTATTCAACAGGCACAAACATGGAGAAAGCTATATTTTAATCCGTCTGCATGCAGCTTCTCTCATTGCCGCGCTGTTACACAAACACAGCATGCTACTCTGCAAATAGCGAATCTTTACAGTCTAAGGCTATATTTAGACGGAAACGATCTGAAGAGAAAACACAAAAGTGGTGTCGTGTTCTCACTTTTTATTCCGCGTTTAGAGCGTTATGGGGGGGAATCTGCATGCATATGGTAACGCAAAAGTGTGTGAAATGCGATCCAACAAGTCTGCGCGCCTGCGTAGAACCTTCCTTCTACTTGTCTCCCTCTCCTCCTCCTCTCTCCTCTCCCTAGTAGCACGAAGCAAACAACAAAAGCTGACAATTTTGTCTGGACAGACGAGGAGGTGGAGTTATTGCTCCAAACAATGCACACACAGACACACACACACACACACACATGCGGCGCACACACACGGCACACAGACACACACATGGCACACACACGGCACGTGAATCCACATGGCTACTTAATATGCACGTGAATGACGTCATGTTTGCGTTTTTCATTCTTTATAAACTTCACTCAGTATTCTAATCTAAATACATGATGTATTTATTTTTATCCTATTTATTGTCTCCAGAGGGTTAACTTAAATTCACCTTGCAGCAGAGATGTAGATGTGTTCTTCAGGGTGTGTCAGAACATTCTGACATCACTAATGGGTGTGGCTACAGGTGAACCAGAGCTTCTGACCACGCCCAACCACACCTAGCACTGATGCTGGTTGGTGCAATAAACTTTTAACCAAGGAGGGAAACACTGTCTGTTAGTGCATCATGTATTTTCTGCTAACCATATCATCACACAGGACAAATATGACTTTGAATACTCACGAACACACATACACACGGCTCCGCTGAGGTTTTTATTGTCTTTGTTGTTGTTGTTTTTTATACCCTCCTGCACAAGCACAAACAGCTTCTTCTATCTCCATCACTGACACAATGCAGACAATCAGTCCATACCACTTGACTCTGATGGGCTGCCTGTGACTAGACAGCGTCCCACACATCAAACACAAGTGGAATGATTACTAGTTACTCAGCCAGCCAAGTGTAGGCTTTAGAGCTATGATTTTACAAAAAAAAAAGCACAATTTAGTGAGACATTAAAGACACAACGGCTGTTGATGCAATAATCATAAGTTGTCTGCACACGACATGAGACGTCAGACATGGGCTTACACAATTTGCATGCACACACCAACACGTTCAAATATTCAAATGTAACAAGACGAAGACTGTAAAACATGCCAACAGACTTTAAAAAAAAGATTTGTGTGTCACCATATGTTCTCAAATGACCTTGTGTCACTCTCAGAATAATTTATATATCCCTGTTATGGAACGGAAAATGTAAGTGTTGTCACATGTGTACAAACTGGAAAGTGGTTCTGAATAAATGTTTTTTTTTGTTAGCACTTAGCGTTTGCTTCTTCACATGCAAGGTAACAATCAACCACTTGCAATGCTGTTGCTAGGAGCCATCAACGGAAATGTCAGTCGACTCAGCAAGTGATGAGATTTGACATATGGCATCAAAGCATCATTAGACCTGCACCTGCTACAGATGGAGTCTGCTCTTTCACAAGGGGTTCAGCTCCAAGGGGAGGCCTATTCAGGGGCAGGGAAGGATAAGATGACCGGTAACATTGTGTCTGAAATACAATCCATTTAAATGTGTCAAAGATCTCAAGGAGGCCACTTCACCGTGTGTAGACAGCCATTGAATTTACATTTAATATTTTTCATGATTTTCATTGTTCACTCTCTCAGTGGTGAAACAGGTTTACAAATCTGGGTTTGAGCACATAAAAAAATCAATGGACTCCATAAAAAAACAATAGATTCTGCCAATATATATTTTAAAAATGACTTTTGTCACAGATTTGTTTGGGCTCAGTTGGGTGGTAAAAATACTACTTTCTCAATACATTCTATAATGTCTCATTTCCTGCAGGGGGCATGTCACATTTCACTTTCAGAAAAAAATAAGTGAAAAGACATTTCTTTTAGAATAGTTTACTTTGTTTGCAGACAATAAATGGTTTGACAGTATGCCATGCCAAACACACTCAAACTGCTACAAAAAACCCAAGGTGAAGCAGTGACAGAAACAATATATTAGTGAATACATGTCACAAATGTTAAAGCTTAGAAAGTATGTTACCAAAATTAATTGGAGCAATTGCACGGTAAATTGTAGGTTGTGAGCTGCACAATTTTAGAATGTATGGCAAATGTATGAGAGACCTCTAAAAGGGTTATAGAGCAAAGACATATTGTATGTTCTAATGTATTTATATCTCTATTTAGTTTCTCTAAATACTCAACTATTTAATATTTCCTACATCCAGTTTACTTTGAGCCAGTTTGTAGACAAAGATTCAGTCCACAATGTGTGTTGCTGTTAAACACGCAGCAGGATCTATAATGGGATTCACCTTGTGGTAGTCATTAGGTTTGATGACACGTCTGCAAGGTTGCACAACAGCCAAGGAATATGAGGCCATTTAAAAGGACCGGGAGCACCTATGGTGCACACATTGATTGCTTATGATGCATCCATATCTGAGGAGGCACCCATTTACACCAGAAAACAAGTTTAAGAGTGGTTTAATTCACATTCTTATGTTATAAAACCATTTACACTGTTTACAAATCTTGAATCTTGCAGGTGCATGTCGGCAGCAGGTCATATCAGCTGTTGCTAATTAAAGCTAATTCTTTGAGTAACTGCAGCCGGAGTCTGTACTCAGCAAAAGAAGCATCACTCTGTAACACCATGCAGCCCCAACAACCCCAACAGAGTGAGCCGTCTTCTCTCTAGCTGATCGCTTTATATCAATTTCAGGCAACTTTTATTCTTATATTAATAATTTAAACTTATCCATTTTATAGTTTTAGCTCATAAGAAATACGATGTGCTAAATATAAAACCCTCATTTTAATGTCATATTTAATCAACATGTAGGTAAATAAAAGAATCAGATCGGGCTCGGTTTCAACAAATAGGAAATATTAAAGGATCTGATCTGGGCCAATTTAGTTTTATTTGGATTGATTCTTGTTTGTTCTCTACTTTTACAACTGTTATTCTACGTTGTCATTTGCTTGAACACTTTTGTCCGTACAGAATTTGCCTTTTCAAAACAATTCACACAAGACCTAAAAAATGCTTCAAGCAGCAATTACGATGCATATTTACGTTTATAGTTGTGGCACGCTCTAAGGTGACGAAGTTAGGAGTGCCAAAATTCCCTCGAAAGGAGGTGGGTTGGGGTGGTAGATGGGTCAAACAAACGCAGGACTTTAACCCAGGAGATAGGAATTTGTGTCCCTTTTGAAAATAAAAGTGTCAGTCGTTTTTTTAACAAATAAAAAAAAGTAACATAATGTAACAGATGTACTGATTTTAACCCAAATCAAAATCTTTTTCTAAACTTAACTAAGTAGCTTTGGTGCCTTAACATAACTAAGTAGTTTTTGTTCCTCCCTGGTTTAGATATGAGGACAAAAATGCTCATGTGGGTCTTAGTTTCTGCCACCACTAGGGGCGCTAATTTATGAAACGCTCCCATGGGCCGTATTAGAGTAAAAAAAAATTGACCAATCGTCGTATGGTTTGGGGGACTTTTTGGTTCACACACAAGCCTAAATGAAAGTCGCTGGCCAAAATGACGCATTTTGTTTGCAAAATACTCTAACATTAAAAACATGCCACAAAAACAAATATTTCCATCAAACAAAACGACTTTTGGTCAAATTAATATATTCTTTTAATCAATCATTACACAATGGACAACAGAATAGAGAATACAGCTCTCAATTTATTTGTGCTATACGCCTGTGCCATATGTTGATACTTTACATAGTTATAGTATGAGCCAATAAATGTCAAGCAAGCATATCACTGCATGAATTGTATTATTTTTCTCCAAAGATGATTTTGCTGAAGATAACAAACCCTGCTACACTCTGCAATTTTCTACACTTTTTTGAGATGCTCTGTAAAAAATACTATCATAATTGAGACAGTTTCTAAGGACGTATTCTTCATTAATTTTATTCTCGTGTGCAGGTCTTTCCGTGCCCATGAACTGTCATTGACATGTAAGACATAGTAAGCACCCACCTAGACAAATTCCGACATTCATTATGGTACAGTTTTTTTTTTTTTTTACAGCATTCTTTCTTTACCAAAGAATCAACATGATATGGAAATACTCTAAAGACACAAAATATGTTGTTGTACTGCATCAGATTTTTCCATGTCATTCTTTCTGGCAGGAGCCTGGGAGTATGCCCATCCGGTCTACATGTGTTTCGTGGATTTGGAGAAGGCGTATGACCAGGTCCCCCGGGAGATACTGTGGGAGGTGCCTGCAGGAGTACGGGGTGAGGGGGTCTCTTCTCAGGGCCATCCAATCTCTGTATGACCAAAGTGAGAGCTGTGTCCGGGTTCTCGGCAGTAAGTCGGACTCGTTTCAGGTGAGAGTTGGCCTCCGCCAGGGATGCGCTTTGTCACCAATCCTGTTTGTAGTATTTATGGACAGGATATCAAGGCGTAGTTGGGGTGGGGAGGGCTTGCAGTTCGGCGGGCTCGGGATCTCATCGCTGCTTTTTGCAGATGATGTGGTCCTGATGGTATCATCGGCCTGTGACCTTCAGCACTCACTGGATCGGTTCGCAGCCGAGTGTGAAGCGGCTGGGATGAGGATCAGCACCTCTAAATCGGAGGCCATGGTTCTCAGCAGGAAACCGATGGAGTGCCTTCTCCAGGTAGGGAATGAGTCCTTACCCCAAGTGAAGGAGTTCAAATACCTTGGGGTCTTGTTCACGAGTGAGGGGACAATGGAGCGGGAGATTGGTCGGAGAATGGGCGCAGCGGGTGCAGTATTACATTCAACTTATCGCACGGTTGTGACGAAAAAAGA
Source organism: Sander vitreus (assembly GCF_031162955.1). Classification (NCBI taxonomy): domain Eukaryota; kingdom Metazoa; phylum Chordata; class Actinopteri; order Perciformes; family Percidae; genus Sander; species Sander vitreus. The sequence continues at coordinate 13,305,132 of NC_135876.1, forward strand.
GCTGAGCCAGAAGGCAAAGCTCTCGATCTACCGGTCAGTTTTCGTTCCTACCCTCACCTATGGTCATGAAGGCTGGGTCATGACCGAAAGAACGAGATCCAGGGTACAAGCGGCCGAAATGGGTTTCCTCAGGAGGGTGGCTGGTGTCTCCCTTAGAGATAGGGTGAGAAGTTCAGTCATCCGGAGTAGAGCCACTGCTCCTCCGCGTCGAAAGGAGCCAGTTGAGGTGGTTCGGGCATCTGGTAAGGATGCCCCCTGGGCGCCTCCCTAGGGAGGTGTTCCAGGCACGTCCAGCTGGGAGGAGGCCTCGGGGGAGACCCAGGACTAGGTGGAGGGATTATATCTCCAACCTGGCCTGGGAATGCCTCGGGATCCCCCAGTCGGAGCTGGTTAATGTGGCTCGGGAAAGGGAAGTTTGGGGTCCACTGATGGAGCTCCTCCCCCCGCGACCCGACACCGGATAAGCGGACGAAGATGGGTGGATGGATGGATTCTTTCTGGCTGGACCGCAAAAGTATATGGCTGCTAGGTTTTGACTATAGTGTAGGACTGATTGCTGATTGAAGAGTTGGTCAAAGCTTCACACAAGTGGTTCATTAAAAATTCATATGCAAGTAATTCCTATCAGCTGTGAAGAGATGTTTTCCTTTTGTTTAACACAGTGAATCCAATAAAGTTTCAGGTATTTATATGAGATCTGTGTTATCTGTAAAAGACACTTAAAAGTGTTAACACATTTACAAGAGAAGACTTCTACAAAGAAGGTGTTGACGAAAATGTAAGTGGATCTCAGTTTCATTAAACGTGTCTTAGCAATCGAGAAAAATGATATTGTGATTATGTAATTGTAAATTACATAATGTAAATACATAATTGTAAATTACATAAGCAAACGTAAATTACACAGGCATATTGGGGCATAAACTGTTTGGGTGTGGCCTGTGTTGAGCTGCAAGTTTTGAGTTAAGAGAAATCAATGATGACCATAATGTGTCTGCAACAAAACAATGATGTGCTGCAGCCAAAAGTGAAAAATAATGAACAATATCAACCTTGCTTTTTCTACAGTAGAAAAGCTTCATTCGGCATCAGTTTGTTGTGTGCTTCACTGATGCCACATTGTAGATGTGTTTGCTGCTCATCAAGACAAACGTCAAGTATTAGGGTCACAAAACTTACCAGCTGAGAAGGAGGAGGCTAAGACTGATTATATACTTTCTCTGTCTCTGTTCATATTGCAGCTTCAATGAAGATGTATTGATTTTGACTGGGGACTCTCTATCTCTCTATCTAAATCTATTCAAACTTTCTTTAGTTGCCAGATGGTACCAGCACTTTCTAAATGATCATGAATATAATGATTTATAGATAGGATATTTTAATTAACACTTTAACGACAAAATACCAGATTCTAAACCAGCTAAAGCTATGGAAATCAAAGTGGCAGCTCTCCATCCTTAATTAAAGCACTGCATGTAGGACTTCAGCTTGTGCATTTCTGCATGCAGAGTCTGCAGTCGCTGACAGTAATAGCTTCACAGAGCAGAGTCTATCTCAGAGTGTATGGACAGAGTGATTTAGCCTAACCATGATCATTTTATCACTAGGCCAATTATGTGGTAATGAGGAGCTACATCATAGATAACCACACACTCAGATAGCACAAAAGCACCTGAGCATGTCTATGTGCACGCACACACACAGCCAATAGCTGTGAAATGCTGGATACTGAAGCATGGACATTACCATGGCATGATAAATGACTGTTTTTCCCTTTCTCAACATTGCAATATGTTTTAATACAGTCTTGCACTGCACCTTTTCCTGCCCCTGCTGCCTTATGAGGAATCTCTTTTTCTTTATTAAAAACCATTAATTATTCTCGACACATCTAATGGGTATAAATGATTTGTGAGGGAAACATTACAATCGCAGCCTTATTAATCATTATTGAAAAAGAGGGAGTCAGCTAATCTATTATGGTAAAAACAAATTATTATTTTTAAATGGGCTTTAGTGGATTATTTCACACCAGCAAACACAGGTCCAAGCTTTATGTCTGAATTATAGCTAAATTCACATTATTCACAAAGGACATTGGGAATAGTGCATCTTATTGCTCAATTTTATTCAGAATGTCACTCTGAATGCTTGCAGAAAGTAATTTAAAGATACCTCGATGCATTGAAAGTTATTCATTTGAAACATGTTGTACCTAAAGCACACATGTAGGGACATAAATGGCTTAAGCACAATTTATGTGATGAATAAAGGTGAATATGGTGAATGGTTGGTAACTTACTAAGTTGCAGGGTTACAATGGTGCTCTCAGTCAACACAGTTTACTTTCCTTTAATCACATTGCACACTGCATTGTGGGAATATGTTCAAATAAGAGTTAAAAGTAAAAAAGTCCCAAGTTCACAGTCATATATCACCAAACAAAACAAATGAAATGAGAGTTGAATAATGATCCTCGAGGAGTTTAAGATATGCAATAAGCCTAAGTTCTGTCAATGTGAAGGTAAAACCTCGTTCAGATACAAGCAGTCTGACGTGATTAATTGTGTTTTGGTTTTATTAGATTTACAATATAGTTCTTGTCTGATTACTGTAGACTCAAAATGATAGTCATCATTTTGAAATATGGGCGAGAGCCACATTTCACAAAGTGCACTTCCAACTTTTCTGGCAGTAAGGAGTTGAAAATTATTTTTGTTTCTGAGAAAGATAGAAGAGTAGAGAACAAAATGCATTTATGAAGTATATGAATCCAAACTCAGGCATATTTTTCCTGTGGGAGAATACTGTATGGTCTTTTCAAATCAATGCAGATGGCAAGGTCAATTAAGTTATGTGTGGTTTCTTCTAATTTGCGATTGGCCAGTGGCAAGTGTGTTTTGATTTGTTTTTGTTTTGTTAATCACACAGTGGAAAAACTTGAAGGCTGTGTAAGGGAATGATATAATAGAAATGAGAAAGACAAAAACAAAACAAAACTTGAGAGTCTACAGAAATGCTAGCAGCTCTGTAAGGCTGTACTTATAGACATAACAGTGCTTTGGGCTAAATTCTAATGTCAGCATGCCAACATGCTCACAAAGACAATACTAAAATGCTGATGTTAAGCAGGTTGTAGCGTCGCCACCCCATATAAAAGGCAAATGAGGTGGCTTGGCACCAGGAAACTTTGAAAAAGATGTTGACGAACCAAGTCGATAAGAAGCAGTAGTGCAAAAAAAATGTTTTCTGAAACAAATAGCAAAAATCAAACCCAGGAAATTCAATAAAACTAAATTAAACTGGAGCAAAAAACAAACAAACATGTACACCAAATATTATAGAATGTGATTTATTGCAGAACTCTCTTACCTATTTTTCTACATATTAACAGGGCCCAGCCCCTCCCTGCTAAGAGGACATAATTAGGCAAACCTGTTTCCTTGATTGGTCCATTTCAGAAAGCAGGTTTAGTGAAAACTCTGAGTTTGTTAACCCTGAGATGAGGGAAACTCTGGGTTTTCTGTTTCAGAAAGAGAGGTTAATCAAACCTGAGAGAGAGGGGTAACTCCAGCCCGTTTCAGAAAGAGAGGTAACTTAACCTCAGAGTCAGTTACTATGGTAACTGAGCCTGTGAACCTAACCTGGTCGGGAGCAGGTTTTCTTCAAGAAACCTCGAGTTTCTCTCAGTCTCCTCCCTCTGACACAGCACTCTTTCATTTCCTCATTCATTCAGTCTGTATCAGGCGCATTTTAGCGCAGTTTGTTATCAGCATGAATAAAAAAAAACAGTGTTGGTTTATTAACTATGTTAGGCAGACTATAAAACGTTTGTGTTCCGAACATGGCATTTCCTTTTGTCTATGATCCTGTTGATGAAGAAGCTGTATGACTTCGCTGGGAGTTAAACATACGTCGGTAGATGATATTGAGGCCCCGACTAGATGCATTTTCATTTCCAGATAACTTCCTATTTGAGCTGTATCGTTTTTCTTCCCAGTCTATCAGGTATGTAGACTACATAACCTTATCCGTCCTCATATCACTAACGTCACCCATCGTGGACATGCTCTACATCCCAGCACATTATTTGTGTAGCATTATGTTTTTTTGTAAACGGCAAACAACATTGTTGATGCGGAACATTTTAGTAAAGCCACTGTAGCAAAGCGCCGTCAGAAATGTGTGCCTCGCGTGTGAGTTCCCTGGACACAAACCAGTAAGAGACATTAAAAAGAAATAAATGATTGTAAATCATAATTCTGTTAATGATGGTGCTGCGACATCAGAATGGGATTAGTAGTAGCTTAGTTTTTCTCCCGCAGGATTGCACCTAAGGTGTAGCCTACTACCATTCCAGTTTTCAACAGTAATATTATAGGTTATGATTAAATATGAAATTAATACACTATATTAGAGCTTACACATTGACTCGAGCAGCAATTTTCTCCCACACCAATTCTCTCTCTTTTGTAGCAGCCGCTGTGTTGTTGTTTTTTAACTAAATACATGTTCAAACTCGCTGTATGTGTGCATGAGTATTTCCGCTGACTAGTTTGTTTGTGGTTGTTACCATGGTGAATCGTAGTATCATGGCTCCATTCATGCTTCCTTTTTAATGTGGTGGTGCACGCGCTTAACTCCAAGTGAACCTACTCTGAGTTGATTGAACCAACTCAAATCAGCTGTTCTGGAACCAAAAACTCAGAGTTTCCCATCTCAGGGTAAATCAACTCACAGATCAGGGTTAGATTTAGAGTTTGTTAAACTTCCTTCCTGAAACGGAACCCTGCTGAGCTGATCCACCCCGACATCCCTGGCAAAACAACAACAAAGAAAAACACACACACACAGACACACACACACAGGCACACACACACAAACACAGGCACGCGATCGGGCGAACTTCTTCCCACAGATCATAATGATAAATAAACTGAAACATCGGACTGAAAATTAACAATTAAGCAGACACAAAAACACTGTTAATGTAGGGGAACAGGACCTAGTGTAGAGGGAGGAAGGAAACCATTTTTACACAGGTATAATGTTCACCATGCTCACCATCTTAATTTAGCATGTTGCAGCATGCTAACACATTTGCTAATAGGCATGTACAGCTGACGCTGATGAGAATGTCATTAGTTTTGCAGCTATTCAGTCCTAAACCAAAGTATGGGAATTGATTGAAATTGTGATCCAATGATGGTGCTATAGAGAAAGAGTCAGTACCAAAGACATTCAGGCTATCTAATCATTTGTATTTATTTTATGTTTATTTTTTTTGTAGGGACACGTATGCAGCATGAGCAAATGCACCATACTACATCATTTGTAAATCAAGTTAATTTGCAATGTTCATAAGATTGGCATTTAAATACATAAAACTCAACCAAAATATACATACAGCACAAAACACAAAACTCAAGTAAATACCATAAAACTCAATAACAAGCACCAAATCACTCATGATTGATGAGTCTGATGATGTCTGATCCCTGAAATTATTACAATTCATCCTAAGAGAGACGGGAATGTCTACACCACATTTTATGGCAATCCATCAAATAGTTGTCAAGATATAAGAAAAAACCCACAAATGTCAACCTCATGGTGGTGCTAGAGGAAAAATCAATGATCAAAGTGAGTAGGATTCATCCTCCTAGAACCATGAATGTCTGCACACAATTGTGTGCCAATCCAGCCAGTTGATGTTGATACATTTCACAGAAAACAAAGGATAAGTGAAAGGTTTAAACTGCTGGTGGTGCTAGATGAAAAGTCAGGGAATTTCCAAAGTCATTATGGTTCATCCTCTGGGCACCATGGATATCTGTCCAAAAATAAATTGCAATCCATCAGGTAGTTGTTGAGATATTTCAGTCAGTCAGGACCAAAGTGGTGAACTGCTGTTACTATTTACTGAATAGAAATTAAGAAAGAAGTTGAGGGTAAGGAAGTGGGAAAGTAAAAGGTGGTAGTGCACACACAGCCGGCTCCTTATCAATGCACTCCAGAGGATTTGATGGTTTTCAGATGCCACACACCCCCCCCCCCTTCTTATTATGATCATATTCAGAGCGCATTCACAGAGTGTTGATTGAAGGGAGTGAATCTGCTTCCAGCATCATTCAGAAAATTCATAGAGGCCCTCAACAGGGAAATGAGATGGATGATTTTCCCCCCGTCCTTTTTATGTATCCATGGAACACTTCACAGTAATATGCTCTCACTCTATTTTACCTTCCCTCTGTATTTGGCTTCAACTCTGAGACTATAGCATGGCCCCTTTTTCCATTTGGAAAGCTGGCGTCTGGAGATAAAGACACTGAAAACCAAAAAAGAAGAAGACAGGTTGCTGAGAATGATTCTGACTGCCTAGAGTGACTCTGGATCTAATGTGTGACCTTTGCTGGTGTTGGTGAGTCCCATGTCCATGGGATTACAAGCTCTGTTAAACACACTGCAGTTGAAGGAGAACATGACAAAAACAAAAAGATGACATTACAGAACCCAAACGATTCAAATTGCACACATGTCCCACAACAATCAAGTTTTTTATTCCGCCTCCCGCCCCCGACCCCCAGATACATACATTGCCCTTTGCCCAATTGTTTCAATTGCAGGGGAAAAGAAGGTGATTACAGGAATCTTTGCACTCTGCTATTGGCCGACAGAATTGAGTTTCAGCTAGCAGGACCAAGCTGTGAACAGTTGTTTACACACAGACGAGAGAGAGAGAGGTTAATTTCATCTGGCCTCGCTGAGAAACGAACCCAAAGAACGGCTATCACGTGTCGACGCTCCTTCTGCTCTCCTTCCCCATTGTACATGAGGTGGAGGTTATTTTTTCTCCTTTGATCATAGCCTGTTTTTCTTTAAACTCCTTTCTGTCATTGTTAGAGAAAGTCCTATTATCTGTGGCAATTGCATTCACTCCATTCCCTGCGGCAAAGGCAGCTGTAGATTAAGTGATCCGATTATCTGGGGATTCTCATTCAATATCTTCAAAATTTTGATGATTCAGCCTGTAAAAATGTTGCCATTGAACCAACAAATGACAGTTTGTTTATTTATGTATGTTTAAATGGGCCAAACATTCCTTTTAATTTTGTAGCATGAATCATTTTCTTGAGGCCACAGTACTGTATGTGTCACCTTTCATCAAATCTCATGTGAAATGAAACCTCTCAGGTTTCCCAATGTTGTGGGAAAGGGCTTATTGCGAAGGAGGCCACAGTTTGCAGCTGACATTTAGTCCAAACAGTAATGCTATCGAAATCTTGTTAAAATTCTTGTTAAGCAGTTTTGTTTGTGTGGGCAAAAAGCTTAGATGGGAATGATGGCCATATCTGAGCGAATAAACACACGCTAGGTACACAAGCACATGCAGACGAGTGAAAAGCTGTGACTGACAAAATGGCATTGGTGTCAATGTGATCACGAGAGGGCAAGCCCCATATGTGCACATAGCACACATACCCTGTAGACTGTGATGAAGATGAAGGAGAGGGAAAGAACTGGGAGCCAAATCTGCCTTCAGGGCACAATAACTCACTAGTAAGCTGCCACAGCAAGTCGCAAGATTGGGTCGGAATCATATTTTTTCCTCCCGACCATCATTTTTCCCCTGCCATGATTAGCATGATGTTGGAGCACTGAAACCAACTGCAGCCTTGCACTTATCCCCTTTCTCGCTGCCAATCTGAAGGCAGAGCGAGAGAAAGAGAAAAGCAGCGAGTGAGCGCAGAAGAAAAGAATAAAGGTAACGAGAAAGAGAAAGCAAATGAATGAAGCAGTGACTTCCTAATGATAGGACCACTTTATGTGATTGAATGGAGGAAAGAAAAACTGATGGTTTACCAAGAATTGAGCCACTAAAAGATATGAGAACTTTGTGTATGCACTTTGCTTCATACAGCCCAGTCTCATGGCAGTTTGTGAAATGGGGAATCGTGACCTGTGCACAAATCAATAAATCTAAATAACGTGACCCTTTCACGAACTGGCGTGAGACCGGGTTGCTTCATACCAACGTGCCAATCAATGTCATGTCTTTGTGTTTTATGAGGACAGCTGTACTTATCAAAGACCTGACATTAGAAGGAATAGTAAAGTCAAATATATCTACGATTTCAAACAACAAAGCCAGCTTCTGGAGGAAAAATAAGATCTGATGAACTCATCATTTTACAGTGAAACTGTAATATAAAAGATGTTCATTGAGTTTTTTTATTCTCAAATCTGTCAAAAAAGCTGTGGTTGTTAATCAACATTTATACTTGTCAGGTTCGGGAATTTAGAGTTCCCTCTACACCATGAATTATGAACTGTACATAAGTATAGCAAATCAAGGTAAAGCCTCTGAACACCCACACATGTGTTTTCAGTTATTCTGGCTGATTAGACCTGCTCAGGTTAATCAGCCATTAGATGTCAATGAGAATGTCCTAACAGGTGCCTCAGAGCTAACAGGAGGCTCAGGAAGATGTCAATCAAACATTCTATACCAGGGGTCTCCAACCTTTCTTCATATGAGGGCTACTTTAAAAAAAACTAAAGTGGCCAAGAGCTACTTGCATCACATCACTTATATTTATTTACGTAACACACATAAGCTGAATGAAGCTACAGTTTGTACATGTATGAAATTGCAATACTCAAAGCTTATGAAATCTTCACATCACGTCAGGGTTCATGACAATTTTACACTTCTTTTAGACTACATAGTTAGCTAGATCACTGAAAATATTACCATCAGGGTCCAAGAAAACAATACCACTTTACACTTCTATGGCCCACAAAGTTAAATACCTCACTTTAAATATCGTGGTAATTTTGTGTCTCAGTTTTCAAACCTATTGGCGAGCTACTGGAAACCTGCCCGCGAGCTACTTGTTGGAGACCCCTGGTCTATACACTCCCACACAGCCCTGGGAAGAGATCTAATCAGCCAGATTAACTGAATACACCTGTGTTGGTGTTCAGAGCCTTTAATGTAATGCCAGAGGCAGGCAGTTATTTTGGTAGACTGAATGTTCAGCAAATATCAGCAAGATATCACAATCACAAAACCAAAGTATACACACTCTTTCATATTGTATAGCAGAGCTGAGTGGCTTGACCGTCAATTTCATTGTGTGGCATCATTCAAATTTAGCCAATCACTTGTCAGCTTTGTAGATTCATGTTATATTTCAACGAGAATGTATTGACGTAAGTATTAAGAATTTAATAGAACATGTTTTTATTTAACTTATTCAGCAAGAAACAAAAAAAAGCTAGCTCAGGATTTTCTATAAATCTATTTATATTTGCTACTGCATGATATAACCCTTTGGAGCTGCTTCCTATAAGAAAGCAGTATTTTGTTTGGTCCTTTCCTCTGCTAATGGTTTTCATTTCAATTTAAATGTTGCAGTATGTTATGTTTCCCATTGAAATAAATGATGTACTCATGATCATGTCCAAACTGGATTAGCTGGAATGGAAAAAGTAAATTTCAATTTTGTCTTGAATTATTTTTTATGAGCTCCTATCAACCCTAATGAGTACACTCTGAACAACACCACAACAGAATGTAGTCGGACTGGTGGAAGGCTGGCAATCAGCGTGCCAGTGTCTTATGAGAGCAGATGGACCACAGTGCCACAGTAACTAATCAGACCAAATGTAATTCATGATTTCTGCCTTTTAACTTTTGGCATATGCTTCATAAGTCTGAACTATTCAAAGTTTGGCAGGCTGTGAACACAAAGGTCCCACCACAGTGTCAGACGCAGGAAGTTTAACATTTGTTCTCTAAGATGGAACTTTCATAAAAGGCTGGATCTGAGTAGTTTACATGTCAGACCATATGGATACTACTCAAAGCAGAAGGTTTGATTCTGATTCTTTCTTTTTTTATCTTCTAAAGGAATAGTTTGACATTTGGAAATACACTCAGCATAAAGAGTGGAACAGGTAGACCCAAACGCAGGAGACTGCAGGCAAAAGGAACTTGGAACAACGAGAAGAAGAAATAACTTGTGTGTGGCTTCCCTCCATTGCCACACACATGGAGCTCCCAGCTGAGCAGAGCAGCGGAGGTCCGAGGCAGACCCCGGCTGCTTTGAGTTTCGTGCACTGGCGCCACAGAGGGGAGCCAAACACCATTCATCTAAACAATAGTTTCGCATTGCCAGACCTTCCTTCACAGCGCAGCAGAGGAGGGTCTGGCTAGTCCACATAGCATTCCAGGATGGGATTAAAATGCCAACACAAAGAAAGCAGAAGGTAGCGGTAACGGGCAAAAAGAGAGTGATCCGGCGGAATTTCCGGAGGTACCGGAGTAATCCTGGAAGTGGAACGTTTTTGGATATAGACAAACAACAAACTAAACAAATTGACACAGAGCTGGTTTTAAATCGGCAAAGTAGCCCTTTAAGTGGCAGCCATGATAACAGCTGGTCAAATTCTCTAAATGATAAGGAAAGGTGCTTCAATGCTTCCTTTATTATCTCTTTTAGCATAGGATACACTGGACCAACCTTTACAAAAGGAAAGAAGATAATTACATCCCACAATTCCTTGCAGCAGCCTCATTTAAAGCGACACAACACTATTCGGCCATTTCTAATCATGATATTAAGGTGTGGGATTCGGATAGCGTCAGAGCTGATCTGCGCAACAGTAGTACAATATAAACTATTATCTGGCTTAAAACGTCTCATATCCCCTTTCCTTGAAAGACAGGACATTTCACTCTCCTTCCACCAGTCCCTGTAGGCTATGTTGCTTTTGTTTTGTAGTGTAGTGAGTTTTTTATTTTTTTTTTACGATTTACCTAAGTGATTAGGGAGGTTGCTTTCAGTAGTTGTAAATATTTCCATGCGTGTAGTAATTTAACTGCAGCAAATATTGTGGGACTTTTAAGCAGCAAAACTAAAAACTGTAGTTATAAATTTGACAGAGGAAACAGAACTTTTAGCTACTAAAAATGATGAATAAGTTACGCTGCTTACTGTGGTTCCTTGTGCGTAACTGGGCACAGCAGTTATATTTACATTTTAGAAAAGGTAAATATTTTTCTCACTAATGATTGTTATTATTTCACCCTCCTGCAACCATCTAACCGATAAAACTGCAATCTGTGCATCACTAATATGTGCAGTAGGTTTGTAGGCCTAACACTTTATACTTATCTTACATACATTTCTAACAGTACAATCACAATAAATGGGATTTATGTGGACATATGAGTGGACAGGAGGCGAGCGTGAGCAACCAATAATAATAAACTGTATTCATAAAACCTTTCATACAAGAAATACATCTTTCCCTGACTTCATGATGTTTTTCCTTTAAAAGTGGTTAGGGAAAGACATATGCGTAAAATCTTTTTGACTATTTGACCGCATACAAACTAATCTGACGATGAGATGAAGCCCAGGTGAGGGGAATGGCAGCGAAAAGCTCTGGCAACAGGGAAAGACTAATGAGGCTGATTCGGAGCGGGTGTGTAAGGCGCAGCACATCAACACAGGAGGAAAGACAGCAAACAGAAAAAACAAAAACCCAGAACTCAGTCCAGTCTTCACAAAAAGACTGAGGGCATGTGGACACAGAGCCAGATTGTGACACACTCATTTACTTTCTTAGATGAAAAGACTGATACCACTTTCACGTAAACATGAATCTACCGTTTTAGGAGCTGGTTAGCTGGTTTTCCGCTAGATTTGGCAACTTTAAGACCCGTTAGGGACCGTTCGGTATTTATGGAATGGACCACCGGAGGAAAATAGGGGAGGGTCATGTCTTTTTATTCTTTGTCGATGGGAGGGGCATCCAGTTTTATTTAGTCTAGGGGGGAGGGTCACCCAACTTTTGTATTCATAAGAACAGTAAAATTTCAAAGTGGCTTGTTTGGTGCATATTTATCCATGTAGCTCCATGTAGCTCTCTCAGTCTCGGCCCCTATTGCTAGCAGATGGGTCCCTCCCTGTTTAGTCAGCCAGACAATTTGAGCTGTAGCTTTAGAGACCGTGGGATTTCCCAAACTGAATAAATCCCGCTTGCATATATAAACACAAAACTGCTTTGCTAGCTCCATCGTGTTGTAACTAAGACATCTGCTGAACACCTAACTTTATTCATTAGCATGATTGCCGTACTGTTTAGTTAAAAAACAAAACACTGTACGAAAACATACCAGACGCAAGCTTTTATTTTGAAAAGTTGACGCTCGCAGACTGTACCAGCAGGGAGGGCATGCATGAGGCGGCATCCATACCCGACTCAAATATCCTTTCGGTCCCGGTGATTATTTGTGAAATTGTGCAAACGACAGCCTTTTCAAGGCATTTGAGAAGGAAGGAGTGGTAGCATGCAAGCCCTCAAATTGACACTTTTGGATAAATTGACTTGAATTGAATTTGTTATTTCCCAGTGTCCTTTGTTGAATGGTCTCAATGTTTTATTGTTTTATTTCATATGAATACTAGTTTACTAGATGAGTAACTTAGTATTTGAAGTAATGCAATAATGCAGGAAGTGTGCATTTAGTTTCCATGCTTATTGTGTTTCCACAACTATGTTAGTGAGTAAATCTACTGAAATCGCCAACACACAATAACAGAGGAGTGTGATGCGTAAGATGAGAATGCAGAGATTTTATCACATAAGTCATGGCTGTAAAAAAAAAAAAATGGCTATCTGTATATCTTTGCCAAGCGCAAACCAGTACAGAATGCATCAATACATTATTGGGGATGGTCATCCCTTTTTTCCATATCATTTTGGAGGGTCATCCAAAATATATTGCTGGTTAAGGGAGGGTCAGGTCTGTTTTGATTAAAGATCCCAAAACTCCTCCGATGGCCCCTGAAATAAATAACGAACTGTCCCTTAGTGACGGGTTTTTTTCTTTCAAAAAAGACTTTTTGGGTAGAAATTAACTCCTCTTCCTTGAAGAGAGTTGCTAATATATTTCATGTGGCTGTGGTTCTCTGGACTGACAAACCCTAACCCTCACTGAGCGGAGGACTCCGAGTTTTTTTCAAAATACACAGAACTTGACTTTATCCCAGCGTCTCCCTATTCATGATACTTAAGTTCCACTGTCTTTACAGCAGCCTACATAAAATACCTGAAATTAGAGGCAGATTAAGATGCATATTGATATTGATGAGATGAAAGCTGAAGCGTGATTTATGCTTTTGCATTAAAGGTGCTCTAAGCGATGTCACGCATTTTTTATGTGACACAAATATTTAGGTTATGATGTGACAGATATGCAAATTAGCGTATGGCGTAATCTAGCAACTTTTTGATCAGGCCTTAGCTACTTTCCATTTAAAGTAGTTGGCAACACTGAGCTAGCTTTGGTGCATTTGAAGATAACAATTCTGTCTACCACCACATCTAAAGCTCACTAAATAACACTTTTGTCTTTGTATAATAAATACAAAAACCAGTGTAAAAATTACATTGTTGTCAGCCGGACTGGCTGTTTTCTCTCCTATCAGTCTATATAATAATAAACTGTATTCATAAAACCTTTCATACAAGAAATACATCTTTCCCTGACTTCATGATGTTTTTCCTTTAAAAGTGGTTAGGGAAAGACATATGCGTAAAATCTTTTTGTCTTATCTTATCTTTTGATATTGATGAGATGAAAGCTGAAGCGTGATTTATGCTTTTGCATTAAAGGTGCTCTAAGCGATGTCACGCATTTTTTAGGCTAAATTTTTTTGTCACATACAGCAAATATCCCCTCACTATCCGCGAGCTGCCTGTCCCCTGAACACACTGCAAAAAAAAAAAAAAAGTGGTCTCTGTAGACAGCCCAGGCTCCACAAACGGCAACAAAAACAAACTGTGCCAACCTGCACCACCAAACATAACAAACAGTCTTCCAGCGTTCCAGCCAATAACCGACAAGAAGGATTTGGGGGTGGGGGTTGGGGGGTTAGTGCGCGGAAGCACAGAAGGGAGGGAGAGGGGACGGGATGAGGAGGAGGGAGGGGCGAGCTAGCCTCATTTTGTTTGAAAATACTTTGAACATCAACAAGAAGTGCCATCACCCAACATCGCTTAGAGCACCTTTAAATCTACGCCGTGGCTATGTACGTACCATGGAGACATGGAACCTACGCCGTAACCTGACGTGCACCTCTCGAAAAATGTAACTACATGTTGCAGCGAAGCACGTCTCTTGGCTACGGAAAGCCCTTACTTATTTCCTGGTTCTCCTTCTCCATAAACAACATGAAATCAAGGAGAGGGTTAACTTTTCCTGCTACAGATTTCCCACCATGGTCAGAAAGCACAGGGGACACTTTGTTTCACACACTCCCCACGCACACACACATGCTGGCCCTGCTATTCTCCTAAATAGATCGACACACACAAATATTTAGGTTATGATGTGACAGATATGCAAATTAGCGTATGGCGTAATCTAGCAACTTTTTGATCAGGCCTTAGCTACTTTCCATTTAAAGTAGTTGGCAACACTGAGCTAGCTTTGGTGCATTTGAAGATAACAATTCTGTCTACCACCACATCTAAAGCTCACTAAATAACACTTTTGTCTTTGTATAATAAATACAAAAACCAGTGTAAAAATTACATTGTTGTCAGCCGGACTGGCTGTTTTCTCTCCTATCAGTCTTCATGCTAAGCTAAGCTAACTGACTCCTGGCGGTAGCTTCATATTGAATGTATTGAATATACAACTATGAGAGAGGGTTCAACCATATCATCCAACTCTCAGCAAGAAACTGAATATGCATATTCCCCAGAAATGTTTATATATTCTTTAAAAATGAAAATCATGATATCAGAGGCTGAGCCCTTTTTTACAATTATTATTAATTGCACGCAAGTTGTTTATGACATATTTCCTGTACAGATCTATAGGGAGTCTGGCTCTACCAAACTGATCTGCTAAAATTTAAGATTTAAAAACCACTGCCTTAGTACCTCTCACGGAAATGGCTACACCTGCCAGTATGTGACTTCCGCAACAGGGTAGGCCTAATACTCATTTACTTAGTCCTGCTTTCAGTCTTTTTTCCCCCTTATATTCAATAGACAAGGCAAGACAGCCGTGCAGAGCTCTGGCAGGCATAAAGGCTCTCCATAGTGCAATGTAATGGTTGTACTTTCTACCTTCATCAAGGGGGATGTTACATAGCCTCTCTAACTGAACTACTTTAATTAATGCAGTGGGAACATTTGGGGATGGAGAAGATTTTTAAATGCTTAATAATTCAAAGAGTACAAGCTGTAACATGTTCTGGTTTAGTTCAAATAGTCTTCCTGGCCTTGGATTTAATATTCGCTCAGAAATCACCCAGACTGTAGAGGAGGAATGTTTTTTGTTACCTCAGCTGTGTGCACTTTTTGACCAATGTGCTTTTGTTGGTGTTTCAGTCATGGCCAATCCCCCCCTCCTCTCTCAGGTACAACGTGGACTAGAAGAAATGTGTACCGTAATGAGATCATTATTCTCTGTTATTCAGTCTGAGTTGCTCTCTGGTTCTCTGCCAAGATAAATTAGAAGAGAAAAAGGGATGGTGAATATATTGCACATTTAATCTAATTGGTGTCACTTTTCTCCCTCCATTATGGTACTTTAATAGCCCTATCTGTCTCCATGTGGCTTCGCTGTGTTTAGGGTCAGTGGTCAGGGCCTAATCTTTCTGCTCAGATCACATTAACAAACCACAGATCCTCAACACGGACATAAAAAAAAAGCTATTTCAAAGAAGAGCAACAACAATATTGTATCACTTCAATTTGCATAATTAAAAAGTAACAGTCGGCCTCTTATCTATGACTCTACGTTTTAGTTTTGATACAAGCTCGGAACAGATGGGTCTCTTTTAATGCTGAAGAGGAACACTTGACGTTCTCTCACAGTCATCTTCGAGAGGGAACTCTAGGAGATCTGAATGGTTGAGGGGAGCCCTTTGAACGTTTGCTTTAGCTTTAGCGTTGCTACTGAAACGAAGCTGGGCTGTCTGACACTAGTCTGGGATTTTTTTAAAGAGGCTATTAGTGCCTCCCCACCAGCAAAAGAGGAACATTAGTTATCCTGCAATCTTTGTAGAGGAAAGCGTACAGGCCCCAGGCAGTGTTTGGATTGGGGCTGCATCAGTGCTCCTGTGCTCTGAAATCTATTATGCACTCTAATCCCTCCAACCTGCACCCCCAACAGGTCTTTGAGACATGAGTAGACTGGGCGTCCGTCCCAAGCCAGCATTTAGACTCTACTCTCTTTCTCTCCTACTCCCTCTCTCTCTCTTTGTGTCAGTTCAACGTGTAATACAGGATCATCAGCCGGCTGTGAGGTTTCACTGTAAAATGATTTAGATACTCTGAGGTGCCAAAGGAAGTGTCCCTGTAGGCTTGGTAGGAAGAGGCATACAGTATGGATTGGCTGAAAGGCAGAGGCGGAAAGGAGATTTGCAGTGATGTCACACAGGAAGTCATCTGTGAGTCATGTTCACCGACATTGTCAAAGCTCATCGTGAGCAGTTCCAAGTAAGAAAGAGAGGTCGCTATAATTTTCTTTTGTAAATCATTGGGAGGAGGAAAAGAAATATCAGTGTACTCCAATTGAATAAACAAAGGCACATTATACATATTTAATAGCATGCATAATTGATCGTTTTCGCTCGCAGGGAGTCCTTTGCAGTATACGCTGAGCACTGAAGACATAAAAATAAAACATGAAGTGTGAAAGTCATTAAAACAGTTTTGCAGAAGTAGTGGTACTGACTCTCACTTGTCAGTTGCATTCACTCCCAGCCTCCTCCAGTGTTGGCACAGGTGCCAGTGGCTAATTGGCCAGTAATTAATCACATCCACTGTGAACTGAATGACCAATTAGGGGAGCCCTCTGTAAATGGGAGTGCGGTTCACTTCCCGGGTCCATCAACGAAATGTCTCAGACCACAGAGAAACATCAGGTGGAGTTATGACAGACTGTGGCTCGTTCTGTTGTGGAAAATACTGTGCTTGTGGTACGAGAAGTAGCAGAATGAGAGTAGACAGCACCAGGCTTGCTCAGATGGAACATCATATCATACTCTGAGGATTTTAAACAATGAAAAGCACTTATTTTGGTTAAACATAAAATGTTCACACAAAGGCATACCAATGGACAGCCATTTACAGTTTAATTAGGGCCAAAACACTTGCCAAGAAACTGGATATGAATATTATAACAATATTTCCTAAAGGTCATTAAAACTTCATATGGGTATATCACAACTTGGATCTTATTTTGTAGTTTTGGCCATCAATCCAGAAATAATAATAACACTTTACACACCAAGTTAATGACGTGTGGGAATGTGTCGATGTTGCTAAAAAGATGTCAGACAGAGAAAGAAACATAGGCAGATTGGTTGTAAAAAAACAACATAATAATAATAAAAAACTAAGTTAGCCAAACTTATTTGGAAGAGAATGCAAAGAAGATCCATCCATCCTTTAATTCATCAGAAATTATTATTATTATATAAACTAAATACAGAGATGGACTGGATGAGGAGAATGTGTGTGTTTTGCTTAATTTTTTCGACTATCCCAGTCGTAGATTGGGTACCAGGCAGCTGCAGATTGAGCGGCTGTGGTGTCGCTGCCTCTGCGGCCAGTTAAAGCAAGGTGGAGGTGATTCATCAAGGGCTCTGTGGGGCTATCTGTGGAACAGACTGACAAATGTCTCCCTCTTTTGTCATAAGGACAAACGTCTCACAACGCTGGCGATTAATGTCCATTTTACGACACATTTATTTGTCACCCAGGTATTTATCCCTGCAGTGTCTTGCACTGTATTACCATGGCTGACAAGACCAGGAGCCATTTCCAGGCCGTCCTCCAAAGAGGGCAGTCCATGAGGGACTGTCCTGGACAGAATTTTGATGCTGCTGCCTCCACTCCCCCCTCCTGTGTCTGGGGTGGGAGGGGGAAACATCAAAGATGAAGATGAAAATGCTGCCCAAAGACTTCATTCACATTCATGCATTCATGCATTCAACAAAAGCAAGGAAGGGGAGGGGAGGAAGCAGGAGAAGGAGGAAAGAGAAAAAGGTGGAGAGGGTGCAACATGTTGTTTAAACATTCATTCTCTGACTTGATCACGTGGGATGAAATCAGAGTGTAGAACAAAGCGCTGATGGTGCCCTTGCCCTGACAAAGGAGAGAGGAGTGGGGGCTGCGTGTCAATGATGAAATCCTTGTTGTTTGCCCTGCATTATGAACAGGTTGTAGTCGGGATACGCCACTGTAGGAGCACACACCCATGTGGATCTGATTGCTTCGTTGTCAATCTATCCATCTCGTCGCAACTGTGGTGATTGCTCCAAATACCATTTGGTAAATATGACGGAGGTGCCATTAGACAAGGTCAGGGCCACTAAGCTTGTTATCTCATCACATGGGTGTAGTGTTTTCGGTGTGGAGAGTCCCTGGCCCCTTCACCTGCTAAAGGAAAGATAACAATTTATTTTCAAGAGGGCCCCCGCTTCTGAGGAGATGTTATATGTTATGTATCATAATCACATTACACATAAAACATTGTGTATTGTACCACTAGTCCAATTTTTGGCTGCAGTTTATTCTTCATATTTTGTGCAAATACTTTGCCTCTGTAAATGTCACCCTGGCAGTTTTGATATCATTACCGTTTTGCCTCCATCTGCAAAACAGACCATCCTGCTGCTTCTGTTTTGTGTGAGAGGCAGAAAAAAAGACGTGCACAAACAAAAACAGGTGTGCGTGCGTGCGTGCGTGCGTGCATGTGTGTGCTTGTGTAACAAAGAAAATGAGACAGGACAAAGGATAGAAAGTAACTTAATCTCATACTTAACCCTTGTAGTGACTTCGGGTCACATTGACCCATTTTACATTTTTGTTTTATATCAGAAAATATGGGACGTAGACATAAGCGCTGAAAAAGTGTAGAAGAAAAATTTAAAAAATTAAAAACGTTGGAAAAAGCAAAAACAAACTGTGAAAAAAGGTGTCAAAAACGGTTGAAGGTTGAAAGGAAGACAACACAAGGACATCAAGCCTTCCTCACTTTTCACTCTCTTTCCTTGTGTAAGACGCACAAAGACAGATGAGGGTGAAACTGAAGGTAAAGCTGGAACTCCAAAGAACTTGCCCTCTGGAGATGAATTTGCACACACCAATACAGAGTCACTTGTTGGTAATGAGGGAGTCAAATCAGAATCAATTATGAATGTTCCATCAGGAGGCTTGGGGGTTATATCAAGGGAGCCAGGTATTAGACAGTAATGAGAAATGGAACACAGAGAAGTATGGCCCTGCAGGCTCTGAAGTCTCCCGGCAGCATGTGATTCAGTGGTTTAAATACATTTGCATTCATTCAATTCGCAAGAAGGCCATATTTTATTGAAGTGAAATAGCTTCCTTCATGTGCCCCCAACAATCATGCCGGTAGACAAAGCCTTTGATTCTTGGTTAGATGAAAACCGCCTCTTTTATGACCGATATGGACTGACACAATTGTACCGCAAGTCCGGTGTGTGTGTGTGTGTGTGTGTGTGTGTGTGTGTGCGCGTGTGCGCGTGTGCGTGTGTAAAAGAAGAAAGAGAGAGTGCGTTAGTTCAGGCTTTACTGATCCCAGCCAGTCAACTTCTTCTCCGCTAGCCAGAGCCTCGTTTGCTCCAGCCTGATGATTGATTCTAGTTTGGGGCCATGCCTATGGGCCTTATTAAATCAAAATGTAAACTCACTCCTAAAACAAATTGCAGGGAAAATGCCAGTAGCCAGCTCCCCCTTAGGGGTGGACCTGGATAACTCTGACAAGTTAAGAACCCAATGAGCTTTCCAGAGCTCTCCTCACCTGCTCACACAGCTTGGCTATATTTCCTCGGAATAACGGAGAAATTGAGGATGTCTTCCTCTCTCTCTTTTTGTCTGTCTTTATAATTCATTGTACTGTGTAATGGATCATTCCATTACATCCAAATTAAAAACTAAAAGGGAAATCATAACGATGCCTAGAAGGGCACTTGGAGAGCATAGACCTTCGCCAAGGAATGTTCTATCTCACAAGTGTGAATTCAGGAACTCATTTTTACAATTATTTCGACACCACGTGAATGCAACACAAATCCCCTATATTAACGAAAGTGAAAAAAAAACAAAAAAACTTGTGTATCCACCCTTTGATTCCATAATCCTGCTGACGGACAAACAAACCAACAAACAGACAAACTGAACTGGAAACATTTCTCCTCCTCCTTGGCGGTGGTAAAATTAATTTGATGCTTTGCAAGAGGGTGTCGCGTTGCGTTGTGGCGAAAGTTTCCAGGTTCTGCAGTCTTGTCCGACAATACTGTTTTTCGTGGGAGCACTCTGGCGATAGTGCCACTTTGCCAGACCTGTTTCAATTACAGTGGCCTCGCCACAAAACATACATACATTCTTGTCATAAAGAGGATTACCTCCAAACTGAAAAACACCAATATCTAAATCCAGTCAAATCATGATATTCTATCATATTTCTATATTGGTGGATGGATGTCAAGAAATGCTATGCAGGCATTCATGATCCCCAGAGAATAAACCCTTCTGACTTAAGTGACCCTCTGAATTGTGCCCATAGCGCCAGCAGCAGGATGACATTTTTGGGTTTTAATGAAATGTTTTAAGGATGGATTGACATGTAATGTCTCCCATTGAAGCAGCCTCCCAGGACCAGCAAAGTGCAGATTTGGCAACATTTGTCGAAGTAAAATACATTTTAGCTGCTTAGACAGTTACATGCCTTGTGTATGACCCCCCACACCTCTTTGTTACCTTGCAAGAGGGTGTTGCATTGCGTTGTGGCGAAAGTTTCCAGGTTCTGCAGTCTTGTCCGACAACACTGTTTGTTTGTTTTTTGTGGGAGCACTCTGGCGAAAGTCTCGCTTTGCCAGACCCTCCTCCACAGCGCTGCAGAGGAAGGTCAGGCTAGTCCACACAGCATTCCGGGATGCTGGTTTATTGGCATTTCTTTAAACCAATCACAATTGTCATGGGCGGCGCTAAGCACCGGGCAGAGCCACGGTGCCTCTGCAAAATAGCCTCGGGAAGGAACTTGTTTTGGTGGAACATGTGTACCTTCAAAAGTTGTTTTAGTCGTACAACAGAAAACTCAGATTGGATAGATAGTTTAGCTAGCTGTCTGGATTTACCGTCAAAATTCCAACACAAAGAAAGCGGGTGGTAACGGACATCAAGTCGAAAAGTTACAAAGATATTTCCGGTGGCAATGGAACAATCCTGGAAATGGAACGTCGTGGATAAGGACTACTCTGGCGACACAACGCAGTGTTATCATTAAAATTAATGATGGGCTGTATTTCTTCATGTAGTTATGCATAAATAAAAAATAGTTCATTCCCTTCCTTATACAGCCTACTAATGTTTTCTTGCTGAGAGGCAGATGAAAAGATTGATACCAATTTCATATCTGTGCATTCAATATGAAGCTACAGTACAACCAGCAGACATTAGCTTAGCATAGCAAAAAGACTGGAAACAGGGGGAAACAGCCGGGCTCAGTCCTAGACTAACAGTCCTGTTAACAAAAATATAAAAATATATGAAAAATACCTTTTATATCCTTTACATGCTGATCTGATTTGACATTGCATTATGCTACTGTAGATGAATGTCCAGTTACATTTGTTAGTGTACACTCAGTTGCACATGCAAATGCAAACACACACACACACACACACACACACGGGCTGTCACCATCCCTCACTGAGCATAGCAGGGTTCTGAAAGGGCAACTTGGCTGGCCATCTGGCCTGCATATCATCAGAGGTTATTGTGTCGACATCATCATTACTGAACACATTGCTGTTTAGCAAAGGTTATCGAGAATCTGCACAATTATCTGTTGCAACACATGTAAAAAAAAACAAAAAAAAACAAGGCTATGCAATAGCAATAGTGACATCACTGTGGGAAAGCATCCAGTTATCATGATAAAAATGTGGATATTTTGGTAATACAAAGCCGCAAGTGGTTTATTAATACAAACATTCTGTTCCATATCCCACAATAACTGTTTTTAATCCAACTTTAAGTAATACATTTATTTTTTATTTCAGTTTTTAACAAATGCATTAGACTCTTGTGCATTATTTATTTCTAAAACATCCACATTCTTTAAATTCACTGAAATAAGAAACCACAACATTCAAATTAGCTAAGATTTTACCATTTCCAAAAGGTAACACTAAATTAACATTTATGCTGCCAACTATTTTTGCATCATCACACTAAATTGAATTCAAACAAATTTGGTTCCTGATGTCCAGACTTTTCAAGACATTTCCCAGTTCATAATCTCTAATGTGGACACTAACACAAACACTGATTAGTAAATGGGCTGTGTTGGGATGCATGATTAATGATGAAGAAGCTAGATATACTGTACTTGTGGAGGGGGAAAACCCTTTTTAACACCAATCTAATTTAATTTCTCCAACAGGAGCATGGAATAATCGTTTAGTTGCTGCTCTCATTTTAAAACTGTCAAAGCAACCGCAAACATGTTTGAGCTAATCACAACATTCACATGATGAGCAAAGATGTTGCTGAAGCTGTTATATATACACACACACACACACACACACACACACACACACTTAACAGTACACACAAGTCCTTCAGCAGGCTCCATTCCTGTCTGTCTTCTCACAGTAACATCATCAGAAATGAGAACCTTCAGGCTTAAACAATGAAGGGGTGGTGATGAGAAGAAGAAGAAGAAGGAGAAGAAGGAGAAGAAGGAGAGAGAGAGAGAGAGAGAGAGAGAGAGAGAGAGAGAGAGAGAGAGAGCGAGCGAGAGAGAGCGAGAGAGAGAGAGAGATATTCTTTGAGTTGTGGTATTGATATTCACACTTGGAGGCAGAGCTAAATGTGATTCCTCATTAGGCTGCAGTAAGGCTTTTTCCAGGTACAGGCATGCACCGTTGAGCTGTAGCCACTTAACACCTGATTAAAACATGCAAACAATCCCTGTGGTGTTATGGGATCTGTGATAAAGCTACTCCCCCATAATAGCATTAGCCATGTTGAAGTGCAAAGTAAAATGTCTCTTGTCTTTGCTATGTTGCTTCATTATTTTAAATGAACCAGTTGGGAATCCTTTGCCATATATTTAATTTCGCAACACTGTAATTACAAGTCCATAAAAGAGCTTTTGTTTTCTTAAGTCTTGGTTTGAATGCACTATGAAGACTTTGCTCACTTTACAATAGAGATCATACTTGCATTTTAGCCACTTCATTCCATTATTTCCCTAACTTTGTCCAAAAAAAGAAGATTTGTTAGATAAAATGTTTCAGGTTTCACCAACTAACAGAAATACCTGAATCTTGGAACTTCTAACTTGGAATAAGTCAGGTTACTAGTCTGCTAACAGTAGCATTGTGTGTTCATCACTTGTAATCAGCTCATACAGAAAGACTCACAACTGATTACCAGCACTTGAAAGGATCACTCACCTACATGTCTTACTTAGACAACAAAAGTCCTTCTGGCCCTCAGAGTCTGTCAAACCACATTTGGTCACACTGAATAAGACCACCACCAGGGAAAATGGGCAATATTTCAAATGGCAATGTGTCAGCCACCATTTCATCTGCAGCTACATATCTATCTCTGTATTGTTCTTTCATTGACATGTAGCACTTTTCTGTTATACAGTTTATATTATCACTGTCCCATGGGTTTAAAGTATAGCCTCTTATTGGCCACTTGGGGCACATTTCATATTTTGTTTGCCATTTGTTTCTGGTATTTACTCACCACTGACATCAGTAGACAACCTGTTTCAATTATAGTGGCTTTGCCACAAAACATACATACATTCTTGTCATAAAGAAGATTACCTCAAAACTGAAAAACACCAATATCTAAATCCAGTCAAATCACATTTGTTTTTGTGTCACCTATTTAGTATCTTTCTTCCAAATATTTTCTATATTGTATTCTATTATAATTCTATATTGTTGGATAAATGTCAAGAAATGCAATGCAGGCATTCATGATCCCCAGAGAATAAACCCTTCTGACTTAAGTGACCCTCTGAATTTTGCCCATAGCGCCAGCAGCAGGTTGACATTTTTGGGTTTTAATGAAATGTTTTAAGGATGGATTGACATTGTAATGTCTCCCATGGAAGCAGCCTCCCAGATCAGCAAGGTGCAACATTTGGCAACATTTGTCCAAGTAAAATACATTTTAGCTGCTTAGACAGTTACATGCCTTGTGTATGACCCCCACACCTCTTTGTTAGACTGTGTGGAAATGGATGTGGCCTAATATAAAACTGGCCAGAAGTTAGTGCCCATCAACGTAAAGCTCAATTCTAATGGAACTATTCAGCGAGCCTGCAAGAACAGCAGGACCCCCGAGACGCCCAAACCCTCTACAGTCCTGTGGATGAAATTTGGTTAATTTGGGTCCTTATCAGTATTGATTGTAAACTGAGCTGTTTTTTTTGAAGATCAGCACCAAACATGTCAATAGTGTCTTGGAAAGCATTACAAACATGCCTGCCAAATGTTGCAATTTGGACCAAGTGAGGAGCTGTGCTGACACTCTACTTTTTTTTCCAGTAGTCAATTGCACCATCCTTGAGACATGATATCAGGCCAACAAAACAGTCAGCCAAGTATTTGTATATTTGCAATAATCTATAAGCGTCCAAAACTGTAGCTGTCAATCACTTTCATAATATATCAGTTCTATAAAAAGCCCCTCACCACCTTTAACCCCTTTCTTGGCTGCTTGCTGTGGAATTCAATAAATGTTTTCACACCCCTTATCCCAATATTCCCAGTGGATATACAGATTATATCAGCAATCTTTTTTATATGTACATATTAGGCCTCTTTTAATGATCCCTGCCCCACTTCTTACATCCGGTGCACCTGCCTCATTTACATCCCTTTGATTTTAAAAATGAAATACTACTACAACCAAAATGCCTTTTGACTTCACTGAAAAGTGTGATTTTGATCATAAGTCTGAACTTTAAAATCTCTGCTCACGACATAGAATGATACAATTGGGACCTTCAGCACATATTCTCAAATGACATGATGTCAAATGAAGATGTTTGTCCACAAGTTACTTTATATGACTTAATCCTATGACAGTGTCATTTGTATATGTATTTACATGAAGATATGCTTTTATATCAATACACATACCAATACAGTAACAAAAGCTGCTGAAATCATTGCAAATAAAAGTTTCTAGTGCAGCCAAACAAACACGGACATGTTCGGTAGCCTGAATGCACGGAGGCTGGTAATGATGTGCTAACCAACTCCAACTTCCCACGTCAGGCCATAAACAAGCGCAAGGTATGTTTGAACCTGTTGCATCCAGCTGTTGGTTGCATGTATTTGTGGAGACAGTAATCAGCATGAGAGTTCTTACAGTTGAGAAAATCTCAGTGTCTCAGGCTTTAGCCTACATAATACACTGCAAGTCTCATGGACACATTTCATTCTGGTCAACTGAGGATTTCAGTGTAGAAATGGACTCTTCTGCAGTTGCTACAGTGGACTGCAGTAATAACAAAATTATAACACACTATGGTTATTTTAAATCAAACCGAACCAAATGTAAGTGCAGATAAGACTTTCGTGTGCATATTCTTTCATATCTTAGTTGTACTTAATCACTCCCACAAGGATCTTAATTGGACAGATTCCAACTAAGAACTAAACCCTGAACTTGTTCATTTGTTTATCTGATCAGTGACCCGTTCTGTTCCTTTGGTGCACTGAGAGGGAAATAACCACAGGATGGTGACTGCGTAGTTTGACTAAACAATCTCCAACCCTGTTCTGGGAGACAGCTCCACCTACAGCCACACTAGTAACAGTAAGTGGATGAATTGGTTTAATGCAACTGGCCGGAAGTGAAGTCACTTGAGTGCTAGAAAACAAAGCATCGTTCATACCGGCCTCAGCTTCTCATAATGAGCAATGGGGCCACATGAACGCAAAGGTTTTGGCTAAAGAGTGGGGCTCTGTTAAAAAAAGTGATGTCACATACTATACAGTTGTGGGGTTGTTTGCTCATGTTGCCAGCTGCCAATTAAAACTGAATCAAACCTCACCCACACAGTCTAGATGAAGCAAATTAGTGGAGTTTTGGAGTGTATACAGCTTTTAATAATAAATATGATCAAATAAATATTAACTAATGATGATTTTTTTCCAAACTTCAAACTTTGAATAGTCATGAATATTAAACTTTATAAAGAAATACTTTTCAGGGGCTTTGACACTCTACAGCAAATAGTGCCCACTAGTTGTAGATTTCATTCTCCACCGATGTATCATTGCACTCTTACTCTACTCAGTTAAAAAATAAAATTAAAAAAACAATCAAAATCAACGCATCAGAACCAGTGATATTGTCTTTTTCATTCCATGTATTTTGTGTCCTTGTCAAAACCTGGCACCTATGTACATGATACACAATTCAACTCAAGAGAATGTATTATGCTAGTAGCAGCTAAAGTAGCCCCAAGCTGCTAGCCTCAAGCAGAGATGAGGAGCGGGCTACAGAGTTCTCATAAGATCACTGCTTTTTAACTCCACACTCCCAGATTCTTTATTCTTGTTTTAAAACTTGCAGTTTTTAGCCCCAACTGAGATTACCTCAAGTGACATCACTTCATGCAGCTCCCTCTGGAGCTACAACAGGCTTTATACAATTGTTTTCACGTATATATTAGTACTACACACCTAACACCTGCAAAAACAATTTGATGTGTAAAAATCTGTGGAGTTCTCCTTTAACCACAGAATATGTGTGGGTGTGCACACAATGGCTGCTGTACATCTGGTTTCTTCTTCGGCTTTTCAACTGTTGTTGTAGTGAGACAGTTCTGTTGTCCATCCCATCTCATGCCACCCTATTCTGTATGTCCTACCCTAGGGTTCATGGTACCTTCCCATTGGCCCACATACTTCACACACTTGTCTGCCAATCAGTATGACTACATCTGCAGAACAGATGTAATTGTGGCACAAAGTTATAACAGCAACGAAACACAAATCTAATGAAATCTTGCCTTCATGTTGTGTATCTGATACACGTCTGTAGTATGGGCAGTATACAGTATCTTCATATTTTATGTTCTGCTCTAGCATGATTTATGTCAGTCAGTGAAGTTGAGAAAAAGTTCTCTCCATGTACTGCCGTTATCCTTTAATTAGAGATTGGTGTGGTGATGAAAATTTGATTTAAATTCAACTTCCTGTCTTTTATTAGGAACACAAAGAAACTTGGAACACGAGGCAGATGGAAGTGGCTTATGTCTCCTTGGTAGCACACTGAGATGAAGCCAGGATGGCAGCCAAAAACAAACACACACACACACACACACACACACACACACACACACACACACACACACACACACACACACACATAAAACACATTTGCACACACACACATGTGCACACAAACACAGTTGATATTTCACCCCTTGCATCTGCCAATTACGAACTAGATTCGTTTTTGAAGAAAACATACACAAGTCCAATCTTAGCAGTGTTCCATACACATACTGTGAGTCAGTAGTGCAAAACACAACAGCAGAGCACCCCCCAGGTGAAATCCCAGAATATCGACTGGGTGATTCAACTCTTTAGAGTCGTTTGGCTTTCTCTTTTTTCCCCCCTTTTTTTATCTTTTGTAAACACCCAGTGAAAAACCTTCACTCAGATATCCTCCCTTTCTCGTTGAAATAATCCTCTCTATGACAGCTCAAATTCATTGTGCGTGGATGACAACAGTGCAGGGTCCATTGAGAAAACCTCAGTATCTGATTCCCATGTAGCAAACAGCTTGAGGGTGGCATGGCCTTGAGGCTTTCCTCTGTCCCTCTGTCCGGGTTCGGAGACAATCTTTTGATCTGCGGAGGAAGGCTACCACATGCTAAGAAAAACTCATGCTACGCTAGGTGTGCATTCCTTTCATGCTGGACCAGAGGGGAATTTGATAAGCATTGAATTGTGAGTCTCTGTGCTACTCAGCTGTGATGTGCTCGCTATCCATGTCAGACACTTTCCTGATCCTTGTGTTCTATACCTTTAAGAATGCAGTACATTAGATTAAAAAAAAACTTTGGGCAGGAAATACACTGTTTGAGTTGTCATGCCCTCTCCTCTGCCTCAAAGCTGTTTCCTACCTTTGTTCTTTCTCATCTGCGGTGAAACTCCCAGCAGTGCAAACTTTGCTGAATTCTTGTTTATATTAGAAGCTGCAATATCTTACCCCACTCTGAGAATACATTTGCAGGAAATAATCCAATCACGTTCCATTTCCGTGGTACGTTTTATTGTTATCTGTTGTTTCCTTGTATACAAAAGCCATTAATTTCATTTTTTTTCCCCTTCCAAGATGATGTCTGGCTTTATTAAATGGATTTTATGAAACTCAGCTGGGAAAGAGAGACAGAGACACTGCTGAAACAGCTTATAAATATGTGCAACGTGCTCGCTGTGATGTAAAATTTGCAAAGTTAGAGGATCTGGTGCAAGAGCGACAATGACAGTGAATGCAGTATGTCACAGAGAGAGGGAGAAAGAATAACGGGGAGCTAAAGGAGTGCAACACAGGGGATGGGGGACAGAGTCGAGGGGGTCCAGACAAACAGCTTTCATTAATTCCATTTGTTTCTGTAAAAGGGTGTGATAGTGTGACCTTTGCAGGATCCAACCCAGCTCCATCATTTTTACTCATTATGCAAGAGCTGATAAGATCCAGGCTGACACCTGTCTCCTCAGGGGGCGATTAAACAATAAATGAATCCTCTGAAATTTTGTAAACTAACTATCTGTGTTGGTAAGTGAAGAGTAAAAAATAAAAAACAACAGGATGGGAAAAAAGACTGAGAAGCTAATAAGACTTGAGGGCATTTCAAGAACCCATAACAGCTGCCATTAGCCTTAATAGTGTGAGTTTCAATTAAGGCGAAGAGCAGTCCTGTTTGGCAAAACAAAAAAGATTTTATTCAGTGTTAACCTGGGCTACAATCCTGCTGTTTTAGCAACAATAAAAGATAGTCAGTGTAGTACATGATATTGAAGGATCTATTGAAACTCAACAGAGTATAACAGTCTACTACTCTATGATCTGTTTCTATGATTGACAGGTGTTAGGACCTATAGCACTTGATAGGAGCAAAGTATGTCTTAGTTACCATACACGTTATCTCTTTCAAATGTGAATGCAGCAATGCCTTTTCAAAGATATTTTTCAGCTCACTTCATTAATTCAAGCACGACGTTAATTAGGCAATAGATTTTTATATAAGAGACTTTCATGCTGCTGCAGCATGATGCACAAATATTCTGCTATCACTGGTGAATTTTAATCAGCTACAATGCAGCAGTTTTAAAACAACTGGCAAACTGTAAGGCTAGACTATATGCAATGTTTACAGAACCCTTAGATCATACCACATGGCACATCCCCATACAGACTTTCCCAGTGGGAATATAATGGAAGATATGGCCGATGGAAGATGTCAGTATAGTACACTCTACTGGGAGGTGCCACCTAATGGGTGTATATTCCCACTACTTGCAATAAGATGTGGCTGATTATGTGATCTCAGAACATTTTCAGTAAAATAAGCCAGTCTTGCCCCGAGGCTTAGGGGTAAGTCACCAACCATGAATGGTTAGGTTAGGTTGAACGTGAGACAGCTCTACCATGAAAAGTACCTGACACAGTAATTTTTCTGCCCATTTCTCTATTTAGGCTATTTTGGAGGATATTTTTGTTTGACGGAATAGTTCAGAAATATAAGACAATATGCATATGCTTATATATGCTTTCTTGTCGAGTGTTAGATCTATACAACTAATATGAAGCTAGAAGAAGGTTAGCTTAGCTTAGCATAAAGACTGGAAACAGGTAGCCTGGCTGTATGTGTGTGTGTTTGGGTGCTTCCAGTCTTTGTGCTATGCTAGGATGCAAGGCTAACCACCTGTTTTAATTACCTGTCAACAAGAAAGCAAATAAGCGTATTTCCCAAAACATCCTGAGTCCTTCCAGATCTTTGTTGCAGAACACTTTGTTCCAATCGATTTCCTGTGAACTTGGTCTTTGCCTCTCTGAGCCATTAAAACTGAGGAGAGGAAGTGATGTTCCAAACACTTACTGTACAAACAATCCTGTGTGGCTCCCACCGTAGGAGTTGAATAGAAGGCCATGTCACACCCCTTCTCCAGGCGTCTGGGCACCCGCTTGAAACGCATAAACTTTCACATTAGAGCCTAATAAGGGAGAGCAGCAGTAGCTTCTGCACCCTGCCAGTATCTTTCATGTGCCCAATTACTGACAGATCCCCAAAATCATATTCACCTTTTACCACCTTTAATTAGTTCTGTATCACTACTGCTTTTTCTGGATGTCTACTCCGGGCCCAATATACTCCTGTCAGCATGCTGTGAGATGACTGCATTAATCAGAAGCCGATAATCCCCGAAGATGCATAAGCATTTACAATTAACTCACGCGCTGGATTCTGGGGGGTTTCTGTCGTTGTGGGTTATCTACACTCAGCATTGTCATCACGGGCAAAAGTGCAGAAGAGACTTTAAAGTTGAATGGAATATAGAAACAGACAATAGGGAACAAGCACTGAACAGCAGAGGAACTGAAGTGAAAGGTTTTTGTTGGTATGCAAAAGATGACTGTGATACTAAAGCAAAGACAGCTATGGTTTCTTCTTTCTTCTGTTGGCTTTTGTATGATTTGTCAGATTGACAAAATATTTACAAGAAAGAGGATTTATAAAGCATCCCTTTGAATTGTTTACTGCACATCACTTAACACCTCTGCAGAGCATGTTTATTAGGGAGAATCCTGACAGCTGTTATGGATTCAAAGGGTAGGGGGAGTCAAACATGTGATAGAGCTGACATGTTTTTAATTCTACATTACCATCTTCCTGGTGGAGCCAAACAGGCTTGCCATTAGACATTCATTATATTGATCGTGCAGTGGCGTCGAGCCTCGTAGGAAAATGAGGTTTCTCTCCTTCTTGCCTGTCAGCTAATTATTGAAAACAAGATTTGCTTCTGATTAAGGAAGCAGATCGCTGTCGCTGCAGACACATTGACATGCACAAAACACCTGAGGTTGGTGGAG
This sequence comes from Sander vitreus, assembly GCF_031162955.1. Taxonomy (NCBI): domain Eukaryota; kingdom Metazoa; phylum Chordata; class Actinopteri; order Perciformes; family Percidae; genus Sander; species Sander vitreus. The sequence goes on from NC_135876.1 coordinate 13,336,353, forward strand.
GGAGGTGGGTGGATATGGTTGGGGCAAGGTCTTTTCTCCTTAAGCCTATTAAAGAAACAGATGCCTGATTTTACAAGGTTTGCTTTAACAAGATGGATTAAATAGGACCATATGTCTGGATTACTTTTCTCCCATTTATAGACGCAGAATTAGTGCAAATATTTATGTAACGTCATGGCTTTGTTTGCATTCCCAGCTCTAACCCACTGACAAAGAGGTTATCTTTGCTTTCTGGGCTTTTTTTTGCCGACAGTGGAAACTGATTGAGAATCACTGACACTTTTCCAACGCTTTCCTTTGTCTCTCTGTACATGGCACACAAAACAAACACCATAAACCTTTCATGTTCAGTGCAAAGATCATGATTTCCTTGTTAATGAGTGAATGGTTGTTTTTTTTGGTGTCCTAAAATCAGCCTCACCTTCTGTCCTTTGACCTGTCCAAATGTAAATGTCAGTCCTCTCCATCAACGCCGCTCACCAGAAATAAACAGGTGACCTTTTCCAGCGCCTACCTGTAATCACTTATGGTGAGTGTCAAAATAACAGAAGAGGGGTAAAAGAAAACAAAAGAGGAGGACAATCTTGTGCACACATTGTTGACTAGTCCCCCTTTAAAACAAGAACAAATTCAAGATTACTAGACATCAACGGTCAATGATGTTTCATGTTCATATCTACAACATATTTCTTGGATATATCATGGAGAACATTGGCTTATGTGTAATAGCATCACACTATCCATATAAAGGTTTTCCCATCTCATATCAGCCCAGGCTGTATATGATGAATCAGTAATGGAGGAATTTGATGCTAGTTTGCCCTGCGGAGCTCGTCTTCCCCTTTGACCCAATGCCATAAACGGCCTCCAGTCCCAGGAGGACGAAAGTAATTGCTCATTTTGTAGATACAACACCTTGTGACCAAGTCGCTACTTAATAATTTACATGTCTTCCTGGTGGGCCTTCCCCATGAATCGCACAGCGATATTGAAATACGACAGAGAGGTTGAAAAACTCCCCTCTGAGATGTCTTTGAAAATGCACAGAATTGTTTTCTTTTCATTTTAAGACAATAAGAGTGAGTAAAGTGTATCAGACAAGAATGCATATTTTTCTTGTCTGTTGTAGAGAGTGGCGGGGGGTGATTTTGCTGTGATGTAGTGAGGGGTATAGGCCGTAGCCGAAGGTAGAATGCCAGAATGCACAATGTGGAGCTGTGGAGTAATTGATCTGCGTTGCTGTCTTTTCTCGGTTTCGCTGCAATATTTCTGGATCACACACTGTTGTACAAGCCTTTGATCAACATGCTGAATCATTACATGTAATTCTCCAGCTGAGTCATAAATCACATATAGCATGGAAGACGGAGTTAATGTTTTTTTCTTTTGTTTCACCACACCAAATTTTTAAATGTGACTCCTCACTGTCGTCATTTCGTGCTCAAAAATAGGTTCTGGGTAAAATACAGTTGCAGACATCCCCACCCAACCAAAAAATCAATAAAACTGATAATACATTGCGTAGGCGTGCTTTGTCTTTCTTTGCCTTTCTGTGCACGGGTAAAGCATCCTGGCACAGCAACCACACTCTTAGATGGCATTGTGCAAATATGAATAATGTATTTTTCATTTACATTCGCCGTCATCCCACAGTATGTTAGGGGCATTAAGACATGGTGGGATGTACAAACACAGAGGTTAGAAATTAGATGGTTCCAGAAGGACTGCACGAAAATGCTGCACATCTGTTGTTTCTATCAGGCTTTTTTCTTCTTCTGGCACTAATTAAATCTGTGTGAAGGAGGGGATGATTTCAAATATAAGCAAATGTTCTCATGTGGTGCCGTTCAGGCAGCTAACGAGCGAGGCAATGCAAGGTAGAGAGGGGAGGTGAGTATGAGAGACAATCCTCTCAGTGTTTATCAAAGTGGTCTAATCAGGTCAGTTACTCATCTCTGACGTCACCTAATCTCACACTTGTGCGTCCCTACCGCAGACTGATGACACTTTATGAGCCATTCCTCACTGATAATATTTACCCAGGTGCATTGTTAAATGCATTATGTCACCCGGTAATATTAAATCACATACGGCTCCATCATAAAGTAAGTTTGTACCCTAATGTCAGGGGAGATAGAATTCGAAGACAAAGTCTAAATTGCTGGGTGAATGTCTGTGTGGATGAATACGATGGGACAGATAAGGAAACTAAGCCAGATGTTGTATTCCTGGGTGTGTCTTTGGAGTCTCGGCTCGGTTTTTTCCTGGTTGCTGAGCTAAGCTGTTTGAGCAAAGCATCGTGGGAACTGTCATCTCCGCTGAGCGGCAGATGAAATCAGGTGGTCATCATCACGCATAAAGGGAGGTGAAACTGAACCAGACTTTGCCTTAAAAACTTTTGTTCTCATGAAGAAAAATGCCTTGAATAATCGTGTGCAATAAAGGCTTTATTTTTTGGCGAAATTAAGACAGTGTTTTTTTTCCCCCTCCCCTCACCTTTTTTTGTGCAGACTTAGCAGAATCTTTCTAAACTGAATTATGTAGCAATTTGCTGTGTCTTTGATGTGATAAATTTGAAGCCCTACTGAAATGTACACAGACTAGAGGGGTCTGTGAGCAACCATCAATGCTGTTGTGCCATACGAGTGCCGCCCCCTTCCCCTCCTGAAAACAGAAAATGAGACTGTAACTGTTGGGCCTTTCTGCATTAAAGTGCTTCGTTCAGAGTCCGGGGGCTTCTTGATCGGGGCCGATTATACCGCTGTGGCTACAAAAATGATGACTATTCAGCAGTAGAGAAGGATGCTGACTGGTAGTAACCTCAGGAAGAGGACAGTGAAATGAAGGCTGGGAAGATGTGTACTGTGAAGGGAGGGGGGGGGGTTCAGATTCATTATAATGAGAGGCTGAAATTAAGAACATTTATCTGGGATGATGTTTCCTCTGTGAAATACAAGTTGCACATGTGCCCTGCTGTTTTGCTTTGTGAAAAGATTGCAAGGATGGAGATCTGTTGTTTTCCTCTTTTTTATTCGGTCTGAACCAAAAAATGCATACGGTTCTGTGGTGTTTGTAGATGTTGCTCCATTGGTGAGTTCCTTGGTATGGGTGACACAGCTTTGCAGTTATTTGGAATTGAATTGGGGGGGGGGGGGGGTTTGGGAGGGAGGCAAAGATGATGAAGAGTATCAATCATTCTGTCTCTTGTGTGAAGTTATTTGTGGGTCAACAGAATCGGCAATAATGAAAGTTCACCTTGTTAACCACTGAGGGTTTGTGGGTAAATTTACGTTCCTCATGACACCAGACCTGGAACAAAGGGAGCGAACCCTCAGCAGAGGTAGCAATGTCAATACAATCTGAGTGATTCTTTACGAGTGTTTGTCCTCACAATGTTTGTTATGACACAAGCCTGAGGGGTTTCACAGTGCCAGAGTGCTCAGCCCAAACACAGATTGCTATATCTGTTCAGTTTTATCACCCCTATTAACAGAATCATAGCTGCTGTTATGAGTTTTTCCTCATACCTAACTGATGTTACACTGTACCTACTGTATCGCCCTACCCTTTGTTCATGACTTGTCCATGATTGCTTTCACGATCCAAACACAAAAATAAAAAGCACAATTACCTTTCATTTTTCCTCTCTCCCCTCCACCTCCCCTTTATTCTTCAGGAGAGTGATCACCCCATCCCTCCAGAAAATATTTGATAACATTACTTTGGAAGTGCCCTCTCCGCAGTCTCAGTATTAGAGAGCGTGGTTGCGAGGGAGAATAGTTTAAGTGAGATTGATTGAACCCAGCTGGTCTAGATTCCTAGTGTGTCGGAGTCATTTATGCAGGGATTGGCTCATAACCTGTCAATCAGATGGATGGATGGACAAGGCAGCGTAGCAGAGGGTGGGACCGAGAATGAGGGCGAAGTCGACTCAGATGACTGAGGATGTTATGGGGGGCGCTGCAGAATCACCCCAAGTCTGTGGTTCCCGCTGTACAACCAATATGTCACTAAATCTTTCCTGGCTTATTTTGGGCAACCTTCACTTAAAAAACATGCAACACACTGAAACCAAGAATCCTTAAGCTTAACTCTATCTGTGAATGGCTACTGGCTACCTTAACTATAGTAAACCTATAATCAATGTGTGTTAATAAAAAAAAATCATGAAAAGGCGGATTTATTTTTCTTTGCCAAAAATATGCTGGATTCATGTTAATGCATATTTTCAGACATGTTTTAATTTTTGAGAAACAAAACTGTAAACAAAAATGATCAAACAATAATTTGAAAACTCCCATTAAATGGACCTGCTGCAGGAAGCAGCTGTCCTATGAAACCAGGTGTCCATAATTGATCTTTTTGTTTTTCAGAAATTGGGAATGAAATGGCTTGTTATGAGTTGAAGGTTCTGCCATATCTTGAAGTTATAATCCTTTATTATAATCCCTGATTTTCATGAACTCAAACCCCTATTTTTGGTTACCATTTTTGCTACAGCCATTTAATGTATTTACATTCAGTAATTAGCTCTCTATATAGTAGTTTTCTCTGTTAGTGGCGAAGGCTGCCATTACCGCACTGCATTATCAAAAAAGCATTTTTATTAAGCTTAAAACCCATATGTTTATCCACTGAGTGTAAACTTTTATTTGTTTACGAGAAAACTACACAGAGCACCTTTAAATAAAACATACATCTTAGCCCTAATAGTATCAAGCCATGCATATTTTTTGGGGGTTTTAGTAGAGCTCGACCAATGGTGGATTTTTATACGCCAATAAGGATACAGATATTTTGGAGTTAAAAAATCCAATAACAATACAGATAATGAAAATAAAAGCATAACATAAACAAACATGTTTCATAAGGATCACTTAAATTTGGTTATTTAAGAAATATGACAAGGATATGTACTAAGCAGGACATTTTACACGTTTAAACATACTGACTATGTAGATTTGATAAGCTAATATAATTTATATTAGATCGGCCGGCTAATTTATAAACGTGGTTCTAGTTTTAGGCAGCAAAGATTTGAAATATCTGTCTCTTAAATTTTCATACTACTATTTTCATACAATGGAGTGAATAAATTACATTTGTGGTGCTCAAAGTATTGAAAAATTAAAAATCTTTTTGGAAACATGGCTCCTGTTACTGTGAATAATTTGCAGATCATGGCATGAACAGTTTTAAATGGAATATCATTCTACTAAAGATATAGTGCATTCCCTATTTTGTATTCAAATGAAACAGTTTCAGAAGTAGTTACCTTAAAAAAACTCAGCACATGAAACCACAATCATCATCTAGGCCAGATACCATGAGAGATATGCGTAAATGATCATTTTTCATTTGCATGGACTGGCCCTTTAATGTGCACTATATAGGAAATGAATGAATGTATGTAATATATATATATATATATATATATAATATTATGTAATCCAGGAACATCCTGGAAGTTAAAGACAATTAGGAAAAACTAAAACAGATCATGGAAGATAGCGTTGCTGTGGTAGATGTAGAACTGAAGTGACAAGTAATCTTTAACCAATGTTTTACTTACGAAAGATCATGAGACACAAACTCGTCTTATTAAAAGAGATTAAGATCTAGTCTGGCATCCATTCTTTAATAAAAGCATTTTGAGGACAGCAATTGCAGCAGAAAAAAAATTCAGAAGACCAATGTTGTGTAAATTTGTATCTGTTCCAATTTAGCAACTAATTAGAGAGGTTGATTTGCGCAGCATACATTATCACTTCACCTGTTATAATCACAGCAACCCAGCGTCGTTTTTCCGTAAAAGGAATATCAGAAACAACTGGCTGTTCTTCAAACAGCTAACTCTTTACATAAGAGGTTACAGTAATGACACCATGGGTGCGTTGAACTAAAAAGATTTGCATACTGATGGAACGCAGCGCAGACACCTCTACTGATGACTAGATGGTAAAATCTCCCTAATAACTGGCTTCATTTGAATATCAAGAGAATATTGGGAGGAGGGGAACAGAAATTAGATTATTAAATATTCCAACATCCTTTGTTTCATGTTTTCCTTTAGTTTTAAAATCTGAATATCAAAAGTGAATGGATGCATTAACATTTCTTTACTTTGGTAGTATGGATGGGAATCACTTTGAATTCTGATATACATGCGGAGAGGACTTCAGACAGGGGTGAAAAATGTGATTGGGTCTGAATGTTTATTTAAAAGCCAAAACATTTTTTTTGAGTTGTAATGACTTTTCACCAGATTTCATATTCTAATTTGTGTAGGCTGATCAAGTAGTTTACAGAAAGTCAGAAGCCTGTTGCCTGTTGCAGGATTGCTGTGGCTTTACAGCGAGTAACTAGAGTATGAGCTGATAAATGAGGTGTCTGACTGTCCAGACCCTCTGTGTTATCTCGGTGCTGCTATGTACAGCCGACTGCTCTGTAGGCGGTGAAGGCAGGTGACAAGAAGAGAGGGAGGAAAGGGAAGGAAGAAGGGGAGAAAGAGAAGTGACAGACGCAGACACATACGAAGGGTGAAGAAGACAAGAAAAAACGGGGGTAGGGGTGATGTGTAATATTTTTTTTTTCCACCACAAAATATAGTGAGGATGATATTGTGTCTGTGATGGTGCCACACCCCTGTCAGAAGGGAGTTCAGCTGTGTTTGAAGCTAATTGGGTGAACTTTGCTCCCTCACATAGGTGAAGCAAAACTATATGTGAATGCATGGTGATGTGCACAGGTAAGGACTGATTTTAGGATGGATGCATAGACAGAGGTATGGATGGATGGCATAAAAAACAAACAGTAGAAATCATTTAAATAAATATATATCTTTGCCTATTGATGGATTGATTGATAAAGAGACATTTGCTGTGTGTTGAAATATAGCTTTTCTCTTGCAACATGCAGGATTTTTTTTCTCCTCAATTTCGCAGGATTTTAATAAAACATTGGCCACTAACTGCCATCTAATCCTTCAGCAATACAGTTTCATTTGGTATGAAAATATTCTGCCAGATTCACAGCATCTTCTGCGATGGTGTGTGGCTGTCAAATAGATTATAATTCATGAGCAACAAGATGTGCAACACTTTGCCTACCCCTTACTTATCATAGAATAGCATATTAGGAAGAATGAAATGTGGAGGATTCTTGTGAATGAGCCTCTGGGTTCTGTTTTCAATTGCATTTATGTGTGACTGGGGTTGCCAATCATTTATCATGTGTGCGACATGAAAACATACTGTTGTTTTCAATGCATTGTCTTTCAATAATTAAAATGTTATTGTGTTATTTAGAATGTGTAAAGTTTTCTGGGGAAATTAAATGGTAAATTTGAAGAGATGTCTCTCTTTAAAATGTCACCTTTGAATTATATTTTTTTTAAAAAGCAGTATAGTAGTATAGGAGTATAGTAGGCAATGGCAGCTGGTGAAGCATTAAGGGCTTTCATAAAAATATAGCACCATAGTGTTCTCCACTCTGAACATTTTCAACCCAGTGTTGTTATCCCTTTTCACTATATATGTTTGGACTGACACGTTCAAATCAGTCAGCCATGGAAATTCTGGGTAAACCCTTGAGAATAGCATCTAGTCTGCTCATTATGAAATGTTATGTAACTCGGTGATGAACCCTAATATGAAAAGCTTCTTCAGGGCATTCGGCCATTTGGATGTGTGGTTTTAGAAGGGATTGCTTATTCTATACAATACTGTGCTATATTAATAACTACAGTGAGTCACTTTATTGTGCACAGACAAAGAAATATATGTGGGTAAGTGCAAGGAATATTTCAGAGACCGCTTACATCTTATGTATGATGTATTTCCTTTTCATATTTCTACACTAGCTCCTTGAGTGTGCGCCAGATTATGTGCCAGATATTAGAGGTGGCAAGGGAGGGAGAAAAATAGACAGAAGCAGATGAAAAGAAGTAAAGCTAGAGAGAGATAGGAGGGAAATGGATGGCTGTTGCTATGTAATAATGACACGCTAAAAGATAAAAAAAATAAAAAAAAATAAAAATAAAAGAGGAAAGGATAAGACAAACCCAGACTGATATGGAATAATATGGATAGTGGCAAAGAGAGAAGAAAAGGAAGGTGAATGGGTGGGCTGAAAGATAAAGAGGGTACAGTGTCTTAACACACTGCTCTTCACCAACAGCACTTCTATAAGCCTATTGTCAGAGAAGCATATAATCAAATACAAATAATTGAGTGCAGTGTAAACTAGTCAGTGCTCCTCAAGAGGTTCTTTGTCTTTGAGGAGACCCACTGACCTCTTTTCTCGCTCGTCTCCTGTGTGTGTGTGTGTGTGTGTGTGTGTGTGTGTGTGTGTGTGTATGTACAGCAGCCTGGATGTGTGTGTTTGAAGTGTGATGCAGGAGGTTGGCAGAGCTCTGAGATACACTCAAGGAGAGAGTGAGTGGGGCGATTCAGGGGCACGCCTGATGCAAGTAGAGGGGCCGATAAGTGGGGCGGGGAGGGGCAGGGGTGGGTCAGCTTGCAGATGGGCTCAGCAGGAGAGGCTGTGTGAGCCGTGGGAGAGCTGAGCACTCTGAAGCACAGCTCCAGTGCGCCTCAAAGGTAAGGGGCCCACTCACCAATGAAATATCAGCGCTCGATGTGCAAATGAGCTTTAGCGAGCGGGCGATATGGGGTATCAGGCCACCATCATGTAAAAGTGTGGGTGAATATTTTTGTTTACATCTTAAGGCAATACTTCCACGTGTTTAGGTATTAAGCTTATTAGGCTTTCTTGGCGAGAATTAAGGCTGATTTATGCTTCTGCGCCAAATCGACGGTGTACCCCCGCAGACCCCTCTGCGTCGCCGCGAACCCCTCTCCGAGCCCTCCGCCATAGCTCGACGTGCACTTCCAAAAATGTGTAACTTCGCGTCGAGGCGACGCAGACCGCAAGGACTGTGATTGGTCAACTCCTCCTGTGTGTTGATAGTCGGTGTTTCAAGCAGCCTACTGTGGGAGTAGCAACATGCTAGTTCACTGACATAAGGTTTGCGAATAAACTCAGACATATTTTGGTTACAATGATGGGGTTATGTGTTTGTAAAGTGAAATTAGCACTTCGCCAGCACGCAGTACTTTGTGGGCAGTTGTGCTAAAGTTTGCTTGCTAACATAACATAAACTGGCTGGCAGACACCTCGCAAATAACCTCAGACTTATTTTCTGGTTACAGTAACTAGGTCAATGGATTTTACTGTGTCTATTTCTCTATACTTTTTACAAAATCTAAGCAAGAAAAGGCCAAACAAATAAGATTCATATTTTAGCACGACAGTCTATGGGGTTTGCCATTCTGAGTATCGTTTCGGTGGTGAGCGACACAGACACAGGCGAAACCACACACCCCCTAGCGTTATGGCGGTGAAATGCACCGCGATGCAAAGCAACCCCAACGAAGAACTCCGAAAGGGTCACGACGGTGTAGGAGCGACGGCGTGGAGTTGATGCAGAAGCATAAAACAGCCTTTAATTGAGAAGATTGATACCCCACTCAATTCTGTTAAGTATCAAGCCACAGCCAGCGGCCGATTAGCTTAGCTTAGCATAAAGACTGGATGCAGGGAAAAACAGCTAGCTTGGCTCTGTTGGTTAAAAAAAAAGAAAAATGTTTAATCTGTACAAAAACTAAAGCTGAAACTTGAAACCTAACCCTTATTTGCAGGAAGTTACTAAGTCACTGCATGAAATAGGTCCATCACGTAACCGCCCGTGGAACAACAAATTGTTGTTTTTGTACACAGGCAAGGCATACTGTAATGTGTTCATTAGTGACTTTTTTAGAGGTGCTGGTATAGGCGGATTTTGTTCAGACAGAGTCAGACCAGCTGTTTCCAATCTTTATGCTAAGATAAGCTAACCATCACCTTGTTTTAGCTTCATGTTGAACGGACAGACATGAAAGTGGTTTTGGTCTTCTTATCGACAAGATAGCGTTTTGTTTGAGGATGGATATATGTGTGTCACACAGTTGTGTGAGGTCCAGTGTTACCTGCAAAAAGAATTTTCCACTGTTAAAAAAGTTAACAGGATGAGTCTTTAATAATGTATTTAAAATAAAACTGCACAGCATAAAAAGTACTAAAAACAAAACTCTTCCAGCCGGTCACGCTCGTGGTCCTCCTCCTGCGCACCTGTTTCATATCCATCTTTAACAAGCACATCATACTATCATGTGGCCAATCCTGAGCTGTGGAGGGGGTGTGGTCCAGGCAATCACAGCTACTTCTCATAACCTTGATTCCCAGTTCAACAAACAATTAAGAAAACACAGCAAATCCACTAAACCATGCAAATAATAACTGTTAAAACATGCAACACATCTACCAATAAAACCAAATGCAAAATACACAAACTGCTAAAACTGAAAATGGGCAATAACCAAAACATGCAAAGTTAGGATCAAGTCACATTCTACATGTGCAAATTCTGTGTGTGTGCTTAGACTTTTCTTCATACCACAATGATCCCTCAAGGAAGTATATAGCCAAAGCAACACAAAAAACTAAAAACAAAGGAACAGATATGTTGTAATTCGATAGCAACACTTATTGCCCAGTAATGGGCAAATCCAATGCAATTAAGAAGAAAATAATTAAGAAGTAAAAAATAAATAAATATACACATAAGCAAACAAGCACCCTCTGGTTTTATTTTAACAAACTTAGTAAGATTGGTTAATTCGTTTATGTTCAAATTTAACAGTGCTTGGATTCATCTTACAGCATCTCATTGTGCACATCTGTGTTTGTTTGTGTGCATCAATAGTCTATGTAGCACTTTGTTTGCAGCACATGTGGAGTAACATCAGTGGGGAGAAGTGGAAAATGTATGCCCTGACATGACTAGCCTTTATCCATGCCATCATCAACCAGGAAAACATCCAGACCATATTTGCTGTAATGTAAATGAAATCCGTCGGATCCCTTCCTTTGGCGATACAATTGCAGTACTCGGGGCTAGGTCCCGATCTTTTCTACTAGTAATAATAAGAGACAGCAAAGGTAGGTTTGGCACGATGCCTCGTATCTGCAGTGGCTCAAGCAAATAAATGGCAAAAAGGACAAAAGAGGAGCACTTAAATGGAAAACAAATTGAGTCATGTAAGCTCAAAGGTGCATACTCATCTTTACATTACATACTAAATGTTGTACTATGAGAACAAAGAGGATGTCCCTGACCTCTTATGTTGACATTGCACAGCCTCCTCCTTTGCTCTATTAACCATTATCTCTTGCACCCCGATCAAACAGATCTGATAAGGACTACGTGTTTGCATGTAGACTAACTGCGTCGCCAGTTTGGCTTCCTCTACAAATGATCACAGCTGATCTAGTCAAGGCCGCTTCACCACGATCGCCACAATCAAACAGAGGCAAACAGCAGAGCCAGAGGAAGGAGGCAAAAGCTAATTGAGAGCCAAACACTCCACAGCCCGCTGGGATTGTCTCTTTTTTTGTCCACGGAACGTGCCGAGTGCTCTGTATTTATGGGGGGAAATCAGATTCTACAAATGACATGGAGTCCCCTCCAATGGAGCTGGAGCCTCCTCGTGCAGCACGGCGCGTGGTGCTGAATGCAAGAGGAACAGCTTGGCAGCTCCCTCAGGAACAGACCTGCCGACTATCTGCAGCTGTGCTGAGAATTGTCATTTTTAAATATTCACATATTTAATCAGCTGAAAGGGCTCTCACAACACACATGCACACACTCTTACACAGACACACAGAAAAAATATTTATATTGTGATTATGGTTTATGATGCGATTTATGGGATTGTGTTAACTATCAGAGTTTTGTTGATCTTTGTCTGAGCAGCTTTTCATTACTACTATATGTAAACATATTTTTAAGAGTTAAGCACCATACTGAATGTATATTTACACTGGCAACTGCAGATCTGTTCTCCATTAGCAGTGTTAAAGCAAGTTTTGCAAATGAGGTTGACATAACTGAAAAATAGTGGCTGATTTAGATAGCACATACTGTATTGCCTTGAGTAAAACAGACATGGCATCGGGAAATGAACACATATTACCTGGCCTCTCCGTCATTGTTTTAAGACAGTTACTAAATGGAAGTGATTGCTTGACTAAAAGTATTATAGCAGAAATAAATTCTATTTCACACACAGGAGGATAAATATGCATGCTAACGGTATGAAACTGCCAAATGTTCCTGATACTGCGGTGAGATTCTGAGGCAGCATCAATTAGCTGTGTGCATTGCTTTGACCTGTCACTGGGATATCTGAGCACCTTTTATCATTGTGCACAGTGAGGAGTGTGAGAGGCATCATCTTTAATCATGTGGCGTTGTTCGTTTTTTTTTTTTTGCAGAGGTAAAAATATGTCCCAACGCCATGCAGAGTCCCCAGACAGCCATGTTGTTTACTGCCGATTAACAAAGGGAAGGGAAGTCAAGACTGTGACACCAGGTAACGGGAATGAGGTGCCACAATACCACAGCAGGAACACAGGAAGCAACGAGTCTGAGAGAGAAAGAGCGAGGCACAAACGAGGAGAGAAAGACAAATAGAAAGAAACGTAGAAAAAGAGGGCGAGAAAGAGAGACAGTGACATACCTCCCTATCAATCTTTATTGCCAAATCCTTCCAAACAGAATACAAAAATAATCTCTGTTACTGTACAAAATTAGTAGATAGAAAAATACTTCATTGTCAGGTGTTTTGCAGACATGTTTTATTCCAGATCAGACCATTTGTATTGAATAATACTGGGACAAATTTTAAGTTGAGGTCAGTTTAGCTCGCTCAAAATAATTTACCGTAAATAGATTTCAAAAGCAAAATTCAATAATTTTTGATTGGCTCTATTCAACTCATCTCCATTTCATGTATTGCAGCTGCATTTGTTCTTGACTAACTTACCTCACTAGACAATAGTTAAAATCCTTCCACAAAGGCAGGTTTGCAGCATTTCACCTGGTACACCCTTTCATTTAAATTAGAGAAGCTGGTGTTGTCAGTCAGAATATGCTATTCTATCATGACTTTGTCTTTGTCTGTTTATTTTACATTCACATGACATGTGATATATCAAAGAAAACACACGATCGCCCCCTTGGTGCCCGCATGTTCAGAAAAAGCGCAGCAAAAGGGCCATCTTGGATAACCTTGTGGTAAGATAAAACATGATAGTGCCCTCCAGTTTGCCCTTAAATGGAGAAGATGTGATGCAGTGTGCCTTTCCAGTTTAGAAAACATAATGCAGTGTCCTCTTAGGTGCCTTTCCAGTGGAGAGAAGATGATGCAGTGTCCTCTTAGGTGTCTTTCTAGTGGAGAAAGCATGATGCAGTGCCCTCCAGAATGGCCCTAAAATTGGGTAAAAACATGATGCAGTACCATACAGAATGCGCTGCCCTACATGCCAGAAAACGTTTTGTGCGCTGGTTCCCCACCACATGCAGCTGGTGACCTTTTTATTTTTTACACCCCTGCCCCTCAGACAACTTGAGTCCGTCACTGTTGTTGAAATATTTAAGTCTGGATCGAAGTGGTGGACCAACAGACCACCTGAAATACATTACCATCCATAGCACCACATTTCTAGCAGGGCTGAAATGAGCTCAAGTGAGTGAAAATGATTGCATATTTAGGGGACAAACTACCTCAGCTTGTACCTTCTTAATATTGACCACCCACTAACACACCCAACATGTAACCAGGAACATGACACACACAAATAAACAACACAGCTTGACCAGGCAAATCCTTTCCTTGACCCCAAAGCATGTGTTTGACTCTGCAAACATTTTGGGAGAAACTAATGAGAAGTGACATGACAACTAGCAGAAGCACGATGACACATCTACCCATCATTACTGTGGGCAACATCACATTTTTCTAATATCCTAAAAATAAACTTTAAACAGGATGGGGAGTCTGCCAAAGGATCAAACAGGCACAAGTGGTGCACCAGCTGGTACCGTGGAGAATACCTTGGATTCCTGCGGCACAGCGACTGACGTAGCTCTGCACAGGTCAAAGGATTAGCAGCTTTGTTAGTGACAAAGATGAGAAACAGAAAGGAGGAGGGAGGTAGAAAGTGGTTGCTTTTGTTTGAGGTGCTTTTAGCTGCTTTTTTACTGTATGTCACTGCCTTTTGGAAACAAATGAAATATCGGATTAAATATCCGGCTTAAAGAAATTAACTTTACATTCTCAGATGGGAAAACGCTATTATATTTAATTAAAGCTATAGTGCGTAGTTTCTGTCTCCCCCAAGTAATGATAACAAAACTGTCAGCACGTCCACATGATACAAGACTTCCGTGATTGCGCACCACCCTCACCCCTCCTCCACGCATTTGCTAGTAGCCAAGGAGGACACGGAAGATTAGAAAAACATGATGGACTCTTCAGAAGAGGGAACTATCTTCGCTCGATATTCTGCGTGCGAAAGTCGCCGGACGACACAATTGTCTGAACATAGCCATACTGAGAAATACAGAGAGAGTTTGCTGGAGCTCATAGTCTTAATTAGCTTTGTATTAACTCATTCAGCAATGGCTTGAATGTAACGGACGTTCATTAATATCAAAAAGTCACGCACTAAAGCTTTAAGTTCCTTTCAACAAAATGAAAAGTAAATCAGCAGTAAATATCCATTATAAAAGTGTCACACAAATTAAATATAAGAATGTTTCTGTACTTGCTTGGAGTAGCTCTGTCCTGAATAGGCCTTTCTAGAGCCACATATAAATGAGTGTCCCTATGGCTGAATCATGATTTAATAAGCTTACATATAATAACAGCATGACATGCTACATGATCTCTCTTATAATGAGGTTACAATGTCCTGTCCCCAAGGAGCCCAGTGTCAGTTGGATGAATATGGCTTATTATGTACCTCTTCTGCTCTCCTCTCACTAGATCTATAGCTCTGTGCATATCACACCTGACGGGAAACTCTAGGGCCGCAAACTCATCAAACGCTCCTATGGGTCGTACTAGAGGGTAGCCATAAGCATCCTATATAGTTGTTTATAGGACTTTTTGACAGAGATGTAATGGTGATAATTCTCTGTGGGTTCATCACTACAATCGACACCTTTCACATACATGTAGTGCATAATGTCATCCATTCATAATAGATATATTGATTATACACTGTTATCCCAAATTAGTTGACTTTACAAGAAATTTGAGTGGAAACCCGTTGCCTTAAACAAGGTGAAACTTAACAGGTCAAGTTGTATTAACACAGAGTGGTAAGTTTATGCAGTAGACAAATAAAGTTTGCATCAGTATTTCAATCAGGAGAGACTTTGTTGCAGATAGGCAAAGATTTATTGTACGAATGCATGATATGAAATGTACAGTCTTTGGAGATTAGACTCCATCGTTATGAAATTATATTATTTAAAGGGGTAGAAAGCCAGAAGATAATCCCCCGATGGAGTCTAGACACTGATGGTGGTGTGAGGAGCCCGAGACCGAACCGAGGAGCCAACGGCAGTGGCCTGCCGGAGGAGGAACCAGGAGACGTCCACGACAAAAATCGGAGTAGCAGGGGAGGAGGAGGGTTGTGCTCGTAACCTGAAATGACAACTGAGCAGCAGAGAGAGACAGGTTTAAAACAGGGATGTCATGCTGTGATTGGCTCGAGAAATTCATGGCCGCTTCTGATTGGTTAAAATAAAAGTGAATGCCTCTAACAGCTGTTCAGTTTAGAAGAGAGAGAAAGTGATTAAGTTTAGAAGTCTTCCTGAAAGAATTTACGCTGAGCTCCATTCATTACTAAAAATCATTAGTAAACTTGAATTATTATTTTCTGGAGTAATGTTGTCTAAAATAAGCATGTTAGGTTAAAGGACAATTCCGGCGCAAAACAAACCTAGGGGTTAATAATGAATGTGTACCCACTCTGTCGTTCTCTGGGACATGTTTCCATGCTAATTGATTGTGTTTGTAGCTTGAAAGAAGCTAGCGCGGACCGCTGATTAGCTTACAATGCTAGTATTCGGGGCACAGGGAAAGTAAAAATAAATCGCTATTTTGTACCACTAAAAAGGCTCAAAATATCACCAAACTTCAACGGTAGCATAATGAGGGTCCCTAAATGTTAACCGAAGCATTGAGAACTTTGTAAGTGTACAGACAGTGTTTATTGAACGAAGAGCTGCGGGAGCTCCGTGAAAGGGCTACAAGAGAGAGAGAGAGAGAGCTATGCCGCAACAGAGCCTCGTACTTTGGGAAACCAGTCATGACTTACAGCTGGCGATGCTACTAACTAAAATCAAAAGCAATTTGCTCAATATATCTGAAATAATCTCACCGATGTAAAACATAACTTGTCTAGTGTACTTACTCAGTAGATAAATGTCCAGTCTCCGGTCTGGGTCGCCGTCTCTAATTTATTTTCGGGACATGGAAAAAAGTTTCAGTACAACCCTGTTTATCAGAGAGGGGAAATCTTCAGACCGTACAAAACACTGCGTCTCTTGGGTGTTGCGACCCAACAGGTCCCATTCCGTGTAACACAGACACTCCTGTTCGGTGGCCATAGCTTCACAACGTCCGCAGGTACACCACCAGTTTCCCAAAGTATGAGGCTCTGTTGCGGCATAGCTCTCTCTCTTGTAGCCCTTTCACGGAGCTCCCGCAGCTCTTCGTTCAATAAACTGTCTGTACTTACAAAGTTCTCAATGCTTCAGTTAACATGTAGGGACCCTCACTATGCTACCGTTGAAGTTTGGTGATATTTTGAGCCTTTTTAGTGGTACAAAATAGCGATTTATTTTTACTTTCCTTGTGTCCCGAATACTAGCGTTGTAAGCTAATCAGCGGTCCGCGCTAGCTTCTTTCAAGCTACAAACACAATCAATTAGCATTAAAACCTGTCCCAGAGAACGACAGAGTGGGTACACATCCGTTATTAACCCCTAGGTTCGTTTTGCGCCAGAATTGTCCTTTAAGCATGCAAAGAAAAAAATATGAAACATTAGGCTACTAAAGTAATAATTTGTTTATATGTGGAAAGTTTTTTTTCCTTTATGGCAATACAATTTTGAGAATAAAATATTTAATAAATCTGTTCCATAAAATAAAAAGGAGAACATTCAACATAAAACATTGACATTTTTCCAATATATTGATTTCCAATCTGTGTGTTTGACACTGAAAGCTTTTTCACTGGCCAGAGGCCATCAGTCCCCAACCGGGTCTCGGTCATGGTGCAACAATAAATGTAGATAAACCTGAACACTAAATCAACCATACAAAACTAAAACCCAGATAACATAAATGCACACCCAAAACATTAACAGAACATTATTAAAACACACTTTAAGCACGGCTTCAGCGCAGAACAGTGCACTGCATACTTCAGCTGATAATTACAAACAACTAATGTGGTTTAGTAATGCATATGGTTTTTAACAAAACATGAAAGAATAAGTAGTGACCACTAAAAAGTTTAATTACAACTAAATCTGGGTTTACAGTTTAGCTGATTTAAAAGATAATTCATTGCAGTACACAAACAGCTTATGTCAAAAATTAAAAGGTCTGCAGAAATTCAAAGAATTATGGAAGCCGAATATGCTACAACCTCCTCTGTTTTCTCCGATATCTACTCCTCTATAGGAGTACACCTCGTCCAGTAGGGTAAATGATTTATTGGTGACTGAGTGAAGGATGTGGGTGAAATTGAGAGCTAATGAGTGGATTGGTACAAACAGAAGGAGGGGTGGCGGGTGATGGTGGATGAAAGGAGATCTAAGAACCCAGGGCTGGACAAGAGTTTGGATGGATGCGATGTCTGTGGAGCGGGCCTTCACTGCTCCTCCCTATCCATCATGGCTTCTCCTTAGAGAAGACGGGGGTGTTAACCCACTTTAGCCATTACCCTTACATTTTTATACCAGCCCCACCTCAATTACTTTACCTACAGTATTGTGAAAACATGAAAGGTTTACCAGAAGTAGCTTCACTGAAACATCTGGATTTTCTCATTCAAGACAAGAGTCTTAAGTTAATGAATGATCCTTTATATTAATGTATTGTGCCAACCTTGTTCATATAAAACCCTCTCTCGTTTTTCTGTGATGAGGAGGATGCTATTTGTTTACCATTCTCTGTAACTACTTCCTTTCAAAGCTTCACATTCACTTGAACTGTACAGGTGAATACCAGGTTATTTGAGCCACTTCTGAGGAAGAATGTCTCCTGTAACTGCTGTAAAATGAACAATGAAAAGTCTCTGTCCTGTTCTTGTAGGAGTTGCAGGCAATAGCAGCCTTGCAAATCCATACTTTTTGAGGTCCTTTTATATGTTTGAAAGCTGAATTTGAATAATAAGCTGGAACATGCTCTTTTATGGCTGCCATTTAAAGTATCCATTCCCTAAAGTGATGAAGGAAAGGTAACCTAAATGTCTATGAAGGTGATACCACCATTCATATTTGCATGAATGAGACACGCTGAATGTAAACATGCTCCTATATGAGTCACAGGTGCAATCACACTCAGCACATGGATAATTATACCAAGTTAAAAACATGTACACACATGTGAAATATGCTTCTACTCAGTGCTAAGTAGAAGCATATAAAGATGCAAGGCTAAAGCAAGAAAATTAAGCAACTTGTCCTCCATTTGCTCTATTTGGATTCATCTTGCAAGAGATAGCTATCAGCTCAATGATGTAGGTAGGATTTATTTATTTATTTTCACCTTTTATTTATTTATATGTAGTTTTAAATACCACCCACGTCTGCTCCACATTCCTCTTGTCTCCTCACTCGTTAAGATCTAAGCACTGCAGCACCGCAGCTGACAGTCTTTTTACCTTTGTGATTCATAGATCCAAAAGCCTTACATACTGCATATTTACTCCTCTAAATGTGGGTTTATGGACATTTAAGGCCTAACAGAGGCTTTATATGGGCCTGTGTATAACATGTGTATATCTGAGGGTGAACAATTATTTCTCGATTTCTGAAATAAACAAAAGAGAAATAAACAAAACAGCCACAGGTTGTGATATTGTGATTAGTTCCTAATGGGGAATTTCAAACTCTCGTTAGAAAGCAGTTTTTTGTCTTTTTATAATGACTTTTGGGCAATTAAAAAAACCTGTCAGAGGCTTTAACGTTTGAGATTGTGTGACAGAACTCACACACACTAAATACTCACACAAAGTTTGAAACAGTTGGGAAAGCTCTATTAAAAAATACTTTAATAGCCCTCTGCTGAGCTGCAGTCAAACTAATGAATAATTGTGATAGCTAATCATACCTTCAAAGTTAAATCTGTTACAGGCAGTCTGAGACGATTCATTTAAAACACAGAAACCGGGGATTATGATTAAACATTTTTATGTTTCTATAATATGTGTGTGAATCAGAGTGAGACGATGGCCTGTGTTTTCTTGGATCAACTTGTGTCTCAGATGCTGCAACCTCTTAAGAGGCTACAGAGGAGTTGAGTCTGCACTGCAGCTTCCAAAAGGCTTCCCTCTGCAACACACCCTCATTAAGTTCTGCAATAAATACACGTAACACAGGAGAGAGGCTGTAAAATTGTAAATTGGACCTAACTGTGACCCGATCTGACTAAAGGCTTGCATATCATATACACCTATATTTATGAAAAATATTTTGGAGACGGAAATAAAAAGTTAAACACATGCTGATAACCACCTTGAAATCTTTATTTCAGACATACATGCAATGTTGTGTCAGAATAGTCTCTTACTAAAGAAAATGTATGCATTTTCATTTTATTCTCTAAAGCAGAGGTAACTTATTTTTAGAACAGAGTCGGTGCAGAATGACTTGCTGAACAAGGACATCTATGGGTCATATAGGATAATGCAAAAATCATGGCAGGCTGATTGTACCTTTGTGTGTGGATGCAATTTTAACAATATCATTTCATAATAATCTAAGTTTGTTTTCAATAATAAATACAAAATGTCACAGTTTTAAAGCTTTTTTAATACTATTTATTTGTCACATTAATTATCTGCAAATGCATGCTTGTGACATGTATAACATATTGTACCCATCAAAATAAAAGCTCCATATTAAAAGAATTGTCATATTCCATATAGGTCACATCCTGCTGTCCCTTCCACTCATGTCCTTGCAGCTCACAGCTTGTATGATAGAAATGATTCACATCCTCCAATATAAGCTTACACAGTGTGTGGAGGAAGCAGGGATAGTGAACATTAACCTTACTTAAGCTGCTGTTTTTCTCAAGGGGATTTGGAAAGATTTTATTACTTAAAATTGAATGGCACTCTTCAGTAGGAGGAGCAGACATGCATGGGCTTAAGCTACTTACTCAATTTTTTTTTTTATGTCGTTGAAGTCATATTAAACGGTTATGAGTGTGCTTTTCTTTGGTTCTGTTTTTATATATTTTTCCTTTTCTACTCAGAAATTACATCACACACCACAAAGGCCACTTCATGTCTCTTTAGGCTCTTACTCAAACAGGAAACACTGAGGCACCCTTTTCAGGAACACTAATTTTCCTCATCAGGCTCAATCAGTACGTCGAGTGGTTTTGATTCTGATTCAAGAGGCTGCTTCGACCTTTGAGACCTGAGCAAAGAAACATGAAGGGCTTCTAAAGATAACAATATTAAATGTAGAAAAAAGTTTACACTATTGCTGTTGGGCCAAGGAAATCACTTTTGAGTCTAGCTTCATGTGTATTGTAATGACAGATTTTAGTACTTAGGTTTGTAAGTGCTGAGTCATAAATGTCAAAAATAAAAATGAAACACAACTAATAAAACAAACTTACTTTTTGCACGATTATGTACACTCAAATTAAGATTTCTGTGAGCTTGCCATCAGCAAATGATGTTTCCAATCAAACCTCACTCAAAGCATTTTCTCTTCATTTGCACTCTGACGTTAAACAAACTTACAAGTCTTTAGAGCGCCTGAGTTTGTGAGACGAATAAATAAAGGAACACTTTCTTTTATCCGAGCACATCCCTGTAGATCTGTCTAATGACAGCGGTGGATATTTAACCGTCCTCCTCAAACAGAATTATCTCAGGTCTGCTTGAGCCCGCTCCCAGTCTTCATTACTATTGCATGGCCCGTGCACTTTTACTCATCAAGACTACATTACATTATTTACAAACTGGAAACAATTGAAGGAGTGCTGTATTACTGGACTGGGAGTCACCCATTAAAAACTTAAATTTGAATTATGAATGAGCATTTCATGCACAACGCCATGTTACATTAAGCACCTTTATATGGTGAAGGTGTATTTAAGGGACTTGCCCTTCGCTCCGGCTGCTGTTTGTTTTTGGAAGAAGAGAAGTGGACAGATTTAGGACAAGATTTCTCTATTTGTCTTGATCTGGGCAGACGCTGGGCAAAGAGACACGTGCAAAGCCTGATGGGATTGAAGGATTACAAGCAGGGTCTACATGGCTGCAGGGATCCCAGAGAAGCAGGGACGGGCTGACAGACAGACGGACTCAATAAATGACTGGCTGGAGACAACGTCAGTAAGATGAGCTGATCTAACCATTGAGGAGATCATGTTAATGCAATTTAAATGACCTAAGTCATGGTTCAGATACTAAATTGGTCTTTCTCCACAATCTGATACTGTAAAATATAGCAAAATCACATCATACCTTTAATAGCTTTTGTTTCTCTGCATCATGCTGGTATCTGACATTAAAGTGCTGATTAATAACCGAACATGAGATGAAAATCAGCTGGTGAAGAGATGCACTTGTGCTGTATATCTACAAGTTTTAGGCACTGACCAATATTCCCTCACAATTCCCTTCAGTTTGGATCTAATTTTAAAAGACTTCCCTCCAGGCCCACTTTCAAGCCAGCTACCCGTGTGTGCTTGTTCAGATTTACATCAATCTTAGAGATAGAGCCCGCTCCTCTGATCTCCTCCATCAGAGGGGAGAAAACTGTGTACACAGAGGATAAACACTTTATTTTAAAGGGCAGGCCCAACCACATCACAAAGTAACATGATTTCCCTTTTTAACTAGTGGTATCTAGGGAGAGACCTAGATATAACCACTGCTGTTTACTGACACCACTCTGATACAATGGAAGAGATTTGAATTTTTGTTCGTGATGGTTAAAGCATTGTCCCAGTTACTGTAGATAATAGACCTCACTGTGGATACTTTTTGTTGCATCTAAATAGTTACTTTAACAAGACTAAGAGTCGACAGCCTACATGTATTTAGCACAGTCAGCTAACTGTTAACATGCTCACAATATAAATGCATACATGATTAAGCATGTTAAGCATGTTAGCATGCAAATGTTTGACAAAGTAGCCTACAGCTGGGAACAAAATTAGATTTTAAGATATTTGGTCATAAACCAAAGCATTAGACAAACTTGAATTTTGACCTGATGATGGCAATGGAAGAAAGGTCAGGGGATCAATAATTTACGATTAATGTCTGTACCAACTTGTACAGTAATCCAGTTAGCCAAGATATTTCACTGAATGAATGGAAAGCTTTAACCTGCTGGTGGCTCTAGATGAAAATTCAGAGGATCACCAATTAGAATGCATCCTCTAAGGATGTTGAGTATCTGTAACAAATGTCACGGTAATCCACCCAATAGTTGTCGAGATAGTCCACTCTAAACCACAAATGACAATGTCATGGTAGCGTTAGAGGTGAAGTTACGTAATTAAAAGAATGTTGGTAGTGTTAGAGGTAGAGTTGGGTAATTCAACGTCTGTTGGATTCATCCTCTGGAGACCATGAATACCTGTATAATATGTCATGGCAATCCACACAATAGTTGTTGAGATATTTCAGTCTGGACCAAAGTGGTGGAGCCATGCCATGGCTTAGTGTGGCTAATAAACACAGAGACAAAGAACATTATTTTGAGTAAACCGTTTAAGCAGTGAAAGAAAGAAAGGGTACCACTTGTAGATTTGCATCATGCAAGTTTTCAGTATCATCAATCATATTTTTTTTTAGAGATGTTGCTTTAAATGTACTCCTATGCATACTAAGATAATGTAATCAAGGTTTGATTTAAGGTATAGAAGTTTGTCAAAATTCCTGTCAAATGTCTTGGGTATGGGTAAATGAGACAAGAGGATATCTAGCCAAAAAGAAAATATATACTTTAACGTGCTATATATAAACATTTACATAGATTATGAACAGTTGAGAACAGTATACAATAAACTGAGAATATTCTAATGAATAGGAAACAACAAAAAGCGTGTCTTGGGCACCAAAAGAATCTACTAAAGATTTTAGTTCATCCCTAGAAGTTGCTACTCTCTAAAGAATTTATTTTGCTTTTGATATTTTGATGAATATCAGCCACTGATGTAAAGCAGCACAATTAGCATACATCTGAGTGATTGGACTGAATGCAGTTGTCCTGAAGCTGTGACTAAAGAGGTAAAATCTGTGAGCCTCACTGCCACGTAGACTAAAAATGATAGATACCCATTTTACTGGAGAAAATATCACATCTGGAAAGAGAAATTACATCTCTGGCTTAATTGTCTGGTATGTAATTAAATAAAGAATGGATATAAGCATATGCAAAGAGAATTAGGATGTCTTTCTTTCAGCTACATTGGACTGAGGCTCTATTTGAACGTCACAAAGCACGTCACGCTTGCTGTGTGGCAGGCAGGTGCCATGTACCAGAGGTCTGGTGGACTGAAAGATTGAGCTCATTATTGCACTAGAGGTTCAAAAGGCCATGAACTTCTGTAGCCAATGCATTAGGTGCTGCAGGAGAAAAGGATGTGGGAAGAATGTTAGCAGGATATGGCAGCAGAGGAGGGCGGGGCCCTGCTGAGTAATGCACGTTTAGAGGTGAGGGAGCTGTTAATTGCCATGCAACATCTCAGTTGAGGGAGCACTTGTGGGACAGTGGCAGTTCAAAGAGTGGGGAGTGTGACTGCAATTCAATCAAAGTACAAAATAATGGCAGGTTGGCCATTGACCAAAGACAGATTGGAGGCAGGTATGTCATTCATTACATATTGTTCATTGTCTTCTGGCAGTACAAAATAATCCAAATCAGCAGTGTACAATGTTAGCTTTCTGTGTGAAGCTCTTTTGTTTTGGCTGCAGTGTGAAGCCCATTGAGGCCTGCGAGCAGTAGGGTAGGGTAGTCCATACTGCTCTATTGGCTGTGCTTTCTCCAGATG
Source organism: Sander vitreus (assembly GCF_031162955.1). Classification (NCBI taxonomy): domain Eukaryota; kingdom Metazoa; phylum Chordata; class Actinopteri; order Perciformes; family Percidae; genus Sander; species Sander vitreus. Next base: position 13,360,568 of record NC_135876.1, read on the forward strand.
ATCTACAGGGGAACTCCATTCCTCGTTAAACGACAAACCACCACCTGTTCTCATTTCATCTCTCCTGTCCTCGCTGTGGCTCTTGGACCACTGCGAAGGGCAGGCACCCAGGTACTCCGTGAGGAATGGAGGCAAGTTTCCCATTCAAAACCTTCCCCATCCATTTACTGATGGCCACCACCTGTTCACATCCCCCTCACACTCCTTCTATCACTACACCACATCCACACACACACCTTGCTCCCGCGTGAGGGATGGGCAGATTGCTGGGAGATGAGATTGGATTGTCACTGTCACAGGGGGCGAAGGAGGAAAGGAGGTGGATACTCTGTTACTCGATGGCCCCCAAGTTCCAGATGCCACTCTTTTTAATGACATAATTATGACCGTGTTACGACTCCCCTTGGCCTTCAGTCTGTACTGGAGGCTATGCACACTGCACAAGCACACAGGCGCATAAACACATAGAATTCCTGCATATTATTATCATTCAAATCCTATGTGCTTATGCCATTCGTAATTATAAAGATGTCTTTCTGAAAGAGAGTTTATTGGCAGCTTAGGTTGCTGTTTGCATTTCCTACTGCTGCCAAATAATATCACAAAGAACACTATCATAGTTGAAAGAAAATCATACATTTATCATATAAAATGTGATCTTGACAGATTATCAATCATATATCAAACTGGCCAGCTTCTTCTTTGCTGACACCCTGTAGCTGAGGCCATCTGGATCGGCCATTTTCTGGTCATTAACCATGCTCGCTTTTTAGGAATTGTGAAGTATTTGCTCTTTCCTGAAAGAGGGACTGAGACTGGCAACTCTGTATTCACAGTTTGAACCACTTCTTTTGCTAAATTCTATCTTTGCTTGGTGTGGGAGAGATGTTGCTTTTGGAAGTAGACCATGATGAAAGGCGTTTTGATCTGGAAGCCATACAGCCCAACAGTGTGAGACACACAAAGTGGTCGCTACCAAGCTGAACTTCAACAAACATACACTCCACGAATACACAGGAAACTGTGAAGAACGGTCGCAATGAATACCACAATGAGCTGTTGTTTCAGTGGGGACCTGATAATGATGAAGGCAGTCCCTTCTCTAACAGGGCTAATTGGGGTTCAGAGGCATCTAATGCATGATAGATGGAGAAGGAGAGGATCTCAGTGGTGTATGGCACTGCTGGCACGAGATCACAAGCATTAATAGAGCTGAACCTTTCACTCTGGGCTCAAAGACATCTGTTGCCAGCAGGTAACCTCGGCTTTATCATTACCAGTTAGACCCACCGATGTTTCCCTGGCATGACAATTTAAAGCGATATATATGTTTGCTGGCTAATTCAAGCTGTCATCATCATCCCTGTTTGTAGGTGAAAAATGTGTGCACCACGCAGCGCACCAGATGGCAGGAATGGCTCATCAGTCTGAGACAGCAGACGTGTGATGGATGGATTCTCCAGAGTAAACAGTTCCGAACTAAGAACCACACTGAGAAGAAATTTGCTCACAAATGAGCACTTTTGTGTCAAGAAATGCAAATGCTGTCTTTGACCATTCATGTTTTTGAATTACAATTTACAGGCAACAATGCATGATCCAAATGCAAATAAGAATAAGAAAAGATTAAACAAGGAGGACTGAAATCTGCTAAGACTTTTTAATAGAAGGACTAACATTAGTCAACAATGCAAGTCAGATGTCTCCTGTAACAAGGCCTTAAAGCGACTATAATCAACATTTATTTTACAATAATGTATCAAAGGACAATTTTTTAAACAGGGGTCACTTGTAGGGATGGGCCTATGCCACCTGAAAGCTTCCTACACCTTCGGCTTTATGGAGCTTTATAGTGAGTTTCAGCTCATTGTTAAGCTGTCCGGCCCGCAACTTTACTGTTTAGGTTCACTCTCACCGCTCTCATAAAGTCCTTTTTCTGCCGCAGAAGCCAGCTGTCTTCAGCAAAAAAAACAACCACCCAGACAGACACAGTTAGCTTCTAGGTGGTGAACATAGTGGAGCATTTAATAAAATAGAAATAAAATACCCAATAGAAAGCAATAACGTTAACCACATTTGTCGAGGAGGTAGGCCATTCTGATAGACATTTCCTGCCTGACAGAATAAGGTACCCTCCTTTTAATCTTCCTGTTACACTCACAGATACTAACATCCTTTATCCTTGGGATCAATTTGACCCCAGCAATTTGAGCATCCAGAAAATGATTGTAATTAAATTATCACCCAAGTTTGTGTGTCAGGTACTTTATGTCTTCTTTTTGACTACCTAAATACCCCTTTAGATGAAACATAACCTAACTAGCTGCTGGCGGCAGCTTCATATTTAATGGAAAGATAGTAGTCTTAATCTATTCAACTAACTCTTGGCAAGTAAGTATATAGGCGAGCATATAAGCGCATTTCCCAAAATGTTGAACTGAAGTTAAAATGCTGTCTCCTAAATCCCTATAGTACCTTGGCGCACTCTTCATATTAAAATTGCTCTGTGTCCCAAACACACTGACACAAGACCCTGCGTAGCCTATATACTGCTGCATATAATTGTTAATAAATACACTGACATGACAGTTGGCCAGGCCATACTACGTACGTCGCATTTCATGCACATGATGAATTATTAATACGATTTAAACTGAGGGGACAAAATATGCAGACATTTCTGTTGGATTTGTTAAGATTTGTTTTGTTGTTGATGTTTGCTGAAACAGCAACAGATTTGACATTTTGTCACCTTACAGCTTCCCTTCAAAAACAAGAGAAGCACTATGGGTAAGTAGGCAACATTCTGGGTACGTGGTTGCAAAGTGAGCAGGCTGAATATCACAATGTCTGCAAATTCAGAGGCTGAGATGCCGTGTCACGTCATGACAAGTTGCACTTTCCAAGCAAAGTAAAATCTCTCCCACTAAATTCTGAATATAAACTGTTTGAAAAGTTGCAATTAAAAAAAAATAAATAACAGTAGAAGGCAGAGATGAGTCTTTTTATGATGGAGGCATCTCCATAAGACATGCGACCAGCAGTGTGTGCCATGAATAAATCATCCAGAACCGGGCAGAGAGTAAACACTTGTGTATCTTCACCTCAGATGCCTGGATAGGCCCGTCAGACACAGTAGTTAACAAAGTCTACCTCCTCATCATCATGCAGACCGTGTTTCCGCAGATCCAAGTCAAAACCTGACACCATTACCCCACCCCCATCTTCTTCTTCTCCCCCCTCTACAACCCAGGAACTCACTCCGTTTCTCCGGAGTCGATTTAAAGTTAAAGCGAGGATGGTAGCAATGCTAATCTTTCCCCAGAGTCTGCTTCACTGAGTTGGATTTAAAGAGAATATAAAGTAACAAAAAATAGCCGGTGCAACACAGATGTCTTCTCACTTGATGGTTTTATTACTTAAGGTGCAAAACAGTGACTGACGTTTCGACGTAGAGTTACATCTTCATCAGAGTCCTAGGATTTAAAGACTGCCTGGATTGTCTTTGGCAATTAGGCAACCGGAGCTATGGGATTAGCTGCCAATTTGTACCTGCTGTGGAGAGAAACTCGTTGAGACCTCCATGAGTTTATCTATTAACACAACGGCAAGAATGATCAGGCTCTTGTCGAGTGCATCACTGACTCCAAGCTTTGGCTTGACTCAAACTCTGCGTACATGGTGCTTAACCTACAGTAGTCTAATGTGAGTGATGATGGTAATGCATGAGAATATACAAAGTGTACAATTTTTTTTTTTTTTTAGAATATAGTTTTTATTTATAATTTATAATTGGCAGATACAAAAAAAACAACTCTTGAACTGTATCCAAAGTGTGCAATAAATCACTGTTGATTTTTTTCCAAAAGAAAAATACAAAAAGACCATCTACTTTGGAAAGTTGACAACCAATGTAAACTGGAGTGAACTGGTAATTCTACAGAGGGTTTACTAATCGCTACTAATGCTCTTTTAACTGACTACAGATGTTAACAAATTGAAAATCTGCTTTGTTCTCCCAAGATGATAACCAAAGTCATTATGTGTACATACATCTACATTGGTGACATTCTATTTCCCCATTTTTAAATACAAGAAAGGCAATCATATCCATAAGCAGCACAAATGTGTATAACACATTAAAATGAAAGAGTTTTTAAATTGTACCAAGATGTTCATGTGAGAGAGGGTAAACAAAAAGGGAAGGGGTGGCCATGTTGAAACAGAATAGTGTAAACGATCACCTTCACTCACGGAGATGCACAAAAAAACAAACAAAAAAAAAACAGTTGGAGCTTGTTAAGTGCTAAACAGCTGTTACTAATTCAAAATGCTTCAGCAGTCTGAACAAGCATCACAACCTCTGGAATCAAACATTGAAGGCAAGAATGATTAATGATGAACTAAATAAGTATTTAGAAAACTCACAGCAGCAACACCATATAAAACTGGTTCCTGCTCGTCAAAACTGATGACAATTTGCAAATTAAAATGGAAATACAATTAAAAGAACATTGTATTAAAAACAGACTAACATTTTACGTTCACATTTTAACTCAAACACGCATACACCCCCACAAAAAAAAAAAAAAAAAAGAAAATTTACATCCACGTTCTTGCCATGATCCCATTCCTTGACAGCCCATGAGCATTAGCAGGCTTTGATACGACGCTGGTGCCTTACCCTTTATATCCCACAGATATGACAAAAACAAAACAATCTTGTTTTAATCTAAACAGTTATATGAACACATAAGGACAAATGTGTGACTTTATTTATTTATTTTTAAACGCCATCTGAAGGACAACTCTAGGCAGGGGAGGATCCAAGCACGTTAACGGAGAATATTCAAGTGCAAAAATGTGACAATGTAGTTTTTTTTTTTTTATGATTCCCATGCTTTCTGAAACGGGTCTGCAGGCATATAAAATGGATACCTCAAACAAGCGTACATTCCTTTTGTACAGCCCCGTGCCCCAGATGGCAAATGTCACAAAATAAACTCGCTAAAAGGATTCTAAAAAGAAAAATACATGTCTTGTTACAGAATGTCCAGCCAATGTTTGTGACAAAAACAAAACATCCCTCTACACAGCCAAACACACAACCTAGATCCTTCATTCCTATACAACTCAAAGCTTTAAAATGCTAAGTCTTTAAACATGCAACACCATTAAAAATTCCTATCTAATTTCCGCTGTGCTAGATTCATGGCAACTTCCTCAGACACCGACATTTCCAGCTAACTAAAACTAGAACTATGCGCTAACGACCTACCAAAGATGTCCGAGAGACCATTTTCCAAATACTTAAAAAAAAAAAAAAAAAAAAAAGACAGTGATGTCAAAAAAAGATGCTCATTCATAATGTGAAAACAATTCCCTGTCAAAGTATCCATATAAAGCACTTATGAAGCATACTGTGTGCTCTTCCCTTTACTCTGGCACAAACAGCCAAGTAGAGACAATCTGTGGGGTAGTGCAGCTCTGTGGGGACAAGTGAATAAGCAATGGCAAAAATCGTATGTTTTTTTATGTCCTTGAAACCCATACGACACTAATGATGCCACGCAGCTGTGATGGAACTTTTGTCGTATGCTGAAACCATGGCATCACTCCAAGATGGCTAGGAAAACTTAACCCTGGCTTTCCCACATCCTTTTACCTAAGCTCACACCAGCACCTTGCTGACATTAAGAGACTTAGAAACAACCATCACTACATACAGATTCAGGTCAATTGACTAGAGGTCTGTTTTCAGTTGTCGGTTAACTGCACTTAAACAACACAGCCAAGCTCTTTCACCCTTTTACAGTGACATCCTCTCTCGTTTAGAGTAACTCTACAGTGCCCGTTATCGACTGTCTTAAAGCCTTTACTACATGCAGATTCAAGCATTACAGATAGAGACAAAGCTGTTAGGCCTGAGCTGCGGTGCAGTTTTTGTAACATTCCTAATGCAATTTTTATTTATTTTTTAAATAATGGTAACATTTCGAAAAAGGTTCATACATTTGATGCCGTTTCTACAAACGGCACATTCAAATCCAGCATTGTCAGTACCTTTAGGCTTGCACATTATTTATTGGCTACATGCAGCCATACAAGTTAAAGTTACTTTCTCTGAACAAGCTGTTAAACCGCTCTCACAGACTGGCACATTTCGGACATCTTTTGCAACAAAATGTTGTGGACCTGGTGTAAACCCTTGTGACTCTGAGTGTGATTTATACTTTTTTTTTTTTTTTGATATGGTGCCGTGGTTAGTGTTAGAACTAGACAAATGCAAAAATAAAGCCTGCACCAGTCTAAGAATATAAATGTACTTGTAGTATGTCAGCTGTAACATGCCATGACAGAGTCAAATACCTGAGGAAGAAAATGCATCCACGGGATAAGTTTTTAAGTTTGTAAATTATCAAAAATCTGGTTAACATGAAATAGGTTGGCCATCATCACTTACTATACGATGAAGCTTTGCTGTTTGACTAATTGCATAGTATGGACGCAGATGTTCTAATTCTCCATCGTGTCATGCTGACAAAGATGGTAACATTGAAGGGTAACAAAAAAGCAAAAGATGATCCAAACTGGTCAGTTTGCAGAAAGCTTAACATTTGATTTAAAAACTTTGATGTAGCAATACTTTTACATATTTGAAATGTACAATTTGGTGGAAATAAATTAAAAAGGATTTTTAACTTTAGAGTGGAATTCTGTTTTTCCTACAGGCCCATCCTTAAAGCAGATAGCAATTCTTTGAAAATCTGCTCTACTTGCACAGCTGGATGTTACCTCCCAATGCATGTCTAATGTCTGCACTTAGTGTAATCAACTTGGCTGTACACCTCTTCTATATTTGAGCAATAGATTATGTGCTGGCCTACGTTTCTGGAAGAAGAGCCTTCTAAAACCAGCAGGAAAAAAACCCCCCAAAACAGTGGAATGGAGGACTAAAGAGTGACGGAGTCACCTGGACACAAATCAAGAGCCACCAGAACCAACCGTCGCAAAACTGTGGTTGTCTGTAAACCTTGTTTCAATCTCTTAACTGAACACAAAAGTGCAAATTGCTACCACTGTCCTATCTCTGTGTCCTCAGTAGTGCTTCTCCTGCAGATAATCTTTCATCTTGTTAGGCAAGGGCAGTTTCTGGATCAGGTCTATCCTTGTGTACTGTCTAATGACAAAGCGACAGAGATACTGCAGGGAGCGCACTTGCATAAACCGAGATACTGGGTTGGTTAGTCTGACGGGGTAGGTTGCAGACCCTGGTAAGCGAGACCTGGAGTAGCAAAAAGCTCCATTCTCCGAGTCTCTGATAGAGTGTTCGATTAAGTCAACAATGGATGTGTGTCCCTCCACATCAGGCTGCTCATAGAAGCTAAAGCGTCCATTGGAGTGTTCAATGCGGGTGTGGAGGGTTTTGCCCTGGGACCTGAAACTCAGGCTGAGCAGGTACCTGTCATCTGAGCTGTCTCTGACCAGGAATGAGCCATCAGCCAAGTTGACCAGCTTTTCCTCGGCCTCCCAGCGTGTGATGGGGCCCCAGTACCAGCCCTGCCTCGCCAGCTTCTTCAGCTCCTCTGTCAGACTGGTGACGATCATGGGCCCGCTGCTCTGCACCGAGTCGTACACCCGACTGACCCCAGGAGCTGAATTTGGGTCAAAGTTGAGGTGGTGTCTTACCCTCTCAGCTACCTGGCTGTCTGAAGAGCTGAACCCTGAAAAAGTCCTTGGAATAAGTGCATTACTTATCATGGGCGGTAGGAGTGGAGAGAGGGGAGGTGGGACCTCTACTCTAGAGCTTTGGAGCACCACACCAGCGGAACCAATGAGAAGACTATTAACTGAGGTTTCCATAAAGAGATCCGGAGGCATCCCACTAACCAGTTCATGTTCCTCCTGTCCCTGGTCTGTGTGGAGGGACCCGTTATCTGCTTCAGTCACCACCTCCATAGGAGAGGAGCTGTCCAGGCAGAAGGAGTGGGACCCTTCTGGGTACATTCCCTCATCTAAAGGCATTGTGTACTGGATGTAGTCCTGGGGAGTCAACCCCAGCACCACAGGCACGTCATTTTCATCAATATTTAGATGCAACTCCCCGTTTTGTGGCTGCTGGAAATTCTTTAAGGATTCTGCTTGGTCCTGAAAGAGCCCTTCCATTTGGAAATCGTGAAAATCTTTCCGGACACCATTTAAGTTGGGACTTGGGCTGGGAGAGTGAACCATGGCTTTAACTTTTACCTCCATCTTGATACACGCCTCATCAGAGTTTACTGAGCGCAGGGGCCATGGTGAGGGGCTATAATGGTGACTCCGTAGGGATGCAGATCTGAGGGGTCTCTGGGCTTTCACCTCGTTGAAGCTGACGGGCACAGAAGAGGATGAGAAGGTGTCATCATCATCCACTGAGCCGATGGCAGAGGAGCTGCCCTTCACTTTCGCCTTCTGCTTGGCAGACAGTCTCCTCTTTAGCGATCCCATCAGGCCCTCGCTCTTTGAGCGGCCCTTATTTGGGCCTCCTTTGTCCTCTTCACCACCAAGGTCGCAGCCAGAAAGCTCTTTGGTGTAGCAGCCCCCAAAAAGTGACTCTTCCTTAGAAAACTCTGTAGTCAGCGAGGGCTGCTGGAGCATGACAAAGTCACCCTCCTCTTTGCCTGACTTTATGCTGAGGGACTTGCGGATGGTCTTAAGGCTTATCTTCTTCATTCTGACGGGCCCTCCAAAGTGGGGGCATGGGTTGGCTCTCCTGGTATCCTGATGAAAGTACTATCCACAGTGTCCTCCCATCAGGCCGCACCAAACAAGTCATGCATACAGGGGAGCCATTAAACCCTGCAGAAAGAAAAACACAAGATTATAGATATTATAATTATGTTTCTACTTCTTGAGCAGTCCCCGAGTATTTGGACAGGGATTTTCTTTGTATTCACTCTGTGAAGGCTGCAACTTTCATTACTAATAAAACAATTTCTCAAATAATAAAAAAAAAAAAACTAAAATTATAATTTACTGAAGCCCAATGTAATGTCATCAACTGTCTTGTTTTGTCAGACCAACAGTATAAAAAATAAAGACATTCAGTTTATCGTCACATAAGACGAAATGAAGCATCAAATCTAGCATTTTTGCTTAAAGATGAACAAAAACATTACTCGCTTTTTAACAGATTATTTTTCTGTTGACCAAGTTATCGTCTCAGCTCTAAATTCTGTACTCCCAGTACAATGGATTTGAAATAAAACAATGACTACAAGTGCTGACTTTCAGGTTTAATGGGATGGGTTTTCACATTCATACTGGGTGAACAGTGTACAAAATCCCCCATTTTAAGTAGGCTTGATTTAATTCGACAAATTACACAAAATAATTTTGTTTAATATCCGGTTGGAAATCCTTTGTGTCATTGACGGCTTGAAGTGTGCGATCCACAAACATTAAAGGATGCTTGGTATTTTCCCTGGTGATGCACTGTTGCCACCATTCTGCCTTAAAACATCTTGGTTGTCTGGCTGTGTGTTTAGGAGCACAGCCCTGCAGCATTGTTGACTATGGATCATACAATAGGGGCCAGACTTGGTACACTGCTGCCCCAATATGAACACCTTCCAACAGCTTTACAACTGAAAGCCAACACTTAATAAGCACAGTAAATATTTCATTTTAAATCCAATGTGCTAGTCTGTAAATATGTCCAAATATTCACCGACCACACCATATAATAATCAGGATTTTATGAAATGAATAACAATCATTGCCTTGTCATCTGTCAAATGAAAGCTGTGACAGTTCTGGCAAACCAGGATTGAAACAGTATCTGGAGACATGTGCCACTTAGAGCACCTAAATAAAGCTGCTTGATAATCAAGACAGCTGCAATCTGATTACTCACCATTATGTGCAGGAAAATGGTGACTCAGTTGGCTGGGTCAAGTTCCACTTCCACCACCTTTCATTTGATGCTGTGAAAAACAAAGCCAGCCTATTTGAAAGGTTCTACACCTTTAAATTAAACTTGATTTTATGATCGAATATTGCACAATATATGTACCTATATAATCACCTAACATAAACAGTGTGTAAAATAAAGTCAACGTTAGCAAGGTTTGTCCTGACCTGGCAAGGCCTACGGACACAACAGCATGCCTTTAGCTTAGCTACGGGTGTTAGTTTGTGACTTTAATGACAATATTCTGAAACTGTCTGCAAAAACTACGATTTAATTAGTACACTTTCACGTAAATATTAAGACCATAAGAAACAAAAAGTTGTTCGATATCGCTTGCCAATTTAAGTTGTTGGCTTGCTTGTATGCTAACATCAAATAGCTAACAGCCAGCTAACCAGTTTGTTAGCACGTCTACTTTCAAAGTAAAACTTATCTTTAAACATTAAAAATATACATGCACATTACATTGTCTCTTACCCGGTCACTTCAGCTTGTCTCAACATGCAAAAAAAAAAACAGAGGTGTTAGCATCTGTGTTGTACAACACGTTCATGAAGGTTCGCTCCTTCACGGTTGTTGGCTTAATGTTAGCTTACTACCTAAATCAATCAGCTAGCTTTGTTAACGTTTGCTGTCGAAAACATCAGCGTTACCTTCCCTTTAGTCAGCTTCTGCGCCCAAACGAAAGTATAAAGCGTTTATATCGCCGGATGTTCTTCTCTAAACGTGCGGGTTTACATTTCCGATTAGAATGACACAATTAGCTAGGTGGCCTGTTTCTGTCTAGGTTGGCTAACACTTTGTAGCTCACGGCCTCTTCCTTTCTTCCTTTGTTGCCTGTTGAATTGTGGGAGCAGATTCAGATGCAGCGAATCTGACGCACAGAAGCTACAGCAAGTTTTTACATCCTAGAGGCAGAGACAACCCAAACACTGAGAAATCATGTGGATATTATCACTAAATAAATGGAGAGAATAAAACAACAAAATAGACAGATAAATAGAGTTTATTATGTGGGCTGCAAATAAATAAAAAACATGGATTAGGCTTTAACCAAAAAAACAGATGACACGCTTCTAATGTTATCATTTGGATACATTTGTGTTTGGAATAATGTTTTGTACTTAATAGTTTTAGGTTATAAAGAGGATTTTTAATCAGATCACCTAAATCACAACTTTTTGGGCAGTGAAGTTAAACTCGTCCGTCCCTAAATAACTCACCACTGAATGCTATTCATGTGCAAAGCTGTCCAATATATTCTACTCTAATGGCTGCATACCTGCAGTTGCCAGAAGTACAAGGAAGTGGTTGTGCATGGCAGCTCCCAGGTATGAAGCAAGGTGTTGCAAAACCCATGCATGCTCTGAACCTCTGTTGAAAAAGGATGTTGAGTTAAGAAATAAATGAGACATAAAGACATATGGTCCAAGTTATTTGGACTTTTCACGAGGAGACCACGTCATGGGTAGACATTGGTGGCATGTCTAATAAAATGTCAAATTTATTTTTCAATTGTCCTAAATCCCTAATATGTAAACGACTAGTCTTTCATCATCTTGAATGTTTTTTTGTGGATAAATGTGACATTTATCATAACATAGATAGATATAGACATAGATATAGAACATAGATATTTTCAATATGCATTCATTCAATATTTTATTTGTATCATGGTTCTGTATTGTCGTCAATCTGTGCACATACAGCAACTGCATAACAATACTCAACAGTAGCCTATGTCAGAATTAAAGCTAATGGATGAAACATTTTTGTTGTTGTAGGTTTAGGTTATAGCAAATAATTTAGGGTTTGCTTGCTTGCTTGCTTGCTATTTACACTACAGATGTAATACAGTACATAACTTTCCCACAGTACAATAATCAGGAGTCCATTTTCCACTACAGATATTACATTAATGCAGAAATATCAACCACTATACTTGTTTTCCCTGAAGCTGTGCTAGCCTTTATGCAGTAAGGTCTTTCTAATTTGTATTCCAGAAACATCAAGATGACTCTCCAAGTATTTTCAAGTATTTGATATGACAACTAAAACTTGAGCACTGAAATGATACATTGGTTGCCTAATTAGTGTCAGTATTGTTCTAAAGTAGATTGTGTTTACCACTGCCAGGCTAATTTGGTCCATATACTGAACATTATATTGTTTTTCCACACTGTCAAGTGTATGGCAGTCCTTCCCCAACCTGCTTAGGGCAGCTGTGTGCAGACAGGCTCTATGCAAAGACTCTAATTACCAGGCCCTATTAGGGTTGATCAGGCTGCCTTCACTTGATGTGTTGGCACAGGAGGGGAGGGCTGGTGTGGGGGGAGGAGGGAGGGGTGGCAGCTCTTAGATATAGCACCAAGGACACTGGGAAGCAAAGATGCAATGTTTTTACAAGCTAAATTAGATCTGACAAACAAACTTTAGTCTGTTAATATTTGTTGCCAGAAAGGAAAAACAAGAACGACTCAGCTGTGGGCATAACCCAAGACTATCATGACATGATAAACAGATCAAATAGTTACTAATAGCAGGCTGTTTATTTACATGAATTAAATGGTAATAGTTTGATGGGAATTGAGTATATGCATGATGTTGTCAAACACCACATGCAGAGCACAATATATGAGGGCCTCTGCAGCACCCCTCTCTCTCTCTCTCTCTCTCTCTCTCTCTCTCTCTCTCTCTCTCTCTCAAGATCAATATTTCCAAAAGGATTAGAATTGATGTATAAGCACGACTCAAAACACTGAATCTCAAGTCAAGAAGGAACATTGCACACATAGAGTAAAGGCCACACTATTTAATGAGATACCTCCACATGTGGGGAAGCTCCTCGCTTTTCATCTTAATTTCAAATCAACGCTGTATCAGCCATAAATTATTTGCACAATATGTCTGTGCCTGCTTCGGTCTGACTCAGTTCTTTGACTTGCCTCCTTTGCTGATCGGGGGATTACGGGGGCCTCTTGGTGTCCACGTTCACATCCTCAACACTTGCAGTGGAGCTGAAGACGGGTACAGCAGGCATGTCAAACAGTGACAAGGCCAGTGGGACCACTTGGGTTTTGTTTCAGGGATGACTGTGGAATACCATAGGAGGAGTGCGAATCAAACTACAGTCTGAGCATGTATGGGAAGTATGATGACCACACCTCTGCCTTATTTATTTTATTGTGTCTATGTGATTTCAGTAGATCCATTTATTCATTTTCCTCATTTTAGTGTTGCAGTATTTTAAAATCAATAAGTTGACTCAGTCCATCATATCAATTTTGGCCTCATATAAGAGGTCTTCAAATATAGTGCATTGATTAATGTTACACCCACTGCATCCATATGCAATGTAATGACTCAGCTATAGAGGCTTGAGCTCAGTCCAAATGGCTGCCTGGTTAAAACAATAAATGAATTGCCTATATGCTTGCTTATGTTCTTCGAGTCTGTTATAATGTCACCCTTGATGTCACATTATTAATTGTGGAAGTAACTCCTTGTATTTTGTCGCCATATGGGATGCTGAATTTTGGACAACTACAATAATGATATGATTCATTAGCTGATTTGACATTGATTTATGCATGCAATGCTTATAAGGGCAACAACCAATCCTTTTGCCCAGCAGCTCTTGTGAAACATTTGGTGAAAGCCTTACTTGTACATGGCTTTACTTCAGGTTCCTCGTATTTCAATTTACAGTCACTTTTAAAGTCGTTGAATGTGCAACTGTATGAAAGTTATGAGCGGGTCAGAAAAGGGAGAGGGTTATGGATTTTTTTCTTTTCGCTGAAGGGTTGATTACTTTTTTCATACAGCCCCTACTTTGGTGATGTTTTAAGCGTGTCTTTGGAAAAGCTATACATTTATACTACTTGTACAGCTATATACAGTATGTAGTCTCTACCAGAAAGCAGTGCTCCATAATGTCTGTCCAGGACAGGTTGGCCAATATGGTCAGGCACATGATGACTCATGATCAGCTTCAACCTTGTTGAGGGTCCAGAGAATGAGATGCTTCGAGAGTAAATCTGGCTTCAAAGTACTTAAATTGGCATGAGTTCTACTCAGAGATCAGGCTTACATTCATGAACTGCCTGAGGTGGTTTCTGGCATATGAGTAATTTAGCCTGAGGTGAAATAAAAGAGAGACTTTGCGTATGATTTACAATGTTATAAATCCTTGAATTGTTTTTGAAAACACAGGCAATTAAAGATTGAAAGTGCAAAACGCAAAATGATTCCTTCAAACTAAATATATAGCTTAGAGTCACATGGTTACAAGGTATATATGAATAAAGGGATAACTGCAGTGTTTAGCATATAAGGGAAACATCTGAAAAGACGTATGTGAGAACAGCAAACCTTATGTCTGATGGTCAAAAATAAAGGGCTGAAAGTCGTACAACATACCCCATGTTTTTTATTGTATTTATTTAAAGGGAAGTTTTGCTTCCTGTCTGCAGTCTATGCTAACAAATGATCCAAGACACACAGTGGTTGTCAAATGAAATCATGTGATGTACTGTTTGAGGCAAACTCAACAGCTATTAAGACCTCGTAGTCTGACCCAGGGCAATGTATTTTTCCACCAGGTAAAGAATACCTCCTTACTGTAGCTATTTGGATGTCAGAACTCTCACTCACTCTGTATTCTTATTGTACAACTATAGAATGTCAGAAACATTCCTAAAAATTCAGCCCTATATACTGTATCAGAGGTCGGGCAAACTGGGCAAAATACATTTTTTGACCTCCACAGGTCAACGGACCCTTTGGTCTGTTGTCAATATGACTCATGCTGTGCAGGCAGGCTCTGCTCCAACCCACCAGACTTTGTTTTAAATTCTGGTCAAGGTGCAAAGTTTTTCAAACATAACAAATATTTCACACATTACAAGGATGTGTATAAACAATAATTTTCCATTCATCCAAGCATCTTGGATTTGAATATTTGGCTCACTGTGCAGTAAATATGATATATGAAGCTCTGGAACAAGCTTAGATAAGCAGTATGATGTATCTAAAATAAAATTACTTAAGGAGAAAATTATAATATTGGTAAAAATGTACATATATGTATGTGCTGAAGTAAAACAGTCATGGATTATGAAAGCGCAAATTAAGAATTTCCTTCTTTCCCCTCAAACTCTTCTAGGTGACAGTAGAATATAGGCGGTGTCATTATATTATTATCATATCAAATTATCATTCACTAAGTTTGTTAATTATCACCGTGTCACTGATCGTATCCACATCCAATCAAGTATGTGATCTTGTGCAATTGGATTAACTTACACACAGAGCATGAAAAGAATGTATGCCTGCACTTGCGTTAAGAGGCGATGCAGATCAACTTTTATTTATTTTTTTAAAAAGTGTATTAGAAGATTAATTTAATGACAGGATAACGTGGCTGCTGTCAAAACTTATTTTAATATTTATTCAATGCAAAAGCTTTTAATGATTTTGAAACATGCCTTGAAACACTAATGATCCTGGCAAGAAAAAATGCATCAGCATGCTTACATAACGTTTAAAAAAAATCCGATGACAGAAATATGCCACAAATTGGCACATCAGATATGTCTTGTCACAAACACAGTTGAAAGAAAGGCCCACCTACAGACAGGACTCCTTGGGAAATCATCTGGTCAGTTGTGATCTATTCTGCATGTAAGAGGGTCCTTGCCAAAGAGATATTAAAGGTCCCATGGCATGAAAATTTCACTTTATGAGGTTTTTTAACATTAATATGAGTTCCCCCAGCCTGCCTATGGTCCCCCAGTGGCTAGAAATGGCGATAGGTGTAAACCAAGCTCTGGGTATCTTGCTCTGCCTTTGAGAAAATGAAAGCTCAGATGGGCTGATCTGGAATCTCCTCCTTATGACTTCATAAGGGGCAAGGTTACCTCCCCTTTCTCTGCTTTGCCCGCCCAGAGAATTTGGCCCGCCCATGAGAAAGAGAGAGAGACATCATGGCTTGAAAACAAGCGAAGCATGGCAGTTGGTCAAGGCCACACCCCCACCCTCCACCTTGCCCCCCCTCTCTCCTCCTCAATAGCATTTACAGCTACAGACACAGAAATGGCACATCCTAAGGAAAGCTCATTGTGGGACTGGCTCTAGTGGCTGTAATTCTGCACCAAGGCTGAATTTCGGGAAAGAGACTTCAGATACAGTATTAGGGGACCACTAAGGCCTATATAAAAGAGACTTCCGATACAGTATTAGGGGACCACTAAGGCCTATAGAAAAGAGACTTCAGATACAGTATTAGGGGACCACTAAGGCCTATAGAAAAGCATCCAAAAGCAGCATGTCATAGGACCTTTAAGTCCATGCCATACAAAGGTTTGAGGGATGCTAATGGCATTGTTGGTGAAGTGAAGGTAAATTATTTACAACTATCATAGCCCTTTTGGCTGGTTTTGTAACTGATGTTCAGCTTTGTCTGTGTTTTTTTTTTTAACTTATAGGCCTATGGAGCTGCAATAATTTGTGGTCTCTTTGGACCTTTATTGCTGCATGTTGTTTTTATAGTACTGATTAGCAGATCTCTCTGAAACTGCTGCACTGTTTACATATACGATTAAATTGTATAAGAATGATTTTCCTTTAGGTGCTTTGTAGCTACACTATAACACTTACTGTAAATGTTTTGTGGAAGAAGTTTGTCCTACACAGTTGTAACTCTTGAACGCACCCTGGTCCTCTACAGGAAGTGGACTGACGCTGGCGCGTTTGTTGAAAACAGAGGGCAGCAGACGTTGTTGACATGACACTGGCAGACAACAACTAATTGAACTGACAAGCCTCGGTCGTTGATAAAGTCTTTTACCGGATTTGTACACAGGGAGACGCAATACATTGAACATGGAGTTATCTCCCCTTATAAAGAAAATAGGTAGGCTGACTCACTGGCTAAGCAAATGTAGCTTAGAAGGCCGACATTACCTGAACTGATGTTAACAAAACGCAGAACGCTTGCTAACGTTAGCTAACAATATAAAACCTCTCTAGATGGGCTCTACTTTTATCTGGTGGCATAGCTTTAAAGTAACTATAACTAACTAACTTCAGTATGCAGAGTTGTAATTAATGTCAACACTAACGGTAACGTAAGCTAAATAACCCAAGTCAGTAAAACTTTTCTGGACTCCCACCCAAAGTTAGCTAGCTAACAGTTAGCTGTTGACTAACGTTAGCTGAAAACAAAACGGTGCTAAATCTGTCTCTTCTGAATACTTTGTTTTTCTGCAAACCTTAGGCCACTCGTTGATGGAGATAAGAGTTCGAGCATTGAAGAGCATCATATGTAAGCTGGACCATTCCCTGATTTCCGTCTCTGACATTGTCCAAGAAAAGATGCTGTTTGTGTATCTTCTTGAATGGTTCAATTTCCCCGAGGTGCCAATGCAGGAAGAGGTCCTTGAGTTGCTCTCAACTTTATCACAGGTATATACATTTCTAGCTAGATGATAGATACAATACTAGGTGATTCCTCTCGCGGACAGTGGCTAGAAAGGAGAAGTCAACCAACTGTCAAAATATACTGATAAACTTGAAGTGTAATTTTGGCTTTGGCTTCAGCCTTTCTTTAACAATAATTATTGTGATACAGTTTCATGGCAGGTTTACATTTCCTCCACCTCACATACACAATGTACTTCAATATTAGCAGGGGCAAATATTGAACAAGAAGAAGATTTGCTCAGTGACATTTTGATATCAACACCATGCTTTGTGATTTTACAGTGCTACTAACCTAATATTTCACTTTCATTTTTCATTTTATGGCCATTTATTTTGTCATTTTGTCTTCAAAGCATCCAAGTGCAGCCCAGATGCTAAGAGACGTTGGTGCGGTGGACTTCCTCACTCAACTGTCTCCTAATGTGGAACCCAGACTGCGAGCTGTCATCGATGGAACCCTGGACCAGCTGTTCCAGCTACCTGAGCTACTCCCTAGTCATATAATGGTCTACTCGCATGGACAGCGTACAGCAACTCCAACAGGTGTTGCAAGTTAAAGCCAAATGATTGTTTGTTTGGATTCTGTCTTCTACAAACCACTAAATGTTCATCATCATATGTAGGAGAGAGGTGGGAGAGAGTTGGGTTGGTTGTCAGTTTAGTTTACACCGTTCTTATAACAGTTTGATCAAATGCTTGTAGTATGTGAAAGAATATTTTAACTAAACTGTTTTCTCTGCTGTAGCACCTACAGTTGTTCCACCTGAAGAACATTTTCCTCAAATGGGCTATTTCCACAAGAGCATGCCAAGCCAAACAGATGTACCACCTCAGAAGATAGCAGGTACCAGTATTTTTGAATACTCACCTTAAAGGGGCTTTCACACCGCCATGTGTTAACTTGCCGCTTTAAGTTATTTCCATGAGGGGAGGCGGCAGAGTTTTTGCCACGCAGACTTCACCGTGCTAAACTTCTGGTGGCAACCGCCTGGCATTGGCAGTAGCCGCTTTTAAAAACACTTTCCTTTTTGGGGGAACGCTCTTGCAGGTAGCCAGTTGTCAGGGTGGCTGCCGCGCGGCGGTGTAAAAGCAGCTTTAGCTTTATTAGTGTGCTGCGTCTCATCTTGAATTTCATCTGTAGTTTTGTCTAAAGCAGTGCGTGATGATATTCTCTAATCTACATGTTTTGCACATTTTATCCCTCTGTGTTGTACAGTGCATGAGTCTGTGAGATGTCTCAAGTTTTCTGTGTTTCCATGGCTGTCTTTGACAAACACAGACAGACACATACTTTCGTCCAATGAGAGGTGAGAGAAAAATATATGTCTCTAACAAATAATATATGCCTAGTTAAAATGCAGTGTTAAATGAACATTATTATGATTTAATTCTGGAAACAATTTATTAAAGAACAAGGTCTTTTTAAGAATCTTACAAAACATTATGTGCCAACTTTTGGTACTCAGTAGTTTCAGTATTAAATATATCCCATTTAAATCTTGTGAAACAGTTCTCTAAGGAGCAGCAACCCCAACTTGGTGCGGAGCACGTGTGAACTTCTGTGTGATGTCATTATGCAAGACTTTCCTGCTGAGATCTTCCTGCAAAGGCCCAGTATTGTAAAGGTATCATTACAAATAACGTGTTCTTGCACTGACAATAGTATTGTAAATGAATATATGTTAATGCTTAGCTATACTGGTATATTTTAGAAATATAAGTAGAAAGATCATACCTAATGTTATACCAGACAGAAAGTGTGCTGTAGGGGTTGCATTTCCCATGCAGTCACAGGTTTGTTACCACGCTATAACAGGTAATGCCATTCAAAATAAATATATAATTATGTTTTTAATAGTTTATTTTGAAGCTGGGCATTAGAGTGGCTGTCATTGCCATAATTTTTACTTTACATTATGTATGATTTTTGTCATAATCAATGCTTATGCTTCAAGCCAAAAACCTGTATTTGATTTGCACTGTCCTAACTTGAAAATGGGGGCTTGTGTCAGACCCTAAAGGCCCTGACACACCAACCCGATAATCGGCTGTTGGACAGTCTGGCGAGGTCAGTGACTCGAGTCTGTTCGGTGTGTTCTGTGCCGTCGTCCGTCCGAGGAGCTGTGGGCCTTCATTTTGACATGTTGCGTCGGAGGGTGGGCAGGGAAATGACGAGCGGAATGAGCGTGACTAGAGCCTCTGAAAATCTGACGCTCGGTGTGTTCTGAGGCACTTTTTGGACCTCGGGGAGCCGACTGATCAGTCCGACTGCCATTTCTGCCAACGGTCGGCCGTCTGGTTGGTGTGTCAGGGGCTTAACACTTCTCAATGCTTGATTAAACATGAGTGTCCAAAAAGACAAAATTAAAGATGTTACTGAGGAATCCCAGGGCTTGTTTATTTTGTGCTGGTTCTTGGCCAACTGTTCATAAAGTATTCTTGTTTATTCACATCAATTAGATGGCATATTGTTTTGAGTGGCTAGCGTAACCATCCCATAATGGAAGTTATAGTATGAGCACTCAAGCCACTGTCAAAATAATAACCTGTCAAATGGTGTCCTTGATCAAAACACCAATTTATAATTCTGTGTCCCTGATCTTGTAGGAGGTTGTGGAGGCCTCTGGAGGCTTGCTTTGCTTGAGCAGGCACTAGATTGCTGTGAGGCTACAGTTTGGTCATAATGTACCTCTTGCAGGGTTTGAAAGTCCTTGGTGGAATGTTTAGCTTCTTTCCTTTTAAGGCTCCTTGAATATCAGAGATAACACTGTAAAACCGGTCCAAGTTGTCTGCAGGCGCTCAAACTGTCATCGTCCTGGCTTCGTTGGCTTTTGAGGAATCTAAACTGTCCTATGTTGCAAATGAAAAGGTCAATGTGCTATTAATGTTACATTAAGCGATATGCTCTCTCCCTATTTCTGTAAAAAAGTGGCCTGCACTTTTTTTATGTATCTACCAGTGTAATGTCGGCAACAAAGATGAGCTACTGTGTGAACATGACTATTTTGGTAATAAAGTGGTGCATTACAGTATGTATCGGTCTCAAAGCAGTATTATTAGCATACTGTCACCCAGCAGTCTCATCATCAAAAATAAATCATTATGGGAAAGTACTTTTCTTCTTGTGGCCCTCCTTTGAGTTACTAGAGCTATTAAGCTAAATTAAAAGACTTGGATTTAGAGACATCATTAGCTGCAGAGGGCAGGGAATCTGAACTTTTAACAAATTGTTGCTTCAATAATTAAATTCCACTTGCCTTTTTTATTTAGCAAACTTTATTACAATGTTTCTATCACTGTCTGAGCTTAGGTCTTCTTTTTACACAGTCTTTGTACATTGTCTCAGTTTGTTCTGTTTGTTCACAGAGCTTTTAACCAGAATATTTGCCCAATTACAATAATATCCTAATTGGATGTTAATGGTTGTTAATGATGTCTTCCGAAAAACCTTTCCATAACCCAGCTTCTCAGTAACAATACTGCTGTGATATCCCCGTCTCTTTTCAGAGCCTTCTGTCCCTGTTGAGGCTGGGTTCGGATAAAGGTGAGGCAAGCTACCTCCACTTGCAGGCTCTTTCCTGCCTGCGGCAGCTTTGTGTGGGGCTGCGGAGGAGACTACACTTTCATCAAGATCCAAGCTTCTACTCTACAAAGCAAGGTAGCACACCCTATATGCCACTTGCCAAGACACTCTTATAAAAGAGATTTGTAATCTCAAGGAGTTTTTTATCCTGGTTAAATAAAGGTTTGAATGAATGAGTCGCAGCTGATGATTAGCAGATTTTGGATGCTTAGTCTGTTAGTTTACATGCGTTCCTTTATTATAAGGTACATTTTATTTGGTTACAATTTTGAATCATATACTTCGCATGACCAATTCCCAAACCATACCACATTGTTTTACATTTTTCAAGTGGACACTTCAAATATTCTCAACAATTTATTTCAAGGCAGAATGAGTAGGATTTGTCAGTTGCGGTTTTTAAACGAAACATTTAAAATTGGCCCCTCCTTCCCGAACCAAAAAGTGTAACGTGCTCGCTATTTGCGTTTACTTTGACGCTGTGTCTGCCATTTTCGTAGCTTCCTCTTGGATGTGTGCTTACATTCTGGCACCTGGTCGCTACTTTTTTTTATAGAGGTTGAGCCCAGAAACGTCCTGAACACAGCAAAATAAGAAGATACAGGCAGAGGGCAGGCTCTCTGCAGATACAGACACCATCACTTGCTTCTACTGGGTCATGATTGAGAAGGATTATATTTTGTATATTAATTTCCTGCAATAAGTAAACACCACTACATGAATCTCTTTGCTTTATCAGTAACTAGTAGTGTAACTAGTTACTTTCAGCAGTGTGTAATAGTAAAGTAAGGCATTACATTTTTTAAAGTAACTAGTAATGTGTAATCTATTACTTTTTTGAGTAACTACCCCAACACTGTTTATCATACAAGTCTAACTAATGTGCAAGTCTTTCCTCTTTTCTTTTCTTTTTGTGGTTGGTAGATCCAGTTTCCCAGAACTCGTCCTTTTCCTACTCCCAGGAAGTGCGTGGGACCCAGCGTTCCCAGGCCTCATCTCCAGGGGCAGAGTGCTCTCCTCGGCCCTCTGTGGTGGGACGCACAGGCCAGAGAGCTAGGGGAGATGGCCAAGACGGAGATGCAGCTTCTACCAGGTGTGTGTGTGTGTGTGTGTGTGTGTGTGTGTGTGTGTGTAACCCCACTGCATTGAAACAAACGCTACAGGAGATTATAGATGAAAAACTGCATCACTTTCAGTACATCACTTCTTGCTGTTCTTATGTTTAGAGTATTGATTCTTTTCATGTCTTCAGCATGCGTGTTGGCAGTGAGAGCAGAGATTCACTCAGTTTGGCTTCTGTCACACTTCTGAGGCACAAGTAGTGTCTGTCTACTTGCTTGCTTGTAAAAGTAACTTTCAGCATTCTTGTCAGTTCTGTTCATCAGACTGTACACTTAACAAGATTGTCTTATACTTTTTAGAAATTTGTGCACAGTAGGATTTTTTGTGGCTTTGATAATGACAAAATTGCTACTGACACCAGCAACCTCCCACACTAAGATAAAACAAACTGAGACAAACTGTGGAGGATTGTATTATTCTTTTTAAATATAAATAACACCAGGAGCCCTCTAGCGGCTGGTCTACAGTGTTTAAAAATCAGCTCTGATTCCTGTAATGGCAGTTTTTATGATCCATCCCTATACAGCTCATACGTCACTCCTTGTATTTGAGGGGTCCAAGTACAGATCATGAATTTACAGTTGTCTTCCTCTCTTGTCTTTGATTAATCCAGTGGCAGCTCGCACAGAGGGGGTGCAGCAGTCCAGGCCCCCGGGCAGACGCCCCAGTCCCCTGCAGATGTGGCCAACCTGGAGCTTCCTGACTTGGGTGTAGAAGATATCTTGGAGCTGCAGTTACAGCAGCTCACTTTGGCTCAGTTCACTGTTAACATCATGGAACATGCCATACCACTGCTTAAAACAGGTAGGAGCCATTGTTGTCTTTTTTTCTTTCTTTTTTTAAAGATATTTTTTGGGGCATTTTAGCCTTTAATAGACAGGACAGCTGTAGACAGGAAAAGAGGGGGGGAGGAGACATGCAGCAAACGGCCGCAGGTCGGACCCGAACCCTGAGCCGATGCATGGAGGACCGAGCCTCTGCACATGGGCGCCCGCTCTACCAAATGAGCCACCCAGGCGCCCAGCCATTGTTGTCTTTTAGATAAAGGGGTTTTTGTTAATTAGATAAATCAGTTACCACTGTCTGTCTGTTTTTTGCTTGAGTAAAGATCATTGATTGCACATAATCTATATTGATTGTATTCTGTCATTATTTGATCTAGTCTCTCACTCAGTTTCTCTCCTCCTCTATTCTTTCTCAGAGGGTTTGCATGTGTTCCATTGTGTTCTGGAGCTGCTGTGCGACGCCGTCCTCCTGCTCGGGGACAGTGTTTGTGAGCTGGTCTGGGACGATCGCAGCCTGGTGGGGATGGAGCTGGCAAGTCAAAACACAACCCATGACAGCTTCTTATGTAGATGAATGGATACACTTCACTGAGAGGGAGAACTGTGTTGGCCACCAGACAATTTGCCACAGGCATACCGTACTTAACTGTCAAGGAGAACTGTAGGCATGTGATTGAGCTGAATGAATTATATAAGGTTGCAAAGGCTTTCTTCTGGTTACAAAGGGCTTCTCACACACACGTGCAAATCTCATCTGTACCCCTGGGTTTATCCAAGTACAGAATTGTTAAGTTAGTAAATTCTTTATCTCCATTTACTTTGTGTCTAAAGTCCACACAATGGATTGTAATAAACTGGTGTGTTTTTTTTTTTTGCTATGCAGAGTCATTTGTTATCCTCCCTGACTGTTTAAACAGTATGTTTCTATGCAGGAGGACTTATACACTTGTCAAGCCCAGGCCCCTCTGGCCCTCTGCTGTTTATTACATGCCCAGAGCCTTGCAGCCTGAGAACTGTTTTGTCATCTTCATGTGGAGAGCAGCTTTCGTGTGCCAGACCTATGGTCTTTTCCTATGGGTAATGGGGCCGAACTGTTCGTGCTAGCCACAGCAATGCACAGGGCATCTACTGCCCCCTGCTGGTTCAATTATTCTATTGTTCAATTTCTCCTCCCTAGAACAAAGTGGCTGAGAATAGATTGTTCCAATTTATTCATACCGAGATAGGGTGGATCTGTATCTTGTCCCGAAATAACCCTGAAATCTGATTACATTCAAATCCTAACTCCTGGAACGGGCAATTTTTCTCTTGGCCCCCAGCCAATAGGTGTGCGTTGGTGTGTGCGAACATGCACGTGATGTGAGCGCATGTACGTGTGTTGCTGTGTTTGTGCAGCATGTGTGCTTTTTTCCACATTTCTGTCTTTGTGTGTGTTTTTAGAAGGCAAAGCTGCAAGTATGCATGGAACTACTGGGGGATATCTTGAGCTACCATCAGAGCTATTCAGCAGACACTCCCCACAGCTGTCAGGTTCATCACAGAATGGCCTACACAGGCACTGCTATATTCACCATTAAACTCCTGCAGACCATCCTCCCTCCTGAGAAGGTGTGTGTGCTCATATTGACCAAATCTCAATACTATCTTGATGTTTTTTTTTCTGTTATTACTTTACTTTTATTTAAAAAATAGTAGAAAATTAAGGCTTCTTGACCTCACGCAGGCTAGTGACAATCTCCCAGAGAACACAGCAACAGCTATTTTCCACCTGTGCTTGGACACGTCATTGGGAAGTTCATTACCCAGCATGCAAGAGACAGCGGTGGCCTACTTGGAGCAGGTGAACTCAGACAGCCACGATCTCTATAGGAGGGTGACCCGCGCTGCCCTCTTGATGGAATCTACTTGCAACTTCCTCAAGGAAACCAAAGCTGAGGTATGAGCTGCATGTCGCATAATTACAGTTGGCAAATAGCAACAGTAGCTCTGCAATCTACAGAGAGAAGGCATCTGTTACAGATATGCAACCCACATTTCCTAATCTCAATTAAAAACCACTCTGACACAAATGTAACTGCCTTTAGATGTGGCCCTCAGGCTACAGCAAAACCTTTTTAGCCTGTCACTCACATCGACGTTTTTGTCTTTATTCATTGATTTATTTCTGCATCAAGGGAGAGAAGAACTGGTTGGAGTTGCTGGAGCTGGCAGACCAAGCCATAGACGGCCTCCCGTTTCACCAGCACTTACCCATCATCAAGGAATGTGTTCACATCTGCTCTTACCTGTACGTCAAAAATCTTGCAATGTGAAGTCAGTAAGGGTCAGAAATGAAAAAAGAAATCTTATGTGTCGCGATTTTTTTTGCGACGATTTATATAATTGATTCTTTTCTCCAGAATCAATATTTTTTATTTTTTTTTAACCAATGATGCACCTAAATATTTTCTGTTTATATGGTACGGCCAACGGCGACTACATCATATCCGTTTCCAGCAAAACGGACCGAAAGCAGAAAATGCTGAAAATACATGTTGTGTTCTTCTTTATAAATGAAAAAAATGTCAGACTCACTGACTGACTGACATGTGATGTGCATTCTTTTTAGAAAACAATTAGTTTTTAGAAATGTCTCATGATATATTGTCTCTGGATAAGTGTATTTTTCAACTTTTGTTTATTTAAAGAAGGAAAAGAAAAAGGCAATACTCCGATACTATCGAATCGCAGATTCTACTACTACTAGAATTGCAATAAATGAAAATCGCAATACAAATCCAATCTGCACCCGTGTATCGTGAAAGAATCGAATTGGGGGCAAAAGCATATCGTCCCAGCCCTAAAAGTCAGCCACTTGTTCTGCTGCATTTATATATTTTGTATTTCTATGCTAGTATAAATAATTTTGCTTGTCCATCACTAGGTGGAAGTTTGATCAGCCTAGTCCCCTCCTCCAGACAGAGAGCCAGAAACTTCTCCTCAAGCTGCTGTCCCATCCTTCACCGCCTGTGAAGACGGAAACATACGAATGCACTTTGAACCTGGTCAAGGTCAGAGCAAGCCATCTTATATAGACCGTCAGTGTTGAAATGAGGGTGTGCAGGTCCATGGCTTAAATTATGGCTACTAAAGCCACAATGTGGGTCTGTTTGGTGGTGCACAAATATGTAAATAAGTAGGATGAATCACAGATTGTTGACAGCGTGCTATAAAAAAAAAAAAAAAAAATGAAATCAGACTCTTCATTTTACTAACCATCGTCTAGAGTACATGGCTTCATTTAAAGTGAATTGGAACTCCTGCATGCAAGCGCAAGTGAGAGTGTAGCGATAATTTATGATGTGCTTTGGTATGATTACATACACCCCTAGGACTGCCTTGGCATCCAGAATGTGTCACGACAGGAACCAGCAGCATGCAGTGGAGTCAACTTCCTTATCCACCACAGGGTGCTCTATGAAATAAGTGCTTTTGGACTTCAGGATTCTGCTGAGAAGGTTGGCAAACGTGTTTGTACTTCCTGTATTTTTATAGAAGCATTTGACCTACGGAGGGAGGTCATTCTGGCCACTTCTTTAACGTGTTAGTCTAGGTCAGGGTTGAAAAGGAATAAACGTAATCAAAGACAGGTACAGGGATTCAGGTGTGTTTTTAAAGTTCTTGTACATTACTCAGAAGTCATGCTAAACTGTCAGGGTTCAGCGGTGTCATGTAATTTAGACGTTTAAATGTTGGTAGTAAATGTTTTGTCAGCAGCGCCTTTGTGAATTCAGCAGTTTACCTGTGATCTATAGGTGAACGTTGCAGCCAAGGATATCCTGCTATTCCTGCTCAAAGGACGATTGATGATGACAGCATCAACCTGGGACCGATTCAATGAGGCACTTTACCCCGTCATGCCCATATTACAGGTGGTGTGCTCTCTGTAGAGGCTATATTGTATTTGTACTGCAGAGCTCATAAAGCGGCATCGTGTTTGAAACATATTACATTATATTTATGGAGCGTGGGGAAATGGCGTGTATGTTCTCCACAATCAACACAACTATGATCAAAAGTTCAATTTTAGCGCTTTTGGACAACAAAGACTGCATATTGAGCTGCCAGTGAGAAAAATTTAGTTATTCCCTCATTTACAATTCTGTGTTATATTGTTTCCTTTTTTGGTGGGAAAAAAACAAGCTTTTATTAATTGTTCAGTTTCAGGCAACAGAAAGCCTGGAAATTCTTCATGAATATACATGAGACTTTGACTAGGCTGTCAAGTGCAATTTAATTCAAGGAGGCCATTCAGAGATGGGCCCGCCATGTCAACAAGAGACGAAATGAAACCACCCATAATCAAAGAGATGCATATTTTATTTACTGTTGTGCTGCTCAGCTGGAATTCCCCATTGTTCGCTCCATTGTCTGCCAAGGCAGTCTGAGAATTGTGTGTGTGTGTGTGTGTGCGTGTGCGTGTGTGCGTGCTTCTCTGTGTGTGTGTGTGTGTGTGTGTGTGTGTGGGTCAGGGTTACGCCAGCACTGAAGAGTCACTGGGAAACTGTGTCCTGCTGATAAGTGACATGTCGGACGTGGCAAAAGACAGCGTGTTTCCAAGCACAGCCCAGCTAAAAGCAGCGCTCCGACTCCTTTTTACTAAACAACCCACGTGAGTCTGTGCCCTGGGTCTTTCTTTTGTCAATGTTTGTGTAACTCTGTTTGTTTGGGTGTTATGTATATGTACATCTGCCCAGATGTATATGTCTATGATGGTATGTTTCTTCTGTGTCTTTGTGCGTGCAAAGTTGTTTGATTAGTTGGATGTTAAAGCAGAGAAACTCCCGAGATCCTAAATATTCTATTTTCCGACACATAATATGACAGACGTATTACCACTATCTCTTGCTGTCAGCTGATGTTCTCATCAAGTCATCTAAGTGTTCTGTGAGGCCAGTGTAAAACAGCAATCCAGTCCCAGCCTATGAATATTGATAAAGATAGAAATTAACACTAGACACTGGAGACAAGCCCTGGTACATTTTTGGCAACAGCTAATAGATTTGTTTGCCCTGCCAGCCGTTTTTTTGACAACCAATCACCATGTGGATGTCGTGTAAAAAAACAACAAAAACCTAAAAGGCAGGTAACATTTAAACCCTGTATTAGTGTATTTGCATTGCCACCTGAATAGAGCCGTTTCATGTCGTTTTTAATCTGTGTTTTAAATAGTGGGATTTTGAATTAAATATTTAACTCCAAGTTTTGCATAAATTCTGCTCATTATTTACAGTGTGAGAATAGCAGCAGTGCAACAAATCCTGCCCCACTTAACCAGCGATGATGTTGCTGACACAGCCAGACCAGACCTGGATCAACCACTGATCTCCTCCATCCCCAGTCTCTTCTGCCTCAGAAACCCTTTGGACATCACGCTGGACACCAGAAACAAGTCTGTCCTTAAGGTATAAATACACGTACACAGAAAGAACAACACACTTAGATAGACGTCTGCACAGGCAGATGTAACTGCCTACTTAATGTGTTTAATGGTGGCTAGGTGGAGTCAGTGGAGAAGCTGTTTTGTATCCTGTCCTCAGACACTGTTGACATCTCACTGAGAAGATCGGCTGCAGAGCAGCTGTCTGTAGTGCTACAAGGTGAGCGGTCTGTAAAATATACTAACTTTAATATACAGTATTTCTTATAAACTTCTCTATTGTATTGTTTTAATGCATTTCCATACTAAATCTCTTGGCTCTGGCAGGCTAATATTTTCAAACAACCCTTTAAGTCTACCTCTGTGTGTTGCTCTCCAATGGCTAATGGTTTTCAGATCAGAGTGCTCATGTAAAGGCATATTTTATAAAATAAATAAAGAACTTTCAAAGTTTGTGTGATAAGTGAGAGCTCTTTCCTTGTGGGGAAAAAACTATGTGCAGCGGAGTGTGTGCCCACCCACCACCATATGTTTTAGACAAGCAGGAAAAGGCAAATAGTTTGTGATTATGCAAATGTTTCTTGTCAGTATATTAAATAGTTCTCTTACTTCCCTGTAGACACAACAATGCACCCAGTGCTGAAGATTCTTGGAATAACAGACAAAGTCATTTCTTTCATTATGGGGAGTGTAAACGGCAACAAGGTAAAAACAAACCTGCTTTGGCAAAGTGATAAATGGATGTGTACCGAACGAATTGCCGTTGAAGCCAACTTAAACAAACCCTGTATCTCATAAATGCAGTTCCATGCGCTCCCATCTGGTACATGTCCTTGTTTATATGTGAGTACATGAGTTGCCAGCATGTGTGGAGGAAACCCACTGATGCGTGCATGATAGAAGGATGAAATGGCCTGTATTAATACTGTCAGACAGGCCCTGGTAAGCAGTGATTTTTGCCCTCTAGTTACTGAAGTCTGCTGATCATACTTGAATCAGAAACCGCTAACAGGGGTAATCGTCCAGCATGTCTGGCTACATGGAGGTGAAGGAACAGGGCCACAGAGAATGATTTGTCTCAGCTAACAAGTGTATGTAAGAGGGATGCCTGCAGGTTGTATTTGTCCCAAACCTCCATTGCCTGCAACCTGAGCAATCACAGAATGTGGGTATAGCTAATGTGAAGAGACAGGAAGGAGACCCTGTGCATTTGTATGTGACAGACAGAGAGCAGGAGGAGACAGAAATAATATTTTTGTTTGTTTGCATTTTCCCTGCAATTAAACACTGAGTGCCATGTTGCTGTTTTCCCCAGAGCTTAGATTGCCTGCTGGAGCCTTGTGTGTGTATCCTGAGGAAGCTGGTGTATGCTGATCCATCTCTGAGGCACAGTCTGGCACATTGCAACCTCCTGCTCCTCACACTGCTCAGGGGTACATTCACAAGACAACTCATTAAGTAACAGCTATACACGTTATGTTGTGTAGCCCGGGGGCACATTCTCAAAAGAAACGATGACAAGTCACCCATTGATGCATAGCTTTCAACTATGTTGTCACACTGCAGTAAGTGGCATATTAGTATGATGCAACTTGTTGCCATGAAGCTCATCTTGGCATAATTTGTAGCTAAATTATCATCCTTTTGAAATAGGAGAATTAATTTAATATAAATTATAATTATATATTTTTGAGTTTGACAACCTGTATATTGTTATTGTCCGATTTAGACACACACGTTTTTTTTAATGCAAAAATGTGTGCCCAGTTTTTATGCATTACAAATGTGATGTTTGTACAACTCAGTTTAAAGCACTCAGCTGTTGCGTCAAAAACCTCAGATGCTAAATTTCAGAGTTATCATAATGTCAGCAACGCCTGATGTGGGGTGGCAGTCTCATTTGGGGGGTTTCCAAACTTCAGTTTTGAAATGAGTCTTTAATGGAATGGAATTTTAAATTTTAGCATATACATTTATTCACGAGGTCGAGTGATAAAGTTTAGGGTGTGGTTGTTATGTAAATTGTCTATGTTGTGTCATCATTATAGCATCCTTGATATTAAAGGAGAACAAAGGCAATAGAAATGAGATTGCTGTCCTAATGAGTTTACTGCTATTTGATGAGCTTGCCAGCATTGAAATATGGTGAGTTTATTTTTTTCTCTCTTTGAGCTTTCCACGTCTCTAAAATAAAATGTGCATCCATTCAATATTTTGTTGGACTACCTGTTTTTTGTCATATCAGGTCAGACAAATCCAACTCAGATGTGACCCTTGCACCGTTTACCCTACCAGTGTCAGTGATACGCAGGTAAACTGAGCCGTAAAGTTGCCAAGATCAATAGTTAACATTCTTACTTGGGTCGTGGCTTCTTTTAAAGGTCCCTTCCTCTCATCAACAGCACTTCACAAGTGATATAAACAACTGTTTTGCTCTTCTCCCAAATTTTCTCCCAGGTACAACATCCCATTCCAGGCAGCGACTCATCACGCTGTCAGCCCGTACTGCTGCGTCCTGCCCCCCTCCTCGGACCTCCTGACCCTGGCACCCGCCTGCCAAGCCCTGCAGGTAGCCTGGAACACTGCATGGTATTCTGGGATAGACAACCTCCTTAAAGAGCTGCATGGCACATCTACCCATGTTACTGAGTAAGGACCTAAATGTTTATTATTTGTTGTGTTAAAAAATATAAGGAGAAAATGATTGGATACAAAGGTTTGTTTCTGTATCAAGAACACGTAAGTTGTCCTTCTCAGTAGACGGAAATAGGGTAACTATTTGTTGGAGAACAGAACAGAACAGAACAATCATTCCATAGCAGGATATTTTAATTAAAGAAAAATCCTGCCACACATCACTCTTATACAATGTTCTGTCTAGTGGAGAATTGTAGTAAAGAATTAGAAAAAAGAGTTTTAGAGGCTTAGCATCTCATATTTCATTTGTTACTTGTAATGTGACCTAATTCAAAAAGATGAGAATGTTTCTTGTACAGTTTTAACCAGCTTGATTACAGCAAAGATGTTTTAAAGCACACCATAGATGGATCATTCCACTAAGTTTCATACAGTGCTACAGTGTTTGTTTGAGATGGATTCAGTCAGTGATAATTGAGATGTATCTTCCTTTTTGTGTAAAGTACAACTCTGTGCACAAGTCCTTATCTCCGGTGATATTGTTGTGTCTTATTACGCAGTTTTTCCTATTGTTTTGACGTCATTTTGACAGTTTTAGGGAGTATTGCTTGTTGATTGTAGCTGGTATGATGCCTGCCTCTGCTTGATTCAGTTACAGTTAATTCTCAGAAAACCCTTTGGGTGACTCATAAATGTCTCATCCCTCCAGATTGGTGATCAAATATGTTTGTTAATGCAGTCATTAGTATGCCTCTGAGGATACTACTTATACAACACACTTTTCAGCACATCAATAGCCATGTAGTCCGATTTTTAATTTATATATTTTGAAGCATTTACATTTTGTTCCCCACAGATTTCATCCCAACTTAAAGCTGTCAGAAGCACAGGTCCTGTCGCTGCAGGCGGTGCACCTTCCCGCGGCGCTGCAGGACTGCATCAAGGCCATCGTCACGGCAGCAGGACACAGCTCTGTGACCTCTGCCCTCTCCAGGCTCAGCCTCTATTTACTGATTGAGCGACTGGCCCTTTTTCACATCCCCACCCACAGCTGCAGAGACACCCTTCACTCCCTCAGCTGGCAGGCAGCAGTGACCAGGTACACGGCATACAAACTCCATTTAACATGCATGTACTTTCACACTGTCAACATGCTAATAACCAGTAAATATGTCTTGTTAAGGTTTATTAATTAAGCAAATGATGGGAGGATTTTATGACATTCCCCAACAGTGTGCCATTATTATTACTGCTGCTGTCAAAAAAAACATTACTTGCTGGGAACCAAATGTTTTTCCATGGATCAGTGAGCTCATTATGGCTTTGATCTTTTAGTCTTATTTTGAAGAATTGACTTGAATTAATAGTGTTAAATGACTTTTCTGGTTAAAGTGCTTGATTTGAGTAATAAAGCTTCCCTGAGCAAGTATGACAAACTTATAATATCTTTCTTCCTCTAACTACTCTAATACCAAAGCGAAACTTGAAAAGAATAAAGTGATTAGAATGTAATGCATCAGTATTAATGAAGAAAACAAGAGGAGCCTTCACCAAAGTTTCATTTCAGTTGATTCCATCAGCTTGGTAGCAGCATATGTCTTGTAGTTGTCATTAGTTTGTGCAATTCTTTTCCACTGTACAATAATGTTTTAAGAATTAAAGAGATAAAGAAGAAAAAGAGAGTGAATAAAACGCGTTTCTGATTCTGATTTAGCCTCTTTAGTGGTCAGTATATTAGACAAGTTATGAAAAGTAAGTTATTACTGAGTATTTTCCTTTTAACCATGCTCGCTTCCTCTTGTTGTCATAGTGACTGTGTCTTCGTCACTGCAGGTTTCTCCAGGTGCGTCCAGCCTGTGTTGAGGATGAGAGGTTGCTAGTGGGAATTGTTGCATTTTTGAATGCCTACTTCAAACAGATTCACACTGAGACTGCATCTGACCCAGAGGACAAGGACTTGCGCTGGATACTGGAGCTACTTCTCAACCAGGTACAAATAATTACCCTTTCTGGTGAAGCAGGAAAGAAAAACCTCACAACAGTTTAGGGCTGCACAATTAATCGCAATTTTATCCAAAATATCCAAATCAAAGGGGGGGGGGGGGCGCAATATTTGTTAAAGGCAAAATATGTGTCAAACCATTCTGAATTAGGTATTGTGGTGCTGCAGAGACGTTCCATCCTACACATCATATCCTACAGACTAATGACAAAAATCTGTGTTTGGTATAGATTCTCGCATAAAAAAAATGTTTTAATATTTTTCAATGAAAATGAGAATAATGACCAAAAAATGATCATTCCCTCCAATATCATGAATCATATCGCATATCAGTCAAAAGAATCACAATCGCATATTTTCCTCATATCGTGCAGCCCTAACGACAGTAGTCCTGTATTTTTCTTTTTTAGGTTTTGGCTGAAAGGAATGGTTGAGATTTTTGAATCGGTAAACGTTACAGTGTGGTTGTGGTAGAGATAAAATGTGCTGTTTAATCTTATTAACGTGTACTACTGTACTGTAGCTTGTGTATGTGTTTATAAAATAATCGTGTGTGTGCATCTCTGTTAGCTAGTAATCTGGTTAAACTCTCTCCTCTGCAACACAGAGGGTTATATACCTGTAATCAAAGCCTGAATAAATCACACGCCGTCAGACAAGCGAACCATATTACTCTCTCATAACGACAGAAAAATAGTATCACAGCGTACCACCTCAGACCTGCGGCAGAGATTACTTTCTGAGCTCTTAAAACAAAGTTGGATTCATACGTTTGCCCGAGGAGAAGAATCACCACACTGTTTTAGCAGGGAGAGCTACTTTTAGGATTTAATCAGTCTCACCTTGGCTTTCTCATTAATGTGTGTGTAAACAATAAGTCCTCCCCTGGCAGCTAAAGCAGACTCAGATTGAATGCCTGGTAGGGGTGAGCAGCTCTGCTCTGCTCCGACTTTTCTGTAATTACTGAGCTGTTTCAGCAACATCTGTTGCTCCCTACACTTATATTAACTATGTGCTCCATGTGCTCCATGTGCACCGCTCAACAAGAAATTCTGCGTGTTTGGTTTTTCTAGATCAGAGTTTTGTAGGGAAATGGTGGGCGGTATTAAGAAGGAGGTGCTAGCTCAAAAACACCTGTCAGCCTCCTCTACATCTTCTCTCCATAGGTCAGTTTGTGTGAATTTGGAAAGGATGGCAGTTAAATTAGATTTGACTATTAATACTAATCTAAGTTAATAGTAATAATAATCCCCCTGAACAAAGGGATGTGCTTTTAAGATGTGTATGTATGCAGTTTACAGAGTACAAGAAGGCATACAAAGAACTGGAGAAGAGTGAGTTGCCAAAACATTTAAAAGAAAGGAAAATAAAATCAAAGAAGAAGAAGCATTATCACATTAAAATGGGATAAATCTGGGGCGCCCTGGTAGCTCACCCGGTTGAGTGTGCGCCACATGTACTCGGTCCTTGCCGCAGCCGCCGGTGGTTAAATTCCGACCCTCCGCCCTTTGCTGCATGTCGTCCCTTTCTCTCTTTCTCTCTCTCCCCTTTCCTGTCTTCAGCTGTCCTATTCAATAAAGGCCGAAAAAGCCCTAAAAATAATTTAAGAAAAGAAAAATGGGATGAATCCAAAATAATATATACATAATGTATACTGTAATAATAATAATAATGTATAACTGTAAACATCAAATCGTAAAACAATCCTTCTATCAATCATCCAGGAGACCCCATCGCTTCTTAATTTGCTGCTTGGTGTGGAGACTCAGACCTCAACTCCGAGCCCTGGGGAGCCGGAGGAATTGAAGAACCGTGTCAGCCGGAGACTGCAGAAAGAACTCACTCGCTTCTTTAACATCTTACTCCTCCGACTTGCACAAACCACTGACAGGTAGGCTGATTTCACCCCAAAAAGTGTGACACTCCACTGGGACGTCACAAGACAGGCAACAGACACGGCCCTTGATTTTTAGGTCTTAGTGTCTTTTCTTGCAATTTTAATATTATAAGTATTTTATCATAAGTTGTTTTAGAATAATGAAAGATAATTTCATTATAATACTAGAACGTGAATTTAGTTTTATCTACCTAACAAAAAGTAAAGTACTCAATTCTGCATTAACTACACGTATGCAGTATATTTCAGGGTGTTTACACTCAGAGTAATAACTATAGCTCTGTACACTGTATGAAAAGTATGAGCACGGATGATGTCAAAATTAGTTTGTATTGTTTATATTGCAGTTCTTTGTATACTGCTCCCTTATGGACTAAGTTTAAAAAGGCAAGCATGCAGAAGCTCAAGGTTGCTTATAATGACTGTATGAGGATACTGTTCAACAAACCCAGGTGCTCTAGTGCAAGTGACCTGTTTTGTAATGCAGCGGTCAGCACCTTCCAGGCATTATTGAGAGGTCTTATCACAAATTCATTTGTTGCCTGAACATCTCCCAGAACAGCATTGTTATGCTGCTAGTAAGTCCTAGGTTCAGTGCCATATGATACCAATCAATCTATGAAAACACTGGTATAAGTGTCTTATAGAAATGCAGTATTGTTATTTCTTTTGTTTTTAATTCTCTGTATATGTTTCTCGTTCTCTTTTTAATGTATGTTGTATGTCATGTCTGTGTTTTCTGAATGGACCTTGAGTCTGGAATAAAGTTGATGATGATGTATGGGAAAGGTGAATGCACTTATGTAATGCTATGTTAGACAATGTGTTAGTATCATCAGGAGGAAAAAAGATAGTGAAGTGTTCCTCCGCTGTAAGGGAAGTGCTTATTTCAGTTAATTTGTGATTGAAATCCAAATAGCTTAGTCATTTAGAAAATGAAAATGAAAACCAAACACTTAAAAAGCCACAGGCTTATGAAAAAGAATTGGAACGCTTATTGTTAACGTTATCTTGTCTTTTTCCCTCTTATTCCTGCCTCTTGTCTACCCTCCTGTCTGGTTTGCTTGCTTGTGTATCGCTTTTTGTCACTCTGTCCTTTCCTGTCTGTCCAGGCTATGTCTGGGATTAGCAGGCCCATTTAAAAGCCAGCTGGCAGTCCGTTTGCTTCAGAGCCTGCGGGTGTCCGACGCCCCGCGTTTCTATGGCCTTCCTAGCCTGGAGAGGACACTGCAAGGCATGGTCAGCCTGACTGCCCAGCCTGGCTGGAGCTCCCACTGCTCTGACCTGGAATCCATCTTGCTCTGCTCCAAGTATCTCAGTGGCCTATTAGAGGTGTGTGTGGCATGTGTGTGTGTGGCATGTGTATGGGTGTGGGTGGCATGGGTGTGAAGTTCCGTGTCTTCATAGTATGTGTGCAAATGTTCATGGGTTGTATGGGCATACGCAAGCCTCCTACCCTCTCATCCGAGATGAGACGGCCTACAGAAATGAATAAATGAAAAGCACAGTACTTTCTGAGGAATTAATTAAAATGAAGCAAAACATGGTTACGGGACATGAATTGCAATAGGTAAAAAATCTCATTGATTTGATATGCCACACTGTGAAAATGCTGATGAGATTAATCAACCTTGCCTTTTCCATCTGTTCAGTTGTTCAACAGTCCATAAAACAATAGCATAACACGGTGTAGACCAGCTTGCGCAGCAGTCCTCTGCACAGAGGTGTCCTAACTTTTATTTTTGATTGGGAATGAAGACCCCTGTGGAATAGACCATCCTGTTTGCACAATACCTATGCTTGTTCATTTGGTTTGTTTTAACGTGCAGCTTTCATGGACATGAATTAAGATTGCATGAAGTTTGAAGGTTAATTTCCTATTTAGTCGAGATCTCTAGTGGCTACTTTGATCTCATTGATAACCTTTAGATGGCGAACACTTTCACCCCGGGTCTCCCCAGCCCTCGGACCCACCTCTCACCTAATACTCTTGGCACTGCAGGGCCCTAAAGCTCAGCAGGCCTTGGGCTTCTCTCTCTTCAGTGCAGTCCCACATCCTGATGGCACATCAAAGCAAAAATAATTAGTCTCAGCTGTATTTAGCTTTCGTTTGGATGCAGTGAGTTGCATGACAAGCATACAGTAATAACTGACTCAGAAACAAGTACTTTTTGTTCAGTCTTCTTCGGCAGAAACGGGGAGCAAAGCGGGATAACGCCACTTACTGTACCATTTCAAATAATGTGCAGTTCTGTCAGCTATGTCTTTGCAGGATGAGAATGGATAGGAAACCATAAAACACACTGCAGTGCTCTTTAATTCAATAACCCCAATACGATCTGTATCCTTTATAAAGGTGATCTCCTCATTTTATGTCGAGTGGGGAGGCAACTCCATGTCTTTCATGGGGAAAGGTGTGACCAAGAATGCTGTCATCTGCTTGCTTCACCTGTCCCATGAGATGATGATCAAGAACAAGGACAAGGCAAGTGTCAACCATGTTTATACTGCTGTGAGGGCGCTGGTTAGAAAGAAATCAGTGAATAGATGTAAGCACTGAAAGTCAGAGGCAGACACCAGACATCACAGTATTAAAACATTTTGGAATGTAACCAAAACAATGTTTTTCTCTCTATTTTGTCTGCATCAGGACTTCATATCCCAGTGGTCTTTGGGGAATGAGGCAGCTGCTGAGGAGGCTAGTGCCTCTCAGCTTGGTCTGGCCTGGCTCATCCCACTATGGGTCGACCGCGACCAAGAGGTACGAACAGATTCTCATTCTCTTGAATACAAAATGACAAAATAAAACCCATTAGAGTTGCGCAAGAACTCACAGACAAAAAAGAAGAACATGACAGCTAGTCATGCGAGATTCATTATTTTTAATCTGTGGATGTATATACACCTACACCATATTTCTTTTCCTTTTTCTCCTTTTTTTCTTTCCGCACACACCCACCTAAATGTCTGTCTCCCTTCTCTTGTCAGGTGAGGTTTGCCAGTTTGGGTTTAGGTGCAGCTCTGTCCTCGGTGCCCAGCGGGTGCCAGGCTCTGTGTGCCAGCTGTCAGAACATCAGCGGAGGTCTGTGGGGCACGTTGCTCAACATCCTCCTGGATCAGCAGGAGAGCAGCATGGTCCGCAGAGAGGTACGATGTTAGTAATGCAACACTGCTCTACTGTCTGTGTAACCCAGAATTTATTTTTCCTTATTTCTACACAGGAAATAAATAAATTTGTCTGAGGAGTCCTAGACTAGAGCTGAAGATCGTTCAGGGTTCGGGTTCGTCTTAATTTCTATCATTTTACACGGGCTCGGGCCGGGCTCGATTGCGCTCCGGGTTGCGCGGTAAATGAGCGGTCAGGTGATGCGTTTTGATTAGTGCAAAAATGGATGCTGAGGAGGTGAAACGGAGGCTGGCCTCTGGCGATTACGTTTTGGTTGCACTGGCAAAGAAAGCAAAGTCTGAGGTGTGGAAAACTTTTAACCATGTGCATAATCAGAATAATGAGCCAGTGTATAAATGACTCATTCTTGACAAAAGGCAAAAGAGCTGTGTGCGTGCGCACATTTGAATAATATCGGGCTGTAAACGGGTTCTGGCTTTTAAAAAGCTGTCAATCAAAATGTACTTGTCGGGCTCGGGCCCAACATCAAAACTAGTAAGAGAAAAGCCAATTTCACTTAAATTTCATCTATGGTCAGAAAAGTGGCTGGACTTTTATGTATTACCTGCCAAATACAGGCAGATGGCACTGTTGCCGATGCAGTCTAACTTGACCCAGAGTGTTCATGTCTCTTTTGTGTGTCCAGGCTGCATTTATCCTGCAAAACTTGCTGGTGATGCCCATGCCTGCCAACGCAGAGGAGGCCAAGGACTCCCACTGGCAGGTCAGCAGCTCTGCCAACCAGCTAAAAAGCTTTTAAAGACCATGGATGGTTTTCTCTTTTCCTCTCTTTCAGTTTCTCTCTGTTTATATCCCCTCTCTGTTCCTCCCTCCCATTCCTACCTCCCCTCCCATTGAGCCCTGCAGGGTTCAGACCAGAGGTGTTGCTAGAATTTAAGCTCTACTGGGGCGCAGGCCTCCAGCGTTCACATCCAAAATAATTAAGTTTAAATCTCTGTCAAAACACCAACAGCATCTTAATTTGGGAGGCCATTGCTTGTGAATGGAGCTGTATGTCAGAGGTGAAAAAAGATAAATCTTATGTATTCTTATCTTTTAAAAGCAAGGCTTTTTGTTTACAAAATCTGATTGAGTTGTAATTGCCAGAAAAAAAGTGTAAAGACAGATATACAAAGCTTAAATCAGGATGTAAAAAAACAAACCAAAAAAAACTGGTAGACCTTTTGATCTCCATGCAGGGGCTTTAAAAAAGTTTTTTTCACTGCCTCAACTAAAGTTAGCAAAGTTTAATTTCAGTTTAATAGTGAATGTTGAAAATATAGATCTAGTGAAGGTTCAGACAAAGTTAGGCCAGCTGGATTTTACCTTTAACCCCTCGGTATTTAGTCTTTCTCACCTCGGTTTCTTTTGCCCTATTCTAATCACATAACAGTTTGATGTGCACTCATCTCCCTGCGCCTTCCTCGCATTATCTCTCCTCTTCCAGCACCCATGTGTCCATGATGAGGTGTCTGGTGTGTCCCTGGTGGGTCTTCCAGCGCTCCAGGCTCTGCTTTACCACTGTCAGTACTTCCAACATGTGGCTCTCTCTGCCACCAAATGTTACAGAGGCAGGTACACTTTCCACCCGCAACCTTGTGCTGGCGTGACCAGTGGACCTCGTCCCCATGAGAGCAATTCTCTGGGTAGGTTTTTCTTTTTGTCTCTCATCATTTATCAATCTTTTTATTTCTCTAGTGTGTCCAATGTGTCATTATGTGCTTGTCTAGATTCTGAGAATTCCCTGTGGTTTTGGAGATGCGACCCACCAGCACCCACTATGGACTCTAGCAGACCTTCCAGCTCCCTCTCCACATCCAGCACTGTGGTCAGCAACGCCCTTGTACCTTCAGACATGCACACGCACTAACATGTTGATAAAATATACCGCTGCATTAAGTTAAGTGACGTGGACCCTCTCATCTTCATGTTGTCCGTTACAGATAAGAGGCTCAGGGCCTAACACCCCCAAGGGTCCCTCCCCGTTGAGCATCACAGAAGATACCCCTGCCAGCAGACTGATGGCTCAAGGTACTAGTACGGAGAGGAATACAGAGTGTGTCTGTGTGCACACATGCATTCACAGTAATAGTAACACATCATGGTTTAATTCTTCATACCATATAAACCTTCACATTAGTTTCCTTTAGAAGCAGTGAACCTCACTGTGGTCAGTGATAAACAAAAACCATTCCCCACATTTCTGTATTTATGTTTCTATCTTACATATACAATTTAAAAAGTACAACATTGCTCTCTGTATTTTACCTCAGTTTGATGTTTTTGATTATGTGGTCACAGTATCTCTAGTCACAGGCAGACGCAGTGTGTGAACCACTGGGGAGGCGTCTCTATTAGCTGTCTATTGATGTGTCTCACAGGCCAGAGTGACACAGACACCAGCGACTCGCTGGCCTCCCAAGACTCCCGCCAGGGCGAGCCGTCGGCCATGGAACCCGTTGCCATGGTAACTCCCGACCTCATGACGGCCCACTGTGGCCTGCTGACTAACCTGCTGGCCATCCTGCCAGACTTCACCCTCACTGCCATCCGACACAACCAGCTCCTCCAAGCGCTGGCCAGGTAAGTGGCCACACGCTCAGACCGCATGAAAACACCCCCCCACCCCTCCAATGTGCTAATGATGAATAAAGCTCAGAATTGTTTGTTGTAATCTCCGTATGAATTTATTACTTACTATATTCAGTCTAGTACTGAAATGTTCAGTTAATTAAGCAAATAGTTGGTTAATGGAAAAGTAATGTTTATAGAGGTTTTGCAATGTAAATACAAATCATAAAATTAACACTGAGCTCTGGCAACAGGTTTTTGTCATTTTATTTAATGATTAAAGATTATAATATTTATATATTTTATTCAGTAGAGAATTAATGTTAGTTGTAGCTATTATCCCCTCTAGCTAGTTTCTTACAAACACACATTTTCCATCATTTCTCTTCCTCCTCAGTGTGGTGGATATTGGGCCCATCGAAAAATGTCTGACTGAGCTGAAGACACTCAACGTCCTACCAGGAGAGAGAGGGGACATCAAGATCCAGGTGAGGAACGCTGTGATAGACAGTTCTGAAGAGTTGTTAAACTTTTTTTGTTTTTGTTATTTCGACTTACCACAAAAAACGTGGGTTGGTACAGTGCTTCAGTGCAGTGCTACATTGTCTGAGGGCACCTCCAGATTTTGGTGTGGGTGGAATACTCAACAAGCTTATACTCAAAGCATACTATTGTTTTTGAAGCCTGGTAAATTAGCTTTTAAAATGTAACTTGTTTTAGCTATACATCTATTTTTATTCTCTCTAACCTTAGCTGCTCTATAAATGAGTGTGCCATCTGTTTGCATGCATGTGTGGTTATTGTGTAAAAATGTCTTCCTGTGTGTATGTGCGTGTGTGTTTCTAGTTTGTCACCCTACTTCAGTTCCTGTCCAGCTTCTCCAAACTGCTGCGGTCATGTGTCACGGTGAGCCAAGAGCTTATTGGCCAGATGGACTTCCTGAAACAGCTGTTGACTGCTCTGGTGGCAGTGCTCACACTGGATACCAAAGGATTAGGTCAGAACAGAGTTCAATTCAAAATGGAAGTCGTCATTTTTAGTCCTAAAATAGTAGTCCAAAAACTTTTCAAACTGTTCCATATTCCATATATACTATTGTATACGTCACTGTTATTGCTCTGAGAAACCATCAACAATGCTTCAAATGCAACTCCTATACATACATTTATCCACCTCTCCCTGCAGTATGTTCTACTGTGTGATCTGTGTGTGGCTTTGTGGCTGTCTTGTGTCATCAAATGTGTGACTCACTCTTTCCCTTTTCAGATGCAGGTACCCGAGACACGGTTTGTGTGTGCTGGTCAGACGTGTTTATGCTCCTGGCTACTGTGGTGAGGAGGGACAGCTCAGCAGTGTACCCATCTGTCTCTGCTGCGCTGGGGAGACG
The DNA here is from genome assembly GCF_031162955.1 of Sander vitreus. Classification (NCBI taxonomy): domain Eukaryota; kingdom Metazoa; phylum Chordata; class Actinopteri; order Perciformes; family Percidae; genus Sander; species Sander vitreus. The sequence continues at coordinate 13,402,571 of NC_135876.1, forward strand.
CTGGCGGATATTTGCAGGTACACCGATTTTGTGTGTGTGTGTGTTTTAAAGAGAGTGAATGAAAGACACATTTAATTATTCTGGTTTAGGCTGCATAATTAGTTTATAATCATCTATTATGGGTCATTTCTCACCACTTATAATAATAGATTGTCTTTTTGGAAACATTTAGGTTTTTCATTTCGTTTGAATAGCCCACTGTGGTTAAATAATCTACATAAAATAAATAAATACTTAAATAAAATACATGATGAAAGCAGCAGAACATTTTTTATTTCTGGTAATCATCATTAGGGTAATTATGCTAATTGCAGTAACTCACTAAATAATCAGGATTAGCATTTTAAGTTATAATTGTGCAGCTTTGTTTCTGGTACCAAAAAAAAAGAAATTCTATCATATTAACACATTCGTTGCATCTTTACTGTGTGTATTAACTTCCCTAAACAGATTCTGGGATAGGATAACTGCATCCTGTCTTATACTACCTCTACTCCTCCTACTCATCTTCCTCTGTGATTAATGGCGCAGCAGGGAAATGTGATGAGTCCAGTAAAAGATGAATGCTGAGCCTTTGTGCTTGCATTTATGTGTGTGTTATGTCTGTGTGTACTTGTTTATGGTATATGGGTGTCTGCATACACATTCAAATGATTAGTGTGTTCTCCACCAGTGCATACTGCCTCGGTCATGGACAAATATCTGTCATGGATTTGCCATTTAGTCTCGCTGTGATTCAGTATTTATTGCTGCGTCATTCATTAAAAGACCAATGTACTCGTTTTAATTTCCCCGTGTGTCTGCAGGAACATTATCCGTGTGTGTGAATGAGAAGCTCGCAGACCCTCTTCTCCACACAGTGGCTCTGCAGTTTCTCTGTACAATTTTCACAGAGGAGACAAAGAGTGTAGATGTCACAACCTCAAACCCTAAACAGGCTACTGCTTTGTTTGACATTGTGAATGGTCCCTCAGCCAGCCAGCTGTGTGAACTGTTACTGCAGGTACGTGGAGGTGGTGGGGGCTCGTGGTCGTCTGTCTAGACCTTGGTATACAGTGGGAATTAGAATTGACTAAACTTGACTACTTGTTTTATAGGCAATAATGTATGAGCTCCTGGCAAAGTTTCAAGAATTCAAAAAGGTTGATGCTATTTTTCGAGAGCCTGTGATTATGTGTTACGTGTAATAAATTATAATTGCGCCCCTCTTTGACCGTTGATGCCAGAGTTTTGATAAGAGGTCCCTTCAGGACCCTTTGAAGAAGCAGACAGCCAGAGCACTGATGACACTGCTGGCCTGCAGTCCCACAGCTCAAAACTACGCAGCCAAAGGTAAAAACCCCAAACCTCAGGCTAGTTAGGCTGCCACCCGTTAAGCACTCTTTGAAAATGTAATTAAACGTGTAATGGTTTCTCCACATTAAGCTAACTTTTAAGCCTGGTTCTTGACTGCAAAAATTTCCAAAACACTGCATCTGTTTTGTAAAACAACTATTACCAGAAGTTCAGTCTTTTAAGTAATCAAGTACTTAATTAACAACATAATTAAGAGCAATTTCTTTTCAGTTATGGTGGATATGGTTATTATAACTCTTCATTTAACGTGATGTTGTCCAATACTGAACGCTGACTATCTGTTCTTTTTCCCAGCTGGTCTAATTGACAGCTGTGTGGAACAAATGAAGCGAACTCACTCCCAGCTCCACCTGGAGTCCGTCCGACCCAGCAAGGCTTCCCACCGCAAAAAGGTGAGCAGAGACTGGCTGGAAATTTCCAGTCTCAGTGTTTTTGTACTGCCTGTGTCTTTTTCCCCTTGGATAGAATAGCAGTCTGAATTCAACCTGAATAATTTTTCTGGGATAAATAGTATAAATATCTATGACAGTTCTCAGCAGTTATTCCCCCGTGCTGTTATGTAGCGGTAAAGATGCAGTGTTTTCACATTTAACATTTAAACTTATTGGTCTTTGTTTTATCTTTCTATATTATCAGGGAGAAGGCTATTTAAAGGAAGTCAAGCTGACTGTGGAGATCCTGCGGAGTGCTCTTTACCACAACGATGAATGCAAAGTGAGCCTCTGTTTCTGCCTTTTAATTCCCCACTGCTAATTGGTTTTTAATGGAACCTTAGAGTACCAATGCTGTGCCTGTAAATGAGATCTGCCTAAATGTGCACGGCCCTGCTAACATCTCAGCAAGTTTAGCTTCTTAAACCCTATAATAGCATTACTTATGGAGCATATTAGCTGGTTTTCATTTCCTAAGTGGCCTTTCAGTCACAGGTGGTTACCTTGGACTAAATGGCCAGGGAGGCTCTACTGCAGTGTTTACCCTGCCATTATTCTCCTCCCCGTGTGTTTTTCCTGCACACTTAAGAAAATATCAGAGCATTTTATGTTGATTACTGCCATCTGTTTGTGCTGTTGTATAAATCAGGCTTTTTTTAATGTGTGTTGTGTGCATCTGTAATCATGTACATGCCTGTATGTGGGCCTTTACATTGTGTGTGTGTGTGTGTGTAATTCTATTTGTGTGTGTGTAGGTGGTTGCCACAGATGCTCGCCTAACACTGGCACTCTATGCTCTTTGGCCTTGGCTCCTATTGGACGACCCCATCATGGAGGCAGTGCTGGAGCTTCTTTGTGTCTATACGGCCAACTGCACCACAGGTCTGTTTGCATGTATCTGTCTTGTGTGTTTGTGTAGGCACTGTGCCTGGCCCGTGCCTGCCCATCGCCTCTGTCTGCGGTCAGCAATCTGACTGAGTCACACACACTTTACACTAAGAGCCCCATTGTCCTCTCCAGTGACCACTGAACAACATTGTGTCTCACTGCATAAGACCAGCGCCTGCTTGCCTGACAGTCACAATGGGCACACTGTCAGTATCCAGGGATAAGGCTGCATGGCCGTCTCACTGTTTGTATGGCAACGGGTTTCAGACCAGTGAGAGATGATGTGGTGAAGCACAGAGCATCTCTGTGTTGCCTCAGAGTTTGGCATTCCGTCATGCAAATGTATGAGCTGTATATGTGTAAATCAGAAAGGTTTTTTGAAGAGAGGAAAGGCAAGATTTGTAGGGAGAAAACAGTTGGGAAATGTTACTTTGATAAATGGCTCTGAATCAATCAATGGCCTTTGAATCACATTAATGAGGTGGATCCATTATAAAGCAGACCTCCCTCGTCAATTCTGTGATAGACAGGTGTGGAGATAACCTCGGGCGTACATCAGCATACGCCTGCTGCTGTATGTTACCATTCCAGGATTAGCATAACCAACAAGCTGTCATGTTCTCCAATAAGTAACATCAATCAGTGTCAGACTATGCCTTGTCAGTGCTCTCTGTCTTAAGCTTGTTAATTTCTGTATGCAATCTATGGCTGCAGCAATTAGTCATGTCAGTTATACTGAGGAACTTAACTCTGAGAGATTTTTTTATTTGCATCACTTGTGTGTTATCTATTTGTTTACATTTCTAAATGGCCTAAATTGTAAATGAATTGTAGCCATAGCCTCGGGCTAAATAATTTCCCTTCCTCCCAGAGTCAGGGGAGTGTGGTTCTCATCCTCAGTCAGAGGGCTTTCATGGTGAATGAAGATTAAAATTAGAAGATTCATGTGAGACTTCATTGCTTCCAAACTCTGTTGGGTAAAACTGGTTTCTCTCAGCAGCTATGTATTATTCCCACTAAGGTGTAGTTAAATCTGTCTCGGTACAAGAGTTCCACTCTTCTTCATCACTTTTGTCATTTGGCTAGACAGCTTTTACAGAAGCTGTCTAGCCAAATGGGCTGCTCTGGGGGACGCAACAATGGGGAAATTAAACGCCACAACGGGGAAATTAAATGCCACACGCCGGAGTCAACAACGGGACGTACGGCCACACGGGGACGCGATCCTCGGGCGCAGGGACACGATCCGCGGTCTCTGTGGCACGCAACAACGGGGACATGAAACGCCACAACAACGGGACGGTTAGGAAAAGAAAAACTGGGAAAGGAACCGTCACACGCAGGACACGCCGACAACAACGGGACGGTTGTGGTTAGGAAGAGAATAACGCGGAAAGGAACTGCAACACGCCGGACACGAACCCAGGTCTCCGGGGTGAAAGTCCTGTATTGTTTGACCCGTCCACCACCCTGACCAACCTCCCTGCGCGGATTTTCTGCTTTTCATACTACTCCCTACCATTGTCGTACTGTGATCACGAAATATGCTTCCCATTTAAATACATTAAATTCAAATTCGTAATCACCGCACGAAAAAAACGACATAATCGCGTCCTGTTCACGAATCAATAGATTCAATAACGTAACCATTTCACGAACTGCCATGAGACTGGGCTGAAACATTAGAATGGTGAATCATTAGGTTGGAAGTTGTATTTGCTACTCCCACAATCCACTGCACTGTGCATGACCATTGCCCTCAGTGGAAGAGGATAGAATAGTTGTTGTTTTGATGTCAGCACAACCATGTCAATCAGCAGTACTCTTGATTGGCTGCCTGGTACAGGGAGCATGCTTGTGGACTTCATGCATCGATTACTTAGTCTTACCATTAAAGACACAGGGTCAAGGTTGGAAAATAGTGGAGTATTCCTTTAAAGTGACCTCCTGCCTTGGTCTGTTGTGCTTTGTAATTACTGTGGATAATGTGTGCTGCCTACACACATTTTACAGGGTGTCTGATGGTGTGTGAGAGATGAAGATGGTTAAATGACTCAAACACATTCACAATGTTTTTGAAACCTGAGTTATCGTTATCGATAATTTTTATCAAAAATTTAAAAAATATATATAGTTAATCATAAAAGTCCTTGTGGTGGTTTTGTTCTTTTTTTCCTTTCAGCATGCAGTTGTGTTTGTGGCGGTGGCCCCGGTGTTGCACTAGGATCTAAAGGCACCCCTAGTAACTCTCTGATGCACTCTGTGATGAAGCTGGCCTCAGGGGTCGCAGCAGATAACAGCCCTGTCCAGAAGCTAGCCTTCTGTCTCTTGGCTAACCTCGCCATGTCCCGCGACTGCAGAGGCCTCCTGCAAAAGGTACAACCCCGGTGCACAGTGTAGGCAACATTATGGACAAGATGTAATGTACATAAATGTAGTGGGCAAGGCAGTGTCTCATTGCTAAGTCAAAGAAACTTAGACTTAGTGATGATTTGTTTTGTCAGAGTAAGATATTAAAGGTGCTCTAAGTGATGCAGCAAACATCTCCTCACTATCCACGAGCTGCCTGTCCCCTGAACACACTGTAAAAAAAAAAAAAAGCGGTCTCTGTAGACAGCCCAGGCTCCACAAACGGCAACAAAAACAAACTGCGCCAACCTGCACCACCAAACATAACAAACAGCGTTCCAGCCAATAACCGACAAGAAGGATTTAGGGGTGGGGGTTGGGGGGTTAGTGTGCGGAAGGGAGGGAGAGGGGCGAGCTAGCCTCCGTTTTGTTTGACAATACTTTGAACGTCAACAAGAAGTGACGTCACCCAACATGGCTTAGAGCACCTTTTAAGAATTAAGAATAATCCCTAAATGGTTTAAGAATAAACCTGCTCAAATGAGCCAATTCAACAGTTTTCTTAAATTCATTGTAGCTGGCTGTGAAAATGAAATTTACGAGTTGAATACAATTATCTTAAGTGTGAAATGCATTGTTACAGAATAAATAAATAAAAAAGCATGACACCTGCTATAAATAAACATGCGTCTCTTGGAATTAGCCTGTTCCAAATATTTTCTAAACTGGGGAGCAACTCTTAAGATCTGTTCACATGATGATGCTTAAACTTGTTTTTCTGTCATTCTTAGAATAATTTCCTGCAAGCCTTCCTGTCAGTGCCAATGCCCAAGGCAGGTGGTGTTAAGACCACATCCATAGGTTGTGGTGGTGGAAGCCTACTGGGCCTGTGGCTGAGGCTGCTGGTTAGTCTCTCGTTTGCGGAGGACGGCCAACAGAGTATCCTTAGGGTGACCGGAGCCCTGGAACTGCTGGCAGACCTGGCACCGCACCGGCGCCACGCACTGCTCACCATTCACAACCTCTGCTTCTGCCCTGCCAACAAGCCACACGTCATCGCCAATGGTATGGAAGGACCGCAACTTATTCTTTCATTTTGCTTCTGTGAAAACAACAGACAACAGACCGTGGGAGTTAAGATTGCACCACCGAGTGTGTGGCTGTACTGTATTTCTGTTGAAAGTCCAGACAAATTGTTGGCATTGGCAGCCACTCAATTTCTGGTTGGCAGTTTTATAATATACAACAGCTCAAGCTGCTCTGCGATCGCTCAGATTAAAGGCAAAATCATAGCATTTGATGTTAAAGACATTTTTAGAAACACATCTCTCTCACTCATTTAGTAGGAAAAATGCAGCAGAAGATTAATGATTCTTAGACACGTACTGTAGATAAAAAAGGAGAACTGTAGTTGCAGAGAAAACTAAAAGACAGATTGTGTCCCTCGCCACGCATACAGTGCAAGCTGTAGGTGTGAGTTGTACAACCAGGTGGGTTTCCTGTAGAAAGATCACATTTCCTGTGAATGTTGTGCATGCAGTATGTAATCTTATGAGTAATCTTCATCAATACATCAATCATCTTACAGGAAATGAGTTCCACATTGCTATTGTCAAATTTCCACATGAATAGGTCAAAATGCAAAAATAATGTAGCTGTGAGACATGAGGAAATGACCCAGATAATGAGTGTGATGAAACTTGTTTAGTTTGTTATCAGTAATTTACACGTAAAAATATCAATATCTTGTGTTATCCAGGTCAACAGTTTTCCATATGCTAATATATTCTGTTTTGATAACTAGACTCCTTTTAAAGGGGACTATTCTTGTCATTTTGAATTAAAAGATTTTTCTTTTCCAGCAGACTGATAGTGATCTGACAGTTGTACGCCTCTGACTAACTGCACATCTTTCTTTCAGACAAAGCCATGAAGGTGTTACTAAGTTGTTTGAACAGTAAAGAAATGGAAACCCGCTCTATGGGAGCATCTGCACTTTGGGCATTGCTCCATAACAATCAGAGGGTACACACACACACACACACACACACACACACACACACACACACACACACACACACACACACACACACACACAAGCACAAGCACTAAAACTTTATTGTAGTGACAGTGGATTTCACTAGCTAGTATTGGAGTTTATTGGTGATATATGTCAAATTAAATCCATGGGGTGTCTTCACTCACTGGTCCTATAAATAAATCGGCTTGAAAGCTTCAATGTCCTCTCACATAAAAAGACATGACCAACCTTTTTTATCTCCTGATTATAAACCGAAAAAAAAACTCCCCTGATTTCAGGCTCATCACAACTCTTCCTAATCTGTCTTTGTAATTTCCCCTCAAAGGCTAAGACTACTTTGAAGTGTCCCTCTGTTCGATTGAGAATTGAGGAGGCACGTACCATCTCTAAGAAGGGTATGCATTTATTCACTTTGATGAAAACATATCAGCACCTGCCTTAGTGCTGAATGTGAACATCTGCATGTCCTGCCCTTGTTTACAATAGTTTTTGTTTTTTTGTCCTATAAACTGCAGATGCAGAGAACAAGCAGGATCCTATGACTACCTACCTGTTGCAGTGCCTTGAAAACCTTTCCCAGCTGCTAAATAACTGATTGTATTTATATTGTTTGTTTTGTATCATGTTTTATCCTATTAATTCATTTTGATATTAAAGTGCCAAGTGGCAGATTTTAGCTACCGTCTTGTATGGTCTGATTTCACTGGAACAAATTGTACACACTGGCATGATACTTTGTGGTGTTTTTTTTTCTTAAACATGTCAGTCAAGTATACCAGCTGTGGCTTTAAATACAGCTATTGTGGTTGTGGTGGTGTTAAGCTGCTGTCCACAACATGCCACCTTGGGTTAGTCTGTAATAACCAACTGAACTCTTCCACAGACAATGAAAACCTTGTGTTTACAGGAAAACAATTAGACATGTTAGTGGCTCTGTGAGGCTGCTGCTGTGACGGGTGCTTTTAACTAATTGCTAACAGCAGAATGCTAACATGCTTGATAAAATGCTAGCATGTTGAGGTAGGCCTGTCCCGATAGTCAATAAATCAATTAATCGCACAATAAAAAAAATGAGCTCGATAATTTTTCCGGCCGTGATAATTTCCATTTGCATGCTTGTTTGTTTTCCTTCTCTCTCTCTCTTGTCTCTCTTGTCAGTTGCATGGTCTTTGTGTGTGTGTGTGTGTGTGTGTGTGTGTGTGTGTGTGGGGGGTGGGGGTGTGGGGGGCGTCCTGTTTTCTCCCTTTCATTCCAACGCAAACAGTTGACAACCTGCAGGTGGAGACAGGCACGGACATACACGCCGCTTTGGACTTGTCAGTCTCGCAAGCGGTTTTAGGAAAGTGTCTGCATGTGTCTGACAATGCACAGGACATTAACCGGTACAAGCCTACAGCTGTCAGTGTGTCAGAGGCTCTGGACGGTGAGCTGAGGCTCCGTTACCTGTTTGTCGGTCAATGGTTAATTATCGGTTATTTAATTTCATTGTGCTTTCTTTTGGAAGTCTGGCTGCCAAAAATTGCCACTTACTAGCTAATTAATTAGCCTGAGGTAAACGATAGCTATCAGTAAACAGAAGTGACGTGGTGGCTGGCATCTGGTGTGTGCGCCAGTTTTTGTGTGTGCGCCAGTGTATGTGTGTGTGGGTGTCGACCCATCCCCGCGAAGCTCCGACCTGCAGACAGCAGAGGAGCAGAAGAAAGTAGCTGCACCTTCGCCAAAATGAAGACTGAAAAACAGAACTATTTCGATACAAACATTTACTCGCCATGTGGCAGATAGCCACAATTTATTAATTATATATTATTTAAATTTAATATTTTGTGTTTAATAAATAATTGTTAAATGTAGTACAGAGTCTGTAGTTTATTGCACAAACAAACACTCGACGAATGCTGCAAACATTTGACAGCCAGTACGAATTGCCTGGGAGAACATACGTGTCACAAACGGCAATTCCACAACTGTACAACAGTGTGACAGACGACATACTAAAGGAGGTCAAAGACATATTGTGGATATTTAAAATGTCTTCCAGTTCCAGTGTTAAATATTCTTATAATAATAAAGTTTATTGATCTTTGAAAAGGTGTAGCTACCTGCATTATTATGCCATTATCATTATATTAGATGAAAATGGTCTCAGAACGACAATATTATCGTTTATCGCAATAATTTCTGGGACAGTTTATTGTCCAGCAAAATTTGTTATCGTGACAGGCCTATGTTGAGGTTTAACAGGTGTAATGTTTACCATGTTCACCATTTTCACTCGAACCCCAAATGTCAACCTCATGGTGGCGCTAGAGGAAAAGATATGGGGGGGTGACCAATGTCAGTAGAATTCATCCTCTGGGAGCCATGAATGGCTGTACAAAATGTAATGGCAATCCATTAAATAGTTGAGATATTTCAGAAACTAACATTGACATTCTTTAAAAAACATTTTCACAAAACAAATTTTATTTCAATTCAAAGATATAGATCCTTTAATCGTGAATTTATGTTTTATGAAATGCCATAAAAGGACTCAAAAGTCCTAATGGAAGGATAAACAAATGTATACAAGATGAAATGATATGGGCAACATCGGAACAATTTAGAAAACATCAGTATGGATCCCAACGTGCCACGTTATTCCATAAGCTTGCCTCCCAGTCTCAGCCCTGGTGATAAAGTGCCCCTCTGTGTGGAATGAGCCAACAGTGAGCTACCATGAAGTGTGCCCCAGTAGCTCAAGTGTTTCTCTGTAGCCAGAGAGCTAGCAGGAAGTGCAGCTCTGGTGCTTCTCCACTCGTCTCATCAATGCAGCTTTCATTCTCCCTCGGTGGGGCAAGATGGAAGCTGTACAGAAGGACCACTGGTACTTCGTGGTACTCATCTTTCTTCCTTTTCTTAAAGGTATGGTTACATATTTTTAAAGTTTATAGTAGATTAATGTATGGCAAACACTTGTATTGACTGTTGAAGGTGGCATTCACTTCTCTCAGTACTCTGAAAGGCTAATTTAAATATTTGTATGTAGTTTCATCAGTTTCTAATCTTTCATTTATAATCAGTAATTCAAACTAAACATTCCTTTATGCCATCATTTGTTTTGATTTAAACGGGAAGATGGTAGAAGAGCTTGTTATTGTGAGTTTTGTGAGACATTATTATTCTAAACCTGCCAGAACTCTCCCAAGGGCATCACTGGACTTGAAATCTGTTGTCATTCAGCTCGGATAAAAGGCTTTGAAAATCACCAACTATTGTCAGTTGTGTGTATGTGTACTGGCTCAAATTAGCCTAATTACCATTAAGCCAAGGATGGCCTCAAAGCTGTGAATGGCTGTGTTAATCTTCAAGTAGAGGAGATTTAGAGGGGGAAACATGGCTTTTTTGTTGTTGCCAAATCGGTGCAAAGTATTTCTCTAAAGTTTAGGATTCTGATGTGATACATGTAAAACATGTAAAAATGTCAATTAGTTATAATCCTACAACTGGTTATTCTTGTATATAATTGAGATTTACTGGTGTCATTTACTGATTTATCAGTTTGCACATTTATAGATGCATGATTTCTAGATTCTGTCTGAATTAACAGAAAAAAGCACTCTGTCCAGTTGCTGTCCAGCAGATGGAGGCTGCTACAGTCCGTCTGGAGGAAGGGATGGTTCTCAACTGTTTGTGTCCCTGGGACGGCAACCTCAGCATGGTGTCTTGGACCAAAGTACCAGACAAAGATCCGGTAGCTATTTTCCATCCAGAGTATGGAGTGGTCTTTTCTCACCATTACCGGGAAAGGATAGAGTTCCTGAGGACCACGCCTATGGACGGAAGTATTTCCATGAGGAATGTCACTCACCAGGATATCGGGGTTTACCACTGCTCTGTTCAGACCTTCCCTCAAGGCCCCTGGACAAGGAACATTCAGGTGGAAGATTTAGGTAAAAAGAAATGGCAAAAAAATACTGAGGTGGAAATTTGAAGCTCCCCCGCTGAATGCTGTTGGAAATGAAACTTTATAGATTGTTTCGTTTCCATCATGCATTAAGATTTTTTTTCCTTTGACGAGCTATTTCCAGTGTGGCTTGTGTTTTACAGATGAGCCCCCAGAGGAAGACAACAGCGCAGAGTCCCCCACCCCAGAGGTGATCGAGACGGACAACAACCTGACCATCAGCTGTAACCACGAGCACAATGGTACCATTTACCAGGTCATTTTGGAGAAGATGCCACATGGCCAGCCCTGGGGCATTATCGGAGTGTGTAAGAAGGTGGAAGGGGGCCTGGTGGGCGAGGACTATAGCGACAGGGGCAGGGTCAGCTGTGCAGACAGCCTGGATGTCAGTCTGCACCTGACAGGTGTGGTGCAGGAAGATGGTGGTTTCTACCGCTGCACCTTCAGCACAGATGCGGGGGTGCGGACCACCACTGTGCTGCTCACTGTTCCCCCTCCAGGTACAAAGAGACATCATGCAGTAATTAACATACACAGATGTCATCATTACCTTAATATAACCAGTTGAATATAATAGGCAATATATTTTGAAATTGAAAACGTATATGCTTAAATGCTATATGCCTATGCTGAACCAGAGCAAACTCTCTGTACTTAAAGGGGTGATAGAATGTAAAACCGTATGGACCATACGTATGTGTCACCGTTTCTGGGTTACTGGACTACCAAATGCCGAGGCCCTGACGCAGCTCCAGGGCCTACAGCAGCTAGCCGCGATCTTTACCCATAGCTTTGTAAGACCTGAGGGTATCTGTGATATACATGTCGTGACGAAATTCAAACTGTAAATATACAGCCGGCCAGCTCCGCAGAACCCCGAGCCCCGGTAATCCAGTAACGGTGACTTTCCCCTGGGTATGAAGCCCAGCAAGGGCAGATTGTGTGGAGCTCCTGAAGTCAGACACGTCTTACCAAATTTGCAATTAGCCATCAATTTTCGTAAAACGGCCCATATTTGAGCTTTATATAGTTGATTTCTCGCATAAAAAAGTCTAAGAAGTGAATTTAATAACGAAATAGCAGACAATGTATAACATTGCAGTGTCTGAAATATGAGACCTGCTGTCTCGTCTCCAATGTATGTGTATGTGGTTCCTCAACCAATCAGTCAATATGTTTTATTTAACTGTTTTTGAATTTAAATGTTTTTTTTTTTTTAGGGCTATAATACTAAAACTTTAATGTAAAAAAAACATTTAAATTCAAAAACAGTTAAATAAAACATATTGACTGATTGGTTGAGGAACCACATACACATATATTGGAGACGAGACAGCAGGTCTCTATATTTCAGACACTGCAATGTTATGCATTGTTTGTCTGCTGTTCGTATTAAATTCACTTCTTAGACTTTTTTATGCGAGAAATCAACTATATAAAGCTCAAATATGGGCCGTTTTACGAAAATTGATGGCTAATTGCAAATTTGGTAAGACGTGTCTGACTTCAGGAGCTCCACACAATCTGCCCTTGCTGGGCTTCATACCCAGGGGAAAGTCACCGTTACTGGATTACCGGGGCTCGGGGTTCTGCGGAGCTGGCCGGCTGTATATTTACAGTTTGAATTTCGTCACGACATGTATATCACAGATACCCTCAGGTCTTACAAAGCTATGGGTAAAGATCGCGGCTAGCTGCTGTAGGCCCTGGAGCTGCGTCAGGGCCTCGGCATTTGGTAGTCCAGTAACCCAGAAACGGTGACACATACGTATGGTCCATACGGTTTTACATTCTATCACCCCTTTAAGTACAGAGAGTTTGCTCTGGTTCAGCATAGGCATATAGCATTTAAGCATATACGTTTTCAATTTCAAAATGATTTCTCATGATGCCATCTATTTTGTGAAGTGCACCAGTCCCTTCTGCAGCAAAGCAGCCCCACAACATTATACTACCACCCCCATACTTCACAGTTGGGATGGTGTTCTGAGGCTTCAAAGCTTCGCCCTTTTTCCTCCAAATATACCGTTTATCATTATGGCCGAACAGTTAAATTTTTGTTTCGTCAGACCACAGGACATGTCTCCAGAAATTAAGATTTTTGTCCCCATGTGCAGTTGCAAACTGTAGTCTGGCTTTTTTATGGTGGTTTTGAAGCAATGGCTTTCTTCTCCCAGAGTAACCTTTTAGCTCATGGTGGTACAGGACTCGTTTTACTGTGGATAATGACACTGTCTTACCAGTTTCAGCTAGCATCTTCACAAGGTCTTTTGCTGTTGTCCTGGGATTGATTCGCACATTTTGCACCAAAAAACTTTCCTCTCTGGGACTCAGAATCCGTCTCCTTCCTGAGTGGTATGATGGTTGTACATTCCCATGTTTTTTATACTTGCGTATTATTGTCTGAACAGATGAACGTGGGACCTTCAGGCATCTGGAAATTGCACCTAAGGATGGGCCACACTTGTGGAGGTCCACAATTCTTTTCCTGATGTCTTGGTTGATTTCTCTTGATTTTCCCATGATGTCAAAGAAAGAGGCTCTGTGTTTGAGGTGTGCCTTTATATGCATCCACAGGTGTGCCACCAATTAACTCAAATGGAATCAATTAACCTATCAGAAGCTTCTTAAGCTCAGAATGGAATCATCTGGAGTTTTTTTTTTGTTTAAAGACACAATAAACTTAGTGTATGTATACTTCTGACTTTGATGAAAGTGATAAATAAAATACATAGAAATTCTCCCTCGCTCGATTCTGACATTTAACAAATGCAAAAAATATGTTAAAATGTATTGATCTAAAACAGAAAAAGTTTACTCTGATTTAATGTATGACAGTAAAGAAATAAAAGTTTTTGTGTTTTTTTCTGAAGTGTATGTAAATATCTGGTTTCAACTGTAACTGTGACAAAAACAAAAAAGAAGAAATGTTTTTTTTTAGTTTTTATTATTTCATCCAGGGACAAGAAAAGTACCATAGTTAAAGAATCGCCCATATACGGCCTTAAGGCTGGATGATACATAGTTTCTCATACTTAGAATGATTTATGGATGCAAATTTGTCTAACAGAGTACAGTGATTGAGGAAACATAATGAATACAATAAAACAATGCTTGTGATGTTAATCTCAAACAGTTCAGCAGACTCAGACAGACCCCCACCTGCTGAAACCACAACATCCTGTGGAACATCTCTGAATAATGCTACTAAGGAGATGTGTGTGTTTGTGTGTGTCTGCACACTACTGTACATGTTTGCTTTAATGTGATGTTGTATCTGTGAGTCATGAGCAAACAATGAGTGAAATATACGTATCATTCACCACAAATACGAATAAAACCACACAATTGTATTATTCTCTTCAATAGAATACCGTTGTTTTCAGGCTGTTATGGTATTTCTTTTTCATTATTTTCTCTCATTTTCAGGTGGATTCAGCCTATCTGTGTACATGATGTATATTTACATCGGGGCTGGAGCTGCTGGGCTTATTCTACTTATTGCCATCATCATACTAGCAGTGAAGCACAGGTAAGATCCCACACTGTGGTTTCATATATCTTTAGCAAACAAAACTCCCAAACTAATCTTGATTGTAAAATATGGGTCTATTTATTTAGTTCATCCATTTCATGGAAATCCATCCAATAGTGGTCTACTGTCAACATCATGGTGTGGCTAGAGAATAGTCATCGGATCGACAACTTTTCAAGGATTTCTTGTCTGGCACCTATGAATGTCTAAACAAAATGTTGTGCCAATAAAGAAGATGTTGAGATATTTCAGTGGATAAGTGAAAATGTTGATCTTCTGGTAGTGCAAATTTGTTTTTATTTTATTTAAATAAAATTGCAAAACTCCAAACAGCCCGTCTTCACCCAGAAAACAACCGTTTATGTTGATTATTCAAGCAGTTCATAACGACCCAGAATTAACTTTCTAGTTAGGCAGCGACCTCTCTTGGCCGTAGTAATTACTGTAAGAGCAAACAAGAAAGTGAGGTGACAAAGATTCTGCATGAGGAGGCAGGTTGGGGTTGTGGATGGGTCAAACAAAAACACAGGACTTTTACTCAGGAGACCGGGGTTCGTGTCCCATGTGAAACCAAAAGCCAACTGTCATTTTGAAATTAACCAAGTATTCAAGTATTACAGACCTTGGTCCGGGATGCAATGATGTCTGTGACGTCAGTAGTTTTACGTGACTCATTTTAAGCAAGTCCATAATGTTTTACTAACCCTAACTAAGGTCACTTTCACATCTACCTCATTTGGTCCGTTTAAAACGAACCCTGGAGCGTTTGGTAGGATAGTCTGATTCGTTTGGACTGGTGTGAAGGCTCGTCCGAAACCTCACCTCATCAGGTGCGGAACAAACGAACAAACTCTGGTCTCGGTTTGCTTCCAAATGAACTACAGTTCAGTTTACTTCAGGTGAGAACGCGGTCCGACCCAAATAGTGAACCAAAAACAGCATTTACTAGTCTGCAATTTCAACCTTACACACAATTTATGGATTTATATATGATTTAAGGGATGATAACTTTCAGATCCATAAGCTGTTCTGAGCACACATCGCTGGTCGTCTGTGTGACAACACATCATCTCTCTCTCTCTCTCCTTCACTCGCTGTCTTGTCAGCTGCTCATTGTTCACCTTCTAAAATATTAGAAACACTAAAGCAGAACCACAAAACCCAAGACATAATAAATTTGGTGAGACCAGAAGTGTCGGCGAGATTTGGATATTCTGTCCAATATCTGTGTTTACAGTGTTTGGTGCGTTTGACATAGTGCAGCGTGAAAGCAAACCCGAACCAAATGAAAAATGCAAGAATGTTGCAACTTCACTCCCTAATCGCAAGAGTCCACTGAACTATGGTTGTGAAAGTATTTTTGTTGCCTTAACTGAACTAATTCTGTTTCACATTTACTATGTGTTTAAAACTGTCCCTGTTACGTTAAATAGAACGGTCACATTATTACGGTCACAGTTACCGGTGTGGCAGTAAATAGAACAGTTGCATTGGGAGTCTTTGGAAATTGACCTATAACGTTGTTTAGGTACGAGGTTGTGTTGCACCGAAAGAGGTAAAATTATTGAGTTATTCAAAAGAAAAAGTAAAGATTAGAGAGATTAGATTAGAGACCACGAATGGGTTAAGGTTCAGGGGTTTATGGTTAAGGCAACCCCTAAGCCCCGAACATTTCATGGTAATCCATCCAATAGTTTTTGAGATATTTCAGGCTGAACCAAAGTGGGGCACTGGCCAACATACCAATACAGCCATCCTTAGAGCATCTAGCTGCTAGCATGGCTAAAAATGGGACTCTATTCTTCTATTCTTTCGATATTGGTGCTTTCAGAAGAAACTTGCACATAAGAAATAATCATATTATTAACATTATAATCACAAATAAGTGTGAAGTTGCAGCTGAAATTACCCACTTATGAAAAAGTCCTACATTCCCACAGGAAGAAGAACAGGAGAGAGGAGTACAGAGTCAAACTGCACCCATCTCAAAGACAGGTGAGCCTCACATTAGTCATCATATCTACTGTTGTTTTTACACTTGATATGTTTGAGGCCCTCCCTTACATTCTCTTCAGACATGCACTTAACTATAAAACTGTTACACTTTACAGTTAATCATGTTTGATACAGCACATCCTGTCATGTAACTTGATACACTGTATTTATGCTTGCTGACTTAACTAATGCTGCTTTACAATAACTGACAATGTGATGGCTTTTTTAAGTAATCATAGCTATGTAATGTAATAAGGTAATTTTATATTATCATAAAATCATATTTCAGCCCATTGATTGGATTTTCTTTTTAACTTTTTGCCAAGCTCAGTCATTACTTTATCATCGGTCACATGTCCTTGTCTAACACTTCATATACTAATAAAATCTACCTAATATTCACAGCCAAACTACTCTGTGTGTCCCAGGATGGCAAAGGAGTCCGGGCAGATAAAAAATTGCCCGGTCTATGCGAACCTACAGACTGTACGATCACACAAAACCAAACGTCAGCTTAATAATAAATGAGCATACATAAATTTGACGTACTGCATAATTTGAATGTGTAGGTTTTCACAAACAAAGCAGATTGATTTCCAGTGGCTTCAAAAAAAAGTATTTAGACCCCTTCCATTTTGGCACACATTATGGTGTTGTAAATGTAATTTTCAATGGATAGAATTGCAATTTCTGCCCATCAATCTACACTCAATAACTCATAATGTCAAAGTGAAAATATGTTTTTTAGAAATGTTTGCAAATTAATTAAAAATCAAAAACTGACATTTCTTTTCCCTAAGTATTCAGACCCTTTGCTGTGGCACTCCAGATTGTGGTCAGGTGCATCCTGTTGGCTTTAATTATCCTTGAGATGTGTCTAGAACTTGATTGGAGTCCACCTGTGGTGAATTGAATTGATTGGACATAACACACCTTTGTAAGTAAGGTCCCACAGTTCACACTGCATGTCACATCTACACCCAATAAAGTGTGCAAAAAGTGAAAGGGTCTGAATAGTTTCTAAATAAGATTACAGGGATCATTCTGACACTGATTATTCATACTGCGGTTTGAAATGAGTTAACAAGTTGGTGCTCATCTAAGTCTCAGAGAGCTGATGGGTTTGTTTGTGTCCAACCCTGCTCCCACTAATTAAATGTAGTATGTACTTCATAATCACTGTTGAGGAAATATTTGTTTTGGGCAAAACAATATTTGACAGTAACCATCATGCAGAAAGAGCAGACAAAAAGCCTGTATAATCATTCTTTTCACTTCCCTAACCCCCGAGTAAAACGATTGACAAAAGCCTGTGTAATTGCTCTCCTTTTACTTTAATCCCTCCCGGTTTCCATTCAAAGCTTGACAATGGTGTCTAATCATCTAACGGAAAAGAAAAGCAGTCACTCAGCACTGTACCGTCACTTGAGACTGTTGCTTTCCCCAAAAGGGCTCTCTGTCTAGGATGGCTGCATTCTAGTTACAGCACGCTCTTATTGTGAAAGCTAAATTCTAATTAGATAATCCTGTGCTTTAGTTTATAGCTCCTTATACTTTGTCTATCTATGGTTTGTTGATGTTTTTTTTTTTTTTTTTTACTATTTTAAAATGTAATTTAAAAATCATTATCATCATCATTTTTATGATAAGCTGTCACAAGTTTTCCAAGTTGTGTTTATTATTTTGTATGATTTCTAAACTTGTCTATATGCTTCTGTAAACCAAAATGTAATATGGTAGTACTATTAAGCTGTGTGTTGTTTATGTGTAATGTGATTCATTTATCTCCATAGAAATGGAGGCAGTGGCAGAGGCCGTAATGGATATGCAGGCTATCCTGCTAGGAAACAAGACAAATGTCGACAAGCTAGAAATGTGGAACATAAAGGGACAATATAGTTTGGAATCACAAGTTTTTGCCTTCATTCTCTCATCTTGCTGTTTGCGTAAAAACAGTAGAAGCTGTAACTATAAATTTGACTGTGACACTTGTGATGCTGCGTGTGTATGCCCAGCAATACTGAAAATGATGTGTGTGACTGTAAAAGACTCCCATGTGGTATGAATAAAACAATGTCATAGCCACTACCTCTGTGATTTCCTGTGAAGTGGGAGTGTGATAAGACGAAAGTGTTGACTGAAAACTATGTCTAGGAAACCAAATGATTTGCTGTGAATTTGAAGAACCTCTTTGTGTTTGTGCTTAAATTCTTCGAATAGGTCGACATTTTTGGAAATATGCTTATTCACTTTCTTGCTGAGAGTTAGATGAGAAGACTGATACCATAAATATGAAGCGTTTTCTAGCAGGCTAGCAGTGGGTTAGCTTGGCTTAGCACAAAGACTAAACGGGAGGAAACAGCTAGCATAGCTTTGTTCGAGGTTAACAGCAAAGCTGAAGCTCACTAATTAACATGACTTGTTTGTTTAATCAAGGGTTTTGTGCCAGACTTTGTCTGTGACTGTCTTGAGCAGTTATTCTTGAAATCTTGTTGTCACTGTGAGGCTGCCATGCTAACAGCAGAGACAACAGGAAGTTCCTTTGTCCAGCCAGTGTAAATGGAACGCACCAATAAATGTGAACAAGGCCTGAAATTAACACCCGACCACACGCCAAATGCAGGTGAATTTTGCCGGGCTAAAAATAGAAAAAGAAAGAGGGAAACGGAGATGACATGTCCAGGAATGCGACAGCAGTTAAATAAGTGAATGGTGAGAGGCAACAGGTAGGATTTAAAGTGTGACGTCTGTGCTTGGAGGCTTGCAAATATTAATGTTAACAGACTAGCTAGTGTTTGCTAACACTGGGAATGTAGCAGCCAAATGGGGGTTTACCATGGAATCATGCATAGATTTGCTACCAAACTTGGAGGCTTGCAAATATTCATGTTAACAGACTGTTGTCAGACTAGCTAGTGTTTGCTAACACTAGCAGCTAAAGTGGGGTTTACGGCTAGCTTAATGCAAACCAATGTTGCTGATAGCTACATTTAGATTTTGATTAAACCTTATGGTACCAATCCCATGCATGACATATCTCAATTTATTAAGGTAAAATAACAACTGGTAAATATAAGGTAGCATGCACAATAAATGACAAGAAGAAAAATAAATAAATATGAAAAAAAATATAAATATTTAAAATACAAAATGTGAATGTAATTTCAACAGCAGCACAACCTTACTGCATAATAGTTGTCTTCTCTGATGCCATCACTAGGCTGATTTAAGAATTGAATTTAGGCTGCTATATTTAACCGTGAGTTCATTTCATTCAGGTGTGAGGATGGTGGATCAGGAAAGACATGGGAAGGCAGCAGGTAGGTCTAGGTGGAAGTGTAGGGGAAGCAACTTGATACCAACAGATTCATTTCTTAATATTATTGATATGGAAAAACTAATGAGAAATATATTACATAATGTTTGTTTGACAAGATGTCTTAGTGGAGAAGAACACAGGCAAGGAGTGAATGAGACAGACATGAGGTCGGCGATGGCATCAGGTAGAGATGAGACCAGTGATGACATCAGGTAGGAGTTCTATTAGACCACACAAAACTAAATGTCCAGTATGGTTTGAAGTTCTGTTGACCAACCTATTCACTGTGTCCTTTTTGGGGGAAGAAATAGTGCAGACAGAGATGGAAAGCCACTCACCACTCAAATCACATCAACCAGTTGTGATGATTAGGTTTCTAATTGTCACAATTTGGTTGCCAAGGGCAACCGTTAACATCGCTGATATACTTTAAAATAAACCTTTATTATTTAAAGCCCATAATTGTCAAAGCGCCAAAGTTGTTGCTGCATACCCCTCTGACACTGGGTAGTTGTGCCACTGGATCTACCTGCCACGTTAGCGGGTAGCCAAAGAGAATTGAGTGATTCATTAGTTGGTTTTTGCCACTGTTGCTCTTTCACATTTCAACCAAGTCCGCAATTTCTTTGGTTTGAGCTAAAAAAAAAAAAAGTGGCGGCACATTACTGCGGTAAAGAGGCCGGCTGAAACAAGCAATCGACAAAAAGATGAGGATGATTCAAAGAAAAGAAGACGTTTTAAAACCAAGTGAACAGTGGGCAACAATGGCAAGGTTCGTGAATGGCTGATTCATGACAGCAGTAGGCTACAGAACAAATAAAAAGATGATGTATTCTACGAGTCATTAATTATATTGATTTCGTTAATAACTTGACAGCACTTAAATGTTCATAAATTATGCATGTGCATTTCCTGTATTTTACCTTTAGGGGGAAACGACAACAACAAAAAGTGGCTGGTAAAAAGCCTGTGTGGCTAGTGGATTTTAAAATTCACCTGCCACACTGACTGGTGGCCAAAGAAGTTAACTTCAGGCCCTGAATGTGAATAAACATGCGATTTATTTGCATGAATTAGTCACGTTTGTTCTGAAAAGCTAGCTAAACTAACCGGCCTGGCTCTAGCTTAAAATGTAGATAGGAGAGGCATTAATCTTTTTTTGTACCTCTTGGCAAGAAAGCGAATAAGCGTATTTCACAAAATTTTGAATAATTCCTTGAATGTTAATTACCTTTAATTCAACACTCTTGTTAGCGTAAAACATATGCTGATACATGATAGAACATTCAATTTATTACCTTTTTATCATCAAAAACATTACATATGTACATTTAGTGAAAACTGTAGTGCTACTAAGTATTCAAAGTGCTATCAACATATATTCTGACAGTAACAGAACACAAAATTTGATGGACATAAACACAGTCATATCCTGTAGTGACAATAACAGAAATCATGATGACACGTCATACCTACAAGCAAGTGAATTGCTACAATAAAAAACAACAAAATTTGCAAATGATAAACACAGTCAACTAGAACTTTCTCCAGTGTTATCAGTTAGTACTGCTCTAATGCTCCAGATGTAGTGGAACTATTATACATACATTTATTAACCACACTTGAGCTAAGACTCAGGACAACTAGGGCAGAAATGTGGCCAGATATGTTAACTGTCCGTCTACATACTGTTACTATGGGCTCTGTAAAGCAGACACATTTTTAGATGGGCACTTTGTTTGAGGCTCAAATTAATATGAAGTTCTTTAAATTACAAATATACAAAATAAAGTGACTGACTGCGAAAATCAACACAAAATAAATGCTTGTACTTGTATCTCCAGTTCTACAGGAATATTATAACAACAACAAAACACATTTAAATAAGTGATTAAGTTTGACATTAAAGGTCTGTTTTGCTGCCTCAAACTGATTGTCATTGGAATTGTTTTTCATTTCATAGTTGCTAGAATTTCTGGATTCGTGCCTTGCTTTAACATAACATTTAACAAAAAGCACAATCATTTTTTTTACCAGAAATATTTAACGAGATGAATAATTGTCTGCAGCGCTGACAGCCACCAACGGTCTCGATAGGTAACATTAAGTGTTTCAGGTGTAACATGGCATTTCACAGCTGGGTTGACCGTATTTAAGAGGAACCTAAGACTTTTTAAAACGTTTTGAAGGTACAGAGCTTAACTCTGTCCACAATAGTAAACTCAAAGCCCAAAGGCAATGCCTTGGTTAGGTCTCACACTCTGCGGTCTGTGTCGAAAGGCACTTCTTACTGAGGACAATGCAGAGAAAGATAGTTACGTATTGTAACTCCAGACTATATTTAGGCTTCACCCTTTAGAGCTGTTGCTACTGAGTTTATTCCTTGTGCATGTGCAGTCTTATCGTCACAGCGGTCACATACTTAGTGACATGTCACTCACATGCTACTATTGAAAATATTTGATACGTTTTCTGCTGATTTTTGGCTATTTTAGTGGCAACGGCCAGTAATATAGACCAGTAATATTTATTTTTTAGTTTCTATTCTGTTGCTGGATGGAAAACAAAATTATATATTTTTTAACTGGAAAATACATTATTTTGTTTCCTCTAATGCTAATACCACCATCAGCTGGTTGGCTTAGTTATCTTAGCACAAAAACTGAAACAGCATTCACTTGTTTTACCTCATTTGTTTATTCTGACAAAAACCCAAGTGTAAAAACAACAAGTTGTGGTTTTACAAGTGTAGGTACACATATTTAGTTAGCTTTGGACGGAGCCAGGGTAGCTGTTTCCCCTGTTTTCACTTTTCATGCTAAGCTAAGCTAACCAGCTGCCAATTTCCCAAAATGTCAAACTATTCCTTCAACGACTTTTGTTTGTTTTTATGTATTTTACTCGGCAGAGATTTCCTCAGTGAAATATCGATTCTAATATTTATTTATTTTTAAATCTGAACATAACATACAAGCAGGGCAAATGTTTTGACACCATAATCCATATGAGTCCCATGATGCAATACTGTACCAGTTATCAGATACTGTATATGAGGCTGGATAGGAGCTAGGAAGCTACTGAAATCAAATTGCTCTGCTAGTGTAATGTCGAAATGGCAGTTTAAAGTAGAGGCTGTGAGAAGGTTGCATTCTACTATTTGGGACATAACAGTCCCCTCCTATATCGTTGAATTTACATTACATTACATTTCTGAATGACTTTTTCCCTTTGCTGGTTCTAACCGATTAAGGGCTTTAGCTGATTCATCACTGAATCAAAGACAAGCTGTTTCTGTGTAAGGCATTGATCAATTTCACATTCTAGAGAGGGAGAAGTACAGTAGGATTGGGAGGAATATGTGTCAAAAATGGTGGAGTTTCCCTTAAAAGCTAAAGCTGCACATTGTTGGAATGAGTCTTGTGTGATTTCATCAATTTCAGAACAAAAGCCTTTTTACACATTGTTTTACAGCGGGCCTTAGTGTGTTTGTACCTCTTACTTCATGTAAGGTGTTATGCAGTGATTTAAAAAGGTGGTCCTGCTGGCTTCAACAGCATAATGACAACATAAAACATATTAAAACACTTACTTTTTGGTGCAATCTTTGAAGCTACTGCTGTTGTTACACAACACACAAAAAAGGTCCTTTTTCAGGGTCCCTTTCATGTACCACTCACTCTACAGTTGACACTATTGTTTTAAGTATCACCAGGAAATGATATATTACACATGTCACTATACATATTTCTACATCCTCTCTACAGTGGTGGGGAAAGTGTCCAGTTTTGGTGGAGCAATTCTCTGTCATTGAAGGGGTCTCAGGCTGCAACTGGATTCACAGCCACTAGAGGGCGACGGTGCCTCTTCCTGGTGCTGGCTCTCCTCCTGTTCATCAGACAGAAAGCTGGGGAACGTCTGTGCTCGAGGGATAAAAGTCATTGTCAGCCCGCTTCCTGTGGGGGGAAAAAAAGTGGAGAAAGAGTCAATGCAGCACTTCTTTTTAGCGAGGGATGACGTTTACCTTGTTTCATTTACCTGGACATTACATCCTGTTTTCTTAGACAATATATTTATGGTACCACTGTTGCTTAGCTACTGTCTATGCTGATATCTTTATATACAAATGAAAATTACAAGAATAACCCTGGCATTCTTCATTTACGTAAAATTATATTTTAAATAGTGTAGGTGGTTCTCAGATAACACAAATATATAAACCCTACGTTGTACAATAGTATGATGGACAGATGTGATGGAAAATCAGCCTTTCACCTGAAATAAACAACTTCATTTCAGAGTGATCTACACTGTCTCATCTTTTTTGGACTGTCTGCTGTCTCCCTTTCTTTCCCCTGCTTTCTCCCTCTCCTCCTTAATTTAAATTAATTGGACCAATTTGTTCTGCAGTTCATATTGGTTAACTGCACTGAGACGGAGTAATGGATACTTGTGGGTGGAGGGCTGTTCTGTGCTACTGTGAGACCATTAATAATATATTAGAATGCTGTTTGGAGATGTGCACGGCGAGGTAGGTTCAGGATAAAGTGGCTGGCAGGCTGCTGATCATGCACCGAACAAGGAGGAAGTGGCCAGTGATTAATATTTCAGGAGGTGCAAAACCTAACACAACACTATTATCAACTCTAACCTACTCTACATTATGGTACCTACTGATACAGCTGGCTAAGAGAAGTTTCTGCATGTGAATACACTTCAAATCACCTCAACCTCCAGAGGTTAACTGAAATTTGCTCAACAAAATTTGACTTTGTTTTCTATAAGCCATCTTCTTTCAGGGCCACATCGACAACATCGACAAAGAGATCATTTTCTCTGCTGCTGGTGCTGAAGTGCTTATTAACGAGTCAGATGTTAAACTATGCAAATCATTCATAATATAGCAAACACACACACCCTTTTCTGTGTGTGTAACTAGCAACACTAGTCACGCTGCCACCAGAGGGAATCGGGCTCAGGCCGTAAGACGCTCTTGCCAACTCACTACAATGTGGAATATAAAACATGGCCCAGTCAGCCTGGCAATCAATGTCAAGTGGGTGTGTGAATGCGTGTCAGAACCAGAGAGAGTCTAACAGAAATGTGTGCAAGGAGAAATGGTGCAAATAAAGTAAT
Organism: Sander vitreus; assembly: GCF_031162955.1. NCBI lineage: Eukaryota > Metazoa > Chordata > Actinopteri > Perciformes > Percidae > Sander > Sander vitreus. The sequence continues at coordinate 13,427,561 of NC_135876.1, forward strand.
AGAAGAGAAGGAAAAACAATAAAAAAAAATAAATAATCCAGTGTTAGTTAAGGGAACAGCTTGCAGGAGGAAGCACAAATGGGCTGGTGTGGGTGTGAGGATGAGACCACAACAGTACAAGCCATAACAGGTGAGTCACACACACACACACACACACACACACACACACACAAACAAACACACATCCACACATACACCTCCACACCTCTGTCCGCTAGTCTTTCCCTTCCACCATTTTCTGAAATAAAGCAAAATCAGATAATGCTCCGGCTTAACGTTTTAAATGCAGCTTAGTCCAGGTTCTAGAAAAATACCCCACTGCAGGTTAAAAAAAAAGGGGACACTTTCTCTCCTCTGCACGTTGTACTTAATAGATTGCTGAAACGACTGGTGCTCAACCAGGCATATCCTTTTCACATCTTTGCCAAGACAATCCCTCTCCTCAACCAAAGCCAATTTGGACCAGAGAAGAAAAAAAAAGAGGCAGGGAGCCCAGTGCAGACAGAGAGGGCGAAGCAGATCTCATCATCTCCTCTGACACAAACAGCGGCGTTTGTTGGGGGATGCCAGACCCCCGACAAGAGTCACGCTTTTGGGCGGGAGACACATGTAGACACGCAAATAAATAGTAATAAAACCACAGAGCGAAGATGGTGACAGCATCCCTCCTCCTCTCCTATCCCTATGAGAAGCAGACAGCGATTTGTCAGTGCCTTTTCATTACCAGGGAAGGTCATGTCATCCTATCTGGCCTGGGGTGGCAGCTGCTGGGCCAGAGCAGACAGGACAGGCAGGGAGGGCACTCTCTCACACTGGCAGATACAATGGCGGACCTGAGCACACAAGCAGCTATTCATGCATGCTTGTACACACACACACACACACACACACACACACACACACACACACACACACACACACCTGTCTGCACCTTCCTTCCTCACAGTGCTATCGCCCAGATGGCATCCTAGTAACAGCTGTAACCAGAGAAAGAGAGGCTGTGTGTAGCACAAACTCTGGATTATGCAAGGCTGCTGACATCCAGTTTTGTGTCTTCTGAGTGGTATAGCAGCCACATGAGCAATGATACACTTTAAAAGACCAATTCAATGCAGCCTAAAGATTGGGTCAGTTAATTGCAGTTTCAAATAATGCAAGCTAATGACTTCAAACAAGAAAGAGTTCAACTCCGTTTTACCTGGTTGCAAAGCATTTTTAATAGGATTCACTTTTTGCATCTGCATCTACTATAGTCCTAGTCGCCTGTTGTAGATAAGATAGTGTTATCATCCTGTTCCCCTATCGTCTTGTCCCTGTGCCTTTGATTCTTGCTCCCTCTCTGTAAAATCCCCTCGTATCACTCCCAGTCGATCAAACTAAGAACAGCGCTCCATTCCATTAGAATTGCTAATGCTACGGCACTAAACTGTGGGGCACAATGAAATGCAGAGAGAGAGTAAGAGTGTGTGTGAAATGGCAAAAGATTACATAAAAATGGGTACCAAGAAGAAATACAAGCATTCTTGTCCCTTTTCCATTCCCCTATTAGGGTTGGTAATTGAACCATTTCCGACAGGCGTGGCGCCTTGCTTTTTCAACTCCAAAACTTTAAAGTGCACTTATTGCTATGCATCAGCAAACTCTGAGAACACAGTAGTATCACTGAAATGCAAAAGAGTGAATAACATTAGGGGAGTAGAGGTGGAACGGAGTAGAAAGTAGATACAATGTTAGAGTTCTGGAGATTAAAACATCTATCTTTGCTTTTACTTAAAAAGGTGAATAATGTGGAGGAATTTCGTTTCATATAGAAAGATGATCAAGTGTTATTTTTTTTCTCCACCACATCCCTTGGTTTCTTTTAAACGAAACCCATTTGACAATTATTACTTTCAATTATGGCAAACAAGGCTTTCGGGATGTATTTTTGAGACATTGCCAGGCAAATGAAAAGCAGATGTGAAATATATTATTGAAATAAAGAAGTTAAAGTACTTTACTCCACTGCCAGGTCCCCCGTTAACCGAGGCAACGAAATAAACAAATAGGTGGAGAAACCTCAACGGGACAGGAAACTGTGTTCCTTAATTATTCCCTTGGACCCGCAGGGTATTTGAAAGCAACCCGAGCATGACTCAGCAAATTGACTGTGCTGATTGGATATTCATCACGCGCGCAGTGATACAGCCAAGGAGCAAAGGCAGCCAGCCATCATGGTCTAAACTCCTGATGTCTTACCTCTATTTGCACCCAAATCCTTTTTTGCTAATATCATTATTACAGAAAAATACATTGATGTATCTATTTCTGAATTCCTGTTGAAGCAAACACCGACTACTTATATTAAACACATATATATATATATATATATATATATATATACACAGTCATGTGAAAAAATTAGGACACCCATGCTAAAGTTGACTAAAAAGAGGAATAAAGAAATCATCTTTTGGAAATTGATCTTAATGCCTTAATTAAAAAATGAGGAAAAATCCAATCTTTAAGGTCACCAATTTTCTTTGTGAATGAATAATGTATCGTAATAAATGTTCTTCCTTAAAATACAGGGGGCATAAGTAAGTACACTCCTATGTTAAATTCCCATAGAGGCAGGCAGATTTTTATTTTTAGAGGCTAGTTATTGTGTATATATCTATATAGTGGATTTGTGCCCTTAATTATTTATTTCAGTCCAATGTGTCACTCCATTGTGTGCGCGTGCGTGTGTGTGTGTGTGTGTGTGTGTGTGTGTGTGTGTGTGATGTTTTTCTTTGTTGTTGTTCTGCCTGGATGTCCAGGTAGATCAGCAGCTCAATCAAGGAAAGTGCAAACAGGTTTGCCTAATTATCTTACCTGGACAGGTGGTAGGTTCCAGTTGAGGTTGAGAAGGTAAAATGCCATTCACTGGGGTTGGCAGCTTGCTGTGAGGCTACAGCTCTCATTTCTTTGGTGTTCTTTTGCTTTAGTTTAATGTAGTTTTATTCAATTTCCCGGGTTCCATTTAGCTCCAGTTACCTTTTTTGGCTCTTTTTCGACCTGGTTCTTTAGCATCCCTTTTAAAATGCCGAAACCTCCTAATTAGGGTTGGGTATCGTTTGGGTTTTTTCCAATACCGGTGCTAAATCGATACTTTTAAAACGGTGCCGTGCCTAAACCGGCGCCTGAACCGAAATATATATAATATATTTATAATGTATAAAATATAAAAAAGGAGCACAAAACAACAATTGGCGACATTAAAGAACGGCTTGTTTATTGCTAAGGCCATGTGGTCAAAATTAAATGATTGACTAATAATGTAATAACTTATAACAATATAGTTTCAAGTGAATGCACCGTCCGTGTGTTGTTTTTCCGACAACGGCAGCTGCAGTCAGACTGTTACGTCCAAGGGAGTAAGCCTCTCTCCACAACGCGTACCTCCTATGGAAGCGTTTAAAGACTCTATTTGTCCATTGTTTATTTCTAAAGAAACACGACAATGTATAAAAGGCTCCATTACCTTATACCTCACGTTATGGCTACGTAGCAGACGTTTTTGTAAAAATAGGCTAACGATTGTGTCATAACCAAGCGACTTACTGTCGCATAGTAGAGGAATTACCATATAATACAGGAGAAACTCGCAGGCAGTTTCGACTTACATTAGCTGTTTAAGTATAATTACTAATTTTAACTAGCATTTTAGTTATCAATAATTAGCCTGTATCTATGTTATCTCCTTACATATACCTACACTCTCCGTCTCTGCAAGATTCGGAATGATTGAGATTTCTCTTGGCACAGCTACCAGAAGACTTCCAACTTTCAGACAGGTTGCTCACATCACATATGTCTTCAAGCTCAGTTTGCAGCTGCGCTGTAACGCTCAGCCCTCACCGGAGAAGTGCTTCTAATATACTTCACTGGTCTCCGTCCAGAGCAACGGGATCTGTTGGTCCATTTCTTTAACTGTCTATGGTTACGTCCCGGTGTTGGAATCCTCTACAGGGAAATACAGTCACAACTTTACACCATTTAACGTAAGCTGTCAGCATTTTAACCATTGTGTTTAATCCAGCTAATGGTAACGTAGCGTCCCGTGCAGCGATGCGTCTGAAAAAACAAAGTCAGGCACCGAAATGAGGAACCGAAATTTTCGTTCTTATTTGGTCTCGTTACTACAGTTTACATCGGAACCGGTGCCCTACCGCGTTTCGGTACCCAACCCTACACTTAATCTGCCCTTAATATGGAGTGGTGGCGCAACAGCAGGAAATCTGCTTCTGCTTCAATTACATTTTTTTCATACGTCCATTTCTTTATTCATATGTATTTATATATGTTTTAAATGTAATTAAGTTTTCCTGCCCACAAAATAAAATGTATGACATATATTAACCATGTATACCTAAATTACTTAAATAGCGTAATAAATCATGGTTTGTATTTTAGCCCCAACTCCAAAAAAAATACAAATTAGTTTAAGAGTCTAAATAAGAGCTGTGTGACTGATAATGAAAAGTGGAAATAGAACAGATGGTTTTAAAAGTAGGAAATTACAAGTCGGAATAGCATTGGACCATATTGCATACCAAACTGGAGGCTGTGTATATAACAGGAGGGGGTCCATATTTATGTAAAGTTGGTCTGAAGTGTCTATTATAAAAACATGAGAAAGCTATTGGAAAACGCTCTCTTGATATTTTGAGTGCACTTTTAAGTCTCTAATTTCTGCTCGTCAGTTTTTGTCCACTTGACAAGTCGTTCTACGGCTTCAGTATCTGATCATAAGGTCAAAATAACAGTTGTGTAACGTCAGTCAGCTCTATCCTGCCCTGCACAACAAATATGGTGTGGCGTTATTGAGAATGAACCTCAATGAACGTCTGAATACTGAACTTCAAACCAACTACCCATCAGTGTTTAGCCTCTTTATTTACATTTTGGCAAATGTGCATCCTAAAAGTCATGCTGCTTTGGCTATTTCCTGTTCACACTGTACAGCCACCTGTGTTATTATTGAAAAAAATCTGAATCTGATGATTATGAGGCAAGATCTGACGTTTTTTATGATTTCTAAACAGATGTATGGGAATGTATTCTATATGGACACAATAAATCATTAAATCAATAAAAAGATTGAGTGTATGATATCTGTGTGTTTTAGATTTGACTGAGCTATGACTCTGAGAAGATCAGTGAGGGGAGGGTGTGCCACAAATATTACTCAGGGGGGAAAAATGTGCGCTGTTTGTATCTGAAATATTGTTTTATGTCCGAATAATGTATTCATATTTGCTTACCAAAGACAGTGTGTATTTTGTGCGGTTACAACATATTAGGTTATGCTCAGAATGCAGAGAGCAGCACAGAGAACAGAGGATGGGAAAGAGCTCCAGGGAGGTGGAGACCTTCTGCCAATGAAGAATCAATGCAATTACTCTATATGGCTCTCCTCATCTAAGACTGGCTTACAGCCATGTTCAAAGCAGCACCAGCAACCTGCCGTGTGTGAGCTTCTCCTGACATGCCTTTCACAGTCCAAACATCCCGTGTCACAACAGGAGTTAAACTCCCGTCGCTCCCCAGAGTCACCTTGTCGTCCCCCTTGTCTGACAAGACCTTTTGCTACGTCCTCAAACACACTGATGCATTCAATTTATTCATGGGAAAGGAGGGGGAGATAACGGCAGCGCTGAATGTGTATGAGAGGGAGAGAGAGGAGGGTTGTTCTGAATCGGACAGACACGGGGAGAAAGTGTGGGAGGACCAGCGGAGATGCCATCATGATGGATGAGAGAGAAGCTGCTCTGCTCACCACAGTTTGGAGAGTTTACAGAGACTGGGCCTATAAACAATGACCCTAAGGTGGAAGCTTCTCTGTTAAGTGCAAATAACAAACATGTTGATGTTTGGAATGGAAGACACATTTTGCTTTTAAGCTTATCAGGCCACAATTAAATGATAATTAAAAAATAAATAAATCCAGCCTTAGGTTTTCAAAAGAAAATGATGACGTGAGAGTGACTTTCATCTTTGCCTGGTTTTCTGTTTGGCTCTATCAGTGAAAGCCAAAAGGCCCATAATCCTCAGATAAGTCTACTAATCAACTAATACCATGGACAGAGCGTAATCTCATCAGCTCACTTATCACCTTTCTGCCTCTGGTCTACATCTAGACGTACACACACACACACACACACACACACACACACACACACACACTTTTAATGAAAACACACAAATGATTTGTCCCTCACAATTTAATTTAGATTATAAGTCTGACTCAGTTCAAAAACTATTTTACAGCAAGTTATTTTAGGATTAAACTGAAGACTGAAACTAAAGATTTGCACTGGTCTGTTATGGGATAAATCCCTTTAGATTTCGAAGCTAAACACATTTAATTTGGAATTTCAGAGCTTTCCATGTTATTCTTGTATAAATGACAGCCCATATTTGAAAGATTATTTGTATCTGTAAAGTTCAAAACTGATCTGTGCATGTCTCCGGTTCTAGTACCAGTCTTTCCTCCACCTTATCCAAAGTGCTCCACACATTACCACTGACACAAGCAGGTAAAGAAATAGCAACACTGTGTGCATGATAATTAGCAACTTCATGCCTGTACCTTGGAAACTGTAGAGATCTCCCACGCTGTTCTGACGCGTGATGTGCTGCCAGTAGGCGCTGCGTGGCAGGGAGATGGACTTGGTTAGCATCTCTCTGGGGTGGATCTGAAACAGACAGAGGAAGCTTACAGTGTCTCTCACTTTCTGTCACTCAGTCAGTCACTCACTACAGGGAAAATTGCTTTGGGTATGTCAGTAAACAAAGTGTGCATAGTACGGTATACTGCTGGTCAAATGGAATGTTTCCACTCTGAATGGCTGTTTGGCGGGCGACATGAGGATTTATTTAGGATTATGATGTTGTTGTGCCATTGCATGATGTGTTTTTCAATTTTTATTGGCAGTGTGCAACTAAAGGCTTCATCTTTGAGCCAGGCTACTGCTGGAAATATATGAAATAGGTCAATATTTCAGAAAAATAACTGAGTCAATTCTTAAGTTTCACCCATTCTGCAACTGCGAGTGGTCAGTTTTGTGTAGCTATCCGTGTGATTTATAGAGCTGAGGGTAAATGCTGCTTTTGGAAATGTTCCCAAATGCTGGGGTCCAAGAGCATGGCCATATGGTCAAGGCTCATCAAACACTAGGCAGGCCTACATAAATAAAGAATACAGATGATAGCAGAGAGGAGGGGAAGGAAGGAAGGACGGAAGGAAGGAGGGAGGAAGAAAGGGATGGACGGGTGTTGTGATGGAAGGAGGGAGCGGAGGTCAAGACCATGGGGTGTCACAGGGGCTCATGGTCCAAGGCAGCTCTTTGGGGAGAAACCAGGCAGCAATACCTTGAGATAAATGTGTATTCTTGTGTGTGTATGTGTGAACATCTTGTGTGAAAATCATGATTTAATATATATAGTATTAGGTGCAACAGGATATATTGGCTACTGAATGAAAGCGACGCACACTATGCATGCATTAAATAATTATTCCCGGAACAATGGCGTGCTGCCAACACATGTACTCATTATTAACTGTTTGTAACGTATGCAGTACTAGAATAAAACTGATGGCCTCGTTGTGAGCTGCTGTGGGTACATCAGATAAACAAGCAAAATGTAAAAATGTACCTGGGAGCTCTTCTCCATCTCCTCCATCATCCTCTCATGCTGCTGGGCAATGGCCAGCGTTGCTGAGTGGACCCGCTGGTAGATCATCTCCCCCTCCCGCGTCTGGAACGTGAACAAACCCTCTCCTGTGTCACACATCCTGCGCCAGGGACACACACACAGAGACAGAGAGAAGTGCACACGCTTTGATCGTGCTCACTCTTGGATTGCTGATTTACAAAAAATGCATGGTTGCATGTGCACTTACAGAGAGGCGCATTGATATAATAGCCCACTGAAGTCAAACACACATTCATAGAGGCACTTGTCACATCAATGCCTGAAGGTCTCTGTGGCACATGCTGATATCCTGGGATGTTTCTTTATCCAAAGTTGCTTTGTTGAAGACTTTATGACATTTTCAAAACTAAGATTTTTTTCCCTCCCACCGCTAACATTTCAATCACACACACAAGACAACACAAGCGCTTATCTTAACACACACACACCTTCCGGACTCAAAAGTAAACCAAGTGGAGTCTCGTCCGTATCTCCGCAGAGAGCTGAGAGGCCACATGACAAGTTTGAGGCGAGCGTTGTGAATGTCCCACAGGTAGATGTTTTCATGGGTGATCTGCATGGTGCACTCCCCGTAGATGTCCAGGTTCGGAGTGGGCATTAGGTACACGTTGAAACGTTCTGGAAAGATTCACAAAAAGTTTATTAAAAAAGGGATCACATTATTAAAAAGCGTGGAGAACTTTGACGTTAAACCGACCATAGACTATTTACATATAGTGTTAAAGGGTTGCTTAATTTAAATAATTATAATAAAAAATGATTTTCTCACTTAAATCTAGTGGTATCTACAGTAGCCATGCAGATAGTTTTGGTTCTGTCCATGTTTTGAGGCAGCTGTCTCTATCTCAGTACAATGGAGATGAACAGATTTAATTTGTGGTGCTCGCAGCATTAAAAAGTGGCATTTCAAAGATTTAAAAGCAACATCTCTTTCCAAAAACCATTGTCCCTGTTACTCTGGATAATCCCCAGGACAGGCTGTTGTTTCATGGGCTATTTTGTTTTTTTATTATATAGTAGTTCCAATAAAATTAGGGCAAAGCAAATCCCAAACTATGTGCATGGCTAAACAGCACATAAACAAATGAGTTGGGTTTGCCTCAGCTTTTTGGATAGTTAGCTATTTTTATTTTTCAATTATCCAATCGGTATCTATAATAATACATATTACCAATACACTAAATACATAGTAACAATACACTAAATTGACTGTACTTAGCCTTGACTCACTCTTACTTTATGTTTTTTATCCGAGGTGGCAAAAGTAGAGTACAATAACCCTTAAAAAAAGGTATTTTAAATAGTGCTTTACCTGACTTCACCTTCAGTGGGTTTAACTAGCCATCCAGTGAACTGGACTGGAGATCAAGGAGCCAAATGTGCCCATTAACATTAAACTAACTCTCTGAGGCCGGCAGAGAGAGAGAGAGGAAGAGAGACAGAGAGGGAGCGAGTTCTCCATAATCTAAATTAGTTCTTACTAATTACGCTTAATGATTCAAAATAAGCCATGTGTCTGCAGTGGATAGAAAATGGCAATGTCATAGTGTGGCGTATTTTTAGGGACAGTGAAAATGAACTCTGATCTAATTATCGGCCCCTGCTGTTCGGGGAGGGCTACTAATTGAAACATGGTTGCAAGACCAAGCCTCTTGTTTCGTTCACTCATACAGGCAGCAGAGAGGCGCTGTGTCAGTTTGTCTCCATAGCACACTGCTGCAACTTTTCTAAGAGCACCGAACTTCTGTCACAACCGAAGGGAGAGGAATTGTGTTCTTGCAGTTGGTTCAGTCAAAAACTTGTATATTGATATCTTAAAAAAGAAATAAGGCCAAGTTATGTTGAAGAATACAATTTCACTTCACAGCTGCAGTGAAATAAAATGGGCTGAAATGATGGCAGATTCCTTTCAATTACTCGCCCTTTTACAACTTTAAACTGCTCTTCTTTGCCTGTTGCCTTTTCAATTTCCTCTGCGAGTTTACAAATTACACAGAGAATGAGCTCCACTGTGATAGCAGCGCCCTGTTGTCTCCTCTCTTTTCCATTTCCATTTCCTGTGAGTGGAATATGTGGAGAAGCACATTTATTTCACATGGCTTTAGGAGCCATAATCTCATCCATCTCTGTGACAAGCTTCATTATGAGGGAAGCCAGTGATGCACAGCACTTCTCATTAGGGCTGGAACAGAGCCCCGACCACAGCCTGTAACCTGTGCTCTAACGCGCGCACACACACACACACACACACACACACACACACACACACACACACAGGTTTCCTTCAACACACACACAGTCAAAACGTACTTCTGAAGTTCTGAGTTCTTGAATCAACATGTGCTAATGTTACTAAGAATGCTACAGGGGACTTGCGGATAAGATATTGACAAAAAATGGCCCTTATTAGCCAGGCCTAATTGGACAGTGGCTGTTCTGCTCCCCTAACCCTCTGAAGACTCAGTTGCATTAACACATACGGGCCCGGACTGCAACTGCCAACTGCTTGGTGGCCAGCTGAGTGTGAGAGATTGACCCTGAATGGCTGTCTGTGTTAGCAGGGACTAATTGGGCACTCACCGTTCTGCTCCCGCTGCACCCCCGCTGCTAACAGGTCTGGCTCTCCCAGGCTGATGTCGTTGAGACGGCTGCCCAGGCACTCCACACACAGCAGCTTACACCATTCCTCTGCATCCAGCTCTGCACACAGCCACACAGCGGCACAGCGTTAAGGCATGTCCAACATCAAACACACACACACACACACACACACACACACACACACACACACACACACACACACACACACCTCCTCAACATTCAACACTGCAAAATTAAACACAAATCATACTACCCCAACTGTGCTGCCTTTAGTGTGTTTACACATGCACATAAATCCCCCAAAGGAATTTCCGAATAAAATGCTGCATGTACAGGACATGAGTTCAGCTAACAGTAACCAGAGGGGAGAAAAATCAATCTGATCGATTCGGTGCAGATTAAAGGAGGAGGTAGGTTCAGCAATAGACAACGACAGATGAAAGCTAGGTTCTCCTCAATCCTTTGCCAATACTCAGTTCCAATGCTGTAATATAAGTAGCTCTGCTAAAACAATATGGCCACAGTCAGAAATTAAACTAGTGATCATCTATTCAGACAATCAATAAGCTATTCTCCAAATCAAAGCCTGTTAATTAAAAAGAAAATTAAGAATATTTCATCAGAATGAGCTGGTTAAAGGAATAAGCACACTTATTTGTTACTTTCTGAAAGTTAGATGAGAACACTGATACTACCCTCATGTTTTGTATGTTAAATATGAAGCTAGCACCAGCAGCCAGTTAGCTTAGCTTCGCACAAAGGCTGAAAACAGGGTGAAACACTGAGAGCTCGACACTTTACAGAACACATCTGCCCACCAGCAGCAGCTCACTAATTAACACATTATTTCTTGTCTGTTTAATCAATACTAAAACCGACGCACAACATGTTGGAGCTTTTACGAGGGTTAGGGGCTGTTGGCAGTAGCTGCATATTAAACATTGAGACAGAGTGTATCAATCTATCAAACTCTCAACAAGAAAGCAAATAAAGCTATGTGGAACTATTTCTTTAAGGGTTTACCGTATTTTGGAATACATCAGAAGAATTATGATTACTGTCTCTTTTTAAATCTGTAGTCTTGGTTTTGGGAACTGAGCTCGGTAGGGAGTTATATCTACAACATGTGACAGCTGGCACCTAAAGGGGGGAGGGCATTCATTGTAAGACTGAATTTTTTAATTGGAGGCTAAGTGGAGACAAAGGATTTCATGAATCAAATCTGGAAGTCTGCGTGGCAATCTGTTGTTTGTGAATACCAATTCACCTCCTTGTTAGGTCAGGAAAAAAATGTGTTTACAATGGAGGAGATTTGCAATTGTCTTATGTGAGTTTTTGCTGAGAGTTACTGAGGTATGAAATGAGGGAAAAGCTGGAGTTGGTTATCTTTCTGAAGCTCCTTAACTCCACACCCTGTGGAATTCTGGGATATGTAACTGTGGTCAGTGATATGTACTGAGACACATTTGGAAGTGTGGGAACAGCACCGTGTTTCTGTGTCTAATATTCATTCACTTGAAACTAGCTTGTGTGGTAGCTGACAGCATGTTTGTCGGATCAACTGTAGTGTCCAATGGGACAGATCTACACAACTTTGCAGGGTGAAGAAAAGGTCTGCTGCTGCCTGAAGCGCTTCATTCACACACAACAGAAAGCAGAAATACAGATGCGCACACACACACACACACACATACACACACACACACACACACATACACACACAGGCAGCAGCTCTGCACTTTAGCTCCTTGCTCATGCCTCCCCAGATTCAGCTTTTCTCATTCAGAGTTACCATCATGGGCTTTGAGTGCCTCTAAACTCCCACACTTTTAAGGCCACTGAGTGGAAAATCGGCTAAACAAACACTTAATCAGCACAGAGGCAGCCTTGCTAGTCTATGTGCCATGCATGAAGAAAAATGGCAGGAGGATGTCTCTGTGTGTGCGGAGGTGTAGGTGTGTGATAGAATAGGATGGAGTAGCGTTTTGTGTTAGAGAAGAGTGCAAGAAATAAACAGGATTAGGTTGGAGTGAGAGAGAGAGAATATGTGAGAATTGAATCAGGAGACAGTTGTGATCCTTTTTCTTTTACTGATTTCAGACGAATATAACACATACTATTGTATGCAGTTGACGCATTATTCAGTCTGCAGGTCACACTCTCTCTTTATCTCTTTGTGGTGCATATTTGACAGATGCACCCAAAGCACACATCTGTCAACAAATGAAAAATCTGTTACCGTCTTTTGTTCAGTGTTTCATTGACTGAGCACACTAAAAAACATGCCACTGTTTGGATGGAGGCATCAAAGGGGTGTATATATATATATATATATATCTCAGGAGAACATTATGAGGCCTTACTTTTGTCTTTTTTCTTTTAAAAAACGAGTTTTCAGATCCAAACTCCCATTGACATTGCACAGTAGTGGGAAGACCGTATGCCAAATTAGAATCTGATGTACGCTCTCATGTAACCTGACCCAGCTGGACCTGGCAAATAATTCAGCTCTGGAATACATTTGTATTTTTTACTAACACCCTAAAAATACATATTTTAGTCATAAAAATGGCTGGCAATTTCCTTTCTGGACTTAAGATTACTTAAAATAACCTAAAAATCATTAACATCATGTATTTCTTCATACTGTATATGTGTATATATGCCCACACAGGAAACTGGGGAGTGAGGCGTGCAAATGTAAGGGGGTTCCAGGAAGTGAAGGACTATGAGAGGTCATGGACACAGGGTGATAGAGCCATCCATATAGTGGTGTGAGGGGGGAAGGCCCTGTGCATGGAAATAAGCCAAGAGAGAGAGAGAGAGGCAGAAAGAGTGAGTGATCATGGGAAACAGAGTAAGGCAAGAGAGAGTTCACTGCTCTAAGTTCAATAAGATTTCCCCTGAGGTTTCACACACGTGTTCACACATCCACAAGGCTGGGAGTAAAGATGGAGATGTTCATCCTCGTCTGTTTAGCGACACATTAAGGTGCATTCACCTTATCTAGCCCCTGGCTTCCTCTACACCCAGCTCCATTTATTTGCACCTAAAGAATAAGAATGTTGAATCTCAAACCATGTGTACACCATGTGCCTCTTTGGCTTCCTGTCCACGTATTAGAGGTAATCTCTATTGTTACAGTCTATAATTGGGTTGCAACTCACTGCAAACAATACCCAATATCATTTTTCATACCTGCAGTATAAAAAAATCAATATTTCGGAACAGATCCTCCCACTTCCTAATATAGCGGCAAATGAGCATCACTTGGCTAAACTCCAATTCTCCACTGCCTCTTTCACCTCTCTCACTGAAATGGATTCTTCCTCGGCTTCTTGACAAACGTTTCGCAAACCACCCCTCCACTTCTCATGCAGCATCTCCCAACACACATTTATAACTTTGCATGCAAAAACCAAACACACTTGTACTGTAGCCAATGCTTTCCTCCCCTGCTCTTTTGTAGCTGAAAAAGACTTATTTGAATTACCTGATTCACAGGAAAACGTCTTGGATGTGTCGTCACAGAAGATGATCGCCACAGCGTGCTTTTTTGTCTCCCGTGGCATCCGGGTAATGTTCTTGATATTATGGAGCTCAGTGATCTAAAGAGGAAGAAGAGACGGGCAGTAGCACATTACCTTGAATGAACACAGCCAGGAGCAGCAGCAGCAGCAGCAGCCATCTTGCACTGACTTCGCTGAAAGTGCAATAGTAGTTAGAGGCTTAGCATATAAACTAGTGTGTATCATGATATTGTTTTTTGCGAAGATTTTTAAAATTGATTATTTTCCCTAGAATCTGTATTTTTTTATTTTTTTATTTACCAATGATTCACCTAAATATTTTCTGTTTATACGGTACAGCTGACGGCAACTACATCATATCCGTTTCCAGCTAAACAGAGCATAAGCAGAAAATGCAGAAAAAACATGAAATAAATGTGTGACTGACTGACTGACATGTGATATGCATTCTTTTCAGAAAACAATTAGTTTTTTGAAATGACTCTTGATATATTGTCACTAGAAGTGTATTATTCAACTTTTGTTAAGGAAAGAAAATCGCAATACTCAATACTATCGAATCGCAATACAAATCAAATCGGAACCCATGTATCGTGAAATAATCAAATTGGGACAAATGCATATCGTCCCAGCCCTAATATGGAAAGGATGGCAAAGTCACTGTTCAAGCGCCTTTCCTTGAAACTGATTTTCCACTCAATAAGAAAGGGGCATCTAAATCACTTTACCAGGAGATTAATTGTGAATGAAAAAAAGAGAAGATTGCATTTAATTGAATATCACCCGCATTTACAGGCCATTTTGTTCAACAGTCTTCTCTGTGTTCACTCTGCCTGGGAGATAAGGCCCATTACATTATTGTAGTCCATTGTGCACTAACTGTGGGCCCTTTGCCAGACTGTTGGGAATGAATTAGCTGGGCTCACTGCCCATATAGTGAAGCTTGACTGTTTAAGGTTAAAAGACCAAACCTAATAACGCACACAACATATGCGGAATCCAGATTTCTTTGCTCGATAACATTACATATAGTAAATTTCCCCTCTATTGTCAGATATCCCCTGCTCAGCATTCAAGTTACATAGAGAGATTTTTAAGAGCAAGGAAATAAAAAAGAAAAGAACAGGGAGAAGAGGCTATGGATATTGAAAGATAGCAGATATTTTTCATTTGTAATTTCTTATCCTCCTCAAAGATAGTATCTAAATATTTTATTAGAGATGAAGTGTTTCCTTCTTTTCCCCCTGTGGGGATACAGTATGTATTTGTCCCTGGGCAGGCCATTCATACATATAACTGACAAAAAGCAAGCATCGACTGTGGGAATTTCTGAGCCGTGAATTCCACAATCCTCTGTGTGTGTGTGTGTGTGTGTGTGTGTGTGTGTGTGTGTGTGTGTGTGTCTAAGGGAAAGATTTTGGTGCATTCCCAGCCTGAGGCGCTCAAGTACAAGCAAAGTGAATCATTTGTGATAAGACCTATTCCTCATCTCCTCTCCTCTTCTTCCCCCTCCATCTTTCTTCTCATTTATTCAAAGGTGTAAGTTAAATCTCATATCAAGAAGACCAAGAGTCATGCTACCTGCTCTGCGAGGCTGTACTTGGGCACAGCCATGCTTAAAGTTATATGCTAATGCCAGCTTGCTAACATGCTCACAACTACAATGCTAACATGCTGATGTTTAGCAGGTAATCTTTACACTGTTGGCTCTCTGTTGTTTAGTGTGTTGGCATGCTAACATTTGATAATTAGCACAAAACACAAGCAACTCAGGCTGATGGACATGTCATTAGTTTAGCAAGTAGTAAACCAAACCACTGGACAAAATTTGGCCTGATGATGGCATTAGATTAAAGTTAGGGACTAATAAAGTGATTACAATACATTTTGAAGGGTACATGAATGTCTGCACCAAATGACATGCCTCCAATAGTTGTTGAGACAAGTCACTAAAAGACATAAGTGTCAACCTGCTGGTTGTCAAGGAATCATCAAGTCATTAGATTCATCCTCTGAGGACTAGGAGTGGGGGGGAAATCGATACAGCATAGTATCGCGATATTTCCCGTGGCAATACTGTATAGATACACGAACGCCAAGTATCAATCTTTTTTTATATCAATTGCACATAATAATTTAACTTTTTGGTACTAGAATAATAATAAAAAAAATGCTTTTTCAGTCCATTAGATGGAACATTAAAGTGAGATGAACAAACAGAGAAATGTATCTTTTTCGATAAAACAGAAAAGTTTTCCTTTGGGGACATAATTTGAAGTTGGAAAAAAGATAATAAATTAATATATTGCAGAATATTGCAATATGTTTAAAATAGCAATAATATATCGTGACATACAGTAAGTATCCTGGCAATAGCCTATCGTGGGGCCTCTGGTGATTCCCACCGCTACTGGGTACCATGAATGTCTGTACACATTTTAATGATCCAACTGGTTTCACTCAAAACTAAAGTGGTGGACAAACCGGCCGACTGCGCTAGTGTGACTAAAACCATCGACTATGCACATACTGTGTTAAGGCATTTAAATACAGCTCTATCTCTCCACTTTAGCTGCCTTTGTCAGGACCTCAGGAGAGCTCGACAAGTGTAGCACACAGGAAAACAACTTTTCCCAGGGCACAAAATATCGCTAAAAATATTCAGGGTTTGTTTTACTGTGTGGACCAGCGCTTCTAAGACAGAGAAAAAGGCACAGGGAAAGTGAGAGAGAGAGTGGGAGTTGGGTGTCTGTGTGTGTGTGTGTGTGTGTGTGTGTGTGTGTGGGAGGGGGGGGGGAGAGAGAGAAAAAAGTGGGATAGAAAGCCAATCCCCTTTGTGTTGATTCTGTAAATCAGCCACCAGTGCAGCCTATTTCCTCCCAAAGCACTGCAGCGTTGAATGAAGCCCTCAGACGGGACCTTTCTTGATCTTTGTGGCGATGCATTACCAGGTGCACTGGTGCATGTATGCACTCATCGCTCACTCCGGCACTGGGTGTATGAGATGCCTCTGGGAGGGGGTTATACAGCCACACAGTACGCCCCGTGTGACAGCATGATGCAGTAGGCAGGGAGACGCTTCGTTCATAATACATGGTTAATAATGTCGCAGCGAGAGATGGTTTTATTTCAGTTAGCCTAATAGCTGGTTTGATTTGCATTGAGAGATGATTTTATAGAAAATACCCCATGCCAATCTCTAGGTATGGTGAAGGGTATGTGATGATGTGGGGCTATTTTAATTCCAAAGGCCAAGGGAACTTTATCAGGATGCATAGTATCCTGGATCCATGAAATAACGGACCTGCCTGCCTCTATGGGAATTTAACATAGGGGTGTACTTACTTATGCCCCCTGTATTTTAAGGAAGAACATTTATTTATTTACGATACATTATTCATTCACAAAGAAAATTGGTGTCCTTAAAGATTGGAAAGATTTTCCTCATTTTTTTAGTTAAGGCATTAAGATCAATTTCCAAAAGATGATTTTTTTTATTCTTCTTTTTAGTCAACTTTAGCATGGGTATCCTAATTTTTTCACATGACTGTAGGTTTAATATTCTTTTTTTTCTTTTTTCTTGAGTAACCAAATCTTACACAACTGCTACATTTGACCTTTTCTCATGTTTTAAGAGAATACATGTAATGCCTAAATACAATGCCAGGCTCCTGATTTTTTGGTGGCCGACCATCAGTGTCAGATTTTATCAGCTAAAGCTAATTAATTCCACCAGTTGGCCAAAATTGCAAAAGGAAACTCTTGGCTGTTGTCTGATGGATGTGCTCTGCATGCTGATGTCAGTAGCATTTAGACTCGGCCAGAGACTGTTCCCTTGGGAGTGACACATCAGGTTTGATCTCCTTTTGATATTCAAGAAGATAAACTATAAAATCGAATGCCATTTTTGGTGTTATATATTAGTGACATTATCAGACATGATGGTAGTGTTACACAAAAGGTCAGGGTGTTACCAAATCATTAAGAATCACACTCCAGAGATTATAAATATTGATTCTTAATTGTATTGCTATCTGTTGCATTGACCAAAAGGAGTGACTGACATCAGTGCCCCTAGGCCTCACCGCTAGCGACAAAAATTTCAATTTAAACCCTTTTGTAACTTCGCTTGAAACATGGCTTGTATACCACACAGAAAATAAATAACCATAAAGATGCAAAAAGCTTTTCTTTATACTTTTTATACGTTTTTATTTGCTTTTATTGTGAAAAACTTTGTAAACTTTGATTTTTGGAAAGTGCTTCACAATAAAACATACTGTTTTGTTTAGGTTTGCAACAAATGACAACTTTTAAATCTATTCATATGCCTTTTGCGAATAATCGTTTAATTTGGTCTGTCCAAAATATCAGGAAATAGGGAAAATGTTTGATGTTTAAAAAAAATTATGTACTGTAGTTCTTGAAGATGTCACCTTGGACTCTGGGAATATGTGTTTGCATTTATCACTATTTTCTGACATTTTATTGATAAATACATTGATTTATAGAGAAAATAATTTATCAATAGATTTATCAATAATGATTATACTAGTTGCAGCCATAGATTGATTATAAAAGCACATGCAGATGAATTATCTGTCAATTAACTAATTGAATAATTGACTAATCATTTCAGCTCTCATATTGTAGTGACTCTAATGCTGTACAGTTATGAAATGGTAAATCAATAGATTCAGAGAAACTGAATAGAAATCAGAACAATCAGAATGTCGTCTATAATGTGTTTCAGTCGTGTGTTTGTGTGGTTTATCGGTGTTTTTTGCCTCCAACGGCTCCTTCCAGGCAGCGCTGCCTGGAAGGCACTAGGATTAGGCGCTGGTTATGGTTAAGGTTAGGGTTAGGTGCCTTGAAGTCAACGGTTGCAGCGCTGCCTTGAAGTCAATTAGGCAATGGTTATGGTTAGGGTTAGGGTTAAGGTTAAGTGCCTTGGAGGCAGCGGTCGCAGAGCTGCTTGGAAGGAGCAGTTGGGGGCAAAAAACACCATCAAGCATTTGTGTGTGTGTGTGTGTGTGTGTGTTTACCTTGTGGAAGCTCCTGAAGTAGGCTGCTTTCTCATCCGGGTACTTTTCTAACCGTCGGGGTCCTTTACTGGAGGCCTTCTTGAACACCAGCCAACACCTCCGGAAGATCTGACAACAGAGAACGATAGCAGCCCTGTTACTGAAACAAAACTGCAAAGACATAAATTATGGTAACTGGAGGTACAGACAACAGCAAAACACAAACTGACTGTGCTGAGAGGTCGACCCCCTGTAACCACACAATGATAGACCATGAGAACTCAACTTGACATTGTATTAACAGGACAGAAAAATCAACTCTTGCTCTACCAAAAGCAGACAGCAGAGCAATCAATGCAAGCTAACATCCTAGAATTCAAAATTAACCACTCAAATCCACCTTCAAGAAAATGCCCAAACATCAAAGCAATTGAACACTTTATTGTAGCTGTGAATGTATTCCCTTTGATCAAAATATACAGTAGATTGGCCTTAAGGTCCATTCATGTTGTTTTGCATTGGAAAACAATGACATAAAGTACATAAAAGTGATTCTCACCCTGATTACATACTTAAGCAAGCTGAATTCTATGTCAAGATGGGAGTAAAAGTACCAAACAGAGGACTTAGGAAAGGAAATGAAACCATTATGCATCATGAATCAAATACATCTGAAATTACATATTTTTGGAATGTATCTCATTCAAATGTTATGATCTCATTATTAATGCATTTAGATAATCCACTGCTCCGTATATGACAGCTGATTATGCACTATCAGAGTTTTAGGACTTGAGTAAACGCTTTTATTTCGGTCAATGGCAACTTTATTTACTCCTTTGATTATATGCATGGGGTTGGTAATGCTGAAAGGGACAATTCAGCAATTTTCAACCTTATCTCTATCTGGGTTAGGGATATGGTGTGAAAAAAAAGCCTGCAGTTCTTTCCAAAGTTCTCTGTGTCCATGGGGCTCAGCTAGCGGCAGCTGCAAAATCTGCTTCCATACACCAGTGACAGAAGAACTACAGAGTGCTTCTTCAGCTTTGGTAGCTGGGGGCACAATGCAGTTCACAAACCTTGCTCTCGCTTCTTGTATTGCAAACTAGCTATGTTATGGATGAGATTTTTTTACAGTGTACATTTTACAGTTACTGGCGATACTAACAGAAACAGAATACTTCTGCTGCAATTATTATCAGCATGGGCCGTTTTTTAAGGGTTTAGCAAACTCGTTGATTGTGCGCAATGCATCCTGGTACATATTGGCATAGCAGCCACGGCTCAGCAAGCAGTATGACTTATTTCAGCCAATATAGCACACACTGGGGAATTTATTTCTTCAATGGACTATGTATACCATCAGTACTGATTGGCCATCCACATTAAAGTTGGCCAATTTTCCCTTGAAGTATAATGGGCTCACAAGCTGTTCAGATTGCACCTACTGTAGCACATTCAACGAGGGAACATGACTTCGTGTAAATATACACGGCGACTTTCTTAGCCAAGTGGCGTGTTATCTGTACGCATTTTGAGCTATCCGCGTGTACGTAAACATACACGCCACGTGGTGTGTTATCGTCGTCTTGCCGTGTTATGGTGAGAACGTGTTATCGCGAGAAGAAAGCTACGGTAGAGTTTAGGAAAAGAAGAATGAGGTTGGGTTTAGGAAAAGAAGAAAGCAAGGAAACGCCACACGTGGGACATGATCCCTGCTCTCCTGGATGAGAGTCCTGTGTTTCACCCATCTGCCACGCCAACCAACCTCCCTATGTGGATTTTCGCTGTTTCATACTACTCCCTACGGCATAAATTCACATACAATCGCAATCATGAATAGGGCCACAAATGAACACACACACACACACACACACACACACACGAACAACTTCCTTTTTTTCATAACAGTCTGACATTCTTATCACAGATATGCAAGCACACGCTTATTTGAACATGTACATCTGTCATTGTAACCCTATATATGGTGGCAGTCCTGTGAACATCAAGGAATCATCATGAGCTAATTACTAAAATGCACAAGATTCCTCTCTGCAACTTCCCTTTTTTCATAACAGTCTGACATTCTTATCACAGATATGCATGCACACGCTTATTTGAACATGTACATCTGTCATTGTAACCCTATATATGGTGGCAGTCCTGTGAACATCATGGAATCATCATGAGCTAAGAACTGCCCTGTTTTCTTCTTTGATATGATACAATTTTCAGCTTATACAATGGGTTTTTAATGCTAAACTTGGCTTATGAAGTAGAAGAATTTCCTTAACCCCTAAATAAACACTTAATCTCTCAGTTTATATGGAAAATTTCACCACATTTGGAGGTGGACTTTATTTTGGACAGCAACATTCCTGAGGATTGATAAAAGAGCTGTTAATATCATGCCACTGTATTACCCCAGAGCACTACTTAGAATTCCTCTTTACACAACCAGTGTCAAGGTGTAAAAAGTCAATACAGACAGGCACAGTGCAGTTGAGAAGCAGAATAAGTGTGATGGCTAATTTCTTATGAGTCCTATGTGGTTGCCTATCTTTAATAGTGGGACCCTTCTACTTCCTGCTGCAGACAGCCGCTATCACTCTGCCTGATGTATGATTGCCCTGGGCTCCATGGTTGTGTTGAGGAACCATGGATGTACGATTAATTTGTTTACTCAGCTGGTGTACTTCATAAAAGGCCCACTGAGTTGAACTTGGCACTTTGCAGTAATTGACTAGAGTGGATCCCTAGGTCCTTATCGGTCTGCCTTGATGGGCCTCCATTCTAGTTAAGTGTTGCCCAGGCCCATTATAAACTGCAAACAACACAAAATAGTGCACAACAGACTCTGTAATGCACAGTAGATCATTCTCGACACACACCATCTATAAAATGCTTTAAAAGACGTAAGGAAAGAAAGGCCTAACAAAATCATGCTCAAAATTCAACATACTATATTTGTTTCCAAAATAACGCCTATAAAATTAAGACAAAAATTGCAGCTTTGACAGAAAAACAAGCAAAGATGTGAATCCCTTTTGATAATGGCCATTATCACATTTGTGACTTTTAAGCAGTATAATTAAAGCCAGCCTCAATTCCCCTTTGGGAGCTTGAGTCAAAGCAATGCTGCCTGCTTGCCGCACACAAAGTAATTCACCTTAGGAGTGCTCAGATTAAGTAATTATACCAGCACAAAAGCAAGCTCAGTGAGATAGCTTTTGCATAATAAGAACTAGGGGGTATGAATGGAGAGGGCTTAATTTTGCCTGTTCCACAATTGTCAATGCTTTGTCAAGGCAGTCCTATTCTTGGGCTGCTGGTGGGTCTTATTCAGAAACACTGATCGTAATTACACAGATGTGAATGAGACTCTCTGCCGGTTTGGTGCAACTCATTTCATGCCAATACAGTGAAGAGTACACTGCTTGGCACTGGAATCCAACCCACCAGTTTCAGAAAGACACAAAGTGATAATGAATAATGAGTATTTCTCGTCTTTTTAGATTCAGTTTTTGTTATTAAAGCTTGCTTTTTGTTTCATCAACCTACATGACTGGTCTCCTGCATTTGGGTCCTACTTTCAAACTCTGTGGTGTGACAATCTTGAGGACTTCCACAATTGATCTTTAAGTGTATTGAGAACATAATTTATTAAAAAAATACTTATTTGCCAGAGAGATACATACAGCAGGAGACAGTTTACAGTCTTCGGTAGTGAGAATAATTTGATGATTAACTGTTTCAAAAGCCGCACTCAAGTCAAGTACACAATCCCCTCCATCTGGCATGGATGACATTAACTGACTGCGAGTCACAGTGACTCTGCTGATATTTGAAGTCTGAGAATACACCAAATTCTGAATGACTCCATTGAAATCTACAGATAACAGTAGTCCAATAACCATGCGTCTTTTCAACCTGACTTAAGCAGGGGTCCTCTTAATGACTAAATATGAATTCTGAAGTCCATAACTTTCCCGTAGGTGTGATTGGCAGGTCTCAGGTTCAAAGTCTGATTAATGAGTGAGAGGCTCAGTGAGTATGTTTACATGCACACCAATATTCCACTATTATTCAGAATATGACAACATTCCGAATATGATACAGGTCATGTAAACTGATATTCCGAATAAGGCCTTTTTCCGAATATAGCATTTTCCGATCAAGACATGTGGGATACTCCGGTATTATTCAGATTATAGAGGCATTCTTTGGACATGTATACAGTGCATTCGGAATATGCGTCTCAATCTTTTTTTTTTTTTTTTACTGCAGTTTACGGCCTCTTGCCTGTTTACGGCTTATGGTCAGCTCTGTGCGTTGCTATGGTTGCTGTACACAAACCAACCAGCCAACAGTTTGCAAGGCTGCAGACCCAATAATAAGGATAATAACAGCTACTTTTAAACATTATTAAAGACTTGGATATCAACAGGTCTTTGGATATGCACACACAACGCTATGTCGACCTTTACAAGAAGCTGGTTGAAGGAATGAAAGAGGGACGCTGTGTTCGCACGGTCCAACAAGACCGCCACCGCTGGCAAACTTTGAAAAAAATCATACTTTGCATGGCTACATGTAAACGGGAATATTAGTGGAATATTCACTTTCATTAGCCATGTAAACAGCTTAGTCGGAATATCGTCTTTTTAGGAATATGGGCAAAAAATGGAATATTATGTGCATGTAAACACAGTCATTGAAAGTTAGTCAGAGAAGGCTGTCTCATATGCACACACACACAACCTGTACCTGCTTAGAAACACAAACACACACACAATTACTTGTGATTAAAATATAGCCTCGATGTGCAAGTTCTCTTGAAGACAAAATTATTCATGTGATCCACTCGTCAAAACAGTGCTTTCAGTGAATGGAAAAATTCAGCAGGACCACAAAAAAATTAGAAGCCAAAACGTAAAGAGAAGATTTCAAGAGGTAATTTTTTATTGTGTATTCATTTAAATGTGAGGAGGTGGGATGAACACATGGGGCCACTGGA
Source organism: Sander vitreus (assembly GCF_031162955.1). Taxonomy (NCBI): domain Eukaryota; kingdom Metazoa; phylum Chordata; class Actinopteri; order Perciformes; family Percidae; genus Sander; species Sander vitreus. The sequence goes on from NC_135876.1 coordinate 13,451,476, forward strand.
ATCCAAATGAGATTGGGTCATTAAAATGTAACACTTCATAACACAATCTTGGAATGATTTATTAAAGAAAATGATTTATATTATATTAAGTTGTCCATTATTGTGTGTAGTGTGTGTGTGTGTGTGTGTGTGTGTGTGTGTGTGTGTGTGTGTGCGCGCATGTGTGTCTCTGTCCTCTTCATTAATAAGTAAACAGACCAAAAGCAGAAATTAATGTGAGGTAAACAAATAATAAACCTTTGCCTTCTCTTTATCAGTCCCTCCAGGATTTCGCGATGTCGCGATTGCGCCAATTCACGAGAATTCAACCAATCACCGCAATCCCACGTGCCGTCAGTATGTGACTCTGAGAGCCAATGACCAAGCGGGAGTGAGAACGGCCACGGGTTGATCATTTCCTTGTTTCTGATGAAGACGAGACATGTGTGACTGACTCTCACATTTACCAACAAAACTTACAGTGAAAGACCGTGCAAAACATTTCAGACCATCCTGGCAACCTGTATACATTTTAACATTAATGTATGTTGTTACGTTTTTTCTCTCTAAAGTCGCTGAAAGCTGCTGCTGTTTCAATCCTGTCGGCTCTCTGCAGTGGGCGGGGCTGCTCAGTTCCCCCCCGCGACTGACGCACGGACACACACACACAAATACACACAATCACACACGGTGGCTGCAGGAAAAACCGGAGATGAGACGACACGATGACCTCGCTCGTTATTGTAAGTGCAATGATAAGTTAAAGTCCAATAAGTACTTTATTAAACCGTATGAATGTCAGGCCAGGCCAGGATAGGAAATTAACTAACAATGTAAAGATCAACAAGCCACTGACACATATGTTCAGATTTGATTCATTCAATAAATTATAATTTTTTTGTCTTAAACCCACCAGCCATTTTCATATTATACCAACATTTGCAGCATCCTGAGCCTTTTTGGTAAGGTTACATAGGAAATCTCAGCCCAGAGTAGTTTTATTCTCCCCAAAAGTTTCTTTTTTAGTTTTAAAGAACTACAAAAAAAAATAAAAAATCTCAACTTTTTTTGCAACTTTTGCTGTGTCCCGCAACTTCATTGCAACAAACATACAAAAGACATCGCAACTTTTATCGCAACTTTTTACAAAAGCTCCTGCGAAATCAGGCATTTTGGGCTGCAACAAACGGTTTAAAATGGCCTACATGTTTGTGTCTATGTACCTTGTACGTTTTGTATGTGAATTAATGCAGCAATACAATACAATCCCACCTTATTCCAACTTTCATTGACACATTGAACAATGAACTAAATGTAGAAACCTTGAATTTAACCATGAACTATGTAACGGATTAGCAGTGAGGCAAGTAAAAGCTTTGGGTTTAACTTGCAATTTGTTCAACTGATTGGGCATAATTCAGAAGAACACATATGTTTCTGGATCATGACAGTGCAGGTCAAATGCATGTTGCGCATCACATATGTGATGTTTTGTTTACTGAACTGAACCACTGAACCATACAAATGAGCATGATAAATATATGTCCATATGTATATATTAGTTTAAAAAAAGATAACATAAATGTCATATATGTATGAGTGGCCAGAGGGAAGCCACTTCTAATAAAAGGCACATGACATGACAACATGCCATGAGTTTGGAAATAAGGCAGATGAAACAAAGACCTGACTCTTCAGTTCTCATGCAAAACGTAGTGGTGGTGGCATCAGTTATAGGCAGTAAAAGACTTGTAAGGATACAGGACAGAATATGGGTTAAAACTGTTGATGAAAACCTGCTTCAAAGCGCTCAAGATCTTTGATTATGACAAAGTGAAATCAACACTGAAACGGATGTGAAAATTGGTTTTCACTTTAGCACTGCCAATTCAATTTGACTGACATTGAGCAAATGTGAAAAAATACCAAAACTTCCAAGAGCACGTTTTCATTTTGTCATCATGTTGTATTTTGTGTGGGCTGAAAAGGGGTTGAATATGTTCTGCAAACACTGTGTAAGATATAAATAAGATACTCTTTCTTCTGTTCTTGGACTGCATCTCTGAATATATCTACTCTATCGAAAAACAGCGAGTGCATCGCCACACATAGCAAGGCAGTGTGTAAACTAGGCAGCAGCAAAAGCAACGAGCTGGAGAGAACATTTTTAAGGGCAAGCCCTTCACTTTTAGGCAGGTCTGTCGGTGGCAAGGAAAACACTTCAGGAGGCACTTGGCAAGGTGCAGCAAGTTCATCAACACCAGCTCTACTACCACAACCACACTGAGAGTGTTGTTCGGGGGGGAACCGGAAGAAGTATTAGAGCCAAAATACGATCACAGACAGACAGATGGAAGCAGACGGTTGGATGGGCTCTTATAAAAGGTTCAAAGGGAAACTGAGCACACATCTGTCTACATATAAAATAACCTTCCTTTATGGTGAACAGTGACATTTTATGTAGCAATAAATGCCAGAAAGTTTAATTTGAGTTCCTGACAGGTGGTAATGTCAGACGAGTGTGTGTAAAATCATGACTGAGAAGCCTGGTAGAGAATTTTGGAAGCCAGACACCTTGTGGACCTCAGTAATGAGCCATCTTTGAAGCCTCATTTTCTGTAAGTGACCTCAAACACAAAGTCCATTCACTTCACAGAGAATCATCAAACTTCTGATACTATTAAGGAACTGTCTCGCCTCTCAATAAAATATGGGCCCTATTTCCCCCACAGGCAAAATCACTTGTCATTTGGATGGACTGAAGAACTGTCTGAAGACATGAAAATGATTTCCAATGACAGTCCGCTTCAGGTAAATGACTAATCACATGGCAGAATAAAAATAGCTGCCTGTTAGATTCTCAGGAGTGAATATTGAAACACAATCATAATACCTCAGAGGCGCACATGCATTCATTATTCCTCAGATATGTGATTAAAAAAAAGAGAGAAATGTGGGAAGGGTTTGTAATCTCTTCATTTTTCATTTGTCCTACAAACTTAAAATTTAAAAAAGATTGCTGCTGCACTTACAGGCAATACAAAACATGAGAGCACTTCAATCAAGGTAGTCCTGCAACACTCAGACATGATGATAACGGACCGGATTAAGCTGGAATAACACAGCATGTTGAATACTGAGCCATTTATTTACATGATTCTGAACAAGAGCTATCTGAAGTAGCATGGTTCTGTCTGTCTGTCTGTTTTTTTGTGTCTAACTCCTAGCAGTAGTGTGGATGAAGTCGTCCTCCTCATTCTGCATAAGGTTTAGTGTTCCCCTGGTGATAATGACGCCTGATGGACTATGACAGACCAGGCCCAACAATATCAGCTCCTGGTGCTGGCAATCAATTTCAGACAGCACCGAGGTCTGTGCCGCGGTGTCCATCTTTATAATTTGATTTGTTATTCCGTCAGACAGTTGTTACAGCAATCATTGCGGCGATCACTCCGCCAGCCACGACCCTTCCTTCCCCTCCCCAAATCCTCACAGGACTTTTCCACCATTTCAACAATCCTCTGCCAAATGCAACGACTAAAAACGCTTGTCTTATTTGCACCGTTGCTCCCTCTGTCACTCTCTTCCCTAGTCGCTGGCTGTCACCTTTGACTTGATAACGCACATCCTTACTCAACCTTGTCTCCCCCCCGGAATATATTTCCTGCCGCATCTAAAATGTTTGGACATCCCATAATTTTAGAATTTGCCCCTGACTACAGCTGTTGGCAGGGTGGCGAGCCTGCCGCGCCCCAGTTAATCATAGATTACTTTATCTGGGCCATTCCAAATCCTCATGTGTAATGCAGTGCTACCTCAGCAGCAAGTAATCACTGCCCCCCACTCCATCCTAAACACACACACACACACACACACACACACACACACTCCCCCTCCTCACTTTCTCTCCAAGCCTGATTTGTCTCTGTCTGTCCTCCTGCCCTTCTGTCGTCACCTTCTCTCTTCTAAATTTCTCTTCTCCCATTCCTCATCTCTTTCTTGTGTCTATGCATGATTGGACATTCTCATCAAACATTCATGAGCCAAACTGGTCCCACAATGTAATACAACAGTATTAGTAACCCTTATTTTTACTTGGTAAGGCCCTGGCTGTGACTGTGTGGGTGGCATTAAACAGGGAGTATAGATAATTAAGAAAACTGGATCCCGGTCACAATGTGGCATGAAATATGAAGGACAACAGGTTACAGCTGATTCCTCAGCAAAGGGACCATCTACCCAATATGACTGCAAGGGCAGGTGGTAAAATGACCATGTAAACAGAGCCAGCAAGAGATTTAGAGAAGGCCAGGAAGGATGAAATATAAAAGAGAACATGAAAGAAGTAAACAGAAATAGAGACCAAAAGAAAGTTTGGAAGAGTGAAAACAAACATGAGGTTGTGAGAGCAGCTGCTAAAAAAGTAATGTGTCGGAATAGGCCAGTGCTACAGAGGCAACTTGCTGCAGCCCTCCATTAGCATTCATGATGAAATATGCTTGGACTTGGACCTTTTTCTGTATCGTTCATAAGAAACCCTCTTCCCCCAACCCCAAATTTCAAGCACGACATGTACCTTGGAAAGCTACAAGTTGAGTCTTTTTTTGCTTCCATGCAAATAACATTGTTGAGTTCAGGGAAAGTATAACTACTGTTGTTTCTTATTATTGTGGGGGGTAGACAAGGGAAATGTTTGACCCACGCTGGGCAACGCAGCCTTGAGCAAGAAAACATTAGTTAAAATGTCACACACTGTGCGGAATCCAGCTATCACAGCTACTGTAGCAAGGACTTTTTTTTTAAAGCACAGCACAAAAATAGCAGCCAAATTATTCTGAAGGAGATGTAGGTCAATATTGAAGTTTCGCTCTCAGGTGTGAGCGAGCGAAGAGGAATAGAGGGGGAACAATGTTTATGGTGTAAACAGGGCGGTATATTGCTCGTGTCGGCTTACACTACTGTGTTGCTTCACCAGCCTCCTCCCTGGGGTATTTACTGGGCATGTCAAACGGACAAAAGCTAGGGCAAATAGATTACAATGCAATCATGATCCTATAATATCCCAATACAGATTTATAATGTTGCTTACTTCAGTTATTCCATCATATATTTTCACCACTATTGATTCTAGTGACACTGAGGTTGGCAAGCACTGCTGGCTACAGTATGCAAGGCAGTGCATGTGTAAAACATTGTTACAGTGGGACAATTTTGCTTTAAGTCATCATTATGACAACTGCCTCCTCTTTAAACCATCCCTCATCCAAATGTATGTATTACAGCTTTAGTCAGCAATCCTCTGCCCACACACACACACAAACACACAGAGCAATTTCCATTTAATCCATGTACAAGGCTGAAGCGTTCACAGACAACAACACGCAGACAAAGAAGGATTTGACTATGACAGAATACTGTAGTCGACAAGCATACTGAGAACATCGTAGACAGAAAGCAACAATACAGCAGCGTTTTTTTTTTGTTTTGTTTATTTAACTGGAATGAGTTGTCCAGCACAGTGTATCCTCGAGCCAGGCTGAATGTCAAACTGAACTAAATCCATAAATGAAGAGGAATATGGTCTGCATGCACAAAACCCCATTGTAATGTAGGCTAAGCCTTATTACTTTAGTATGTTGGTGCTTGCGCGACCGCCTGCTTCCAAATGAGCAAAATTAGCATCTAGGCCAACAGGTGAGGGGCTGTTACATGGAAACCAAATGCAGTGCCTCAGAAGTGACCGGCAAGCCTCTGTGGGAAGAGAATACAAAGTAAGAGGATGAAAGGAGCTCTTGCCCACAACCATGATGCAACTCCACCAATTGACAAGCTTAATTACCATTAGCTGACCACTTGATTATCATATCAATAAAGACTGTGAAATCGAATGAGGCACAGAACACTGCGAGGTGTTCTAGCAAATACTTGCAAGTTTTGCAGGATATAATGAAACGCAGAGTTTTTTCCAGGACACTTTGTGCAAGCATTTGTTATTTGAATTTCATCAAAAGCCCTAAAAGCAGTAATCCTCATGCATTGGTCAGTCATTCCCCCCTGCGGATTAATTCTAAAGAGGTACTCGCTCACTGATGTTCGGGCTGATTCTCTGATACGGTTAGCTGGGAAAGCAGCAGGCTCTGTGTCTGCAACAGCTATTCCCTCACAACCAGAACGCAGAGATTTTTGCTCCCTGGAACTAACTTGACTCAGACACATTTGGTGTGCAAATGAAAGAAGGACGCTTGGGAATAAACATGCATTTGCGATGGAAGGGAATGTGGAAGTGCACTTCTATGTCAAAGAACTGGGTCCGATGGGGTTGGTCATATTGTTTTTGTCTCATTTCCTCCCAAAGAACACACTCCCTTGGATTAAGTGGGCTGTGATTCGGTGTCACTGTGTGTCTCAGCATGAAATCACTGAGGAATGCAATTATCACTTCGCCCAACAGACATTTCTCGGAGATGTAAGCGAACAACTGGGAACATTGAGAGGGAGGTGTGCGAGTGAGTTAGGTAACACCAGTTAATGTTGACCCCAATGTGTGCTCGCAACTTCCCAAACTTCCTTTTGTTAAAAGTCCTAATCTACTGGCATACTTATGATTCATGGTAGGTCAGAAGTTTACCATATTAACTTCTCTTTCTCGTATTATATAATTCAATCCAATAACCCTAATGTTTTCAATTGTTTTATGACTCTTAGGAGCTATTATTTTCTCCATTATGACCTTTAAATGAGCCGCTCAAAGTGCCACTGCCATGCTACTATTGTGTGCTCCATTTCCCTTGGCAGACCTTATCCAAAATTCATTCACTGAACAATTATTCTTGGAGAAATATTAAAAGCTGTTTAATAGAAAGGGGATCAGATTGCCTTGGCCTACACTCGAGGTCATTTTGGCTCATTAGAATGGAGTGCAGATTTTAAAAAAGCAGGCAGCTTTGCGTGCAACTTGAGCGAGTCAGCTTTAGCGTTTCATGAGAGCTGGGCAGGTACCAAACTGTCAACCCAGTGCTCAGTGAGAGGTAAACTGTCACCTCCTTACTATTAAAAGAACTCCCCTGAGAAAGAAAGAGGGAGGGAAGGAGAGTGGAGTATACAAACTCATCTCCAAACAAACAGAAACAAACACAGCTCCCACACTGACGGGTGACATGAACTGGCTGCTTTTTTCCCCCCACTTACACAAGGTCACTTTTTTTTTTAACAACACATTAATAATACAGAGCCTGACAATTAGTGCAACATAAAAAAAAGCCTTGTTTGCTCGACAGCTAGGGCTAATTTACATTATCCAACAAGACTATTTGCTTGCATATAAAGCAGATCAGGTATAATATTTCATTATTTTTTAGCAAGGCCGTAATAATGTTTACCTATGCGCCGCATTGAGTAAATTAAGAACCCAGACACAACGACAAGCCCCTTAACACACATAGACACATAGCTGAGGCTATCTTTGGCTGCACACTGTACTGAATGTGCTTGGCAAGCAGGCTGATGAAAGGTAACAGCAGGAGAAGAACTTATTATGGTTTGTGATTCAAATATAAAGAGGTAGGTGAGAACTTCATCTGGTCCCCTTTTGAGACCATATTTATAAGTCTGATTGTCAGGTATGACGACTCTTCTTAGTAATTTGATGAAATTTCTCTGACTTGAATTTGGATGCAGTTTGAGAGGGACAATGATTTTTATCACAACACTATACATAATGATAATGACATCTGAGGGAATTTTCTTTTTTTTTCTTTTTAACTTTCTATGATTTTTAGTCCTACATTTAACAGCACAGAAAGAAAAGTGCTCTAGGGGAACTGTATTTTCATGTATCTGACACATGAAAACACCCATGCATGTACACATTATGAAAATACACATAAACACAATGCCCACATACTGTATGCATACACACACACACACACACACACACACACACACACACACACACACACACACAGTGAAAGTGAGCTTAGCTGCAGAGTAGAGCCCCCGAGGGCTGGTCTGCTGATTAATGAGGGGAGGAAGGCGAGGAGAGGAGGATGAAGCAGAAGTGTTAATGGAGCTATGATAGATTCCTCTCGGCCTGGCGTTTTATACGTGAGTCTCCAGTGTATCTGCACAATGTAGCAACACAGAACCACAGAGAGCTGTAAAGCCCCGGCCCTGTGTGGGAGGTGAAATATATGGATCAGATGGTCTTAAATATGGAGCAAAATGCATTCACCTTTCAAAATCACACAGCTAACATTATTAAGGGAATTCATTAAACTGTGAGTGAACATTTTTAGAATAAGGTAGTCGTCTTTTGGTAAGCCACAAGATAGAGAATCAACTTCCAAACAGTATGATTCATTTCAAAAACTTTATTAAAAACATCTTTACCACAAATTGAAAAAAGGAGCAAAGATTCTCTTGTAAAACACGACTGAGATACATATGCAGGGCTAACCAACTTTGTGTCAGCAACAGGAACATCAAATTTGTTCATGACTGACTGTCAATTAACTGAAATGTAATATTTAACAGCTTGAATAAATATTCTGAGTCAACAGTCTGTCTTCAGCAGGTGGAGGAAAATATTTCAGTGACATCACATCATAGATAGTATTGAAATAGTCTTAGTCTTTCCTAAATAACTACTCACTGACCTGATAGAAAGTGTAAAATAAATGCTGGCTACAAAATGTATCTATAAAAAAATATATGGGTATAATGTATCTCTAGACTCTGTCCCCCATTTAACTACCAGATTACTTAAACAGAATGGAGCGTACAAAACAAAGAAACAGAAAATCTAATCAGAAAAATGAAAAGTCTGTTAGCTTTTGTTTTGTTACATTTTGTTTGTTTGTTTGTCTGCAATAACGTTTTGGGCAATCTCGGCCATCGGTTTGACGATGATTTAGCCTCTGGGCAGTGTTGGGGAGTAACGGAATACATGTACCGGCGTTACATACAAATTATTAGTAACTGTATTCATTACAGTTACAATTTAAATAGTTGGTATTTAGAATACAGTTACATTGTTGAAATCAATGGATTACATGACGATACTTCTCGGGTTTATTCACTCTCGCAACTCCCTGCATTTCCCAGAAGCCCCAATATGAAAACGAAAAAATTAGCTATTTGCGTGATCACTGATAGAGGTAGAGATGGAGCCGGAACCGGCACAACAGAGCCAGGGCAGGAATGCGTTTCTATCTGGGAAATTCAAACAGCATTTCACATTAAAGAAAGAGAAGGGAGAATGAAATATAAGTGTGCAGTGCAGCTTCTGCTTGCCAGCAACCAACCTCCTTTCATCGTCCAAATTACTCCACCTCCAACCTAAAGAAGCATCTTAAAGTAAGTTATTTTTAGCCAAGGGTAGTCGTCTGCTGTAGTTTTACTGGTCACCTTGCTATTTTATATTTGACATGCGACTTTACATTCTCCTACATGCTGATTCACTAGCCCCAGAGCTGTTGAAAGACTAGCTCCGTTTGACATGTTAGCTAACGTTAGCTAAAATTAGTTCATGGTAGCTTAGACTGCGGTTAGATTTTTGTAGTATGCAGTTCGGGACTACAAATACAAAAATCTATCGGCTTGTTTAGGTACACATTCAGCCAGTTGGAACAGAAGAACACCCCAGAATAGGCCTGTTTAGTAAGCTGTATGTGATGGCCGCATTCCTACTCATAAAATGCAATTCAATGTGGAAGTAATCCAAGTATTCAGAATACTCAATTACTCAGATTGAGTAACATAACGGAATACGTTACAAATTACATTTTTGAGCATGTATTCTGTACTCTGTAACGGAATACGTTTTGAAAGTATCCATCCCAACACTGCCTCTGGGAAAAACGGTCAATATTTCGAGGGTTCCTCTGTAGTCAGTTGATACCCGAGCAAAGACTCTCTTTTCCATGCGCTGGGTCCGATTAGTAACTTGCGACGCAAAGATGGAGTTGGAGTTGAGAGACGATGCCTCTATAGACAGATATCTGCATATGAAGGCAGATACATTTAAAAAAAGAAAAAGGTAATAAAAAGCTAAATTGTCGTCAGACAATAGCTGATGGGTTCCGAGACTGCATTTCCGCCAGAGCATTCTGCTTCTTTTACTCTCCATGTGGACTGTTTACCTGCATGCAACTAAAGCCCACTCAAACTTGATTGGTCAATACTACTCTGACTACAAACGGAAACCAGAACGCTTCCGATACCAACATCTTGTCCCGTTACCTACAGATTGTGCATTCATATGCAGATATCTGTTTATAGAGATTATGTTTTGGGCCATTTGGGGGCAGCAGAAACAAGCTGTAAACATGCCACTAATCTATAACATACAGTTGCCTTTTTACACATTCTGCAGATAGAAGGCATTGAGCATTTAATGGAGTTGTTATTTTTGTCACCTGGTGAATGTAAGTCCAGGCATTTTGGTGCCTAAACTTAACTGTCATCGCCGCATGACGTTCACTTTTTCTGGCTAAACTCCACTACATGGCCCCTGAAAGGAGCGTCATCTGGCGGTGCCTGTAGCCGGCTCACAGTCACCTATTGGTGGCTAAACAACTGCCGCTGGTAGCCAGCGTTGCGGAGCTCTGTAGCAGCTAAATACAACCAGCAACTGCCGCTTGGATTTTATCATTCAATGGCACTATGTGTTCATGTTACAGTGTTTCACTTAGTTTAAAATACTTCTATTTTAGGTATATAATATATGGTCTATTGGTGAAGTAGCAGTTATCCCTTAGAGTGAAAATAATTTAGCAGAGGCAGGGATATATAGACCAGAAAGGGGGAAATCCCACGCATCCCCCCCCGGCAAATCGCACCCTGCTTGTTCCCTCTACTTTTTATTTATAGTGTTGTCCTGTCTGTTGTCAGGGGGCAGGGTCTGCAGGGATTGGAAAGATTAAATAGCCATGAAGAGAGTCCTCTTCCATTGAGCTGTGACTTCTCCACCAATTGGATTAGAGAACTTTGCACTTTACAAAGCAGCTCATCAGAAAACAGTGGGAACACAAAGCTGTTATGGACAGTGCCAACTTGGTGTGACACATGTTTGTGTATGGATTTCAGGCAGAGAGACAGAAGCAAGACAGAGAATACAGCGAGAAAGAGAAAAAAGAAAAAGTTGCTGGGATTAAAAGTAAAGTCCTGTCTGGTATTTTTGAGAGCATGACACTAAGTGAGGGCAGAAAAGAGTGTTGATACAATAGGGCATTATTAGCAGTTATTATTAGTCTTTTTATGGTGCATTACTTAATCAATTGGGTTTTAGACATACAAACTACTAATAACTACATCTGTGCCTGTTGATGACAAAAAGCTTTTTTGATAATTAGGAACAACGGGAATCAATGATGTGAAATGTTCAAGTGGGGTCCGGGCAGAGATTTATTTATGAAAGCGACTATATAATAGAGGCACATTTCTCACCATGAATAACGACTGTTGGGTTGTTGTTCCCATATCCTACTAGAGATGCAATTCATCAGGGCCAATAACAGCTGGTAATTTGTCTTCAGGTCTTTGTCTGATGGAGGAAACTGATGAAAACCAAAGGAAATGACCACACGATGTATAGCCCTGCATATCTTTGAATTAATGCACCGAGTCGAAAAACATCTATCACAAGAAGAGCTGAAAGTAGGCTACATGCACCCACAAGGCACATATAAAATCAGAAACAAAACAAGGTTTATTAAAAATCAGCTACAGTTTTGATTTCTATTTGGCGAAAATCGGAATCGGAAAAAGATGGAGCAGAGAACACGGCTAATTGTGGCCACTGGATATTAGAATCTATCCATCCATCCATCCATCTTCATCCGCTTATCCGGGGTCGGGTCGCGGGGGTAGCAGCTCCAGCAGGGGACCCCAAACTTCCCTTTCCCGGGCCACATTAACCAGCTCTGACTGGGGGATCCCGAGGCGTTCCCAGGCCAGGTTAGAGATATAATCCCTCCACCTAGTCCTGGGTCTCCCCCGAGGCCTCCTCCCAGCTGGACGTGCCTGGAACACCTCCCTAGGGAGGCGCCCAGGGGGCATCCTTACCAGATGCCCGAACCACCTCAACTGGCTCCTTTCGACGCAAAGGAGCAGCGGCTCTACTCCGAGCTCCTCGCGGATAACTGAGCTTCTCACCCTATCTCTAAGGGAGACGCCAGCTACCCTCCTGAGGAAACCCATTTCGGCCGCTTGTACCCTGGATCTTGTTCTTTCGGTCATGACCCAGCCTTCATGACCATAGGTGAGGGTAGGAACAAAAACTGACCGGTAGATTGAGAGCTTTGCCTTCTGGCTCAGCTCTCTTTTCGTCACAACAGTGCAATAAATTGAATGTAATACCGCACCTGCTGTGCCGATTCTCCGACCAATCTCCCGCTCCATTGTCCCCTCACTCGCTAACAAGACCCCAAGGTACTTGAACTCCTTCACTTGGGGTAAGGACTCATTCCCTACCTGGAGAAGGCACTCCATCGGTTTCCTGCTGAGAACCATGGCCTCCGATATAGTGGTGCTGATCCTCATCCCAGCCGCTTCACACTCGGCTGCGAACCGATCCAGTGAGTGCTGAAGGTCACAGGCCGATGATGCCATCAGGACCACATCATCTGCAAAAAGCAGCGATGAGATCCCCAGCCCACCGAACTGCAACCCCTCTCCACCCCGACTACGCCTCGATATCCTGTCCATAAATACTACAAACAGGATTGGTGACAAAGCGCAGCCCTGGCGGAGGCCAACTCTCACCTGAAACGAGTCCGACTTACTGCCGAGAACCCGGACACAGCTCTCGCTTTGGTCGTACAGAGATTGGATGGCCCTGAGAAGGGACCCCTCACCCCCGTACTCCCGCAGCACCTCCCACAGTATCTCCCGGGGCACCCGGTCATACGCCCTTCTCCAGATCCACAAAACACATGTAGACTGGTTGGGCATACTCCCAGGCTCCCTCCAGGATCCTTGCGAGAGTAAAGATCTGGTCCGTTGTTCCACGACCAGGACGGAATCCGCATTGTTCCTCTTCAACCTGAGATTCGACTATCGACCGAACCCTCCTTTCCAGCACCTTGGAGTAGATTTTACCGGGGAGGCTGAGAAGTGTGATACCCCTGTAATTGGCACACACCCTTTTTAAAAAGGGGAACCACCACCCCGGTCTGCCACTCCTTAGGCACCGTCCCAGACTTCCACGCAATGTTGAAGAGGCGTGTCAACCAAGACAACCCCTCCACACACAGAGCTTTAAGCATTTCTGGACGGATCTCATCAATTCCTGGGGCTTTGCCACTGTGGAGTTGTTTAACTACCTCAGCAACCTCCACCAGTGAAATTGATGCCAATCCCCCCTCATCCTCCAGCTCTGCCTCTACCATAGAGGGCGTATTAGTCGGATTTAGGAGTTCCTCAAAGCGCCCTATTACCTCCTCAGTTGAGGTCAACAGCGTCCCATCCTTACTGTACACAGCTTAGATGGTTCTCCGCTTCCCCCTCCTGAGGTGGCGAACGGTTTTCCAGAAGCACCTTGGTGCCGACCGAAAGTCCTTCTCCATGTCTTCTCCGAACTTCTCCCACACACGCTGCTTTGCCTCTTTCACGGCAGAGGCTGCAGCCCTTCGGGCCCTTCGGTACCTTGCAACTGCCTCCGGAGTCGTCTGGGATAACATATCCCGGAAAGACTCCTTCTTCAGTCGGACGGCTTGAGGCACCTAAGACCCTAAGACCACAGCTCCTCACCGCAGCTTCAGCAATGGAAACTTTGAACATTGTCCACTCGGGTTCAATGCCCCCAGCCTCCACAGGGATGCACGAAAAGCTCCGCTGGAGGTGTGAGTTGAAAGTCTGTCGGACAGGGGCCTCCTCCAGACGTTCCCAATTTACCCGCACTACCCGTTTGGGCTTACCAGGTCTGTCCAGAGTCTTCCCCCACCCCCTGACCCAACTCACCACCAGATGGTGATCGGTTGACAGCTCCGCCCCTCTCTTCACCCGAGTGTCCAAAACATACGGCCTCAGATCTAATGATTTGCTAATTGATGTAATCGGATTTCTTTGCACAAGCGTCACATTTATTCATGTTGTTTGGAAGTCTCAATTGCTACAAGTCAAACATAGCTGACTGTGTCTTTTCTATGCTCCACTGAAAAGTACAGTTTCTGGGGTGAAAGATCTCCTGACATCCACCATTCTGGACGGCCTGTCATTGTTAATAGTGAGTGCATGGAAGTGGCAAGAGCCTATCTTAAATGGCTGTTCCATCTTGGACAATGGACACATTGTTCTCCACTTCTTTGCGTCTGCTTTGGTGGGTGCTTGTGGCCAACAAGGGGGGAACATACCCACATACCATTACAATACACACTGGCCATGTAAAAGGTCACTGGTCACTAAACACAAATACCCAATTGTAAGACAAAAACAGCTGAGTGAGACGCGAGGGATAAAACAGTTAATAACCGTTTTATCTGTAGACAGAGATGGGAGGAGGAGAGCACCAGTGGGTCCAAAAAAGTACTTAAAGAGTAATAACTCTTGATTTTGTACTCATATTTAATGGCTATTCATGCTTTATTTGCACCATTAATGTCTTTCTCAGTGTAAACTGCAAGCTTAGCATAGGACTGAGGTATCAAAGGTCTCCTAAAACCAAATATTTTAACATTTAACAATCTCTTTCTACCGAAGAAAAGTTTCTAAATAGTTGTTTTGTCTGACCAACACTCTAAAACACAAACATATGCAGTTTACAAAGATATGATACAGAAAAACCGCAAATCCTGACATTTGAGAAGCTGAAACCAGAGAATGTTTGGCATTATTGCTATATGCTAAAAGAAAAACTCCTGGGTTATTTCTTCAACCCAATTTCTGGGTTATTTGTGTTGGGTTAAAATTATGGGTTATTTTTTCAGAGAGTAACCATTTTCTGGGTTATAGGGCTAATATTTTGACCCAATTCCTGGGTTGTTTGGGTTTCTGGGTTATTTTTCAAAGAGTAACCCATGTTCTGGGTTATAGGGTTGGCTTTCTCTCTCTCTCTCTCCATATATATATTAGGGCTGTCAAAATAACACGTTAATTTCGATTAATTAATCTGAGAAAAAATAACGCGTTAAAAAAATTAACGCAGATTAATCCATTCCATATTTACGTTTGCATACAGACGAAAATCTGGTGCCACTGATATGTCTGCGCTTCTCTCTGATGCTCTGAAACACAAACCCCGCTGCACATGACGCTAGTTAACGCTATACTCAACAGCAGCTAACGTTAGCCTACCGCAAGCTAGTAGCTGGATTAAACACGGTTAAAATGCTGACAGCTAACGCTAAAGTAAAGTACAGTAAAGTTTGACTGTGTTTTACTGTAGAGGATTCAACACCAATATGTAACAATCTGCAGCTGCCGTCGGAGAAACAACACAGACGGTGCGGTCAATGAAACTGGTAAACTACAGCCTCGTGGTGCATTTGAAGTTATTGTAAATGTCCTTTTCCTATCTGGTTGTTGTTTTTGTCGTTCAACAGCAATTTACTAGTGAAATAAGTTATTGTTATACATTATTATTAAATCATTTAATTTTGACCATATGGCCTTAGCAATAAACAAGCCGTTCTTTAATGCCACCAACTGTTGTTTAGTACCCTTTTTTTTTCTTTTCTTTTTTTACTTTCTTAAAAAGTATCGGTTCAGGCACCGTTAATTATGTATGCGATTAATTTCGATTAATTAATCACAGAGTATGTAATTAATTAGATTATTTTTTTTAATCGATTGACAGCCCTAATATATACCATCATACCTGCAAACTCAGAATTGCTGAAAAAGGTGACACATCTCTAGCGGCAGCTACAGTCTGGTGTTACAGTCTTCTCCAGTGAAATACAGTCACACTTTTACAGCTGTCAGCATTTTAACCGTGTTTACTCCAGCTGCTAGCTAACGGTAGGCTAACGTTACCTGCTGCCAAGTGTAGCGTTAACTAGCATCCCGTACAGCGATGTTTCTGTTCACTGATAGTATCACTGAAAGGGAGTAAGAAAGAGCTGCATGGGTGATGGCAATGTCACTAATGCCAGATTTTATGGTTTTCCTCAGTGCAGAGACACTTGTTTCTGGCGCTTGTCAGCATTTTGTTTTTTTCTTTATGTAGAAAATAAATACTGTATGGTACAAAGCCACAGGATTAAAATTAATTGAGAATCCACACACTGTTCTCTGGCAGCAGATTGTTTACTTGTTTGTCGGGTGCATGTGCGTGCCAATTCTTCAATGTTGAACCAAGCCAATTTGTGTGTGTGTGTGTGTGTGTGTGTGTGTGTGTGTGTGTGTGTGTGTGTGTGTGTGTGCATGTAAGAGTGTGCGAGCGTGCCTTTGCACTGTATCAGGGGGAATAGCCTGTTGGGGTTATGGAGGGTGCAGTGTGGGGTGATGAATAGGATGCTTTTGTGCTCAGTCTCTCAGCTGTCTGCAAACCAGTGAAGGAGAGAATAGTGAGAGAGAAAGGGGGATGAGGTGAGGGAGATAAAGGGCCAGATAAAGAGGAAGAAAAGAGGAAGGGAGATAAAAAAAAAGGGAGGGAGGAGATGAGAGTGAACCTGTGAAGTGTGAGGAGTACAGGTGAGACGTGAGGTAAGAGAATGGGTGGAGAGGTGAGGAAGAGTAGGGAATGTGAGAAGAGGGAGACTACTTGTGCATTCAAGAACACTGCACCGTTGTCTCTTCAGCCAACAAAGAGACAAAGAAGTTGGATAGTGTAGGAAATCATTGCCATTCATGTTAGTTGAAAAAGAAAACAAATCTCCCAAGAAAAAGAGAAAAAACTGAAGAGAAAGTACCCCGGTAGGTAATTTTGATCACTCGGCAGAACACAGACCTGACCTCATGGCCTCAACCTTCACACATGGTGTGGTTTGGAAATTAGCCAATCATATTGGCAGATGCTGATGAGTTCAGCCGAAGCTGTTGGTGTGGCCACTTTAATATTGCATAAAGGGAACCATTCGACTGTACTACTTTCTAATAAAAAATAATGTATAATACATTTTAAATGGCACAGCATTACAATAGAGAATTGGGTGGGAGCATTAGAAGGTCAACTGTGATGCAAAGTCTTGATATGTGATATTTGAAAGACCTTTAAAGCACTAAAAAAAAGAAACATTAAAAAACCATCCCATGAGGGAGAAAACACCCAGGACTTTTCTGGCCTAAAACTCCAGATGACAAAGTACATCCAGTTGCTCTAACAGGTAGGGCTGGGTACCGAACCTTAGAACTTTTTGGTACCAATTGAAATGTGTGCTGAATATTTTTTTTAAACTGAAAGCTGAACTCTAAAGCTTAGTCTATTGTAAATGAAATGTCTCTGGGTTTTAGATGTTGATACTGTGGACTAAACAAGTCATTTGAAGATGTCACATTGGGCTTTAAGAATTTATGACAGTGTATAACAGTGATTTTCCTTTATTTTCACGAGTTTTACAAAGCAAACTAAACAATTGATCATGAAAAGCAGATGAATAATCAGCAGATTAATCAGTAATAAAAATAAACTGTTAGTTGCAGCTCTACTGGCATCAAATGTTTGGTCAGACTTCTTATCATCCTTTGAGAAGATAGTTCCTTATTTGAATCAGAATAATGTTGCCAGTTTTAAAAGTTTTTTTGATTTAGGCAATGTTAAACATTCAAGAACATTGGTTCCAGAGCTGAATGGATTAGTCAATAAGTACAGTAGATAGACAGAGAATTGATCTGCAACAATTTTGATGATCAATTTTTAATTTGTCAAGCAAAAATGCCTAAAATGCACTGGATTTAGCTCGTCAAATGTGAAGATTTTCCTTCTATTTTCCTTCATTTTTGCTATGTTGAGGTTATTTTTATGATTTTTAAATTATCTGTTTTTGTCTGTTTGTTTGGATAAAACACTCCACTTTGGAAACTTGTGAGGATCATTCTTTTTCTTTTTTTGCTGACATATTATAGACTAAACATTGAATAAATGAATTAAAAAAGTATACAACAGATTAATAAATAATGAAAATAATATTGAGTTGCGGTCCTATTTGGTCTATTTTGTCTAAGCAGAAATAGGAATTTGTAGAACTAACTTGTATATTTCTCAAAGTAAGGTGTTGACCATGGACCACTGAATGGAGATCTACAGTATGTCGCATTTTTGGCTGCATCTCCCTGTCCATTATTCTAAATCTGAGTCTGTATGTATCCAGTATCCATCAGTTCTGACTCTGTTCAGCATATCAAGTGTCTCTTCACAGCCAGTGAGCTGTTGAGTCAAAAATTAGAAAAATAAAATATGATGTTTATGTTAATGCTACAAAATAACACTCAGAACTCTAAACATCATCCCCTCAGCCCAGGTGTGTATTTTTCCAGTCAACCCACGCATGTGTCACACATTTGGATTTTCATCTCTCTCTCAAAACACAACACAAAACACTTGAAATTAAGCCATTTAGCACTGATGAGGTATTTTTCCTGAATCACAGAGATGTATCAGTGCCTGTTGATTCAGGCATACAGATACCTTATCCCTGCTCTATTTCATTGCTTCTTTCTCTAACTGATTCAGAATGAGATTCGGCCTGGAATAACTAACCCTAGCATGGACAGATACTAATACTTTCTGTCTACCCACACCGGGGTCCTCTGGAGCCATCGCAACATGGCTTTTCTATGATGAAACAGTAGCGAGCAGTGAAGGGCTGAGGGAGTGGGCGATCAGGACACAAACTGTTTTTCTCCACAAACAGCAGGATGAGATGTGGAGCTGGCAGAGATATGGCATCCATACCTTGAGCACAGCCAACGCAGCATGCGTCTTCAGTTGCTTTGCAAAGTCATACACTAATAGCATATGCAAAAAGTAAATAAACTGAGCCAACTGTATGCAAGCAAGCTAATTTGCATGTTAACAACAAATGTATTTCATTTGTTATATCAAGCTAGTGCAAGTCCTTTAGGGACAGTAACGGTTTCTCTTACTCAACAAGAATTACTCTTAAAGAGCAATCAAATATAGCCTCAATGGCAGCAAACAGTAGTAGAATAATGTTGATGAAGCCAGGTGATGATGTGAGGAGGCAGACATCATTAGCCTCCATCATCACACTTCATCAGAGGAGAGGGAGTGTACCCGCTCTGTTGGCGTAATGAGCTGGAAGCATGAACAAAAGCAGATGGCTTTATGAGTCAGACAATAAGGCGCTCATAATTGAATATATATCATTTGTTTCAATTTAAGCAGTCAAGCCATTTTTCTACTTGCTGTACCTCGATGGAAATCCATTATCAAGGCGTATTGAAGGGCTGCCATCACACTGAATCAGCTGGAGTTCAATGAGACCTTTCAATACTGGGAATAATTCATCAGGACTTAAAGAGAGTTAAAGTATGAGGCTCTGACTTATAATAGCCAGATGACAATGTGTATAGTGATGAATGGCATTCCCAGTATTCCTATTATGTTGTACATCCAAGAATCCATAAAACAAGGTGTTAATTATCACCATGCACTATGATAAAGAGACTATGGCCTTTGGTGCTAAATTGTGAGTGACCTTATTAGAGTTAGTTATGGTGTGGTTAATGTATGTTGTAACACTTTACAGAGTATCTCAGTTAGCTTTTAATTATAGCATTTGTATTTCCTCATGGGTAATTTACCATTTTTTTCTTATATAACTACAGTTCTGGTTGGGGTATATGTCTAAAATGTTTGCAACCTAACAGTCTAGATAAACTAAATGCAGCCTAACTTTCTCAAAGAAAATAAAGTTACAGTCTACAAGCTGGGAACAAAAGAGGGAATGCGATTTACATCCACATGACACCAACTGTCAATCATCTAGACTTTGCCAACGTCTAAGTATGTGCAGAAGTATGTTTTGCACAATACACTGAGAGAAACTTGGCCGCTGCTCGTGCTGCTCTAATCTGTTTTTCCTCTTGAAGAGCTCGCAGCAGGACGGCTGCCTATGGAGCAATTAAAGCCTCTTTCTTAATCCAGCCGCCCCTGATGCTAAAATACCGCAAACAACTGGAACTCCTCTTCTTCTTCCTCCTCCTCCACCACCACCTCCTCCTTCTCCTCCACCGCGCCAGACAGCAAGTGCAACAGTAGCCTACTCACCCCCAGTTTCTTACTCCGTATCCTCACATATCCCTGTTTGACTATGTCGTTGAAGTTGGAAGCCATGGTGAGGGGAAGCGGGTAGCTTCCTGCCCGAGGTAAAAAAAAATAATAATAATATAACAAAGTAACCTTATTTTCTAGGTAGCGAAATGTTTTACTTGAGGGTCGGTCGGTGAGACATCCAGTAGCAGGAGAGCGGGCGGTGGGCAACCTGCTCCTGTGTCAGCGCTCAGGCTGCCCAGCTTCAGCGGCGCAATCTATCCGCGAGAGGAGGGAGATACCATTCAGCTGATACACTTCAGCCGGAGAGGATAGCAAAGGAGGAGAGGACAGAAGAGGCGCGCTTCCTGGACCACACCATCCCCGAAACTGTGAGGGGGGTGGGATATAACTGCTGTGGAGGGAGGGAGGGGGTATCTATAATGGAAGTGGGGATGCCAGAATTTTCAAAATATTGTTTTCGCCATACTCTCAAATCGTCAGCACTATAGCTGACAACCACTCATGTCCCCGTTTAACCAGTGGATCTTATTAGAGTTGCCTAATGGCTATAGTGGATTATTCTTCTTGGTCGACTGCAACCTGATTAGTCATTTATATAAGGAATGAGCTCAGTAGGCTACCATATTATCATGGTCACATCTCTGAAATTAAATAATAATGGTGTAATAAAATATAGTTTGGTCTTAAAAGTGACACTATGTAACCTTTAGAAATAATATTCTTCGTCCTACTGATGAAAACAACTTCAGGGTTTTTAGTTTTTGAGCCTTGTATTTACCAGCTAAGCAACCCTGGTTGCTTATGGTGGCTAAATTTATAGGCTAGATATTACTTGTACTGTGACACTATGTTTTAGCATTTAGAATGATCCCATAGTGGGAACTAGTGGCCACAGATAAAATTAGGCTCTCTTTAGTTTAGTGAGTTTTTAGTTCTAAATAAAAAAATAGCCTGTATTTTGAGTGACCATGTGATAACAAATAGAATGTCATTGGGTTTTAGAATGTAGGTTGGCCAAAATAATCAATCAAAAGACATCACCTTGGATATTATAACATTTTGATTTTGAACCGTTCTCTGACAATTACAGGCTAAAAAAATATTAATCAATTATTCATCATTAGTGAACAAATAATCAGCAGATGTATCAATAATGAAAATGGGTTAGGGTTAGGGTTACAGACTTTTTTTTTTACTTTGGTTATTACCTAAATATCAGACATCCACTAATAAGGTAATACAATTTGAGATTGCCAGTGTGTGAGCACCATGTTTTGTTATTATTAGGTGGCCTTGAATTGATGTTTGTTTGATTTCTTGAATAATAAAACCAGATAGTCAAGTAAAGCATCATATGAATTGTAAGCGAACCAGAGCATACAGCCACCGTCTGCAGCTTGTAAACAATGCCGCAGATTGGAAATCAAAAAGCTCTGAAAATAAAAGCACAGAAACAAATTTTGATCCCTGCCAAAGCTATAATCCTGATCAGGATGTAGTGAGAGGCGTTGCTCCAGTTGTGCAATTGCAGAGAGTGATATATCCCATTAGATAGCAGATGGCTCAGGTATAGGGGCTGCCATTACTTACATTGATTAAAATGTGGAGAAGCGAGATGACTTATGTAACAACAAACAAATAAATGATTAAGTGAAGATCATTTTCATCACATCAGATTCCTTTTTTACACTCTTCAATATAACAATAAGACAGCACTATAGATGAATGTTGCAGTATCAGAAAGAAGATAGATGAGGACACAAATTATTCTATCTTTTCTAGCTCTGCACAATTATCCTATTGCTCAGACTGATGTATTTATTTGTTGTGTTGCACTGAAAGAAAATGTCCTCTTCTGAGAAAGAGGGGGGCTTTGTTCAGTGCATATAGATGCCTGTCACTTTGAGAAGTGCTATTCTATCAAGTGTCAGCGTTACACAAAGGTAAAACTCAATGTGTGTATTTTCTTTCCTGTTTATCACATTCACAATTACGCATAAAACAGCAAGCTGCCACCCCTCCAACGAACCGCTTGACTTTGATTGTCTTCATATCTCCCTGGAAGTGTCCTCAAATTTCAGACTTGTCAAAGTTGTTTTGTCTTCATAATCCTCTTTGTACAACATGGCCCCGTTCCATCCCCGCTGCCTTGTCATCCTCTCTCTAAGAAAACAATGCTGACAGACACAATGACTTTTCATTGCACCAAATATTGTGCTCTCATATTCATTACCGTGAACTGGCCTAGTTTTGGGGACGTAATTGCCTGCCGTGATACAAGACCAAGAACCAGTTTGGCCTCAGTTGGTCGCAGGTAGAGTGGCAACACAAACCGACATATGGCGCTGACATACACGAACGCTGCCAACAGGGTCAGATGTGTGGAGAGTCACTCATGAGTGGAGAGACCTTCATCAAGGTCCTGAGCAAAGGAGCCAGTATCTGCTGAGGTGTAAAAAACAACTCTTGTCCAATATGGGCAATTTATCAGGTATTGACCTCATAATCATCACCATTTTTCATAGACATTTAGCATCACGTATTCAAGTCCCTTCACATCCATAATGATTAATACTGGCAAGACTGAGCCGCTCACAGAGACACCATGCCATCCATTAAAGCACTTAAGCATTCCTAAAACAAAAAGCACCCCTGAATTGTTTATTTAGTCACAGCCGAGGCAAACTTTAGATGCTCTGGTGAAATATTAAAATTGCCTTTGCATTGGCTACTTAGTTTGTCTCAGTGGTATTTGGCGAACACTCACAAGCACAAGCAGCTAAATAATTAACACGTCCTAAAAAGATAAGCAGGGGTGAATGAGTCGAAGAGAGGGAGAGTGAGAGAGAGAGAGAAATGCCTCTCCACGCTTAGTTGTTTGCCAGGTAAGCATTTTTAGCATGTGGGTGGAGGAGAGAAAATAGAGATCACACAGGCAGAGTTATGGTAATGTTCTGCTCCGGGATCCTGTACTCCAGCATTTTATAGCAACCCGTATCAGCCTGATATGTTAATAGGCACAATGGGATTTGGGTTTGATTAAATGTCAATGCCTAGAGGAAGAAAAAAAAAAGCTTGTGCGGAAAGTGAGAGTGAGAAAAAAAGCCCATTTCTCTGAATAAGAGATGTGGGCTGTTCTGGGCTCAGTGGGTCCTTGGCCATCCAAGGAGGACATTGGTTAGTCACACAGTATAGGACAGCAAAGGTTGTGTGTAGTCCCAGAGGATCAGGCCATGACATGTTTGTGATTTACTCCATAACAGCTAGAAGTAGAAGTGGTTGGAGGGCCTTTCTGTCCTTCTCTAGAAGGTGAGTTGTGAGAGTGGGCAATTCGAGAGGGTCCTTTACTTCAATCACAGATGAGCGTATGAGTAAAGAGTATAAGCCTATTACAAGGGGTTCCTCGCAAAACCAAATTAACCAAAAATGTTATCAGAAGAGTTGAAGATAAGATTTAATTTGCGGCAGCGTGTCTGCTTGTGCAAATTCATTTGCAAGGCGGTCAACCAGATACACCTTTTCATGATTGTCCGTTTTTAAATCCTGGCTTATCTACAATTAGATTAAGTGAAAATTTGCATTCAAAGAAGATTTATAATTGTAAATGAGCACGTATCGGAAAATTAACTTTAGAAGTAAACTGTGTAGGTACGCTAATGATCATTATGGTAATGGGGGAGGATGAATGGTGAGGAAAGTGAGTGAGGGAAAACAGGAAAGAGATGCAGACAGATCAGGGTGAAGCAGAGGGGAAAATACAAAAATAGGAAGAAGACAGGCACATGATGAATAGAAAAGGGATATCTCATTCTCAGGGAAAGGCTATACCTCCTGCTGGTTTGACCCAGTCTTTGTGTCTTAAATTGGGGTCCATTTTATGTCATAGTGAGGCTGAACCCCGGGTTGGATCTCCAGAGATGTGTTCTGCTGCTGTGGCGTTTCTCATAGAAAACGACAGGGGGGAGGCTGAATCCACAGTTCATCACATTCAGCTCCTCTTGGAAGACAGAGAAGTAAAATAGGTGCCTCCCTGCGCTCCCACAAGAGTGATGAGATGCCTGTTTTTCCTTCCTATTCTTTAATTTCATGCAGCGCAGCCAATTTGGAGACCAGAGGCTGAATTCATTACCTTTCTAAATGAAAGAGTGACTGGTCTTGGATCACTGACCAGGTCCTTCATGTGACCATCTCATTCATTTTAATCATCATAGTCAGAGACACTTAATGAATTATGTTCTCCCCTCTCTTTTTTTGTTATTAATCAGGCTTCAAAATCATTTTGTCATTCATATTTTATTTAATAATATCTTTTTATTTATTTATATTTATTATTTTTTAATAATTATAATCATTATTAAAACATTATTTATATATTATTATAACATTATTTTGTCAACACATTCATTTGAAGTTGTAAGACTGGGATCCTGTTTGACTTATCTCTCCACAGCCCTCCACTGTGACAGTCAACCACAGACAGTTGCTACAGAAGACCAGACATGAAGCTAGTAGGGATTTTTGCTAAAGGACTCCACAGCAAAGCAGATACTAAATGCCAAGGGGGTGTAATCAAAGGTCTTGATCTCACAGTGCCACCCTACAGCCCCTGATCCTCAAGCTCTCTTAACACTATGTAATTATACATTCATCAACACATGGTGCTGTGTCTCTTTATCTCATCACAGCCTCTCCTGAAAAAAAAAGTGGAGATAGACAAGCGTGACTAATATGTATGCCCTGTAGAGGGCAATATTGTCTGCTGCATTAGGGGGAGTAGTTTGAAAGGGCTGTTTAAATGTCTTCATGTTTCCACTGTATGATAATGAGATATCTATACTTGTTCGATAATTTAATAGGGTGATGAATGAGCAACATATGAGTTGTGTAACAGACGCTTTATCTTGCTGCAGAAAAAACAAAAATCTGTCAGTTTCAGTGCAAGTGATTTAACACAAGTTGCATTACCCCAAATAGATACCAAGATGCTTTATGGTTTGTTACTGAAATACAGAAGAAGACTTCTTCATCACCATGCATCTCATTTAACATGACTTAAATTCATGGATTTCTTTGCAAAAAGTATCTGTCCTGTCCCTCAACTCAGTTTGAAAACAGCTTAAACAAGTATGATCAGAGTAGCAGAGGGTCAAATTTGTCCAAAACTGCGCCCTGAGAGCTGCAGGTTATTGGCTTGCTTATTTAATCTGACATATTTAATATAAAACAGGTGATGCTTGTGCTTTACTCAATGGCCGTGGCTTGTGGGCCCTTCTTCGGGATTGGCAGAAGCACATGACTCCAGTGCTCACCATCCAGATCGGGACAAAGCTACTCTTTTACCTTCAGGGCCCGCTTCACAACGGCTCATGTGTGAGCATGGAAAAAAAGTGAAAATCAAACCTCCTCTGTAAATACACCAAAGGTCAGTGATGACGTCAGAGTCCGGGGACAGCCTCCTCCGTGATTTTTGTGGCCCATCCCCAGCGCCTGATTCGTTGCAGCTCTTTATATTTTGCACTCTTTGCTCCCTGACCATAATCCCAACATAAATACACTAGCACACTTCTGTAATAGAATTGTGTTTGGTGTATCGCCCACTGCTCATAAGTCTGTCTCTCTCCTGTATGTGTTGCAGGCAGCTACAGAATATTTTTTGCTGACTCGTACAAAAACTTGAAAACAAATTTATTCCGGGATTCCTTTTGATGTAGTTTACTATGAACTGTATGTGTTTTTTCATGCTGTGCTCTTCTCCCACTACCCCTGGGCCCTCTAGGCCTTGGCCCAAGACTTTCCAACTTCCTTTTTCTTGTATAATGACTGACTGCAAAAGAGCGTGTGTGCCAATCTACCATTCATGGCCTTATTGTGCGGCCATGACCTTCAACCGTGCTGCATGTAGCTTTTCAGAGTGTACCTTGAAGTCTTGCCAGGCATCTAACACTTTGTTCCTGTTCTTCCTCAACATTTATTTACCTTTCCTTTGCAAACAAGTGTTTGTTTTACACGCAGGTCGTCTGATTGCGCCTTGGATAGACAGGGCTCTTTGAAACTCAATCCATTTCCTCTATTATCCATGGCTTTGTGTGTGAAGATTTACGCCACATTCCTGAGCTATAGTTTTGTTATGATTGCTATTAATTATGCAATCACATCTAAAGGATAAACAGGAAACCTCCGCCCATTTAGACAGCTCACTTAGAAATGTAGAAATGTGAATGACTGCTATGAAACATTAATAAATTATACCGGAGATAACTGGCAGGCTTAAAATTTTATCCAGGCAATATGACTTACACCCCATATCTACTTACAGGAGATATGAATTGGTTTCTGTAAGTGTCCAGATGATGTGGACTTGTCATTATTTATTCTGAGGGGCAGATCTAACAGCAGTGCAGTCTGGGAGGCAGCCAGCCCCTCCTGGAGAGGTACTGTAAGCACAACTTTCCCTTCTCCACAGTGCCTGTTTTTGGAAAGGTTTTTACATGTGGCCCACATCTGCATCCAGAGCATAAAACTGCTTCACTGACATCCATTTATACAGGAACAAATGTCAGTGCTAGTGTCTTATGTGTGCAAATTGTTGACAATAATTCATTTTATGTGCAGTTTTTTTCTCATCTTGGTAATAAAGCATTTGAAAATACGGCTGTCGTCCTGCCTGTCACGACAGAAGTAAGATGAATGTATGTTCATCATCATCAGCATACAGATATGCCTGTGTACAAGAGGGAGGAACACAGTGAGAGACAACTAACGTGAATATGTAGATGCACATTATTGTGTTTTGCATAATCTAGAAGGAATAACATTTCCTGATGGTCTTGATTGGGTTTTCTACTCCTACATATACCTGTGATAAAAATCTCACGGGACCAAAAGCTCGGATGTTTCTTTATTTCCTATAAAACAAAGGAGCCTTTTCTCTTGGAAAGCCTCATTCATTTGTGTCGGACTGAAGAAAAAGGGTAAAAAGAGTATTTGATCTGTTAAAGTCTCTTGCAATTAACCAGGAACCACGCATAGCGTAGCTGCTGTTATTTCAGCACTCTCCAGATGGCACTATTTTGTTCCAGGGTTCAATGTGCACCACTAAGGCTCGCACATTCACGTGATGGTAACCATTGGTTTGACAGTTAAAGGTCACACTGTTCACACCTCAGTAAAATAGTCCAATAAGGGAATCATGTAACAAATATATTTGCATTTTGAGAGTTTTTAGGATAACCTTTATTCCATGCTTGAGCACAGGCAGGAACACATAATAAGATTTCACAAATCTTCAGTCATCCATTGTTGACCCCTGATTGAGTTGAGAATATCTTGTATTTCATTAGAATTCACCAATGAATGGTCTTGAGCATCAATTTGACTGCATTTTACAAGTTTTTCAATTTCAGTCAAGTTGTTGGGTGGGTTGGTCACAGGAGAGCCAGTTGGTAATGAATGGTTATTATAAATCAAATGTCTAAGATTTGTCAGAGGTTTGTTTTAAAAGCACAGAGGCCTAAAATAACTCAATAATTATATGAGTCACCTTACCAGTCATGAAAAGCTTATTTTTTCTCCACCAAAGTACCCACTCCATTTTTGCAAAAACACATTCACAGTGTGGCTATGAACATGTAATATTTTTGGATCATGAGGGGAAAAACCCACTCCCTGTCAGATTTTATGTTTTGTTCATCTGCCAAAGTAAAGGTTTGACAAGAAGGAACACAGTCATTACCACTGGCAACCATAACTTTTCACCTCGGTGCTGACGGCTTCCCTGACTGCATCACTGCTATCTGATTCCCATCCAACCATAGTGAGACAGGCGGCACAGACATAGCACATAAACAAACAGGTGAGCAAGTGAAAAAATACAATTAAACCCAAATACACACACACACACACACACACACACACACACACACACACACACACACACACACACACACACATATATATATATATATATATATATGTGTGTACAGCACAAATAAATGCAGAAGCACATTCAAACTCTGTCTGCTTGCCTCTCTCTCTTTCCTTCTCAGGTGTATATGGTCTCTTTGACAGAGTCTGCTAGTCTGCTGCCATGCAGCGCCACATTTAGCTCTGCAAGAAGCGCCAGACTGCAGCTGAGCAGAGCACAGTGAGGAGGTTATTAATGGCCTTCCTTATTTTAAACGAGCTGCAAGCTTGTCTTTCATCCCATCTGTCTTCACGGCACTCAGTCTCCTTGGTCCTAATGGGCCTGTGGCTGTCGCTCTGTCAGTTTGATCCTAATGCGCCCTCGTCTGTCTGGTGGGTCACTTATGAAGGCACACAACAATCTATCACCATCAACTGATGTGTTGCACCTCTTCCTTAATTTTAAAGTATTTAAATTAACAGTATGCAATTAACAGTGTCCAACCATGTTATAAAACTGCTCCTGCAAAACTTTACTTAATGAAACATGTTTGATTGTTTTTTATAAACTCTAAAATTTAGGAGAAGAAATTCTGCAGATGCTATCCCAATGTCATGCCCATGAAGGTGTCAGCGAATCAAAACTTCACGCTGTTTTCTCGAGCATTCAACTTATCTCTTTGCCCTTTTCTCTGTGCCCACTTTCTATCCTCCTCATCCCCTTGCCTTTCATTCTTCAGAGCCTCTGAACGTCACCTATCACGACACCCTGCTGTGAATTTTGACACCTGTCTGATGTATGCCTCTCTTCTCTCTCACAGGATCTGGGTGCACATGGACTGCCTATCAATCACTCCGCAGCCCCTTCTCCTGCAGAGCTCAGCCAATCACAAGTGATTGGGTTTACTGGAAACAGGATGTGTCAGAACGTAAATGAATGCATGTGTAAATGTGTGAGCATACATACATATCTGAACATGATGTTGTTTGTCTTTTGGACAACTGAAAGGTCTGAATGAAGTAATATAAGTTATCGACCTTCTGCACACACACACACGCACACACACACACACGCACACACACACACACACAGTTATTTCCCTTTTCCCATGGTTCACCCCCAATACGTTCTTTTCCATATGTTGTGAGGGTCAGTGTGCATGTAGCATGTACTCTCCCACATGTGCAATTAAATCTGCCAATTCAGATTTATGTTATTTCTATTCCCACATATGTACACCCATAAAATTCATAGAAATTAATTTAAAATAATTGCATTTACAGTATATTGGGTCACATTGGTGTCAGCAGGCCAGTATTCAACCCATCATGTTAGATTTAGTAGCACTTGTCTGGGAGATAACCAAGACTGGCAGCGTGAGTCACAACTGACATGGATATGGTGGAACCCATTACGGATTGGTCATTTCCCTCCATTGCTGCTCAGAAACAAATGAGGAGTGACGACTGCGCTCCCTGGTGAAGGACCCTAAGAGGAAAGCTGGGACATTTAAAATCAAACGCTTCCGCTTTCCAAGGTTTCAATAAATAACCGGAATGGATATTGGGGATGGGGGTACCCCATCCAGTGAGGTTTCGACGACAGTAGTGCAGGCTTCTTCAAAGGGAGCAATGGATTTTGAAGTCTAGGTGATTGGGTTCAATCTTCATCCAACCCACAAAACCTACCACTTCAGAGGTACTATGATCTTTGGCTCTCCATGCTTTTCCATTGGGTTAGAGCAAATGTGAAATGACTCATTGCCAATGAGGTTTTAGAGCAGATTGGGAGCTTTAATACGAGGCTACTAAGATCCATATTAGATGGACTGCTCCATGACCACTAAAAGCCTTCTGTTGTCATGGCCTCCAAGTTTCAGAGTGCCAATATATGATCATTTTAAGACATGTTATGTATGTGTCTATTTCATTTTTAGACTATCAAGAGAAGATTTTCTGTCAAAGTCTGCAAGTTCAAAATACTCATCCTAGAATTATCTTTGACTAATGCTTGAGGTGAAATGAGTCTGAGGCAGGGTGGTGTTTGAGGTTGGGATAAATCAGCAAACGTAAACATGCATCTGAGTTACGATCATGTTTCTTACTTATGAGAAATCTTCAAGAATAGGAATGAGCGCCGCCCTATCACCACAACCACCACAGATTTACAGCAGAAAATCCAAGTGGTTCAAAAGCAGATATATGAAGAGTTTTCAAATATCTAATATAACACCATAGATGTTTAGTTTTAAAGGTATTGATTATGATAATAAAAAGCCAATTATACAATCAACTGTGTGCAGTGTATATGTATCAGTGTATATAATCAAAATGTAAAAATGTTTTTACTTTTATTACATTGACTTTGAGTGATTTAAATGCCAAAAGCAAATGTCTGAGAAAGAACTGTGGTGGTTGTAATATTTTATTGCAAAATGGACTTTTCCTAACAGCCTGAGGTAGGAAAATATATATAAGGCACAGAGAAACAGTGACAAAAATACAATTAATTGCCCATTATATTGATTACAGCTTGAATGAAAGCTGAGAGCTGGTAAAAATATGAGCAAATATATCTGGTGATTAAAAACACCACTCCGCTACATACTGTATGAAATAAAACTGTTGCATAGGATTGCTTCTGTTTTTCATTGTCAAAGGGAGAGGAATAGATATGACCAGAAAATGTATTTGGAGTAGCGACATCCAGTAAAATGCAATCCATAATGAAGTCTGGCATATAGGTTGTATTTGGAGAATGACAACTCTGAGGAATGTGTGTACTTCCCGACCTGCAGGGAGTTTTAACTAAACCACATTATCTGAAAAAATAACCATACATAAAAAATCCATCACACTGGCAATTACAAAAAACATATAGCAGCATCCTTTATAAATCATATTGATATAAAGCATTATCATATAAAAATAAATGCATAACAATTTGTTTGCCAATCATTAAAAAATTACAAATTATGACACAAACATTTTCCAGAGCACCAGTAAAAATGTGCCAGACTTAATACAATACAAATGATATTCATCCTTAAGTGCCATTATAATGTTATATCATAGGATTTCTATAATCTGTATTCATACACAGCTATTTGTTAAAAGGGCAAGGTAATGGCACAAAGACAAAACAAGTGAATTTACAAATATACACAACAAAATATTCAGAGATATTTACAGTTAATATAATTTCTTGCTAAAGATAACAAATTGAGAACTCACTGCAAGTTAGTACGGACAGTTTCTCATTGTGTATGTGTCAAGTTTTTGTTGCTAGATTTACGCTGTCATGGAGACGACCTCCAACCCCTGGAGTGTAGCAAAGCAAGAAACATTTCAGTCATTGAGTTTGACAACTGGGCTTGATTTCGCCTATTCAACCGCCCAAGTGGGCTTTTTGTTTGGTGAAGCCGCCCTCTGGGGCACTCAAATCACAGCAAACACCCGGAACGCCTTCCCTCCAGGAGGGTTTTGAAGGCTGCAGGGGAAGAGAGAAAGAAGAGAGAAGAGTCAGCCTGGGTGCGGCATGTGTTAGATACAGAACATGTCCCAGCCTTTTGGAGAGAGACGTAGTCATGACATGCACACACAAACAGATAGACTTCAGGTTTTTTTTACGGAGAAATGTCCATGTCAGTGTGTTGTCTGACACTCTGACGACAGATAGGACACAAACAGAGGGTCAGGCTCCCTGAGAAAACAGATAAAGCACCCTTTTTCTACACAAACACAGGGGGTCTTCATGTGTTATTCCAACAGAGGCAGACATGTTGTGAAGTTAAAGCAGACAGATAAATGATGGGCAGATAGTAACAGATGTCAGGCATCTCAGCAAAGTGACAAAGATAAATGTGGTGGAGAGTGGCAAGGGAAGACAGGGGTGGACAGAAATAGAGAGGGAAGGCCATAGAATAAACGAGGCTGTGTGTGTGTTTGTCCTCTACACAGGTCATGTTAACAATAGTCATTCTGCAGACCAGAGAACAAGTTTGTGCAACTGAATATCTCTAAAAAAGTAGAACCTACTATACAGTATGTGGGTCACTTAAGCTTTAAACCAAGGCTGGTACGGAACTGTGACCTTAATGCTGTTGTAAAGTGGTACAGCATGGATCCAACAAATGCTCTCACTTTATTAGCATCAGCAAAGTATTTTCCTAGGCAATCACAAGCTAAATTGTCTCCTAATCCAAAAGTCATACCTTCTCAGTCTTCTTGATGCAGAAGGGCTGTATGACCTCCTAGAGAGGTACATGTTTACACTCTGCATAGATTTGAATTGTGTAGGTATTTTATTGCCTGGTTTAAGCTTCTTAACATTCCAATTGCCATCGTACAAACTAATGAGGTCTCGTTTCCTGCTGAGTTAGCAAGTGGCGACAAACAGGGTTGTTGCCCCTCCTCTTCGAAGAAGGTATGGTAAATTGATGGGGTGAATTAAGCAACGATGTACCTCTATGCCGACAATGGTGTGCTTTATTTGCAAATCTGCTATTTCCTACTTGAGATCCTTTATCCTATAAGCTTGTTTAGCGCTGCCTTTGACTATGAGTGTAACATTGTTAAGGGTTAACTGTTGGGTTAACTTGTAAATATTTCAGGTGTGATAGGTTTACTTGCAAATATTCTCAGCATCTTACTGTAAATGATCTACATGATCACTATAGCCTCAGGATTTGGTCCCTGTAAAAGGTCAGAAAGTCTGTTTCCCATTAGTAGTGTTTCCCATTATCGTTGACCAACTCTTACTGTATTAGAACAGTTAAACATTTTGTACCTGAAGTCAATTTAGATGTGATTTTATATAAGAAGTAATGCCTACACCTTCTGTTGAAGCCTGATCTGATAATATATTCTAAACAAGGCTAAAACAAGCTTCTACTCCAGAATATTCCACCTAAACCTACCTGGACCGTGCTCAGATTATAATGGCCACATAAAGTTGCCTCGATTCTGCATGGACTGACAAAAAGAATGGAAAGAGGGCTTATACAGAATTCATCCTTCTCCACATGCACTTTTGTCAACCTTATCCATCCTAAGTGTATCCACCAAATTGGTTGGACTAAGCTAAAGCGGTCTTAAATGTAGCCGTATATTGATCCCCTTTGTGTTAGATGCAGGATCCCTCCTCCTCAATGCATATGCTTTGCATTCATGTTTGTTTGTTTTCTTTATCTGAGCTGCTATACTCAGCTTTAGACCCTTGTCTGCTGATTGCCCTTTCTGACTTACTACCAAAAACAAACCCCTCCCAGAACTACATTAAGATGCACTCCTCTTCTCTGCACTAATTGCCAAACAATTAATTATTTTAAACTGGAAGCATGTTAATCGCCCTCCCATGTGCACTGCATAAGAAACTGCCTGCATCTTGAAAATATTAGGTTCACAAGGGAGGGCAGATTGGATACATTTCTCTCTACCTGAGAGCCAATAAATTCTCATTCCTTTTCTCTGAGCCCCAGCAAGTTAACCCCTTCACTTTCCAACCATGTTGTAAGACAGAATACTGACATATGACCAGTAATCTCCCTAAACAATGGATTTTATGATAGTATGCAACACCCTCTAATATTTCTTTGTTGTTGTTTTACACTTTTTTATTTTCTGTTTATTCTCTTTTATTGAAATTACATGAAATTCTTTATTAGGAATAACCCCTTGAGATGTAGCATCTCGTTTTCGAGGGGGTCCTTAAAGGCAAACATATACAATACATTCACAATTAGACAAAACAGTTAACAAAACAACTTGAGGAGACCTCAAGAAAAACATAACTCAAACATACATACATACTGTCAGACAAAAGACAAAGCTCTCCATCACACCAAAACCACCCATATCCTCCCCATTCAAACCATTAAATATTAGACAATAAACAGTTAAGGTCATTAATATACAGTTGAAAAAAAGAATTAAAAAAAATAATCTAATATAATAATGAAAATAAATAAATAATAAAATAAAGTAAATAAATAAAAATAGAAATATCAAGAATGAGGAAAGCAGTTGCAGCTTATATGCAAATAGCAGCTGTGTTCTGATAAACAATATCCGCATAATCAATTATAGGCAATAATAGTTGAGTAATCATTTTTAATCTAATCTGTTTTGAAAACAATTAATTGAGCGGTATAACATTCTTAAGCTACAGTTTATTTTTTTCAGGATAGAGTCAATATGAAGTCTGAAGGTAAGTCGGGAATCGAGCCAGAGGCCAAGATATTTAAACTCCTCAACATTCTCTAGAGGTGTACCATCCAGGAATTTGACCTCAAGAGAGTTATTTTGCTTATGGAGTGCAGATCTAGTTGCAAAGAGCATGCTATAGCACTTCTTTTTATTCAATAGAAGCAGATTAGAAGAAAACCATGTTTGAATACGATTGAAATCAAATTGAAGTGAGGTTTGAATCTCAGATATGTCATGTTTAGATGTACACATAACTGTGTCATCTGCATATAAATGGATCTGGCAGTCTAAACATATTTGTGGTAGATCATTTATAAAAATGGAAAATAAAAGGGGCCCTAGGGAAGAACCCTGAGGGACACCCGTTTCAATTATTCTAGGCTGGGAGAGAGCAGCATTAAGAGACACGCTTTGACGTCTGTAATGAAGATATGCATTAAACCAGAGAACAGCTGATTTGGAAAGACCAATAGCATATAGTTTATCAAAAAGAATATAATGATTGACCATGTCAAATGCCTTAGTGAGGTCAATAAAAATTGCACCAGTAGACCTGTTGTTATCTTGTGCAGAAAAGATATCATTGGTAAATATTGTAAGGGCTGTTGTTGTGGAATGATTAGGTCTAAATCCAGATTGATTTGGAGTCAAGAGGGAGAAGTCATTAATATATTTAGACAGTTGCCTAAAAATAAGCTTTTCAAATTAAATTATTTTGTGGTCTTATCTTGTAGTCTTTTGTGGTTCATTAAACTGTTGTTCTACCAATACAAGGTACCACTATCTTGAGTGCTGTCACAATAGGAGTGATCATTTTACTGTAAATGTACTTTTACTGTAATTTGTTGCACAATTATCCCTGAAAGTTAAACGTTTTCAAAAGTGTGTATTTTCCATACAAATTGCACATGACAATTTGCACACACATACAATATGCCACTTGGGTCAGCTTGGCTGGTTTAGGCATTACATACCTCTCTGAGAAAATGCCATTTTGGTATGAGGCAATGTAGTGTTTCCGCTTGTCCACTGGCATCACATCGATGTAACCACCCACGTCACTCCTGATTACTCCAGCGTGGACCGCTGCTCGGCATATACTGGACTTCTACATAGGTATGCAAGAGGAAAGGTAATGTTAGAAATCCTCATAAAAAAAATGATGACCCTGGTGGTGAATTCAGCTTTAAAAACAGGGACTTACATCAGAGTATATTCTGGTACCGATGACTCTGGATATGTGAGGATTCTCTTCTAAACAGTTTCTTGGACAGTATAACCTAAAAATAGAACAGTTGGACATGGGTAATGATGACTTGCACTTACATAAAGCTGGACAACTCAACTTATGCATGCAGGCAGACTTAAACTCAGGTTCATACCTTGGACAATGTTTTGCAGGTTTTTGGTATGAACACATCTGTGCAACTGTCGTTTCACATGTGATGGCTTTGACTGTAAGAAAAGATTACAGTCAACACACATAGTTGCAGCACAGCTTATTATGAGTAATTTCCTACAACATGTTACATATACATAATTACAGTGTCATATTATTGTCAGACTAACCTGCTACTTTGGAAACTGTGAAGGAATTAGCGCTCAGATATTTTCTGTCAAGAGGAAACAAAACATTGACATGAGACTAGATTATTTTCACTTATTGTGAGTATATTTTACCAATCAAATGCTATCAAATATCATCAGTATACATTCTTGATGTGATGTTTCTAATATTATTGCCTCACCCAAGAGACTGGACTCGGTTCTTGTTGGATTTAATGAAAAAGTCCTTTCTGCCTTGTCTTGTTACATCCATCCATCCTCCGTCATTATCTACGACACCAGCATGTAGACCAGCTCTGCACACACTGGATTGCTGCAAATAGTTATTTTACATTTTACAACATAATTTATATTGAAGGCCTTTTGTCGACACAGTTGTAAGCAAGTAGCACTTCAAGGACACTTTGACAGGAAACAACTGTTAATTGGTTTAATGTTGACTTCATAATTTGGATTACTCAGCCTGAGGCTCACCATTTCATAGTATACTGTTCCAATTACTTTTCCTGTAGCATCTAGACACCCAGCTGGACATTCATATCTGTAGAGTAATATGGGGAAAATTAGGTGAAATTAACTGTATACTCCATTTTTTTATTGTTATTTTTTATCTGAACTATACCTATTACATGGTGTTCCTTTACACTGATCTCGAAGCTTAGTGTCACAGGTCACAAGCTGAGCTGAAAAACATAAACATAAAGGCCTTTCAGTGCTCGTACAGGAACCAACATGCATGAAGTGGCAGCTCTGATGCAGACGACTAGTTTCTAGAAGCCTGGGTTGAGTGACACCCAGTGAGGACTGTTGTTGTGATGCTTCAAGAACTACTGTATAGAGAAGAATTCCTGCAACAAGGTTCAGGGTGGTCAGCAATTCTAGAGGAAGCGTCTCAGCTTACAAGCACAGGCCCGTTTCACTGCAAAGAGGAAGCCATTTAAAAACCGCACCGAGCCCCTTTCACCCCTCAACCCCTCTGAGCCGGCCAAAAGCAAACACACACTCGGGGGATCATGCTAAAATAGATCTCCCCTCTTTGCTCCAAAGAGTGACTTGCAAAATTAAGTACACTTCAGAAACTGTCAGGGTTAATCAGAGAGATGACAGATAAAGGATACAGAACATCAAGGCAATTTAAGATAAATTGCAAGAAAAACATTTCCGGTCAAGGCCTTTTTTTTGCACTTGTTATTCCTTATTGCTTTTTCAAGACTAAATTATCTGGTTTAACCCCCCCCAAAAATTCTTTTTAGATCATGCCCCATATTTCTTTCCACTCTGTGCACCTCCCAACCCTAAATCAGATCTGACACCCCCCATTTTGAGATGAAACTAGATCCAGAATAAACAGTTAAATGGCAGCTTACACATCTGCTGTGTGTTGACCACTTCACTCTTCTGCAGGTTCTCTGTGGGGGGCTTGGTGGGGGCTGGGGCGGGGAGACTGGAAGTCTTGGGCTTGGAGGCCCTAGACCAGGGCTTCTGTGGAGCACGGGGGGCCTCCGGCTCAATGAAGTTGTTTTCTTCCGTTTCCTCTTGTGGAGGGTTAGAGCTGTCATCTTCAAGTAAAGTCACAAAAGCAGGGTATAGTAAGCATATTTTCCCTCAGGTTTCCTTACTATGTCTTTCTCTATTTTCCACACACATACCTTTGTAGCAGAGGTTGTCCTTGCAACCTCCTCCATAGCTGGGAGGACAAGCAGAGCATGGGTTCCCATGTTTGTAAGGTGAATGCCCCCACCAGTTTCCCCTGTTCAGGTCATATAACAAGCAAGGCTTATTGAACAGAACACACACTACTAACTAACCCCGTTGTGTGTGACAATTTTAAACTTCAACCATGAGTGAAAAACCTTCAAAATTCAGGAGCAGATGATTACAAATTATGTTTCAACCTGTGTATCATGCAGTTGTGTAAGAACATCAAAGTTCTTGCAACAAATATGCTTACTTTGGTGAATAGTTGCAGACAAGATAGACGGCTTTGGCCCAAATCTGTCCCCACACATTCATGTTGTAACACATGTTGATGGCACAGCCAATCCGACTGCTGGTGGCCCATACCAGCTGTGAAAGAATGACAAGGCAGATCATGAAAAATGAGTATTAAGTCTTCAATCACTTAAGGATGAAGTCTCAAGAGGATAAAGGGTAAATAAATGGTATGATCCAGACCTAGCTACCTGTGTATAATGAGTACAAACTGGGCCGGAGCATCTGAAGGGGCAATAGGGGTTACACTCCTGAGGATAAGGGAAGGTGTAGTCTTTGACTTCATCATACCAGGCCTGCACATGGAATGTGGGTGGACGATACCTGGAGAGATGAGTAAGTGTACCTTTGATGACAATGTTCCAAAAAGCATTTATATTGGCTATTTTGGTGTGGGAGTTGGTATTATGCATCACAGCTGTTTTTCTGCTTACTGCAAGTCTACATTCCAAAACCTATATGCATATATGATACCCATACAGTTTAATAGTAGAAAACAAAGCAGCTCTTGGAAAAGACACTTTATTGATCCTGGGGTGAAATTATTTTTTTCAAATTGCACACACACACACACACACACACACACACACACACACACACACAAAATACACACACATGCACAAACAGGACCTGTACACATGCATTGATGGAAAGATGTCAAAGCAAGGGGGCTGCCCATGGACAGACACCCCAAGCAGTTGGGGGTTGCTTGCTCAAGGGCACCTCGGCAGTGCCCAGCCTCCGGTTACCAAGCCAATTCCCCACTGACTGAGCTACTGCCACCCCAAACTATTTACAAAACCACTACGTTGTTGTTCAAAATGTGTTCCAAGATGCAGGTGGTAGCTAAAGAGATAACATGCAACATGTAGCAAGCACATCATAACTTCAACTGCTGGTGCTTTGCTTTCTGTCTGGGGCTGCAAACCTGTTGGAGAGTAATCAGCAACATGTGACACACCTGGGCCTGGAGTGCCCAATGCAGAGCAGCAGCCAGTCCTGTGAGGGCAGACCTACCCACACAACATACATCTGTGTTGAGGCTTTTGGTTCCTTGGCCCTTGTTTTTACAGCATAACACACATGCAGCACATTTTCACTCATCCACTCCCTACAATATGGAAAGATTTACAGATTCCTCCCATCTGTTTGTTTGATTTGTTTTGGTTATTTTGTGTTAATTAAAACATTACTTTATTTGTTAGTTTATTCGTGTGTCTTTCGTTTTTGTCCCAGTCTAAGCGTCGGCTATGACAAGGTGACTCAAGACTCAAGAAGTTTAGTTACACTAAAGTCAGCTATTCAACATATGTAGTTACCATCTGTAGTTTGCAACAATTGGTTACCACAGCAAAGTAAACACATCTTAAGCTTCTAGATGGCAATAAAACATTCATGCTCTCTGAATAATTTGCAGTGACCAAGGCTTGACACTGATTTGGCACCAGGTGTTGTTAGTTAACCTGATTAGAATCAAGCGGACATCTTGACTGTGAAGTGATTTGATTAGATGTGGATCAAGAGTCTCTTATGTAAAGCACTGCTGTTTTCAGGTGCTCTATGGGGGACTAAGTGAACAAATGAGCAAACAAAAGAACATATGTAACAAATGTAGTAAATTCATATTAATGTCATCTGTGTAAACAAATTAGTGTTGGGACTTACAGAAATTATACAAAAAATGTAATGAGTGGAGATAGTGTGTTTTACGGTGCTAAATTAGTCATATAAAGCAAACTGCACTTGGCAAGCCAGCTAATTAGCAGTTGTGCTAATCTAAAACTAGCTAATTTACTATAATATAGGCTATTGTTTGTTTAATCTGTACACAAATAAAAATGTTAAAATGACTAATTGCATGCTGTTTAAATTGTAGATTTAATGCATTTGATGGTGTTAAATTGGTCAGAAAAACTAAGACAGTGTACTTGGCAAACAAGCTAGCTAGCAGTTGTGATAATCTAAAGCTCATTAACACATGATATATTGTTTGTTTAATCCGTACACATCTAGAAATGTAAAAATTATATGTTGAGGTTTTATGGGGAGTGTAACAAGTGGGTTTTTATGGATTTTACGGTGCTAAATTGGTAAAGTAATTATATAAAGTAAAACAGTGCACTTGGCAAAAAAGCTAGCTAGAAGTTGTGCTAAACTAAAGCTTACTCAAATAACTTCTAAAGTAGCCTAGTTAAAAGACTATTCTTAACGATTAAAAATAACTGTATGAGCCAAGTGCGGCTAGCTAACTGTTTGACTGACCAGTACATATATTTTGTTCCTATCCTGGTACACATTTTCATGTTAGTGAATTTGTAATATCACATTCACTCCCTCCAGGATGTTGCGATCGCAACAATTAACGCAAATTCAGCCAATCACCGTGAATTCGGTGTGACTTGCAATTTTGACCAATCACCACTGCGAAAGACATCAATGTACGCTGTAACGTTTTTTCACTCTAAAGTCGCTGAAAGCTGCTGCTGTTTCAATCCTGTCGGCTCTCTGCAGCGGGCAGGGCTGCTGCTCAGTTCCCCACCGCGACTGACGCGCGCACACAAAAGAAAAGTGAGTGCAATGACAACTTAAAGTACAATAAGTACTTTATCAAACCGTATGAATGTGTGTCCCTGGCCAAGCCAGGATAGGAAATTAACAATTAACAATGTAAAGATCAACAAGCCACTGACACATGTTTAAATTTGATTCATTCAATAAATTATAATTTTTTACCAGCCATTTTCATATTATACCAACATTTGCAGCATCCTGAGCATTTTTGGTAAGGTTACTAGGAAAACTCAGCCCAAAGTAGTTTTATTCTCCCTGAAACAAGTTTCTTTTTTATTTTTAAAGAAGATTTTCACTGTCTCTCACAACTTCATTGCAACAGAAATACAAAAGACATCGCAACTTTTATCGAAATTTTTTACAAAAGTTTCCGCAAAATCAGGCACTTTGGGCCGCAACAATCTAAATAAAAAGGCCGTGAAATCCTGGAGGGACTGCACATTATACTTAAATTCTGTTCCTATCCATGTACAATAATAAGCAACACAGAATTAGATGCAAGCCTCCCGTCAGTCATTCCTCAACATGACGAAAACGTCAAGGGGCTGCTTGGTGTC
The DNA here is from genome assembly GCF_031162955.1 of Sander vitreus. Lineage (NCBI taxonomy): Eukaryota > Metazoa > Chordata > Actinopteri > Perciformes > Percidae > Sander > Sander vitreus. The sequence goes on from NC_135876.1 coordinate 13,492,426, forward strand.
TTTCATGTTACATTCTTAAATGTTTTTAGGAAGACAATTTTTTAGCCTCAATCTTTGATCAAATAAACATCTATATGCAGAAACTGCACAGAATTAAGTATTGTTTACCTTCCCCAGTGTGCTCCCAGGTTCTGTCCAATCTGTGGCAGTAAACTGGCAGGTCCGTGCTCCCATAGACAGGTCTCTGCCCACTCCTCTGCCGTACGCTCCAACTCTGTGTCCCACACCTGCACAGGAGATGAGATGGAAAAACAATACAAAGTTGTTTTCAGCATTATATTTGATGAGAAGTGGAAATAAACCGACCCAGGGCAACCCAAAGTTGCTAAAATATTGCTTCTAATGGGCCATAAGATATAGCAAAGTCACATCATTGGATGGCTAATGTGAAACTGGAGATATTCACTGCCTTATAGGGTTTGTTCACTTGTCAATGATATTAGGTGGTAGTCAAAAACATACTGAACAAGGATTACTTATCATATGTCATGATAAGTAATAGGGACTAGGAGCTGCACTGATCTCTAAACTACGTGCAGCACTGTGTTGATGTGTTGCTGCTGCTGTATAAAGAGCTTTTTGACTCTCTTATTGCTGCTCAGCTGATTTTCCCCAGATGGGTTTTCCCATAGGATCGGGTGTTATTCAAAAAATGCAAAAGCTGTTTTTCCTTAAGTAATACCTTCCATATGTCTCTGGTGAGATGTCTGGGTGCAAGCTTTTGTTTCACTTTACCTCTTTCTGAATTGCCATTAGTTAAGTTTGGCTCTGGTTGGATACTAAGGGATCATATTCCCATTCTGGGGTTTTCTGGGAATGCAAAGAGTGTCTTTCCTCTTTCTGCTGACCTACATTCTACCATAAAAAAATGTTAGAATAACACCAGCAGCTGTAATTCCTCTGAAGGACACTGTATGTTCCTTTAATTGCACACCTTCACTTTCACCTTCAGTGTAGGATATCTAACAGGTTTCTACAAAAAAAGTCAATTAGTTTGCGCGTGTGTGTGTGTGTGTGTGTGTGCATAAGTGTGTGTTTGTGTGCGTTAGCATTAGTATACCAGCGGAGGTGTCAGAAGTTTTCACATTTCACACATTGGGCCCTGGAAGTCATAGCTTACCCTCACTGAAATCTCATCCAATACCAGTCACTAAAATAACTCCCCTGTTTCCACCACCGCCTCCTTCTCCATCGTCCGTCACCCACTTTCAGTTCCACCAGAAACAACTGCTGTTCTCTGCATTACTCCCGAAACACACACCTACCTAACAACAGGATGTCTGGCAGCGCTGCAAATTAACTATTAACTCTGACCAGCTCTTTCTGGGAATCCAGCTAGCTGTTGAGAGGACGTATTTTTTTTAAATCAACACCAAAGTAATATTGGCTCACTCTTCCATGATTACAGTGTGTTATGTCAGATTTTAACACAAAGCCTCGTAGAAATGTTACATAACTGGCATATAGAACAAATAAACTGTCGGAGGTGTGGAGTATATGTTTCATTCATCTCTTCCCTTGCAAAGAGGGAATGTATTCATGTTACAGCAACCTCATCTGGAGTTGCCTGTGGTCTGTCTTGCACAGTAAGGCCAAATGATGACTGACAGAGCCAGCGCTAAAACAGGAAGGAGAATGTGTTTACCTGAAACTCTATCTCTGCTCAGAAATGACCTCTGTTGGCAGGGAGCAAGTAAATGTAATTGTCATATCTGTTTTGTTTTTTCCCCTGGTTATCCCTTTTTGCCACTACAATAGCTCACGATTCTGAAACAGAAACATTAAAGAGATTTAAGCGTAGTCATCATCAATAATGGAAGACAGCAGAAAGAAGAAATTCAGTTATAACCTTACATTTCTATCCACATCTTATACCCCTTAAATTTTTTCGACAAGTGACCTTGCACGAAAAAATAATCAATGTTTTCACTGATGATGAGCAGACACATTTCACTGAGCTGTGGTAACTGGCAAACGATCTGCAAACCACAGCACATAGGACGTTCTATGCTTGAGCCAATGTTTTTGACCATTAATGAACGGTTATGGGTCTGAAAACATTTAGCTGTGGCCACAACTACAGAAGGTTGCAAGCCAAAAAGTGACCAAAACTCTCTCACTTGCTCCATTCCATCGTCCTCAAACTTGCAAAGAAAGCAGGCAGAGAAAGTGTTGACCGAGACACACATATTTTTCAACTGTTGCATCTGGTGCAGAGTGCAGCCGGCTTGTCAAGCTGCTGTTGTTTGCACAGTTAGCCCAGCAGGAGAGGCCTCATAACCCCCCCCACACACACACACACACACACACACACACACACACACACACACACACATACACACACATACACTTCAACCCCCACCCACCCTGACCACACTTCTGCTGGGGCCCTTAAAGAAAAACACCTCCTCTGCTAAAGTCTTTCAGTACAGTGCACACAGCATTGTGTATTTCGCTTAACACTTCATTTGCGGCCAGGTTTTTTTTCTCTTCCTTGGTCATCTGGTTGCATTCCAAAGTGTATAGCGGTGTACTTCCTTTGCAAGTTTAGATTTGCTGTTAATAATCGATGGTGCATGCAGAGAAACATACATGATATGGGACTTAAAGAAAGTGAAGGTGTTAGAGAGAAGACAGGGAGGCAAAGACAGTGTTTCATGCTTTGCATTCCAGCCCACATCAACTCACATCAGACATCCTGGGGCTGACCATTGTCTGAAATTTGTCAACCAGCAAATACCATGATCTTCGAAGGTTATTACAGGAACATAGTTTGACCAGAACAGCATAGACAATTATTATAGGCTTGACTTGAACAGGAAGCTGTCTCACTTAATGGACATCATAAGTGAGCCATACAGTTAAATGGTTGGGTTAGCCTGTTATTTTGATTGGGTCTGACATTGGGAGATTTTCCTTCTGGGCATACAGTTTCACATATATTTGTGGGATCATTGGAATTTGATAATTTCATTTACATGTGTTTTGCATATCAGCAAACTTTTATGACCACGCTCCCTGAAGTATTCGTGGAAGGTGCTATTGCAGGCCATTCTTTATAAGTGCATTTGGAGCAAGAGCTAAATTCTTGGCATTACATCAAGCAGGTTCAGTGTGGACACTGGACTCCCACAAGGATGTGCCTAATTGCCTCTTCTGTTTGTGCTATTCGTGGACAGGTTACAGCCGGTGCAGGTGAGGCCCAGAGAATGTCCAGCTTCGTGACATTACGGTGGCATCTTTGCTATTTTGTGATAGTATTATGCTTTTGGCTTCATTGGAACATGATCTTGGATGTGGACTGGAGCGTAATTCTTTCATACTATTGTATTCAGCTGCTGCTCTTTATCTAGAGTAATCTCGCATTGCCAGACCTTTCTCCACAGCGCTGTGGAGTAAGGTCTGGCTACACCACAGATACATTCTGAGATAGGAGGAAAAAATTACTCTGGGTTGTTTGCATTTCTTTAAACCAATCACAATCGTCTTGGGTGGCGCTATGTTCCGGATGCAGCGATGGTGCCTCTGCAAAATAGTCTTGGAAAGGAACTTGTTTTGGTGACACATTTGCACCTGCAAAAGAAACGCCACATAAAATATTAAACTAAGCTAATTGTTCACACAATACAGTAACGTGAGCTATTTAAATTAGCTGGATACATGTTCATTTTACTCTTACCAGTGTATCGCCGTGTACTTCGTCCAAAGCAATCCCCACCCATCGGTATCGAAACGTCCCAGTTAGAGAGTAAATGACGTAAACATATCCTTTGTAAATCCTTACAATCATTCACCAAAAGGACGAAGCTGGCTTGCGTTTTTGCACGATTAAAATTTTTGTCAAAGTTTATAATAAGGTGTAATGTTAGCTTGCTAGCTCAGAGGTTGTTCTTGTTGTGAAAGGGCACCTTCCACCTTGTAGCTTTGCCCTTTGCCAGGCTTATCCTGGCATTATACTTCCATTTATCAGACTACGTCTTGAAAAGCCAGTTTTGAGCACTTGTTTTGGATAGCCCGGCACACACTGTAGAGATTCAATCTCTCAGCTGGCCTGTGAACTCTGAGGTCATCTGCAGGAGAAACTGCAGACATTTGCAGGGACAAAAGATGTTTGGACTGCTTTTCTTAATCTTTCTTAACCTTGAGTCTGATAATTACTAGGGCTGTCAGCATTAACATGTTAATCGCGATGCAATTAAGGGCCAAGCATAACACGTTCATTTTTTGAATCACATTAATCGCATGCCGCCATTTATTAATTTATTTTACACTTCACTCGGCTTCGCGTCATGCCTAACAACGCCCCTTAACTGTTCTAAAATCACTACAATCTAGCTAGGCTACTATTTTACTACTCTTTACTATTTTGACTTATCATCAAGCTGCCATACTTCCTCGTAACACATCCTGCTGCTGCAGGCTGCAGGCATGATGGAGAAAGACAGCAGCAACACAATTCTGAATGGTGCTTTTTATTTTCCGAAACTCCCGGACAGCTCAGTAGACAAGTCGAAAGCCATATGCACATTGTGTAAAGCCGAATTAAAATATCACTGAAGCACGTCAAGCTTGAGCTACCACCTACGAGCTAAGCATAGTAGTACAGTTAACGTGACTCAGGTTGATGCTAGCGGGCTCAGGCAAAGCACTATTTTGGAGAATGCTACTTGCCGACCTTTGGATTAAACCAAATCCCCAAAAAATACTACAGCTCTTTCAAAATGGGTGGCAACTAACTGCAGACCTGTCAGCATCGTAGAAGACTAGGGTCTTAAAGACGTACTACGGTTGGCATGTTCTGAATTGTGCAATAATGACAGATTCACACATTTTTCTTTTGTTTACAGTAAATAAATATAAACAAATACAAATCATAAAGTCATTTTCTTTGCATTCATTTGATTCCCAATCAAGATACACTGGTAAGAATGGCTTTCCATTGTTACTATGTACTTAAAAACAGTTCTGAAATGCAAAATAATAGAATTTTAATCATGTGATAAAACATGCGATTAATCGCGATTAACTATAGAAATTCAGCGATTAATATCGATTAAGAAAAATTTTATCGTTTGACAGTCCTAATAATTACTTTGTATTTGGCAATGTCATGATTCTAACTATTCTCTTAACACTGTTTCACACGCTTGTACACATACCATAATTAAACATCTTAAAGTTAATTCAAGGCAAATGTATTAGTCTAGAACTTAATTATTGTCTGATTGGACAGCCACATTATCCAATAATAAATTAAAATGGATTACGCTTGCAGCACAACTTAACTGACTCATCCCAGACAGAAAACTGTCGATATAGCTTTTTATTTAACTGCTAACATCATCGCCATTCACACCTGAGTGCAGCCCAGCAAAGCCAAGTTAAACATCAAGGTCGGTCGGCCCTTTCTCCCAAGATGCCATCTGTTTGTCTAGCAGCGCTTCAAACACTGATACTTCTCTGTTTATACCTGTGGGTCAACATTTGAGTGAGAGACAGAACCGCTGTCCTGCCTACTGAAGGTGCATTGAAGCTTTGGGGATCGCTACGGAGTGTGAATGCTTATCCGGGGAATTTTTTGGGCCTCTGTGTTGGATAATGACAGAATGGGAACGGAGCCACAGGAATAAAAGAGATGGAGGCAGAGAAAGAGAGAGGGCAAGAAAAGGAAACAGATGAAGGGGGGAGGAAAGAGAGAGATTTGAATTGATGTTATCTCTGAGTCTCTGTGATGCTTGCCATAGAGGGTCAGCCGGGTTAAGGTTTAATACAATGGCAGACAATAACAAAGCTGATGGGTAAATGGCTGTGTGTGTGTGTGTGTGTGTGTGTGTGTGTGTGTGTGTGTGTGTGTGTGTGTGTTTGTGTTCATCTGCATGCATGAGTGTGTTGGGATGAGCAGAGGAGCATGTCCATGAAGTGTTCCAGTACAGTGAAGCTGTGAGGCTTCTGAAAGGTGACAGCAGTTCAACACAGGCACAAGGAAAATCTGAGATATATGGAGCCCCTTTCAAAATAAAGCTCTAAAAATCCCTGAAAATCCACTTTACAGTACATATGTGACCTGAACATCTGAAAGAGATTGACATCTACAGAACTGCAAATAAGATTTCAGCTAGTATTCTTACAAGTCATTGTCTCTTTTTTACATTGTGCTCCTTCCAAATGTCTCCAGCTTTATTTTACTCTTGCCTTACTCTCATCCTCCTGTCTTCTTTTCAATTATTTTTGACACCCATTTTATTCTCCCTCCATCTGTCTCTCATTGCCTCTCATGTGCAACTCTCCTATATCATTTTTACACCTCTATTTGTATTTACCTGCAGTAGTCTTTGCTAGCTTCAACTCTCTTCCTCTCATCTCACGTCCTCTTGTTGCATGCCTATCTATATTTCACCCCTGGGTGCCCCTGGAGCTAAAAAAAAAAAAAAAAAAAAAAAAACAGCCAACTGTAACAGGAGACAGTAGAAAATGAGCTGTGTGCTGCTGGCTCAGCATTTCCCCACTACAGTGTGCCTCAACCAGAAGCCTGCCAGGCAGAGTGGTGCTTTCACACACGTACATGCACACACACACACACACACACACACACACACACACACACACACACACACACACACACACACACACACACAAGGGGTCCTCAAGTCCAACCTCTCAATTATACAATTACACAGTCCAGCAATTGCCCCCAGCAGGAACTGTTTATTTGCCTTTACCATTGAATAATACTGCCTTTTGTTCCATAGTGCTTTAAGTGAAGATGAAAGGATGATAAAACCTCATTACTTTCTGCACACTGTATTGATTTTTAACCTTCTTAAGTACTGTTGGTGGCAATGTACTGTGGCGGTCAAGCAGTGCCTACACATGTAGTGCATTTGGAAAAGTTCCAGGACTGTGGAGCACTGACTTTCAGAAAGAGTGGTGTGCCTGTGTGTGTGTGTGTGTGTGTGTGTGTGTGTGTGTGTGTGTGTGTGTTTAGTAGGGGGTTGACAGCTGGTAAAACAAGCCCCAGTGCCGTGCTCTGATTCTAATTGCACTGTGAAAAGTGATCTGGCACTGTACACACATGTGATGGCCAAAGGATAAAGTCAAACAAATCTCTTAGCATCAGTAAAAAAAAACGCAGTAGTAATGTGATCATTGGCAAGTTGGTGGAATTCTTTTCTGCTGACAAAACAACCAAAGTCACATGGGTACAGACTTGTGTGTGTGAGGGGAGGGGCTCATGTGTGAAGGTGCTTAGATGCTGGCATGCTGCTTGTGTGTGAGCCAAGAGGGACAATTGCCAGCCGGTCTGGTGACTGGGTCAGTTCACTAAGCTATATGATCCACAAGTGTGCAAGACTTTTAGGGAGTTCAGAATGGGGTCAACACATGTGTTACATATAACTGCATGAAGTATAAATGCACTTCTTCATGGGAATCAATCTCATCGGACAAAACATCCTCCCTCCATCCACCTACCATGTACTCCATGTTGGCTGACGGAGGGTAAACCTGGCCTCTGAGCTTGTTGTGAAGGTCCAGGATGAGCTGAGCGTCACTGTCTGTAATGGCCCTCTTCCCCCTCTGCTTGGCCTCCCACCAGTCCCCCTCCTCGTCCATATACTTGTCCAGAATTTGCCCCCAGTCCGTGGAGTTTGGAAGCATCACCATGGAAGTGGCCGTCTGAAGCAGCAGGAGCAGGGACACGCCCCTCAGCCAGTGCAGAGATACATGCCTCATCCTGGATAAGTGCTGGAGACAGTGATCGTAGTGATCCTCTCAAACTCAGGCAGGGTGGATGAGGACACAGAAAGACACTCTTCTTTGTCGACAGTGCGAGCTGGCAAAGGAGCCGAAAGGAGAGAGAAAAACAGGATTATTGGATGGATTGGAACTGGTGTTCTGTATCAAATTTGCTGAATAACTTGGGTAAATATTGAACTTGGTGAGGACAGAGGATTGGCTTGTAGACACTTGGTTTGGTGCAGTGCCACGGGTAACCTCATGGAGTTCATTGGGGTAAAGCTGGCAGACTGAGAATGACTAGTGAAGTGTGGATTAAAGAAATCACTACTCCTTTAAGATTTTACAACTTTTTCCTTAATAAATAAAAGGAAAGACAGCTTGGGAGCTGTTCAAAATAAATACTGCATCTCAAATCACATTAAGCAGTACGGCTGTAATACATGTAGTCACGTGCACAGAATGCTGCACAGCTAATGCATTCACATTACTGTATCTATATGCATACATATCTTTAGTTGAACATTTTGGTATGCATGCTGCAATGCTGACAGAAGCTGATATAACGTGCCAATACCTAATGGAAAACGTGAAGAGTAATACATATTGAAATAGAAATGGAGTGGTGTGATTTAATGTTGACTTTGGAAATAATTTACCTTTAATGAATTGGAATGCAGCCCGCTTCTTGAGATCCTGACAGAGATCTAGATCTGGCTGTAAGAAAACTTCAGCAGCAGAAGAAGAAAAAAAGTCCGCCTTCAAAGTAGCTAAGTTGCAGAGCTCAGGTGGAGCGGCGGGGACTGTCGCTGGCTGCCATATGACACAAATCAAAAGATGAGATGTGGCCGCTTCACTCCGTTTGAGAAGAGAGAGAGCGGGTCTTTCTTCTTTCAGGATTCTTGCACTAAAGCCGCTAAAGCGTCACTTATCCACAGTTTATCCTCAACTTGGCTGCGCTTCGAGAGTGCCGCCCCTGACCACGCCTCTCCAAAGGTTGGAAACTGCCCACTCGGTCATGGCAAGACCTCGGCCTAGGCTTAGAGGCAGACATTTATTTTCTCCAATTTTATGCAAGTTAAACTCTAAAACGCGCAGAAAGTCGGTATTACCCATCAAAAACACCCACTTCTGTAATATTCCTGCAGAGACTGTTATTGTTTACTGTACTCAATAGTGATTTAACAGTTACCTTAGTCTTGCATTTCCAGACCTATCTCCACAGCGCTGCAGTGACCTTGTTACACTTATTTGTTTTATATGTCTCTATAATCTTCAAACCTTATTTTGTGTCTAAAGTAGCTATTATAATAGTCTAGTGATATGATATGTGTATGATTTCTGTCATTCATTGCCACTGGTTCATCTACAGAACAGTAACATGCACTTCCAGTAAAGGCTGTTGACTGACTGTTGCCATCTTACCTGGTAACTGGCTTTGGTCAAAAATACATTAATTTAAACCAGATCTTCCTCCTCTGTGGGGCACTGCCAGCAAAAGTGGCCCCATTCTCCCAAGTCTAACTGTTCACAGGTGACTCCTTGGGGGGATTAAAACACAAACCTACTCTATTAATTCCAAACCCCAAACTTGTCATCACTGTTTCCCCTTCCGCTGCAGAACAGTACAAATTCCATAATGGAAACAGGCAGGTTTTGTCTTTTGTCATCTGGTCATATTCACTGGTAACTGTGGCACATGTGGAAACAGTAGCTAATCACCAGGCCTCGTGTGTTTGCCCCCTGTACAGACTTACTTTCCACAGGCGGAGACACAATATTCTTGTATTTTACCTGACAAACATAATAAACTAAACGCTGGCCAGGCCGACCATATGCCCGGCAGTGCCTTTGTGCTGTCTTTTTCAGTAAATCCCCTTGTTTCCATGACTCCCTGATTTTTGTTTTGTTTTGGCCCATAGCATCAGATGAGTCAGGGACTGAATGGCAGTTCAGTTATGGAGTTTTGTAAAATTCATAATCTGTACCACATTTAAGATTCAACATGGTCACTGGAAGCTGGGGCAGACATGGATTGGTTGTGGGGTCAAATAATAGGACATGTTAAAACTATTCAATACAGTCTACATTTGAATACTCCTCTAGTCAGTGGTGGAAGAAATACTCATCATTTAAGTAAAAGTACCAATCCACTACAAGTAAAAGTCCTGTATTTATAAATGGGGTATGGAAGAAGAAAAAACTAGATTCTATGACAAAAATTTGTATTCACATTTAGACATTTTCCTAATCTTTGCTTTTTTAAAATAACATATTGGATAATTGGACCTCTTTGGGCCTCAATCAGTTATCAAAATTAAACAATCTTAGAAGATCCTTAATGATCACATTTAAAGCATTGAATGGCCTTGCTCCAAAATACATTGAGGATGTATTGACCCCCCTATGTGCCTGGGCGCTCCCTTAGATCAGTGGATGCAGCTCTACTGGTTGTTCCAAGATCTAGGCTTGTGACCAAAGGCAACCAGGCCTTTGCTGTAAATCGCTTCTTAAAACTTGCTTTTATAAGACAGCGTTTATGAATATTTAATTGGGTTTTTATCATCCTGCCCTGCCTTGCCCATGCTGTATGTCTTTGTACATTTACAGGCATGTATGTATGTATGTATGTATGTATGTGTGTATATATGTATGCTTACATGTGTATGTATATATATATATATATATATATATATATATATATATATATATATATATGGTGCTTTATGACACCTCTGTTTTTTGTATTTTACTTCATTGTTGTTGGCTGTGTTGTTCTTGGTTTTATTTGCTGTTTTTCTGGAAAGCACTTACAGCACTACAAGCACTACAAGATAGAAATAAAGTTTATTATTAATATTGTAAGTAGGGAGGGGAAATGTCTCTTTCGTGGAATTGCTTATAGATATCTAAACTCTAATGTGCTGGTTTATTTGTAAAGACTCACAAGTCATAAAGGTCTGGAACCACTGGATTAATCTGTATCAATGCTTTTTTTTATTTTATAAGCTCATCATGTTTTTTTTATGTAAAATCTAAAAAAAGTAACCAGTATCTGTTAGATAAATGTAGCTGAGTAATAACTACAATATTATCCTCAAAAATGTAGTAAAGTAGAAGTGTAAAGTAGCATACAATACCCGAAATCAAACTAAACATGTAGGTACAGTACTTCAGTTTCATTCCACCACTGCACTCACTCAAAATGCACCAGATCAGTGTGTACTGAGCACTATAGATGTATATAAAACCCTGTCTTCCAGGGCGCCTCTGCTGTCTAACCTTTTTTCTGTATATGGACAGAATGTGATACAAGAGCTCTCACATTGAGGACCCACCGCATTCTGAACTTCCATAAAACCAGGGTTTACTATCTACTCCCTGGGTCAGTAGCAGAGGCCTCAGCCAGAGCCCCAGCAGCAGCCCTCTCTCTGCGGTTAGACCCAGCAGACCCCCCTCTAAAACCACAGCTGAAATAGCAACGCTCTAATTCCCAGGAGGGAAGCACCGCCAAAAACACTCATTCATTTGCTTTAGATTTAATGCTGCTCTACATTTAGATGTGTGTGTGTGTGTGTGTGTGTGTGTGTGTGTGTGTGTGTGTGTGTGTGTGTGTGTGTGTGTGACAGGGAGGAAGAGCACGCATAATGTGTGTGTGTGTGTGTCTCTGACAGTAAGAGAGTGAGACGTGAGGCAGCAAAGGAGTGACAGGGTGCATGTGGGTGCGTTAGTGCCTTCATAACCTAAATATATGAGTCAAGACATAAAATATGCAATTATTTTAAACACTCAAAATATGTTTAATGGGCTTGGGATATGAAATGACTTATGTAACATCAAGGTTAAGGCTGAAATACACAAAGACTGACTGTAAGAGCATGTCTCTGACCCCGACTATAAAATGAAATTGTGTGGATAAGAGAAATATTTACCAACTGCTCAGGGATTTCTATGATTTACAGTGTGGTAATTTAGGTCAAGCCATGTGTAACAGACGAGGCATTCTCTGATTAATGTTTATTACAATGCCTGCCAGTAAATATACACTATTTGTGCCTGCGGTAGAGCCACATAAATGATTTCATGCTTTGGCTTCTTGTGTTAGCAGCCTTTCATGAGAGTTCTCTCTATCACCCCCTTCTTTTTTATTGCATCTATTGTTTTCTACTGCTTCTTGCTACCCTGTCCGCCTTACTGTAATATTTCACATTTTTCTTTTCTTTTATACCCGACCTCCTCTCTACCTATATGTTTCTGTCTACACACACTTTCCCTATCTTCCTTTCTCACACACAAACATTCACTTTCCATTCCTCTGCTTGTCTTTCTCTTTCTATCTCACCCACAGTCATTGTTAAGCCACGGGTCCATTCCAGATGCTGCATTTGGTACCGCCTCCATTCACCATGTGGTCTTGCGAGAAACCCCATGAACCCAGCAGAATGCATCAGCTGTGCCAGACTCCGCATCCACACAACAGTAGCCTCTGGACACAACAGCAGACTACATAAACACTCTTGAAGAAGGCTTTTTGTTGGCCCACATTATGTGGCACGTTGCTACCTAATGGTTCTGGTGGAGTTGAACTGAGGTCAGAGCGTTGGAACGGCATCGAGGTGAGAATGGGAGTAAAGAGCATCAAGGTCATTTGACGTTCAACATTGTTGCTTTTGTGATATTATCAGCAGTGTTCAGCAGAAGGCTGCCTCAGATATCTACTTCAGATATTTACCTCAGTTGGGTTTAGTTTGTATGCCTCTACCCCCTTGTGGTAAAGAGATGCCAATACATTTGTGAGGACTAAATCCAATGGACTATACATTTTTCTGTTTGGTTCACAGGTGTTACTACAGAGTTGTATAAAGCAGTTAAAGCTGGGGTAGGCAGGTTTTTTTTTTTTGCGTCATTGGACAAACATTCTATAATAACTGTTGTAATTCATGTGGTGTGAGAGAAAACTAGACTTCTGCACCTCCTAATGGCTCCGTTTTCAGGCTTTAGAAAATGTAGCCCGTGACAGGAGACTTAGACCAATTACAGGTCATTTCAGAGAGATTTGTAATTAGCTGTACAAATGCAGATGTGCGTCCCTTCAGATGTTTAAAGCCTGATTCAGTGGTGAAGAATCCTGCAGTTGCTATTCCAGCATTTGCAACAACTGCCTAAACTACAAAGCAATCTAAAAGCAGGAAGACGGACTTATCAAAAATAAAGAATCTAAAAGAGAGTCTGACAATAAACGTGATAAAACGTGTCAATATAGGCAAAGCGTTTCAGAGATGGAGAGAAAATGTTGCTATTAGTTTAGCCTTCTGCTAGCCGTATAGTCAAAGACTCACGGCTGCGTCTAGTTCCAGTTCATGTTTACGTAGCTAGCTAGAGCCTTGAATCACAGTATGCCATCTCAAAGGGCTTTACAGGCCCACAAGTTTGCAATGAAAACAGGACGGTAATTCTTATAGAATTGCCATATATAACGACTTTGGGATCACAATCACGATGGGGATGATTGAAATGAATGACTCGTACAGGTTACTGAATGAAGCGCATGCAAACATGTATGCCTGTGCTCGTCTGGTGGTATGGGCTTAGAACAGAGAGGGAAGAACTGCTTGACGAGGGCTGTATTTTGTAAATTCTGCAGTTTATTTTCTTTTTCCACAACATTGAATGTTCCCTTTAAAATAAACCAAGATATTGTTGGCTTAGATTCAAATGTCTAGTTTCCCTGTTGTGTTGTGTTAATGTTTAAGGTGTTCAGTAGGCTTTTCAGTTGCCTTTACATAAGTAAAAGTACAAATACCCTAATGTACTCCATTACAAGTAAAAGTCCTGCATTCAAAGTTTAACTTAAACGTTAACTTTTTTTCAACCCATTGTCCTCCTCATGTAACACAATTTACCTGCCAGCCTTGTGTGTTTTATAGCAAGTGTACGTCTGTTTTCCACTTGGCATCTGTCACAACTTGAAGAAAGCTCCATGAAGTCTTCCATATGTTCCCCCATATACTTTATGTACACAGAAACATGAGGTGTAAGTCTTGAATATAAATTAAATACTTAGTTATATACAGCAGTCTAAATACGCCTGAATTAAGATTCACTATGTTAAATAAACTAACAATATACAGGAAATACAATTGAATCCGTAATTCGTATACTATAAATATCAGTAATTTATCATCGTAACAGTGGATAGAAGTCGGAAAAAAATCAATGAGTTTCTTTCTTTTACAAGATCACATGATAACATTGACTGCAATCTTCAGTGTCATCACATGACATACAGCAGTCCTTGATTTACACTTGGGTATTTTATCCTGAACTGTAGTGGCTTTTGATAGATTCAGACTACTAGTACACTTTTCACATAACCACCAGATGTCAGTGTCCTTTAACATACAATCAGCATGCTGTAACTTTTTGATAAAGTGCATCTCTTAATGGATCAGTTTGGAAAAGAAAAGAAAAAACATAAAACTAGTTCATGATGACAAACAAAAATGTTTCAGCTTCCCCACTTTTGTACCACAAAGGCAACTCTTGGTATTGTCTTGCAAGCCTGAGGGAACTTATCCATCTCCCAGTCTGTTACACTAAGATCTTGAGCCAACAAAAAGACTAACGTTTTGGTAAACTGATAATGCAGAGACACTGGGAGCTGGGGAATTGTGGGTACCCAAATTCCCTTTGTTTAATGTCAAATTGTACGGACCCTCCAATTAAGTTATTCTAGAAACTCCTATTACACCGTTTCAGAGTGTGTTTTGCTTCTCTGTGCTGAACTTTTAATGGATTGCTGCTTGTGGTACAAACCAGTTGAAACCAAGACATTTCACAACAATGCCAAATGCAGACTGTCTTCTGGAGAGAATGCAATAATCATGCATTCTCTTGGATTTGATATGTGGGCTGGTTTGCCTCATAGGATGACACAACACTTTGACTTGACTTGAACTTTGCTAGAGTTGTTTTTATGAGTTGAGGTAATAGAAGAGTTAAACATTTTGTGAATGTCTTGTCTTTGTACACAATATCCTATTAGAGGAAATCCCGTAATGCTACAATACATCATGAGCACAAAGAGGTCAATGTAGTGTAAGCCAGTATAGGCATCAACACCTCTGTGAGCTAGTTGAATACAGGTATAAAAAAGAGTTGAGAGTGAAGGAGGAAAGCCCATCTGATTACAGTATGCAGCGTTTTCCCAGCGCTGCACTTCTGAGAGGACATTGATTTTGGCTCGCATCTTGCAGCTGCAGGATGTCGCTCGTCTGAAGTTCCTACTAGGCCCCGCAAGGAGGCTAATGTAGCCCCGTCCAAAACAAAGAATACAGTAGGATATGGAGGGCAAACACAGAACATGGGCCACCTTTGCCTCAGTTTATGTTCTTAGACTGAATCATAAGGTACATGTCTAGTCTGCCTCAAGGTTGGACATACTGTAGATTGATTCTTATAGCCACTGTGGTGGAGATAAACAGTGCCAGGGTCTGACATGTTGGATCGACAACATGTCATTACTTTTAATGTCACATATGAGGTGAATACAGACTATACACTTTTATTACATAACATCAGCTTATGTCCTTTGTCATAAAATGGAATATCTATACTGAGGTATGCCAGATATGCTTTATTTATATTTTACTTGACCATGTGAGGAACTTACTTTGCCAAGGAAAAGTCACTAGACGAGAAAAGTGACCATAACATAAACCAAAATGGTGTCTTATTTCATCATGGTTGAGGGATGAAGCGTCAGCACGTTGCTAGCATAGGGAGTACATGTAAATTCAACCATGAAAACCTGGGAAAAAATGAAAAATGTTTTCCCACATGTTATGGCGGCACTCTCTTAAATAAACACCTTTATAGACCAAAATAGACACCTGAGACACCGCAAATGATTTGTGTACCTAAAAAACTTTATTTTTTACTCCTTGTTTGAAGTAAGGTCATCCAATGTAAAAGACGAAGGAGTGCAAAAACGAGCCCTGCAGTTAACTCTACTGCCCCGAGAGATTTATGGTCGCAAAAGGGTTTTAACATGTACATGCCAACATTTGAGGAGATACCAAAACATGCTTCAAGTAGCTGACATCAGTCTCTGGGAAACACATATGTCAACATACTCCTGCCTGACCTAATCAAATGTTATGTAATGTATGTAATGTTAACTGCTGTTTCTTACATCCAGAATAAAGGCACATGCTGCATTTCCGATGGTTGAGCTGCAAGGGGAGCAAAATAAACATAGTTGTTGTGCGTCCAACAGAGACAGAAAAGAAGAAAAAAATTAGAAAAAAAGACTCTCCCAATATCCCCCTGGAGGCACAGAGAAGCCAAGTTTTCAAACATTCTGTGCTTGAAGTCAGGGAGGGCAGAGAGGTTGTAGAGTACAGAGAGGAGAGGAGAGGAGAGGAGAGGAGAGGAGAGGAGAGGAGAGGAGAGGAGCGATTTTCTGCAGCTGTAGAACAAACATCAGCAACCCTCTGAATCTTACCGAGCTCCCTCCGCAAAAGATTTATCCCCCTTTCAGTATTGTACTCACTCAAACTTATACTTCTCACCATTATTGGAGTTGGATGGCTGCTTGCACATTTTGAAAACTGACTCCCCCAACCTCACCATCTCCCTGTTACTGTAATAATCTATCACCCTGCCGTGGTCCCTATGAAATCTCCGTCTTCTTTCCCAATAAACGTTTCATCACCGTCACACTTTAGGGAGGCAAAACTGTTTTAGCAATAACAGTTTATCTGACAGGTCTAATTCACGTGTGTTATTAGGAAAAGTGGTGCACTTTCGGATGAGCTTACAGATGCGTCATCATGGCATCAGTAGCATGAGCTAGTTGAATAGGATTTATACCTTCAGCAACTGAAGACTGAAAATGTCTGTTTCTTTTCCCTGTCTTTCTGATTGTCTTTCTCTCTCCTTCCTCTAGGTCTTCAAGTGAGCTCATCAAAGGTGTTATCCTTCTTGCTTTACTAACCTCGGTTGGGTGAGGAATTCATGAAATAAAAGAACAATAGAGTACCATCAGACCAAGCAATTTGAAGACAATGTATGTAGTCTACTGTATGCGCCGCACTGACATTTTTTAAATAAAACATTTGAAATACAGATGCTGAAAGAAGCACAAATAGCAGTTAAAGACCTCATATTATGCTCATTTTCAGGTTCAAATTTGTATTTAGAGGTTGTACCAGAATAGGTTTACATGGTTTAATTTTCAAAAAACATATTGTTATTGTTATTGCTACTGCACATTGCTGCTGCTCCTCTTTTCACCGTGTGTTGAGCTCTCTGTTTTAGGTAGCGAGTGAGGCATCTCACTTCTATTCCATCTTTGTTGGGAGTCGCACATGCGCAGTACCTAGGTAAGGACTATTAGCCAGTCAGAAGCAGAGTAGGATGGGCCCTGACAAGTGCGCTGGTGTGATCCAAAACAAACACGCTTAGCCGTTAACCATGCCTTTGGCTCAACCGTACATGTTCGAACCTGAGTCTGATCCCAAAACACAGGCAGAACAACCCGAACCAGCTTTTGCTGGAGCAAGACGTTTCAAAGTGGTAAGTTATTTAAATGTTAACAAATTTGTCTTTCATACTTAACGTTTTTACTCTGCACTGTCTCTTGGACATGGCAATATAACTATCTGAACTCTTCACGCCTCCACTCTAACTAGCTTGGTTTGAGGGCGTGCCACACTAGCAGCTAGGCGAGCATCATGACCTGTGCTACAAAGTGACGCAAAATGATGCGCGTTTGTCACGGAAGTAAAGGCTGGACTACAATAGAGCTGTCTCGAGCAGTTCATGAACAGTGTTTTCTGTAGGAGATGATAACTCCCTTTCGGGTGGACTTTGGGCTTTTTCACTTTGTAAACCTATAACGTGCACAAAAAAGATATATAACACAATAAAGGAAAGGGAAAAAGCCAAAAACCATAATATGAGCACTTTAAAATGCATACCTGCAAACTCAGAAGGGCTAAAAAAGGTGACACATTTTACACCCCCCTCAACGCTTGTTGAGACCTGAAAGGGTTTAAAGCGTCAGTCTATGTGTAAGTGGTAAAAAGAGTTGACATGCCATTTGAAAATAAATAGATTAAAGCAAGTGAATTATCATTTGAATAGTGAGAGATGAAAGCAAGTGACAAGTCAGTTGAAGTGTTGAACATAGTTGAAGTGTGTGCACTGAAAGCTGTTGAAATAAATTGTGTATGAATAGTGGAAGTTGGATGAGAGTAGTAAGAGAGGAGTGTACGTAGTTGAAATGTAGGTGAATTGTAAGATCTGAAAGTAGTTGAAGTGTCAGCTCAACAATACAAATATGATGTCAATTGACATCATAGTGGGTGGGTGGGTCAGTTAAGTGTAAGTGATGAAAGCTGTTGAAATTGAATTTGAAGGTGTAAGTTAATGGGACAGTTGAATCACTTTATTTGCAGGAGGTTTTTGTTCGTATCCCTGAACCATCAGAGGCTGCTTTCATCCTAACGCAAATAAGCCAGGTAAATGTCAGCAGCAGGTTGTCTAACTCATCATCCCGCTGATGTGCCTTTTGAATATCCACCAATCATCTGTTTGGCTCCATGTCAGGCATCTGCTCAGACAGAAGGATTTTTTCCCATGCATACTAATGTGTTCCTCGAAAACTCTCTGCTCGTTGATTCCAGGGAGTGTGCTGGTCTTTTAGGGCTGGCTGCGTAGATTAAGCTTCTTAATAAAGTGCAGGAAGTGGTTTAAAAAGTTCACGCTATGCAAAGTTTAGTATTAAAATGTCAGGCATTGTATTCCAGCCTGCCAAAGTGCATTGCAGTGCAGCAAACGTTTCAGCCTGAGAGATGTTTTCTGCAGGCCAGTTTGCTTTGAACTAATGCAGATCTTCATAGTCTTGTTGGTTTGTTAATTTGTTTGCTTGATAACCTGTTGATCTCACGCATATCATTTTGATGAAGGATGGCCCAGAACCATATCCAGCAGTCCCAGCTGGAGAAAAGAGTAAAAGCTGCAGCATCTGCCCAACACATCAGAACATTTATGGCTCCCCCTCTTTGTTCCTACCTCTCACCAACTCTCTCCTACTTTCTCCATCATACTCTGCACACAAATTTTAAAGCTGTAGAGCAAGAAAATGTCAATTTATTTCAGACTGTCTTTTTCCTTCCACTCTGCTCCCTGTTTTTCCCTCTGAGGTCAATGGTTTCATTGGACAAACTCAAACAAGAGGGTCCCCTGAAATCCTATTAGTTGTCTGTTCATTTGTGTAGACATTGATAGATGGAGCCAAAGTCAACCTTCTCTTATTAGGATTCAGATGTAGTCCCAGCATGTTTTCTCTGCTCCCTCTCAGCCTTTGTATGCAGGATGTGGGACGTGGGATGTGGCACCATTTGAATTGAAAGTGAAAGCTGAGAATCAAAGAGCCGGATTGGTACTGTGGGCAGAACCTCTAATCAATATCCGACATGAGGAAGAGTTCAGACAACACAGCCCCAGACAATGGACAATGATACTTTTTTTGGCCAAGGGCAAGGCATGGGTTGAATTGTAAAAAAAAATTAAAGACACAATCAAAATAGACAATTTTTATTACAAATACAAAACACAACAGGAAAAGCGCAGTTCGTTGCATAAATAGCTTGTTGTTGATTTAAATACAGTCAGTGCGGAATATGTTCCTATTTTGTAAAGCATTATTTCCCACTAAGGTTTGCATCAATGGCTACATTTTTTGTTGTATTTGTATATGTCTCCATCACAATGCTGATTTTGTCCTTCTCAGAAACTGTCCTAATTTGAAAAGAAATTCTGATGCATTTGCCAAAGTTAAAAGTGTTGAGGCATTCACTTGCCAACATTATGCTAGTGCTTAGTTCATAGAAATAGTACCAAGTTACTTTACATTATTTCCTTAAAAATTATAAAAGTTGACATGCAAATGAACCATATTCAGTACGTTTTAATCATTCACATATATTACAAAACAATACAAAAATGAATATCAATTAAATATTTTTCCCCATATAAAAATGAATAACTTACAGTATACTTGTTTTAGGATAGTCTTGTATAATGATTATCTACATGTACAAATAAAGGAATTTCCTGATATTTTGGAAATTTTGAAAAAATTAAGGTGCACTTGAGTGCCTATTAACTCCAAAAACCAAACTACATCAGTGATCATAACAAAATATTAACAATGGAATTGTTCCAATATATCAATATACTGGTATATAATATACCAATACACCGTGTACAAATATGATTATAAAACAGATATGTGGGTCAGATTTATTCTATGTGCTTTCTTTAGCATAAATATTATATATAATATGAATGAAACCTGTGAAACGTCCTAATCAGTGCAGATTAAAACTGCAAATGCACTAATGTTGAAACAAACAGCTTTTGACAACAGAGGCGTCATCTATGCTAGCATCACGCCTTCAAATAAAGACCTCTCAATCTGACTGATGTGTATTCATTTTGTCATATATTTTCAGTTTACAGTAAGTGCACTTTTGTCAACAAATTGTTGCCAATTTGTTCCAGGACACAAATGGAAATTGCAATAGACTTCGAGTATGAAGTTTGATGTAGCCTACCTACAGCAGCTACAAAGCTGACACTGCCAGTGTGTAGGTTTTACCCTCTGAGGTCAAAAGCTTTGATCTTTATATCACACCATTCCTGTGAAGGCAGAGCACACAACATGAAGGTGTGATTCCCATAGCACCAAAGTGAGCAGGTATGAGCAGCTATGATCTTATTATGTCCTTAATTACCACATTGTCAATGGTAAACAAACATAGTGAAATATGCAGCACCACATACAGTATATACTGTGTTTAAGGACCCATTCTACACATAAATTATATTTCATCAGTTCAAATAGTCATGTAACAAATTAATTTACAGTTTATTTACAAGTCATCAAAATTGTCTGCTGCCTTCAAATGTATGTTTGTGTCTTTAAATAAGTCCATATATACAAAATAGTGTGGTCCACGACTGTTGTGCAAATCCTTAAGGGATTAAAATAATGTCTCTGTGGTACTGTAGGTTGTCAGCTTATGTCGAGAGGAAACCTGTGTTTATTTGAACCAGTGCAGGTAGTTTGTCTTGAGAGCGGGGAAGCACATGTTGTTGCTGCAAGAGCCCCCGTAGCTAGGAGGGCAGGCGGAGCAGGGTACACCTACTTTGTAGGGAGCCTCTCCGATCCAGTTACCCCTGGAAGACAGAAACATGTACAGTGTCAATGGAGTTAGATGTAACCAGAGAGTCTATTTTAAATATATTTTCAACTTGAATCAGCATATCTTGTCTAAATATGTCTAAATGCTGGAATCAAAGATGATGAATTAATGATCAGGTACATGAGAGGTTCAATGTGGCCAGGTTCTACATAAACAAATGTCTTCCAAAAAAACAGAACATACTTTTGTATATGAATAATATGGATTAATATGAATATGTGTGCACAAGGAATAAATTAGAGAAACAGTTTTAAAGAGGAAAATGTTGATGTTAAAAGTTGACAGTCTAAATTTGAATGTCCATTTCATAGCTGTTTTGAACATTTTGGTATTCTGGTTTGGTATCTGCTGATGAAGATGACGTAAAATGTATTTGTAAAGCCCTTTTCACAGCGTGGATGTGGCACCAGAACATCATCAAATGGACCTTAAAATGAGATTAAAATGATATCATAATATGATTGCTTTGTCAAGAGCAGATTATCACTTATTTAGCGATCTGTACTTTCTGAGCAAATGAGAAATCCGACTTCAGCAAGTGTATCACTGAAAATGTAAATGGTAACTAGCTATCTGGACACCACCCAGATTCAAGATGCCAGTGCCGTCTGGCGTTATAGCAGCCTCAATGTCCTGAGCCTGTTACTCTTACATATGTCTCAAACCAGTGGGATTAAAGAACCTGGCTCACATGTCAGTCACAAGTCCCAACAGGCTTTGATTCTTGGAATTTTTTCGAGAATTTTTCTCCTGTTTCGTGGCTCTCCGGAGCTTTGGTTATGTGGTACCGGTTCACAGGCTTGTATCGAGGTTATCTGAATCTCCCGGCAACATGGGTGGCATTTCACAACTCAGCACACAACAGAGGCGTCTGTGTCGGGATTAAGCCACCGTCATCAGGTTAACAGGTTCTTTAGAATTAACAGGCTTCCTTACGGCATGTATTTAAAGTACACTTACTTGGGTGAGTAGTTGCAAACTAAATACGTTGCCCGTTTCCACACTGAACCCCATACGTTCATATTATGACACGTGTGAACAGCACAGCCTACTTTGTTGGATGTTGCCCACACCATCTGCAAAAAAAGACAGCCAATTAATGCCAATGTTACACCAATTCATAGTATGTAATACTCATTGTTGTCTGTGTACCTGTGTATAATGGGTACACATGGGTCCATAGCATCTGAGAGGGCATCGAGGGTTGCAGTCGCGCGGGTAGGGAAAGGAGTAATCCTTGACCTCATCGTACCAAGGCTTCACCAGCTGGAGAATGGATCGATAGCTGTGAACAGAAGACAGACTGTAAACTATACTGTACAACTAATGATAAGCAACTAATACAGGCTGACCTTGTCACCGGACAGAGATTCAAGCCTTGATAATCTATGATTTGCCAATTATCAATATATTTTAGGAAAAAATAGTAAGTGGTGGATGTGCAGTTTGGCTGTAGGTGTTTTGTGGAACACAGAAAACTTTAAGACACTGACTTGGACCTGTGATTCTTGCTTCACAGCAAAAAGCTCCATTGTTTCAACTTTCATCTCAGCCCTGTGTGTGTGTAGCATTTACATATTTCAGTTATTTCCATATTTGTGTGCGTTCCCTCAAGTTGCTCTGGTTTCCTCCCACAGTTATTGAACCAACCATTTTTAATATTTCTTGTGAATTTGACTGGATTCTTTTTTTCAAATTGTTTCCAAGTCATTTATGGTGTTCCAGGACATGCGGCTCAAGTAAAGGGAAGATCTAAAATGTTCTAACATTTTGTCATATTGTGAACTGGAGAGTTACCATGATTTTTTATTTTATGAATGCCCTTGTTTATGAAATGTGCCAGAGCTTCAGATTTTGCAGCCAAACAGCAAAGATTTTAATACTTCTCGTATTAGTTCTCGTGATTGTTTTAACAACAGTCAGGTTTATTTGTAAGATATCCAAACATGCTCTGCAGAATCTTATTACTACTTAGATCTAGTAGTTTTTTATGAAATAACATTACTAAAGAACGAGCGAACCAAGAGGAATAATCAGAATGAGCAGTATTCCCTTGAGTCTCATGATGTTCCTCAATAAAATAAAAAAGAGTGTAGGATCATGTGAAGGTGCCCTGTGTTTCCAAATGGAAAATCAAGACCCACTAAAGGGATGTGCCTTTGTCCTCAGGGGTCATGGCTGAAAACACAACTTTTGTTTATTTGAAGGGTCACAGGAGCATTCCTCAAGCAGTCACCGGGTCACAGTGCAAAAACCTTTAGGAGAAAGAAGAAGGGGGCAGCAAGGCAACGACCATGATTGCAGCGAGACAGAGAGTCATCCCTGAGAGGAGCAGCAGATGTTGGGGAGGGGGAGGGGAGTCAAAGGTCACTCACCGTCCTGTCCTGACGGAGAGGTTTTGACCCAGGAACCTGAGGAGGTGAGGTGGCCCGTGCTCCCACAGGCAGGCATGAGCCCAGTCCTCGGCTGTCTTAGCCAGGGTTTCGTCCCACACCTAAACACACAGGCACATGGTGGGAACGTGGAAAATCATTACATAACTGAAAATATCAACACTATAGATCTTCATTTAGCAGTGAGATGTGAGATAAGATTTGGCACTTGAGTTCATAGCACTGTTACAGGTGTTGCCATGGCAAGGAGCACAAGTCATCCATCAAATCAGTTACATAAGCGGAGAAAGTTCATTGCTCAGTGTCCAATGTAACTCTTTCACTGAATAGACAGGGAGTTGGATAGCGTTGGTTTAAGAATACCAAACTTGTCAACAGCCACACTCATGAATGGTTTCATTGGGAATGGTTTGTGACTGGAGCAATGAGGAGAGATTTCCCCCGATGACTTCATTCTACAGGAGTTTTGTCAGTTTTGCATCTCATTACCCGTGCAACTACAGAGGATGTAAATGCTGCCAATTTAAAGCATGACAATATGATAGCTGAGTTGCTATGTTCGTCTGACACAGTTGCTGGAACAACCTTTCAAAGTAAAACGAGCATTATACTGCTTCACACCATGACATTTTATTTTGCAGCTCAAAGTAATGAGCTATAGCTAGATGAAATTAAAAGTCTGACTCAGAAATGTTGGGATTTTGCCATCAAGTGACCACTCTCTCCATATTGCACTGTCAGCAGGCTACTGGTACCATACATGACCCCATTACTACTTTGGTGGTCTCCTGCGGTGCAATCTGCTCAACAGCTGAAGGTGCCAAGACACGTCAAGACATGTGTCACTTAACTTCCTGACACAACTACTGTACATCTATTAAAATCTGATTCTCCATCACCTCTTATCATTTCACTTGACGCATGCTCTTTGGTCATTAGCAGAACATAATAATAAAACATTCTAAGGAGGAGGAGGTATACAGTAGGCTACATGGTTCCAGGAATATGCAAATACATGCACATTAATTAAGTTTGAATGCAAGCTTTCACTTACCATGTATTCCATATTGGAAGCTGGGGGAAACACCTTCCCTCTTACTTTGTTATGGTAGTCAAGAATGGCAAGCATGTCGTTCTGACTAATGTAACGCTTCCTCCTGCTTTTGGAAATAGTCGTGGTGTCGGTTCCATAGCTGTGCGCTGCGCCTAGATTGGTGAAATTGGCGGCTGGCAAGGACGTGGAGACAGCAGGAATAGTTGTTGCCAATGCACTTGCTCCGCAAGATATGCACAGAAGTATTAGGTCTACGGCAAATAACTGAAGTTTCATGTTTGTTTTTTTGGAAACTGCAGACAGAATATACCGCGTCTTGGATTGATCTGAAAAGAAAGCAAGAAGACAAACTTAAAGTGTTGCCGCGGTGCGCACAAATAAGAGGCATTTTAAATTCAGACATGCTTAGCTTCAATCCTCCAACGCAGGACATAAATACCAGGGACATTCCTCCACACAATATTTGGTCCTACCTTTTCTTGCGCAGCGGTACCTTGTGCCTGCGTTGCCAAGGCTGCGTCACCTCTAAAGACTCAGCAATGGATTGGAGAGAGGGAGGGCAAGTGAGGAGTTTTTGCGCTTTGCAAACTTAGTGAGTGCTTCAGGAGAAGTCCGTCTATTGGGGGTTTATATAGGCTATTGCAGTGGACAATGCAGGAAGTGCGCCTGCCTTGGAGGTAGACGCACAGCCCCTCCTTGTCACCTGAAACACAGCATATGTTTGGTTTTTCCGAAACCATTTTTGGCAAATCTTGCTCAATTTCATCACAGCATCTGCTTTAGGTTTGGGCAGCTGCAGGATGTGGAAGGACAACATTTAATTACCAAAGTACACCAAGGTGGATAGAGCATAATACATGACTATTTATGCCTAGGTTCCTAGGTTCTCAAAAAGCAAGTGTGAAGTATGTTGCTATGGATGTGATTTATAATTTATATTTATTTAAAAAAGTATAAACCCTCAATCTCACAATATTGACTGACTTGACTTGAATGAAGCTCTTAACAATCACTTTGTCACATCAGCTCCATATAAAGGTGATACAATTTGCATTTGCCACAAGCTCCACTGGTCACTCGTCAGGACATACACATAAACTCATGGGTGGGAGGAAGCCAGTAGTTTTTATGAGTCAAATCAGTGTGAGAGCTGCGTCCATGTGTCCTATTAATCTTCTTTGTCATATTCATTATACTATAAAGATTACACTTGTTCAGTGTGTAGCTCCAGCTGTGTGGTTTGCCAGGGTAAATGCAGAGCCAAGAGAGGAAAAAAAAACCTCTGCAGGTCATCATTTCATTGGCAGCTGGTGAACAAATTAAAGAAACGTGACGCAGGAACAATTTTCCTCCCCCTTTTTTCTTCTCTCGCTCTGTCCCTCCTCCTCTCTTGTTGCCGACAACTGGTGCTTTCCCAAAAAATCTTCTAGGAAGTGATGGACTTTTCAGGTGCTGGAATTAATGGAAGGGATATATATCACTCAAGAGTGGTGCACAGCAACGATTAACTCCTCTGTTTCATTCCATCCTACTCTCCACAGCTGCTGCTCTTCCTCAAATGACTGAAGGCTCAATGGAAAGAGTTAGAAAAATCATGACAGATTGGTTAAATATCTTTACTTCCTATACCTGATCCAGGACTCTGCTTTATGTCAGGACACTAAGCAGAATGCTCTGTTGAGCCTTGAATTTTAACAGGAAAAACTTTAAATATTTAAAGTTATCAGTGTGCAGAGGATTGGAGATGTGATGTCGGCTTCATGTATTTTATGATTATTTTATTTATAATATTTATTTTCAGAAAGAAAAACTGGTACAACGAGAAAGCAGCCTTAATTCCAAACTCAACGAGACCGTGAGCTACCTCTGAGTGAACTCTGTACTTGTAGCCTACTGTAAAATAAAAAAGAGAAAGCTTTTTATAATATTTTCCAGCTATTTCCACAGAACTATACTCAACAATCAATACATATTGATTAAATCCATTCAATAGCCTATATTTTGAGAAATTATGTGATTTAGTTTTTTTTGTTTCTGTTATGACTATGCACCATCACATCTGCTCAGTATTTTGACTCATCCTCTCATCTGGTATTAATAGTCAGGCCACTCTCCAGCCAGCACGGCACGCCAGCCAAAGATTCTGATCAACACGATGCTCGGTGATCCCATCCCCAGGTTTATAGCCATATTATTGTCCATATTATCAGATTAGCTTAACATACACTTGTTTCACAGCATTTCACACTGTCTTCATATTTATTTGGCCATAAGCTTCTGAGCCAAGACTGAACAATAGAATCAACAGTTTAGTGTCATTGTGGAAAACCAGACACACACACACACACACACACACACACACACACACACACACACACACACACACACACACACACACACACACACACACACAGTTTCGTTACTTGCAGTCTCCATAAGGCCCAGATGATATTCCCTCAGTCTCAGAGTGCTGGTACTTGTTTGTGTAGTGAACCCAGTGACTTCAAAATAGGTTGAAGCATTATTATCATATTATCAGAGTAATTAGGGCATTATTTGTGGCACATGCTGCTCTGAGGGGCCTTGGGTCTGTTTTGGAAAGGCATTCTTTTTCAGACAGAGCATTTATTTACCTACAATATATTGTTCCAAGTTTCCCCCACGCTTCCCCCCTCTCCGAAGGCCTCTCGAAGCCCAGTGTTGATGCCAGTACAGCAGAGAGAATGAGGTGCAGTGGTGAGCAGGAGGGAAAGCAAGAAAGAGGCATATAGACAATAGACAGCTTCAACAAGTGTTGCATTGGTTAGGATTCTAGATGCATCCCACCAAGCCAAAATAATTTAAAATCTAAAAGATTTTGAGTAAATAGTGTATAGCATCATGTGCATCTGAGCAATAAACCCAAGACCAAAACAACCAATCATCTGTTTTTTAAATAAGTGTTATTGGACAGTTTTTCACCCAGGTCTGGAGCATAGTGTACCAGGACAATTCAATAAGTAACAAAATCTCCTTAGAATGGCTCCTCGCTCAGTCCACTATTCCAGCAGCAATCAAAGCACATGCTGTAGACTCCAGCTCAGCTGTGCACTTCACCCAAGGCTATTGTTACCGCGCTGGCAGAGTCCACGAAGCATGGGAAAGTCACTAAGAGATCGGCAGCATGTGAATGGATGAATGACAAAAGAGGTCTAATGTGACTTGTAAGGACCAAAACTTTTAGAAGCAGTTTGAAAGGTGAGATAGTAAGCTGTGGATCAAGTTGTTCGCAGGGTGGTCGTGGTGGTTTGTATTTGGATATGCTTTTATTCTGTGAATTTAGAAATTTGATTTAAAGGAATAGTTTGACATTTTGGGAAATATGCTTTCTTGGGCTAATAGTCTATGGACTATTTCTTGGCCAAGTGCAGTCTTTCCAGTTGCCACCTCAAAGGTGACAGTAAGATTCCAGAAATAGTCTGGCAAATAAGAGAAGAAACAAATGACACATAAAATGTTAATTAGTGAGCTGGTTTGTGGCTTTTGTTACCTTTGGACAGAGTTAGGCTAGCTCTTTCACCCTGTTTCTAGTCTTTATGCTACAATAAGATAACCAACTGATTGTAGTATATTTACAGTACAGACATGAACGTGGAATTAACCTTCTCTTCTAACTCTCGGCAAGGAAGCAAATCGTATTTCCCAAACTGTCCGACTGTTCTTTTAATCAGCCATGCCAAGTAATGCAAATATGAGGAGTTTGATAAAAGTACTTATTACTACAAAAATAGGGTGAATCATACTGTATATTGGCTTTGTTAAGTGAATTGTATTGGGGCAGCTGGGAAGTTGTTATGTCATGGGTTGGTTTTTGTTGGAAAAAAGAAAAAGTGACATTTTAAGAGTGGTTTACATTGGTAAGAAGCCCAGTCTCTAACTTCAAGCTGTCCAGGCTGCTTTCTTCCACACACAGCTGTTAAACATTGTATCAGTGGAATATGCAGTTACATAGCAAATACTGTATGTTTCACACAGTCTGCTAACTTACGACGGGGCGATGGCTTGTTGACAGAGAAAAAAGCTGCGGGTGAGAAAGCTTCAACCCTGTGTCCCCGTCAGAAGTTCAGGAGTGGATTATTACTCCTCCCTTGTCCAAAGAGTAACAAGCACAGTAATTAAGTCAATAAATATCTGAATCTTCTGATCAAAGAGTGCCCTTGCTGAGCTTCAATTTAATTCAAAATTAAATTCCTGCTGTGTTTGGAGTGTATATAGACCAAGGTGCTATATAACATCACTGATGAAACTTAGCTGCAATGCCAGCTGTTACTGTAACTACAGTACTTATTGCTGAAGGATCACCCAATATAATCCAAAGCCACTTTGTCTTGTGTTTACTGAATAGTGACCTCCACAAACATGACCGTAGAGAATCTATTCCAGACTGCATGTTTTCCCCTGTTGTCTAGATACAAGTGGCTGTTGTTTGGCTCCTCAGTGGAATCTAAGGTGACTTTGTCCCCAACCTCGATCACAGCAAGGAAACACACTATAAAAAAACATTAAGGGAAGAGTAAACAGCAAATGACAGTGAGAGAAATTAAGGTTCAGATTCAGCAGAATTCTAATAACTTTTTTTTTTTCTCCAGATGAAGTGAATAATTCCTAGAACAAGATGACAAAAGGTAGGAGACAAGGGGAAATATAACACTAGCAAGTTGCTGCACCATGAGCTTTATGCAAGGGCCTGTAAAAGTGCTTCAAACAATCTTAACAAACATAATGTCGGCAGAACATACACAATTAAACACCCTTTTCCCGAAACAGTATTTAGAGTGTGGGAAAAAACCTGAGGGATTACCAGAGGGTGGGGGGGGGGGCTTTCTCGTCAGGAATAAGTCGCTCAGCTTGTGTATCTATTTTTGACATGTTACATTCCTTTTCCCCCAGATATTCTCACCCATCTATAAGACATTTACAACCATCTTTGATGCTCAGGCCTTGTAAGACTGCACACAGATGGGCTGTGGTCGCACACAGACATTTCTCAAGAGGTTCAGATGTCAGCTGAGCGAGAGACAGAGCTGAGGCGTTTTATGATGTATCTTCATGACAGCAGGTAACAAAAAATACCACCTGGGGCTCAGAAGTGAGCTGCCAAAACCAAAACAACCTATACAGAGTTTTCTAAAAAGTTGTGATATAGCCTACATTTACTTTTATGCCAGGAGATTATGCATCATTACAACCCACTTTATGGATTTACATTATGTTTGAAAAGTTTGACATTTGGGAAATGCGCTTATTCACTTCTTTGCAGAGGGTTAGATGATCGATGCCACTCTTATCTGTACGCTAAATGAAGCTAGAGCCAGGAGACAGTTACCTTAGCTAATCAGAACTAGAAAAAGGTAGGTCAAACAAATAGGTCACTAATTAACACGTTTCATCTGGTTTGTTATATTCGTACAAAAACCAAAGCTTTTCCCAAAATGTGAAAGTATTCTTTTAAGTTGAACGGCAATCTGCTCAAGCGAAGTGCATGCAGATTGGTGGCTGATTCTTCTGATAAAGGTGGATTTCTTGTGACCTGCCTTGGCCAGTTGGGAGCAAAAGAGATGGTTAGATGCATGCTGGCTGGCCGGCCGGCCGGCTGGCTTCATCAGGCTGTGGATGTGTAGGCCTGGAGGCGGTCTAGACAGCAGATGAGCAATGAGTTGGGCCCTGGCAGACAGGCCCTGGGACTCTCTTGGGCAGGGCCTTTGGGACTCCTGTCCTTGGCAGAAATGATACATGCACTGGACTATTCTGAGGTTGAGACACCCTAGCCTTTGTAATTCTAATATGTGCTTCTAATTGATGAAGTTAAATAGGAGAAAAATTATAAAACATGTCATAGCTGGTGCCTAAGTCCACTTTTATACATATACCTTCTGATTCCTGTACTGAAATCCTTAGATGCTAAAGTCTGTTTTTCCTATAGTCAAAATTTTGCTCAAGTGAAAGAAAACCTTCAGTCCCGATCCCAATGTGGGTGGTTTAAGACTTGATCCTTGCTTACTTGGCATCTGGTAAGAGCTTTTGTGTTGCTGGAAAAGCACAGGCGAGGACTGCAACTTTTGCGTCCAGAGTGCAGTGGTGACATTTGGTGAACTGTACCATTCATCGTTAAAGAATATGCAAATTGTTATGTTGGATTATTTTTTATGTCAGCTTTTCTTCCTTGATCCTATTAGAGCCCGTTCAAGCAGCTACCTGCCAGAAAACCATGCAACAAAGTACAATAACACAAGTGATACCATTGTTACACTCATGGTTGCTCCTTTCATGATCTAAGACACTAGACACTATTGTTACAGAAACCTTCATTTTACACTAGTTAGGTTTAATAGTGGAGTTCTGTGCTATGGATTTGGCACAGTAGATTCAACAAGATGTTACTGAAGCCTGGACTGTATTGTGTTAAGTATGTTGATTCAACATGCCAAAGTGGAGACATTTTCCAGCTCCAGCATGTTTCAAAATATTGTGCAGAGTGATGGAAATAAATGTTGTGTTTCTTCCAATATACAGTATCGCTTGTTGTGACGCTGTGTGCTAATCTGTTGTTTTAGCTCAGAAGCAGATGAGGCCCAAAAATTAGACCTGAAACAGAGCAAAAACAAAATGTGTTATTCAGATTTTTCTTCCATAGATGTTGGTTGCTCTCTTGATTTTGGCCTTGAGGATGACAGAAATCTGGGAATCAAGCTTCAGAGTCCAAGGAGAGTTCAGAAGGCTACGTACTAAAACAGCAATAATGCTGGAATTAAAACAGATTCATATTTAATTTGTGACTAATATGATATCATAAAAAAAACTTAAGATGTTCAGAATCAGACAGGCTTCTTGTGTATTTATCTCACTTAAGTTTGGGTCAGTGACGTCGAAGGAATAATCATCAATCTGTCATTAGCAGGCTCTTGCCCATGCCGTATTTATGATGAAATCAGTGTTTTTGTTGGATCCAGCTTATCAGAAATGCTTGAGCTTTCTTGTGCAATGTGTTCCATGGAAGTGATGGATTTCAAGTTAAGATGAAGCAAAGTCTCTGTGGGTTTCTGGGAGTCCCCCTTTTGACCTCTTGTCTTCGTCACTCTTGCAATTGGCGTGCAGTTTCTAGGTTTTCCCAATTGGAGTTGATGGGACTGGTCATAGAGTCTCATACTTTTATTGAATTTTCCCAAATACTGGCCCAGAACCCACTTGTTGTTTCGGGTCAAGGCTGGAGACATGGTTGTCACAGTCTTTTGTATTTATTTGATCGGTCGAAGTTATTGAAAATAACTGTTTAGAGTTTAGAGTGTTTTAGAGTTTGGTGGCTTAAGACTGGATACTCCCTCTCAACCTCTCTCTCCCTTAAGACTGTTTTGGTCCAAACAAGGTGACCTCAGATGTTTTGCACTGCACCCCCCTTTGTGAGGCATGAACCCGCTGCGGCAGGTGGCATCCCTTGTAAGACTTTACGACTTGGTTCTTCTGGGTTAATGCAAACAAACCAAGTTTTATGGAGCAAATACTGAAAGGTCATGATCCCTGCAGTTTGATAGTACCATGACAGAGAACCCTGGCTTCATTTATCCTGTGGTACCTGTGAAATGCTCTCCTAAATTCCAAATTACAGTTTTCCAGGCATTTTGACTCTTTGACATCATGAAAAACCCTCATGTCTAATCACATATTTGCAAATCAATTTACTATACTGTATTTCATGTTGTAAAGACATACTATAAAGTAGAAGCCAAAATCAATGGTATCTATGGAGCCTTTGAAAGCCCAAAAAACATTGGTGCATACTGAAGACATATGGTATTAATTTGATTTTCAAAAAGGATCATCCAATCCTACATCATTTCCTAAAACAGCTGGGCACTGTAGTTTTTGGCAAACAATAAAACATGACAACACTGTGCATTTCTAGGGCACTATTTTGGATTAACACACAGGTGGTGCTCTAGTGAACCTTGGAAGTTGTGAGGGACCAAGCTGGCAGGCATGAGGAGTGGATTTTCAAAAGATAAAGCTATAAAGTTCTGGACCCATAAAAGAGGTCAACTAAACAGAACTTAACCCAGGCTATGCTAACTCAACATGAACTGAATAAAATTGAACAGACTTAACTGACCTAATGAGGACTACCAACTAAACTACGAATAAAAAAACAGCACAAATAATTTATATATATATATATATATATTTATTTAGCAATTAACTAAAACAAACGCAAATCGCTAAACTAAAAATCCCCATCCGCCCATGATGCGGTGGGCACTTGGTACATTCTGAATGGAAACTTCCTGTATTTAAGAGCTCTGCCAAAGAATTTCTAATAAGGGAAGAAGTTCCACTCTCTTGTTACTTCCGGCTTCTGAACTGGTTGCAGTTCCACTCTGGTTCCATATAGGGGGCGCTCACAGGCCAGTGCAGAATGAATGGGGCTCTATGGAGCTATACCCCTCAAAATCCACTTTTCTCAGGATATAATTTTTTTGTCTAGTAATTTGAATGTTGCATTCGAAAGGGGAGGCTAAGAAAATACACACTGCTGGGTGTTAGATTTTTTTAAAGTGGATTTTTTGTTCTAAAAAGCCTTTTAAAATGTCAATGACGTCATACACATATACGGCCAGAGATACCTGTAAGAAATCGAAAGGACACAAGTACTCGTTCATTCAACTTTCGACCTATAATCCATGTTGAACTTGCAAAAACTACAATCAAATCTGAGATTTCTCAACGACAATCAGGCGAAAGAAACAAATTTAGCCGTCTAGCTCCATAGGGTCCCATTCATTTTGCACTGGACCGTGATCACCCCCAGTGGAACTCTGGTGGAACTGCAACCAAAGTAGGTACAATGGGGCTGAATAGGGAGTGGAACGGCTTTCCGTAGACGGGCTTTGGCTCTGCATTAGGTGCAGGCCCGGATTATCCATAAGGGCACTTGGGCCAGTGCCCAGGGGCACCAACCATTCACAACCAGTGGGGGGGTACCACATGATACAAGCTTTAACAATATTTTCCGTAAATTGTTATATTATTCACTTGAAATTGTTGAAAGACCATACATTACTCATTTATGAACACTAATTTCACAATAATAATAATAATAATAATAATAATAATAATAATAATAAATTATATCAATATAAGTAAATCAATATTACATGACCACTATCACTCCCGTCACCAATCTGTCAGAGTTGAGTTGGTCCACAGGTACACGCAAATGTATAATTTGGGGAATGATACAAAAATGATATCTTAATGATGAATGTAAAATATTAACTGTTATAAACAATGATAAGTGGTTGGCAAGCAAAGAAAAATATTTTTCACACAAGCCCTGTCTCACCCTCTGGGTGAGACTTGGTAGCGCCCAACCCTTGTTCGTGTTTTTCGAGCACACAGCACTAATGGTGCGCTTCGTGAGTTTATTCAATATGCAGAGAAGTGTAAAAGACCGGTCCGCAGTCTGCGGTTCATTTCCTAGAACTCGTATTTCTTTAAGAGGACTTTGTGCAATAAATCCATATTCTTAGATCTAATATTGATTGAGTCTTTTGTCCATATCTTATTCATTTTAGGTCCTTTTATTGTCGTTAGCTGTAGTTTTAGCTTTCCCATGATGCTTTTGAGCAATCAGAGGAGTTGCTTTCAGGGCCCGTGAAATAAAGTCGGAAAAATACATATTGACTGACCCACAATGCTGCAATATATATAGTATTGATTTTGGCTTTTTGAACATGACATTTAAATATAGTACTGCTCATATGCCTACATGTATGTAGTTGGATAAGTTAGTAAATTACATTTGAGAAATCCCCTTGATTATGTCTGATATTTTTGGCAGGGGGAAAGCAAGTGTTGGTTTCTCTTTGTATAATGAAAATGCTTTTTTTTGTTAGTTTTTTTGGCTTTCTGCTGGATTGATGTACTGATGTGTACTTATTTTGACATTTTGAACTGAGTGCTGTGCTTTTTGAATTTGACATTTTGAATTGAGACATTTGAATATAGTGCTCACTGCTTATATGCCTACATGTATGTAGTTGGACAAATTAGTAAATTACATTTGAGAAATCCCCTTGATTATGTCTGATATTTTTGCCAGGAGGACAGCACGAGTAAAGGGGGTGTTGGACGGGGGGGCCCTTTGAGGTATAGTGCCCAGGGGCACCACATTGTCTTAATATGGGCCTGATTAGGTGGCCATCTTTTGCTCCGGCCTGCCAAGATGTCTTTCCAGCAGCAGCAAGCAGCAGCGACAGCCTCAGCACTGGTAACTCAAAGACATAGAAATTAGAACAAAGGCAAACTCATATAAAAACACACTAGAGTGTGACTGTACAGAAGTTAACTGAAGGTGCACACTACAAATAGACACTAATGTACTGCCAACAATACTAAATAATGAGTATGATGTATGAAACAAACGCTGTGTCATCATTTATCTGTTTGCTTATGTATGTGCATGGGGTCAAAATGTCAACTCAATGAGAAGATGAACTATTAAGTGTAAACTACAGAAAACGGTGCAGGAGGGTTACAGACATTTGAATCAGCTATGTGGCAGCACGGGCAGCCATCTTGAAATTGACTCAAATCAAATTATGGTGGCCACTCTCCCCGTAATGAAGGAACATGCCATCCAGTGCAATCGTGTAGCCCATGCATGTGTTCCAAATAGTTTTTGGACAACACAACAACAGAAGTCTATAGCTGAGAATGTTGAAGTCTTGTAGGTCTACAGGAGACGGATGGGAGTTCATAGCATATTGTTTTTCCTTTCTCATAAAAAAATCAATCATCCCTTTCATTTGTCATGTTTGTGAAGATAGGTTCTTTCCCCCTTCCCATTTCTGCTGTTTACATGAATATGAACTAGAGCAGCATATAATCGACATCATCTTGAACCCCGGTTAAACATTCTACTATTAATGAGCTCTGTCAAACTTTCATTCAAAACCTTACATCATACGAGGACTGTTTTGAAATTCTATCCTTTTTTATCTTTCCACATAGTAAACGTTCTCTTTGTTTCCATAAACCTCTGACCCATGTGACGTAAATATGCTGGTGTGTGACTGGCTGTTGTGGATTGCTGTGGTGGGGTTTAACCTGTTTTGCATCAGCAAGTGTTTTGACTCGTCTGCAGTTTGGTAGCTTTCCCATTCAGCTCATAGTAATCCCCTCTGCCAAATAGTTTCACACCCTACAGACTGAGGTTTAATCATCTTAAAACACCAGGCAAGTACCTCAAATCATCCTATGCATGCACATGTTTAGATTATCACACGATTGACCCTTCCACTGTCTGTTGTGTATGCAAATGATCACAAAGTTTCTAGAAAACACATTACTTCACAAGCCAAAAGTAAAAAGTTTTGGACCTGTTTACTAGACTGGCGGCAGATATTCACAAGTTTCTCTGCAGTAGTACAGCTAGGTTACTATGAGGACCATCCAAAGGTCATTATTATTTTTCATGTTCATTGTTGTACAACTGAAAACCGCTCCTATAATTTTGCCCTGTACCTGACCTGAGCAGCGTGTCCAGTTATGCTTAATGTATCAGTTGTTGCCTTTTGATGTGCTTGGCAAGAGGTTTAACCTTTTAACATGTTATCGTTGTTAAAGGAAATTCCCAGACTCGCTTACTTTTAAACTATCATATGTCAATGTCAATGTCAATTTATTTATATAGTACATTTAAAAACAACTGGGTTGACCAAAGTGCTTTACAAGGTAAAAACAACAATAATACAACAATTGAATACAGAGTGGGCTATCAAAATAACGCGTTCATTTCGATTAATTAATCGGAGAAAAAATAACGCGTTAAAAAAAATAACGCAGATTAACCCATTCCATATATTGACGTTTGACCCGGAGCCGTTCTAGCCACCATTAGGAGGGAGACGAGAATGTGCTGCCTGAATCATTGATTGGAACATTTACTTATACAAATCTTCTTCCTGAATAGGGTTGGGTACTGAAATCCGGTGCCTGTCAGTACCCGATCCGTAACGACTGTAAGATCCGCATGCGCAGAAACTCAACGTGTTTTACGACACTGCCTGATCAGTTCTAGCTTGCGCGAACACCGGCAAACTTCACAGCTCTATGCACGCATTGGCGTAAGGATGTTTGGACATTTCTGGTTACCAGAAGAAAACATTAGACAGTGACAGTAGACCGTTATGATGGCGGAGATGAAGTTTACAAGGTGTTTGCTGGAGTTGCCTAAAGTGTCTGTTAATGATATACGGAGGGTCGTCCGGCCATCCAGTACAACACCATGTTGCAAATTAAAGGCTTCAAATTTTACGTTTCATCATTTATTTGCAACTTTGAAGGTAATTTGCTAACGCTAGCTAGCCTGAGCTAGAAGCCTTGCTTTGGTGTTTTAAGTCATGACTCCGTCCTGCTTCAGGTTAATCATGCTTTAAATCAAGTTTAAGCATGTGTATACCTCTCACTTCATGTGTTTGTACTTTGATTAAAGTCATCAGGTAAAATCAGGTAAAAACAGGGCTACAAATGAGATCTCTGTGAGAGACCAGCAAACTCCTAGCAAACTATTATGTAGCTCAATGCTGGACATTTCACCCCAAATTCCGGTCACTTTACTGTATTTGTTTAGTATTTGGTTTAGAAGCCTTTATTGTTGATTCTTTTACGGTACAAAGTCCTGCTACATACGTACATATATAGCTACCTAGCTATATATGCTCCGCTATGTCGCGTTAGCATGCAGCTACAATAGTTAGCTATGAGTATGCTAACGTTAGATTGTTGTGGAACGAAGCAGCACTTTCTAACGTCAAAAATCGCAGATAAAGGCTTCTGAACCAAATACTACACAATCGGACATGTTTCAGCAGGAATGTGACCCGGAATTGGGGAGAATTTAACAACATTGCCAGCTAAGATGACATGTTTACTGCCGTTAGCATGTAGCTACTATAGTGGTATACAACAGTGGTGGCTGGAAGAGCTGTCATCCCGTCTTCAAAAGGACACTTATGTACGTTTACACTTCATCGCATTAATAATAGACAGTCTATGGTTATTAGTCAAGACGAAGTATTAAAAGTAAAATCATTAACATAAACAACACAACAACGACGTCGCTACACGGTTTTGGATCAGTGACAAGTCTCGATTGTTTGTAGCTATGACTATTGTATAATAAAGATTTAATAAAAAAGTTGTGATGTTTGGTCGTAAAGTGTTTCAACGCATGCGTGGTACAAATTGCACAGGGACGTTAGTTTTCTACCACGTAATTATGCGCATGCGCAGAACAGATCTTACAAGCGGTACGGCTCGGGTACTGATAGCGCCACTGATATGTCTGCGCTTCTCTCTGATGCTCTGAAACAGACGTTACAGGCAATAGAAATATCGCTGCATGTGACGCTAGTTAACACTAGCTACACTCGACAGCAGCTAACATTAGCCTACCGCTAGCTAGTAGCTGCATTAAACACGGTTAAAATGCTGACAGCTAACACTAAACGGTATAAAGTGTGTCTGTATTTCACTGTAGAGGAATCCAACACCGGGGTGTAACAATCTGCAGCTGCCAACCTTGGAAAAACAACACAGAAGGTGCGTTCAATGAAACTGGTAAACTACAGCTTCGTGGTGCATTCAAAGTTATTGTTAAATGTCCTTTTCCCATCTGGTGGTTGTTTTTGTCATTCAACAGCAATTTACTAGTGAAATAAGTTATTGTATCGGTTCAGGCACTGTTAGTTATGTATGCAATTAATTAATAACAGAGTATGTAATTAATTCGATTACATTTTTTAATCGATTGACAGCCCTAGTTTTTAACAGTGATTTGAAGTGTTCGAGAGTAGGGGCGGTTTTAATATGAAATGGTAAACTGTTCCACAAGTTGGGGGCGGATACAGCAAAGGCTCAATCACTTCTGGTCATGAGCCTGGTTTTTGGCACATCCAGCAGGAGCAGATTGGCTGATCTCAACACTCTTGCTGGAGTATGAGCATGAAGGCGCTTGGTCAGGTAAGGTGGCGCCAATCTTTAGATAGATTTAAAAAATAACAGTATGATTTTAAAAGCGATCCTGTAGCGAATAGGTAGCCAATGGAGGGAGCGCAACACAGGTGTACTGTGGTCCCTCTTCTTTTTTCCTGTCGGGGCAGGCAGCAGTGTTTTGAACTAGCTGCAGGTGTTGAATAGATGACTGGTCTAAACCCATATACAAAGAATTACAACAGTCAAGTCATGAAGTTATGAAGGCATTGATCAACCTCTCTAAGTCATTTGGACGTAGATAGGCCTTTACCTTGGTTATATTTCTCAGCTGAAAGAAGCTGGACCTGACAACGGAGGAAATCTGCTTGTCAAATTTAAAAGCACTGTCGAAATAGACACCAAGACTCTTTACAGTGGAGCAAATATTAGGAGCTAGTGGGCCTAGGGTGCCGACATCAACCAGATTGTGATGTCCAAACCCTACGACCTCAGTCTTGTCTCTGTTGAGATTGAGGAAGTTTAGGCTCGTCCATCTTTCAATGTCATTTAGACATTCAAGCAGGGGCTGCAATGTCCTTAGTATGTAATGTTCAATTTGTGTTATTTTGTGAACAAGTTGTGCAATTTAGCCTTTATGTTCTACCTACTTCTCTCTTATGAGACAACTGTAGCTCTAGCTATACTTTGTTGCTTCCTAAACACCCACTTGTACACAATCTAGTGAATAGTTAGGAAACATCTGCTAATTGGCACATATGGAGCAACATTAGCCTTCATTTGGAGTTGTGTGTCTGCCCACCTGACAAATGTCCCATATTCACTTTCATTTGGCAAATATCTGGTTCTTTAGCTGCTAAATGCTCCATAACTGTATGTTCACCAGCTTGCTAACTTTGTCGGCTGTTTGGTGCTGGGCCATTAGCATACATTGGGTTTACAACTAGCTCATTAGTAATATCTGGCTCTTCAGCAGCTAAGATCTCTTTTATGTTCACCCGCTCATCACTGAAGTTTTCTGGCTGTAGTGTGATGCTGGGCAGGTAGCACACAGTGGTGGAGGCCTTTCTCATTTCCCAAATTGTACATCCTCGATTTCTCTCCTTGCGTCTTAGTCCCACCCACAGGAGATTTTGAGCCGAGGAAGAGACTCGAGGAGAGAGGAGTTGAGGCATTGGGCATTTAACAAACACGAGACATCTTTGCCTTGGAGCCATTGTTTAAAAACGATGTCAATTAAATATGACGTGCGGCACAGCTGCATCAGCTGTTCATTGTCACAAGATGTCAGTCATGACATCTATTATTTACTTTCAACTCAATTCACAATGTGGCATAATGTCATAAGAATGTACGGATGTCGTATGTTTTTATTGGTTGTATTTAACACATACACGCACATATTTATAATATAGGCTACATACACAGAATGGCCTTGATGGGCTATTTTTAGTGTAAAATACTACAAATGTTTGTATGAAAAGAACGATACAAATATATGCAGTATTACATAGCCTACACAAACACACTTATCTATTTTTGATGCGTCGATCGGCTCTTTAATCCAAATCCGCGTGTAGGTTTAAAATATCCACCATCCACCCTCCACTCACCTGAACAAATTATTTTCTACGATTTAGAGACCCTCATGGGCTGTCCCTCGGCAGTCCCCGTAGGCTGCGTTGCATTTTAAATTATGTATTAATGTATGAGTGTTTTTTTTAAGAATTAACTTTAATAATTAAAGAGACTGCTTGTAAACATTTCCATGCACGCAGTAATGTCACTGCAGCTGATATCGTCAGACATTTCAGCAGCAAAACTAACCGTAGTTATAAACTTGACAGAGGAAACAGAACTAGACCTTAAGCTTCTGACATAACCACAATGAAGTTTAGCTGCTGTTTCTCCAGCATCCCTCTGGGGACACCCTTACAAACGAAGCTGTCCGACAGAAGCTCTATTCACATTTTAGAGATTCTCTCTCTCTCTCTCTCTCTCTCTCTCTCTCTCTCTCTCTCTCTCTCTCTCTCTCTCTCTCGCTCTCTCTCGCTCTCTCTCTCTCTCTCTCTCTCTCTCTCTCTCTCTCTCTCTCTCTCTCTCTCTCTCTCTCTCGCCTCTTTGTTTACATGCCACGGGTGAAAAGACTTCTGCAAAGAATACATCACTGTATCCTCAATTATAGCTCCTCTGAGGAGCCTCCTCACTCCTCGATGGGCATTGTAGGAATCGGGACGTCCTTCAACATGGTGCGTTGAGAATGATTTCCAGGTTATAAGCCCACGGATCGAGGAGGTACGCATTTGGGAAATGAGAGAGGCCTCGTGTTTACCAGTGCATTTTTGCTTAAAACTGCTATGGCTGAAAATGATGCTGAGAGCCTTGAGATTGAATCAAAACAGTAAAGTTGCGAGCCGCAAAAAACCCAAACAATGCAAGGTAATAATTCAATTTGAGCCTGTCACTATAAGCCACTCCTTTCACATTACACATAGTCATTTGATAAATTTTGATACATAAATATTGGTTGCAGCAGCTTAAGGTCCTTTATTTTTTTAAACATTACATATGGCATGTCACGTGATAAAGTTTATGCGAAAACTTGACATAGTTACTGGAAATAGTCCCATCCACGTCTTCGTTGTTTAAGGGTGTACTTTTCCTTTACACACCCTTCTGAAACGTTTAAATGGCAAATCTTCCAAAAGCTGTGCTGCTTGTTGTGACAGAAATTGCTTGTTATCAACCAGGAAATTTGTCTGGGTCTTGCTAGGCTCTGGATTGGTCAGCCCTGGGCCAAAACAAATCCAACCAGCTGCTGGATTTCTGCTCTGGTTTGTTCGTCGTGTAAGATGTAGCCCAACATCCCCAAGCCAATGCACATTTCCTGTCCCTGTTTCCTGTTGAATATCAAAGTGCTATAGAGACTCATCAAGAGATACTACTGCTGCACAAGTGGTCAGTGTTCCCACAAGCTGCACATGGTTACAATTATTGCAAGGTCTTTTTTTCTTCTTATTGTCTGTTGTTGGAATGAAAATTGAGCACACCTAAACTGCAGATACTATGCTTTCTGGGACTGCTGGCAAAGAAAACCAAAAAATGTGTAGTCCTTGGAAGGGTGCTGTGAATGTATTGAAAAGCCTACAGCTGTCAGTTCAGTGAGAGCAAATTCACAGCGGTAGGATTCAATGAAATATGAAAAGGCAGAGAATTCATAGCCATGATATTTTTTCACTGTACTAAATCAAACCGTGTCTGTCATTTTATAAGCTGATATTTGTCCAAAAATGACAAAGAAGAAAACGTATGGTGATTTGGTTGACAGATGTGAAACAGTGATTTCCTTTCCCTCCGGCCAAAATATCCACAACTTTCCTCACAGCTGACTGCCCGTGCCCCACCCTACAACACACACACACACACACACACACACACACACCCTTTACAATTAATTTACATGTGCGTGTCTTTGTCTTGTATTATTTATTTTGCTACATGCCTTAGGTTTAGAAAATTAGCTTGAGCTCATCACCCACCCATCCATGCGAGAGCCAATTTTAAAGTCTAATGAGCATGTGTAAAATATTACATGATCTTATGTACATGCTAACGAACCTATCCCCTCTTTTGTTTTATACAGTGTTTTAGGTTCTCAGCTGGTGGTCCTTTAGATTTGCCCCAGAAGTAACACAAAGTCCTGAGGCAATAGTGCTCATTTTATTTGGCATAAACTCCCAGCTGTCATAAAGGGTATATCAAGGGAGGGAAGTTCAGCCGGTCTGCTGGTCTACCGCCATCTGCCATATCCCCCTGCTGGCTCCTCCTCAGGTTAGTGGACCCTGTGCTGCTGCTCCTCTTTCTGTGTCTGGAAGTGCTGGACCTCCTCCTATTTCAAGTTTCCCAGCCCCAGCTTCCCAGTGCACTGACCCTTCCCTCAGGTCAAATCTGAAGAAATGACCTTTCCTTGAATGCATTTTATTGGACTTTTTAATATTGGGTTTGGAAGATCTCTTTTTAAATTTCCTTCTACCTTCCTCTGAGTTCCCTCCATTTTTTGCCTTATGCACTCAGTCAATTTCAGTTCATTTTATTTCACCAGGATGATGCACTCAGCATTCCTTTACAGCGCAGGCCAAGTGCTAAAGTGTTTCCTTGTCTTCGTTGACAGCCCGTGCTGGGATGGGAACTGTTGCTGTTGTATGCCTGCTAAACCCACTTTGTATGAAATTTTGGGCTACAAATAAACTTGGCTTTACTTGACTTGAAATTTAAGTGAAATGTAGGCACAAATGATCATTTTATTCCTCCTCATAGCAGCATGAATATAACTCACAATCTTTACAGTTTTTTTTACATCCAAATGTTATCAGTCAAGTTTGGGCAATCAAACAAGTTTGCTTAAAGCTACGTGCGTAGTTTCTGTCTCCCCCATGAGGAATTCTAAGTAATGACAACAACACTGTCGGCACGTCCACATGATACTCACAAGGAGGACATGGAGGATTAAAAAAACATGGACTCTTGAG
Source organism: Sander vitreus (assembly GCF_031162955.1). Taxonomy (NCBI): domain Eukaryota; kingdom Metazoa; phylum Chordata; class Actinopteri; order Perciformes; family Percidae; genus Sander; species Sander vitreus. Next base: position 13,535,438 of record NC_135876.1, read on the forward strand.
AAGAGGTAATTATCTTCACTCGAGTTTCTGCGCGGAAAAGTCACCGGACGACACAATCTTCTGAACTTAGCCATACTGAGAAATAGTTTTGTGGAGCTGAGTTGGCTTACTTAGCTTTTTAGCAACTCATTTGACAATGGCTTGAATGTAACAGACGTTCATTAATATCATAAAGTTACACACTAAAGCTTTAAAGGGACTTTAAAGTTGCCCCAAAATCAAAAATACATATTTTTCCTCTTACTTGTAGTGCTATTTATCAATCTAGATTGTTTTGGTTTGAGTTTCCCAGTGTTGGAGATATCGGCCGTAGAGATGTCTGCCTTCTCTCCCATATAATGGAACTAGATGGGACTTGGCTTGTGGTGCTCAAAGCTCCAACAAAATACATTAGAAAAATTAAATGGCAATGTCTCTTTCCAGAAATCATGACCCAGTTACTTAAGATAATCCACAGACTGTTGCGAGCAGTTTCATTTAGAAACTCTAGTAGAAAGAAAATATTCAAATAATATTTTTTATAACAATTGGCTACATCAAATGACAATGGAAAACAATGTGACACTGTTAAAGGGGTCACTCGTATAGTGATGAGCCTACAGAGAATTATCACTTCTCAGCTCACTGTTGGTTATCCAGCCCGCAACTCGACAGTTCTCATATTGTTGTTTTGAGATGCAGTATTCTTTTATGTGAGACAATAGAAAGACAGAAGACAGCTTGACAGTTCCCCAAAAGTGAAGCCAAAACATCTCAACCACCCCCTGGTGGCTGACTGCAGTATAAATTATAAATACTGCCCACACCACATGTTATCATATGGGACATGGCAATGGGCCAAACTAAAAAAATCAAATAAAATTTTAGGTAGTTCTTTTCACACTGTTTGTTCAAGTGTTCATGTTTTGGATAAGTTAGATTTTAATTAGTTATTTTAATGCTACAAAAACGGTGTGAAACGTCATGATTGACAGCTGTGACTGACTGGCGAATGGTCAGACGGGTGTATGGCCGGGATACAGCCCGATCACTACTGCACAGACTCTGGCTCCAAAATTACAATTCTGTGTGAGACTACTTACTTTTGATTCCTTCACATGAATTATTGATGGTGCAAAAACTTCTCTATTTATTTATTTTTGTGAACTTAGGTCATGTTTTTATTCTCGCACATTGTTCACAGTGACTGCCATTCCCATCAGCTAGCATTACACCTCCTCCTCTATGTCTATTGTTATTATTGGATGGACCATGGTTTAGCAGAGTGTCCTTCCGAGGTAATTCTCAGCACTGTTGTAATGACAAACCTTTCTCTGCCCTCTGACCCACAGCCCTCAGTCCCCAGACACACAGTAGCAGAGTGATTCCAGATGGAGGGAGTATGTGGTTGAAAAGGTGTCGCTGTTAAAACGCCATCGCCATAAATTTGGGTTTCAATCGCATTGCCAGTGACCATAAAAGTTATTATAGACTATTGAGATTATTTAGTGGTATGCCCACAGGTTGAAGTGGGCTGGAACGATCCGGACACCGTTCTGGCACCTTTGATTAACAAGTAAATTAATCTAATTGGCAGTTTCATACATCAGTGTTTCCCGTTCTTTTAAAATAACGTCAAATATCCATTTGTGTTTCCCCTATTCACTCTCACGCGCACCGTGACTCCATGAACAAGGCAACTGTCTGTGGTTAGTCCACACGTCTGTAAAAATAATCACGTTCTATCTGTTAAAGTCAGTTGAACAGGTGAAGATCACGTTGCCGGTAGCCTACCGGTTACAAACGGGCTCAGTAGTGAGCGTAAAATAATGTGTGCTCTGATTAATTTGGCATGCACTCATCACACCAGTCATATTTAGTTTTAAAGGGGTGATAGAATGCAAAACCGAAGCAAATGAAAATGGGCAAAACCACCGAGTTGACGTCAACTCGGTGGCTCCTCCTTATTTGGCTCTAGTCTCTACCTTTGTCACACCCCAACATTTACATAGGCTACACCACTGATCTGAGATCAGGTAGTCTTCTGAATAGGTCGCGCAGATCTCAGAAATTGTATACGTAGTTAATCTGCTATTTTATTACTAAATTCACTTCTGAGACTTTTTTATGAGAGAAATCAACTATGTAGAGGTCAAATATGGGCCGTTTTACAAAAATTGATGGCTAATTGCAAATTTTGTCCGACTGTGTCGGTCACCGTTTCTGGGTTACTGGACTACCAAACGCTGCTGCCCTGACAGAGCTCCAGGGCCTGCAGCTCACTGTCCTCCTTCCCCTCTTCCTGCTAAATGGCCGGTGTGTGTGAGTGAGAGCGCGGTCAACGAGCTTGTTACGCCCGCAATCTCTTACCACAGGTTCCAGTTAATCTTATAATGGATATGTGTTTTGAGTTATTTTAACAAATGATCGGGGAAATAAACGCCTCTTGTCCACGAGTGTGCTGGATGGAGCGCTATCAATGAGAGCTAGCTTGCCTCCTCCTAACGAGAACTCGGAAATTCACAAAAATGCTTTAAATTGAAATCGGACGAAAGTGTTAGCTAAGCTTTGTAAGACCTTAGGGTAGCTGTGATATACATGCCGTGACGAAATTCAAAGTGTAAATATACTATAATTATGCCGAAAGTGTAGCTAGCTAGCCGCGATCTTTACCCATAGGACTGAAGGGACACTAGCAGCTAACGAAACCCCTCACATTCACAAAAATACATTCAATTGAAATCGGACATAAGTGTTAGCTTTGTAAGACCTTGGGGTAGCTGTAATATAAGTGCTGTGACGAAATTCAAACTGTAAATATACTATAGTTATGCCGGCAGCCGGCAGCCAGCTCCGTGGAGCCCCGAGCCCCAGTAGTCCAGTAACCCAGAAACGGTGACTTTGCCCTGGGTATGGAGCCCAGCAGGCTGCCGCTTTCTCGTCAGACTGTGTGGAGCTCCTGAAGTCCGACACGTCTTACCAAATTTGCAATTAGCCATCAATTTTCGGAAAATGGCCCATATTTGAGCTTTATATAGTTGATTTCTCACATAAAGTCTCAGAAGTGAATTTAATAATGAAATAGCAGACAAACAATGTATAACGTTGCAGTGTCTAAAATATGAGACCCGGGCCCCATTTCAGGAAGGAGGTTTAACAAACTCTAAATCTAACCCTGATCTCTGAGTTGATGTACCCTGAGATGGGAAACTCTGAGTTTTCGGTTCCAGAACAGCTGATTTGAGTTGGTTCAATCAACTCAGAGTAGGTTCACACGCGTGCACCACTACAATAAAAAGGCAGCATGAATGGAGCCATGATACTACGATTCACCATGGTAACAACCACAAACAAACGGGTCGGCGGAAATACTCATGCACACATACAGCAAGTTAAAAAAACAACACAGCGGCTGCTGCAAAAGAGAGAATTTGCGTGGGAGAAAGGTGCTGCTAGAGTAATCTGAATAATATCATATTTAATCATAAGTAGGCTTTAGCCTAATATTACTGGTGAAATAATATTGAACCTATAATCTATTTCATTTAGGTGCAATACTGCGGGCGAAAAAGTACTACACCTACTAATCCCACTCAGCAGCACCATCATTAATAGGATTATAATTCATAATCTTTTATTTCAAAGGGTTTACCTCATTCACCTGCAATCATGTGGAACATATTTTTAATGGCTCTTACTGGTTTGTGTCCAGGGAACACTACAAAAAGTTTAAAACACGTTTCAGAGCGAGTCATACTCTTCTGACGGCGCTTTGCTATACAGTGGCTTTACTAAAATGCTCCACATCACCAATGTTGTAAAGAAAACTGCCGTTTTCAAAAAAAATGTATGTGACACAAATAATCTGCTGGGATGTAGAGAATGCCCAAGATGGGTGACGATAGTGATATGAGGACGGATAAGGTTATGCAGCCAAGGCTGCATAACAGATTGGGAAGAAAAACGATACCACTCAAATAAAAACATTAAAATGTCGGGGCTTCAATATCATCTCTCGACATATAACACCCTGCGAAGTAAAGCAGAAGTAATTCAGCTTCTTCATCAACGGGATCGTCGACAAAAGGAAATGCCATGTTTTAAGAAAAACGTTTTATAGTCTGCCTAACATGGTTAATAAACCAACACTGTTTTTTTATTCATGCTGATAACAAACTGCGCTAAAATGCGCCTGATACAGACTGAATGAATGAATGAATGAATGAGGAAATGAAAGAGTGCTGTGTCAGAGGGAGGAGACTGAGAGAAACTCGCGGTTTCTTGAAGAAAACCTGCTCCCGACCAGGTTAGGTTCACAGGCTCAGTTACCATAGTAACTGTCTCTGAGGTTAAGTTACCTCTCTTTCTGAAACAGAATACCCAGAGTTACCCTCATCTCAGGGTTAACAAACTCAGAGTTTTCACTAAACCTGCTTTCTGAAATGGGGCCCAGCTGTCTCGTCTCCAATGTATGTGTATGTGGTTCGCTCACCAATCAGCGCGCAGCTCATTTAAATATTCATGAGCATACCATATTTGGAAGAAAAGCTCTTGTTCCAAATAGAGCCATATTCACAGGGTAGTTCAGGGCCCATAGAATAGCACTTGGGCAATTTTCAGCCCAACCAATGTTACATACCCTATTAGGATACCTTAAGGAACAGTGTGAAATACCCTACATAATAATTCTATCACACCTTTAATGAAAACTCAACTCCTGGCTGTTTTGGAAGATGGATATAATGAGAGTAACAGGTGATCTAGCAGTAAAAATCACTCTCAAGAGTGATCATTCAATCTGGACCAGTCACGTTCTCACTCTCATTCTCTCGTTTGGTTAGAGAAAATCACTGGGAAAAGGTGGTCTAGTTTGGACTCGGATCCAGATGGTGTCAGTTGCTGTGAGGACGCATATGCTCAACAAATTATGTAATATTACCTTCTCTTATAATTCGTCAGTGAGATCAGTAGGCAAAATATCCTTTTCTTTTTCAATAGCTTTTCTTAATGCACTGAGTTACCAGTGTTTCCATGAATCAGACACCAGCTGGATTACTTTTCACTTTTGGGCAGGCTGAGCCTGCTAGATTGGGTATATATTTGAGGCAAAAGTGGAAGAGGTTGTAGATTGACATTTCTTTTAAATTAAAGTAATAGATTTATATGCTTTTTCGCTGTTCTGCTAATAGATAAGGTCAAGAGCCAGGCTAGTTGTTTCCCCCCATTTCCACAACCCATTCTCACTCCCAACTCGTGAAATATGGAAACTTGGGCAGTGGCTCTCGTATTAAGAGCGACAACGGTAGCGAATAGTACGAAAGGCCAAAATTCCGCTTAAGGAGGCTGGTTAGGGTGGTGGATGGGTCAAACAACACAGGACTTTTACCCAGTTCTTGTCCCGCGTGTCACAGAAACATACATTTTATAACCCCACCCACGATATTTTCCTACGCAATGGGAAAGTGAGAATGTGTTGGTTTCCAGTCTTTATGCTAAGCTAATCGGCTGCTGGCTGTGCATTTATATTTACTGTACAGAGAATGGATCAATGTTTTTTTTATCTAACTTTTGACAAAAAAGCAAAAAAGTTTAGTACCATAATCTCCAACTTAAAAGAGTATTTAGACATAGTCAAACATGTATTTTTCTGCACACTGCTCAAAGCACATGATTTTATATAGGGGCAAAATATTTTCTCTTCCTGTTTTGTTGCTATGAATTAAAAACCTTTATTGCCCCTAGAGGAATTTGCTTTGCACAAAGAGCATAAAAGAATATAGAAAAGATATCAACAACCATACATGACAGCACAAACAGAGCTCTCAAGTGCATGTCAGCCGCAGAGCAGCGACACTTGTAGCACGTGAATCTCATCATAATTATTTCGACCTACAATTTCAGAGGGCTTTAACTGGAATAAAAAGAGGCAGGCGGTGTGGCATGCTAATCTCTCTGTTAAAATGTAATGCCCGGGCCATTGCTGATTTTAATTAATTTTAAAACGTTAGTGTGAGCTGAGTTCATGCAATGTGACAGTAGAGGGAGAGATGGAGTGACAGCAATACAATGTCAAACAGCAGCTAATGTGCCCTGACATTGCCATGATGTATTCCATCAAGATGCATCACAAGAACGTAAATCATATGTATGGAAATACATATGATTTATACATTGATTAGTTTTGAATTCAATTACCACTTACCACTTAATTATTTTGTTTCTCGCAGTGAGCCTTAGTCTCTGCCATTAGATACAGATATATATCAGTGTAAAAGCATTTTCCAAATTGTCTGTTTGTTACCAGCAAGAAGTAATTTTGCTTACCCCTCATATTAGTTGATTCTACACATGGTGGTGCAACATCTTGGAAAAGTGCATACACCACAGTATGTAAACACAGGCCAACTGTACATAAATATCTCCATTTAGCATTCAGCTGCATCCAAGTGGCATCTAACTGGGAATCCACAGGCTGCCGCTCTGTGTTTTAACTGGAAGACTTTGAGCTCCAGATTTGCTTCAAATCCCCTCCAGCTGGACACAGAGGCAGCTAGACACCACTGGGTGTGAAATGGATTATTTAATAAAGTTTCTTTACTTTACATATGCTTTCTATCCAAGATTCTTCCGTGGTCAGTGCTTAGAGATACTGCTGCAGTATGGGAAACTGTCAGATGCTGTCTAATGACATGTTTGGATTTGGTTTAAAGCACACTAAATTGGGGATTTCCAGCCTTCCAAAATGTGTGACTTTTATTGTTGGTGTCCCTCATTCTGGGACTTTCAGTAACTTTTACAGAGTGTAAAATATTTATCAGATGGAGTGAAGCAAATTGAATGTCCAGCCAACAAAAGTAAAGTTAGCCACCCTGCCAGCAGAAGAGGGACCTTATTTATTGAACTTTCACTACCCTGAGATGAAGACTTGTATGTAGTTCCAGTTTTGCTGTTATTGTTTTCATCTCGAAGACAGAGTTTTAAGTAATAGTTAGACATTTTAGAAACATATTTGTAATACGTCAAGAGACAAACTCAATTCGGCACCAAATATATTAATAATAGTAGTGTAGCAATTTTTAGGAGACAGGGCTGCTCAACTAGCTCTTGGGGGGGAGGAAAAGTGAATCGGTGTATTTCCCAAAATGTTAAACTATTCCTTTAAATGCCTCTGCCACATTGCCACAAAAAAATGTCTCTGGTTTTGGCAGCTCATGAAAATTATGCATTATCTCCAGTGTTCCTCAATTTAAACAATCAGTATTATGAGACACTATATTTACAAACACATTATACATACTGTGTTGTTTTGCATTATGTCTTACAAGCCTTCTCTATTCCAAATTCTCACCATTACTGACACTAATAACAAAGCAAAGCGTAGCTTCGTATAGATTCAAATGTGCACAGTCAACAATCCCAAAACCTAACACTTTTGGAAATTCAAGGTTATCGGACAACATATCCATCATTCAAGTGCTCTAAGCCTTGAATTGTCGGTCCATCTCTCCCCAGCATGTGCAGTGTCAGTGTGGTGACCCATGTCATCAAGAACAGGCTAAGGAAACACATTCCTGGAACTCTACCATATGTGGAGGGAAAGCTGTGGGTGGTAGTGACGTAAAACACGCTCAAAGAACATACTATTATGACCCCCAAACAACATTCCCTTCTTCTCTGCTTTCCCTCTCATCCTCACAGGTTGGACGTATCAGGAGGTATTTTAAGCATACATTATTTTTAACTACCTCTTAATGGCAATAAAAGATTGTTTACGCATGTTTGGGTTAGCTGACGTGAAGAATATTAGAGCATCAAGAGTTGTATCCTTTCTCGTTGCTCAGTGCTAGATGTGTTGTGTGCTCTTAAGTTTCTGCATCTGCTTCTGGGAAACTAAACAGGATGGACGTCACGGTTGTGAAACTGTGCTCACTTCAGCTCTCTATCACGTTTCTTCCAGTATATCGCGTCACGTAGTTTCACTGGTTAACAAGACAAATCATCAGGACCAACAAGACAAATCATCAAGGCTATCATTACGTTTTTGGTATTTTCCCATAAAATAATATTTTGAAAGCAGGTAATATTTTTTTGCATGAATGTTAACTACAACAACTGCTTCACAATGTCTGGTTAGTGGACTTTTATTGAACCCAAGTGTGCCCATGACTGGTTCTTTTCCCGAATCTGTGCGATTCCCCAGGGATGTAACTGACGTAACTCTGCCAGTGTTATTGCAAAGAGCCATGAGGGAGATGACGCATGTGTGCGTGTGTGTGTGTGTGTGTGTGTGTGTGTGTGTGTGTGTGTGTGTGTGTGTGTGTGTGTGTGTGTGTGTGTGTGTGTGGTGGAAACTGAGACTGACAGAAGAGAAAACGTGTGTTTTTGTTTGCAGGGTTTTATTATAATACTTTGAGATGAACAAAGGCTGATAACTGGTAGGGGATGACATAATACATTTCTGAGAAGGAAAAATCATTTTGAAAGGGTTAAAATAATTGTCTAACACTTTTACTAGTAAAATACATTTATAAAAAAAATATATATACAAAAAGCTATAGAGAATATATACTGTACACATTTGCACATGACTCATTTGGAGAGCTCATTAGCAGAATAATTGCTTGTTTAAGGAAGTCTTTTCAGTGTAATAAACCAAATTAATTTTTACAGACATGGTTATGTTTAAAACTAGTTTATTGCACAGTCATGACATTGGAATCGAAAGTGGAAGTATTCTCATGTAATTTAATGTTAGGGAAAATATTTATATTTGGTCAATTATACAACCTTTATTGCAATTCTGAAATAATTCAGTCGTGTCACTTTACACACGTCGTCTTTACACAGAGTGACCCCTCTGACCTCTTCAATAGCACTAGGAACTCTTACTTGACAGAAAGTGAAACTCAGCAGGTTGTTGCTGAGGACATTGCTATATTTGTACAGCAATTATCCATTTACTGAGCCAGAATGCTAAAGTGGAATGGATATTAATTTATCCAGCACAATCCATCATCCAACCCAAAATCTAAATAATGGTTACCCACATTTTAGGCCAAAAAAAGCCAAACACAAATATAATTGCCTGATGTACAATCCCTCCTTTTTTTGTCATTCAAGTTTTTTTTATTATTATTTTTCAACTTGGTACAAGAACCGCTCGAGTGGTACAGAAAGTGAAACATACACTCAGATGGAGGAAAGGCATATCAGTAGAGACAAAGTCAAAGCTGTTCCTGTATATACTGAACATATGGCTGCTGTTACCTGACATATGAGAAGGAAGATGAAAATAAGACTATATATATATATATATATATATATATATATATATATATATATATATATATATATATATATATATATATATATATATATTTATTATTATTGATAATAGCGCACCTTTTTGTTGGCCACAGCCCAGTGTCATATTTAGACTTCTTTTCAGTAGAAGTAAAGTAAGCCATGAAATTGTCCCAAATTCCCACTGTCACAGGCCCCTTCCCTCTTATCCTAGCCAACATGATTTCATATGATGCTGCTTCACTTACTAACACCCTCCATTCTTGAAGTGTCGGATGTGAGGGCGATTTCCAACGCCTCAGTATTATTCTAGCAGCTGAGACTATCCCCACCATCAGCACTGAATAGGCACTTTTTGTCACATTTGGAACTTCAGTTTTATCTCCCAGAAGGCATAAACGTGGGGACATCGGTATGGTTTGACCCACCCACCCTTACCTCATTTTAACATTTGAATGTCCAGTTTTACTTTCCTTACTAATATGCAGATTCCCCCTCTAAGACAAAAATACTGTCCAACTGTGAACGTGTTTCCTATTGTTTATCTGGAATGTTTAAGTTTCAGTTGATGATGGGGTTTATTTAGCTTTGGATCCTGCTGCTGGTTAGCCTGTCGCTGCAGTCTACGTGAGGTTCAGGACATCAGACCTGCAACGGCTGGCCGGGGGGACAGTGGTCACAGCCTATGTTGGCCTGAGTCTAGTCTGGGTTGGCCGGGAATGGGCAGAGCAGGGCAGGGAAGGGCTGGAACAAGCAGTGGTCTAAGGCTGAATCTGTGTGCATGTCTTAACTTAAAAGTCAGAGCGTGAGGTGTGGGTGAGAGTGGCGTTACGGTGGGCAAGCCCTATTTCTTTGCTCCTCCCCTATCTGCGGGTTGATTTTGATTCATTGAAATATCTTTTGTATGCTCTTCCATACAAAAGCGCTATTTATCAGCAGGGCAAGGCCCTTCTTCAGATTCTTTTTTTGTCAGAAGAACTTGAGTTGTCTTGTCTTAGCCCGTCATATATTGAGCCAACAGATATTCATCAAATGAGCCTGGAACACACATCACATGTTATAGACAAACGCATGAAAACTGTTTCCTTCATCGTGATATACTTGTATATTGTGTAGAAAAGCATTTGACTCAAAGAATAACGTAAACAAGCAGAACCTTTGGTTTGAATGTTGGACCTTTTAGTGCTTTTCATTTGCCTTTGTCCCCTGTAACACTATGAATGTAGAGGTATGATGAATGGGAAGAACAATAATGTTTCTCTTTGGTCCCATCTGACTTTATTCCTATTACTTTTGAAGAGTGGGGAACATTGGCAGACATTACTTACCACACAGGTTGCAGCATTATGTATGCTCAAATGTGTATTGTTAAAGCTACATTGTGTAAGAATTTCTCCCATCTAGCGGTGAAATTGTATATGACAACCAACTGAATATTACTTTCTAGCCCCCCCCATTCCGAGCGCATTTTAACTCCTACGGTGGCCGTATTATTCAAAGAAGTACGACTTCGTCCGTGAGTGTTCCTTCCAGTGTAATAATAGTTTTATGTTATTTTGGTACCATTTCATTGCTAACATCAGCTATCAGGTTCCCAAACATATGCAAGCTAATGTTCGTGCTAGTGCTATGGTTATTCTGTATATTGCACAAGATTAATATTGTAAGGCCATGTTTACAGCATAGGAGAGATGCAACTGAGGTTTGTGTTCTTAATATATTTCTCTGAGCAGTATGAACAATGTCAATGGAACCGAAATTAGCTCTTTCTAGCTACTTTTAAAACGGTGCCTGAACCGAAAGATTGAAAGAGCAAAAAAATGAGCTAAAAACGAGCACCTTGTTCAATTGTATTTGTCTGTTCTGTATGTTCAAAAATATAAAACGAGAAAAAAAAAAAGGAGCACAAAATGGCGAAAACAACCACTGGGTGGGAAAAGGGTATTTTACAACAACTTTGAATGCACCACGAGGCTGGCGAGGCTGAGTCTGTGTTTTTCAGACAACGGCAGCTACAGTCTGGTGTTAGAATCCTCTACAGTGAAAGATGGTCACACTTTACACCGTTTAGCTGTCAGCATTTTTACCGTGTTTACTCCAGCTGCTAACGTTAGCTGCTGCTAAGTGTAGTGTTAACTAGCGTCCCGTGAGGCGATGTTTCAGTTCCCTCTAACGTCCGTTTTCGGAGCATCAGAGAGAAGCGCAGGCATTTAAGTGGCACCTAAATAAGGCACCGAAATCCGCGTTGCTATTCGGTCGTTAAGGCACCGGTGCCCCCCCAAATAAAAACTCTTCGGATCTACACGATTCACATGGATGACATTTTCCCACAAATCACTCCGCCCAAGTAGCAGAAGTAGCAGTGCTTCGCCTTTCTGAGAATATAGTTCCCAGTTTGTATACGGTTAGAAGACGGCTGTGTCTCATATGACCTTGTTATTTGTACACGCTGTGACTATACAAATCACAACATGTAAATAGGAACATGTTGGCGTTATTTTGTCACTTACTGGGAGCAGTAGGCTAGTTGGAACCAGTTACCTCCAGGATCTGTGCTCTCCAGGCTAGCAGTGGGAGGGTCAGACAGAGTTACAACATGCACAGAGATGAGTAGGCATGTATCGATTTGTCTAACTCTGGGGGTTACGGTGAATAGGCTAAAGTTCCAGTAAGTCGCCATGTTCCTTTTAAAATCCTTGCTCCTTATGAGCTCTTTCCATTTTGGAAAAGCCACTCCAATATTAACTTTGGTATTGTTGCTTTGCCTGTCGCATTGTCATTTTAATTCTCTGTTTAACTTCCTTGACGATTCCGTTATCTTCTCCCCCTCCCTGGCATTCGTCATGGTGCCACTGAGTTTAAAAGCGCGAAAGGCAGAGGTATGTCCCTCTTTGGCTAATGTATTTTAAAGATGGAGGCGCAACATGGCGGCCGTCATTCGAGCAAGTCACTCGTATGTATTCTGAATGATTCTGAATGGCAGATTCTACGCGTACGAGAATACTTTGATTAGTTGGTGGAAGTAATTACACATGAATGAGCACATATTTGTGAAAGAACAAAGGGGTTTTTGCTAAGAATCAACTCAAACATTACACAATGGAGCTTTGAAGGGCAATATAAATTGCTTCCCTTCCATTCACTTTAACAGCTGTGTGCTGATTATTAAATACAGAAATACCAGTGCATTACATTTTCTAAATATCATCTCTGAGTGAGTTTCACCAGTTTCCAACAGTGTTTAGGTCCAGCTGATCTTGCCAAAATGTGCACGGAAAAATACAACAGTGTATGGAGGCATGACTTAGATGGCAGTGGTGTATCATTTTCTGAGAGGTCTGACTCACTGGACTAAAACGCTGCATTTGCAGTTTGTTGGTTTGAGTGCAAAGCCACATCAGTGCAAATGTTTGTTAGTACAGTACTGCCATCCAGAAATGGAGCCCTCGCACCAAACCTCCAAAAGCATAAAGCCCCCAACGTGGCCCACCACTTCTCACCTCAAATGCCATGGTAATAAAACAGAGAAAAAACATGGCTAATTTGTTTCACTGACTGGTGGTCCAAGACATTTAACTGTCTTTTAACTTTTGAACCAGCTTTTTGTTCATATGAGGCCTAAGCTAAACAGCCAGATTCAACTGGAAACACTGCAGCTTCATTTCTTTCCAGGGCTGCAGTGAAACCCATCCTATCTTGTAATTATTATGTATAAAAATATATTACTGTATTCTTTCACTACACCCCTTGCACAGCCTTCCCACCATCAAGTCCATTTCTCCATACAGCTTGAAGTATCCCATGATTCCTTCTGGCAGATACGAGTGGAAAGGAGACAAAGCTCCGCTCACCATCTTTGGAGAAGAGTTTTAAAAAGTGGAAGATCTATAAAGAGTTTAATGTTGAGTGTTCAGAATGGCAACAATATATGACAAATGGGACAATTAAAAGTACTTTGTGGGACTATTGTCCTGCTGGCTCTGCTGGATTTGTCCATTCGGTACTGTACCACTGTATCACATTTAAGTTGACCAGTTAAATCGTTGTCACAGCATATATACGTTGTCATTGACAACTGCAATGACACACCTGCTGTGAGCCTGTGACATCCCTAACTGTGTTAAGGCCAAAGTGTAACATGCTTACAAGTTTTAACCAACGGAGGGCAGTGCAGTTGCTACTTGCTGGAACCTGTGTGGAGCCCCATCTGTGGTCTCAACATCACATCACCTCCTCTGGCCTGTGGTGTCATTTGGTACAACCCAGTAGCTTGGTTGTAGATAATAAGCTTGCTGTGTGGAGTTCCCTGACTTGCCAAAGTTCAAAAATGTCAGCTAGCAGCCTTTGGGATCCGGGGATGTCCAAAATGAGAGGCAAGCGTGATGTTTGTCAGCACGCCATCTTTTCATTATGAATGAGAACTTGATGATGTTAACACGACAGCTTAAAGATGCATTTGAGGCCACAGCGGTGATTTTAACCTAAGTTGTGATCTATTAGCAGCCATAAATAAATAATAATACCCCAGTAAGAGCGTTCGCCCCATGTTGGCTGAGTCCTGCAGCGGCGCGGGTTCGAATCCGACCTGCTACCCTTTGCTGCGTGTCATCCCCCATCTCTCTCCCCCTTTCATGTCTATCCACTGTCTCTACACAATAAAGGGAAAAGCCCCCAAAAATATAATCTTTAAAAAAAAGAAAAAGCACCTTACAAGAAAAGGTTCACTGCAAACTCAACACTATAACTTCCCTTGCCCCCCCCAGGGTCATAGCTAACACTATCTCCCTGGCTGTAGTCTCAAGATTGAGAACTCCAAGCAGTGGAAAAAAAAGTTTCTCTGCACTTGGCTGGTGTTAATGGGTTCAGGCTACTCAGAGAAAACAGACCCCTCCAACCTTCCATGGATGCAGACATGTCAATAAAACCGTGCCATTTAATGCCTCTCTTTGTAACTGTGAAATACTGCTGAGATACGCAGCCAAACGAGAAACTTTAAAAAGCCTTTTTATTTTCAGTTGAGGCAGCATTTCTGTCTTTTTTTTGTTGTTTTTTTTGTTTGTTTTTTACAAGACAACAGAATTGAAACTGGCATGTAAACAAACACCGACGCACTGTGTATGGATCTCTTTGTTTCTAGTCGAACAAATATTACCATGCGATTTTCTTCATCTCTTTCCCACAGATGCATTCACTTTGAAAGCCCAGTGTTGTAAACTGTTCCAGAGATGGTAAGCATAGCACTGACCTTTGGCACCACACAAACCCATTGACAGAGTGATTGTGCTTATGCCATTTCTTCCATTTACCTCCATTTTGCCACCATACTCAACATGTAGAGGTCATTATGCTCCGAGAGATGCCATTATGATTTCGTTATTTCGGTTGATTTATGTTTTATTTGTTCTTGGACTCACACAGAAACTTGTTTTATCCATTTGTTCTTTCCACCACACTGTCATTTTGGGGAGAAGGATCCAGAAGAGAAAGTGTTCTCAATTAGACAGCAGTAAAGAGAAAGGCAGGTTTTGTCTATTTATTTTTTTTCATTTCCTTTGCAAACTGTGTTTTCTCCTCCAAGACGCTGTACTGCACACCTCCTGTTCTCCAGTCATGAGCTACACCTCTCAGGCATCTATAAGGCAGACAGACCTTTTAATCATTATGGGACTATTTCTATGGCTCTGAGCCAAGGCCACCAAACATAATCAATGTTAATGATATACACCAAAATATGAGCTCCATTCGGTTGCTTTTGAGTGCTGTGAGGCTCGGTGGATTGTTCATTTTGAAACAAGTGTTTCTCATTATGTCGAGTATTGTGCTTGGCAAGGAGGCTGCAGAAACCCTGCCAATGCAAAATCTGCTTTCCAATGCCTGGTTAGAATACCATATATAGTTTCACCTGTTATCCTGCTCATTTCTCAGAGATAATCCACTCTGTCAGCATGTTCTCATGCCTTTGTTACGTTTTTTAGAAGTGTGTTGCTAAAAAGTGTTTAATGCAGGTATAGTTATGATCTAATTTTAATGCTGATCTAAAGTGTTCTTGTTTTTGTTTTTTTAAGTTCGGATTTAGAGTATATTCCTCTGAGTTTCTTGGCTCATCCCTAGTGAACTCTACAATGTGTTGGTAGTACAGTAGGTACTATTTGACCTTTGCACTTTGGATAAAGCTGAACCATGCATGGAACATCAGGTAGAAATGCTGAGCATGTCGCTGGGTTAGCTCAGTTGCTAGAGCGGGCGCACATATGTAGAGGTTTAATCCTCGACGCAGCGGCCGCGGGCTCGACTCCGACCTGCGGCCCTTTGCTGCATCTCATTCCCTCTCTCTCTCCCCTTTCATGTCTTCATCTATCCTGTGAAAATAAAGGCCTAATGCCCAAAAAATAAGAAAAGAAATGCTGAGCAGGCTCTAACTGACAATAATGATCTCAATTACCGTAGCATCAAAATTAGTCTAATCAAGTGTTATGATTCATGTTTATTTATTTAATGCTAACCATTTTGATTTATATCACGCTGTGAGCCTGAAGTTGGCCTTGAAATGTATTCAGTGTCAAGATATTGAATGCTTTGCTCCCAATGAAGCTTCTATTCTGGCAGCCATCTTGAAAATAGCATGTTGGTTTGTAACAGAGACATGGAATTTGTGACACACTGATGAGAGCATTCCAGCTTTGACCCATCTCTGTAAATTGAATGTCTCTTTGAAGATATGTGCACATTTAAAGAACTATACCACCAGTTCAAAGCTTGCACACTGAAAAATGACCCCAATAACACACACACACACACACACACACACACACACACACACACACACACACACACAATGCACTATATCCTCAAAGTGGATTTGTTTTCAAATCTTCACATTGTCACAGAAAAATTCCCCTACTAACAATAGTCAGATTGTATTGTTTTGTTGGCCAGGCCATAAAGGACCAGCTGTTTGGTTGACCACTGACATGACTCAGCTGATTTTGATAAATTTCGCTGCTGACATGAGTTTTCTTTGCTGCCTTGATCTTGAATTTCTAAATGTGTGTAATGTTTTCATTGATGTTCTGACGAATGGAGATTGTGTTTAATAGCAAGCAAGCATTATAACCTAAAATTGAATCTGAAAATGAAAAAAGTTATTTTGTGAGTTGTGTCTTGTTGCTGAGGAAGAATGGGACTAAATAAGCAAAAACAATACTGTAGCTTAATGGCAGGTGGATGCAAACATACAGTATCTGGTCTTAGGGCTGCGTTTCATTAGTCTTTCAACATGCCCTCGTTCACTTCCCCTAAGCACTTGCCCTCGGGGGAATCCCCGCCGCTATCTTAATTGTCGTTCCATTTGTCCAAAAAACTGAAGTGAACTTGGTGAGATCGACCCTCGGAGGACTGAGGGAGCGAGTGAACAACGATGGTCACTCCAGAGGTGGATATCACCCACAATGCATTGCAGTTATGCATTTGGTGCAAGAAAATACATCCATGGTTAGGTTGCAGTCATGTACAATTGCTAAAACTCCTGTTGCTGACCACCAAAGAAAGAGAATATCAATTGAATAAATACATTTCGACTTTTTTGTTTCCTCATTGATAGCTTGATATGTTACTGACATTATCTGTAAATACATGGAAGAAATTCATTTTTTGCAAAATATAGCCTAAGCAATAATATTATTGATCATGCAGCTGATTACCAAGCCTCATTGAAATGAGTCTGCAGGTATTTAAAAAAGCAGTATATAAATACTTTTTATAAATAATATTTGTGTAGCGCCTTTAATACAAGAAATACTTTACAATAAGGAAATTGCATGACATAAGCAGACATAAAATAAACACAAAAACGAGGATAGAATGCGATAATTAATAGAAAATAAGATTGAAAATAAAAATGCACTTGAAGCAGTAGCGCTAAGCCTCCAACTGGCGGTCGATCCGTATAGTTTGGGCTGAAAGTGAACAAGGACAGGTGCGTTCCATTTCAATCCTCTGTGAGACGTATGCTATTACGTCATACCAAAGGCTGAGGGGAAGTGAAGGAGGGCATGTTAAAACACTAATGAAATGCAGCCTAGATGTAAGGGGTTAATGCCCGACAAGATGTCTATTATCAGGAATTAATGGACGACGACAAGCCCAGTTGAGGTTCCCTCCGCCGAAGTCCATTTACCTAATAAGGTACACCTCTAAGGGCATTATCCTGCTTATACCATGACCACTTGCCAATTAATATTTAAGACATTAATTTATATTTTACAATCAAAATTCAAAGTTTTTTCAAATAATAACTGTTTCACTGGTAACACCTGAGGGTTTGACTAATACCCGAAACAAAATTTCCATCCCATAAGGTTTTATGCAGTACAAACGTTGTTCACTGCTCCATCAAATAGGACGGACCTTAGATAGGACTTTCCATGCTTGGCAATGGGAGATATTTATAGTCTGCACAGCTCATAGAACACTTTGGCTCAGACAGCTAGCTAGCTAATGAAGTTTTTCTTTTTGCATCGCTTCTTTTTTTGGGGTTTGTGTGCTTTTCTTTTTGCATCGTTTTTTTATTTGCAGCGCGTTTATGTATTAGGTTGTGTTGTGGTATTTGCAGCGCGTTTGCTGAATGCTGCGCATGTGTTGTCAAATTAATGAAGTTGTTTTCTTAATTTGCTTGTGTTTTGTCTATTTGCGTGTGTTTTCTTAAGTTGCAGGGCGTTTGCCCCTGTCGGCCACTGTAAGAACCTCATTAATAGGTGTCCTATATCACTTTTTAATGGACACCCTGCAGCCAATCAGAATCAAATATTCACCCAGACAATGGTACAAGGTCTTATATTATCAATTAACTTTTTGTTAGTTTACTGTCGATCATGGCTTTCCCTTGTTTTAGCAGATGACAGTTGGTATGCAACGCTTCTGATTCTCTAGAAGTTGGGCCTTATTGCCTCCAGGGGCCATGGGAGAGGAAGTGTTTTCAAAGCATGAGGTGAGTTCGGTATTTACATTAGGATAGCCGTTTATATGGCCTCTGCTGCGTCCAGCCCCCCTCTCAAGGTTTTTTGGCTGTGACAGTCACTGCAGGTGGACGTTCACTGACCTCTGGGCAAGTCAAACGATCCATTAAGGCAACAGTGACATTAATCGGTGTCAAGTTGACGAATGGATGCAAGAATGCACACATTCAGAGCACAATAACCTCTTTAGTTGTAGTCTCTCTCTCTCTCTCTCTCTCTCTCTCTCTCTCTCTCTCTCTCTCTCTCTCTCTCTCAAAATGCAGGTACATTAATCACAAGTGACTCGGTTGTCCTGGAATTGAACAGTATATCCTTAATGACACCACCTGTCAAATCTGTATAATGTCCATGCAGACACAGAAGAGCTTAAAAAGTTGGGGAAATAATTCCTCTCATCACCTCAGATTCCCGCTGAGATTACTGTGGTTAAATTGCATGGTAATGGCATGCCTATCATACACAGAGAATTCATTAACACAATAAAAAAGCGGCTGGTGTGTTTGACTTGGCAAATTGAACAGAGATTTATAATGCAGCAGGTTCGCTCCAAACGGAATTGGGTATCATCTCTCCTACGCGGTAGTGTTTATGTAGGCCGACTTTAAATATTTGAGGAGCACATGTGGGGATGAATGGTGGCACAGGATTTCATCATAAAGCTGTGAAGGGCAAGCCGGCAGGGGGTCATTTTAACAGTAGTGTCAACATCATGAGATCCCACCTCTGTCGACTCAGCAAACAGTATATCGCAGACGCTTTGAAAGGCGGTGACGGCCGCTTTCTGGAAAGGCCCGGTGGTTTTCTCAGAACACCTTTGATGGTGCCAACAGGCTTTGGACATCTTCCCTCATTGAGTCTAAGTAGTGTTGCCAAAATAACCATGAGAGGAAAAATAACCGTGAGATATAAGAGCGTAGAATTGAGGACTGATGCAACAAAAATGCTCACTGGACAATGGTGACAAAACTGCTGTTGACACTGTACAAAGAGCTAAACAGCTGCTGCTCCATTCACTGAGGTAGTTCATTTTGCCATGTCGTTCCTGTGTCTACAGCGACATTACGCAATGTCACTGTAGACACAGGAACAAATGAAGCTATTCTTCAACATCTTTTCCATTTGCCTTGACCTGTCAGAGGGCAAGAAGAATTGTATTGGTTTTGCAGATGTGATGGAGACTAGTAGATGATGCATCCCTAAAACATTGCTCCTCTTTCCTGATTGCTTTCTCATTCTTTTTGGTTTATATCACATTATTTCCCTTCTGCCCCAAAAGTATCCCATCTTTCCTTAAATTTACCACTACCCATGCAGCTCACTGCTCCTGACTGCAACAAGTGTCTGTGGAAGTTTCCATGCTCCCACTCACTCAGTCGCTGGAGCAAGAGCCACATGAAGTGGGCTTAGCTGTCAGCTACTGCTGTGTGGGTTTCTGTTTACCCAGCCTGCCTGTCTGTGGACATCCAACACGGCTCACTCATCATCATCCCACCGTCCACCTGCCTCGCTCACTTAAAACAAAGAGTGTCTATCCAGCAAGATATCCCTCCTTATAAAGAGTGATTATTATTGATAATTATTACTTGTCCAAATCATTTCCACTTCAGTTTCGTCCTCGACTCCCCCCCTTTCATTTGCATCACCAGCATATTTCCATCCATCACTCTCAGCCACCCATACCACGCTCTACCACAAGCCTCCATCCTTCACTCTTTCCACTTTCTGTTTGTCTGTCTGTGGGCTCATGCACGTCTGCTGGGGGTTTCCATGCTACTCTCGCTTTCCTAAAACACCTGCACTATCCCACCCATCCCCTCTGACATAGACACTCCCTACTGGGAAAAGCAAAAGAGAAGAACTGTTTTTGGATAAAGGCAGTTAAAGGGAGAATGAAATAAAGGGAGTGTGTGATGCCTTGAGATTCAGTTGATTTTGTTTATTTGAATGGCAGCAAAGAGAGTGCATACAACTTTCAGTTAGTGGTCTGACCTGACGCCAGTCCCCATCTCTAATGTACACCAGGGGGGTTTAAAGACGCTCTAAATGGGAATACAAATAATCCACCAGTTGGGCTGGATTACAGTACAACAGAAGCTTTGGTGCAGAGATGAGTCAATTCTAATGCCACATCATCAAAGATGTCAGCCACAGTTTGGTTTCTCATCATTCACGCAGTAGCATATATTGGCTGCACCTTGGCCACTGTTTGTGCAGATGGACAACTTTGTGGGGGTTCTGTTGAAGCTTCTGTGCATGTACCTGGAAGCTGCCAAACTCCACGCGAGAACCCCAGCCCATTATTCAAATAATGCAGCCCCCAATCATAATAAGGTGGTGTTAAGACGATTAAAGGCATCAGTGTGCTTCAAACAAAGTGCTTGCTGGAAATGAGGGGGCTGTGATCGATCATTTTTGTAACTTTCAGACAACTTAGTGACAATCCGACAACACTCCCACTTCACACAGCGATTGGTGTGCAGAGGAGTTAAGCTTCAGAGTTGAGAAATCTAAAGCTCTCTTGTTTCATTCTTCCAGCGCAAAACTATGGAGGAGAACTTTGAGGAGAAACTGTCTTAAAGTGTGCGGTCATCTCCATTTTTACATTTCCTCCATCTTGCCCATCTCTATGAGAGTGTGGCTGTTGAGAACAGGTGTAAACACTTTGTATAGCTACATCATTTGAAGCATACTGAACCCTTAAACCTCCCTAATCAAGTCTCAGGTTTTTTCATTTTAAAAACCCCAGAAGACACTTTATTATTTCTTAACTTGAAAACTGTCAACTTCTCACTAGGCCCAATCATAGTTAATAACATTTTACAGTTAACCAATACAGCTTGAAAAGCTTAAAATGTGAAGGCTTTCCTGTGGTTGCCTTAATTTTCTTGCAGTAGTTCTAGCTACATTTTCAGTCTCACCACCTGCAGGGAAAGCAAAGCTATTAAAATCAAAGTCATTTTAGTAATCTGGCTCCAAAAATACTGCACAGAGGTGTTTTCCAAGTCCCTAAATTATCTTCATTCTGCACATTGCCATTTGGGGACATCACAGTATACCTTCTTTTGGCAGGTGCATTAATATGATTGATAGTTTAGGTGCAATGAGGAAAGTGACATGTTTCTCCACTGTGTCTGTGGGTCTGTGATCCACAAATTAATAAAAGCCAAGGAAGTGAGAATTTATTATAAATATTGGAAACATGTCCTTAAAACGTCTGTTAATTTATCAAGTTACCTGTCAGCAGCTCCTATAACCACTTGACCCACTATTTAGAGCAATTCAAATATGTTGTTGTATGTGTCTGGCTAAGGTGTTTAGGACTGTTAAATGATACAGTATTATTATATGACATTGACTCTGGAACAAAGGAAAAAAATCACCATTGTTTTGCTGCATGAGAGAGGAGAACTCACTGACCAATTATTGTGAACCACCTGTTGGATTTTAAACAACAGAATAGCAAGATGTCAGAACTAATAAATATTACGTAACCATGTCCAGCTCCAACAAGAGGTTTATATTGTCAGCTGGATGAATCTGCTTTGGCTGCAACTACAGTTCTAATATATAGCAGTTCACACAAAAATATATATAAAAAAAGTTCTCCAAGTGACGGTGCGGCTGAAATGACATTCATATCACCCTACATGTTGTAAAGAGTAGTAGGTTTAAAAAAAACATACTAGTACTTTTAAACACAGAGGCTTAGGGTGTACGCCCCTCTCCCTGTGAGTTATGGGATGAATGGTATTCTGCCTGTAATTCAGAGGTGAGTGTTGTTTGAGCAAATACTGCCCCCTAGTGGCCACATGTGTACTTCTTTATATTCATCAGAAAAATGCATTTTCCGAGCTTTCATTTAATGGCAGTAGCAGAATTAGGTTTAATTTCCTATTTAAAATGATACATTGTGTAATGTCAATGATAACTATTAATCTCGATAATTGCTTAACACACAGCTATTGTGTCTTGCAATAAACCTAATATGTCTTTTAGTAGGTTGGCCACATATTAACGTATTGTTTCACTAAATGTTGTCTTTTGAATTTCTTTTAGAATGTCTGTGAATTTACACCACAGATCAAGTCTTCAGTGAATGATCTGTAGATATATGTAAGCTGGTACTTTTTCCAAAGGCATGGATAAGTCTAATTTAGGCACAAAAACACAATGACATTTCTATTGCATTTTAGAGACAAATTTAGTGACCTTTGTCTCTGAAATGCAATAGAAATCTTTTAGAATTTTTTACTTTATGACTTTGAATCTTATCCTTTAAAATGACACCTATGTGACATAATCCTGTAGCAAAAAATGATGTCATTTTGGTTGCCATTTGCAGGGGTATGCTTTTCCAAAACTGTTGCTTTGACAGCTTGACTCACATGTGGCTTCAACACATATGAGGCATTTCTTTGACAGCTACACTAGCCAGCCCACTGGACACTGAAAACAAAGGCCACACTTTGTTGAAAGGTCTAGCATGTGTCTGTGTTGTGTGAGGCTGAGCTCGAATGAGAAGGAGTTTAAGTCAAAGCTGAGCGTATGTTCAATGTCAGTGTTGGCTTGGTGGTTCTGACTGGCCAAACAAATTACAGAAGATGTTGATTTACATCCAGACCCTGGGGAAGGTGATGAATAGTCTTTAGAGGTTTCCGTGTGAAATCCTAAGCATTTACAACTTTTATGATATATGATGTTAAATTATGCCGAGTTGTGAATTTGTAATGCCATTCTCAATTACATTTGATTGACAGGAAACCCAGCAGATTGTTTGGAAGCAGTTTAATTTCACACAGATGTTGAATATAACTGTCTAAAGAAGATATAAATGAGATTTGAAAAGCATCCATTCCGCTATTGTTACATAAAGAATATTTCAAACCATTATCCAGCAATCATACGGTTAAACATGAGTGCATGTGTGATAACAGGAAGTTCCTACAGAGCCTTTGTTAACTGTAGACGCATGTTTCGATGGGCTGATCAGTTTGTTAAATGTTGGCAGACTTGGTCACAGAAAGCAGCAGTGGACTTTTAGTGCAGTATTTTAAATTTCTAACATGCAAATATGGACGACAATAAAATAATAAACGACAAAGCACACATTAGGCTCTTAATAGTAATTTAGGTTCACATGAAGATGTCTGACCATGCATTTACTATAAATCAGCTATGCCTTATGCTAGTACTGACACATTACAGTACAGTATGATAATCCACTTGTACGGTATATTTGTGTCAAAAGACCAAGTTTTTGGACATGTATTTTCATTTTTTTAAGAGGAATGTTACATTCATGTGCTATATTTTTAATTAATTAATAATTTTTTTTAATATATGTTTTATATATTTTATTACTAATATATTTGCTCTCTTTCATTCTTTTTTCTTCAACTGTTGCACAACAATTTCCCTTGGGATAAATCGAGTTCTATCTCATCTTTTTTTTATTATATGGACCGTAAAACCGTCAGGCAACTTTCATTTTTTTCATCTTTTGACATCTAATACCTGCCATTCATACTTGCTTCCATAGCATAGCTTGTGAATACAATGCTGTTTGGAAGCTGACTCTTAATATGTAAAGCTACAAAGCCACACAAGGTATGTGATTTATAAGAAATGGTAAAAACATGTAAAACCAGCAGCACAGAAAACAAGACAATTAAGGTTTGTTTGAATAACATAGTATTAATGTCTGCCAAATGATCAAATCCCTCTATGTACTTTAACTTTACACATTTTAAATTATGATGTAGGCGACACATGTCATATTTTTCTGCGTTTATCTACCTCCCAGTCCCTAAGCAACTCAAACATTTGTTGACTCCCTTAGATGACGACAGTCAGCCTCCTCTTCATGTAAAGAAAAGCAAAGTATGTAGCTCCTCCTAGAATGCCTATCAATAGAGTGGTGCCAAGAATAACCGGTGCATTCTTCTTGGCCACGCGAAACGCCACAGGAAGGACAGCGGAGATCAGGATGTTGTTGACATGGCCCAGCACTCTCCTAAAGGCCGGGCGCTCCACCACACGCTCATAGTATGTCTCCAGGTTCACACGGTTACCGTTGCCCCAGAAGCGGCGAGAGAGGCCGAGGAACTTGAGGCGGTGTAAGGTGACTGCCAGAGAGACGTCGGCCATGCTGAAGAACTCCCCACACAGCCAGGACTGACTGCCTTCTTCTACGAGTGAAGAGAAGACAAGGAGTAAGTAAAAGCAACTGATAACATGACATCCAAAATGCTACTTCCGCGTTTCAAATGCCACCACTGGCATGTATGTTAATATTATTACAGTCATAAAAATGTGATTGTGTCTTTTATTGTGTGTTTGTGAAGTGGTTACTAAGTAACAAGCTTGTGTGGCTGTGTACCTGGTGTTTCTTCCACCCTCCTCTGTAGCTCTGTCTCGACCTGGTCCATCACACTCTCCAGTTCATCCAGAAGCTTCTTCAGGTACTTCATGTTGTCATGGTCATACAACTTGGACTGCAGAACCATTTTAATATAGAAAGGCATTAGTGCACATTTACTTCCGTTACATTGTAGATAGAAAACAATGCAAAATAAGGGTTTAAAATGTTCAGGCTGGCTGCCAAACTGCCCAACACATAGAAAGGTTATCGTGCTTTTATTTTATGCCTTTTTAGGCCAATCATTTTGCCAATCATTGCCCTAAAACCTACATAATTCCCAAAAAATGCATATACTGCACTCAGCTGCATCTACAAACAAAATGTGTTCTTTCAGCTGTAGTTTGTTCAAGAAAATAAACTTTATTTTGGTTATTTAAATGTGTTGGTTGGTCTATCAACTATTAATAGTATTGAAAGCAATATAATACATGAATTTACAATTAATAGCCTACATTTAAATGCGTGATTTAAGGG
This sequence comes from Sander vitreus, assembly GCF_031162955.1. Taxonomy (NCBI): domain Eukaryota; kingdom Metazoa; phylum Chordata; class Actinopteri; order Perciformes; family Percidae; genus Sander; species Sander vitreus. The sequence goes on from NC_135876.1 coordinate 13,560,629, forward strand.
TAGCTTAGCAACACCATTAGAGTCAAAAACTGAGTTGGCAGTTACAGCTACTTTGTGACATCATGACTAGATTTAGCTACTGTCTCATTTAGTTTTTAGGAATAACAACTGAATTGTCAAGATGTTGACTATCAAAATGGATAATTTTCTATTACACATAACCGCTTATCTGAAGGAAAATAAGTAAGTAATTTAGTATTTTCGCTTTTGCTAAGGCTAGCAGAGGCTAATGCATGTCAAATTTTCTTCCTAGGATGGCGAAGGCATGATGAAGGCATGACCTGCCCTACTCTCCCTCTGATTGGCTAGCACTGGGGAAAAAAATACTCGTCTTCTGTATCTGACTGGCTGGCTAGTTTATGCTCTTGCGTTAGCTATCTGTTAGCTGATTCCATCCTCATTTGATTTAGACCTATTTTATACAGTCTGTATAATATAGTTACTGTATATGGTTGCTGCGTTTTGGCTCTGTAGGGCAGAATGGTTCTTGGAGGGTACAAGTGTCAAGGTCCAGTCAGTATAAATCACAAAAAACAGCAGTTTTGCTTACTTGGCACTCTACTAACTTCAATAACTTACTTTCAAGCGCCTCTGTTTTGCTATATAGGCATCTTTAAGCTCTGGGTTCTGCTCTGCCAGTTTCTTTAGCTCAGACTGTGTGTTTCCGATCTGTGCTGTCACACAAAAACACAGCATCATGTTAGAGACAATGAATTATACTGCGATTTCCATTAGTACAAAACTTTTGATGTGGAAATATTTCTTATTAAAAAGTCTACTATGATAATATCAGATTGTTTCACTGTGTCTCTGTGCTATATCCACTTTATCTCTTTATCACTTTATTTCCTGTCATCATGCCACACCTGCCTCTCATAAACCGACAGTTTCACATTACCGGAAATATAAAGCATACAGACAAGAAGGAAGAAGGAAGAAGAAAAATGTAACATTTGAGTAGGTTGAGCTGTATGAGTGTATATACTGTATAGCTGTTCTATTGGCAACAACAATGGATCTTATCTAGTCCTTGGTGAATTTGGCAAAGTGGAAGGGAACACTGTTATGTGTTTGTGCACAAATAATGTAGGGACAAAGCTGTATAAAACTACCCAAGTGCATCTCAGTGTGTCTTACTTCGTATACATGTGGCAGCATACGCTGGTATGTGGGAGTCCACTGTGATCTCAGGATGGAGGATGCAGCCATGGGTGTAGGCATCCATCTGTAGTGAGTCCAGCAGCTCTCTGTAGTGCTGCACTCTGTGATAGTATGTACTGCCCTCTTCAGGGATCAGCTTGGGAGTGCTCTCTAGAGACAAACCAACCATGAAAACAAAGGAGCAATGGTATAAGGGCTCACTTTTTTTCCTTAAAACCTTTCTCAGAAGGGAATCAAAGTGGTTTTGTACACCGTAAGCTTGCCTGGAGGAGAATACACAAGGTTAAGAAAAGTAATGCAATTTTGACGTTTAATTATATAACAGTAGGTATTTTTAATTAGCTTAAATAATGCCATGCTTACCAGATTCCCTCTCCTTTAAAGGTGACTAGATGAGACTCTCAGAACAAAGCTATTATGGATCAGTGCAAACCAAAGGAAAATGGAAAATAAAAAATAAAGTTTGGATGAATGATTGAAAAATCAACAAATGCACAATATGAAATGTACGACAAAATAAAACAAAAACAGTATTTCATTTCAAATCAAAGATTCAAAAAAAAAGAAAAGAGGAAAACTATGTAAGAAAACAAGTAGGAAACTCAGTTGAATGGAGCCCACCTTGAACCTATCCAGCCCTTCTATAGTGTATTAAAACAGTTACCACAGAGTCTTTATTCAGTCTCACCATTAAAATTCTGCTCCAGGTATTCCATGATCTGTGTTGGGTCACAGATAATGTTTTCATTGTGGATTAGTACTGGCACCTCACCAGTGGGGTTCAGATGCATGAACCAGGGCTCGTTGTGTTCACTGAGCGGTAAGCTCACATCATACTCCTCACAGTGCAAACCTTTCTCTGCTATGGCCAGACGCACCTGCGAAACAACAAATAGTTCTTATATCTGTGAAACTATAAATAGTTTCATCTGTTTTTGTCTCCTGATCAAAAAACATCTGGCATCATAGTTTACTTATTTCTACACTTTTTTGTTAACTAGAGATCACAGCCAACCAGTTCACAATACAATGACTGCCACCTTAACCTGGACTAGGTTTTTGTGGCAAAGACCCCCCCCCCCCCAAACAGCCAATAGGAAATGTAGTCCCATTTAATCTCATCACAATAAAAAAAAAGGTTAGGCTACATTCCAACTGCATTGTCAGCTTAACAAATTTTCATTTTAACAGATTTTAACAATTCAACAAATGTAACAACAAACACAGCTATCACTGTGACAGCCCAACAGACAGGAATATCAAAAATATATATCAAATAAAGTGCATAAATGTAGTGTTTTACAAGATCTCTTGTTGTTTTAATGTACTTTTTAGAATCACTTTTAAAGACTAAGAATGATGCTGATTAAAGTACTTAGATTTCTAAATGTTTTTCCTAGAAGTTAAATTAAATGAAAAAATATAGTAGGCTACTCATTTAAAAGAAGAATAATTAATATAACCAAACAGTACATGTTCATAATAAGGGGAACATTTTGGATGGATAATATAGATGAAGGATCCTAAATGACACTTTTAATTTCCAGATTTTCATTCAGTTGTGACCAGAAATAAGGCTAAACGGATAATATTTTTTTGCAATAAAGTATTGTACTGCATACTGTATGGTTCTTCTTTGAGGCGAGACAGATTTGATCAACAGAAGTAATGGCAGTGTCCACATGGTAACTAGGATGTCTAAATATCTACTGTCTTCCTGAAAAACATAACACCAGAAAGATTTGACTAGAGATCTATTCAAACCTCTGGCGAGGAGCTGTCCACTGAACTGTGGTGCTGAAACGTAAAGACGCTCACCTTCTGAGAATTGAACGACTGCGTCCAGTGATAAAGCGTTAATTTAGATTCGCTTTGTTTTGCGACTGTATCACATTCCTGATGCACATCTTGTTCTGGGTCCTTCTCTATAAAAGCTGTTTTCTCATCTTGGAAATCAGGGCTGTTTTCGGACGCCATTTTATCTGTTGGTAGGCTATGTTAGGGGACAAGTGAGGGCAGCACACCATATCACAGTCAACAAAATGCACCGCCTACTGGCCCGGAGAGGTATATTAATCCGCTTCTTAATTTTGATAGAATTGCGAACAAACTGTTAACTGTAAATGCAAACTTATTTTGCGGTAGTCTACACACAAGACATTTTTCTTCATCTTCATCTACGTCTTCTCGTTGTCGTCGTTGTTGTTGTTGTTGCAAATAGTTCCAGTAGTAGCAGTAAGCTACAGTAAACTACCGTTTCATATGCCTAGATGCATTATTACCAATCAATACAATGTTTTAAACGTAAGTATGTCTAAACATTCACAATGTAAGAAATAAAGACTACAAGATTTAGACATGACTACGCTTTTCACAACCAACTCAACACTATTCTCCGCTATGCAATACGTGCATTTGGACAGCAGAGGTCGCTGTTATCTATTCATTCAATGTGTAAGCTACTGCTGGTACACAAGCTGTTTTTGGTCAGTCCTGGTGTAGCCCTGGTGCAAAAAGTGGTCATATTAAAGGCCATTGGTGTCACGTAAGGTGATACTTAGGCTATATTTCCTTAATTGTATGTATATTTTAGAGAGGGAATGGCCTACCTGATTCATGGACTAAATTATGTCACTGACTAATGTGGTGACTAAAATGTTTAAGATTTTTCTTATACACCTATGGTGTCATTTTTGAGACTTTGCAATCATGATTAAAAACCCGTTTTGCACCCACTCACTTTTAGCTATCATAGCGGTAATAAGACACTATGAAAAAAAGAGAAAAATAAAGCATATAATCAACCAGTAATGTAGCTATTATACAAATCATCTCTAAAACTTAATAGAGCTGTAATACATAGCTACAGTATATATAATTTCTTAGTATACACACACACATATAGCCTATATTAGCGCCTCACAAAATAGGCCGTATACATATTATTGTGTAACTATGGCGATAAGAGAAACAAAGTATAATCATAAACTCGCTATTGATAATCACAGACAAATACTATAAGTCTGTGGGTATTATGGGAAATTGCAATGTGGGACTTCAGACCTGTGTAAAGTGAGGCGCGTCTTTCAGCGGGGTTTGGCATAGAGGTGCCTCATTCTGGGGGGGGGGGGCGTTAGGGCTAGGCGTTTCACCGATGGGGAGAGAGAGGGGAGAGTGGGAGGTCCCTGTGGCGTGACGTTGCGATTGGCCCAGTGTCTTTCCTCAGCAAGAACTCGACGCCTCTCTCTCTCTCCCTCTGTGATCAGTGGGTGAGAGGGGGGAGACGAGGAACACACAACGGAGAACCCGGCGTGCGCCTCCGGTAAATGACGCCCACCATTCATACATTTACACTTTCCGTTACGCATACCTTTTGTATTGCATGTCAGTGTCTGGAAGTACCAGTCTACTATCCTCAACCTGCTATTTTTTGTTCCTGTAGTCATCATCTTGTTAGCTCATCCTTTCATTACACCACCGGTCCTGGATCCCCCAACCACGGTCCTGGAGACGCCTGAGTCTGCAGCAGCGCACGATCTGCTTTATTTCCAGCCTATATCTGAATGACGGGCGGAAGGTTTGACTTCGACGACGGTGGCACTTACTGCGGGGGGTGGGAGGATGGCAAAGCCCACGGACATGGCATCTGCACCGGACCCAAGGGCCAGGGCGAGTACGCCGGGTCCTGGTCGCACGGCTTTGAGATAGTAGGAGTGTACACCTGGCCCAGCGGGAATACCTACAAGGGCTACTGGTCCCAGGGGAAGCGGCATGGGCTCGGTGTGGAGAATAAAGGGAAGTGGTTGTACCGCGGAGAGTGGAGTCACGGTTTTAAGGGTCGGTACGGTATCCGGCAAAGCCACAACACACCTGCTAGATACGACGGTACCTGGAGCAACGGGCTGCAGGATGGATATGGGATCGAAACCTATGGCGATGGCGGTGAGAAACCCTGTCTTATAAATATGGCCCAATGTTTGTTTAACCTGCGTTTCGTTTAACGGCTGTGACTGCTGATGTTATGTAGCCTGTGTGTGTGTGTGTGTGTGTGTGTGTGTGTGTGTGTGTGTGTGTGTGTGTGTGTGTGTGTGTGTGTGTGTGTGTGTGGGATGATGCTCAGACTCAAACTGAGGGAGGCTAATGGAAATACATCAGCGCATGAATCTCCATCTGATATGATCTGAGTTAAAGCTGATATTGCGCAATGCGCACCGTGGTCAAGCGTATCATCATTTACCCCGCCAAAAAAACTATGATTTATCACCCTTGTAATGTTTACTTGCTGAATACAGTTTAAGATAATGATTCCTCTCTTATTCCAATGCACATCTCATTTGGCAACTACCGGTTGCTCCTCATATGACAGTGGGAGGAGAGTGACTCCTGTTGCCAGCTCAGTGGCACCATTCCCCGGCTTGAAGGAGTTTGGAAATCAGAGCAAATCAGTCTGTTTGGAGCCAATTATAGCCAGACAGTCACCTACTCCTCTTTCGTTTTCAAAGTTAACTGCAATAACACACATCTTAAAGTGTTTCCTCTGAAAATGAACTTAATGTATTAAAAAGTGTTACTTTTAATAGCAGTTAAGCCAGTCTGCAAGTACCAAGACACTGATACGTGTTTAAAAACTACAGTGAAAATGTTTTTACACATTGGATGCATTTTCTCATTTCTATAACATTTCCCACATTGTTGAAAATACACAAATATATCCATGTCATACACAGGACACAATCTTGGACTTTGGCTGAAAGTGATAGGTCAGTCTGAGCCTCTCTTAGAGCTTTGAGCTGACTAATCAGTGGTGTGTTCACAGATTGTCTAGAAACCTGTGTGATCAGGAAAGAAAAATCCTGATAGGCCTACAAACACAAGAGCTTTGTACAGGCGTTACTTTCTGGTTATAAAACATCCAAGTTGTTGGGTGATTTGTGAGCATCATCTCCACTAAAGGAAGCTTTATGGTGCAGAATAAATGCCTCACATATGATGGATACAGAGGGCTGGGCTTGGGAAACCAACTGATCCTAGAGGATCTACAGAACATCTGGCTGTCTGACCCTGCTACATCCTGATAACTTGATCTGCAGGGTCACTCATTTGAACTGCAGCACAGAGCCAGCCTGTTAATCTCACACTGTTTATCCATCTAAATTCCTGCCCGGGCTGGTATATCATTTTCTGTTAGAATCTGACCATTATGGCTTATTTATTTGTATTTGTCAATGAAAATCGAGTGCTAGCTTTACATGCCTTTCTTATTATGATCCAAATTGTAATATGATGCCCTGAAGAAGCTACAGTAGGACAGCACATGCTCATTGGGCTCAGCAGCACCAATCAGGATTAATGAAGTATTCCTCTCATTATGTGACTCATATAAATTCCCTGTCGTCAGAGACAAACGGAAGGTGGTGAATGCGCCTACTGTCAGTGGGGGAGTTATTGGCCGCCTGAAAATAGGCTCCTGGCTGAGTGATTCACATTCATCCCAAATGATCATCAGTATCAGTACCTTAATCAAATCTCTGAGATTGAGTTAGTTATGCTTACAGTCCCAGATCTGAGGGGAAGGAGAGAAAACATTTCATTAGCTGACATACTCTGCACCCCATACAGCAAGGCTCCTCTGCGCTCCCATATACAATGCTGTTTCAAGAATTTAGTGCTGATATAGAGAATATCTGGCCAGCAAAATGCAGAGGAAATATATAAACCTTCTTGTAACTGTGACCCCAAGTACCAAAAATAAATCCAAAATCACTGTAACTGTGAAGTAAATGTTACCCTGGTTTTACTTAAAAGCATTCTCAAAATAGGTTGAGCTTTACAGACAAACATAATCTGCTGTTATCATCAGTGTTGGTGCAAACACTCCCCTTAAGGACTCATCTAGAGGAGCACTTTAAATTGTTTTCTCAAATAGTTTATGGAAATGCTGCACATATTTCCTGAGCTTGTACCGTATTTCAATTGCTTCAGATAAAAGGCAGCCCCTTTTTTGGAAGTGGGCCTGATGAGACAAACGGACTGTACACACACAAGCAAACTCACAGAAGCAGCTTTGCTTGTTAAAATCATTGTGAGACAACTTCTGATTGTGCTTTGTTATACCAGCTGATGCTCTTCTTGGAATTGATGGGTAATTGAGAGAGTTTCTCACAGAGTAAGGCCTAATTTAATTTGCCAAAATAGTAAACATTCTGAGCATGTAAAAAATAAAAAATACTATAGCTTCTATTAAATTCTTCTTTCCTGTACTTACCTGGCAAATACTGTATTTCCAATTAAAGTCTGTAAAATGGAGTAACACTAAATTATGTTCAAAGTGCCATGCCATTTTTGCATTTGTATCTGAAGGAAACACTCGTATGGCTTTTTAAATATTGTGTTGCATTGTTTCATCCTATTCAGCAGTGGTTCCCAACATGGGGGGTCAGAACCCTCCATAAGGGGGTTAGAAGATGAACCTGAGGTTGCCTCAAGATACGTTTGGAAACCACTAGGATCTGATGTATACAGTAGTTGTGACTAATCTGATTCACTGACCCATGTCTGCTGGTTCCTCAGGTACCTATCAGGGCCAGTGGATGGGTGGGATGCGACATGGCTACGGCGTACGTCAGAGTGTTCCCTATGGCATGGCCACCGTTATCCGCTCTCCTCTCCGCACATCTCTGGCCTCACTGCGCTCTGAGCAGAGCAACGGCACAGTGCTCCAGGACCTCTCCTCCCCTGCAGACACTCCGACAGGCAGTCGTGGCGGCTTCGTCCTTAACTTCCACTCAGACAGCGAGGTTGTCACTGGCAAGAAGAAGGGCCTGTTCCGCCGGGGCTCACTCTTTGGCAGCCTCCGGCAGTTGCGCAAGTCAGACTCTCGGACCTCAATCTCCAGCAAGCGCAGCTCTGCACGCAGTGATGCTGCCATGAGCCGCATCAGCTCCAGCGATGCCAACTCTACTATATCCATCGGTGATGGCGAGCTGCCAGATGAGGACCTACCTCTAGAGGACCATGTGGATGCTACCACGACCGAGACCTACATGGGCGAGTGGAAGAACGACAAGCGCAATGGATTTGGTGTTTCAGAGAGATCCAACGGGATGAAGTACGAAGGAGAATGGCTTAACAACAAGCGCCATGGTTACGGGTGCACAGTTTTCCCAGATGGCACCAAAGAAGAAGGGAAGTACAAAAATAACGTGCTGGTGCGTGGAATAAGGAAGCAGTTGATTCCTCTTAAGAACCCCAAAACCAAAGAGAAGGTGGATCGGGCTGTGGAGGCAGCACAGAGGGCTGCAGCCATCGCCAGGAGTAAAGTGGAAATAGCAGCTTCCAGGTACTGTGTTTATGCGTGTGTGTGTGTGTGTGTGTGTGTGTGTGTGTGTGTGTGTGTGTGTGTGTGTGTGTGTGTGTGTGTTTGTGTTCATTCATGCTTCTGTATGTGCATGTGGGTGTGTACTGTGTAAACACAAGAAAGACATTGAAGAATCAAAACAGTGGTCTGTTTGACAAATGTCTCTTGGTCCGATTGAAGGCGCAGTCTTGTGTAAGTGGAGTCCCATGACAACAGCTCCGACCTTTATGCATCATCAACAGTCAAGGCTTTTGTGTAGCTGGTGTGATCATCCCTGGAAAAGGTTTTGTTTCTATTCTCTGCTCATATCTTTCATTCCCAGGGAGAGGGGTCAGGCATCGTGTGTGTGTGTGTGTGTGTGTGTGTGTGTGTGTGTGTGTGTGTGTGTGTGTGTGTGTGTGTGTGTGTGTGTGTGTGTGAGTGTGTGTGTGTGTTTTGGTCTGCAAGTGTGTGAGAGAGAGATTTGTGTGCCTGTGAGTTCATGCGTGTGCGCAGTATAGCCATACCCGTGCCAAGTGCGTCTCGTGTGCCCAATAACGATACCTGCTCCTCCTGCCAAGTATTGCTCTGATATGGCATCTGTTCTTTAACAGGTGGATGAAATGTGACCTTTTCATTTAAAGCCTCCCTCCTACTGGGACACAGTTCAGTGTACGCAGCATCACTTTGACATCCTCTGGTTTCATAGCATCAGGAATCATTAGATTTAAGACTGTGAGGATGTCTACAAGCTGTGAGAAGGTCTCTATGCAATCGCACATGGTTATTTTTCTTGCACATGAATTTGCGAGCATGAAAACACATTAACATCCATTTATAATACACAAAGCATAGACATGTTTATTGTCTCACTCACACACACACACACACACACACACACACACACACACACACACACACACACACTTAACACAAAGATAATGGACATCATACTCACACACATACCAAAACAATCAGTCAATCAAATAATAAGAGAAACATGATGAACCATAATTTAACTTTAATCAATTAATCAGTTTTTATTCTGCTGGGCACACCTTCACAAACTTCAGATATTAGCTTTTTTATATTTTATATAATTAAGAGTTTATAGCCACCGTAGCTGTTCTGTGAGGCTGTACTTAGGTGTTTTGAGCTACCGTCAGCATGCTAATAAATGTTCACAGTGACAATACTAACATGCGGATGTTTAGCAGGTGAAATATTTATCGTGTTCACCATTTTAGTTTAGCACGTAAGCATGTTAACATTTCCTAATTAGCACTAAACACATTTGGTATTTGGTCATAAATCAAAACACTATTGCACTACAATAAGAGTTAAGTCTAAATTATACTGACCGCTTCCACAAACGCAGGAGGGTCAGCTAGGATCGGTATGATATATAAATGTCATCATCAGAGGATGTATGCAACGTCCACGTACCGGCATTTTTTTGTGACCACTAAGACATGTCTGTGCAGCCATTCCGCTACAAGTGGTAGCGTAGCGATCTACTGCGCACGCAGAACACGTCTTCTAAGCGGATAATATAAACAGAGCTACTGCTCCGTGGTGTATACAGATGTCTGTGTGTGTGTGTGTGTGTGTGTGTGTGTGTGTGTGTGTGTGTGTGTGTGTGTGTGTGTCTGTTCTGGAGTATAATCGAACCTTTATGGGATCACAAAAGTCTAGGATTCATCCTCTGGGCACCATGAATATCATATATCAGTATCAAATTGCATGGCTATTATTCTTTAACCTGGTAATAAAAAAAGCCACACAGTCAATATTGTGGACACAATGAATAAGAGTATTTTGACTCAGGGCTGAACCCAGCCATTACAGAAAATGCAGTAATAACAGACTCTATGAATAGCAGGCTTTATTAAAATATCCAGGCATTCTTTCAAAATATAATAATTCCTTTTCGCTGAGTGGGGAGAGTATAGAGAATAAATCCTTTATTCGGCAGATTTCAAGGATATAAGATAAATATTATATAAGGTGGATTTAACATGCTTAATATTAAAACTCCTGCATACTGTTTATTCTGCAGATAAGACCCATGATATTGTGAGTCTGTGTCTCTGTCAGCGAAGGCCAGTGAGTTTGCGATAAACCCACTGGAAAAAGAGAAAAATGGATAATGTGTTGAAGGAAAGAGCCATCTGATCTTCTCTTCGGCTGTGCATTAGAGTAACAATTTACAGAAGAAGGAAACGCATGACCTGGTGTATAGCGCTAAAGCAACAACAGTGAAAGCATTCAAGCTGATACAAAGTGTTTATTGCAGCAAACAAAGTCCCCTGTACTGTACTAAGTGATCAAATTACTGCCTGGTACGTGCCACTCCATCATGTGCTGCTGGAAATCTCAAAACAAGCTCTTCCGTTCTCTTGACTGAAATCTTTTTAAGACTGCATTTGTGTTATAAACTGCTAGCATGGCAGACTGACGGTTGTGTGTAAGCAGGTTATGCAAGTCTCATTATACAGTGCATGGCAAAAGATGCACTCGTATTGATCCAGTTCTATGTGGAGCGTACCCGGTGGATTCACAGGGAGGGGAGGGGAGGGGAAAATGAGAGAGCCAGGGGATAAATGGTGATTGGACAAGATGGGGGGGATTCAGCGACTTTGCTGAGCAAGAGGTTTCTGAGGAGTCTGGAGTGGACAGAAATGAAAAGAGCAGAATAAAAAAAAAAAAAGGACACAGAGGGGGCACACCCACCCCTCCCCTGTGAATTACTGTACAGAAGAGCTATCCCATCAGCCTCTGGGGTGGAGCTGATGACCTCATGCTCATGATCAGCCAATCGATAGAGAGCTAGTGTGATGAGGTGGAGTGGAGTTCTGTGTCTGTGACTCCCATTCACTGTTGTCAGCCTTATCTATGGAAAATGGACTTCTACACACACACAGCTACACACACACAGCGTTCTGTGTGTGTGTGTGTGTGTGTGTGTGTGTGTGTGTGTGTGTGTGTGTGTGTGTGTGTGTGTCAGAGGCCTGTGAACTGAGATAAGTGACTGTGCCATTGAACGGTTTACCGTGTCATGGTGCTTTTCCCACAAAGCCGTTTTGTTACAGATCAGCAGTTTAGGTATCCTGGTGGCTCAGTTGTGTGTCAGTATATACACTGTGTAATCTACTGTAATGGCTTTTTTTACACCTAAACACATGGACCTATGCTATCGCTTAAAAGCAGATGTCTTGAAATTAAGTGTGTGAGTAGTGTTAAAATGACCTTACAAAAGCTACAATATTAGTTTAATAAATATATTAGTTTATATTTCTACAGTGATTCTTTCTGCTTCTTTTTCTCAGGTTAAGTTGATTAAGAACACTGCCTCTACAATGCTATGAATGATTTCAAAAAAGTGCCAAAACAAACTTACTGTAAGCCAGTACGTGCATGGAGGCCAACGGTGTGTATCCATTTGATAGCATTGTTTGTCCTGCAGGCTCTAGTGAAAAGTTAACCAACACCTAATATCCATGTCCTCTGTAGTAGGAAAGATATTTATACAATGCTTATTTTTTAGCATGTGTTTAGCATTTACCATCATCACATTTTACCTCTGCCAGTGAGGCTGGTTTTGGTCCTGTTTTGATTGTCCTTCTGACACGCCCATGAATAGATTCCCATTAATTTCTCATTTGCAAATGGGACAGATAGGACATTGGTTAAGAAGTTTTATAGATTTTGATGGTGACCCGATATAAGTATAACTTTTGCTCACCTGATTGAAGGTTGATAGGTGGGCAGGCAAAAATTGAAGAAGCTTACAAATATTATTGCAGTTACCATTTTATTTAGAACCTTTTCATTTGTATGCAATGGTTAAAGTCCATGTGCCAAATGTTTAGAGAGCTAAACCGCTGTTTTTAGATGGAGTATAACATCCAACTACAGCTAATTATAATTTGCATAACTATAATAGTTACGATGAAAACTAACTGTAATTATAACCATAATTATGAAATGACAGAGGTCATTACATAATTTTGAATCCTTAAAATATGTTTCAGGATCACAAATGAAGGAAGGAGATTTGTTCTTTTCAAACCTTATACTTAATGTTGTAATGTGTGGTTTATTTGTACAGTGTTGCAGCTGAGATTTAAATTTGCTTAATTTATTGAGGAATCAGGCTGAAAGTACAGAATATTTTGAAGGACTGAAGAAATGGTTGTACTGGTTTCCCATTATGCTATTATCCAATACTTTGTTTGCACTCAACATAGGAAGCTAGCAACTGTACATATTAGGATAGTTGTAAAACATTATGTGTACTGCATGTGCTCTCTCTCTCTCTCTCTCTCTCTCTCTCTCTCACTCACACACTCACTCACTCACACACACACACACACACACACACACACACACACACACACACACACACACACACACACTATATATATGCATTCACTTAATCAGAGCTCACTTCTCTCCACACAGGAACATCTCACACACAAGCACAAGACAAACACATACAGTGAGAGTGCATGCGGTGTGTGCTACTTAGCTAGCGTGTCAGCAGTGAGTACTGACTAAATAAGGCAAGGCATCAGTTGGCTTATCAGCACCAGCCAGGAATATATACCCGTCCCACTACTGATATAGCATCCCGCCATCTCACTCACACTATCATCTCTCCTAAATGTCTGTGTGTCTGTGTGTGTGTGCATGCGTGCGTGCTTGCAGCCGCATGTGTGTGTGTCCACATAAATGAGACTAAAACATTTAAAGAGAATAGGAGAAACTGTGTTTGGATGAGAGAGATGAGATATGCTTGCTATCATTTGGCAAGAGAACAGAGAACGTGTGTGCGTTTATATCCAGGGGTGTTTGTTTATCACCTGCTGTGTGATGACCTCAGCCACTCAGCACCTGCCCTTTTTGGAGAGAGTTATAGATCAGCCTGTGTTTCAACATGTAAACAAAATAATCCCAAGCCACAGTATATCATGTAAGATTCCATCTCGGCTGTCCTCAATGAGGATGACCTCTCCTGCTCCAAATAGGGGCAGAGGAGCACTCGGGTTAATTTTTTTCGGTTTCTGTGCATGCATGTGTTTGATCTTAGTACTGGTGCCACCTCTTATAGAGTTGTTATGAAGTGGCGCCACACACCTTTCAAAAGTATGCCAAGTTTGTCCCTTTATGAAGTGACAAAATATACAGTAGCAACAGGGCACGGAGTGTACAGTAACTGCAACTGTGAGAAGGACTGCCAGCCATCTGAATCACGAGTCAGAGTAAAGCAAGCCACGACATGTCTCATATTTATCGCGATGTGATGGTGTGAGGTAACACAACATTTATTGCTGACAGAATTAAATGGTCACGCATCCAAATGCACACACACACACACACACACACACACACACACACACACAAGAAATAACTGGCCACATGTGCCTCATATTATCTATATCAGTAACATTAATGACCAGCGTCATTGCCAGCTTGTACATACGAAAGAGCTATAAATAATGTAGCTGAGCAGTTTTTAAATGACCCACAGTGAAATCAAATTACAGCATGTAATCATATTCTGTACTTCACCATGTTATCTTTATGGAAAGTCAGAGTTAGCAGCCTGCAAACATGTCAGTGGATGGAACCACAAGCGTACAACAATAATAAAACAACTAATTTTATGTCAAAGTAATGAAGGTGTTTCACTGTTATGCAGTAGACCAATAAAGGTGCATAAAACATAAACTTTAGAAACTTAGTTTGTTAGATTCTAGCTTTACTTGCGGCATGGCCCTATGGATGATAAAGGTTATTGGTCTGTCCACCACTTTGGTCCAGACTGAAATATCTAAAAACTATTGGGTGGATTGCCATGAAATTCATGTTGCATGTAGGTTACAGGAACACTGTATAGCCTCGCAGAGCCTCCAGCATGGCTGTGGACTTCTAGTCTTCTTGTCATTGAATTATTGCACAGCAGCCCTACTTGTAATCATTTACAGTTCAAAACATTAAGACAATTTAAAACACATATGAGGATATGTTACAAATCAGTGCATTGACCAGACAGAGGGGAGCAGATTACAATCTAGTAAAGGTTTATTCCTCATTGAGAAAAGACACATCACTTAGAACATATGACTAAAGCAGGATGCCTGATGCTGCTGTGGTTGTTACACATTATATCATGATGCAATACTACATTCCAGTGAATATGAATTATGGAGAAAGAAGTTGGAGAAAGAAAGAAATATTAAAACATTTTCAGAGTGAGAGTAAAAAGTTATTTTTCTCTCCATTCCTTTGTTAATATTTTTCCTCCCTGGTGGGAGATACTCGGAAGGCGAGAGGAAAACATTTTGGCAGAAATCAATGCTCGGCCTTGCATGTCCAGCAACATGAGTTTACACCAAAAGAGAAGGTTTGATGAAGGAAAGAAAGTGTGAAGAATCTACAGTTTATGTGTTGATGAAGGCTGGGATAGGCACATTTTTTACTTACACTTACACTGTATGAAAGCTTTGTTCCTGGGGGAGTAGAGGAGCATAGCCTGTGGGAAATGGCTGTGTGTAAATGTAAGTAGAGCGCTGGGATGTGTCGATAGCAGTGGTGATAGTAATTGGTTTCACCAACATGCCATTACACTGTGTGGCTGTGGCTTGTAATCTCTCTGAGATTGGCACATATTTCTACAGCTTCTCAGAAAGAGTGGGATGAGTCAGGCAGAGGGGGGAGTAGAGGGGGGAGTCATGTGTAGTCCAAGGCTGTTATAAAGAGGTAAACTCATGTAGTAGTTCACCTGTGATCATTCAAATTTAAAAGTACTCCTTGTACAGAAGGTTTACCTCCATTTCCTCCATAATCTTTCCTCGACTTAATTTATTTAAGACTGTGCTCCCTCCATATATTAAACAGTGAATGTGATTGTAGTATATCTACTTGTCTCTGTGTTAATTGTGTATAACAGCGGTTAATGAGAGTCTGTCAGTGGAGTGAGTTAGATATTGTGTTAAACACACTGTGATATGAGATTTACAGAAATAATGAGTGCTAGCGAGCTCTTTACATTTTTTTATATTGGTACAATGTGTATGTCAATGGCTCTAAAGTCTACTGATGAGCTGAATCCAGATAAAAGTCATTGATTTACAAGTCCATAACAATTAAATTATAATAAGTTGTGGGCTCTGCTAAAGGTGTTGCAGCTCAATATCAGGAAGAAATCCTTAATAACTGTCAATTCAGTGTAGGTTATGGCTATGCTTGACCTGTCTTGATTACTGGCAGGGAATTAACCTGTTAACTCCTCAAAATAGTGTCCACAGCATGCAGACTGTGGCTGTTGCAATGTCTATAAATAGATATGCACTGGAGAGGCAGAGCTTGCTTTCTTTTATTGTATTGTATTGTATTTTAAATACATCATCTTAACTGTCTGTTTTGTATTTTGGTGGCCTGTCAAGATGTTTGCTATGTAGACGTTTGCATATAGGGTGGTTGATATTAATGACATCTTCTATCACAGTCTTTGAATTTAATATTGCAATATTGTACAACATAGTGATTTAGGCAATTTATAGTAGCAATTTATTTCATTATTGATAAATCTGTTCATTATTTTCTCTATTAATCGTTTGGTTTATGTCGGAAAAATGACCATTACAATTTCCTAAAGCCCAAGTTGACATTTTCAAAAGTCTTGCTTTGTCTCACCAACAGTCAACAACCCAAATATATTCAGTTAACCATAGTCAAATACTCATGAAAATAGCAAATATTCAAATTTGCGAAGCTGGAAATTGGAGAATTTTGGCATTTAAAAAAAGGGCTCAAAACTATTCACTTTCAAAATTGTTGGCTTTTTTTTGTCGATCGACTAATTGAATAATAGTTGCAGCACTAATCAAGATAAATGAAATTCAGTTTAAAAGTGTGTGTATCGATAAAATGAAAATGTTTTTTAATGCAGAATTTAAAACAATCACATTGAAAATCACATTTTTCATCACATTGATGAAAAATGCTAAATGTCAATACTGCCATAAATCAGCTCACTGATGCACAGTACTATCAGCAATGGCCTAATAAAAGGATAGCTATCTAATTATGACTGGTATTGTCTTACAGTATATTCTTATATCAGCCAGGCCCATTCATACATAACATTAAATACATGTCATATCCACAGTCAACAGACATGAAATACCAGCTGTAATGTCTTTGAAATGCAAAAATAAAGAATGGTAGAAACAACAGATTTAGCCATTATAATTTAGTTGGCATCGGCTTATCTGAGGCCCAAAGTGAGTCTGTCATTTCAGTTTGTGTCGCCGGAAGCAACTCTTAAAATCTGTCCGGGTTTTTATATTGTACCTGCTACTGCAGCAGAGTGTCTTTAACCTCTGGATACTAATGTGCCCTGCTAAATCTGTTCAGCCACGCTGATTGGCTGGCTAGGCTGCTTTCACTCCAGATGTTCACGGATTGGATTATGGAATTATCACTTCTCTTGTTGATTCAGAGTATTGCTTTTCCACACTGACTGAATCCCTTCGTGAAGCATGCAACCACTCTTGTTATCCCATGCATAGTAGATACTGTATGTTTGGCCGTTTTCATAATGCATCTGTTTGGCTGTAAACATGGCTATGCAATGACGACTGTCACCTTTTCACAATAATCCACTGGATTATTGTAATGATGCAGAACTCAACCCATATATGGTTGCAGTTGCAGTCGATGACAGTAAAACATTTCATAATAGTTGGCTTTTTACTATCAGTGACAGGTCTTCCATTTAGCTCATGGAATAGCCATAAAACTTAAATGTGATGAAGATTACATCACAATTGTTCAGCTGTGGACCTAATGCTAATGCTCCTTTTGGCTTAGCACTGAAGAGGAAATTGAGGCTTGTGTGTATATGATTGTGTGTGTTTGTGTGCAGACAGTGGGGAGAATGGTAGCAGGAGATTGGAGGAGAGAGCACAGACCATAATTAAAACTATTCCTTAAGCTCAAGTGGTTGCTAGGCAATGTGACCTTTACTCGCACAGGTTCAGCGTCGGATGTTGAGCCTCGTAGTTAAATGAGACACACCATGGAGTGGCTGTTTGTGTGTCTGTGTGTGCGTGTTTCTCTGTACCTGCTTGTCCTTGTTTTCAGCCAAGTTGTAAACCTTTTAAAGTGTATTCACTCTGCCAAAGCACACTTAGATTTATCACATCTTATGTTATGTTTATGTGTGTGTATTATGTGTGTGTACGTGCAAGGGAGTGCAAGATTGTACCCATACAGTAGGCTGTAGTGTGGGTTTGTTCATTTGCAAATTCATTAATACAGGCCAGATGCCTGGTTGGACAGCTTGCTCAAGTGTCTCTGGTGGTTTCCATGGTTACTGCCTCACTGCCGTCATCATCGTGTCAGCCATTTGTTGATTTTCTTTATGAAGTAGTGGAGTGAAGAGGCGTTTTTAGTTCAACATGGTGTTTATTCATCCTTTTAAAGGCTTGAACAATGTGTCTGGTTCCAGTTGGTTATCAAAGATACAACACTACCAAGTCACCTCAGTGTGTCCTTTATTCTCACTGATTCCCAGTGGGTCTCATTATGGCATGTCTCACTTTCAACTTCTCATGCAGATTTGATGTGTGTGTGTGTGTGTGTGTGTGTGTGTGTGTGTGTGTGTGTGTGTGTGTGTGTGTGTGTGTGTGTGTGTGTGTGTGTGTGTGTGTGTGTGTGAGAGTAAATTAGAGTTAACACAGTAATTTGCATGAGAGGTAGCAATTTTTTCTAAGGTGTCGGTCAAAAGCTTTTGCATGTATGCATGTTTGGATGTGTATATGTTGTAGGTGTGTAATGTTTGCATAGTCGTGTGACAACATGTCTTGATCAGTAAAGTGCTGTGTGTGTCGGTGGGCACAGTATGTGTGTTGCAGCTTTTGAGTGTAAAAAAAGACAGATGCTGCCTGACAGAAACATAAAACCTGGACAATCTGGTCTTTAAAATCCTCATTTTTGTTTAGAATTTTGACTCAAGTGATGTTTTTTTTATTGAGTGTTTTGCTTCATTTCATTTTAGTGCTGAAACAATTAGTCAGTGTGTCAATTAGTCAATCAACAGAAAGTTAATCAACACAAATTTGAATAATTAATCAATTAAAGTCAAGCAAAAATGCCAAATATTCCTCTTTGTGTCATATCATTTTAAATTTGAAATCTTTGGACTCTGGAAAATTTCATAGGGTTAGGATGCACCTTTTTCTCCTGATACTGAATCGTAATCGTTTATGTGATGTAACATAAGGTCAGGGATCGCTGTGCTGCTAAAAACTGAGTCAGCTGCTCTCCAAGACTCAACGAACGTAGCGGAGACACTGAACGACATTTACAAAGAAACTGTATTTAACGTGAATTGGACATTGGTCTTCTCGCCAATACGCACATCATTTAATACAGATTTGGTTACCCTAACATTTTATAAATGAAACGATTAAGCGATAAATCAGAGAAATTGCCAATAACGAAAATAGTTACAAACCTAGTTCATTTTACTTATCATTTTGGATTTTCTATCTTTCTCTTCAGAGTTAGATTTGGAGTTAATCCAAAAAGGCCTTGTTCTTTCACCAGTACAATTTTGATTCAGTGTTGTTTCCACTACAGTGAACTGTGAACTATATTCAGTGATTGTAATTGGCAATAATTATATGAACTGCAAATCTCTAAAATGAGTAACATGTTAAATCCACTGCATATAGAAGTGTCCTTTAGCCTAATGTTTTCATTTTCGTTGTTGGTGGTGATTTTAAATTGCTAAGCTTTGTTTGGACAATACTAAGGCTTAAAAAGTGTACATTTGGGGTTGTATTGGCTTGATTGACAGGTGTCTCAGCTTTAATAGTTGCTGTTTCTTTCTCAGGATCGTCTGCCTACAGTAACAAAAACTAAGGCAACAGTAAAATCAAATCCAAGCTTCAAAACGTCACAGATACTACGTCCCTGTTTCCTTGCAGTGTATGGCTTAACCACCATCGCCCCCCTCTCTCTTTGTGTCATTAGCTCTATCAGCTGTGGCCATGTTTCACTAGAAGTGTTGACACAAAGAGCACAGAGCTGAGGTCTGAGTCCCTGCCATTGCCCTTCACCAAAACCAGAGGGATCATCTCAGCAAGGGATTCTGTGTCACTCTCTCAACACACCAATAAGGCGTCAGAAGAGAGCGTATCAGACCTTCAAACATAATGGTGCTCTAAACATGTACCACACAAACACATGCACAGTATTTATTATAATACAGTAATTCAGTAGTTTCTGAGTACCTATACACATTCACACACTTACATCCTGATACAGAGGCAGACACACACATGCTGTACCTGTAACCATGTGTTTTTGGATGAAGGCCAGGTGAGGTCTCAGTGGACGGTTCAGTGCAGAGCTCCTGAGTAGAGAACACCAGTGGGAGATTAGGTCTGTTTGTAATCCACAACCAAAAATGTAAGTAGAGTTTGGGGATTTTTTCCCCTATTTAATCAAAACGGATTCTACTCTTTCTTCTTCCCAGAAATGAAGTCTGTTTTCCTGCCAGTTCAGCCTTTGTATCATGAGTAAACACAATGTATTAAAATGGATTGTGTGTGTGTTTAAATCATTAAGATACAGATCAAAAATGACTCCATGGCATGAAATAATATTATAGTTTAGTTTTCACAAATTTATGAAAACATTTTTGGTAAATACGCTTACCATTTGCTTTCCTGCGAAGAGATGAGAAGACTGATACCACTCTCTGTACACTAAATATGAAGCTAGAGCCAGGAGACGGTTAGCTTAGCAGACTGATTTTGTTCAAAGTTAGTTGTAGCTAGTAGCTATAATGTAACATAGCATAAATCTGCAACCTGTTTTCAAATGGGGTTTTAGTACAACTAAAACAAAGAGATATCACTTGTTAATTAGTAAGATTAAGAGGTGCTGGTAGGTGAATTCATTTTAACCATCAGACAGATCCAAGCTTAGCTGTTTAGCTGCTTCTGCTCCTCGTCTTTATGCTAAGCTAAGCTAACCACCTGCTGGCTGTAGCTTCATATTTAGCATATAGACATGACAGAGTGCTATCAATCTCCTCATCCAATTCTCAGCAAGAAAACGACTATGTGTATTTCCCAAATAGTCGTTTCATTTAAGTTTGTCATACAGTGCCATGCATTTAGTAAAGATGTTTCCCTTCCTTGACACAGTGATGTCTTTCCCTCCTTACTATTTTCCTGCATCCTGCCTTATTCTTTCACTCTTCCAAGTGTTTTCCATATAGTTGCGCCACACACATTATTCAAGTGCCTGTTTTTTTGCTGGGGAAAGTTCAATAAGCCTAATTGATCTTAGAAGCTGCTTTTCTATTTTGGGCATGCATATATCTACTTTTACTGAATAGAGTAACAGGATATAAAAGCAGGGGAATGAGCCCAGAGCCCTAGCCTGCCAAACCACAAGGATGTCCTGAGATCTAAAATGCTTCAAGTACAGTACATGGCCATGCACACATATTCTCATTATACAGCATCATAGTTCTCTCTCTCTCTTCAGGATAAAGTTAGCTTATCTCATAATAACAGCCACTTCGTCTCCCATTTAAAGCCTCATTTGCTGTAGCCCTTGTCCCCTAGCACTACAGCCCCTGGTAATGTGAGCCCAGACCTCAACCCAGGAATAATTCCTGAATAATCTCAGAGTCGGTTTTAGCTAACCACTAATGGTGTTAGTCATGCTTGAGTAATCCTGAATTAGCACCAGCCAGGAATTCAATAGCAGGCCTGCACGGATATAAGAGATATGTGCAGGGCAGACTAAGTGCTAATTTGTTCAGACTTTCTGTGATGTTCTGTGCTGCTCTTTTGGACCTGGGGACAGTTTGGCTAAGATACAGGGCAGTAATTTCTGTTGATGTATAATATCCTTTCATGAGCAGATTTGTGCACTGAGAACAGGAGCATCACTGCCCAAATGGAGCATGATCTTGAAAAGTATATCTGTTGCTCTATAGTAGTAGTTAGCTCTTGGTCGTGGGCGATGAAAGAGAGTGATGGAGTTTAAAGGAAGATTGTTGAGTGCTGATGTTTACCCTGGGCAAAGTCAAGATTTATCTTCTCTCTTATTATATACTGTGCCAGTCAGCATTCCAGTTACCAGGGGGGCAGAGGGGTGGGGGGGACCAAGACACCAAGGGGGTGCAGAACTGTGTCAGCATATGTGAGGGAGATTCCTCAAATAGGCCATGGCCTGGGGAGTGATGGACTGAAGCTTCACTCTGGAAAATGTGCACACACAACACACAATCACACACAAACAGGCTCATAATACAGAAATACACATACTGTATTCTGCGGGAGGCCGAGGTATGAAAAACTTTAAAGGCAGATGCACTATGCCACATTGGAGTTGGGGTTTGAAATTAAACCCAACAGTAAAATTAGAGGGGCTGAGATGCATAACTCAGCAGTTCTAAATACCCAGGAGTCTTTAGAGGGTCTCATTCTATGCATCTCTCTCCAGCTCTGTCTCTCTGTATCTCCTTTCCATTTTCATACCTTTTTCTTGGTTTGTGTTTTTACTTTTCTCTCTTTGTTATTTTCCCACCCTCATCCTTTATCTCAAACACATACAGTAGACACACATTCCACAGAGAGAAATCACCGCATGGACTGCCAAACTGACTCAACACTTTTCACACAATTCACTTGTCACAGTAATGAACCATTGATCTCACCAGGCCTTCATCAATAGCATCTCTCAAGTGGGGCTTCAGTCCAAAAGGAATTGCTTCAAAGTCTCCTTTTACACTTTGTCCAAATATCTACAAACTCTGTGTGCGTGTGCGTGTGTGTGTGTGTGTGTGTGTGTGTGTGTGTGTGTGTGTGTGTGTGTGTGTGTGTGTGTGTGTGTGTGTGTGTGTGCTTGTTTAACTATATTCGTGGGGTCCAAAAACATGGAGTCCAGTATACTTGTGGGTGGGGCAAAAATGCTGGACCCCACAAGTTTAAAGGGCTGTTTGAGGGTTAAGACTTGGTTGTAGGATTAGGGATATAATTAGGCTAGGGTGAGGCTAAAGGTTAAGGTTAGGCATTTAGTTGTGATGGTTAAGGTTATGGTAAGGGGCTATGAAATACATTATGTCAATGACGGGTCCCCACAAAGATAGTGCCACAAACCTGTGTGTGTGTGTGTGTGTGTGTGTGTGTGTGTGTGTGTGTGTGTGTGTGCGTGCGTGCGTGCGCGTGTGTGTGTGTGTATGTGTGCGTGTGTGTGTGTGTGTGTGTGTGTGTGTGTGATATTTGCATTTGTGCCAGCAGGTGCATTTATGGATTCAAATACCTTGATTTGCTTGGACCCATCCCCAGCACTCATCCAGACAGGACCGCCTGCAGAGCCCCAAAACTAGACAGGAACAGGTGTTGCTTTATATTCAGAGACCGATCGGCTTCAAGTTTGGAGGGTGCAGACTGTCTGACAAGTTCTAAAACTTAAAACTTTTGCAAAGGTCAATCGTGAGCTTGCATACTGTTGTTTACCCAGACTTTTTTTTTTTGTCTTGAATGTGTGATGCATTACATAATTTGGCCTGAAAAATGTGTCTTCATGCGTGTTTCTGCACACTTTCAATGGGCTTTGCAAGCCAGAATCTCATAGGTAATTCATATTAAAGCTGCTACGCGCAATATTTTTACATTAACAATGGATCAATTAACTATGTGTAATGTGAAAGGGGTTGCTCGTAGTGACAAACCCACAGAGAAGTATCCCCTTACTCTGCAATTTCCCTCAGCTAAACAAACCTTTTTATCATCTTTCCACTCATTGTTTTGGTTTTACAGCCGCAGCTGTTTTGATTCACTCTCACAACTCTCATCTGCGATGCTTTTAATCACTTGAGGCAGCTTTTTTCAATGAAAAGGCTCTGATAAACTCACTGTACGTGACCTGCCCAGCACTGACACAGCACAGACACAGTTAGCAACTAGCTGGCGAACAGATTTAATAACTAAAATTAGCTAATGTGAATATTGGACTATAATATGTCAATGTTGTGTACAGCTTGTTGCACTGCCCCCAAGTGGACAAAAAATAAATCATTGCAAATGTAACAGTCCGTTAGTTTGATTAAAAGATTAAATTGTCCGACGCCTTGAAGAAAACCAACCAACCTTTTCGTCTCTACGCTCCACATGCCCATGTTTTCTCGCCTTTTGTTTCACTCTTGTTCCACTGCTCTATAACGCCTCTACTCCCATCATTCTCTGTCTGTCACCTCCCACCACCAGACATCCTGTCTGTGAACAGTCCACATCGCTTCCTGTGTCTGCCCATGACTTTATGCCCACTCTACCTAAAGGGAACTGTTAAGATCCTTAGGATATGTCATGGGCACGCTATACATTCATGGCTCCTTTCATTTGCCTGCACATTTCACACATTTCAGAAATAGAAGCATGTACTGTATGTCCTTGTGGAAGCATGTGTGGATGTCTACGGTATACATGTCAGTGGTGTGATGTAACTGGAATGCTTTAATGTCAGTTTTTAACAAGGAAGTGCTTTTAAGTAAGATCGTGAAGCTGCTTTTAGTGAAGCTGCTTTTAGTGAAGCTGCTTTTAGCCCCACCGGTGAAATTCCTACGTGTTTGTAATAACTCATGGCAAGAAGCAAAGCATTGTGTGATATACTTATAATTTCTTAAATCTTATTTTTATCTGCAGCTGGTCAGTGTTTTCCAGAGGCTGTAAACACAGCCTGAGTGTGTCCTTTGTCTGTGGGTGATGCAGGGACTTATTTCTGGAGAGGAAACGGTCAGTCTCTCCCGCCAGCATATGGCTCCTCATGCATTTTAATGTCTCACTGTCCCAATCCGTCAAAAACAGGACAGCCCAAAGTCCAAGGACAGAGAAGTATAGTCTGATATAGAGACATCTGTCTTTTGAGGTCACACTTTACAAAGACAGAGGGAGTGAGGGGAGGAGTAAGGATGAGGAGATGCAGCATCAATAGACAGATAAAGAAGGTTCGGGGAAAAAACAGGAACATTGATTGAAAGAGAGAAGGGATAGTGAAGGAAAGAGGGAGAGGGAGATGGATGAGTGGGGTTAAGCAGGGCACAAGGCACAGCTGTCAATACTTAGAGTGATACTTGGACAACCCATCTGGATCTGGTCATGTTAGTTGTTCATACATTAAGTGACTAATCCACTGGCTATAACTAATGCGTTTCATATTGTTGCATAATTAGGTCTTTTTTGAAGGGAGTCTGGTGGCAGCAGTGGTTGTAAAATCCTCCCTCGCCAGTGCATATACTCTTTATAGTTCTTTGTTTGCATGTGCACAAGCATTTATTTTTATTGATTTACATTATTTATTTCATGTACAGTATCTTTCAGTGGAGTTTTCAAGGGATTTGTAAAGCAAGTCACCCCCAGGCCTCTGTCTGTCTCACCATGGTACACTCCCATAATACCTCTCAGTGCTAATGCTATGCCCACATTGATTCCAGAATGTATTACCATTGCCTTTTGGTTTTCAGCAGCATAGTATAATAGATGTGGATGCAGGTTTTGCCCATGGTGGTATTACAGTAAGGCATGTCTACGTATTGATGTCATTACAATGTCACTTTTTTTCACTGTAGATGAAGGTTTATAGAGTAGGTTTCAAAACTTTCAAAACCTTCCGTAGAAGAAGATCTATGAAATTTAGTTAAAAAAAAAAAACTTTTATTTATTACTGTAATGTATTTATTAGCTTTATACCTTATTCTGTCAACTAAAATTATAATTTTTTTTGGTGCTGACTGGCATGGGATTCAAGCGTCCACTACACCACCTGCTGTTTATACATGATATGATATATGATGTGTTAACGTGTGTGTGTGTGTGTGTGTGTGTGTGTGTGTGTGTGTGTGTGTGTGTGTGTGTGTGTGTGTGTGTGTGTGTGTGTGTGTGTGTGTGTGTGTGGGTGGGTGTGCCCTTTGGGCACTGCTCCTGTGTGCAGTGCTCCAGACTGGATTATGGTCTTGCTTGAATGTGGCTGCGCTCCATTTGGAAAATCAGGATTTGGAGATTTGAGATAGAAGCACAAGGGGAGGTGTTATGTTATCCCCAAGAGGAACATGCTAAGTGATACAGCTCAAAGATGAGGAGGAGGAGGGAGGGATGGAGGGTCAGAGGAGCGAGAAAAGAGAAAAAGATAGTAGAGGGAAGCCGATGATGATGTAAGTGTCATGGGTAAAATGGTAGCATGCAGACACAGACCAGTAAACTAGCTGTTTGTGTATGTTTCTATGTATCTACCATACTTCCTTCAGACATGGTGGTTTCCATTCTCTTTATGTCCTACTTCAGAGTTACCTTGCAACTCTAATATTGTCTCTTTGTTTTTTCCAGAACGGCCCATGCCAGGACAAAAAGCGAGGCTGCAGACCAGGCCGCCATCTCTGCTGTGCATGACTCAGAAATTGCCAGGGCGGTTGCTAGGGAGCTCTCCCCCAACTTTTACCAACCAGGTAACCTTCAACAAACAGCCTTCAACACATTTCTGATATTTTAAAGCGTGTTCCTAGTGGACATCACACAGCCTTAGCAGGGATACGTGTCTAGATACTTTCCCACTGTCTGAATGTGAAAGAAACACTCGGAATCAGGTGCACTGAGGGGGTTAGGGAGGTCAAAATACAATACTTTAGACAAGACTATATTTTAAGTGGCTATATTTCCATAAACCTTTGGCTGGCTATGCATGCAAACAAGGTTTTACACAAGGTTTTCAGACAGGGTCTTGACTGACCCAGAGATGAAGTCGCAGTCCTTGCTAAGATTGTCGCTGAGGCCTGGAGGGGGGCCTTTAACACATGAGTGGTCACCCCAGACAGTGGGACATTTACCCAGCCAAGCTATTGTAAAATCCCCCCTTTAACTCCACTTTATCTTTTTTTTTTAGCTACACCCATCTTGAGCAACCCATTTGTCCATTCAATCCATGTTTTTAGGAATTGGGTAACTGGTAAGAGGTTGGGTACTTTGTATGAATAATGATGTTTGCACAGTTTTAGAGTTGTTTACACAGGCTGTGTCTGAGTCAGTAATGAGCTTGTTGTGGGCGAACAAAAGTGTAGGTTTCGGTGTACCAGGACTGTAACCGAAGACTAGAGAAGTATTGAGGATGACTTCTGACACCACAATTGGGGGCCTGCGTGTGTAGAGGCTGCTTTGTAGCAGGGAACTGTATTCTGGATGGAAGCCTAGTTTTTGCTCTCAAAGGCCTGTTGTAACAACTCAGAGATACTTGCTGAAATGTTTCTGTTCTTTTAGTTTTTCAGATCATATCAAACTTGTGCTTTAGTGGAGTGTAGAAATGTCTCGCAGGTATAGTATGTGTGCGGAGGTCGAAGAAATCTGCTGCTTCCAATACCAAGTAGTTCTCATCTTTTCTCTGCTTGGAGGTTTAACAGTCACACTGCCATACTATACAGCAGTTCACAGCTTTGGGTGTGTCAGCTCAACTCTGTTTAGTCCATTTACAAGGTAAGCTGAGTTTAACAAGGCAAGACATATAATACTACACAAACAGTGAGGGGTACCGATCGTTTTTTGTCAAAGAGGTGGGGTCAGAGGTGAAACACAAGGGCACAAAGAGGGCAACATCACAAAAGAGTGAGTTTTTAATGTAGCATTACCTTATTGTTTTCCCTTCTTGGATTTTCAAAGAGCAGATTTAGACAATTTTTTGTCTAAATTTAACATGTTACCTTAAGAGAGAGCATTCATCTACTAACCAGATAAGGCAGTATTTGGTTATAAGTTTTGTAAGAATTTCAACGAAGCAACCTCATAAATTGAATTAATTTGAAATTGTTCTTCAGCCATCATTTGGATGAATAGGAGTGCCAGAAGAACCATGTCATACCTTTTTTTTGTTCATTTTTATTTACAGTGTAAGATCTATACTAGCCTTGCCTCTTCCACTGTTTGTAATATATTTAGGCCTAAAAGTTAGCCGACCTTGGGCCCTTGCCAAAAGCCACCACAAAATAGTGGGTGACAAATAGATTGACAATAGGACCCATTCAAGCACGTCCCCCCACTAAGCCGCAGAAATGGCCAGCCCAGGCCAGAGACATCCTGCGGCTTGTTTGTGTTGTGGAAAACGGCGATCATGCTTGGCAGGCCGAGTGATCACCGGGTTCACAAGTCTGCGCGGAGAGTGTCCTTGCCTTATAAGTCAGATCATGAATGAGAAAATGGGCAACGTCATAATATTGCGCAGAGCGACATCTGAGCCGCAGGGTTTAAACATTCAGTTACGTAAGCGTGAAGCCAGACAGGAGCCTGCAATCCCATTTTATTTCTAGTTTAGGAAAGTTTTAGTTTACATAAGTTATTATATAATTTAGGTTCTTCCAGAATATGGTACTATTTGTGGGTTTGTTGCTGGTGGCAGGTTTCCCCTATTTGCAGTTTTCTGACAAAATGACCGCCACTGTTAACCTCAACGCAAAAATGTACTGTGTTAAACTATTCCAAGTCAGTGTAAAATCCAGTTTCTTTTAACTTGAGTGCCTACCATTAGACAGAACTTGTGTGACTTTCCTAAACTAATCTGCTTTGCTTCCTCAATGTCTACCTCTACAGTGGAAATATTCCAACTTACCCCCATCCCACAGCTTCTAATAAGTCCTCTAGAGTAACAACCAGGGAGTCTAAACCCCTTGTTGTTTGTAATTGGCATTTCAGACTCATAGCAGATTATCACCCAGATTGGGAGTCTGTATTTCAAAAGAGAAGAAAGGGTCACAGGGAATACAACCCTGACCTTTATGATTGGTTCACACACAGCACCCTGGAGGGGGAGCAGCAAGGGTTAGCTAGGCGTGGTCTGTGTCGTGACGTTAATTGGGCTATATTTGGTGCCAATGGGTGCTCACTGTGGTCTAATGGAGACATAGCTGAAATCCTTATGCACTGAGAGGAGCTTGGCCCTGCAGTCGCCCCTCTCCAGGGCTGACACAGAGCAGCTGCTCCTTCCTTCAGCAGGTCACCAGTTGAGTGTGTGTGTGTGTGTGTGTGTGTGTGTGTGTGTGTGTGTGTGTGTGTGTGTGTGTTTCTGTGTGCGTGTGTGTGTGTGTGTGTGTGTGTGTGGGGGGCAGCAGGGATCCCACACCGCTCCTGTTTGACCCAGTCAAGGTACACTTGGACCAGGTGGAACCATAATAGCCAGGACCTGTCAGGGCTGAAAAGCAAACATGAGCAGGTGCTGCTTTACATTCATAGCAGCAGGTGTAGTGGAGTAACTTTTAAGACAGTAGTTCAGCTGAAGTTCCAAGTTATGCACCAACTTCTTTCAAGGATATAGCCTATCAGTTATTTTAGGATACCATGATCTGATCCTTTTCAAATTTCAAAAGCATTTTTTGGAGAAAGAAAAGTGGATCAGATTTGTATGAAAAGCAAACTTCCCAAAAACATTTTGTTTAAAAATGGTTCCCAATCCTGTGGCTGGTTTGGCTCAGTTGGTAGAGCAGGTGCACATGTACATAGAGGAGGTTTATGCCTCGACGCAGAGGTCCAGGATTCGAGTCCAACCTGTGATGATTTCCTGCATGTTTTCCCCCTTTCTCATCTAGCTGTCCTGTGCATTAAAGGTGAAAAAAACCCAAAAATAATCTTTAAAAAATGGTTCCCAATGTAAGTGAGTGTGTTTACATGCTCATTACTAGCCCAGTTTTGAGCCTTATCATGGTTTTGATCATTATCACTACTACTGTAGTCTGCACGTAAATACCCCCTATGTAACAGAAGCGGAAGTAATCTGGCTAAACAATGCCAGCTCCCCCCAGCCCATCTGCCAGTGTGAGTAGGTGGAAGAAAGAGAAAATCTGTCATGAATATTAAATATAACTTTAGACTTATACATGTATAACATGGTATATCAATATAAGTGTGAACTAAATGCATAATAAACAAAGAACACAAACCAGGAACATGCCCTACCACTTGGAAGACATGCTATTATATCTGATGTATAAAAAGCAAATAGTTTGCCTTAGGAAATGTATATTTCTGTCCCCGTAGACTGCTCTGTGCATCTGACAAAGATGTAAAGGCAAAGCAGCAACCAAGACCTGTCATCATTCATAGCAACAACAGCCTTTGGCCAGTGTTTGATTGTCATCGAAAACAGTATTTAAATGGTGAAAATAGATATTTCAGGATGAATACCCTTTCAACTCTGGGGTTTATCACATTATATTACAAAGTATATGCTACGGTCCCCATATAAATCTTCCAGGATGAAGCACAATGGCAACCGATGTGATAACGACACACACCGCGTGTGTGTGTCAGCTCGTGTTTTGCCAAGAGCGCACTGGAGCAGAAAATGTGCTGTGGATGAACATGAAGAATAGACGAAACCTTGGCCATTTGGGTAATTGAGTCCCAGTATATGTTCCAGCTGACCTGGCAGGATTCCTTGGAGTACATCTAATAAATCTTCACTCACTCATCACAACAACATCTACACATGTTAAAGTATCTACAAAAGAACCACAAGTAATTTGATTAATCAAAGTAAAATTATAGTGTTGAAACACACACACAAATGCATGTTCATCAGGTTTTGGAGTCGTTGTGGAAGTAGTTTTAAATGACTGCCAGTGTTGCACTTCTATGTAAGTATGAGGCTAAGGGTCATTTTAGTAGCAAGAACCATTCAGAAAATGCCTGGAACCCCTCGCAGGAATCTGTCCCCAAACAGAGTAAAACTGTCCACCCACCTACGAAGCCCCAACTCTTATTGAGTTATGGTGTGAAATTAAGCTCGGCGGATATATTAAGCCCCGCAGATGTTCAAATGCCCCCCACCCCAATCTCTTTGTAGTGGGTCTCATTGGTTGTGGCGGTTATGAAACAAATTAGAAATGCCACGCAGCTGACAATTACTTTGGGCTTATGAGCGCTTAGGCCCAAAAAATTCTGTGATAAGGCCGTTTATGCTGATATGGGATTGGATACACTTGGAGTTGATGTTTGCACAATTGTTCCTGGAGGGGATAAGTGTCAAATCTAAATCAATATGATATATTTTCCATTGAATTACAGTGCCATACTTAATAGGTGACATGCATATAAGAGGCGACTTGTAAATCCTTTAGATTGATTTCTAAGATTAAGCCATTTTTAAACAGTCAATACTGAACACAGCAACATGAACACTAAAATAAAATTAAAATCACATCACCTTATGCTGACTATGTATGTATTATCTGTAGTGGGGGTGAAAAGGAGTGAAAAACAAGCAAAACAGTATTTCCTTCTACTTAAAAAATAAATTAAATCGATTGTCTATAATTTCTAGATTTATTTCTCTCTATTTCAAATTGGCTATATGGGATACAGAGGATCCTTCTCTGCTCATACCATCTGATGTACTTCAAACAAAGCGGCATTGTCCCTCTTTTAGTCACTCTGACACCGTCTAATTTAGGCGAAGGGGAAAAAAACAGGCAAACAAAGAGCCTCATGTCTCTATTTAATTTTAATTCAGTACAGAACAAAGGGTCAGATAAAGTGTCATTTTTCTTGCATGCAAAAAGGCATTTTCATTCAGATTAAGGAGCTTTTGTCCAGACATTAGAGGACGTAATGTCTATAATGAAAATTAAAAGCATATAGTTAAAAGAGGAGTGCACATTTAGTCTAGTTGCAGTAGTATTCATCTTTAGACTATCTGTGTCCACTAACCCATCACCTCACTGTATAAACTCCTGATGGAGAGAAACCGTATGAGCTTCCCCTGACAAATAAGAGGCCTCACTGCACCTTGAGGTCGACTCTCTTTATCTGTACAGCCATGTTGGTTGGATGCTGAGAATCAACGTGACAAGGGCCTTTCCAGCAAAACAAAATACTGATAAAAGAGAATGGCTGATGATACAGATGAGCCTGCTGAGGAGGCTTCCTTTGTGAAATGGTGTTTGTGCCCCTGCATTAATCAGTCTTTTTCACCCTGTCTCCCCCAGTCTTTGCAGAATGATTGCATATATATTGTTGATTCATGAATATTCTAACTGTGCTTAGGGCCAGGTCTAATTTAAATGTAGCTTGCGGTGGAACTCTACAGTCAGGCAGGATCGATAGCAAATTAAGAGTGCCCCTCTGTTATAATTATGCATATGCATACGTTATAATCATATATGTATGAGCTAGGCAGGTGTTTGTGCCTCTCATGTATCATCATTATATTCAAGCCACAGAGCTACATTATTGTTTTTCTGAGGTAAATCCCTGGTTATCTTTGAAACCCCAAGAAATTTAGAAAGCTACACTTACCACAGTTTTGAAAAAAGAATAATAATGCTTATTTGTGTTCTTGCTGAGAGTGAGACGAGAACACTACAGCCTGCATCTGGTTAGCTTATCACAAAGACTGGAAATGGCTGGCCTGGCTTTGCCCAAAAGTTACAAAATCTACCTACCAGCACCTCGAAAGCTTGCTAATTAACACGTTATATGTAGTGTGCAAGATATAAAATGTTAAGTAGTGAGCTTTAGAGGTGCTGGTAGGCTGATTTTTACCATTGAACAGAGCCATGTTAGCATTTTCTCATTTCCATTCTTGTTTCTAAGTTAAGCTGGCTGCTGGTGTTAACGTCATATTTACTTTTCAGATTTGAGAATGGTATCAATCTTTTCATCTAATTTTTGTCAATTTCCCAAAAAGTTCTCTTTAAAAACACATCTGATTATAAAATCAGTTGCACAATAAAAAATCCAATTTGCAACTAAACCAAACTAGTAAACAGGGATGACATATATCCTTGCTCTATGACTTTATTTAATTATGTTAATGTGTGTCACCTCTCTCACCTCTGCAGGTCCTGACTACTTAAAACAACCACTAAAGGAGCCTGTGGAGATTAAAGAGGTCCCTGTTGAAAAGAAGGACAACTCCCTAAGCGACTCTCCCCACTTCTTCCCCAAGGGTACCACTCCTACATGCTCCCCTGCGACCAGCCCTGTAGCCACGCCTCCCCCTTCGCCTCACTCCAGCAAGAAGAAAGGTCAGCTCGCCAACAGCACCAGTCGCAAAACCAGCAAAGAGGAAAAACCTTCCCGCAAGACAAGCAAAGAAGAGAAGGCAAGTCATAAGACCAGCAAGGATGAGCGGTCTAGTAGAAAGCTGAGTAAAGAGGAAAAGCCATCCGTCACTGATGGCCCCAAAGCTTCCCATGTGCACGTCGAGGCTACACCTAAACCTGCTAAAATTCAGCAGCCTCCCGCAGCATCTTCTCCTCCTCCACAGCCTCCTGCAATTCCAGTCAATGGCGAGGTCCACAGTGAGTACCACAGTTACTACGTCAAGGCCCCTGCAAGGGTCCGTCCACCGCCGGACCGTCAGGAGGATATAGAAGAAGAGCCTAGTATCCTGGACCTGGCACGTATGCCTCCACAACCCCCTAAATCCTATAGTATCCCCCCTCCTAAGCCAGCCTCCTTACGGGAAAGCAAGAGCGACCCCAAACTCAGGAAGCAGGATTCCCTAAAGCCAAAGAGCCTCGCAGACACAAAGAAAGCCAGTATGGAGATTGCAGAAAACATGGAAGAAACAGTAAGTCTCCGTGGTAGGATAGAAAAAGGTATTTTTGAATGACATTTTGGGAAATATGCTCATTCGCTTTCTTGCCGAGAGTTAGATGAGAAGAATGTACTTCTTGTAGTATAGTATTGCTTTGATACGCCTACTTTTTTTCTATTCAAATAGTTCCTAATAACCTTGTTATGTGAAGATGGGCAGTACATATTATTTGATTGTTGTTGTAGATTATAATGTGATATGCGATCTTTATCATGATGTCATTTTTTGCAGGGTCCTAACTCGGTCCTTGTTGCTATGGTAATGCTGCTGAATATTGGCCTTGCAATTATATTTGTCCATTTTCTGACATGATGAGGCTGTTTCTCAGGTAAGTTTATTAATTGTCCTAGACACGTTTTACTTTTTTTACTCTGTGTCTTGTGTGTCTAGTGTGCCACAATATGTGTCTGAAATGTGACAAGAAGCCAATTCTGTTTTATGTTGCAGTGAAACCATGGCAACCGGTACAGTTGCATCGCCGGCCTTGACAAATGAATATGGCGCCAATGAGACACGGGAGCTGCCGTAGGTGTTTAGGAATCAGCGTGACACCGAAGAGAATCAGGAGGAAGGCTTCACTACCACCAACCTGTCATGGGCCTTCTTTAGGGCCAGCCCTGTCAATTAGCACTGATTTGGCTTCTCTGAAAGCTGAGGTGAAATGTCGTGTCTAGTGAGATATATATAAAAAAAAAAAAAAGTTTAAAAATGCAACCAAACATACAAGAAGTAATTGAAACCCACACGTGTGCTGACCCAAGCACTGGTCTCTGTAGCCCACTGCCTTGGCAGAGATAGCGGTGGGCTGACGGACTTTGCTGGAAGAGTGTGGAGATGCACTTTTAGATGACGGGAGCAAACAGCTGCCTTTCTATTTTGCCATCTGACGTTTTGATGAGGAGATGTGAGCCCGGCGGCCGGGGGTGGTGAGGGGGGGGGCGGGGGGAGAATAGTCGCAGCGGGAACATGCTCGGGTGTTCAGAGCGTTTTCTGGGGTTCACACCACTCTTGCAACAGGAAACTGGGCACGGCCGTTGCCAGCAGTTGTCAGTGCTCGCACGGTCACTAGCCAGTCTTACTCTGTTTACCCAATCATCACCGCAGCTTTCTCGAGCTCCGTCCATTGTAACCCAAGATTACACTGCTATGAAACAC
The DNA here is from genome assembly GCF_031162955.1 of Sander vitreus. Taxonomy (NCBI): domain Eukaryota; kingdom Metazoa; phylum Chordata; class Actinopteri; order Perciformes; family Percidae; genus Sander; species Sander vitreus. Next base: position 13,594,950 of record NC_135876.1, read on the forward strand.
TCCCCGTGCATGGTACAGTTTTAACATTTTGTTTTTGTTTGTTTTCTGTTTTATTGTAGCTTTTTGCTCGTTGTTGTTCTCTGAATGTTGGTTACCTGCAGTCAAATGCTTGTAGTTGAAAAGGAAATTTCTTCTCTCAAAAATGAGTAAATACATCTGTTTTCCCTTTTTATTTTAAAAATGTCACTCATTTCTAACAATGGAGTTGTAATTTGACATTACACATTCATGTTACTGAAAGTGCAATATGTTTTATTTTTTCAAAGAAAAGCTTATAGTATATTTTGCCAAAAAAAAAAAAGGAGAGAGGGAGGGTGGGGGGTGGGGAGGGTTGTACATTATAAAAATCCTATGTTCCATTTATTTTGTCAGACTCATAATTTGAATAGCCTGGTTTTTATAGAGGGTGTCGCTGAACAGCGGGCATTGTGTTTAGGAAGGAGGTTCACAATTTTAAAGCTACCTAGCTCTGTGAGAGTGAAGTAACAAATGTCTTATGTTATTTATTAAATCAGAAGGAAAATAATTTCGTTGCACATGTCAATGAACCATTTTGCTTGAATTCCTTCATTCAATTCTTTGCTTTAAATGTTTCAGTATACCAGTAAAATGCAAAGACGCAGTTCACGCAGCTGCTTCTGTGGGCCCTTGCGTGCTTGTGAGACTGGATCGAAACAGTCTTGTGGACAGTGGAAGTAGAATTTATTCAGGTTGAGGCCATGGGGAATGTGGCACCAGGGAGAAGGAGAGATGCCTTTAAAAGTCTTTAACAGTACTACTGTTTACCTCAGAAAAAGATGAGGAAGGGGGGGAGGGGAAGAGATGCCATCCTTGTCTTAACTTTGTCGTGTGGGGGATACTTTGACTGTTGTCATCAACTGAATCATGCTTTGAACTAGCCTCATCACAGCTGTTTGTAGTCTTTGTTGCAAGTATGGCATGAGTTTCTTTGATTTTAAAAGTGGTTATTTATATGGTTGACATTTGCTGTCATCTCAACGAAGGTTAATTATTTATTCAATGAACAACTGATGTGTCTGTGAGCATTGGTCATCATAAAAAGGGCTTTAATATGGCTAGGTTTTCTTTGCTGCAATTCAGTTCAGCTTGACTTTATTGTCTGGTAAATGAGCAGCACGTTACATTTGGAGAATGCTTTAGCCAGTTAGATGTTTGCAAACTGTCCACATAACTAACCAATGAAATATATATTAAAGATGTGGCATTGACAATAAAAGCAAACCAAGACACTACATTACTCAAAAAAACATTGTTATATTACAAATGTGATGAATTAAATAACAATTGTTCACCCTTTCTTTGCTACACCCTCTTTTCTTGTTTTAACTGTCTTCACAGGAGCATGGTGAAGACTGAAGTTTCGGAGGGTTAAACAAAACAGCCTGTTTATGGGATATTTTTTGAAATGCAACATTGCATGTAGGAGTCATTTATATATAGATTATTATATACTATTTGTAAGGATTTTTACAGAGCACAATCCAGAATCTGGTATGAGTTGGTATTTTTCTAACAATTTGCACACCTGTATTTTGACAATGAATATAACTTGTTTGTAATTGGTAATGTAATGCACATATGATAATGTTTGACAGTGGAAAAAAAAATACTTTATTTCTAATTGGTTGTACTGTATGCACCATTTGGGGATGTGAAAGGCAGATGTACTTGTTTGAGTTATTTTAAGATATAACGAGGAACTGCGGGAGACTTTTGATATCTCAAGGTTCATGTTACCCCACTGATTTGTGCAAAGTCTTTGGAGATGAAGTTATGTGTATAACAATAAAGATGTTATGCCTTGTTAAACTACACTATCGCTTATTCCTGATATTTTGATACTGCTGAAAAACAGAGCGCAACAATTACAGCACAGCATACAACAAACATCAATGGAACATATACAGTTACACTGGCATACAATCTATGGATTTGAATAAATAAATTAATGGATCCAAGGGTTTCAACTTGCCTTACAAGAATGTTTTAAATTCCAGTGTCATGTTCACTTCTATGTGTCTCCGAGTTTCGTTGTCTCCTCTGTGCTTAGCCTCCCAGCAAAGATGGCCTCATGATGACCTCATAATGAGATCCAGGGGGAAAAGACTAGGCATGAAATCAAAGTATCTTCGTCGGGGTCTCACATTAGCAGTGCGAGCGCAGGCAGGTGCCCCAGATTGTCTCGGGTCAGTTTGTACTGTTTCCACTGCTGATTAGCCTTGGATTAGTTTAGTGTTACACCAGCAATGGCACCTGCCTGGAATCAGCAATACCATGTCATGCACTAGCTGTGCCCTCTGCCCTGACGCCGGCAGACACTGCAAAGCCTGCAGATAGTTTTCTTATCTCACACTTTAGTGTACATTTTGGAGCTGATTGGGCTGTATACGTACATTTCAGTTCTTAATTCACTTATATTGCTATTTGTTTATCATAATGCCACACATTATTTGTTTAATTTGTTTCACAGGTTAAAATATCAGATGTCATTATTCCTACTGACTAGTATAGTAGTATAAACCTTTTGCCTGTGAAGGAATATTCTGTGTATAATCCTGGCATTTAAAACCCCTATGTGAAGCCAAACTTGTCAGTAATAGTATAGAATATCTTGGTTACTATTCTGATATGGCACAGCATGCTGGACAACATTTGGCTGCACAAGCAGTCCAGGACAAATATAAACCAAAACCTTATAAGAGTATCCTAACTTCATAGAAGCCATTTAACAAATTCCAGTGACAGCTATGATCCTGACCAGGGTGAAGAATCTACAATCATCTTGTTTATATTCAGCAAAGGCTGATGTACCATCTACTCTACGGGGAACATACTCCATATGAATTTACTGCAGCAGGACTGGGGTTGACAACGAAATAACACAACGCATGCCAACCTGACCCTGGCATGTATTTGACATGTATTTCATTTTGGTCACTTTGCACATCGGCCTGTTAAAAACTTCCTGCTTGTCGTCTGATTATCTTACTAGCCACTTCATATTGTTTCTCAAGTTTTTACAGCTGCTAAAGGTGAATTGGGAAGAAGAAAACAAGTCAAATTTAGAGGTGCGTAATGGAGGACCAAAGGTGTCATGGAAATGTTTATTGATTGTTTTAATGTTGTTGTTTTTTATAAACATCTTTTTTATTTTATTTGCCCTATTCATCAATAGGATACTTAATTCATTTGTAAGTTCTTTTAATTTTTCGAAATTGGACAATAATCAGTGGAATGCTTAATAACCATTCCTATGACTCTTATTGCAGTCCTCCATATAACGTGACCAGTTTGGACACAGTAATAACTAACTAGATTTTGAAACCACTACATGTGTTACATATCATACTTTTTAAGTATTGATAATAAAACATTTAAGACACGACAATCTGTTAAAAGGTTACAATCTAAAGCCAGAAATAGTCAGGATTCTTATAGCCAATCGGGATCATTAGCAAAGAATAGACACTTTAAATCAACCCCTCTATTTAGCATTTTAAAGCTGTATTAACATTAAATAAATGTGTTTGTAACACAATAATGTCGTTACAAGCAGTTGTAAGGACATTTTTAGTCTTTACCATTGTATTTGTCAACAATTATAACTCCTCCTTTACAGTGGTGTAGTATAATGTATTGTAGTGGATATACTGTACTGTATAGTATATTGGCCTATATATCTGGGCCAGAATCTGCTTTTGGGGAAGGGGGGGCTTATCATTCATTTTTGGTGCATTTGGATACGCTTTAATGCACCAATTTACGGTGGAAATATATATTTAGCCTATGTGAAGAAAAAGAACACAGATGACAATTCAAAATATATCAAAAATATAATAGAAAGTATGTTGTTGATTGTCATTGGGCATTTTTAAGTGGGTATATGGAAATCCTGGAGCTTTCTGTGTGGGTATACTGCGTATACCTGCGTATCAGGTAGACTACACCACTGCTCCTTTATAACTCCTTCATAACTGGCATATTATCGCCTAGTTCCATTCATACAGTATATAATGAAATGTCTTTATAGGATTTAAACCCGACAATGACTAATTACATGTAAATAAACAGTTAAGAAATGCTTTTTTTTGGTAATGTGTGTAATCATATGTCTATGTCTATTAATGATTACACATTCTACATGTTTCACTGTGTGATTTACAACATGGTGTATGTGAGAATTGGCTTGGACATACAGTATAGACAAATCTGGCAAATAGCCTACCCGCTACATGAAAGCAAGAGTTTATCATGTTTATATTTAACTCCAAGCCTCCACCTTCTGACTAAAATAAAAATAAAACTTGCTTGTGCTTCTAAAAGTGGGATTAAGGCTTGTAAGCAGTGATGGGATATCAGTGCCCGGCGTTTTTTTTAAAACTGTTGCTAAGACATCAGTATTAAGCAGATCCCCTTCCAATGCCTCGCATAGCTATCTTAGCTTAGCGTCACTTCATCTGTTATATTTACACAAACAAATCTCAGTCGTAAAACCATAAAACTATCACTCTGTCATCTAAAGTAAACAATTATGAAGTAAACATGCAGCACTTTCTTTTTTTGTCATATGCTCCCATGTGATGTCATGTCCTGTGTAATCTAAAGACAAATGTGAGTTACAGTGAGGGTTTTATCACAGGGGTCTGTAGGGGGAGTCATTATAGTTCAAACAAGCGAGGCCTCAACACAGAGCATTAGCCTCAAGCTATTGAAAGTCAATGGTTGTCACGTCCACTTATCTGTCTGTTAGCCATTTGAAGGGTTCATCCTGTGTGGAGTAGAGGCAATAAACTAACACTGTTTTGTAGGAACATGTAAAAGGTTCATTTTATGATTTTGGAAGATGTTTCTTTCCTGTACACCATTCTCTGCTTGTGACTCAGTTATGAGCAAAGCACTTTGTCTTAATGGTTGCATTAGTTGGTGGCTTTGAATATTTATTGTATTGCTTTGGTGACTCAGAGTGCGTTGTGTTGGTACTCTGGCTGCTGTAGCTATAATTTTCAGAAAATGTTTTGGGCATTTTAGGCCTTAATTTCCAACAGGACAACTTAAACTTGAGCGGGGTGAGAGACAGCAAAGGGCCGCAGGTCAGAGTTGAACCTGCGGTCGCTGCGTCGATGACTAAGCCTCTTTACATGGGGGCGCACTCTACCAGGTGAGCTACCCAGGCACCCATTTTCAGAAACATTTTTGATGAAATACATAAAAAGCTTCTTTTCTCTGTGACTCTATTCCCTATTGGTAAACAGCTCTGCTACTTGCGCATCTTTTTTATCCAAGAAACACATGATTAAGAGGTTAGGTACATAAGGGGTATAACTTTGTTTTTGTGAAGTTGTCCTTGTGTGAGTATTTTTGCAATGCCAATGTCCGCCATTAGCTTGTAATTAGATTAATTGAAGGACTTAACAATTTGCCAGATATTATGACGAGCAACATGAGAATTGCAGGGTTCTGTGACTTGCTGCAGGCAAAAGGGACAGTACACTCAAATTCATTGTGACAAGCCTTTCCCTCTTTCCAGAGAAGAAATGCCCAGAGACATTCTTCCCCCCTCTTTCCCTATAATGACTCAAATTCTGACCTGGTTTCATTTAGTGCCTCTTCAACGAAGCTATTGTACTGTTCATAAATGTATTGACATTTGACCGACTCATATTGAAACTGGTGGTATTAAGAAGAAATTGAGGTATGCTAGTCAAATTATTGTGAGGCCTACTTATCTACCATACCATACCCACCTTTGCATTACTTTTTATCTTTAATAATAAGCAAAAATAGGGTAAATGTTTAAACCACATTGGAACTAACTAAACATCATTGTATCTGCACATTTGCAGGGCTATAATAATATAAACCATGCTGAATGTAACACATTTGACTGTAAGATGTCAAACACCAACATTTAATTAGACTAACAAGCATAAAGATGGACATGTGCCTTTTCTAGCAAGTTGACTACATCCCACCATTTCCAGAATGGCCTGTGTGCAAGCAAGTGTGATCTGAGAATACAGTTGATGTGTTAAAAGCATGGATGATGTCACTTTGCATGACTAGATTGTTTGAATGCATTATATGTGTGTTAAGGAAGCCCTGTTCTAAGGGGCCAACAGCAGCCTCCCAAAAATAGAGCTGAGAGCAGCAGCTGCAGCAGGGTGAGTCGTTTCAGAGAGACATCAAAGAGGCTGCCGCCACCCGCCCGCTCTGATCATAAGCACTAATGGTGTAATAGGGGACTGGAAGGTCAGTGATTGTTTTTGGTTGTGTGTGTGTGTGTGTGTGTGTGTGTGTGTGTGTGTGTGTGTGTGTGTGTGTGTGTGTGTGTGTGTGTGTGTAAGTCAACAGGCAACATGGGCAGTCAACAGGCAGGAGGCTACTGGAACTTTCTGGAACACAAACTGGCAGCATAGCTAAGCCTGGTATGACTGTAAGACAAATACCAGGTCAGGTGTCACCTCTGCAGAGATCACCATTGACATCTGTTGTAGCAATGAGCACAGCCAATTAAACAAGTCTGAAGAAAATTGCTCTCCTTTGTCCCACCAGTTGTAGATCCTTAATAGCTGTGTGTAAATGAACAACAGTATAATCAATCAATCAATCAATCAATCAAACTTTATTCATAGAGCACTTTAAAACAACCAAAGTTGACCAAAGTGCTGTACAGAAGAACAAATAAATGACATAGAATACATAACTCACACAGGCATAGAATACAAATGAAACAAATTAAGAGACATAAAACATGAGAAAACAGCCATACAATAAAAACAATAAAAATCGAAATGTCAATGTCAGGTGTCAAAGGCCAAGGAGAAAAGGTGGGTTTTAAGAAGAGATTTAAAAACAAACAGTGAAGAGGCCTGTCCAATGGGCAGAGGCAGATCGTTCCACAGTATAAGGGGAAATTCTTTACCGTCGTCTTCTATGAGGAGCATTTCTTCAGAAAGCGCCTCTGGGTCAAATGGCACAATTTACAGGCAAGCGCAGTAGTCTACTCTTAGTGTCACAGCTCAGATAACTCTGCGTCCATATGGACGCCTCAGATTTCAACAGTCATCACTTTTCCTGCAAGACAGAACTCAGGATCAGGCCAAAGTCACATTCTGAACCTGACCGTGACTACAGTGTGTGCCCACTGCTCAACTGTCTCTGATCTATGGCAGACACCTCTTTACCTTTTAGAAGAGACTTTATGAGCTGTAATGGTTGGTTGCTGATACAAACAACACACTTATTTATCTAGTTTTGATAATGTGGGTCTTTTGGACGACCCTGCAAGGTTAACACTATTTTACACAGGTGAAAACTCGTACTTTTGTAATCAAAATAATGTCCAATATGGTGACTTGATTGATTTCTACTAACTGGACTTTGTAAAGTAGGCTATTGATAGTGGAGAGTGCATGCCTTCTTTCCCTCGCCCTCCCGCTGTCATTCTTTCTTGAATCCAGATTTATGGGCCTGCAGAACGTCTCTGTCATGTCCAATCAGCACCTGCTCTCGCTCATCACAGCTAGTGGACACAGTCAGGGAGAGTAACCCTGTAACACAGGCGCCCTCTATAGGCGTACCAGAACAATCTCATCTCTTCATGGATGGTCTGTAAAGCAGTTTCAATTTTGACAAGTCATCTCAGCTCTTTATTAAAAACGCTTATCCTTATTTCCCCCATCTTATCTAACCGTATAGTGACACTGACTTTATAGGACAGCGGAGATGTAAATGCTCATTATCCAGAAATAGCCTCTGGTTTGCACGTTACTTTTTCACTTACACATTTTGTGATTACAACAGACGTGATTTTATAAAAACGTGTTGTCTCCTTGGAAATCAAAAAATGAAATTAAAATAAACAGAATTTATAATTTTCCAATGTACATTACGATGAGTATGATATGCAGTAAAGGGGACCGTTTCTCTATTTAAATGAAATTCTACGGAAGAGATTTAACGCGGACGGACGGATGTTCGTCTTAACTAGTTCCGGGTATCAACAGCCTGGTGGCTAACTTTAGCTGAAACGCAATCTCCACTCCACAATCTACTACAGAGTGGTAAGAAACAGTGTTATGTTTTGTGATTACAAGTTGTTTATTGTTGGTGTGTCCCGGACTGTTTATCCGATATGAATGTTAAGCCCTAAACAACCGATATAAGACATTTCAACGTTATCGTTTGTTTAGCAAGGCGTTAGCTTGCTAGCCAACGCTAGCTAATGCTGACGGCTGCAAACTCGATTTAAAACATTTTGGACAGAGAAAGAAATTACCACTAATCAAATATTAAACCGCATTAGAGCAGATACATTACAGCTTTACTTATTTAGATTAGCTTTAGCGAGAGCCATGTAACATTGTTGTACATTACTGTTCGTTATTTGTTTGATCAGGCTTAAGGTGATTTCATTTTACACAACAGCATTACCAAACCAGCGTTTCCAGCCTAGGCGACTTAATACTGTATGTTCGATGAGTAATGTTTATTTACTTGTATTTCTATGTTCCCTTTTTAGGGTGAACAGAAATTCGGCAACAGGATGGGTGAGTGATGAGTTATTAAATATATAATATTAAATATTCTAAGGTTGTCATGTTTGCCAATTCATCAAATGTCTGCTCACATCAGAGGAAGTGTGTGTGTGCCGACTAGCAGAGGTCTCAATAGCAACATATTTGGATGTTCTCCAAAGTTACTACTGCGGGTCAAATGGTACTTAAGCATTTGGCTTACACCTGTTTGAGATTGTCGGTATGTTTTGCTTCACAGACGGCGAAGAGAGAACCTATGGCGGCTGCGAAGGGCCAGACGCCATGTATGTGAAGTTGATCTCTTCAGATGGCCATGAATTTATTGTGAAAAGAGAACACGCCTTGACATCTGGGACTATCAAAGCTATGTTGAGCGGACCAGGTGAGGATTCAGGCAAATTAGTCCAAGTATAGAAAACAACTGTAAATTCTCCTAATGTTAAAATTAGAATACTTATGCATATGGACTAACTAAAGGTTATTCGCTTTAACTGAAATAATTTTAGACCTGGTAAACTAGTAAAAATCCACCATGGGAGCTGTCAGAAGTAAGTGGGGGGGGGTTAGCTCATGATGTTTTAAATCCAGACAGCTTGATTTCTGTCGTTCTGTTTAACCTGTTGAAATGGTTTTCTGGAATTGCATGTATAGAATGTACCAAACAAGACACCCATCAGTAACGAGTAGGTTAAATATGGCTGTAGATGTAAGTACTTCATTTTGTCATGGTGGATTATTATGCCTGAACTCAAATGAACGTGAATGATTTACCATCATGATATAAATTATGATTGATGTTTCTGGGGAGAAGTAGCTGGGTTCGCTCAAAGATTTGGCAGTCATAGATGGTTTACTATTCCAAGAGCCTAATGAGAGACTGGGCAATAAACTAAGAATTGGAGGGTTGGGAAGGGAGTGTTAAGAGCATTATGCTATACAAAAATGTTTGCTTGGAGATTTTCAGGCAGTTCTGTTATAATACCCAGCAAGCTGTATGTCCTGTGGAGTTGCGTAACCTGAGATTATTTTTACTGGGCATTTAAAAGTAGCTAAAATATACCTGAATCATTACTAATTATACCATATGCCCATTCTGTTAAGTGTAACCACACACTGGCCTGCAACCTATGAGGGTGTATAGGAACTGTCTCCGTCCATACGATTTTGTTACCTTTTGTGCCCTTTTTTATGTTTGTGGGTAGCATCTTGCAGAATTATTCAGTTCGATAGCTAAAACCAGGATAGGATATTCAAAAGGTATACTTTTAACATTGCATGAGTTAAAAGTTGTATGTCTTAGTTCATTGTTTCTAACCCGTGACACCTACTGTAACCCTCCATCTGCAGGTCAATTTGCTGAGAATGAAACCAACGAAGTGAACTTCAGGGAGATTCCATCTCATGTCCTGTCCAAGGTCTGCATGTATTTCACCTACAAGGTCCGTTACACCAACAGCTCCACAGAAATACCTGAATTCCCCATCGCACCGGAGATCGCACTGGAACTGCTCATGGCTGCAAACTTTTTGGATTGCTAAAGTTACAGAAAAAAAATGTAGCAGCTCAAAACTGTTTTAGATTTTTTTTGAATATTTAAATTGTTTTGCCATTTACTTATATGAAACATGAGTATGTCGCCATGTTAAACTTTTCTTTTTTTTTTGCACCTGGCTTTCTGTCATAGTTTTTATTAGTATTAAAGGATTTCATTTTAATGTAATAAATGGATAGGGCAGGCTGCATCACCTGTCCCAGAATGTGATAAATGTTCCCTCACCTTTCCAGATTAATAAAGAACTGTTTGGTGAGCACACTTTATTGCCAGTTGCTTCCTCACTATGCATGTTCCATATGAAGTACAGGTGACTTTAAATACCACTTTCACAAAGACCAGCATCATACTTTTATTGTGCTTTTTTTTTTTTTTTCTGGTCTGAGTAAAACAACACAATGTATGAAAGACATGGGGTTAGACATAACAGGGAGGAGATCTTTCTTGAGAAAGTTCTTTATACTCACCTGCTAGGGATGTTTGGATGGGATAGATACCTAGTAAAAGATTGAGTTCTCTGTTAGGACAATAATGCTGTAGCAGGGAAACATGACCACCTCAAGGCTTATACTTTTAAGTCTAATTAATACATGTTGGTAGCCCCTAAATGTTCACCTTTTTTTGTTTCTACATCATCATCCAAATCATCGTCAAAGATTTCCCTTCCATCCTCCACATATCCTGTTCCTTCTGAGAGAAGAGAAACGTTCACATTACATCTCACCATCAGACATATTCTCACAGTGGGCACAGGAGACTGATAGCCTGGAAATCCAGACCCAAAAGATTAAGGGTCTGGCATTGAGTAATGAAAATGGCCCAACCCGAGGGGCGGCACCAAGCGTGCATTTGAAAATCTCAATGCACCCAATTGGGTAACACTACGACCAATCCCAACAATACACGGGGTGACGTATCCAGAGCCCCATACGCTTAGCTACCAGCGGAGCTAACTGGTAAATTAAACTGTCATCTGTTTAGCTCGCCTCTGGCCCGCCTATATCAGATACACCTCTGGATTTCCAGGGTAACACGTTGGCAAAATGGTAGTCAATAATTTGGGTTCATTGTGAGCCCATAAACATTCAAGTAATTAGGGCTGATTATTGGGTATATGTTACATGTTTCAGAAGCTATGGACATGATATTTCATGTGTGCCTCTTCTGATTTAGTGGGTGAAAAATAAATGGCATTGGGATCAGTCAAATTAGAAGAAAATAAGATCGTATAATTATAAATAAGTCCTTAAACAAATATCAGCAACTGTTAAATTGTGGTTACATATTACTGGATGGTATACTGTAATGCTGAGTCTCTTTTACGCTATTATCTGGCTTAAGTCGCTCCTTGTGTCAACCTTACCAAATTGGAGCTCATATCACATCTCAGTCAACCTTGGCAAAAGAGAGGTTTGTTTTGTTTCTTCTTGTAGAAACCTTAGGAGGCTTAGTCAAATTACAGTTCAGTTGAATAAAATGTTCTGAACTTTGCTGACAGATAAATGATTATACTTCCCGCGGTTGAGACAATCTGCCTTGTACAAAGGGGAATGAAAAGATATGACAAGTTCAAACAAGTTAATACATATTTACATTTATTTCATAAAAAGGAGCTTTAGATGACATGCAAAAAATATATTCATTTATCACACAAATGTATTAGGAGATGTAATAAAAGGCGTAATCTATTTAAAATGTACTATCAGATTAATATCTTACTGCATGATAATATGGTTAATGGGAGTGCTCTTTTAATATCTCACTTCAGTTAATTATTTTCCTGAAAGACAAACATGAAAACACTGTTTGTATAAATGGATGTCAGGCAGGTCATTCTTTTTTTCCCCCAACCTTTATTGAAAAACATTTCAATAGACATTTCAGTCTAGTACTCCACACAATGATTCAGAGAAGCAAAAATCTGACTTTAAATAAATGAAAAATAATAATAAAAAAAACATACAATTTTTCATAACTTTTTTTAAGAGTTTATAAGTTTGAGAATGTTGTCTTATTCTTTGAATTCACATAAAAACAGTGACATTTGGGGGTAACTAATTTTGCATGTACTGTAGGTAAAAGTAACCACATATAATCACTACATTTACAGTGAATTCAATGTTATATTTTTCATATTCAAAATGTAAAATGACATTTTTTGCATGTCATTTTGATATTATTAGTTTTACACAACATATAATCTGTTATTCGAGTCCAAAAAAGGGACTGGATGTATGCTATGGTAAAAAATACAAAATACGTAATTCGTTTTAAATAGGCCTATCTAACGATTTAGAAGGACATACCTCATTGAGCAGAGGTCATTGACCTACATGACCTCAGTGGATTTGAACACCATATTTATTTTTGAATTTGATTCAATTCTGTTATAAAGCCGGTGAATAGTCAATCAAAGACATGAAATTAGATAACCGAGGTAAAAATAAAATAAAGTGAACATCGGAGGATTGTTTTCCTCTGTCAAAACAACTTGTGTCACGTGACCGCCTGACGTTCTGTCCTCCACTCTGCGCTGATGCAGGGCCAGGGGGGTTTCCATCATGGCGTCGATGCAGGTAAGAATACAATTGACAGCGTTAGCAAATTTACAATTTACCTGACCTTCAGCCTCGTTTTTCCTGGTAGTTTATTTACCTCTTCACTTACGTACATGTATTTGTTTGAATTACTGATGACATTAAAGTAAAAGCGACGAGATTGATCCTAAACTGTTCCGGTTTAGCTGTTGGTGTTATTGCTATAGCAATACAACTAACGTTAACGTTAGCTAGCATCATCAACAGCACCATGTCAAGCATAGAAACCAGCTTCATTGATGACTGGTGATGTATTTTAATCGCAGCAACACATAGATGATAATTCAAGGAATAGGATGTTATGAGTTTAAGTTCATTCTAATATTTTTAAACAAGTGCTAGCTGCTATTTGACTGGCGTTGACGTTAGCTTACGAGACAGTGCGCAGATTGACCAGTTGTAGTTTCCTCTCGAGCGGAACAGGTGCATCGCTTTTCTCAAGATAGCTGTGTCGAGATCTAAGAAAAAACATAAAGCCAACTTCATAAATTATTCTACTGATTACTGGATGTGTTGCTTATGTGTAAGACCTATCGTTTACAAAGTGTTAGCTTATGTTCAAGGTAAACGAGTCACATCAGTCAGGGTGGACTTTTGCTTTAGATATATTTACACTTAATAATAATAATACATGTTGTTTTAGGGCGCCTTTCAGCACACCCAAGGTTGCCTTACAATGCATTAAAAACAGTAATCATACAGGTAAAAACAATGAAACATTAAAAAAGACACCAGCACACACAATCAAAAAACAAAAGCCATAGCTAGCAGGTGAGCAGACGTGTGTAGGAGGGGAACTCAACAACTTAAAAACTGTGGGGCTAAAGGGAATCGGGCAAAGTGGTTGGGTTTAGAGCATAGACTGTTTAATATTTACAGTCAATGGTAGGCCAGTTTGAACAGGTGAGTTTCGAGGTGGGATTTGAACTTAGCGATGTAACGCTAGCTATGTAGATACATTATTGATATTTTACGGTAGTTTGGTTATTGATCTCTTAATAAAATGAAGGAACAAATAGGCAATGTTTTCTTTACACGCCATTTTTTTTATTGACTTAATCTCTGCCATTTTTTTAAATTACGGTTTGTATATAGTTGTCATACTACATTTCAACATTTCTGAGTGTTGTAGAAACCCAAACACATTCTCTCCAACAGAAAAGGCTACAAAAGGAATTATTAGCCCTGCAAAATGATCCACCCCCAGGAATGACGCTTAACGAAAAAAGTGTACAGAACACCATTACGCAGTAAGTATTTTTGTTTTTTATTTCGCGTGATTTACTTGATTCAACTTGGCAGCATTTTCTAACACAGTAAACATTAGGACACTAGTCGTTGTCATTGAATACAGTTTGCATTTATGAATTAACACAAATCCAATGTGGCTTTCTAAAATGGCATGTTTTATCACTATGAGAGGGCAGTGGGATGGAAATGTCTATTGCAGTGGTAGGAGGTATTGTACTGTTGTAGCCTCAGCAGCGACTGCTGAGGAAGAATCGGGGTCATTCCAGTGACTGGCAGCTCTGGACCCTTAGTAGAGTGTCTCTAATGCACAGTGTCACTATTCATCCTCATAAAATATTTAACAGATGGCATGCAAGAGTTGGGCTAGGGTAGCAAGGAACAGAAGCTGTTAAGCTGACCTTTCTGTCTGGGTGTCTTGGTGTTGAGTATGTTAACTGAGTGAGTCAAATTGTGTCTGATAAGCAGTAAGGATGAACTGAGTTGTAGTCCTGTAAAATGATTCAAAGACTAATCTCTGGCTGTCATTCAGATGTCTTTCAGCTGCAGGCTCGCACGGCAACATTGACTTTCAAAGTTACTACCTGGTCAAAATCATTGCTAGGTATATTTGCCGTCTTAAAGAGGCAATACGTGTTCCAGGGCTTTTTGGTTAGTTAATTTGTTAAAAAAAAAAAAAAAAAAAAATCAAAGCTCCATTACAATGGAACCTCCCTCATTAGATAACAATGTCTTGGTCAGACTGAACAAATGTTCTGTGTTTTGCATGACTGACAAGCAAACCAGTTCAGCCAGCTACCTCGTGCACTGTTTTCCAGGTTTGAGATATGTAAGGGCGTGCCCTTTTGTCTCTGACATTGAAAGATCTGTTGAGCCTGGGTTTATTTATTTTTTGTCATGCTGACTGACAGTAGTGGGGAATTACTTGTTTTTATCAAGCGTATCCTAGTGGAGTAAGATACAAATAGTCTGTTCCTGTTTGACATTCAAGTTAACCTTATCCTTTTCTTTTTTTAAAACAAACATGGAAAGAATGTGACCGTGATGTCTTTCAGATGACGTCAGTTGTGGTAACGCGTCAGCCATTGCAAACATGAAACTTACTGCTTTAAAGCACTGCAGAGTCTCTCAGATGTGTACTCTGTCTCCCCCCCACCCACACACACACACACACACACTTTAACTAAATGGCTTGGTGTTATTTTTGTTGCCTGGATCATATGATCACCAGGCTATTGGGAATTTGAGTAAGTTAAGCATCATATCCTTGGAGTCCTTGGCTGTGATCAGCGTAGGTTGCATCAGGTGTAACTCAGCATCATGTGCAGTGATACTGCCTCCCTCTTAGCTTTACTTCCTGAGGATAAATGGAGCTCCTTTCAGACGCTGACCGTTGGACTTTCTAAGGGTGACATTTTAAACAGGGCTGACCTCGTATGTAGGCCTGAATGATCATGTGCTCGAGGCTAGATTTGAAGGAGACACAGGGCTGTAAACCTGAACAACAGCCACAAGTCTCTTTGGTGACCTATCTGCACTGCTTGCTTAGAAGAAATTAGGCCAGAGACTGTGATGCTGCCATCAGTGTTCCTTTTTCTTTTCCTCTGAGCAGACAATCCCCATAAATGTTCTGCACTGGACTTAAATAACTGGCTTTTTCTTTAGCCTCTGGGTTACGGCCATCAAGGTATATTGAGGAGGTAGACTGTCCTTCATCCCAAAGACCCAGGATCAAGTCTCTGTGTTTGCAGTCATCTCCCATTCTGAGCAAGACATTGAATCCCTCCCAGCTTAGTCAGCACAGTCATGTAGCCAGGCTCCACAGGCGAAAATGGATTTAGTCCATTAGATCAATAGAGTATCACATTATTACAAAACCGCTGTCATAACCCAGCTGAATATTATGTCACTGGAATGAGTCAGATTAAAAGCTTTTGATTACACACTACTGCAGCATTGGCAGATCACATTTTCTATGATCCTTTTCTATTGATAATGAGATGTGATCCATGCGAGTTGTTCTATACATGTTTCCAACTAATTTACTCCACACTGATGAGAAATAACATTCAGAATGTTCTTAATCATTATTAAGCAAGAACAAGAGCCTACATCCATGCTAGCAGCTCTTTGGGGCTTAAGGCATTTACTGTGTTCACCATCTTAGTCGAGCATGCTAACATTAGCTAATTAGCAGGTAACACAAAGGTACAGCGGAGGCGGATGGGAATATCATTAGTTTTGCAGGTATTTGGTCATCAATAAAAATTACATTGAAATGTTTGGCAACTCATTCAATAGTTGTTGAGACCATTCCCTCAAAACTACATGCTGATGTCATGGTGGCACTAGAGGATTGTTAGGATACATCATCTGGGTATCATGGATGTTCAAACTTTGCCATCGCTAGAGCCAAGCCACTAATGTGGCTAAAAAAAATCTCTGTATTAGAGGATGGATACCTGACCTGAGCCTGACGGGACCTGACGGGACCCGATGGGCCGGGCCGGGTTCGGACAGATATTTAGAAATGATGTTCGGGTCACATCAGCGCAATAGGCATTGAACATTTTAAATTTAAAACAGCTTATTATGTAGGTAGCTAGAGATGTTCCGATACTGCCTAAAACGCTGGTATCGGGAAGTACTGGAGTTTATGCACCGATCCGATACCACGTAATAAAGCCCTAAAGAAAAAATACGTTAAAGTAGTTTATTTATGTTCTTTTTCCGTTATAACTGACTGTCAAACTGGATAATAAAAGAACGTTCTGTGGCATTCATGTTTCACAAAGAGTTTAACCTGAGCCAGACCGACAACAAAGATAGAAATAATATCACATCCATACAGGGATAGTATGGGCCCGAAAAATGCGGCCCGATCCGCACTCTACTCTGTATTGCATAAAACCATTTCTTCCCAAAGTAAAGGTTAGTTGTTAAAGGAAGTGTTTACCTGTTATCATCTTGACAGGAGGAATGTCTTAACTCAGGTGTTACCTGCTCCATTATTTTGAAGATATTTTGCAACAGCCAAGTTTTCACAGGGTGTAGAAAATAAAACAAAACACATTGAAAAATCAACTGAACCCTCTCTCTCAGTTGGTCTTCTCAGCTGAGTGCACTCAAACAATTAAAACCTCTTACTATCTACATTTTTTGCGGAATCCAGTGGCTCAGAAAACTAACAAAGCTCTGCATTAAGGACTGAAACAGTAGCCTAAACTGTTTACATTTTCAGACGCTACCTGAGTTTTGGCTGAGTTTCGGGTGATTAGTATCATTTTTTTTACTCTTTGTGTCTGAGTGACATTTTTAACATGTTTAAATATCGTTCTTCTCTTTTAGGTGGATTGTAGACATGGAGGGAGCAACCGGTACACTGTATGAAGGGGAGAAATTTCAGCTGCTTTTCAAATTTAGTAGTCGATATCCTTTTGATTCACCTCAGGTAAGCACAAGTTGCTCTGCAGCCATCCGTGTGTGTTTGTATGTAAGGCTCGTTGTCCTGCTCTCAGCTTGAAAAGCGCTGTGTAAGTTCAGTCCATTTAGCATCTTGTCTCAAGGACCTAAACGTTTTCTGTCTGCTTCAAACAAGCTCCTTCTGGTCGCCACCAATGAACCAACAGACCTAGAGGCTGGTTCCATTTAGTTTCAACTATACTGCTGGTATTCCTAACCAAATAATGACGTTCTTAACTATTAACTATGGTTACCTAAACAGTTGTAAACAATACTCTGTTTCCACTGGCTGGGTTCCTGCAATAATCACATGAAACACATTGGCTCTGCAGTTGTTGGTGGAATGAATCTAAGCTTGGAAACACAAGCCAGGACTCGCTGACAGAGACACCAGTACAGAGCTCCCACTGAAGCCACAGTCAAAGGGATTAGTTTAGTTTATCTCAACAATCTTGTGTCACTCATTAAGGGCCTGGCCATCTAAAAATAGAGAATGAGTAGGTAGAGAAAATTAGATAAACTTAGCTACATAGCTAGTATCCTCTCAAATAGGAAGGACAAGCAGTCAAAGAGGCCCTCTGTTGGATTCCTCTTGGGGCCCCTGAGGGAACTTCAGTGTTGACAGCTACATTGCATTACTGGTTGTGTGAGGAGCTTCAGTCGGAATTCAGAACAAAAACAAAACAAACATTGTGCCATTGGCCTACTGGAACAGCTTGTAGCTTCTGTTGACACAGGAAAAACTGATTTTGCTACCAAAACCTGACACATTTGTTTTGTTTGCCACGCTGCTTAGCAGCTCCTAATTTTTCAATAGTTAAATGTGCATTTTTTTTACATGGATTTTATTACATGGTAAACGTGGCAATCAAGCCAAATGCACGTTTTGGTCACGGCCATTTTGCTTATGTGTATGAGTTTAAATTGATTTTGTTCTGCGTAGACTTGGAAATTACAGTTTTGAAACAAAGAAGCCCAAAGACAATGGGCAGCTTCTTGCTTTGTTAAAGTGAAAATATTTATTAAAACTTCTGTTGCGCACAAAGCAGCACACAGCAGGATACAGCCATGAGTAGTGCAAGAGTAGCTGTAATACGACATTGACATAGGAAAGAATGTATGTAGATTACCTACAGCACCTGTCTGCTCATGCTCAGACCTCCTGCGCTTCGTGTGTAGCCGATATTTCAGTAAATGTTTAAACTTTCTGTAAGGAGGGAGCTTTCAGTTGTCTTGATGTTTTGAGTACAGGGCCAGGTTTTTACTTTCTGCTCCTATCTGTAACACTCATCCTGTCACCCCCCTCCAGCCCTGTGATGCACTCTCCTGTGAGGCCCTCTCTGGTGCCAGACTGCCTCAACCCATTGTTAGCCTTCATTACCCTCTTTACCCACTCTGACCCCGCCCCCCTTCTCTCTACTCTAGCACCTCAAACTTAAGTTCCTCTCTTCTCATCACACTTCCTGTATCTTCCTGTTTAGCCATGACTTTTGCACCCTTTTACTGGCTAATATTCCCTAGAACATTTGCCTCCTTTTTATTTTAGTAAAACATGTCTCTTCTGGTGTTTTTCCATTACATGGTACCTGCTCGACTCACCTCGACTCTGCTCACTTTTTTTGGTTTTCCATTACGAAAAAAAAGTCCCTGGTACCTGCTCGCAGGTACTTTTTTTAGTATCGCCTCCGTCGAGGTTCCAAGCGAGCTGAGGCGATACCAAAAGGTGACCTGAAAACCTGCAGGCTACTGATTGGTCAGAGAGAATCGTCACTAATCACTGCATCATTTATTGCTAGCGACAGACGGGGGGTGTCCTCGTTCTCTTAATACATCCATGGGTGTCCTGAATAAACCCGCCATTTTTTTAATAGTGTTTTTTTTTTTTTGTTGCTGCCTCCAGCTTCTTTTGAAACAAAATGTGTCTTCTGGCTGCGGCGACAGCCACATGCCGAGAGTCAAAAACAACACACCTTCGACGTTCTGTGTGCGCGTTAGGTCATGGCAGTTTCCCGCGGCGTCGCTATGACGACCAGCCACGCTCGCCTCACGCATGAGATGGGTCTAAAATCTGCAATGGAAAAAGGAGGATGGGGCACCGTGGCCGAGCCGAGTAGAGCTGGTACTAGCAGTGGGTAAGCGCCATTAGTCTACCAGTCTGGGATTAGCCCCTCTGTCCTAATCCCAGAGCCTCATGTCGTTGTAGAGGGCTAAGCCTGAGCTTATACAGCAAGTGTCATTAATCAAAGAAATCTCAACTTTTTGTGCGCTCTCCCAAGTTGTATCTTTGACCACCAAAGTCATCCATCTTTTTGGCATCAAAAACCCACCAACTTTTATAGGCTTATTATTATGACAAACTCAATGAATAATCCTAATAACCACAGATTTGTTTTTCTTTGTTTCCCTGTTGCAGGTAATGTTCACAGGAGAGAATATACCTGTCCACCCACATGTGTATAGTAACGGTCACATTTGTCTATCTATTCTAACGGAAGATTGGTCGCCAGCCCTCTCAGTGCAATCAGTTTGTCTTAGCATTATCAGCATGTTGTCCAGCTGCAAAGAAAAGGTAGGGGAACCTGTAGTGATGCTCGGAGGGGTCAAATGTTATGATTCATGTAAATGATATGCTTGTTAAATGTTAAATCTAAATGCCCGTTTCTTTTTCTGCAGAGACGACCGCCTGATAATTCCTTTTATGTAAGAACGTGTAACAAAAATCCAAAGAAGACAAAATGGTGGTATCACGGTGAGTATTTTCCACCTCAAACGGAGGACACGTGTAAAAGCAATTGCTTGTAAAAGTGCCGCCATTTAAATCCATTTTGTTTGCCTTCACAGATGATACATGCTAATGTACAAACTTTGTAATAAACGCAGAAGAAAGAAGTCCTACTGACATACGTTAAGCACTTTTTAATCATTCAGTCTTTGAACTCTGACCTTCGACTGGAACAATGGACACCATGCTCTGGAGGCTCTTACTGCATTTCCCCCCCTGCGGGCAGTTGGATGCATGTTTTAGGCGCCTGTATAATAAAGAACGAAAATAACGGAACGTTTTAGATGCACCCAAGATGGATAATTTTTGGCATAAAGGTAGTAATGCAGCGAGCAAGCAAGGTGGATTTGTAGTGAGATAATTATAATTCCTGTTTTAAGATTATTATTGTTACTTTTTTGTTTGTCTAGGGGTGCATTTTAAGGTCCTTGTGTTGTGCAATAATAACTGATGGATGCATGCTTGGGCCTACAAAGAGAAATCCAAAACTAAATGTTTTCTGGAAGGGATCTGACCATCATAACCCCAAGAAAATACTTCATCCGTTTGTTTGTTTTTTAAAATGATATGCACTGTGAAAGTATCTAGTTCATAAAGGCACTATTAGTATGTTATTTCCAACTTGCAGTTGTACTGTCAGCAGTCCTCCGCTTATTTACCAGGTTAAAGGGTTTTAGTTTGTAACCACTGTATGGATAAACAATTTTCTTCTTCATCTTCCAACTTGAGACCTGGTTGCAGCTCTTCCTGCTGCTGGACAATATGTCAGTACAGGTGGGAATTAAAGAGATATGACGATAGATCTCAGTCAGTACATGACCTCAGAGTGTCTCCCCTCATAAAGTTGGGCTGAACTCGTGTATTGTTCACTAGTCCAGCCTTGAAGATGCGCAGCAGCCTCACTTCCATTTAAAGAATGTCTGTAAGAAAACATCGTTGCATGATTCATATTTATTTGTATGATACCGTTTTTCATTTTTTATTTTCATGCTTTAATCTTCTAAATGTTTGGTTTTCAAATGAGTTCTTTTTTTTGTACTGTTTTTTCAACCAGCTGATACTTTGAAGGGGTTGTTTTGATGGGTCAGTATATTTTGGGTTTATTTTTTATTTGTTATTTAAATTAAATCTTTGTTTTTGATCTCCAGAATGGTAATGAATGACGAAAAGGAGAGTCTTAAAAGAAGCTGTAAAGCCGAGGCTTTTGTGATTCCCCCTGGTCAGAGTTTTGGCTCAGGTACTTTTTTCAATAAAGAGATCCCTTCTAAAAAGATACTTATCAGATATTTTGAATTTACCTATATTTTCACCAAAAGAGACTGTTATGTTGTAAACTTATAACATGTCTGAAACTATTGTATATAAGTCTTTACAATTGTTTGATGATGTGAAAGAAATTAGCAGAGGATGCATTTACTTTATAGCAGAATGATAATAGGAGTGCTTTATTTCATTGGAAGTTAGTCTGCATCGTTTTCTAATTAGGATGTGTACAGTCAGCAACAAACTACTGTTGGTACAAAAAAGAAGTTGAGTAGTTTTACAGTGGGGGTGCATGCAGTTTTAAACCCTACTTTGTGACAACTTTTAAGTCTTTCCATAACTTAGGTAATGGTTTATGGGATGGATATTACATACCTCACCTCTAGAGGTCTGTGTGGCTCTTTGTCATTTCAGACTGTAATCAGTCCATTCCTAAAGAAATGTTTATCGCCATCCAGTCAGAGATACTTGAATTTTCCATCTTGGGTTGTTTGTATTGCATTTGCTTTTTCCAGGTTTTAGCAGTTTCTTGAATGAACTTGAGTGAATGTGATGATACTCTATACTGTAGAGGAGATTACCACAGCACACCGCTATTAAAAAAAAACTATATTGATAACTTAAAGACATCTATTTAACCAATGATTTTTTTTTAATTAACTTTATTTGTAATGGTCTTGTCTGCTCTCACTTTGCTGTGAAAAAAAGACGATAGGCCTGACAAAGATTGTGTAAATGCAGTCACAACAGCATTTGTGTGGGAGACAGGAAGCCTTCACCCAGTGGGCAGTAGATCAGAAGAGATTTGAAAAAGTTGCGAGTGAAAATGTTACAAGGTTTTGGATGTGACATTTTTTTTCTTCTTTTCCTAGGTTTTTTTTTTTTCCTTTTTAATGTGGTTTGAACTCTTAGCTTGCAGGTTGTTGTGAGCAGGGTTCAAAATTAGCACCATTTACTAGCCAAATGCTGGTAAAATATGCAATTGGCTGGTAGATTTGCTTCAGTCACCAGCCCAAAAAACAATGGTAATCCTTTGAGTGGCTGGTAAAATCTGAACATTCACTAGCCATTTGGCTGGTGGACGAAAAAGTTAATTTTGAACCCTGGTTGTGAGTGATCAACACTAATGAGAGTGTGTTATTTATATTTGAAATTTTGTTCTGGGATGTGCAAGCTCCATGTAATAGGTGCCTGTTCATTTTCATAATCAATAATAAAAGCAAAGATTCACTTTTAGTCAACCTTTTGGTTTGCACAATGTTTGAATATATAATGCTTCAGGTTTGTTTTTTCTGCATCCTATAAAAGCCTTTAATAGATTGTATGCTTATATGACTTAAAACTAAATACAGCCACTCTAAAGGGAGTGTACGTGGGTATATAAGGATGATGACTGACAAATTCGGAAAGAAAACCGTATTGTGTTTGCCAAAAATACAGTAAGACAGACAAAACAGAAAACATTGTCTCACAGTTGACAAGTCCAGTCACACGGAAATTATCAAATCTATCAAGCAATCTGTACTGCAGCACAAAACTTCTAATTTTAAGAGTGATGTACCATCAACCATGTGAAATTAGTCCACCATCAGTTAGTCTTTCTGAACATTTAATTTTGTACAAGCTAAAATTATTTAGGCTATTTAAGCACAATCAGTCACAAGATAGAAGACAAAGCTCACCACATTAACACAAGAAAAGGTGGGTTAGTGGCGCCATCTAGTGGTCACTTTACAATAGTACTCATGTTAAAATCTCTAATCACACACAACCATTGACTGTAAAATTAACAGTCTACACAACTCATTTTCTGAGGCCCCTACCCACCACACTTTCAAATAAAAGATTCCCACTGGAATTTGTGGGCCTTCTCCGCCTGTGGTACCCAAGAATAACCACCTATCATCTTAGCACTGACTGGATGTGGTTTCTTGCACCAAGACCTTGGTGACACTGAATCCAGACCTGGTGGTCTTGTGGTTTGTGAGACACTAAATTGTACGCCTCTTAATTCAAGACCAAGGTAAACCCCGGTCCTCCGAAGTGCCCTTGAGCAAATGCAGTGAAACCAATAGCCTGGGGGTCTGTTCTGTAGGCGGTCATGTGCTCTGAAAAAAGCTCTAAGCTTATAATTAATTAATTAATTTCACACTTAAAGCCAATGAATTGCCAAGAGAAATAATAGGCCAAGTAAGTTTTTTTCTAACTTTAACGTAAAACAGAGACGTATATCTCTTGTTCCTAAAAAAAAATGCATGTTATAAAAAAAAAAATCAAATTATTCAATCAAACTATTTAGGGTAAATGCCGTGTGCAGAAAACAAGTTTGAAAATGGTTCAGGCTCCAAGGAAGCAAACTAGGACTAAACCATTCATTTCGCCGCGGGGGTGACTGATTCATTCAAGATTTATCTCAAACTGTAATGATAGTACGTTAGCAATATGCAATGCTTAACACTGACCACATACACGAAATACAAACTTTATAAATGAAATATCAAAATGACCAGTCATTTGCCTCTAGTGGGACATATTTCAATTATTTACCCAGACTAATAACGTGGTCTGTTCCCTTTTCCATCCAGTTCTCTTTAGTGTTTGCCAATGTCGGAGGTGTAACTGGGGTCTGGCCCTGGACAAAGGTAAAAAAATACCCTACAATATTTGCCCCTTTGTAGTCGAATAGTCTCTGGGTTATTCGTCACGCTGTCGCCAGTTTGTATATTATGTTGCGGTGGACTGAAATCCCCCAGACTTTCGTGGAGGATGGGGCGGTATGGAGATGCTAGCAAGAGGGGTGCTCGGCCGATCAGCCATGATGAGCGTTAACCGGCTAAACTAGCGTTACTGGAGGTGGCTATATAGTGTATATTCATCAGGAGAAACCACATAGACATTTTCATGACAGCATGCATGCTTGCCAATTCTGTTGGTTTGTTTTTAGGAGCTGACATTTACAAAGTAAATATCGTTTTCGCGTTGGCAACGTTAGCTTCCTGCTAAGCTGGACACAGTCGAAGCTGCAATGTAGGTTCGGGGGTTGCAGACAACCCTGTAGCTGTGTCAGTCAACCCTAACGTAACAACACCTCCATACTCAAGTGACTGTGTAGGACAACTATGCTTTCTGTTTGCTATGTATGTATGTTAGTGTGAGAGAGAAACGAAAAGCAAGAAAGATTGTGACCCCGAGAACCTCAGGGGCACGCAAGATGCAACGAATACTTAAACAGGTTGCGTGCGATGAATTAAGGTCACAGATCAGAGTAAAAATAGCATTTTTTTTGTGGATACAGTCTATAACACTTGTTTTATGAATATGCCTCTGCTCTATTGTTTACACCAGTCCAACCATGGCCGTCAACTGTAAACAGTGGACTTCGGTAACTCACCTGTAATCATGAATTCAGGGTGAAGCCCATGAAAACCGTTTCAAATCTGAAAATCTGAAAACTGTCTCCATGTGACATCGAACATCTGTCTTCACTTAAACGATTTAATAAAGAAGTATAGTTTTTTGTGACTTAATTTAACAATTTAATAGTGCCAGGTTCAAAGCCATCATTCCATAGTGTCCAAGTGCGAGGCACTGTATTTCTCCACACTCCACGGGTTAAGTTTTGTGGATGACCCTGTGCTCTGACCTCGGTGGGGATGTGAAAATAATTTCCCTCACTTCCCTCCAGTGCCTGCCACATATTAATGTGAACCAGTAGTGGAGCCATATTGGCAAGATGTTGTGATACAGTTTGTACCTTTTTTTATTTATTTTTTATTATTTATTACATTTTACAAACTCTATCTTCGTATTTTGTTGATGAAAAACACATGGTAGCATATAATGTTACTAATGCTGCATAGCCACAGGCCGTGACCTGTGTGTAATTGCATTCACCAAAACGTTGAATGCATGCATAAAAAGATAAATAAGACAATGTGTGTTTTGTTAAATTGTACCGGATTGTTGGACCCTCTCTTCATCTTAACCCGTGTCTACTTGATGTAGCTTTAGTCTCAAATGAAATGTGATTGAACGTCCATTGTCTTGTTCAGGCCGCTATCACAGGATTCTCTCCTTTTTCCGGAGAGCTTAGCAGCAGTAACATGAGCAAAGCTCCTTCAAATAAAGGTTCATTGTCTGGGTGTATTAGCTGCCAGTGGATCAGAATGTGAGATAGCCCTAGGGCTGCTCAGTTTGAAGTCTGTTCTCCAGGCTTTGCCCACAGAAATCTGTCAAATGACAGTGAGCAACTTCTAAATGTTGTTGTTGTTCAACTAAATCGTGCAACATCTGGTGTGGAACAATATAGAGCACACGTGTAGACAAATGCATGCTTAATGATGCACACTTCATAATTGATAATCTTTTTTTTTTTTTATTGAACAACTCCCAGCACTAGCTTTATTCGAATGATTTGATTACAGTATGAGTAGCATGTTTCTAAAGAAAATGTAAAAGTTGTTAATTGTTATCTGTATTTCAGGAATAGAGCATGGCTCAAGTGAAAGTACAGACCTCAGCACCCCTGGCTGGTCCTGGCCTCTCCCCCGGAGTTCCCCCGACGGCCATGGCCAGCCCAGGATCCCTGGGTCTGCAGCCCTCCGTCAACGGCACAGGCCCGGCCCCCACACCCGCCTGCCCTGCTCCTGCAGTCGGATATGGGGACGCCCCTGTGTCTGCTACATCGCCAGGTAGAACAGCGACAGAATAGTTCATTACTCATGATAATTAGTTTATTTCTAATAAATAATGAGCTATTTACATCTCATCAGCATTTTTTTATTTTGAATTGCTACGGGCGATTCCGCATTTCTGACATAGAAATGCTGCACAAGATGTATGCTACAATCTATGAATATCCCATTTCAGTCATGTCATGTGTCACTATCAAATAAATATAATATTCTATCAACACATGTATTCTGCTCTGTTTTAGGCCCGCCCCAGGAGAACATGGCAAACCCTAAAGAGAAAACTCCAATGTGTTTGGTGAATGAGTTAGCCCGTTTCAATAGGATCCAACCACAGTACAAGCTCCTCAATGAGAGAGGCCCTGCACATGCTAAGGTAAGGAATGGTGATGTGACACACAAGTCTAAAACTGTAGAAAAATGATGCTCGGGGATGAAGGTTTCATTTAAAAAGTCTCAGGATTATGTTCAGTTTTATTTTTTAAATGATAGTTTTTAAAGACTTGAGGAAGAAACTTAAGGTGGCCAAACAGGCATACAGACAGTGTCTGGAGGAGAGCTATAAAGCTAACAACCCCAAAGGACTCTGGGACAGTATGAAGAATCATACTGTCCCAGAGTCCTTTGGGGTTGTTAGTCTATCTGGTGTTTGCAAATGATCTAAATAACTTCTTCTCTCGTTTTGAATCTGCCTCTAACCCTAAGAAATGTGAAGACCTGCTCCAGAGCATCTCACCCACAGACTAGTTCTAAAGTCATTTGCCAGGGAATTAGCCCCTGTCGGGCAACCTATCTTTCAAATGTCTGTTGACACTCACACCATGCCATTAGCATGGAAGACATCAAACATTAAACCTCTTCCTAAAAAACAATGACCTGAAGAGTTTAATGATTTTAGACCAATAGCACTTATTTCTGTTGTTATTAAATCATTAGAAAACAATATGATTCAGCAAATCAATAAGTACAGCACAAGACCCCTTTCAGTTTGCCTAGAAGCAAGGTTGCAGTACAAAAGATGCAGTTGTCACATTTCATTTTTTTTTATTTAACCTTTATTTATCCAGGTAAGTCAATTGAGAACAAATTCTCATTTGCAACAACGACCTGTCACATTCACACAGTTACACATCCATACTTGGAAGCTGCCCAGTACAACCACAGTCTGATGTGCTGGCCACTGAGCAGCTTCACTGGAGCAGTTGGGGTTAACGGCCTTGCTCAAGGGCACCTCAGTGGTGGTAATGAGGGAGGGACAAGCGCTGCTCTTTTCACTTTCCCCACCCACACTGGTGCTGAGGTGCACCAGTCCACACTGGTGCACCTCATCACCAAACACCTGGACAAACCTAAAATATACGCCAGAGATCTTTTTCCTGGACTTTTTATCTGCATTTAATACAATCCAGCCTGATGTACTCCTGTTAGAAATGATCAAGTTAAAGTTCAACCCAAACCTCCTTCACTGGTATAACTCCTTTCTTACAAACAGGGTACAGTTGGTTAAGGTTAAGAATACACTTTCCTCTCCTATTAGAACAAACGGCGCACCTCAGGGCCCACCCATATTGTTTACATTGTAGCCTGCAGTATGTACCACCAGTGTGCCCAAGTAGTTTCTTTTGAAATACTCTGATGATTCTGTGTCCTTGTTGTCTTTGGCCTTTTTCTGGAATGTCAGGTGCTCCCCGTGACAATTCATAATGCAGAAATTAAACAAGTATCATGATAGATCACAATCTATCATGGACAACTCCTATAGAGCATATTTGTAAAAAGATATAGCAGCGCCTTTACTCTCTCCGTAGGCTTAGCTCCTTTGGAACCAGCTGCCAGATTATCTCTCTGTTTTGTGTGTCATGCTGTACTGCAGCACAGCCTGGATCTGCAAAACTTAAAACTAAATTATATAATCAACTCAAAGTTAGTTTCACAGTTTCAACCTGTGGCATACAACTTTCAAACAACCCACAAGAAAAACATGCTCAGGCTTGCAAATGTAATTTCTTTTTAAATAATGAATTATTATTTTTATTAACAGCATCCCTTCTGACTACATACCAACTTTTGCCTTTTAACAGGTAATTAAAGTGCTCATATTATGCTTTTTGGCGTTGGTGTCAGAAAATATATATATCTTTTTGAAGACTCAGTTAAGGCGGCATGCGCATGTTGTTAAGGCTGGCTGCCTAAACTGCAAAGTGCTGCGGGAAACCCTGCGATCCGATACCAGTGTGTCATACATTTTATTATGTTTTAACAACTGTATACTACTATCCCTGTATGGATGTGATATTATTTCTATCTTTGTTGTCAGTCTGGCTCAGGTTAAACTCTTTGTGAAACATGAATGCCACAGAACGTTCTTTTATTCTGCAGTTTGACAGTCAGTTATAACGGAAAAAGAACATAAATAAACTACTTTAACGTAGATTTTCTTTAGGGCTTTATTACGTGGTATCGGATCAGTGCATAAACTCCAGTACTTCCCGATACCGATACCAGCGTTTTAGGCAGTATCGGAACATCTCTACTTATTAATGGCATTTCCTCCTGTAATGATCTTTTTCATAAATTAATATTGGTCATGCAGAATACAGTTCCTAGCATAGTAATTTCTCTCCCTCTGGGTGTCACTGTTCCAGATCTTTACAGTGCAGCTGACTCTTGGGGAGCAGCTGTGGGAGGCCGAGGGCACCAGCATTAAAAAGGCCCAGCACTCCACAGCCTCCAAAGCGCTGGATGAGAGTGTCCTTCCCAGGCCAGCGCCCCGCTCCCCTAAAGTGGACATCAACAGCAACCCAGGTATCGCAACCACAACAAAATCTCATAAAAGTACTAAAAATGTGTCTGTGAAGGATTACATTTAAACCCACTTTGTGTTACGGCCGGAATAGCTGATATTATACGTGTACAAAATGGATATTTTAAGTGAGGAAGAATGAATTGGTAAAAGCTACAAAGCAAGTTAATGGTTGTCATCAGGAAGTGTAATTTCCCAACAGAAATATTTGGAGTAAACTGTGACAGCCCAGAGACTAATTCATGTCTAATTAATGTTTAATACTTTTAAGATATAATGACTTTGTCGGTGCAGATAACCACAGCAGCAGATAACAGATGCTCGCTGCAGTAGCCAGACAAAGTAAAGATGGGACAATGACCTGTCAGATTAAAAAGTCAACCTGTTAGCTTCTTCTCATTAGAGTGAGCTTAATTTTTCAGAGCAAGACAGCTGGTTGCAGCTGAAATTTTCTCTCGAGCTAAACTTGTTTACACATTCAAAAAGTTAATCTCAAGCATCACCACCGGTTCCCATTTTTAGGGCCAGACTATGTTTGGTTGTAATTTGTTCATCAGGACATTTTAGCTAAAATTTTCACCCCTCTAACTGCTAGAAAAAAATGTGCGTTGACTGTGTTTACATCTCACTAACAATACTCCACATTAAACATAGAGCATACATTTTTTAAGTAGTGTCAGCTAAATGTGTGAGAGTGGAGGTAGTGGTAAAATAATTAGTAAACTATGGAATTGCACATTAGTTGTCACTGTGTGTTTGCATAACTGAAAGCTGAGAGCGTGTCAGAAAGCGCTATACAATATGACAGGGAAGGTATAGAGTGGTAGGAAGGACATCTTTTTCTTTCTTCGCCTCCTTATGAAGTGAAGTGGCAGAGGTAGTTCAGATTGTTGCTGTTTTGATCGTTGGTTGTGCTATTAATCCATGGACATGGGTCCAGAAAATCCCAGCTAGCCTGGAGCTCGTGAGACGGATATTAATTGCAGCATGTTGCTCTAGTTAACAATGACATCTTAAACCAAGACAACATGCTCAATGAGGTTTTAAGTATCCAACACAGAATGCAACATTTTTAGTGTAGTTACAATGCTTTATTCTCCTTTGACCTCTCTGTATCATGTAACTATTCAATAAAGTAGCTGATGCAGGGAGTTGTGAGAGAAAAAAACTTTTGCTAAAGATGTAAAATGCTGTTGTGGATGGTTAAAACTGTTTTCATTGCAATGCTGTGTTGTGGTTTGAAAACTATTTGTTGTTCATTTATGTCTGCATTTATACCACTACCAGTGATTAACTCCATATTTAATGAAATCTAAACAGCTCCTTTAAGATTGCATTAGCGCCCTCTACTGTTCATGTTTTTCTAGAGCCAAGTGTGGTGAAATGAGGTATATCCATTTAGAGGGAGATGGGGGGGCCTCAAAAGTCACGTCAGAAAGCAGCATTTTGCTTTGGGACGTCACTGATTTCCATGTGTCATCATAAAGAGGGCTGAGGTTAAGGGTGAAGGGGAAGGAACGTGGTGAAGCATTTGTGTTTCAGTATTTTAGATTTTCACCTGCAGGAGTTTGGCCACTGGATATATTAAATGTCCCATAATGTTCAGAACTAATTCCATACAGACCTTTGAGTCCAGGCTTACGTTTTATCTCTGGCCAAAATAATACCACAAGCCCCCTCTTACCTCCCCTGCCTTCTGTGGCATTTTAGTAGTGAAAGACCTCATAGCCAGCTCTTAATGGGATTAAGGCAGCCCAGTGATAGGTTATGCAACATCTCTTGGGATTAGCAGTGCACGCATCATACACAGTCAGACAGGCAGGAAAGTTATACAGTTTTTAGGTAGCATACACACATCCTCATATTTTAACATGTTAATTAGAGTACAACTGTAAAAGGCAGTTGTTGCTTCTGTGTTATATTCTAAAAACTGAATTTGGAGCTTCAGAGACAGCGTTTCTGCATTTTTTTTTTTAAAAGTTTTATTTGCTGATGTCAGAAATATTTTATACATTATTTTGAGAACGCTTTACGAATTATTATTGCCTTGGTTTGAATCTTTCGTATTTACTCTCAGGCAGTATAACACCCACAGTGGAGCTGAATGGTCTGGCCATGAAGAGAGGGGAGCCAGCTATCTATAGGCCTTTGGATCCCAAGCCCATGCCCAACTACAGAGCTAACTACAACTTCAGAGGGATGATCAACCAAAGGTGAGCTCCCAAAACTGAACTCACCCAGCTGCCTGAACTGTTGACCATTTCAGTCCCAAAATGTAGTGACACTTTATGTCTTAACAATAGGGATCAGGTATCATGATGAACTATTCCAAAGTGAAATCCAATCAAGTGTATTTTTGTTAACTCATTCTTAAAACTAGTCCCTGTCCTACATTTATTTGTGTATGTGATTCCTGTAGCTACATGTAGCAATGACTGCAGGCTAAGGGTGTATAAAGTGGCACCTTCTGCTGTGAATAATCACAATTAAAGGGGCGATAGAGTGATTATATATTACACTGTTCCTTAAGGTCTCCTAATAGGGTATGTAACATTGGTTGGGCTGAAAATTGCCCGAATGCTATTTTATGGGCCCTTAACTACCCTGTGAATATGGCCCTATTTGTAACAAGAGCTTTTCTTCCTAATATGGTATGCTCATGAATATTTAGATGAGCTGCGCACTGATTGGTTTGAGCGAACCACATACAAACACATTGGAGACGAGACAGCAGGTGTCATATTTCAGACACTGCAAAGTTATACATTGTTTGGCTACTATTTCGTTATTAAATTCACTTCTGATACTTTTTTATGCGAGAAATCAACTATATAAAGCTCAAATATGGGCCGTTTTACGAAAATTGATGGCCAATTGCAAATTTGGTAAGATGTGTCAGACTTTATGAGCTCCACACAGTCTGACGAGAAAGCGGAAACCTCCATACCCAGTGAAAGTCACCGTTTCTCGGTTACTGGACTACCGGGGCTCCGTGGAGCTGGCCAGCTGCCGGCATAACTAGAGTATATTTACAGTTTGAATTTCGTCACACCACTTATATTACAGCTACCCCAAGGTCTTATAAAGCTAACAATTGTGTTCGATTTCAGTTTAATGCATTTTTGTGAACATGAGGGATTTCGTTAGCTGCTAGCTAGTCCCTTCAATCCTATGTGTACAGATCGCGGCTAGTTAGCTACACTTTCGGCATAACTAGAGTATATTTACAGTTTGAATTTCGTCATGCCACTTATATTATAGCTACCCCAAGGTTTTATAAAGCTAACAATTGTGTCCGATTTCAATTTAATGCATTTTTGTGAATTTGAGGGGTCTCCTTAGGAGGAGCTGCTAGCTAGGCTGTGTGTCCCATTTAATCCTATGGGAAAAGGTCGTTGCTACACTTTCGGCATAACTATCGTATGTTTACAGTTTGAATTCCATCACAACATGTATATCACAGCTCCCTAAGGTCTTAACAAAGCTAACACTTTTGTCCGATTTCAATTTAAGACATTTTGTGAATATGAGGGGTCTCCTTAGGAAGAGCTGCTAGCTAGGCTATGTGTCCCATTTAATCCTATAGGAAAATATTGTTGCTACACTTTCGGCATAACTATCGTATATTTACAGTTTGAATTTCCACGGCATGTATATCACAGCTCCCTAAGGTCTTACAAAGCTTGACGTCAGTGTTCAGAACGGTCTGAAATCTGAGGTTTTTGCTCACAGGGATTACTTTTACATACGTTTACCTCATTATTTGAAGATTTGGCCTCATTTACTATGAACATCTGACATTGTAACATTATATATAGGACAGAATATAAGGAAACGCATATATAAGTACACTTTAAATTGAGCTTTAATATAACAAAACTTGGACTTCAGTTCTTCACATTCAGTCCAATGCTTTAGCAAAGTCGTCATAAACATAACGCCTGTACTATGTGACTACCTATATTGGAGTGCAACGCTGAAACTATAAATTAAGCTTTAGAGGGGACAGTCAGTTGTCTTGTTCACATTACTGCCACACACCACATGGCTGTGTCTAATGATAGCTTTGTTTTCCCCATCCACATTTAAAAAAAAAAGTCTAGTGCTTTTGAATTTATCCACTTTGGAAAAGCTTCATTTTTGGCTTCATTTGTGGAATGGATAGGTGGCTAAAACACAGGGCTTTGAGCGTTGAGATTTATCTAACTTAGTGTGGACATGGCCTTGATATATTTTGGATGGCCTCAAACTGCATTTTATCTTTGATCCCACTGGCTCAGATGTGTGGCAGACATGGCCCTCCACTCCATATGTTTTCTAAACTGATGAATGTGGTGCCCTCATGGGGTCCCTTTGCACTCAGTTTCTGTCAGCGTTTTTTCTTCTCTTCGTTTTCTTTTGCTTTACTGGAGCCATCCAGCCATTTCCAAAACTCCATAAAAATGCCACAGAGGTGCAATTAATGATCCCCTTTCCGTCAGTTAAGGAATGTTATTTAGAATGTGTTTGACTTGCCTCACAAGAAATCCAGGTAGACTGATACTCTCGGTTAAGAAAGGGCAGGATGCCACTTTTTGAGTCTATTAGTAGACAGCATCAAGAAATTCATCAACCAATGATGGTAGCAAAAATGAGAAATTGGTACACTTATGTTTAAAAGACAAAGCATACATGTTTTTTAAGACTGTCAGCTTGATATAAATATTTTATTATAGTAGTTTATGGTGTTATTAATGTTCTAAATATTATGATATATTTTTAAATACAGAGGCAAAGTAGCATAAGTTGTGCATACAGTTTACAGAAGCTGAGTTATGTGGCTCCAGAGCGCACACTGTTCCTGAGAGCACGGCACATTTCATAAAGCCAGTGTGCATTTCTAGGTTTGTATGCGTGTCATTTCCAGGAGACATTATGATTCCCTCCAGATGGCAGTGTTTCCTTATTTTAAAAAAAATCCTATAGCACTGCTTTTCTTAAGGTGATCGAGCACCCATTTTGTAACAGGCAAGGTAGGAATATGGTGATTTGATATAGGCTTTCAAGATTATAGATCTCTGCAGTGTAATCTGTAGTATTTACTTGCAAAAGCTTTGTTTATTAAAGCACAAAACACAGAAAATCCATAACAGAGAAGCAAACATGTCTGTTTTGCTTGTTACATAAACTTTGGCTCATTAAAGTCCTATAGTAAGGTATTCTGATGCCAAATGTGTGGGATTTATTTTTCAAATGTGGATCCGTTGCCAGAAGAAGTCAGTGATTCCGATGCAGTGTTGGGTAACTGAGTCTAGTCAGCAGACAGTTTCTCATCTGGCTCACATCTTCTACTATTTGATCCATGCAGGAACAAACAGGGGGTGAAAGATAAATGTCTGTGGGGTAGAGGAGTAAATCTGTTTTGCAGCATCTGTCCGTCAATGTCCTATGTCACAGGGATGTGTTTCTAAGAGTATCTGTTCCTCATGGTCTGTATTGTTTTCTTATGCCGTTTTGTATGGAAGAGCGAGGGGTGAGGGGATGTGTGTGTCTGAAAAATAGAGAAGGCGTAGGGGTATATATTATCCCAAGGTCACTTATGTTTTCATGAGGTCTCTTTCTTTCAGTGTAGCCAAGCCCTGGATTAATGAAAGCAAGACCTTCTGAATATGAATTCTCTTCATCAGATGACTGACTATGTGGTGGAGTGACAGGCCACATCCACAATCAGTCACCTTAATGATGCTGCAGGGAAGCGAAGGTTTCCATACGCCCATGTCCTTACCTATTATGATGAATAAGAGTGATCCCGAGTCATGTTGATGGAAAATCTTACCATTAAAAGGGCAGCCTGGCTCTGATCCATCAGCGCTCTAATCACCACCAAGACCAGTATTGATTCATTCAGAAAGTGCCCTGATGCGAAAATATGGCGATAATATGAATTGTGCATTTATCAGCGTCTTAATGAATCTTATTTATGGTGAAGGGCCTGTGCACGATTTCTTACCATCCAAGTCCACCTTTAAATCAGTGATTCATCTCTGTTATCCTGCAGTCCATAACCACACCATTGCGTTTGGTCATTATTGTTCATTCTCAAATACTGAACATGCGTGTTTTTCAGCTTTTTAAATCAGTGACTGAGCTGTGAAACGTTATATGGAAATTCAGCCCAAATGATTCACATAAATGATTGAATCAGGAAAATATTTTTGTTATCAAGAAATGTGATTACATCAACCTTTTTGGTGGACAATCCCTGACTACCGTGTTATCATTGGAACACCTGATTCCAATGACTCATACCGGGCTCATCCAGTCTATCCACAGCACTCCCAACTTTCCTCCTGCTGCTCTGATCCCAGGGGGGCGGGGCGCCTGCATCCTGCATTTGGTCAGAGTTGGAATTTGGATAGGACTTTCCCTGTTTGAGCAAAGCAGAGCAGTCAGAAGTCGCCCACCTCCTCCCAGTCCTCATTTGGTTATGGCAGTAACATTATGACAGCTGGAAGAACAGTGGGCTGAATGACTGGGGGTGCTTTGCTCTGTGACATTTCCTTCTGTGATGATGATGATGATGATCAGATACAGAGCTGGCCGTTACTGCTTTCTCTGTCGGAAACGGAGAGGAAGAGTGAGTCACCTGTGCTGCAGAGGATTCAGTACCTACAGTAATGTTGTATTGGCTTTCTGGAATTTTACACCAATAGGTGTGTAAAGACGCCTCCTATTTATTTATTTATTTTTTAAGTGCCGCTATTTAATATTTGTATATTAACTAAGGGCATACATAGGGATTTTCCTGCGTGTCTCTACGACATGTTACTTTAGACAGCCAATCACGGGCATTATTAGATCTTGGTAGAAGCATGCCGCATACTTATTAGCTCGCTGATGCTGATGAGATTTACTCCTTTAAGTATAGAAATTTGGTATTGAATAAAGAGGCATTTTTTGATACTCAATACTATAGAGGCAATTCGGTCAGTGCCTAAATAGTATTGAATTCGGTACCCAAACCTAGTTATTGTGTGACTTTGGTGAATCCAAACCAACCCCTTTAAAACACAACACCACTTCAAAATATCTGAACTATCCCTAACTGTTTTGTTTCATTACTCTTAATAACTAGCTGTTTCAAGTGAAAAAGCAAATAAACCCACTGTACGCTACCTGCCCAGCAAACAGCCGACAGACGAAGTTAGCGACTAGCTGGTGAACATAGTGGAACGCTTAGCAGCTAAAGAGACAGATATTTCCCCCAGGAGTTGGTGGAGACCAAAACAGAGTTCAAAGGAGAGTGAATATTAGACTTACTTACACCAGGTGGCCAAAGACAGGAAACCAAATATATGCTAATGTTCAGTGTCTGCTGAATGTGTAAATAGGAAACTGTTTGCTAACACATTGGCCATATGAGTTTTCTAAGGTTGTGTTTGTAGTTTGTCCCCTTGCCCCCAAGTGGCCAAAAAAATGAATTAATGCAGATTTGAAATAAAGAAATCAAAGAAAGAATCAATCATCTGTTAGGGCTAGGGTTTTCGGTTTGGTTTACAATTTTTTTAAATTAAGATTTTTCTTCCTAAACACTCTGTAGTTGACGATTAGCCAAATTGTCTTTATAATCAGCAGATCCAATACAGATACATATAGTATAGTGCTGATCTTGGCTTTTGATTAAGGCACATAACAGGTTACAATGCGTTATGCACCCTTTCTGCATTTCCACCCAGGATGCTGATGCATAGAAGCATCCTGGTACACATTTAAGTGTTTTGTGTCCTTACACCACATGAACAGACATGTTCCGTCTGTATTCATTTTACAGTACAAGTGTACACTCAGGTGTTTGTATGAGTCTACTTTTTCCACCATAGTTGCTGTAATTCTGACATAGAGGACCCCTTTTTGGGGGGAACAGATTCTTAAGTTTCTTTTTTTTTTTTAAGATTTTTTTTTTGGGCAATTTAGGTCTTTATTTATATAGGACAACTGAATACATGAAAGGGGGAAGGGGGAGATGACGTGCAGCAAAGGGCCGCAGGTTGGAGTCGAACCTGCAACCGTTGCGTCGAGGAGTAGACCTCTATATATGGGACACAGATTCTTAAATTTACACTATATCACAGCAACTAATCAATCCTGTGGTTGGATGTGTCAGAAGTGATGAGGAATACAGAAATATCACAAATCTATTACAAATGTATGCTTAGTTTACTTTGGTTTGAATAATACCAGCGGTAGACACACTGTTGGACTATGCATAGATGCATTTACAGTGCCATATTACTGTTAGAGGATCTGTCTTTTTGCTTCATCATACTTTTCAATGCAGGGAAAGTCCAAACAAAGTTTATTCTGTTGAGTGATGCTGCACTTCTTTGGTGGTCCTACCACTTGAGAGCTCACAAGGAAATCTGAGCAACTGGCACTAAGACTTCCACCATAGTGCCAGTTCAAAGCAGACTGCAGTATCCTGCCACAATGATTACATACATTTCACACAAACACCAGTAATCATTAATGCCTGGAAAGACTGGTACCTCAGGTACATCAGGGTTGCTCTCCCACCCCACTCCACCCTGTACTGCTCCACCTGGAACGACGGGGAACATGCGCATGGCTGCTGTTTGTGGATTACACTCTGCCTTTAATACCATCATACCCAGCAGACTGTTTATCAAGATGTTCGACCTAGGCCTCCACCATATCATCTGCCTATGGATACAGGACTTCTTAACAAACCGGCCACAGGAAAAAGCAGGTTGATCACCAGCCACTGTACGTAAAAGGAGATAGAGTGGAAAGAGCCTCTAGTTTTAGGTTCCTGGGCACTCACATTTTGGAGGATCTCACATGGACAACAATCACAAACCCACTGGTTAAAAAAGCACAACAGCGACTCTACTTCTGAGAACTCTCAGGAAGATTAATCTGTCACCACAGCTTCTGGTGTCTTTCTGCCGTTGCTCCATTAAGAGTGTCTTCAACTATGGGATACTCGTATGGCAACAGCTCTGCAGCTGAAACAAGGCTCTGCAAAGAGTCATTAAAACTGCAGAGAAAATCACCAACACACATTTGCCTACTTTGAAAAACATCTATACCTCCCGAAGCCTGCGGAAGGCATTGATTATCATAAAGGACTCACATCACTCAGCACATGAACTGTTTGAACTTGTCCCCTCAGGGAAGAGATACAGGTCCATCGGAGCACGGACCACGAACACTGATGAACAGTATTTATCCAAAAGCCATTACCACACTAAACTGCACTGAAATCACACACCTTATAGACACAACTGTGCAACATTATTACATTTATTTATTTATTATTACAACTGGTGCAGTAGCTCAGTCCGTAGGGAGTTGGGTTGGGAACCGGAGGGTCGCTGGTTCAAGTCCCAGTACGGACCAAAGTACAGAGCTCAGGACACTCAGCACTGGCAGCCCACTGAGGTCCTGAGCGTGTGTGTGTGTGTGTGTGTGTATTTCAGTCCTGTGTGTAGTGATTTCTAACAAACAGAGTGTAAATTGTAATTTCCACACTGGGGATCAATAAACAGTATAAATTATTAGTTATTATAAATAAAAATTATTATTACAAAACTCTTTTACTCTTTTAACATGTTTGACACATATATTGACAATTGTGTATGTGAGTTGCACGTGTGTGAATGTTAGATAAAGATATATATTTTTTAGCACCGTCTCAGGTAGTGTACCTGAATTAAATTATATGTATCATGCAATGACAATAAAGGAATCTTATCAACATCATGTAAATGGTTTGTGTTGTGTTCTCAGCACAAGCAAACCACACTCCAGCTCTAAAATCTACATTTTAAGGGTGTCAGTGTTGAACATCTGAGTTTGTACAGCACTGTTCTCACCTGATCTTAAATGAATCAAACTAAGGGGCCATATACACAGAGACGCTTTTTGGTGCAAACGCACATGTTTAGCATGGTTTGGGCCCGTCGTCCACACAAATCCAGTAAACGCACTGCCTGAAAACACACTTTTTTGAAACCTGGTCCCTGGGGTCAGGGAGAGCTGGGGTCAGTTTACATTGGGCCGTGACTTCTCGTGAGCCAGGCATGGAAGGAGGGTACAGAGACAGCACACTGATTACAGAGCTTGCACAAAGAGAGCTTTAATCTCTTGTTCAAAATTGCAACCACAACAAACAGTAAAAACAATGAACACTGTCAGATTGGACAATTTAATTAAAATCCGTTATGAAACCTCTGTTTTATGCACCTTGTCTGTTAGCAATTCTTGATAAATAGCTGTTGTCGGTGAAGGCAGTGATATGAGTAGTCCGTATGAGACAGCAGCTGTCTGCTGCACAGAAACACAGCAGTACATTAGAGGGATATGAGGTAAGAAAATACAATGCTCCCATGACAGACTTTAATGAAAAAAGGTTTGGTTTTATTAAACTGTAGTATGAGAGCTTATAGTGACCGGTTGAAAGCCTTGGATGGTGAGCCAACATACGCTTTGCTTCACATTTGCACTTATTGCATTTTACACCTGACTGATTTGATATGTGTTGGTGCCAAATTCCATTTAAACATTCAAATCTCTGCTGCAAGATTCACATCCTAATGCTCCAAAACATAAACCATTTCACCTTCACAGTGAATACAGTATCTCATAGATGCCTTTAGGGGAAGTCTGATCAAATGATTAGTTGTGGATTCTCAGTTTCTTATTATCACTTTAAACCTGTTTAAACCTAACCCTAACCCAGGGGGCTACGTGAAACAATGCCGCTTAACAAGCAATTACTGACAAATAATGTCATGTGAAACCACAGCGCTACCATCACATTGACTCCATTTATCCCATTTGGATTAGTGCTCCAGTGTCCAATGAACTTTGAAGACCTTTTTATTTCCTTCTGAAGCAAAAAGAGTTACACCTCCAATACACAACAGATAAGACACATAATCAAAAGAACCCAACAACACAGACCAACTGAAATGACAGCACCGTCTCACGACCAATTTTAGAGTCAATTTTTACAGCACCAGTCCAAGGCCGAGTCACGGAGAGCTATACGCAAAAATCATTAACAATATCCATGACTCTACTATAAATGCAAGGGCCCACCTATACAAAGATCACTCACATATTACATATTATTGTGCTACATTATCAAATCACCATGAACTGCTTAAAGTATCAACAGTCTTGCATAGCTTAATGACAATTTTATTTGATGACTAGTGAGTAGAATAGGTGACCACCAATGGGGTTTCTAACAACCACTGCAGTTGACTGGGCTGATTAAGGGCAGCAATATATTCCTAACAAAATTGAATTGAATGTGTTCTCATGAGCAAAATGGCAGGTTTATGACTTAAAGGAAGCGCTGCATTTGGTTTTCATTGCTGTGGTCTACACCGGTTTGCCAGTCAAAGCTGTTGAAAATGTCTTTCTATACACTACCATCTGCAACATGGTCAAGTGTCATTGTGTTAAGTTGCAGGCCAAACATTTTCAGTACACTTCCATAGAACTACACAAGCTCTTGTATCACTGTCTGTTTGCATTTAGTTTTTTAGTCTATTCTATTGATTTGATGTGGTCACCATTAGGGCTGTCACAGTATTGTTTTCTTCGCACCGCATTCAAACCGTCATGGTTCCCGCCATAACAGTTCCCGGCTGTTATAAAATAGTTCCTGAATAAACTTTTCAAATGCACTCAATCCTGTAGTAGTCCATTCTTTATAGCTTATATAGTCCAAATGTCTTTCTTTTTTCGATTGTTGTCATTAAGAGGCAGAGGAAAATTGATCTGCAATGAGGAGGAGTGGAAATTTGGGACCCTCCACTCGCTCACATGCATTCGGCAGGCATACATTCGTTATTGAAACATAGTCAGAACGGCTACTGAACACCGTTTATTGATTTTTTTTTAACGAAAACAACAACAGCGGTGATGCAGTGATAAGCTTGACTCTGAAGTGGGCGTGACATGACTGCGTCGCTGCTGTAATGGGGTAACTTCGCTTGTCACCATTAAATAAATAAATAAATAAATAAATATTGTACATCACAGTAACTACTGAAAATAATGCGGGATTTACCAAAACACAATACCTAACCAAAAATAAATAAAAGTAAAGTACAATCCAGCTATGGAAACAATAATGCATGTCTGATACATTTTCATCAAATGTACTACATAGCCTGTTTTACCCAGTGATGGGCAAGTTACTTTTAAAAAGTAATTGG
This sequence comes from Sander vitreus, assembly GCF_031162955.1. Classification (NCBI taxonomy): domain Eukaryota; kingdom Metazoa; phylum Chordata; class Actinopteri; order Perciformes; family Percidae; genus Sander; species Sander vitreus. The sequence continues at coordinate 13,636,139 of NC_135876.1, forward strand.
TTACAGTTACTTCTTCCAAAAAGTAACTAAATGAGTTACTCAGTTACAAATTATAAAAGTAACTAGTTACTTCAGAAAGTAACTATTGCGTTACTTTCAAGTACTTTTTTAAATGCTCAAATGTGACCCCAGCTCCACCCCTCTTTAACGGAACTTAAAATACATGTGCATGTTCAATTATTTATGATAAATCTGAATATTATAAAGAAATGGACACTTAATACAATACATTATTAACCGAAACAATATACACAAATCTAAACTATTTTAATGTTGCTGTGGGACAAAGTGAGACTGGCCTCCAATCAAATGCCATGTATGTAGATATTATGTTATGTGGATCGATACAAATAACACAATAGATGTTTTGGAACTTTTTATATTTATTGCCTCTCAACAGGCCACAACTGGACAAAATGTAATTATTTAGGCTCGCCATACCTGTCTCTCGTTGACTGACTCGCTTGTGTTGTTCGTTGTGTGTTCGACTATGCGTGCTTCCATTTAGAGAAGGCTACTTTGGGATTATTTGGGCTCGCCATACCTGTCTCTCGTTGACTGACCCGCTTGTGTTCGTTGTGTGTCCGACTATGTGTGCTTTCAAACACCCGCCCAACTCTACCTCTGATTGACTTACCATGAAATTTTACTCAACCTCAGCCAATCGTCAGCATTTATGCGCTTGTCTCGTGCACTGACCACTAACCAAGGAAGAACAGTAAAAAAAAGTATTTGCTTCTCGGCTCAGAGACCTAGTTGGTCTGACGAAGAAAAACAACTTCAATTATAGTAATGCGCCGCATTTTTTGGCAGTAACGGTAACGGCGTTCTTAAGATGGGTAAAGAGTAATCAATTAGATTACTCGTTACTGAAAAAAAGTAACGCTGTTGGTAACGCCGTTATTTATAACGGTGTTATTCCCATCACTGGTTGTACCATGGTACTTTCCTGTGTGTGAGCTGTGTTATTTTTCTATTATACAACAAGAATATTGATATGATCTACCTGACATCACTGTACTATACATGACATGGGATATGGAAACAAGTGGCTGTATCTGGTGCCGTGAATGTTAATATGCAAAACAATGGTTTAGGAACAAGTGTAACACATGCAGTGAGAGAGAATGGGCTGTATTTTTTTCTGCAGAGGCAATTAGAAAGCAAAATGTTTTCTATGCCACAGGAGAAAATAGTTTCCAGCCGAAATGTCACCCTGCCATTTATAGTAATAATTGCAATACCATATCTCCCATTTCTCAGAATAAGACTGTGTGGCTCAAAAACTCCAGTGTCTTTGAATGTGTCTGTCTGTGTTCATGAGTCTTTGAATGATTAAAGATGAAAGCGTAACCTTTACTGGCGTGGCCCACATTAAAGGGAGCTGCAGGGAAGCTTCATTTCTCAAAGTCAAATTCATTACTCACTCCTAAATGCTGATGAGTTATCATTTGATTGACTTGTGGTATCTCGGTTTTCACAGCAGCTACACATACACACATCATCACACAGACACAGTGGTGTTTTTTGTATTAATCTTTTTTTTGCCTTTCAGCAGTCCACACCCTCCCTACAGGTGCCCTGGTCCAATTCCCCCTCTATAGTAATAATAATAACAAAAATAATAATTGATAACACAGAACAGGCAGATCCAGCCAGAATGTGCTGATTTTTGTACTGGCCACAGAGCGCTGACGTGATTTTCCTGCCTTTTTTGTCTGCACGATTTTGATGTGTGTGCGTGTGCTCGCCTGTGTTCTTGGCTGACTTGCTTGTGTGTAAGCCACTACTTTCCCACGTTGTGGAGTAGCGTCTCCCACAGGCCTCCCTCCATGTCCCTCTCTTTCTTTACTTCCCTCTCTCTCTCTTCAGTCTCCCTCCTCTCTGTTTCTTATCCCTCTCTTTCCTCCTATCTGCACCTGTACTCAGCGCTCCAACCCCAGCTGCTCCCATCTCGGCTCAGCGCTGTTGGCTGGAGCCCGTGTTGCACTTGGCATGTCCTCTGAGACCCTGGGGCCACACTTGACGTGCGAGGGCCAGGCAGGCCCCCGCCCAGGGAAGGCTCTCGTGGCCAGGAGGAGCTGAGAGCAGACGGATGAGAGGAGAGCTGTGGGCTGGAGGTAGACCTGCTGGAATTCTGGGAGTAAAACGCTGACTTATTGTTCGGCCTGCTCTGCAGGAGATTGAGGAGAGACATGGGGGAGCGAGAAGAAGGGGGGGGGGGGGGGGGGGGGTATTCAGAGGAATTTGTTGTTAAGAGTTCTCTCGTAAGAGTTACTGTCAGTAAAGAGGCAATATTTCCGGTATTTTGGTCAAACATATATATATATATATATATATATATATATATATATATATATATATATATATATATATATTTCCAGTTTATTACAACTTATCTTATCTTCACAGTTAGGTTATAGCGTCTATCAATTGTGTTAACACTGTACTCACCAAAGTAACTGCTGATATCTGGGAACATTAGGTTGACATTCTTCTCGACAACTATTGGATTTATTGCCATGATATTTAGTGCAGATATGCATGGTGCCCCAATCATTAACCCTAATGACTTTGGGGATTCCCTGATTTTTCATATCATGCCAAAGTCAAAGGTTTCACTTATCCATTGAAATATCTTAACATCTACCAATTTTGCACACACATTCATTGTTCTGAGCGAGTGAATACCACTGACTTTGGTGATTTCCTATACAGCCACCGTGTGGTTCACATTTGTGGTTTTGATTGAATTTATCGACAACTATTGGATGGATTGCCATGTTATCTGGAACACACACTCACGTCCTTTTCTGGATATATTGTAATAACTTTGGTCATTCATTGACTTTTCATATAGTGCCATCATCAGGTCAAATTATTTGTCTAGTAAACGTAATGACATTCCATCAACCCTCAGCTGTACTCTTGAGTTGAGGGCTAATTAGCAAATGTTAGCATGCTAACATGCTAAACTAAGATGGTAAAAATGGTAAACATTATACGTGCTAAACGTCAGCATGCTAATATTGTCATATTAAGTATGTTGGCACACAAACGTTAGCATATTGTGCTGAGCACTGCTCTGCCTAAGTACAGCCTCACAGGGCAGCGTGGCTGTAGATATTTATATTTTTAGGAGAATTTATGACTTGTAACATTCGATGTCAGTCATTAAAAAACATTACCATACAGTAAAGGGGAGTGTTTGTAGTTTTCAAACATATCAAAAAGCGCTTGTTTGGCTGCTGTTGTATATGGCGCTACGACTTAAGATCTCTTTATTTAATGATGTGCAGTTGTGAAAGAAACTTCAAAAGTTTCCAGTGGTTTCCTTGCCCTCTTGGGTTTTTCAAGCTTCTTGTGTTCCCCAAATTCCAATCAAGTATTAAATCTCACATCTCACGGCTGCTGCGGTGCCAAGTAGGATGTTTTGGTATGGCTGAAAATGAACAGATATGTATACACGGAGAAAAGGGATTGCTGCGTTTTTGAAAGGCTTGTTTTAATTAACTCCACAACATTCACTACAACTACTGATTTTCATTCTCTCATTAAAAGCTCAATGCTTTGGCCAAACATTAAAATATATAATGCATTTGGCACCAGACCCTAGTCAAGACTCAGCTATCCATTTGTGTCAACCACATATGGTGGCTGTATGTCCTTGAGAATATAAGTGAATAGTGGCAGAGAAGAAAGAGGGCAGGGAGACGGTTATTAAAAAAGTTTGGATTCCTCTTCTCTCTTGTAAGCTTTCCCACTATTTCTCATTCCTTGTTCTCGTTCCGGCAGACATTCTCAGCCCTTCTCCCCCTGACCCAGGAGGGGGTATCACACATGCAGACTCACAGACCTCTAAATCTGCTCGGTGACAGCTCAGTCCCGCTCTGTCAGGACCCAAAGAAAGAGAGGAAAATCTATGTTCGGGGCCAGAAGAAAGAGGAGAGGATATATAAGTCCCTGTGCTTTGTTTGCCATCCCGGAGCTGAGATTCAATAGCAATCAGTCAAGTGGTTGGCCAACAGGCTATTGTGTAGCAATTGACCCTGATGAAGTGGTGGGCCTTTAATTTGGGAACAGTGTAAATGGTGTGAATTGATAACTTGGCTCATAATGTATAAGACAATTTTAGAATAAATGTTCTATTCTCCCTTCTGTTGTTTTGTTTATTCCAGGTACCATTATCCTGTTCCTAAGATCTTCTATGTGCAGCTGTCTGTGGGGAGTCATGAGTTTATTGGCGAGGGACGTACCCGCCAAGCAGCCAGACACAATGCTGCCATGAAGGCCCTGCAAGCCCTGCGCAACGAACCCATCCCTGAACGGCCACCACAGGTAAACGCACAAACAAGCACTTAGAAACAGAAAGCCTCACAGTAGCAGTGCGTACTAGTAGTTATTTAACAAGCGCTTTTTTACTGCCCCTCTGAGAATCCCTGCCGCCATTTTCAGTACAGTTCCATTACTGTAAAAGCTTAAATGGACTTCTGTCTGGCTGACCTTATAAATCTAATGAAAAATCTTCTATTTCTCACTCAACCATAATTGTTGACGTCTGCCCTGTATTGTACTAATTGCATATTAAAATAAAACACATTAAATACAAATACAATTAAAGTCATATTAATAGTTAGTATATTAATGTGATTATAATTATTGTTCATTAATACTTAGTCCAAACAGTTTAAGGACCACAAACAATTAACCCTACTTTGTGAATCTTACATTTGCATCCTGTCTATTTACAGCGTGAATATATAGTATGTAGTATCCCAGTGTAGAAGGGCTGCAACTAACTTATTCATTAATAAATCAATAGCCAAATAATAATAAATAATTGTTAATTAATTGTGTGGCATATACAATGTCAGGAAACAAAAAATGCCTGACATGTGAGTTCCCAGAGCTAACATGTTTGTTTTTTCCAAATTACAGTTATAAACTCAAATATTCATATTCAGTTAACCATCACATAAGACAAACAATTCTTGAAATCCTCAAATTTCAGAGGTTGAAACCAGGACATTTTTGTCATTTTTCTTTGGAAATGACTCAAATCAATAAGCGGTTTGTTGCATATGAACCAATTAAAAAAAATTATTTGTTATAGCTCTAAAATGTAGCTTATATGCTGACATTAAACATGTATTAATGTGGAAACTGAAATGCTTATGTCTGACTATACATGATTAGTTGTGCTGTCTAACACGCATTTCAGTCTTATGAAACCTTTTGTCCCCTCCTCCCCACAAAGCTGTTCCATTCCAAACCTGATGTTTTGTCAATAATTCTGCTTCACTCCAATCTCCACTCAAATTGTCCTCCAATTATTGCAACCTCATCTCTACAGCACTTTTGTCACCTTGTGACCACTTTCACCTCAGATGTCTCTCTGCTCAACCCCCTTCCACTTTAAAACCCTTACCTTAATCAAAAGACAGGATTTGCGCTGTTGATCTGTTGGTGCCCTCCCCGGAGAAGCTCTTCAAAGTGTTATGCAGTGTTTTTTTGCACATACTAAGATGAATACATAAACACCATTCATCAGATTGAATCCAAATCCTCCTCCGCTCTAATTACTCTAATGTATTAAGCCTGGCAGTGTCCATAGTTTAGTGTGCACCTGGCAGAAGTGTATTTTCTCTCTTTTTGTCCTTTTTCTTTCTCCTTACTCCCAATGTCACTATACCTTTCCAGAGTTTCCCCTCAGGCATAGCTGTTAACTGTTGTTATCATCTCCCACCGGAAATCAAATTACCCCGTATCCTCACCGCCTGGCATCCCTGATGGTTATTTAAAACGCTTTGGCTCCTCTCACTTTCCTGACTCGCTGTCTTGTGGCGTCAGCCTCCATAAATGTGCTCTTTGTTTGCTGCTCCTTCTGAGTCTTGCTTTACAAATTGAGGCACATTGTGTCTACAATACGTCTGTCATTCTGTCTTTGTGTGTGTGTGTGTGTGTGTGTGTGTGTGTGTGTGTGTGTGTGTGTGTGGGGGGGGCTAAAAGTGTTCTTTTTAACCATGGGGCTGTCAAAGTTTTATTTTGTCAGAAGACCACAGGTAAATATCAGTGGTGCTCTAATTGTGTTGTGTTTATACACTGGTAGAGCAACAATATGTAACCATAGGAAACAAAAAAGTACCTCCAACTTTACAAGGCTTCAGGCAATATAGATTATCTAATGAAACTGCTGACTTAACTCGTAAATCTCTGCCAGTTGGTTCGGATGCTGGTGATACTATTAAACGAATGATGTCTGCTGCTAAACAAGTGTGCTTCTTGTCTTGAAAAAAAGCATGTTGGTTCCCTCACAATCACTGATGTGACTGGGTATTTATTAGGGGAAATCTGCATCATTAGTTTCTATGAAAAAGACATGGTTGGTGTGAAGGAAGATGTATTTAGATCTGTGAATTGCAACCTTTTTTTTATAGTAAAACGTTCACTTTTCTAAGAATTAAGTCACTCTCTCCATTGGGAGACCCTTCTTCCCATCCTTTTGATCTAGAATCATTTTGCCCTATTACAAAATCAATTGCCCATGAGCATAGATGTGAATATGAAGCATTCTGTTCGCCCACAGTCACTGTTCATTCAGACAGCTCCTTCTGCGTGAGAGTTATTGTCAAGTGAAGAACCCACATAGCTTCACTTGTTTATTCTTTTCCCAGGACTCTCTGTGTCCAGTAAATCCATAAGTACAAGCAGCTCCAAAGTCAGATTTAGCCCTCTATTTGTCTTTGTCACAGGAAGGTCTCTGATCTGCTTAGTTATTCCGGTTTGCACGCTAATACACACCCACAGACAGATGCGGATGCTTACACCCTGCGGCTTGTTAATGCAGCCTTGAGCGGGGATTCACACTATTCAATCAAACGTATTCAGAATGCTTGAAAAAGTGACAGAGGAGCATGTAACCTTGAACAATGAATACATATTAGTATTTTAATGAAAACAGTTCATGAAGGAAGAATGGATGAGGCCCTTTGGACTGACTCACTCAGGTTTCTCTCCACATACATACAATACAAGAGGCAGAATGTGTATGTCTCAGGACACACTAATCAAAGCACACACACACACACACACACACACACACACCACGCGCCTCTCGCCAATGTGAGGTCTTTCACCCAGTGCGGTAGGTGCATCGTACCATGTGACTGTTTCCTGTGAAATCCAAGAGATCTCACAGTATGAATCATGCGTCGGATCAGGTCACACAATGAGGCAGGAGAAGGGAAGAAGCCCAAAGGGAAAGACCGCAGCCATTCAGATGTAATCAGACAAAGAGCTGGACATGAGAAGATAAAGATTGAGACAGCACTGCATTCCCATAGACAATTGGCACCAAAGACCCCTTGTTTAAAGCTGATGATATGATCTCTATGGCGCAAACTGTTCATTAGTAGAAGGGACAAATAGCAGGACTTCTATTCCGAGGTGAATGCAATCATCATTTAGTCTGTCTGATCCATATTTAAACAACTTTTTAAAATAAGACATCAAACTGAAGGCTTAAACCTGAGTCATCTGATATTATGTCCAGAATGACTTCATAGATTCATGGGCAGCAAAGTTTGTGGATTGAGAAAAATGTCTTTGTCTCAATTTTTAACATAGCCAATGTTGGATCCGTCCGAATCTAAAGAAATGTAATGTAATGAAATCTGCTGGTGTTTCCCCACTGACCTTAACTGTCTTTTCCTTATTCATTTTCAATGTGCCGGATGAAAGCACACATTTTAGCCCTGGTTCTCTAGTTTCTTCTTACAATTCTTGATGTTCACTAATAATAATTTGACTATCTAGAACAGAGAGAGTTAATATTCAAGAAATCTCATAATTAACGCACTTAGGAGACTTTCCTGTACAGACAGAGGACCACCAGTCCTGGAATACTAAGTTCTCAATCCCATATCGGATAAGGATCATCCAGAATACAGACAGGCTTCTCGTTACAGCAGCTCGGCTGACATCCACCCTGTAGGTGTGTCGTGTAATTCTTGGTTTGATATGTGCCACAGTTTTGGGGTCACAGTTTTTTGGTTCTTAATAGCAAAAGATGCATTTTCTTTCCATTTATAATGAAAGAGTTTATTCGCAAAGCTTATGTCAGTGAACTTGCATGTTGCTACTCCCCACAGTAGGCTGCTTGAAACACTGACTATCAACACACAGGACAAGTTGACCAATCACAGTCTTTGCGGTCTGCGTCGCCTCGACGCAAAGTTAAAATTTTTTGGAGGTGCACGTTGAGCTATGGCGGAGGGCTTGGAGAGGGGTTCGCGTCGATGCAGAGGGGTCTGCAGGGGTACGCCGTCGATTCGACACAGAGGCATAAATCAGCCTTAAGTCAACTAGAAGAAAACAAGACAATATCTCTGTACTGCTCCAACTTAATACAAAGATCTAGAGATGGTCCGATACCATTTTTTGCTTACCGATTCCGATACCTGAACTTGGGTATCGGCCGATACCGAGTACCGATCCGATACTAGTGTGTCATATATTTTATTATGTTTTAAGAACTGTATACTATCCCTGTATGGATGTGATATTATTTCTATCTTTGTTGTCGGTCTGGCTCAGGTTAAACTCTTTGTGAAACATGAATGCCACAGAACGTTCTTTTATTATCCAGTTTGACAGTCAGTTATAACGGAAAAAGAACATAAATAAACTACTTTAACGTATTTTTTCTTTAGGGCTTTATTACGTGGTATCGGATCAGTGCATAAACTCCAGTACTTCCCGATACCGATACCAGCGTTTCAGGCAGTATCGGAGCCGATACTGGTATCGGTATCGGAACATCTCTGCAAAGATCTGCACATGAAGGCTATTTCCACAGAGATAATGTTACCTGACATTTAGTAGGTTGAACAGTGTCCACATTTATTTGTGGTCTAATCCACTCCATCCTTTTTCCAGTGTTGCTGGGAGACCATAATATTTCCAAACAGGGACATAAATGATGTAAACGAAACTTCCAGCTTTGCCGTCTCTTCTGAGTTGACCATACCAGTGATGCTAGTTATATGAGTCAGGCTAACCTGTAACAATATTTGGTTTATCTACCAGTCCACAACTAAAAAGAACTACTAAAGCGTTCCAGGTGGATAATACATTACTTAAACTAGTGTTACAGAACAACAAATCATTTCAAAAGTGGTACCAGTTTGAGCAGTAACGATCAGTATGTCCCCTTTTACCATTTTGACCTCTGACCTCTATTTTCCCCTCTCTTCCAGAGCCCAGAGGAAAAAGGGGAGACTGAGGAAGGCACTGATGCCAGCAAATCAGAGATCAGCCTGGTCTACGAAATTGCCTTGAAGAGGAACTTATCTGTCAACTTCGAGGTGAGAAAAACATGACGAATATGGCCATGTGATGCCATTATTATGAGCATAAGGCCACACAGATAGGAAAAGTATGTGTAGTCATGATGTAAGTACTACAAAAACTAAACCACTAATTAGGAACTGAATGAGTCACACTGATAACACTATATCCCCTTATTATAAGGAATAAGAATGCTGCAAGAACATGTGCGTTTACACAGTTTGCTTCATTTTGCCATCAGTGAGGTCATTTATCTTAAAGAGAGTCAAAAAAAATACATGCACAGGAAGTGTTCAATGGCTCTCTGCCTTTTTAAGGCTTGTGGAAATTCTTATGGTGTTAAGTTCAAAATGTTTCTGGACTGATGGAGGACATTGGTATGGGTTCTAGTGATGTGGTCCCATTGCCTTTGGAGGTGATTCAGCTGATAAGGTGCTGCTCAATGTCAATAATATGGTACTAGAAGATGAATTCCTTTAGCAGTCAGCCTAGTGAACAGAATTAGATGGGCTTATATTTATAATTGTATTATATCATTTTTTCTAAACCTGTATTTAACATGTTCCTCTTCAAATGGTCTCTTATTATTTAGCTGCAAAGTTTGACATTTACATGTACTTGAGCCCTCTAATAAATCTTGAAATGAATCTTTCTTTGTAAAGCAAGGTCTTGGACACAATTTCATCCAAAACAGACTTTTATAAGTTAACCAAAACTTATATCACACCTGCGTTTAATATTTACACTTAATGTTTTTTATGGCTTCAATGCTGTCTTGTTCATTATTTTGCACAAATGTATGTGTAATTCAGCATGACATGTGAACCTTGGGATTTGGACTAGAATTCTAACTAACATTTCGAGGGCTTGAACAGTGCTCACCTGCACATCATAACCCATATAAATTTGTAATAATGGAACCCAGTAATGGCATGAACATATTAGGAAATAATATGAGTTGAGTATGAACCCTGCTATAAAACCATCTGTAACATTGCCTTTTGCTTTCTGCCTCCCCCTCAATTCAGCCAAAATGCCTTTATTGTCTTACATTACAAACTTACAACACAAAGAGTCCGGTTCCTTCATTTGCTCGGTTTACTGTCTGCCTTTGGGTCCTACACAGTTTACAGAATTACAGTATGATTGAATCTAATCAGTCAAAATTTAAAATCGGCCTTTTTATTTGAGTCATTGAGGCAATCAATACAGAGCTATTGAAATTAAAATTAGAACTCCAGCTGTTCAATTTCAAGCAAATTACCTCAATTTCACTGCATTACATAGAAAGTGTTACCAGCTGTAGATTTAGACTAAACTAATGGAAATTCAGTACTTGACCAGCAATGCTGCTTGCACCTGCAGCTGACTGTGGCTGAGCTCTAGCTCTCAATCAATCAATCAATCAATCACTGTCATCTGCTGAGCCAAGTCTTGGAAATCCTAACAGAATCGCATCTTTTGTAATACAAAAAATGTCCTTTGCTGTGTGAAAGGGCTTAGTGTAAACATTTCTTAAAGCCTTAGCAAAGGCAACTGGTGTGTGTGTGTGTGTGTGTGTGTGTGTGTGTGTGTGTGTGTGTGTGTGTGTGTGTGTGTGTGTTGAAACCACAGTGCTTTGTAGAAAAAAAACTCTTGTTTGGGATTTACCTTTTCACATCATTGCATTCAGGGCTCCAGCGAATGTTTGCATTTTGTGACCATTATTTGAGACAATGCGAGTAATTTTTAAAACTGTGTGCGACCTGCAAATTTAATAAAAAAAAATTATTTCACGTTGAAAAGGAGAAAGCGAGTCTGCCAGAGTTGGCCAATGTTTGTGAGATGGGGAGGGTCCGTGAGTAATTGATTCAATTCAAAACATTCACTGCTTTATTTACATTTTTACATAAATGCTAATGTCAGCTTCAACATTTGCACACGCAGCGGTACCGCTCCCTCACTTGGGCGAGAGATGTAACGTTCGAGACGGCAGAGAGCGGAGACCGCTTCTTTGAAAAAAATACAGTACAGGCTGCTAAATATATAACTATTTACCTCGTAAAATAGTGCTTGTATGAGTGTCGTGAGCTCATTGTCTCTGGCTCCCTCATCACTCAATAATTCCCACATGGGTGTTAGATACTCCCCATTTCCATGAAAGTCTAATCACCTTAGATATGATTGCTATTTTAGTGTTTAAAAAAAAAAAAAGAAAGAGGAGTGAGGTAGACCCTCCATGGGGCTGAGGCAATTATAATGTTATAATTGACAATAATAGGCTACTTCGTTTACATTTCTGAATGTGCATTTGTTAAGCACCATTCAATTAAAATGTGACCGTGAACTAAAATAAAACAACACATTGTAGTTGATGTATTTATCCCCAAAGCATTATCAGTAAAACAGTTAAAATGGGGGAAATAAGAAAAATTGCGTTGCAGGTCAATTTAGGTGTGCGCCCATAGACTGTTAATATTAATGGACAGAGCATGTGTGACGTCACCCATTGGTTTGTGGAGATCGGCTATGAGTTGTTGAGTTTGCCGTTACGGGCGCAGCCATCCTGGTTGGGGATGTGACGATTTTAGACGAGAGGGAAGAGTGAGAAAGGAGCCCTTACACTCTACGTTACGTTACACACTTTCACTGGCAATCACATCATAGCCACGCCCTAAAACACCCCTGATTTCTCGCGATTTTAAAATCAATACCAGAACATATTCACAACTGCATCTGAGAAAAGCTTTTTGCAACGAAGTGTTGGTGACCTTGATAAACTCAGCTGGGTGCTGCCCAATGCTGCTACAATCTCCCACTGGCATGTTCCACTGGATAAGACAAGGGTTATCCACTTTGGTCAATGTTTTAGTTTTGTCCAGCAAGTTGCCTCTGGCCATTACAGGGAATCCTACCGCTGCTTTTCTAATCATAAGAGCCACTGTCCCCAACTTTTCTAAAGCCACAAAGAAGTCTAGTTTGTCCTTACATGACCTGCAGGGTCTGTTCTTTTTGGCTTTTACCATATCTCAGCTGACTCATCCAACATCCAATATTCACTCCCCTCTCTTTTACTGCACTCTGCAAGGTGCCAAAAACAAGGGAGGCTCAGTTTACTCTGTGTGCCCCCTCCCTTCCTCTGCAGAATCCCTGCCTTCCACCTCTCCTACCATCACCCCCAAACATCACACAGAAGGTGGTTGCTTGTTGAGGCTTAGAGGGATAGTCGGCTGGGAGGTGAGAGGAAATGGAGAGACAGGGATGGAGGGAAGGGAGGGAGACTCTTCTCACTCTGTTGACTTTGCTTGCTAATAAAAGTTTACACAACATTGGAAAAATGATCTGGAAAGCTGTCCAATCCTCCCTTTTACATCGCCCCCTCTCCTCCTCTTTGTTTTAAAACGCATTTGCTCATTAGAGCGTGACATGGCTATCCTTCCTGGAATTACTATTAATAATTTCAGCCAGCTAAAGCTGATGTGATGTGATTTATTATCTGCCATGTCTTTGTCACTGGCAGCAATTACGCCACTTTCATTTTCAGTCCCTCCAAATTGGAAGCTGACAGCGGCGGTTTTTTAAAAGCAGACCACAGCCACATTCCTCCAAACAGTCTCTGTTCTGCTCACTGTCAGTGTTCCTTACTGCTGTCTGATGAGCAGTAAATCAGTAACTTCTCTCCACTTTGTCTTAATTTTTACCATCTATCCATATCTCCGTCAACAGCTATTCTTTGCCTAGTTCACAAATTGTGATTTGTGGGCCTGCAGTGACGACCCTGTTTAACTTGGTTTCTTAAAGAGAGGCTGGAAACAAGTCAGACGAACAGTTTTACTTGCCCTTATTTTTGTCTTTTCATTTTCTTTACACTCAAAAACTGTTAGTTGATTAGTTTTGTTCTCCATTTCTGCATATCAGTCACGCCACATTTGTTTTCCTGTGCAATGTCAAACTAAACTATCAGAAGGCCAGGCTGCATTGAGGCAATTATCCTCTCCCTCTCCTGGCATGACATACCTTTGTCTTCCCCCTCAAATAAAAATAAAATTGAACACCCCTGATGGCTCTTCAGCAGATTCACTTTCATCCTCAATCAGCGTGTTGCCTGCATACGCTGTGGTTAGAGAGAGAGTGTGAATTACACGTCTTATGGGTCTTTTTTTCCCCATTGGGTCCATTACATTATAACTCATTAGACAAATCATCTCCTACCCAGCTATGTCACACCCCCTTTACCGTGTCGTCTTTGATGCACTGAGAAGAAATGGTACACTCCCACACCCCCAGTCAAACTCACATACATACACTCACAGTTACACATTCATTAAACGTACACAAAACTGTAACGGTCATCTCTTATGTGAATGCCTTTCACAGCAGCCATGTTTTCACATCATCTCCTCCCTGCCCTCACTGGGGCATGAAATTACCCATGAGTCACCACTAGCGAGTGTCTGCTTTCCCATCCCTCTGCAATGATGATGGTCGCCGCCACCCTGAGAGCCAGTTGGCTCATTTAATCCCCCCGTCAGGCAATATCAAACAGATGTCAGCATCAAAGAGGAACCAATCTATAAATCACAGCTTGTGTGTTGGATCGGAGGCTCTCTTTCCAAGGAGGACACAAGAGAAGAGGGTCCGGGCCAAGAACCACCCATCTTACAAGAAGCAGCTTCCCTCAGGGCTTGTCCATCCACGGCTCGTCACAAAAGAGCCTTTCTTCCCTCTACCATTCCACACCATTGTCCTACCCTGCTCCCATAGCCTCCTCTCCCAGAGTACCTGAGGTCTCGCATGCACGGATCCTCAGACTGCTCAGGGTATTAATGTCTCTATGAGAAGCCGAAGAGAAGGCCTCCCATGTTAGAGAAAAAAAGAGATGAAGCGACAAGAAGAGAAGGGGATCAGGGAAAAAAATCTACATTGAATTACCAAATGTTTCCTGTGTACAACCTGATCCTTGTGATTAGGTGGTAGACGGGTGTGTTTGTGTGTTTGTTTGCATGTATGTGTGTGTGGGGGTGCGTGTAAATGAATGGAAGTGCTGAAATCCCATCGGTGTGCCGCAGATCCCGTGTCGTCTGCCAGGAGACTGACTGCAGCTCGTCTGCCGCCATCCCGCGCCAAGAGTGTGTGACGTGTGCACAGATGCACACTTTTTTGTCTCATGCTCTTTGTTGACTCTACCTTATACATATACAGGCCACATTTGATTATTTTTTATTTTTTATTTTTTGGTTCTTCTTAGTTGTACGTTTCCACTGTATGTTTCCACTTAAGACGGCACAAGTGAGTCTTATCAGTGCACTTTTTCTTCTGTATTCTTGTGAGTTCCCAGTGTTTTGGATAAGCAGATAACTTAAAAGGCCTAAAAAGAGCTCTGCCTCAGTAAAACGCGTGCTTGACCATTTGTCTCTGTAAAGAAAATGACCATTATTTCTAAATAACAAAGCCACAAATGTTTGAGCAAATCACTGGATGTGAGAGTGTCATTGGTTTCTTTAGTTGACAAAATAATCCCATTGCCAATTAATTATAACATACAGATTTTATACTGTGATCTTAATGGAGCATAACTTGGCTATATATTATTTTGAAGGAACAGTTTGATATTTTGGTAAAATTAGCTTATTCGCTTTCTTACAAAGAGTAAGAGGGGAAGATCAATGCAACACTCACGTTGGAATGGTAAATATGTAGCTGCTGAAGCTTAGTTTATATGTAGCCTTATCTAAGCTTATGAAGTGAATAGGTGCACATGTTTAGAAGTGCCTGTGATGGACAAGGAGACAGAAAAAGCTTGAAAGAGTGATTGAGTGCAGCCACAGAACTTGAGGACAGCTGAAGAGGCTTCCTCTCCTGCACATCCCATCATTCACCGCAACAGCATCAGAGACTTGTGTCTGCTGGTCTATAACCAAACACAATTTACATCTACTGTACATTCTGTTAATAGGTCAAATTTATTTTCTCCAAGTGACATAATCTCAGCTGACCAGAGCTAGTTATGTGTAGTGTCATCAACACCATCGACTGATTTAAAAAAGGTTCAGAAATTGGATGTATCCCGTCCCATTGAAGGTTGTAACATGCAAGAAGCTGCCATGTTATATTTCCTTTCTCTGGTGATGAGCAAGACCAGAGCAGAGCCCCTGGGTGGGAGTGAGTTTGGCTGTTAGCTTGGACAGCTAGTGCTTCAAGGCTGCCCTACAACACACATCCTGACTGTATAGTTCAACGTATTGTGCAGGAATGCTGACAGGCACATTGACAGTAAACACGAGGCCACTGTCAGCCCTGTTAACACGAATGTCCTGCAGTTACCCAAGTAGGAATTGTTAGGATCAGGAAACCTAATATATATAACTTTAACTTTAACTATATCATGTTTAGCCTGTATTTAAAAAAAATAATCACTTTCTGCAGTAATAGGAGTGTTTTGTATATGTTGTAGGAGTTATGTTTTTCAGCCAATTTGATCTTTTGAAATTTGAATTTGTCTGAGCGTGATGAATAAGGCTTTACCTTTCTTTGTTTGGTTTTCATGCACCAGACTCACATTGTCAGTACAGTTTATTGAAAGGAAACGCAAGTTTGTGTAGGTATAGTTATATAGAAGAGAAGAAGGGGTATGCACACATTATCCTTTGTTCTCCTCAAGGTCTGGTATTAGTCTGTGTTGATGTGTGAAGTATTTGAGGAATGCTCAAGGTTCCGCTTATCAGTTTAATCAGTTTTATCGGTCACTGGGTTCAAATGAACTGTTCCTAGATTGCATCTGATTGCAACAATTTGTGCTGTCTACACCACAAATTGAGCTCAACAAAAGGAGAGCAGGAGAGAGGGAGGGGGGTTTGAGAAAGTCTAAAGAAACATTCACACACAGCAGCTACAGGGAAAGCGGGGGAGAAAGTCAGTGAGCTATGAATCGGAAAAAGCATCCACATTAGCCGAACATGTACTGTTGGACTCGGCAAGTGTGTGAAACCTAATTCTTCTTAAATAAGGTTGGGGATAACCCCACCTGCTACACTCTCGCACGCTCACACACACACACACACACACACACACACACACACACACACACTGTTCCCCGACTTCACAGGAAGTAGATGTGATTGCAGAAGCATGACCTAACGCCAGCCGGTGTTTGTTTTAGGTCTCCCAGGTGACCAGAGGCTAGAGGAAGGAAACTGAGCCCTCATCACTAGAGACTGACATCTAGGAACATGTTCCTCTGTGTGTGTGTGTGTGTGTGTGTGTGTGTGTGTGTGTGTGTGTGTGTGTGTGTGTGAATAACGCGCATATGGGTGGGTAGCACTGTGACCATCGAGAACAGATGTTTTGGACCACCTGGTGTAGCTGCTTGCAGAGTGCGCTGCACACACTCCCTCACACATATCGTGCACGACAAAAACACCCACATTCCTTCAGTTCTTTCTGCCGTTTGTGCTCTTTTAAATCTGTTTTCCTGTTTTCCATAAACCATCTTGTGTCAAACCTTAATTTCCTTAATTTTAAGTAAGTCCCTCATTTTCAAACTGGTCCTCCTGTATTCTCTTCCCCCCCCCCCAGGTGTTGAAGGAGAGCGGCCCCCCGCACATGAAAAGCTTCCTGACTCGCGTCAGTGTGGGGGAGTTCTTTGCAGAGGGTGAGGGCAACAGTAAGAAGCTTTCCAAGAAGCGCGCTGCTCTGTCCATCCTGCAGGACCTGAAGAAGCTGCCCTTCATCCCCATTGTGGAGAAACCCAAGACGCACTACAAGAAACGTACCAAGACCATCCTCAAGGTACTGCAGCTGGGCCGGGAGAAGCTGGGGCCTTGGTGCACAGACACACAGACACACTGTGCACCAAGGCATCATCCTGTGAATTAAAATGACTTTACGTCACGTTATGCAGAATTTGTTTTTGCAAGGTGCAGTCAACACAGAAGTGTTGCCACTGGTCAGTCATAAAACATTTTAGCATTGGCAGAATTATTCATTGTCACCATTTTACTTACTTGACTGCAAAATGGGGGAAAATTGACATGGGTGTCTCACATTCAAAAATGTGTGAAATTTGAAAAATGTGAGATTTTTTTTGTCTACGTCTATATCTTCTGCATCTATCCACTGCAGATGAGCGGGATCTCATTTCCATTCACTCATATACAGACTGCAGACGATTGTGATAATATGATAAATGAATGTGGTGATTTGAATTGAGCATTGTGTCTCCTCTTTTTCCCCCAGACGGGACCAGACTATGGCCAGGGCATGAACCCGATCAGCCGTCTGGCTCAGATCCAGCAGGCCAAGAAGGAGAAGGAGCCAGAGTACCTGCTGCTCTCTGAAAGGGGGATGCCCCGACGCCGGGAGTTTATCATGCAGGTAAACAATGTCTTTTTTTCTTCATATTTTCATTTTATCACTATTGTCACCTTTCTTTATTATGTGTCCCTACAGGGAATTTGAAGTTTTGGGTAATGTAGTCTAATTTAAATGAAGTGAGATTGAGATGGAGAAGGGTGAATGGATGGGGGTTATGTATGCACAGGAAGAAAATTAGCTCATCTATCACCTGCTGAACAGTGTGTCTACTCAGAAGGTGTAGCGTGAGCAGGACGCCAGCAGAGCAACAGCAGCTTCAGTGCAATTGAGGCACAGTATGCA
Source organism: Sander vitreus (assembly GCF_031162955.1). Lineage (NCBI taxonomy): Eukaryota > Metazoa > Chordata > Actinopteri > Perciformes > Percidae > Sander > Sander vitreus. The sequence goes on from NC_135876.1 coordinate 13,654,121, forward strand.
GTGTTTCCCACACATAGACTAATTTGTGGCGGTGCGCCACACAATCAACACCGGCCGCCACATGTTGCGTTTTGTTATTAATTTTTATTTGAACGCTATTTAAAATTTGAAATTTCCTTTCCCTGCTCTCCTCCGTCTCTCTGTCGCTCACGCGTCTCTCAAACACACACACAGATACACACACACACAGCCCCTCCCCTCCGCACACAGCGTCTGTCTCCATGAAAACGAGAGAAAGACAGCTGGCGAAATTCACAAGTTCACGAAAGGTTGGTATCTCGTGAACACCTTTACACAATCACACATTAAAAAGTCCTATAAAAATATGTAATATTCTGAATACAATGTCAGTGTGTTAATGTTGGAGTCCCGACCCGACGATTGACGAGCGATTGCGCCTGCTTTAGAAAGTTAACTAGTCGCAGGTTTGCGGTAAAATGCAGTTGGGTTGTTGAGGTCAAAACACTATATGTAGCAGCTGTGAATTAAATAAACTTATTAATAATAATGTTATGTCATTTTTTTACTCGTACACTGAATGTTTGCTGCTTCAATCCAGATGAGTATTGAAAAATATTTTCCGTGATTGAAAAAGGCACGTGTTGAGGATGAGGACCAGCCTGAACCAAAGGTATCAGTCTGAAACAGAGCTGAACAGTCTTTTATTATGTTATTAATTTGTTTACAATATTTTCAGGCTTGAACCAGTGCTATTCAAGCAGAAAGACAGAAAGAGATAGATTCGTTAGGCATTGAAGAAAGAGTAGGAATGGAGGACAGCATCCAACAGCGTGTCCTCCTCAGTTTTTGATACTTGATTGTTACGAAAATAAGTATTCCCCCCTTTTCTAATCTGTGGGAAACACTGGTATGAGTGTAGGTCGGCAGCACTCAGAGCCCAGTACACAATCACTTTAGTTATCTGTGTAAAACGGAAGAAAATAGATTTGAAGGGTAAACATTTGCTTCGGGTTATGTTTATGTGAGTATAGCATGAGTAAAACAGCTGGAATGATTAAAATAGAAGCGTATCTGTTCTGTCAGATGTACGTGAGACGGACAACTTAAAAAAAACGTCCTGTGAAGACACGGTGTAATGGATAAATCAAAGGATTGGTTTATGAGTTGGTGGATGCTCTGTGAACTTGTTGTGGATGGTCCTGAACCAAAGAGCACGTATACACTGACTTTCTTTATCAAGAAGGGAAACACAAGCCAATGGCTAAACAAGAATAAACCCTCTCTGTCTGGCCAAAGGACCCCAGCAGCATTATATAACATTTTTACACTAGAACACAAGTTTCTTGGTCCTCTCATGGGGCTATTGTCTGGTTTCATATTTCTGTTATATGTGTACTCTTATCCCAAAGACGAGGCTTGAGGCAATTCAGGCTTAAGAACATAATTATGCATGTTTATGTTGTTCTCCTAAGTTCTAAAATTGTGACCTCTCCTTTCTGTTTTCATACATATGTCGTCTCTTTTTCTTCAACATTTTTTAGTAATTTCTCCTCTTTTAGCTGTACAGTGGACAATGATAGCATTGTTTTCAACATACAAATGTAACAGCAGTGTCATTGATTATGAGGATGAAAAGAGATATTAAGACAAAGTGCAATATTAATGCTGTGTCCAAATAACACAGATTTTAAGATTAAATTGTTTTGCACTATTGTAAACCACCAAAGTTGGTAGTATAGTAGTGTCTTGCTTTGCACCAAATATCAAAGCTTGACAATTGACTTTTAGCTCTGGTTCCATTTGATGTAGTAGGTGATTTATAATTTTATTGGAAACCGTCTTGGACCTCCCCTGTTTTTCCCCTTACCTTTCTCGACTCTTTACTCACTCCTCTCTGTCATCCTTCCCAATCCCTCTTGAAAAGTTCTGTTTGATATTCATTATTTTTATCACATGCATATGAAGCTCAGAATAGATGAACATCCATTGCTTGCTTTCCTCTGTGGAACAGCTAACTCTTTATAGAATTCAATTGAAATTTCAAGCTGTTGTTGCTAATAAAGAATCACACAGGCTGTCTTCTGTACTACTGAACGATATTAGAATGGGGTCTGTGTTAGTAAGGAGCCAGTGTTCATTAACAGAATAAACTGTCATGGTCTTGCTGCAGCAAGGACCTTTAACCCTTGACTAAGGAGGAATGGTTATTTATCACTAATCCATCCAGGAAATAGAGCACACAGGTACCTTATTCAGAGTTGCTTAAACTATTTGAGGCCACGCATAAAACAGCCACCTCATTACTAGATGGAACCAGACTGGGTAAACCCAGCCCGATCTGCCGGCGATTTGATTTCGCCCTGCAGCTCAGGCTGGAAACGTTTATCTATCCTGCTTCCGTTACAAATTTGCAGGAACCAATCACAAACTTGCTTATCCACCTGGCTCGCTATTGGCAGGTTTAACACGATGACGATAGAGAAGCAAAGGCAAGCAGCTTTTTGTTTACATTCAACATGGCGACCACCGAAGCACAGCAACCCGTTGATGCCGCTGTTGCTGCTTTTTAAAAAGATTTCAAACTTGCCCTGGAACAATTCCTACAAAAGAAGGATGTGTTTGCCTTACTACCGACCGGCTTTTATTTATTTATTTATTTTTTTTACTACCGACCGGCTTTTTGCTCTGCAAAGTACGTCACCCTGATCGTTGGTCTGATTGGTTGAAGGACTATCCAATTGCGTAGAGTCATTTGAACTATGCCCGTTGATCACGCCTCTTATGCAGAGAAAATACAGAGCAGACTCCCCAGACTAATGTTCAATCTTAAAAGATTGAGCTTGGTCTGGTGATAGCCAGACTAAGATGGAGCAGGAAAACTGCAGCTGGGTCTACAAGTTATGAACACCTGTCAATTAGTAAATTGTGGTAAAGATCTTGGTCAGCCTTAGAAACTGCCATTGCCTGTCTCTATTTTATCTCCATACCTTTTACAGACTTGCAAGTGAAAGCTACCTTGTTACCCCATAGTCTCTCTAAGTGCACTCACATGCATAGTAACAAAATTAAGAAAATATTATTAAAAATCCTACATGAATTAATGATTTAAAAAAAACGTGAATGTGAACTTTTAATTTAGTTTTTATATTTAATTTGATTCCAATCATTCTTTAGTGAGCTCCCCTTCAGCTTCAGTGAAACCCTTACTGAAATGTAGGCACGGTAAATGTTTCGGATCTGTCAGGATCACAAGATTATCGATAAACCATTTGGTAGTCTTTGTCGGCAGAGATGGCAAAAAGGAAAGGACAGTTGCACTATTTTGATTTTAAGTGGCGATGTAAAGATTTGTGTTCATTTGATTAAAGAAGGGACAATGCAAATGAATGAACATGAGCATAAGATTTGGTAGGGAAACAAATGTATACTCTGCTAGTTGGTTTCTTGTCCTTTACAGTAGGTTGTTGTTGCTACAATCTGTGTGCATCCACAACCCCAGTCAGCAGTCTCAGATTCATGTAAATGAAAAACAACTAGCAAAGCTGGGACAGTCCATTTTAATGTATGCACATTTTAACTGCAGTTCTTTTTGTCTCACTCTTCCTGTTCGTCTTTCTGTGTCCGTCTCTCTGTCAAACTCTCGCTCTTTGTCTTTCTTTTCCGTAATCCTCTTCTTTCATATGAAGAACAGAGCTTCTCTTAGCATCAGGCAGTAATTCAGCCTCAAACCTATTCTCCATGCCTCTTTGATACACACATTAGACCCTCCGAGTGTGTGTGCGTTCCTTTTGTGCAGTCCACTCACTCTTCTAAAATTTCCACATTGTTTCCTTTGGTAAGCAGCAGGGCTCAAATGAGTCTCTGTTTTCACATCTTTTTTTCTGAACTCATCACTAGTTAGAGAAAGAGGCTCCAGGCAGCTTGTGTCAGGTGCCTTTGAGTGGGTGATCATCTCTTAGAATTTGATAAAAGAGCGATTGTGTTTATTTTAGCAATTTGGTAATTTATTGAGGCTTTCCTCCTCATTGTATGTTGTGGCCTACTTGATGCATTCAGACGAGCACTTAGAGAGCATGTCAGACCACTTTGAGTAAGTGCACTGAGGCCTGGCTGTTCACAGGCTTTGGCTCCCAGAATGTTATTTGTACTGTGTAATTGTCTGTTTGCATAACATAACAACGTCTGATATTCTCTTGGAAATTTCTCTGCTTACATTCTGTGTCGACAGATTTAATGTTTTGGGATCACTGGAAAACAAACACTTCCCTAGGAGCATTTTTGTGTGATGTAAATCGCACGGCCGACTCGGCCCAGTGAGCGAAGAAATGTGTTCTGGGCTGAAAGGGAATCAAAGTGTGACAGGAAGAGGAAAGTCATGAGAAATCACATTTTAATCTTGTTTTAAGCAAATCAATCAGTGGCTCATTATCACAGGATGTACTGTATCTGTACAGCCATATTGTGAATCTGAAAATAGCGTCATTCTGGATGTTTTTATCTCATGTACCTGTGTGTTTGTTTCTGTGCATGTGTTTGCAGGTGAAGGTGAATAACGAGGTTGCCACGGGAACAGGACCCAACAAGAAGGTGGCCAAGCGGAACGCAGCCGAGGCGATGCTTCTGCAGCTGGGGTACAAGGCCTCCACAGTCTCTCAGAACCCCACCGAGGTAAAACTCTACTTCTCTTGCTCACATCTTGTATATTTGGTAGCCAGTTGATATACATGTCTCCCGCTCTGTTCGGTTATTTAGGTGGGTAGTTTTTCACAAGTTAAACAGTATGTATGAACAGTATGCTGTCGGTGCTCTACTGAGTCGGACTGCAGTTCACAGGGATTTATACGCACATCATATAGAGCCGCATTAGGCTATTGGAAAACAGCACACTGACTCCAAACCAAAAATAATACGTAGACTGCTTTGTGATCCCAGTCAAATCTTTGTCATATATACCAACAGGCTGAAAGGCTCTATGATGACCGAGTGATAATAAACATCACGAAACAAATAACAGTAACAGTCGTAAGTTACATGAAAGAAAACCTTATTTAGTACCTGATGAAAAGCATTAAGAACGTATTAAACCAGAAACACTCAACCATCACCCATCAATTCATTTTTCTATTATGCGGTTAGTATAAAATGTCAGTAAAACTAGGTCACTCCAGGTTATCACAGGAACTGCCTTCTCTACATATTAATGAACACACATTTGCGCACGCACACACACACACGCACACACACACACACACACACACACACACACACACACACACACACACACACACAGATGTATATAGGACATCTTGCCATTGGTATTCCAACCACGGTAGCAGCAGGGATAGTGATTGGTGGGGAACTGTATAACTGTATACTGAAGGATTACATAACAAAATTCTCTGCACGGCTCATATTTTTTTCGGCACGCTATCTCATCTGTACAGCACTGCAGAATTCAAGAAATCCCGATACTCAGTCGATTTTCAGTGCAGCTGACATGGTCGACCTATTATGTAACCTGCTCAGCTCCCCTGAACCGAATGTGTTTTGCAAGCAACCATTGATCACCATCATCTTTATTCACCTCATTGGTTTTTAAGCTTAAGGGAGCACATGAAGACAGCGATGGTGTTACATAACCAGACTCTGTGTAAATATTAATCGTTCCCCGGACAGCTCATTAGTTAGATATGTGCTGCTGCATAGATCTTATGAACTGAAGGATGACATTTGCTCTAATCAGAATGTCTGTGAAGTTGACTCGTTTTCTCTCAAAGAAATCACAACCCAGTTTGCAGCAGTCAATATCCCCCTATGCCTTCATCCTCATACTTAACAGTCAAGCTCTGCTTTAACATTTTTCAGTTTGGTCTTTTATGTAGTTACCTTTGACAAATTTCTAAAGCTTCAACACATTAGTCTTTGAAAGTGTACACTCTGCCCGCTGAACGTGCTCCGGTTGAATGTGTCAACAAGAAAATGTCAAATGTTGCACACGAGTTATTGGACTTCTGCTTGCATCATTGCATGTTTTGTCTGTTAGCCCTATAAAGTACTATGTTTGGATGTCTAAGGTTTCAGATAAATGAGAGGCTGCTGCACTGGAAATAAGCAGTGCATGAAGTCTCACTGTTTAAGCTTATTCCTGGCAAGAGGTGAGACCGTTCTGGTTACACTCAAGGCAGGTTATTTAGACTGAATGGAGTTAGTGGCTGATGCATGGCTGTGCAGTGGCCTGATAACTCTGAAAACATCTCTATAAGAATTGCACGGCCTACTTCTCATTAGATCCTCAGACAACTCCAAGCTACATGGAATGTTTTGTAGGATAGGTTGTCTCTCTTCAGATCTTTCTCTCTTTCTGTCTCTCTGTCCTCCCCTTCTTTAGGGAGCTCTGTTGCACTACATTCCCATCTGTGCAGAAGTGTGAAGAGACTTTGGGGTGTATTATAAGGGGGGTGCATTTGTTTACAGCCATGTTATCAGCTGTCACACACATTAGAAATTATTTGTTTTTCTGTTTCACACACGTGTGTTTGTGGCTGTGTGTGTTTATGCAGGCAGACGTGCATACCACAGCAGAAGTAACACATTGAATAGGAGCCTTTTTTCTGACAACACCCCTAATTAAGCTGGCCTAGACAGACACTAGGCTCCTTAAGCATCCCCTCCTGTGAGCGCTTGTCTTTTTGTGGTCCAAACAGTAGGAAGGAACTCGTCTGACATGCGTGAAGAAGCTGTCTGTTCAAGAATCTACATCTCTCTTACCCCCCGCCCTTCTCTCCTTCTCTCCGCATCACTACAGATGGACAACAAAGGCTGGAATGGACAAAAGGCGTCATTTACCGAAGTGACGAGTAACAGTGAGTATCCGCACGTCTCCCTGTGTGTCTATCCATTTCCCTCTCCTCCTCCTCTTCGGCTCTCCATCGCTCCCTCTATTCCGCAGGTGGTTTTAGCCGCTGAGATGGCCCGGCGTTTAATCTCTGTGACTGGTCAATGGGCTTCTGACTGTCAGCTTAATTGGCCGTGCGTCCTCGTGGGGAGCCTGCGAATTAAGGTTCATTCAGACACTGAGGCCCTCCGGGGAGTCCCCCCACTGCCTTCCTGTGCAAAAAAAACGTAGCCTTTCACTCAGGATTAACACACAAGCACACTGGAGCACAGATGCACACACACACACACACACACACACACACACACACATACACACACATAATCCTACACAGAGAGACACAAAACGGTAAGGCAGGATATATGATGGTATGACATGAGGATATATATGAAGCAAGATATATCTCACTTAGCTGTGTCTCTTCCACATACCAGCTGTAGACAAAATAAGATAAAGACTTCGTGAAAAAGCCCCGGAACTTTGAAGTTACTTAATCATCATTACAAACAATGCTACAAAGGAAGCTCATATTAACCCATTACTGATGGAGTATAAAGCACAATAATAAGACCTTTACACCGTATATACACCGTGTAGCTCTATAATTTCCATTTTGATTAGCTTGTGACTGCTGTTCATCTTTGTTGATGCAGTTTGCAGTACTTGGCACATCAACATATTAAATGGTGTTTCCCTGCAGGTTTTGGTGAATCCCTGACTTTTTATTATGCTGATGTTTGCGTGGAGCTCATAGTGCATTGAAAACTAGACCCATTTTATAACTGACAAATGCTGCTAGTGCTGCTATGTCATACGAGATTCCCCCTTGCTGCAGTAAGCTGACAATAACCTGTTTATATAACTGCATGTAAACATGCAGCTGTCTTTGTTCATCTGTCTCTGTCAAAGATGAAACTACATATGAAACAAATGGGAGACATGGTAAAGACAGCCTCCTTAGCCATCAAATATCCTCCACTTGTGGACATTTTTTTACTGTAGACAGATACAAAACAGTTTAATGATAGGATTTATGTATGAATTTCATGGGAATGTGATGGCCTTAAGGAACATTTTATTTATAGGGGGGGGGGGGGAAGACTCAAGGACCCTTCACTGAAAAGTGTAAGGATGCAGTTTTGTAGGAAACAGCTGGTGTCTATCAGCTGTATCTTTTAAGTTGGCTGTCTTGTCTGTAATCACAATCACAAAAACAATGAAAAAGCCTTCCTCTTACCGAAGTCAAAGGCTATTTCAAGACATTCTATTTTCAGTTGTCTCCAGAGTCTGGCAGCAATGTTATTTTTTCCATTCCACATGGTGTAGCAGTTAAGTAAGTTCATATTTATCAGGTGTAATAAGTTTTGCAAGGAATTCATAGTCATGGAGTTGTTTAAGCTGATCAACGTGCAATGTAATATCTGAGCTTAATTTGTTGTGATGTCCCAGCTTGATAAAAGGACACACGTCAAACAGTTTTACTCTGGATGGCAGCAAAGTAAATGTCAGCAGCTTGAGAAAGTGCAGTTTAGGGGACAAATGAACAGTGTGTGAGATGTGGAGCAGCAGAGTGAAAAACAAAACAGATAGCCTTATTAGATTTGAATGTGCTGTCGTCACTTGGGTCTAATGAAGGCTTTTGGCAGCACTGCAGTGCTCTGACATGGGGTATCCAGCTTCAGTCTAAGGAGGAGAATCAATGTGATATTTCACATTTTGAATGTTGAGTACAAAGCAGATTGGTAAGACTCTGACTTCTTGTGTTTGCTCATTGCTGGTCCAGACTCGATATACAGAATCCAGTTGAGAACTGAGTCACTGCCACAACTTTAATAGCACTCATATGTGTGATTTAGTCCAATTCTCTGAAAGATATATCATCTAGATGATGTTTATAGATAAATGGTTGTTCTCTTGGATAAACTATTTTGGTGGTTGTGGTTTCTATGGTAGCCCAAGCTCCAGGCATTGCCCAATACCTCCAGAGCAGAGCCCCGTGGGAAACAAAGTCTTCCTTATTTGGTGATTATTCCTATTGTTGGCCTGGAGCGTGTCTTTGGTCCCGTGCCATTCCCACTCATAGTTTATCTCTCACTCAGTGTGAGGCGTAACTATCTGCTAATTACCTCTTTAAAGTTGCCCAAACCGCACAACACTCACACAACGCTAATGTCGGAATGATGTTTATTGCATAAACACCATTTACAACTCATTCAAACCAATACAGCTGGTCTCAGTTTTCTGTGTGTCTATGATTGCTAAATGGAAGATGTTTCTGGTCTGTCCGTTGTTTTGATAGACTATGCTGTTTATTGAATAGAAGTGAGCATATCTAAACCAGTTTGCAGAATTGCAGCATACTCAGTAAAAGTCAGCTCTGGCATCAGAATGATTGTAACATGTTTTATACGATAGACAGAGATAATTTGTTATTTGTGCTTCAGTGTGTTTTTTAGAGAAATGAAATGGCAGATAATTGTTTGTCAGCTCAATTTAAACTTTACAAGTGTTTAAATTACAGGAGCTGTTTCACAGCTAAATTGCTTTTCTCTATTAAATAGAATTTTACAAGGATTACAAGTCAAAACAGATGACCATCTTGTTTTTGCTGACCTCCAGTGGTTTAATTTCTCACCTCGCTGCAGTAGTGTAAAGTGATCTCCAGGGTATGTCAGTACACTGTGACATCATTGTGGGTGTGGTTACAGATTCAGCAAAGCACACTTCTGACCACACCGAACCACACCCTTCAGCGATGATGGTGATGGGGGCAACAGGCTTGAAGTGTTCAACCGGAGAGAGCAGTGAAACACTACTGGGGGTGAAATGGGGGGGTGAAATATTCAGCTGTGGTAAGGTTGTGTGTAAAGCTCCTTTTGTATGAAAACATGCAACCGATTAGGACACATGCAGGGGTGGAGAAAATTAATTGAAAGTGGTTTGGAGCGCACGCTCGCGTGTCACTCAAGCAGTCAGCAGCTGGCACGCCCCCGGTGATTTGACTGTGAGATTGGCAGTCGTATCAGGCTCCTTCGATCGAAACATCGAATATTCGACTATTCCCTACAAAATACAATAACATGAACAAAATTGCCCCAAAATCGCCCTGCTGGTCTTGGTTGTCTTTTCTAGTGTATCTTTAGGATCCTGAAGTTCTCCAGCAAACTTTGTCCAAGGGAGGAGTAAAACTGTTGCATAGTAACGCAAGGGTCCCTGCCGGCCATCCTCTGCACTCATATTTTGGGATGAAACGTAGCTCTTTTGCAATCCAAGCGAAAAGAAGAAAGTTTTTGGGCAGCATTTCGCCCCACAGCTACCGAAGCTGAAAAAGCAGTTCTTCCTCACCACCAACTACGTGACAGCGCTAGTGGCAGGAAGAACAACAGATTTTGCACCTGCGCCAAAGAGACACAGAGAACATCGGCAAGAACTGCAGGCATTTTTCACCCTATATCCCTGACTCGGATAGATACAGTAGCGATTATGTTGAAAATTGGCAAATTTAAGAATTCCCTTTAAGATTTCAGCCCTGGTTGATTTACAGACACCTTATGTTAGTGGTGGTAACAGCAAGTGTGTTTTAATAGTACAGGTCAGTTCAAAATGACACCTGTCAACAATTCCGAGCAGCAAACGCACCAGAGGACAAGCAACTTGTGTATGTGATTCATATATGTTTTAAGAGAGCTGGATATTATTTAGCTTGTTCTCTTATAAATAGACGTCCAACATTCTTAATTTCATTGAATGGCCGCCATCTTGGAGTCTGGCATACAGTTGTCTTCTGTTTTTTGTGTATTTTTTGGATGGGGATGGCATGGGTATGTAATTTAAATCCTGCGCAGGAAAGGCGGACTCCACCAGTAACAGTAAAACCTATAATAAAGATTCACTTACAGAATGTGTTGCACAATGGCTGTTAAAAAACAGCCATAAATACCATAACAAATGAGTGTGATATGATGGATTATAATGGTGTGGTCCAGAAAGGGGTTAATTGTATCATTAGGGGCTTTCCGACCAGAGGGATTTTTGCAGTTCTTAGAACTAAACGTTCCTAGAACACTTTTTTCGTCAGCAAAAATTTGGGGATTTTTAAGTTCCTCTGGCCTCAGTAGCGTACTTTTTTAGCTCCTACTTCAGAGCAGGGTCTTTTCCCTTTTCCTAGGTGTACTTGATTGGTCGAACTTATAAGTCACGCCCACTGCCAACTCGGAAACTTGCAGACAGAGCAACAACCAACAACGGGACATTTTTAACAATTTTCACCATCTTATTCATCATTAAATTAACTTCTGACAACGTTTTAGGCGAGAAATTAACTGTTTAGATTTCGAATATAGGCAGTCTTGCGAAAATTGATGCCGAATTGACAATTTGCTTCAAAGTTTTCGGAGTTCAGAAGCTCCATCAAGTGAGGCGACAGCCAGCAAGCGCCTGCCCCGGCCTCTAGCTCGTCGCTCGGCCAGTCATGCTCAGACACCTCGCGGTAAGCTGGCGGTCTCTCAGACCGCTCTCGTAAATAAGAGGCTTTTATTTCGCCGTTGACGGTTCGTTTGTTTAAATATCACAACACATGTCCATCATAAGATTAACGGGAACCTGTGGTTAATTGTCTTTTCGGAGTTAAACTCCACAAGCGTGTCCTGCGGCTCACCGGCAAAGACCGTTGCAATGCTTGCATCACTCCCTTACCCCTCCTACCAGTCCCATATGGCCACTTGGCCAATGGGAATGCAAACGGAAAAAAAGATTTTGGGGGAGAGTAGTTCTTGGAACTGCTTAGAAGTGTACTTTTCCTCTAAAAAGTACAAGTACTATCCGGTCGGAAAGCACCTATTGTGGTCGGTTGTACCTGAGCTAACATACAAACTGTTCTTTAAACACCTATAAAGTCATTGGCCAGCTGCACGCCACATAAAGAGCATTGCCGCATTTTGTAAAGCCAAGTGGAATAAAATAGGTAAATGTGTTAGAGGCTATCGCTCTGTCCTTCCGTTCTTGCTCTTCCACAAAAAAACAAAAAACACGCACACACCTCAGGCTCCCACAAGCACTTGTGTGTGTGTGTGTGTGTGTGTGTGTGTGTGTGTGTGTGATCTCTGGGATGCAGTGCTACAACAAACAGGGTGGCTTGGAGACAGGAAGGGAGTGTAAAAAGAAGTAAGAAGAGAGTGATTTTTCTCCCTTCTATTCCCATGGGTATTGCAGCAGGGCTTTTCACTCGAGTTGCCACATTTCATTTCCTGCTGTGCATATGTGCGTGTGTGTGTCTGTGCGCTGTGTGCATGTGTGAACTATGTGAAGGTCTTGCTCCACCGTGGTGATTTATAGCGGCGGGCTCTGGCCCTATCTGTTTTCGATCAGTCTCATGCTTGGCTCTGGCTTCCCTCCAACGCTCCCCTGGCCCACCGGACGCCGAGTCTGGGTGGGACCCCTCCAAAACTGCCTGGAACCAACACCACAAACACACTCTCCCTTACTCTTTCATTCCCCACTTCTCAGCCTCACTGTGCTTCTCCCCTGCTCTCTCCTGTCTCTAACTTGCTCCCACTTCATGTACACAATTTCACAATCTTTCTACCCAACGTCCTCACGCACAAACAAAGTCGGTCACTCTTACTTATTCTCTCTCACTGTCTCGCCTTCTTTGTCTCACTCTTGATCTTTCTTGCTCTCACGCTCTTTCTTGCCATCTGACACCAGATTCAAGCACTCAGTCACATGCAAACATGCAAACATCCTCACAGGCACGCCCGCGCACACTTAGGCAGACAATCATACACACTCACACGGATTACATTCACCCCACCCCCTTCTCTCCCCCACCCCCCAACTCAATATTCTTTGTCCACAGCTGATGTCATGTTGGCTAACACCTTTAATTTTTTGTGATGCATTCAGAATGTGCAGGCCTGTGAGTTTTACTTGCGTAAATTCTAATTAAAGTTGTCATCATGATTGGGAGGTGGGGGGGGATCCTAGCAGTTGTGTCATTGCTGGCAATGGGTAGTTTGTTGTAGTATGAGTAATAAGTCCTGGATTTTGTTGCTTTCCTTCAGCTTTTCTGTTCTTTTGGAAAGGAACGCAAACTTCATTGTTCATAATGGGAAATACTGTCTGCAGGGTCTCAGAAACCTGAGACAAGAGTAAGCTACAAGTGCGCAAAACTCTGTCTTTGTGTGTGTGATGGTAATGTTAACTCAAACAGGAAGTGGCCTGTCAGTCATGCGCTCACTCCAGCGCTTTCTCCCAGCTGTTGGCCTGTACGCACACACAAACAAGCACACACAGACAGACACACACACACACACACACACACACACACACACACACACAGCTGGTCTTCCTGTCTCTGGTGACCTTGGCTGGGCTTTGGAGGCTCTGCATGGTTTTCATATCCACTCATCTCCACCTCCTCTTCCATCTGATCTGGCTTCCAGCTCATCCTTCTCTTTTATCCTTTCTCTCATTTCATATCTCTTTTTCATTTTCTTTTACATCTTATATGCTTTCCTCTCACTTTCACTGCTGCCACAAAGTGCCGAAAGTATTGAGCCTCAACCCGTTGGTGTTTCCTCCTTCCACCTGTCACGACCATTTCAGAACAGTGATGTCAGAGTACAAGGAAGCCAACATAAACGAGATTTATCCAAATGGTCTGGATCGGAACAAAGTCTTGGAGCGCTGTTGTGCTCAGCTGGCTAGAACCGCAGCATATCTGGATCGAGCTGCGTCCTGTTAAACAAAAGCTGGTCAGAGTTGCCTCGGGCCTGTCGGATCCAAATCACTCAGGACATTTCCTCGAGCCACCGAAGTATTCTCACAAGAACCTCGATCTGAGACCAAACCTGCTTTCTAGTTCTGTTGGGTTGGCATTTGAAGAGCCATTATAAGTGAAGCAGGATGCCGGTTAGCTGACAGCGCTGTTTCCCATCAATGATGAAGTCATAGCCACTCTGTTGATATTGGTAGATGCTCCATTTGTGTTTGTGTTTGAGAGTGAGAAAGAAAGAGGCTGTGTGTGTTTCCCAGCAGACACTTTGATAATGCTCGGAACTGCCAAACCACATGAAACTGTCATCTACGTTCGGTGATGGAATGCCAGTTTGGGAGCCAGCACACACGCTTGCACACACACAAATGGCCACAGTTAGGCACACACACACACCCCGGCATTGTCTGGTTGTGAGTGACAGATGAATGTGTGTGCACTCCTTTAAACAGTTAATAATGAGAGCCATAATAATCCTTTTTCTCTCTTCTTCTCTGTCCCTCAATTTCCCACTTTTGTCCCTTTCTGCTCCTTCATAAACCATCTGACCTCATCTATACTCAAACATTATTTATTCCCATTCCATCTCTACCTGCTCTCTCTCTCCTCATCTCTGTCCTTTTATCCATTCATCCATGTCCCTCTTTTTTCTCCTCCTCTCCCCTCATCTCAATCTCCATCCATCCTCCCTTTCCCTTGACCCCTCCAGCCCAGAAGGGTCTGCTCCACCTTAGCCCCGACGTCTACCAGGAGATGGAGGCCAGCAGGAAGCAGGGGGGCAGTGCTCCGGGCCCAGGCTGCAACAGTGGGGGCTCTGTCAACTACATGACATCCAAAGACATGGGGCCTTGCTCTGCCCCGCTGCCCCCAGGACACACTCCATACTACAGCGGCTCCTCACCCAGCCCAACTGCTACCATGGCCAGGGAGCTGCTGCTTAATGGTCAGTCACCCACAGCCGACGCTTCCCTGCCCATGAAGGGGAAGAACTCGGCCCTGCCCTGCGGCGTCTCGGTGCAGCCTGCACAGCAGCTGGACTACCTGGCTCGCATCCAGGGCTTCCAGGTGAGATGCAAGAACGTGGACATGCTACTTCAAGGGTGTCTGTAGATCCAGAAAAATGTCTTAAATGTATACAGTAAATGGAAATTGTAGTATTATACAACTAGAATCTTACTTCTTTAGTTTTAGCAAAGTCCAGGTTAGGCAAATGTATTTGGAAGAGAAAACAAAGGTAAATGGTACCCAAGCTGTCCATTGTAAACATCACAGTTTCCAAACTGACTTCCTGGTGTAGAATTTAACCAATATAACTTATACAGGGTTTCCCCCAAGAAATTTGTTAGCAAAGGTTGTAAGCTACTACTGCAAAGCATTAGGATGTGATTGATCAATCACCTGCTAAGTCAGACAGATCCTGATGCATCTTTTTTTTTTTGTCAGTGTAGCACAACTGCACATTGGCCTAAAGCTTAATAAGCCTAATATTAGATTTCACAAAAACAAGCCATTTTCTCTGACATAAGGGAGGTGATTTTTATTTCAGGCAAGCAGGGGCACCTCCACCACAAAAATCTGCAGAAAACCTGCCTACTGTGGTTGTCCATGTGCACAGTTTTCCCTGTGCAATTTTGGCTTTGTATTTTGTTTCTGATCGTCTGACTGCTCGGTTTCTTGCCATGTTATCAGATCTCAGCAATACACTCATCATAACTGATTGAAATGATGGCCACAATTAGGAAAGTGAGACTGTAGTTGTATAAAAGCATAATTAGCAACCAAATGTTGGTGCTTTTTTTTCTTCTGGGTAAAAGCCCCATCAAGGAGGCCTCCATGCTGATAGGAATACAATAGTTTCCAATTTCACATTAATTCCACCTGTGGAATGTAGGCTTGTATTTTATTTTTAACTGCCATAAATTAGGCCATAAAGTCATAATTTAAACTTGGTTAAAGTTGCAGACACCCTGTGGTACTGTCGTACAGTTTGCACACATGTTCAAGTGACAGCACAGATGTTAACATGATCATTCCTGCTCTGATTCTTCTTCCCTTGGACCATGCTGTAAATAAGTTTGTGAGTATGAAGAAGAAAAGTTGCACACAATCCCAGCCGCACGCACACACACCTCTCCACATAAGTGATGCAGGCTTTCTGTATCTTTCTAAAAACCCATGCACTCTACACACAAACATACATACAGCAGTTAGAGGTGATTTGTGTTGGAGGAGACTTTCCAAAAAAAAGAAAGAAATGAGAGTGGTGCTCCTACAGGACAAGTGGTCCGTTTTCTGTTTCTCACTGTGGACATTATTGGCAGGCTATGGATTTAGAGCTGGAACTAAACCTCACAGGTGCTTCTGTCATTACCAGACTGGACACACACACAACAGAATCACACACTTGCTGTTAGCACTCTGTGTGTGTAAAAGAGAGACAGCCCAGCACAGTGTGAGTTTTAATCAGTGCCGGCCGATCTGCGGTGCATACCATGCCACTGATACCAGTGCCTGTTCATTTAAGCTGCAGATGCTTTTTATCAGTTTGAGCGAAAACATTTTATCTTAACCTGCTGAGGGTTCCTTTGAAAGGCCTTTGTTATTGCTCTGAGCCTTCCTGTGTGTGTGTAACCTGAGAGAGCTCTGCTGCCTGGCCAAGCCCAAACACACTTGTACATATGTGCACACACATACACACACAGCAGGTTCTGTTTACTGGAAATGGAAGAGTTGGGCTAAGCCTGTGTGAAGTTGAAGTCCTTGTCGTTCTCATACTTCCCAAACCATATCCCACTTTGCATAAATCTTAGTATATGTATTGTCTATGCATCTTTACATGCATTGATCTGAGTAAATAGTAAAACATATAAGTTAAACATGCTTGTGTGTGTGTGTGTGTGTGTGTGTTTCTTAAGCGAGGAATTCAGGCTGTAATTGAGCCACGCAGACAATATGTGTTCTATTGAGGGGATGTTTCATATCATGTGGGTTTGTAACGAGAACCTCTGGTTGCCTACAAAGCCATGTTAGGTCAACTTTTAAGGCTTATGTATTCTTATGTGTTTTGTGGGATAAACCACCACAGATTTAAAATGTTTTTGCCAAAAAATGCACTTGTCTGCTTTTTCACTGGACACGTAATGTGCCGCTTTGTGTCGAGCAGGCTTTCCCTCGACCACCATCAACAACAAACAAGCACTTAGATCCACCGTAAGATTTTTTTTTTTGTAATTTGATAATAATCTCCATGTCTGATTAGTAACTTAGTTTTTGTAATGTAATTATGTTGTCCAAATGAGTGGATTACAGTGAATGCCGCAACACTGGATTACAGCAACTAAGAAAGCACTGAGGACATTCTCATAGTGTCTGTTTCATCCATCCAGCTCCACAAACAAAGGCCTGGGCCTACCTGCTAAGCCCTTCTTTTGATTTGATTGGAAAATAGCCTCTGGTGGAAGCTCTGACTGGATAAGCAACAGTGTGCTGTACTCACGCCAGCTTGGAGCAAGGATGCTGGCACTCACTCCTGTGTGTGTGTGTGTGTGTGTGTGTGTGTGTGTGTGTGTGTGTGTGTGTGTGTGTGTGTGTGTGTGTGTGTGTGTGTGTGTGTGTGTGTGTGTGTGTGTGTGTGTGTGTGTGTGTGTGTGTGTGTATTTCCTATTAATTTGGCTGGCGTGTTGTTGGCACGATGGGTATGTGCGCTGGAAGTAGGGCAGAAACAAAGAAGCAGGAGGTAATAGACAACACATGGACCAAGGATGAAGTACTGCGTAAGAGCCACATAACAGATTCTCCCTCTTTCTCTTTGTCCCTGTATTTCTCTCTTTGCTCTCTTTGGTTAACGATTTTTATGTGTTGGTCTTTCTGCACCACCATCATAATAGCTTCCTCTTATCTTATTTCTTCCCTTTTGCTTCCACAAATCTACTAACTCTCTAATGCCTCATTTCTACTGCATGGTTCGACTCAACTCACTTTTGTTACCAGGTGCTTTTCTCTATTTCGTTTTACACTGCAGTCCAGAATCCTGCCTACACTGGCGTGATTCTACGCTGATCGCCATAGCGACACTGCATCAAACTGTTGTGACATCATCTTGAACTTGCACTTGCTGGATCCTTTGATCGGCAACCGAATGAGAAACGTTTGTACTTCGTCAATTGTACGGCATAGTGGACGCTGTAGTTTTGCGGGCTGCCATTTAAAAAAAGAAAATCTGGGTCGAGTGAATAAAACATTGCCGTTGCTATTGATGGCAGCTTGTCTATTTGAATATGCCGGGTTTTTGCAAGATGTCGCTCCAGTGACGATTCTCTCTGACTAATCATTGGTCGGCAGTGTTTTAACTCCAACTTCTAGCATCAGCTCAGCTCGCTTGGAACCTCGACCGAGGGAGTACCAAAAAAGTACCAGTTACTATCCACAACATTTGCTAATGGAAAAAAAGAATGGTTCCTAGCGTGTCAAGTTGAGTAGAGCCTTGCCGTACCATGCAGTGGAAATACGGCATAATTTATCTCACCATTTGTGTAGTTTTAAGAAGTTGAAGGGTTTGACCCTGGCATTGCAGTCACCAGCTGCCTATTAACTCTGCCATCACATTACTTAATAAAATCATCATAAACTGCCACCGCTTCAGATTATTAACTGTTACCTCCCTTTAAAGTGTGCCGGAGATTTTTATATAGAAGATCAATGATTGATGGAAATCTAATGATTTTTTTCCCATTACCTTCAAATGGAGCGCTGATACACACCTGGACTAAGACAAATCTACTGCTTCAGATCCATTGTCTGTCATGCCTTCATGCCTTTTTGCATGCACTGTATTTCCATAACCTGCTTGGTTCTTGGAAGACTGGAGTGTCTATCTGAGAGGCTCTCTCTGTTTGTCTGTGTCTGAATGTGGACTGGCAATGGAGTTATTTAGTGGTTGAGAAAGTTAATAAAGAAGAAGGGAGTGAAAGGGAAAGAGAGAAAGGAAGTGAGTGAGTGCGTGCCCCATCACATGCTGCTTTTATTTGTGGAGCAATACTGAGAATGATTACTCAGACATGAGTGACACAGTGGTGAGCATGTGTGCAACAAGGTGTGATTTTAAATACAGTGTATATGTGTGTATATATATATATATATATATTAGTTTGAGCTATAAATCTTCTCATCTAAAGCAACACACATTAGTTCAAAACAGACAATGTGGAAACCCAAATTTGTGTATGTCTGTGTAACTTTTGCTGAACAGCGGTCACTGTCACAGTAATGGAATATTGCACAGCATTTAGCTAAACTGTTAATCTAATGTTTACTGTAGCACATGTGAAAAAGAAATGCCTTTAATAATCCTGCAAGGGGAAATTCACATTTTACAAGAGTCATTAAGTCAGCGAACTGACACAGTAATGTGCCTTATACAGCAATATATGTATAGTATAGTAATATTTCCAAGTTTGCTAATATTAGCTAACATTAGCCACCATAAGCTACTGGTCATACCAGACCAGGTAAGGCTGTTGCTGCAAACTGTGGAGCACATTGAATTGAGAAACAGTGTGTTTTCATTCTAATGAATTCAACTTTTCATTTTGGGAAAGGAAGAGGAAGGGAATGTGTTATTTCTTCTTTCTAAAGTTACTTAGTCCTGCTTTAAATCATTTCCACAATAAAGAGCAGTTGATTTGACACTTAAATTACATGTAGTCACCCTGCCTTTAGGTTACACTGTATTTAGATTAGATGAACATTGTTAAACTAAATGCGCATAAAGCAATATTACACAGAAGAGTAAGCAAGCATCTCATTATTTTTTTGCTGTGCATAATACAGTAAGCCATATTCCTGAGTAACTGGCATGTACAGTGAATGCAGCACCTTTCCAGCATGAATTACAAATTATACCCCTCCTGAGATTGTGCAAATGGAAAATATGACAGAACTACTTTGTGTATTGTAGCAGAGATTTTAAGCAGCCTGTAGAGTTTTGATGACCTGCATAAAGCATAATCTGATAGTTTTGTGTTATTTGGAGTGAAGTATGGAGAGTTGGATCTCTGAAATCATGAGCGCAGGATCACTGTTATGTGTGACATTAAAGGTTTACTGTAAATGTACAAAAGAATCCGCACAAGTTCATGTGGGTCAGACCAACATGGCATCATGACTTTGCGTAAATATACACGCCAACTTTCTTAAGCCAAGTGGCGTCTTATCTGTACGCTTTTTGAGCTATCCGCGTGTATGTCTACGCTATATAGAGCGGGCGTACAGATACACACCACTTGGCGTATTGGCAGTTTCATTTTGAGAGTTTCTGTTTTAATTTCTTATTTCCCTCACCTGTGTCCTCTGATAACAGTTGACCGTAGATTTTCACATCGCTGTGCCGGCTCCAATAAACAACAACAATCCCAAAAGCAAAAGCTCTCTGTCTCACTTGTGACTCACATAATCCTACGCCGTGTGTGCACAGAAACAGTGGTCAGTGTTAACTCTTATTGACACAGGATATTGCACCCATTTAGAAATTGTTAATATCCTCTTGCATATGGTGATCATACGGTACTATAACATTCCAGGTTGTGTCTGGGAGAGTTGAATGGTATCTACTGTATCTATCAGTTCTGTCCAGCTGCTAAATCCAAACGCAATAACACCGCACAGATAGCAATCAGCCGAGGTATGTTATCTAACCAGGACAGGCTTAACTTGGGAGATAGATAGGGAGTGCCCGAACTCTTTGCTGTGCTGGAATCAGAACTTCCATGTTGGAAATCCCATGTTAATGAAAACACTATCCTTGGCAGGTGGCTTGTGTTGATATTCATTCAGTTCAGTTCCCAGGATTTCTCACACTTTTACGTTGTTTGCTCTTCTCTCTTTCTCCGCTTCCTTTTTTGGCTTTGTAGAAAAAACACTTCAAATGGTGCCGACTACACCTTGTACCCTGCCTGGCACTTTCTACCCTCTTTTTCCCCCCCATTTTTTTTCTCCTCTTTTCCTGATCTCCTTTGCTGACTCTCATCTCTACAGTATGTATCAACATCAAACGCCTGATCTGGTACAAACGTTCAAAGACTCTTAACAGTTTGTTTCCAACCTTCTTGTCATCGTCCCATTCATTTACTCTCTGTTTACTCTGGGATTTGTGTTAGAAAATACATTTTGGGATAGCTAATCCCACCACGTTTGATTTCTGCGGCAGGGTGATGGCTTCCAGCTGCGCTCTGCAGCATATTTGTGTGAAGAGCGACCTTCGAAAACAAGTTTTGTCTGTGGTATAAATCAGACCGTTAATGCTGTGCTGGCTTGGCGCACAGTCTCTCTGCTTACATGGTGGCCCTCTGTGTGCGTGTCGGTGTGTATGCCTGTGTCTGTGTGTGTTTGGCAAAACTGAGTGATGATGTTTTTACACCACAATCAAGCCCATTTGTAAACCTTTAAATCAAATACACTCAAGTGCCAGCACAGCATATTGCAAATTTGAATATGCAGCATAATCTTTACTTGCTTTTGTTCTCTGTAATTTGATAGTATTAATCATATTTCATGTAATTCTCAACACTAGGCAGTGATAGCAGCTGTGTGCCAGCACAATCCCAGCATGGGGAGATGGAGGGTGTGTTAACCTGGCACTTTGTTTTGAATCTAAACAGTTCTCTTTATTATCTGCACAATAGTGGCTGTAGAAACAGCTAGCCTGGCGCTGTCCAGAGGTCTACCTTGGCAGCCTCACAGAAACAGCAAGACGCAGAGAAGTCACTGCGCCCGGCAAAGACAAAGTCTGACACATAACCACTGTAAAACCACACATTATTATTTTTACACTGTTTTGTTGAATTAAACAAACAAGATACAATGTGTTCATTTGTAGGGATGTCCCGATCCTGATCACAAGTTTCGGATCGGAGCTGATATGGGCATTTTTTAACTGATTGGGGATCGGCATTCACTCCAAATACCTTACTCCGATCATTTCCATCAGCTTGTAGTGATCGGGGCCTTTGATCACACACCCTGCGCCACAAACACACCGCCAGACAACCTGGATGCTGGCACTTTCAAACCAAGATGGCACGCGGCCACGCATCAGTGTCTGTCCAGAGAGTGTGTCGTAGCTTGCCAGCCCTTGGCAATTAGTTAAAAAGTCTGTCTTTCTTAGTCATCCGTTTTACAGAAGCGGATTGCTCCAATCCTCCACACGTTTTCCGTGATTCCATGCTTACAGGCTGTTATTCCCTGGAGCCGACATCGGAGTTAAACACAGGAAGAAAATCAAAGATTGACTATTAAGCGCAAGAGGCATCACTAAGTTTAGTTTTCATTGTCCAGCTGGAAACTTGACTGTTTATTTTTAGTTGGGGGTTTGCTGGGATCCTAAAGAGAACTGTTTTTGCTGATTGCGACATCCCTATTAATTAGTGAGCTTTAGAGGTGCTGGTAGGGGGAATTTGTTTGTCCTTTAAAAGACCCAGGCTAGCTTTTTCTCCCTGTTCCATTTTTTTTGCTAAGCTAACCAGCTGATGGCTGTGGCTGTAGAACGGCATCAATCTTCCTACCTAACTCTCAACAAGAAAGCAAATAGCGCATTTCCCAATATGTTGAGCTATTTCCTCAAATTGCTTAATACCTACAAAAGTGATTATAAAAGAGCAGGTCTCTTTTGTGCGCCACATCATTCTATTAAGAATAACAGGCTCTTTCTCCAGCTGTTGAAGAAGTGGGGTCTGTTATTCTGGTCATTTATTTTTAACATGTATTTCTCTTGAAAATCTATTTAATGATCCCAATTTCTCAATAATGAACTGGCTTCCTTAGAACTCACTTTATCTCATTGTCTGTGCAAAGTGTTCTAAGAGTTTTTTTTTAGAGTGGCAGCTTTGTTTGCCCTTAACCTCCTCCCATTAGGAGAAGTGAAAGGTATATTAACAGAGTTCTTTAAACAGTTGTGACCCCTGATGTCCCCACTGAAGTGGCTCAGCTTGGACCTCTAATTGCTTCTCACCAACAATGACAGTGTTCCGCAGCTTAGAGGGCTTGTTTATTAGTAAAGTCAAAGTTATTTCCGTGCTCTGATTCTTCACAGCCTGCACTCAGCTTAGTCTGGAATCAAGCTCTTAGTCCTGCAGTGCTTGTGTTCTGTGGTTTTAACTGGAGTAACATGACAACAAACCTAATAAGTGTTTGTTTTTGCAGTTGCCTTGACAGTATTGTGTAACACAGTGCTAATGATATGGACTTGTACATGTAATTTATGTCCGTTGTGTATTTGTACATGTATTTGCGTGTGTCCCTTCACACAGGTTTCTGTTTGTGAGTATGCACATGCATATTTGTGCACTTAACATAAATTAAAGCATGGCTGCATGCACACTATGACTGTGATTGCTTTAGTTTGTACATGTTCGTGTTTGTTCAAATAAAGAGGAGCCATCCAAGCTTTAGAAGCCAGATGTCAGAGTTCGTTCCACGTTAGTGCCGCCGATCAATCGCAGGCCTTGCGTAACTCTCCTACTTCTTTGTCTCTAAAGGAAGTGGATTAGAGGCTGTTTTCTGAGCTGGAACCTGGGATGATTAGTTAGGCCTGTTTAGAATGCATGCACTCAAAACAGACATCCTGGATGGGAGAATAGACAGTTTGATTTGAGATGATATTTCAGATAGTTATTTCAGTTTCCGCTAAATCATCGCAAATGAGATGATGCCATAGTGTTCTTTGATGCTGGCACATCAGGCAACTTTCTTTCCTGCCTGCAGGTCAGAGTCACTGGAAAATCCCCAAAGTAACCAGGAACTCTGACTATATCATCAACAAGCCACCAAGACAGCAAGACCTCCAGGTGACGTTGGGTAGTCTGCCAAATTTTCTGTTTTAACCAGAATTTGGCTGGTGGCTAGAGCAAGTCATGTTTATTTATGTAGTCCAATATCACATACAATGTGTCAAAGGTCATTAGAGGTTTACAACAGCATGTAGTCCAGACCCAGCTCAAGATCTCTAAGACAATGAGGAAAAATAAAAGCACATAAAAAACAAGATTAGGAGTCTACAGCCATGCTAGATGCTCTGTGAGCCTGTACTTACACACAGCTGTGCCTTGAACTAAATGCTACTGATAATGCTAACATTTGCTAATTAGCACTAACTACAAAGTACAGTTGAGGCTGTTCGGAGGTATTTGGTCATACCCCAAAATACTGGACAAATTAAACTTTTGACCTGATGATGTCACTAGAGGGAAAGTTAAGGGATACACTCGCAGACAATGTGCGAAGTTGGAAATTATTAAACTTTTTTTTATATATCCAAGCATAGGTCTGAGAGAGAGCATCTGTTTCGTCCAGCGCCATCGAAGGGCCTCACCCTCGGTTGGAGGCCTGACAGCTCGCAATAGATGACCCAAGCGAAGTTCCCGCTGATCAGACAGCATTATTACACCATACATCACAGACTCCCAGCCACAGGCCTTTATACTGCCTAAATGAACCAGCATACTGCACAATTACATACGCACACACGCACACAAAGATTAATATCTTTTCAAGCACAGTTCTGTACGTATTCACACACAGTTTGAAGAAGATTATTGCAGAAGCTGTATTTTCATCGCAGTCTTTCATTTTCAAACTTCTGAAATAGGATTCTTGTTCCTAAACAATTATATTCTTACCCCTAAAAAGTCCCCCTTCTCTGTTTTTTCCTCTCTCTCTTTCTTTCTCTCTCTCCTTAATGTTGAAGTCTGGAGAATTTATTGGAGATTAAGTTTTCAGAGAAGGCTTTTTACACAGCTCACTTTACTACATTCATCATTCATACACATAACATATAGCATTCCACAATTTATCACTGTGGGCCCATCTCCTTATCAGCTGGTGTGTGTGCACATGCACGTCCGTACTTGTGTGTCTTCTCACGTATTGTACGTAACATAACATGTTTGTGCATATCTCTGCATGCACATGTTCATATCTCTTTGTGTTTGTGTATGTTCTGATGGGCCTGTGTCTTAATGGGAAGACATCCATGTCTCTGGCAGGCCTGAACACACACACACACACACACTTTTCCACATATGTGCATAACTCATTCAGAGAGACACACACAACTTGCTCTGGAAGCTTTCAGTCACAGACCATATACAGTGGCTTGTGTGTATGCATGTGCTTACACACAAGTTTGTGTATAGCCAGCGAATTGTAGGCTAGGTAAGATGAAACTTCCAGTGAACAGAGTTAATATGCACAAAGGAAAATACACAAACGGACACACACATTTTTGTGTTGTGACATACATTTTCTGTTAATTTAAACAAAGGTAATAACTTAAAACTCTTCAGCCAACAAAAATACACAGGGACAAACCAACACCCACATGGTATATAAATTCAACAGATGCTGATATCAAAATGTTTTCAACAAATTTTTTAATATTAGTTTATTAGTTTAATATTAGCTGTTGTGGAAATTATACGTTGATCTACAAACATATGTAAAATAGATTTATGCATCATGATTATGGTGTTCATTTTGTTTATTTTGGCTGTAACACATTCCACACATCACTCAGAAACCCTTTTTATTATGCTTGACTTATCTGAGGAGTTTAAAGTACAGTCCTTTTGTACAGAAGTAGCGTGAAGCTCTGTTATGTTCATAGCTATATTCTTCCATACCTGTTGGCTTACTTTTTTCATTTGCTTATTGATGTGTAAAAGCATTTTGAATCAGCAATATCATCTCTCTCTCTCTCTCTCTCT
Source organism: Sander vitreus (assembly GCF_031162955.1). Classification (NCBI taxonomy): domain Eukaryota; kingdom Metazoa; phylum Chordata; class Actinopteri; order Perciformes; family Percidae; genus Sander; species Sander vitreus. The sequence goes on from NC_135876.1 coordinate 13,679,508, forward strand.
CTCTCTCTCTCTCTCTCTCTCTCTCTCTCTCTCATTCTTTCTGTCCTTTGTGTTTCTGCATCTGTCAGATATTTCTTTTCTCTCAATTATTTATGCCTTTATTAAGATTCCTGCAGCTGTCCCTGCCATAAGTAGGCCAGGCAAACACCAACACGCACTCGTACACAGACATACACATGCAAATACACACGCGTTCACTGAGTGAGAGCCAGTGAGAAGTAGGGCAGATAAGCAGGCAGTATTACCAAAGCCCTTGGATCTCAGGAGCAGACTGTCCCAGAGGAGCATCATGTCATAACAGTCCTGATTGCACAGCATTTAGGAATGCCTGCAGAGTTAACCTTTCAATGATCAGGGGTCGCCAGTGATGTCATCACTACCCCCTCGGATGCTGACCCCCCCCCCCAATCTCACATACACACCCTTACATTCATTCCCCTCCATTGCCATCTCTGTATGGTGTGGAGTAATTGTCCACAAATGCTCTGTGGTGGCAATTAGACATGCAAGATTTACTCTCAAGCCAACCACTTCTAAGAACACAAGACTGTATCCCACTGAAAACTTGAGATGCTTCAGTTCCCTTGTCTTTTGTGCTTTGATTGATCTTTTCCTGTATTTACTTTTGGGGTAACTCAGTTTGCCTACCTTTGCCCTCTCCTCCAGGTGCAGTACAGTGATGCGCAGAGTGGTAAGGATTTTGTGACCTATCTGACCCTCTCCCCTGTGCAAATGACTTTCCACGGCACCGGAAGCACCCTTCAAGCCAGCCATGACCAGGTATGTGTTTGTGTGTGGGTGTGGGTGAGTATCACACCTGTTGAATGCTCTTTTTGAGGACACAATGTAGTGATTTTAGTCAGCTGGTTTTAGCATTAGCTGGTCATAGCAGCCTCTATCTAAGAATCATCAGATGTACAGGTCTCATCAATTTGATTGGCTGTTGCATGAATCTGGTTGCACTTCATACACTTTTGGGTAAATATATACATGATGCACACATTTTTAGCAGCCAAAAAGTAGAAAAAGATTTACACCAATCTTGATGCCTCGATAAATGGGCAACTTTACATAAATAATACGAAAAATATCTAATAACTGTTTGTTGTCAATACCATTTTTTCCCCTTACATAAATACATTTAAAATAAACATTTTGTAATAAAGATTTATATTTAGGTAAAGATATTTTGCAGTTAAATAAACTGTATTATTATTGATGGCAGTACACAAGTTGATTGTGTAAAAATAACAAACATTAATTGACTATTGACTAAATTATTCTGAGTAATAACTATAAATGAAAACACATAAAACTTAATTGAGAAAATTCGATGTCAAATATACATTAAAATGCTGTCAATAAGTCATTTATTGCTGCAGTTTACGGCTCTGCAGTTTCTTTTTGCCAGCATAGTAAACAGTGAGGCCGATATTTCTGTGAGAACACAATAATGCCTGATAATATCAGCCGGGCTCTACTCTTTAGGTTCTGCTTATCCTGGTTTAGTGAAGTGTAGCATGTAAAAACCTGAAAAAACTTGCGGTGTTCCTCTCTTTATCTCTCCCTCTCTCTCTAGTTTTCTCACTCATTCTCGCGTACTCCCGTATTCAGAAGGAGGCTCTTTGTCTTGTGTTGCCCAAGCAGAAAACCAGTTGCTTACATTCTATCATCTAAACATAGGACGCCCCTTTATTCAGCACTCTTCAAAGCTTTAATAAAGGGCCTGAGCCCGGCCCTGAAAGGGACAGCTGACAGGGGGCTAGTGCCGCCACCGCTAACTGAGAGCCAATATAGGCCAGGCAGGTCTGCGTCCTCAGGACCTGTTGTTGCCAGGAGCACTGGGGCATGACCGACTGTTAGAGAAGGCCTTTCTTTTTCTCTTCTCAGTACAGTGAGGAGTACGACCACAAAGGGAGCACCTAACAATAAGGGGTCACCCTCAGCAGCCCCCAAACCCGACACTTGTTGAACAAAGTAGGTCTGAAGGCGTCACACATTTGGTCGACTTTGCCATGATGGTGCGTGGACACTGGCGGCTGTGAGGGGTGCCCGTTGTTGACACATGTTGACTGTAAGTCGATAGAATAGGTTCCCTCATGTGCTGGAGAATCTCAGGCATCCTGTTGCACACATTCAAATCGGATCGGGCATGTCTCTGATTTGCAAATTAACAGTTCACTGGAGATCCACGTGTTTCCTATTCCACATGTTGGCCTTGGCACCCATACATACAAACACACACCTTGCACCTTTATCTGTGTAGTTAGACATTGTAAATCTAATGAGAATGAGCAGGGGATCTCTTGGCTAAGAAGGGATAAAACCTTTCCTGGAGCCTGCCTCTGTTTCTGCGCGCACACACACACACACACACACACACACATACACACACACACATACATACACACACACACACACACACACACACACACACAGTAATGGTGGTGTTTGATTATATACATCTCTTTGGGAATTTTCTGCTGTGTCATCTGCACTGTCATGGAGGTTTATGTCAGGTAGACCAGAGCAATTGATAAAGATCAACCGCTAAAGGAAATCCTCTCTACACCTCTCTGCCCATGATGTATGAAGGAAAGATGTATAGGATATGAGCTGCAGTTATGGGTGAATGGCTGTGGAAATGAGTTAATTATTTACAGTTGGCAAAACAGCACTTGATGAAAAATTAGCAAGATCTGGATGATTTATTACTGTTGGAAACCTTGTGGGGTTGGATTTACAGTTTTGTGACTCTTTGCTGTTTGCAAACACACAACAGACATTAGTGTCATCCATGCATTTATGAATGACTTCTGTGTTTCTGATTGTTCTAATAGTTTTATTGCGTGTTGTTGTAGTTTTGTATTTATTTGGCAACATGAGCAATTCTTTATAGGTATTGTTCAAGTCTTTATTTTGGTGTCAGAGTTAATAAATTTAAAAAAACATGTACAAAGAGTGCCAGCTATTGGTTATCACGCGTAATAAGCCTCCATGTTAAATGAGTATACCACAATGACTTAAGGAAAGGACACACATGGTGCCAAAACGTAAGAAAAGAAAAAACATAATCTAATCAGTTCATCAGCTAACTTTTGAACGGTAGCAGTAGTAACAATGGTAAGCATGTTTACTATAAATAATGCTAATAAAGAGAGAGTGCAATTTGTGGCCAAAACTTTGTTTGTCTTGGTTTAAACTCCAAGAGCATGCACAGCGTTTCTCCCATTAAACTTGTGTGGGGCGCCAGTAGCCTTATGGTTAAGGTGCATGCCTCTCTCTCCCCAGTTAACTAAAGTCCAAAAGTCCCCCAAAAACTGTAACGTTCCTAGTAATGCCTTGCTGGTTTCAAACTAGGGATTTACTAAATTGGGTTGCACCATTAAAACCTTAAGAAATGTCTTGGCTATGAAAGACTTGAGAAATGAGTATATCAGTTGTTAGAAGACATATGAAGCGCTGTCCAATCAAAAGTCCCTGTAGCATAGGTTCCCAGTTGATGTTTTGTTAAATAACACCACCAGTGGGATATAAAATGGAGGTGTACAATCTTCAATGTGCTGCATTAGATTTGAATAGTGAAAGAGAATGAATTACCTGTTAAAGGTACAGAGTTGGTGATCTGAGAGTAAAACCTTTGTATAACCTACTGTTGGAGAGTAAACATTAATGACCAAGAGCAGAGGTGTTGTCAGTGTAATTTTTACAATGGTGTGCTTTTTATCAACAAGTGCAAACACACACAGAAGCACTTACACATAAACACACACCACAGTGCTTCGGTGCTATAATCCTTGGCCTTGTGTAGACATTCCTGGAGGGCCTGTATGTGTGAGAGATATACAGCTGAGTGCTCTCTCTGACCTCATGTGCCATCTACTCTGTGCCATCTGCCAAACACATGTAAGCCTGTAGGCTGCTACGCTAGCTGAAATTCGCCTGGAGCCTAAGATGTTTGTCAACATGTTCTCCATTTTGGCTCAGAGTTATTTTTTCTGATAGTTTCAGCCTTAGGGTACATTATGTTGGATTAATATCTTAAACTAAATGAGAAGGAAAAAACACAGCGTTCACAGCTTTTTGACCAAACAAAATGAATATGAAAACAATGTTTAACCCTGTTTTTTTGTATGCTTTATGGTAAGCCTCTCTCATGTTCTCAGTTACTATATTTAGCTGCAAGTTTATTTTTAGGTAACCTCTAGTTTGAAGCTCCTTTAAAATTACAACCACGAGTGACTCTGAAACTTCCAGCCTCACTCTCTGCTCAAACTCTCTCAAGTTCTTATCAGTTTTGCTCAGTTAAATCTGTGCTCACTCAATTGATAGCTGCCGTTACAAGGACAAATTAAAGGCTGTAGCAGTGAGATATATTTAGACAGCACTAGATGCTTTTCGGACAGGCTGATTTCTGTGTTTGTTCTGCAGAGCTGAAGTAACTCTCTGGCAGTCCCTCTGTGGCGGCAGTGGGACACCAGGGGGGCCGAGGCCCACTGAGCTGTATATGAGGTGTCGTTGGTCCAACATGAGCGGCCCGCAATCGAAGATGACAGGGTGACTGTTGTCTGCCACCAGACTCTCTGTGTGTGTGTGTGTGTGTGTGTGTGTGTGTGTGTGTGTGTGTGTGTGTGTGTTTTTGTGTGTTAGCTTTGCGTGCAGTAATGTCGTCAGCTGAGCCTCCCTGGGGCCCTGTCTCCCAGATAGTCAGCTGTGGCTGCTTTGGTTTTCTGCAGCAAGAGCACATTTTGTCTGATTTGATGTGACATGTTGAACATAGTGTATCAGGATTAAAATGTGTTTTAGACATGCCTTCAGGTAATGAGGCCTACATTTTTGCATTATGTTTTTATGGTTGTATCTATTATGAATTGTACCAGCCCTGCCTGCTCTGTTTGGTGTCCCTGGAAATGTTGTCTCTCTTCTCTTTGTAGTTTGTAATCTAGCTAAGCAATGGTTTTCAAAGTTTTCCATAGCCTGTCTATGGACAGACTTAATTCACTGCAATAGTCCTATGATTCCTCATGTGAAAAGGCCTTTCACAGGGCTGGCATTGGCTTACCAAAACACCATTTGGTCACATGCTTGCTCTCTTGACTGTTCTGTAATTTTATGATGCCAGATTCACACACGCTTACAGATAAGCATGCCATGTGAGGTAACCCACTCCTCCCTACAGAAACAAAACATTGGACAGTTCTGCTAGAATTAATTAGGCATCTGACCTTGTCCCTGGTATGTGCACTTTTGCTGCCAGCAGAGTTGCGATGAGGAAACAAAGGATGAAGGAACAGGGCTGTAGGGGAGTGATATTGAGGACAAGTGGTGACTTAATTTATATGTGCACACATTCCTGCCTTTGTTCATTAGGCTTGTTGAAAATGGCTATAAATGAGAGAAAAACGAGTGACCGTAGGAGAGCATGGTGGCAGCAAGAGGATAGACGGTACTGACTCATGGCGTGGTGACTGCTGGGATGGTCTTCAGAGATCCCCCGTGGAGCTCAGGGGAACAGCAGGAGAGGGAGCTGCAGAGGGGTGGAGGTTGTACAGCCCTTGTGTTTGAAGTCTTCCTTCCCGACTGGGGCGCAGACGTTACCCCAGGCTGGGCTTCCTCTCAGGGGGTCCTGCAGGAGTGTTTCCCAACCAGGCAGCTGTCGGACAGCCTCTCCTCCCTTCTTATCCGTTTTGTCTGTCTCCTCTTTATGTGCCAGTGTTGTGTAACCAATCACAGCACCTGGACGTATCCTAAATCACTATATGTGGAGTAGACAGGGAGTGGGACCTAATCTGCATCGACATGGCTTGAACTTTTTAAATGAATATGGAGCAGATATTAGTACTATTAGTATTTCTGACTAAAGTGAAGCCTCCCTTCAGTGATGTTTATTGGTGTGTCAGCATTTCAATTCGTTAAATAAGAGCATAGGCTTCATTAAGACAACTTAGATGTTAAACCTAAGGCTTGTGTGAGTTGATTAGCAGCTGTATGTCCGTAGTTTTTGGGTCAAAATTTAAAATGCCAAACGCTTTAAAAGACTTGATCAATATTTGGCTATAATAAAGTCACGTCGAAAACTTTGGCCTGCAGGAGCATTCATCTGTCGCTTCTATGAGCTGAGCTAGTAGAAAAGCTCCTCAGCGACATGGCAACAGGTCATAAGTGGAAATGCAAGTACTGTTACAGCCCCGATTGGAGAACCACACGCAATGTTGTTAACATTGAAAGACTAAATGTTGATTGGAACATTGGCATTGAGAGTAACTGTAATGGCAGGAAACTCAGTCAAATCAAGCTGAGAATGAATATCACTTGTGAATAGACCCTCTTCTATTAAATTATTAACCGTGGATAATGTCACAAGCTATGTTCACATCTTGAGAGACTACAATACAGACTTCTTCGTTTACATGGAATTTAAAGCGGGGTTTTTTGTATACTTTTTATTCTGTTCAGTAAATTTGTGTTGCCCGTTTTACAGGTAAATATTATGCACACGCTTCCTTGCTTCAGTAAGAGATCTATTATATGATGGAGACTATAGATCATATACCTGTTGCTTTTACTGGACATGTTAAGAGCTAACAATTATCAATTATATAGTAGACTCATCTGTTCTGACCTCAATATACAATAATGTATAATAGCTAAAGTGACCATGTTTTAGTAGCATAGAACTTCTCAAAGATGCTGCTCTGTTTAAAAAATGATTTTATTATTTTTTTTTTTAATTAGATTAAAATTAAAAAAAAAAGTTCAACATACAAGGGAACTATGTGTTGTCAATGACAGTTATGTTGTGCAAAATGTAAGCATATAATATTTAAGTTAGGGGAGAGGATTTTGTGTTGTGGGTTTGGGCTGGAAAAGACATTAATCCCCATTTGAGCTGATTTTACTTGCTCTCTTTGCGTCATTAAAACAAATGGGAGTATTATGAGGCCTAAATGTGTTTGCGAGAATGTAGCTATTAGTTTATTACGTTTTTGGGAAGTTGTCTGATCTATAAATGACAGTAGAACTATGTGATATTGATGACTGACTGGGCCACATTTAGATTTATTTAACTACTGTATGTGCACAGCAAAAGAAGTTGCTTGTCTTGACTTCTTTGCAATGTTTTGAATGTTTGAATTTTTTAATTTAGTACTATAGTCAGTGGTTCAGGAATAAAGCAAATTGATATTAATTGAATATATAATAAGACAGCTTTGATCAGAGTTTGCAGCAGGAGGCACATGTTTGCAGAGCTCTTTTTCGTCACTACAATTAGCTCACATCATATAGAACCAGAGGGGGACCAGTCACAGAGAGGCGCTTGTACCTTGCTTCCCTCCCCAACACCACCTCACCCCGCACTACCACTGTCAGACCTACCCGACCCCTGCTGCTCCCCTTACCCAACCCCACCCTGTTCCCGCCCTGGAGAGAGGACAAAGTGAAGCATCCCCGGAGCGATCAATCACTCCCGCCTGTCTTCCCACATGCCCTCCTCAGGAAACACCTTTCAGACCGGGAGATTAGAGTGTGACGGGAGAGGTGAGGAGCAGTGAAAGAATGATGGAGGAGGAGGGAGAGGTGGTAAACGATCCAGAGAGGCTGAGCGAAAGAGCGAGAGGGGGCACTGGAGAAGAGGAACTGGAGGGAAATTGATTGAGTGGGGATACGTGAGATTGATTAGAACAGGCAATGAGAAAATAGGAGATAGATGTGACTGTCTTTTATTTTCTTTGCGCACCAGAGGAAGCATCGTCCAGCGGTAAGATAATAAACATGAACTTGCCCATTGGACGTGTTGATAGCTCCAAGTGGCCCCTTGGAACATTAGCATGTCTATTAAGGGCTGACATGGCGTGAAACTGAACACACTCGCACATGCGGGCACACACACATGCAAACACTCTGAGCCTTATTTACTTTTGACATGATATGAAAGATAGGCAACAAACTAGAAGTAGTCATTGTTGTACTGTTTTGAACCACTACATCATAGCCTCTTTCAGACATGCACACATTGTCGTTTAATGTGCAATTTAACATGTCTGATTAAGCACCCGAGTTAATTTTAAAAGTCACCACGGCCATTAGATTACCTGCAGCAGCACAAGGTAAAACATGCAGCGAACGAGAGATAAATGCACATCTTGTACGTTACTACCTTCTACGATCATTAATAAATGTATTCTCTCACTCTTCAGCTCTTATGCACAAAGAAAATAAAAAATAATCAGTTTAATAAACACTGTGAAAGAGCCAATTTTAAGTTGTTATAAAAACTATTTCCCCTCGTGGTACAACCTTCACAGTCACAATCTCACTAACACTCTCTCCATATGCTTTCAATGTTCATTCATGCCAGCAGCTGTTTATGTGGCCCAAAAGCCCAAAGTATATCTTGTCTGTCAGAAACCCTAGGATATATTTCATTTACAATGATACCAAATGGTAGATATCGGTCGTTTGGGCACCGGTGCCATATAAGCACCGGATTTTAACGTGCCGTTCCAGTGAACAGAAAATTGTGTTGCCTGTATCTTTTCACGGCAACCCTCCATAGAGATTTATCAGCCTACTTTAAGTAACGGCTACAGTAAAAATGTATTTGACACTATTATTATGGTTAAACTTTGCAATTAATCCGCGGTTCACATGCATTCCGAACCATGTTGAACCAGTGTTGATCCGTACGTACGGATCAACACTCATGGTCATCAAACAGAGATGAATAGAGTGTTGTTTGTGTTGCTCAAAGCAATGAAAATTGACATTAAAATATTCAATAGCAACATCTCTTTCCAGAAACAATGTTTCTAATATTGAGGAGAATCCCCAGGGCATGCTGCCAACAGTTTTAATAGGAAACTGTTCACACTGTGTAAAAGACATTATTGATTACTTACAAAAGCCCTGAGAGGCCTCGCCCCATGTTATTTATCAGATCTCTTATTGCCCTATGTCCCTTACCCCGTTCGGAGATCCTCGGATGTGTCGTTCCTTGTTCCAAGGTCCAGATTCATACGGAAGGTCATAGAGCCTTTGCAGTCAGAGCTCCTAGACTTTGGAATGTCCTGCCTGAGGAGATCAAGGCTGCAAACTCTATCTTGTCTTTTAAATTACTTTAAAAAACCCAACTTTTTAAAATTGTTTGTTTTTTACATTTTACTTTTTTTTACCCTTAAATAACTTTTTGTTTTTTCTTAATGTTTTAAATGTGTTCTGTTTTTATTCTAAAACATTGGTAACTGTGTTTTGAAAGGTGCTGTATGAAGTTTATTATTATTTTAAAAAAATGTGATGTTGGTGAATGAATTCCTTTAACACCATGAACAATGTTGCATGAGCAGTGTGACTGAATACTGACAGATACAGCAGGGGAAATAAGTATTGAACACGTCAATTTTTCCCAGTAAATCTATTTCTGATGGGGCTATTGGAATGAAATTTTCACCAGATGTCAGTAACAACCAAAGTAATCCACACATATAGAAATCAAAACATGCATGTCCATGACAAAAGTTTGTGTAATAAAGTGGAATGATAATGGGAATAAATATTGAACACATATACACATAAAAAGGGGTGTAAAAAGGCATGGGAAGCCAATAAACCAGCTGAAATCTGTCAGTATTTAGGAAGCAATCCTGCCCCCTATTAGTGCAAATTAATATCAACTGGATAAGTCCTAATTGATGGCCTATAAAAAGGTTTCTCATTACCAAAGTGTCACTCAAGAATCATTTCATATTGGGTAAAAGCAAAGAGCTGTCCTTCACAAGCTTATTGTAGAAAAACATACGGATGGCATTGGTTACAGACAAATATCTAAACTTCTGAAAGTTCCAGTGAGCACTGTTGGGGCCATTATCCGGAAGTGGAAAGAACATCATTTTACATAGGCCATAGGCCTGCAACAACTTCACTGCTTACTAATGCTTTGTGTACCATGCTGTGCAGTCTACACTCCATAACCTTATCAGTAACTCATTGAAGAAAGTAACCCATTTATGAAGGATGATTAAGCGGGCTTCTCTTAAACGTAACACTGTTTACACACAAGTTTTGGCAAAGAAGATGATAACTTCTGTCCTGCCCTTATGAAAACAAATCTGAAATGCCTGTGTCTGCGCTCTGGGCTGTTGGCATGTGTTGGTAAAGTATGTGCTAGAAAGTAACTGGACACGTTTTAGTTGTCAGAGATAAAATTCACTGTAAAATTGTCACTCAAATACATGAACATGACAGATGGTGTTAGCCTACCTGCCAATTTAGATTAAATTCCATAACGTGGAGTTTCTCTGAAAGCTAAATTGAGATGTGATACACTTAAAGAGCCGAAAACATTACATTACGTTTTATTAGTGGCAGTATTATCATTGCAATCAGAAAGTTTTTTTTATTTTGTGCAAATAACTAGTTTCGTTATGGAATAAAAGTGATCACAGGAAGTATAATTTATATTTATGTGTATACAAAAAAACTCCCTGTTGGTTTCTGGGATCTGTCAGACCAGGGTGATTGTTTAAAGGCAACCAAAGGTGTTACCTTCATTATCACCTCTATGCTAAGAGAAGCAAGATGTTGTAGCAGTGGCCTTGCAACCTTCAGTGCTGTTAGGCATCGTGTGTGATTTCCCACACATGCAAATTTGGCATGGATAAAGGTCTCTAAACTAATCACACCTTTATTCACTCATCACTCCTCTGGGAGGCACAAGCAAGCCAGGCTGCTAATTCCCTACCTACCGCTCTTTTGTAGTATCTTTGGCTCATTATCTTAATGTCATTTGATACTGAGTGATAGTTCGCCTCGCTGAAAAGGTCCCCAAGATAAAAGCCAGGCATTTGATTTTTTTTCCTTTGCTTTGCCATCTCCCAGTGACAACATGTGAGAAATGTCACCTGTGGAGAAAACACAATTTCTAACACCACAAGGGTTGTCATTTCCCCTTTGTTTCATAATCAGCATTATGCAAACAGTTATATTATATTTTATTGTTCTAATGCAGTATACAAACTATACTGCAGTAGAGGAATGTAAGGGGGTATTTTTGAGAGGTTTTCAAAGATAGAATGGTGAGAGGTAATGAATATTCCTCTATATAAGTGTTTAGGAAAACTCCGTTTTACACACAGTTGATATGGCGATGTGTAATGCTGCCTAATCTCCTGTTCTACAGCTCGTTATGTCACCATTGCAGGATATAGATAAAACAGAGGACCACAAACAGTTGTGTTTGCATTCATGCATTTTTATGCGCATTCTGAAGTTTTGCATCAGAAAAGCTGTATGGAAACATCTAAATTGGATAAAACTCCCTCAACTGGGCAAACATGTTTTATGCATGCCTGAGGTGGTGGTTTCCTTTTTCTACATCATGCGTAGCCTGTAGTGCCAACTTCAACTACTACTACTTTGCATAGCCTTGTTTATACGCTCCAGACCAGTTGATGGAAACAAACATAATTCGCTTTTTGTTTTCTTAAAATTTGCTTGACAATTGAATGGAAACACAGATGAGCTCAGTCTTGTCCCACTCTTGTAAAGTTGCACAATGCATCAAACATCTATTGTGCAACTCTCTGAGGAAAAGCTCTGGATTTTAAAAGGCCCTTTAACTTGATATGTGACACGCGTCTTGTGGTTGAGAACTTAGAGGAATTAATCATCATAGAGTGCTCCAAAAGCAAATCACACTCTGACAGTAATTGCAGTGCATTGCAATGAATATACCTCACAGGCATAAAAACAACCACACTTACACATTGACAAACACACACACACACACACACTGCACAATGACTTGTATTGTTGGTTGTAATTATACTATTTTGTTGCTTTCCTGAATTTAATGAAATTGTATCTGCCTGATGCTTACATGCTATTTGTTTGTAAAAGTTGTTTTTGATTTCCATCATACACAATATAATTCTTCCTGAAATTACATCACTCAGATTACGCTGACAGGTCCATAGCCGTGCAAGAAGAGGGTCTTCCTGTCTGATACAGAGTTACTACAAGTGATTTATTTAACCCTAACTGCAACCATGAGGCAAAAAGATGAGCCTTTCCTTCACAGCAGTCATGAATTGGGCCCTAAATGACCCTTACTGTTCACCGGCAGGTAACGATGCTTCCAGTGGTGGGAGTCGGGTCGTTAATGTCCTATGTTAGGATCAGTGCTCTCTGGCTGCGTACTGAGTTATGGAGATGAGCGTAGCGACTGGGGAATGTTTTTCTGTCTGTCTGAGGCCCCCCCCTCCCCAACAACCATCTTCCTCTCATCTGGATGTTAACGCATTCTCAGGCCTCAAACAGCAGACATTTTGAAACACTCAAAACAACAGCCACGTCAGGGGTTAACACCAGTTACAACTAAGGTGTCACACACTCCTGCGGTTTAAGTAAACAGTGTGTGTGTGTGTGTGTGTGTGTGTTTTCCCACCTCATAACAGTATCTTCATGATCTTCCAAATCTCTTTAAATAAAGTCACAAGTGACAGCTTGTGTTCTGTTTTACATGCAAATTCAGCCCAACCCTTTGCATTTAAAGGAGATAAGGAAAGATTAACCAAACCACACTCACTACCTAAATGTGAAAGGAAGAAATTGCAGCGTCAAACGAAACAGGAGATGTATACCTTTTTTTCTTTTCTTCAGGAGATTAACTCTTCTTTTGCATGTCTTAGCTAGCTGAGCAAAAGGCAGTCCTGCTGTCTGTCCTGTTGTGTATGACAGCTACCACAGGCTCTGAGGGCTGCAATAATTTAGCCAACATTTTTCTGGAATATGATCTACTGATATGACAAATTATACGTTATTGTACTCTTAGCTGCACAGTTTTAGTGCATGTATTTTAATGTGAATTTATCTGTTAGGTAGGTATCTGTAGACCATTTTAAAGGAGTAACTGTAGTTTAAGTACAATGTGTTGTACACATTGAGCTTTTACTGTGAGTTATTTGCTGGGACAAGTGACTTCCTGGAGTCTCCGCTAGTAGCCTGGAAACTGCTCCTAGCTAAGAAATAGTCTGGCACATAAATGCTGAATTTTCTTTAGAGCTGCACAGATTAATCAATTAGTTGTCAACTATTAAATTAATCAGCAACTATTTTGATAAGCGTTTTGAGCCATTTTTTTATGCAAAAATCTCTGATTCCATCTTCTTAATTGTGAATATTGTGAATAACTCTTCTATGACATTAAACTGAATATCTTTAATCTCCCTTCACTACCCTTTGTTTTCTTTTTAAAATTATGTTGATGAATGTATCGTTTTATTTTCCCTTTACGTGCTTCAAGAGTGTCTGGTTTTGATTAGCTGCTCTCAGCTTCATTTGCATGATGTGTGTGTAGAAAGACTGTATATGTAACAACAAAATCTGTAGTCAGGAAAACATCCATTTTAAATCCATATGTAACTCATCTGGCGTCGTTATGAATGCATAGACTAAAGGAAACCACAGAACAGCATTTTCTCAACCATCTTTTATTTTTCTATAGAACGCACACCTCAGTTAACCATGAAGAGAGGGAAATTATGTTTTAATTGCACTTCTACAGATGCTTTGTAAACTGAACATGTGGAACAGAGGAAGGTATTTTACACGACTTTCACATGGTGCCCTCATGCACACACATTGTGTTAGTGTGGTGGTGTAATGACTTTCCCAAAATGGTGTGATTTATTGTACATACTTTCAAGTGAGAGGTCTAATGCAGCAGAGTTACTAAATAAACATTTGTTTAGGAGGCCCCGTTTTCCTCCGGGATATCTTCTCTATTGCTAATTTCCCTTCTACTTCTTTCTTAAAGCAAACTCATTCTTTTTCTTTCACTTCTCTGGTTCGCTGTCTGTCTTTCTCTCTTTGAGTCTCGCACATACCCCCACATTCACATCTCCCTTGTGCCCAGTGAGTAAACGTGGAACCGTGTGAGCCTTCAGGAGGACTTTGAAATGAGACATGGCTGGGACATCAGAGGACTCTGTCACTCTCAATGAAGCCTACTTGATTTATAAGAGAGCAGGGAGTGGGGGGTTGTTTCCAGATGCACACAAGGCCATGAGGTCCTCCATTAGTACCCTGACCCCTTTTTCATGGGACCAACCACTGCATAAGAGGAGAGGGAGGAGAAGAATGGAGGGATGGATGGATGGTGGACATGGGGGGTTTGTGTGTGAAGGGGTCTTTTCTTTTTTAACCATAGAAAGTCTGCTATTTACATTTTCACCACAGAGAAGGCAGCAGAAATGAGAAACCCTAGCTCAGTCATTTGTCAGTGGCCTGTGGTGTCCGGACTTAAACGTCTGCTGGTTGTACCTAGTCGCTCATTCAGGCCCGTCTCTGCTCCCTCTTTTACGATTCTCCTCACGGTTTTACTGTCCACAATCTAATTAGCTGTGTCTTAATCATGTGTTAAAGCGCAACGCCTTCCTGGTGTTTACTTTCTGTTTGCCATGCTGTAAAAATGTGTGAGGTGGCTTGTAAAAACTTGCCCACAGAGGATTAAGTACTCGCTCTCCTTTTGTGGATAAAATCACAGCTTTACTGACAAATAATGGGTTACAGCCTCTGTACTGTGCTACTGCAGGAAAACTGCAGCACTATTGCAATGTACTTGTTTTTGAGAGTGTTGACATTGCCACGTCTTTTAAACAATTTAGATACTTTAGGGAAACTATGCCATTCTGGGAAAATCTTAATTAATTAGAATAATCTCATTAGAATTTATTTTTGCTGTAGCCCATGACATTATAGAGAAATTTGACATTAAACATAATCTTATTTGGCTGAAATAGTTGCCTACATGACTTATTCAATTTCCATTGATATCCAACTTTGATCATGTCATACTGCTTCATTTTGCATGTGAGGCCCACCACGCCTACGTCAATCTTTGTTTTCTCATCAGGTCAGCCATTCTGTGTTCACAGACTGAATCCCTAACATGGCTTTGTTCATCTTGAGATCAGTTCCTGTTGTTTATGAACACTTTTTGACAGGCCCGCCGGCAACTCGGTAATGGCATTATGCTCACATTTTAAGAAGACATATGTTTTCAGTGTGCATTACGTTACATTTTCCCCCATCACTTTCCATCTTTGGCTAGTTAGTGTGGCCCCTAGACCTATTCATCAGAAAACCAGCCTGGTTGGAGGAGCCTTACCCAGCAAGGCCTGCTTCTTGATATACAATGTATTGCTGGAATGTATTGTTTTCAGTAAACATGCCTTATATGATAATCTGTCTTTGTATTACACACTGCCAGTTGCCATAGGAACATAAAAGGGTTTTCATAACACTTCAAGGGCTCCCTTAGGCATGATGGGTCTCAGCTGACCCCTGTCACACATTGAGTTGAAGACCCATTCAGTATTTCTTGAGATTTAGGTACAAGACAAAATGTCCATTCTTATAGGCCCAGCGAGCATGCTGGGTAATCAGAAACGTGGGGATCCATAGCAAATTATAATACACCGCAACAGGTTTTACAGGCATGTCCCTTGTGTGTACGAGGTGATTAAAAGTCAATGCAGAAAGGAGCTTAGGGAGCTACAAGGAGGAAGAGACAAGAGGAAGAAGGTGTAAAACGCTGTCTGACTGTGCGTCCTCTCTTATTACCGGAAGTCCTTGTCCACCAGACATCCACTCTCTCATACACACGGCTGTGTCTGACAAGAAAATATAAAGTGTTTGTGATGGAGAGTTGGGGATTATTGCATGCAGCTGGCAGCTGTCACAGTAAGACACTTAGCCCTTCAACCGTTTATCTTAAAGCTTTCATATACTACATCCCCAAGTTCCTCATTTTTGCCTTTCCCCACCTGTAAGTCTCCTCTGTAAATCCTGTTGCCCTTTTTTGTTGGTCTAAAGGGGTCAGTACGCTTTAAAGAAAGTGTTTATGGGATTACCATACAGTGTCTGAAACCCCCTCCCCCAAATACCTTTCCAGTGTAGGAATTGGGGGGGATTGCATCTGACATTAGATTCAGACATGTCGTACGAGCTGCTTCGTTTCAAGCATAACTCTCAAGTTCTGAGCTCAAGACAAGCAGCAGCTGTTGTCAGTATGAGGGAATAGAAGGTTTTAATAACTACTCTGTAATTTGAAGTTGCTGCTCTGATGACTCATCGGACCTATCTCTTCATTTGTTTGGACCATTTTTTTAATACAAATGGAGTTTTAGCTTCCATCACTTGCCAGTATCTTTGCTAAGTTAATTATCTATGCAAATAGGGGGGAAATGATTAAGTGCTTGGATCCTAAAGGCCGTTTTATGGTTATGCGGAGGCTCCACGCAGAGCTTTCGCCGTAGCCTACTTAAGTGGCCTGATGTTTATACTTGTGCGCTGGTGTGTGCGTCGAGCCAGCGTGTGTGTGTGTGGGGAGTTGGTGATAGAGCGAGGGAGAAGTAAGAGAGTGAAGGCGATTAGCGTTTTTCCATTACATGGTACCTGCTAGCCTCGACTCTACTCGCCTTTTTTGGTTTTTCATTACGAAAAAAAGTCCCTGGTACCTGCTAACAGGTACTTTTTTTAGTATCACCTCCATCGAGGTTCCAAGCGAGCTGAGGCGATACCAAAAGGTGACCTGAAAACCTGCAGGCTACTGATTGGTCAGAGAGAATCGTCACTAATCACTGCATCATCATTGCTAGCGACAGACGGGGGTGTCCTGAACAAACCTGCCATTTTTGAAACAAAAAATTTTCTTCTGGCAACAGCCACATGCTGAGAGTCAAAAACAACACACCTTCGACGTTCTGTGTGTGTGTTGCGTTATGTCACGGCAGTTTCCTGCAGCGTCGCTATGATGCCGACCAGCCACGCTCGCCTCACGCATGAGGAGGACAGGGCACCGTGGTCGAGCCGAGTAGAGTCGAGCAGGTAACATGTAATGGAAAAACGCCAAAAGTGTCTCCCCTGTTCTTTCTGACCACGGTGGGAAATCTTTAGCAGGAAAAGTTAACCCTATCCTTGATTTCATGTTGTTTATGGAGAAGGAGAACCAGGAAATGAGTCGGGGGGGGGGGGAAATGCAACGCTACCAAGCCACGGCCGAGCAACGTGCGTCGCTGCGACGTGTAGTTGCAATTTTCAAGAGGTGCACGTCGGGCTACGGCGTAGGGTCCGGCGTAGACGCAGAGGGGTCTACGGAGGTACGCCGTTGATTCGATGCAGAAGCATAAAACAGCCTTAACTCTGATGTGGGTTGCCCGTGCTTGCATGCTGCTGACAGACATGGTC
Organism: Sander vitreus; assembly: GCF_031162955.1. Taxonomy (NCBI): domain Eukaryota; kingdom Metazoa; phylum Chordata; class Actinopteri; order Perciformes; family Percidae; genus Sander; species Sander vitreus. Next base: position 13,696,755 of record NC_135876.1, read on the forward strand.
TTTTCCTCTGGTTGTGTAGCAGCCAGGCAACAACCACAGCCATCACATATGCATCCCCACCCAACCTCTGCTTGTACCACTGCCCACTTTAACTAGGCTGTGCACTTCATCACCAAGCAAACAGTGTGAGTTTGTCATTTTGAATTCAGGACAATGAAAATCATTGCTGTTAAAAAGATCACGTGGTCGATTTTTCACACAAAGAGAAAAGTGGGAATAAAAGGGAGTTTAGGAGGCAGAGAAGAGCAGAAAATAGAGAAAACTGGATGCCCGTCGGGACCGATTTCTATCTCTCCGCTGATAAGAGAGCGAGTGCCTAAAAGGCTGGCTTTTCTTCCCACAGCCTTTTGTACCTCCCCTAGAGCAACTTGATTCCAATTGTTTAGGATTATAGAAGCTTCTCCCTCCGGCATAGAAAGGTGGATCTGTGCAGGTGGCGATGAGGTGATGTAACACTGCCTTGGAGTCACTGGGGAAACCTCATGGAAACAGACATTAACCATAGAGGACATTCAGATGGGTGTTTCCCAAATCTCCCAACATGACTATACTATTAGCTCAGGAAGTGAATCTTCAGTACGACATTTAATGATCTCCTTGACTTCCCGATATTTGTGAAGCATCTTCAATTCTTTGGATGACTTATAGGCATACTAATGTCAGTGAAGCAACCTTATTTTCGTTTCGGGGGGGAGGGGGAGGTCCATGAAAACTCAAGGACCTTTCTTTTTGGGGAGGATTTGAGCTTAGTCAGCGGTCATGTCTGTGAGTCACTGGAGGCTGTTTTCTCTTCTTACCCAATATCTTTACAGGCAGTATTCCCATCACTAATGCATTCTTCATGCCCTATATCTCATCTCATGCTGTATTTAGTCACTGATTCATCAGCAACCTTGGAATAAGTTAGCAATATTGAGGATGGACAAACATAAGCTCCCCTGCAGAACTTCCTGTGGGTGGCAGATTCCTTTGAAATCAATCTTTAAAAAACTAAAATTAAACCACTTAACCCCTTCCTCTATTTGTTTATAATAGCATGGTACTTGTTTAAATATTGGCTAAATTCATAAATCGTCAATAATAAGATATTTGTATATTAGCTTATGATTTTAAAGTGTTTAAAATCTTTTTTTTAGCTGTTAAACACATGTAGAAATGGTTCACAAGTGTCTTTTAAAACTTATGCTTTTAAAAGTATTTAAGACAAGTCATTAGGTATGATTACAACTTGTGTTATTAAGCATTCTATAACTGTAACCCTACACAACAAGTGATAAGGTTGTTGACAAATACACTAATAAACACTATCTATTCATTGCTTCATTGCTTGCTCATGTACTGGTTATAAATGCTAACTAGTGTTACCAGTTCAACTTGCTCACGTTCTATTGCTGTTATCCTTTAACATATATAATAATAATAATTATTATTATTATTATGTGATGTTTTAACATAAAAAATAACCAAGTTCAGCAGTCTGTTTCTTGACAAAGTTTGATTCTGGCCGTCTTCGGTTGTATCTGCTTTTCCTCTGAGAAGCTTTGCTGACAAGGCAGGAGTATGGTATGCTGAGTTGCTTCTGCCCCTCGCCCTTTGCCCATATGTTTTGTATTACGCACTAGGAGGTGCCATGCTCAACAGCTCGCTGATGGGAGGGGACAAGTGACGCATGACATGGCGCTGCGCCCCGGACCCTTATTTATGCCTTCCCATATCAGCGAAGGCTTGGTCCCCTGGGAAGCCCCACAGCCATTACCCGCTAACTTAGCTCAGCCAGCCTTCAGTGCTCATCTCAGGCCTGGGAGACACAAAAGAATACACACACTATCCACTGTAAGAATTACAATCACCATAATGTGGCAGCATGCACACATGACTGAGAAGTATTCAAAAATCTAATATATTTCCTCACAGAGAAGTTGATTTAGCTGTACAACATTCACAGTTGCTACACAGTTGCTACACTGTTTCACAAGAGGTGAAGTGGCCTGTATGAAGTGCTACTTCAGAAGAATTAACGTCATGTCCCGCTACAGCTAGACCACTGACACACACACTGCCTCTTTCATCAGTGCCTCTGATGTGAGAGAGGATGTGAAATCTGGAGAGAGAGTGAGGAAGAGATTTGGTGAGAGGATCTGAAAACATTTTCTCTGTAGTTACTCAAGAATCCATGTACATATCACACCGCATTAACAAATAAGACGCATACTATGCCAGCACTCATGCACACACAGGTGTTCTCTCTGAGCTAACCGGGAATATTCCAGTGATCCCTGTCCAGAGTTTTGATGTGGGTAGAAGGAAAATAAAAAGAATTCAGAGAAAACGAAAGCCATGGAATGAGAAGACGCTTGAGAGCAGATGACAGAAGGAAAAGGGAGTAGAGAAAATCTGCAATAGATAACATTTAAAAGAATTGAATACACATCAGAGAAATGTAATGGCATGTTAGTGACAACAGGGTTAACACAGGACAAAAAGATGGCTGGGGTTTTCTCTTCCCTGGTATCTCATGTTTCTTTCTGCTTTGGGGATTGAGTGCAAAAAGAGGGAGCACTGTCATGTTTTATGGGGTCTTTTGAAAACAGAACAAGCCCTCTCCAGAACAATATATCCAGCTTCAGAACTTCTCTGACAAGAGGGTACTCATTTTTCCAAATTCCCAGGTTCCTGACTATAAAAACACCCTGTTTGAAATCCACTCTGGTCATTGTTTAGTCTGGTGGTAGTCCCTTAGATCATCTTCATTAGCAGCTGTCCTGCATCTCCTTCATGTTCCGAGTCTCCCCCCCGACTCACAGCAGCTCAGAACCAGCCACCCGACGTTAATTAGACTCTTTCTAGCATTACTAAGCCAGTGTGTTGTAGCAAAATAAGAGGATGAATGGTGATTGTATAATTGAAGAATCAAACGTGAACAGTCTGGGTTACAGTCCATCCACTCCAGCATCGTCTCGAGTTCTAAGAAGAAACATTTTGTCAAACAATACTGTGGTTTGTGTTTATCAGTGGTACTGAGTAGACTAGAGATGTGATCACACTAGCTGCGAAGCCAAATCAGGCCAGTGGCGTAAAGCGTTAAGTTCCCTACTTTCTACCCCCCTACTTTCGCCGCTCTTGCTCACACCCATCTTCAAACTTGGCCTTTATTTTGAATGTGAACTGCACATCTGTCAGTTTCAGTACTGTATATTGCGCGGTTGTGACACAGACAGACAGACATATAAACACCTGGCAAATTACTCAAAACCGCCTCTGTGGTAGTTCCCACTACAGTAGGTGTCTCTAGGACCACATTTTGCCATTATGACACACACTCCCACTCACAAGGTGAAAACAATACCAGTGTCGCTGTCGCAGCTGGTAACAAAGGCATCACCATCCTCATACGTACCCAACAACAGTGTCCACTGACTTAACTCCACGTGTCTATTAAGTTGTTGAGGGATGGTTTCCAGTACTGCCAAAGACCTTGTCTAAAAACTTTGTCTGAAGAAGAAACCAAATATTCCCTCTCTCCTGTCTCTTGCTCCCTTAGATAATGTGGACGTCCAAACACATGACTTAGACAATAACGCAGGATCAAAGCAAAGATGGGATGCTCTCACTAATGCTCTTGGCCTGGATTTAAGATTAGAGAAGAACTAAAGTCATCCAGCTGGACTGTCCAGAGCCAGAGAAAGCCCTGGGAGTCTGGATCTGCTTGGTAAAGAGGGAAATACCACACTGTACTACTGAGACTGGGTCATTGGGTTAAACCTTAAGCTGTTGTCTACGCTTTCATCTGTCCTCCAGCAGAGAAGAGGCAGGATCTGATCTGATAAAGCCAAGAGAACATGCAAACTAGGCTAACGTTTCTCTTTCTTCTACTGCTCTTAAGATTCAGAGTAGGAGGAGAGAAATAGATGCAAGTATGTGAGAGTGAATGATGTGCTGGTGGTCTTCACCTCATTAGGACCTCCTTGGTGTCTTTGATGGCTGCTAAGGGCCAGAGGGCGAATTGATGGAGATCGAAGGATTGAAGTCTTCTATCCTCTCCTCTCTCCTCTTTCTTTCCCACCCAGCATTTCATTTTTTCTGCTTCTTTTCCAGCCTTACCTTCTACTGTCTCTTCCCCCTTTTTTTTTTTTACACCTTTTTCTCCTCAGCCGGCCTCCCATTCCCCAAAATGTCTTCATCAGTAGTCCAGCAGTTAGAGCTGACACAGGGGTCTGATTTGTCAGGGTCAGTGTGATCCAACGATCCATCAGATCCATCTGGCCGGTGCCAGGGACTCCTGGGGGACTGGGCCTCTGTTTGACTAAGCCGCTGACGGAAGCAAAGCCTCTGTCGGGGAAGCCATTAAGAACGCAGCAGGCCCAGAAAAATTAGCCGCCCTTGTCACTCCACATCAGGAGCTCGGCCACGGTCACAGATCCTCCTCAGACGCCATCACATTCGACCACTGTTTGTCCAAGCCTTTGAACTAGGGACAGCTAGATAGATAGATAGATAGATAGATAGATGAATGTGTGAAGTGGCTGTGGGGCGCTTCAGCTTGGCTCCCAGTCTTGGATTGATGGAGAGTGCTGGGTTGTTATCTAAAGTTGGGGCGAGGAAAGGATAGGTGAAGAGGGAGTGATGAGGTTGACTTCAGTACTTCTTCCATAGGATATTCAAGAGGCAGTGTTGGTATGGGCATGCTGTCATAGGTACTGGTGAGAAGATGAAAAATGATCCAGGAACTACACTTTGAGTTTGAGTCTTGACGATTGCTGGGTAAAAACAGCATAATGCTGTTCTCATTACAAGGTATTTTACCTAGAATGTGTGCTTGACAATGAGCTGCGTTGCGGCAAAAGGTTACATTTTGCTGAACAAGTCTGTATTTTGTTGTTGGAGCACCCTGCGTCAGCACACCTGCTTTGCCAATGCAGTGGTCTCATTTTTTAGACGCAGTGCTATTGTTGGTTGTTTTTTATCTTGTGTTCAAACAAGTGCAACACTATGAATGCATTCCAGGAGAAAGTGTCTGAAAACGTGTGTCATTATACCCATATTTAAACGATTAACTGATCTTGCAGCTAAACGACGGATGGCTTTCTGAGTGCGGCCGTTCAGAACACCTATAATCGTTAAAACATCTTCAGACGTGGTAAGACGACACGTAGAACAAACTAGTTTATTTCTAGCTTAACCCAGCCCTCAGATTTGGTGAAGCCCTTAGTGGGCAAGTAACCTTTTTTTTCAGTTTTAAGCATACATTTTCAAAAGCCTGTGCCATTCCATTCCTCCCCCATTTGTGAATGACTCAGCATCCTCTCTGGATATTGTCTCCTAACCCACCCCTTACTCTCTCTTTGTTCCATGACAGAGATGGAACACCTCCACCTTGCGTGTCTCGGCATTAGACTAAACACTCTGGTGTTGATGCATCAGTGTAGCGGCTGCCTCTAACGATGGCCAACTTATCTCATTAGAAAAATAATGATTTCACTGGCTGCCATTCCCACAGGCCCAGTATTTGTCTTACGCTCTGTCTTTCACTGAGCTGCTGGGCCCAGGGATTGGCTGCCACGGCCCTCATGCCTGCCTGTCGTATATCAGCAGTGCTGCCACCGTCAAGCCCCTGATTTATGGCTGTTTATCTCCAGTCACCACCCCCTACACCACCCTTCCAACAGATGGGCTCTAGCTATTTACTCAGGGAGAGAACGATCCCAAACCTAATAAATACAACAAACAATAGGTAATCATGGGGAAGTTGGTTGTGATTACAATTTATTGGTCCCCAGATAAAATGGAGATTGATCTGTCCCTGTTGATTATCAGGTGTGACCTGATCATGTGTCCTAGATTAATCTGGCTGTGTTAGGTTTCCCTTTTTATCTTAATTACCTTTTACGTTTCAGTATGTGTGGACAGTCTTGGTCATTTTGAGATGACACAATTATACATATAAAAAACAGTTATACCAAGAGTCCCCTGATATGATTTATGTTTATTAACAGTGTAATTATGAAAACATTCCTTCAGCTGTCATGTTCTACAGGGTTGTCGCCTTAAATCCCTGCAAGTATATTCAAGCTCTAAATCTCACTGGCTGTCAGATCTTCCCAGAGAAAAAAAAACTCATTGCACCATAAATTGTCTGTTACAGACTTAGAGGGGCTCCAGTTGATTTCTGAGTCTCTGGAGAAAGGACCAATTTTTCAAACCAGTCCTACTATATTGTTGCACATTTTTCAGTACCTATAAGCATTACTTTTTTGTTTTTGTTTTCTTAATTTGATGGATACAAACCAGATTTTGACCCTTGCACCTGTCAGTCATAAATTATGATTCCTTGTTTATGTTACTCATAATCTGAAGTTAAACATTTTAAAAATTATTTTGAACGCAAGCACACAGATAATAGTGTATAACATCCTCCTCTACATATTGCATTCCATAGAGACACATCGATATGCAGTGGGATTTATATTTTCTCAGGATTAAAGCGTGATAAATGTTTCCACTCAGTGCATATTAACTTGAATACAGACCATTATTCACATGGAGAACATCTCTGTCTGTCTGTCTGAGAGTATCAAAAAATGTCTCCCATTCAGATATTCTTGTGGGGAGAATTTAATTTGTCAGCACCACGTAGCAGATACTGTATTACTAATAAAAATAACATACAGATTGACGTTGGTGGGCTTCATAATGAGGTAAACTCAGCCAGTCATCACATCTCACTCATCTACTGAGCAGAGCCACGTACGCCTTATCTCGCCCCTGATTAACCAGTCGTAGAGTGTAAAGGCTACGTCTGACCACTGTAGCTCCAGATGTCTGTAAATCAATAAAGTGGAGCTTTAAGGTGACGTAATGTGTTGTTTTTTTTCAGTGCAGTATTCACTTTATATTAAGCAGTATTTATCAGTACTTTTATTACTAATGCATTATTTATTATGTACAGTGGTGCTCATACGTTTATGAACCCATGCTAAAGTTGACTTAAGAGAGGAATAAAAAAAATCATCTTTTGGAAATTGATCTTAATGCCTTAATTAAAAAAAATAAGAAAAATCCAATCTTTAAGGACACCAATTTTCTTTGTGAATGAATAATGTATCGTAAATAAATAAATGTTCTTCCTTAAAATACAGGGGGCATAAGTAAGTACACCCCTATGTTAAATTCCCATAGAGGCAGGCAGATTATTATTTTTAAAGGTCAGTTATTTCATGGATCCAGGATACTATGCATCCTGATAAAGTTCCCTTGGCCTTTGGAATTAAAATAGCCCCACATCATCACATACCCTTCACCATACCTAGAGATTGGCATGGTTTTATTTCAGTTAGCCTAATAGCTGGTTTGATTTGCATTGAGAGATGATTTTATGGAAAGTACCCCATGCCAATCTCTAGGTATTTATTCCTCTTTTTAGTCAACTTTAGCATGGTTTCATAAACTTAGGAGCACCACTGTAGATAGACGATACAGTATGTTTAAGAACTACTGTTGGAGGATTCAACATCTTCAGCATCAGAATGTTTCAACCTGTGTTGCAGCTAGTCCCAGTAGTGTTGGTTCTGCTGGGAGATATATTCCCTAGCTACCCCCTCTGCTCCAACACTGAGAAACAGAGGGGCAAACACATCTGGAGCCAATATTTAGGATGGAGGAAGGATCTGTGCAAGGATCGGACCTGCATTCTGGTTAGGCTCAGATTAACCAGTCTTAAGACAGCTCTTTTCTAGAAGTGGTCCACAAGTGGTTTCTGGTTGTGACATTAATTGTTTTTTTGGCGACGATGGTTTAGCTCAGTGTTTGTTTAAGTGTCACCGCAGGCGTCGATCGACACTTGTAAGTTACAGTGTTACAATACAAATGTCAAGAAAATTTCACTAAAACACCTCTGCCTCTCACGTTTCATTTGTTATTTTGTTTATCTCCCAGTCCCACTTCACATAGCATGTGTGTCAGTCTACACGGCACCTCTGGACTCCCACACGTGTTGTGTATATTATGATATCAGGCCGGACCCTCCTCACATCACCAGCAGCCTCTCTCGCTGGCACAGAAAGGCGGGCGATGAGCAGGAAGGAAATGACATCATGGTGTTTCTGATGAAGGCTTGACACAAGGCACCAGTGAACTATTTAGGCTGCATAGTGTAAATTCATGGAAATAAAGATAGGATATAGTTTTTTTAGTGGCATGGCATTAGATTGCTACACATGGCTGGTTGTGATTATGAACTAAATGTGGCACAAACAGTAAATTCAAAGCTATTTCCTTAATACTGTGAGGCCGAGAAGTGTAATATTGCACTGAAAGCTTCCCTTCTCAATGACAAATTGAACATAATTAAGTAATTACACAATTAACAATACAAGTGTTACACACACTTGTTTATTTTCACTTATTTAGTGCGGGTTATAGGCTACATGGATGAGATTCTGCATGTTGTTACCATTTCGATTGATAGGTTTTTCAGACGTGCTGCTATTTGTTTAGCTGTGGTCAGAGAGAATACAGATGTCACTCAGATTGACTTAGGGAAAATGCAGAGCAGCCAAAACATAAAGTGGAAATGTTAACCCAATAACGCTAGATAAACAGTCAGCAGAGAGGAGCCAAAGACAACAGAGAGTGAAGGGAAAGTGTCCTGCTGGCATCAGGTTTCCCAGAGTAAGTGTTATGTGAAAAGCAGCTGAAGGGTGACACTCACTCTCCTCCTACCCAATCTCCCTCCTCCCTCACTCACTCAACCATCTGTTGTTCCCTCTCTTCTCAGGCTGCTCTAAGTGCCTTGAAACAGCTGTCGGAGCAGGGACTGGACCCGGTGGACGGCCCCATCAAGGTACGGTCGGACACGGATCGCGCCAAATACACAGACAGACGCTCCACGCTCACTCAGTGTTGGATGTTTAATCAATCGGCCAAACAGGGTGGACAGATGCTTGTCTAGTGAGGAGCCAGATGTGCGTGTGTGTGTGTGCCAATCTGGCTTTTTGCAAATCTTCAGCGCTGCAGGCTGGCCCATCATCAGCTCCCTTCCCACACACGTCCAACATTTCCGCTCGACATTTTTCTTCCATAGGAAAGCAACAGTAGGCGTCTCAATTTACATGCACTACACTCCTGTCCGTGTTCAATACTTTGCATGATGGCTATCACCAAGTCTCAGTCATGGCAGAAAAGAGGGCTTTCTCCACGTACCTCGCCTCCACGACGAGGAAGGGAGGGAAGGAAGAAGGAAGGACGACAGCGGAGAATGAAGTAGAAACACTGGGGGGGGGGGGGAATCACTGTCAAGCATTTCTGGAGTATTTTCATAGTAGGTGTGCCCTGGGAAAAAAGTTCAAGCAGGGTTGTTTTCTTGCAGCCCTGTGTCTCCTTTAGAGAGAAAGAGGAAAGGAACAAAGAGAGGAAAGCCAACCGCAACTTCATTTACGTCACCATCACAGGAGAGGGACAAATATGGCAGCAATTACACTTTGAGCAGTTAATCATTCATATCTTGCTTCAGTATTTTCCCTCTGTGTCTCTAAAACTTATTAAGTCACACATACTTTGCTGTTAACCCATTTTTGGTCATCAGGCTTCAGATGATCGCAGTTATCAACATGAAAATGCACCTTTTACCTCTAAATCAGCTGCTTTCCTTTTCTCTGCACCCCCACACATGAATCTGTCTTTACAGTCCTTTATGATTAAAAAAATAAATACAGAACAGGAGCCAGTTAGTGTGAAACAGATTGAGGTCAAGGACTTCTGAAGTGTTTTCGAGTAACAGTGGCAGAACTTTCGATTTCTTTAAAAGTTGTCTTTTACAAGAATCACTTATCGCTTCAGAATTACTCATTAAATCCTGGGATTTCCCGTAGAACAAATTACCAACAGCAGGGCAGATTATTAGCAACATTGCTCGAGTTCTGGGACAAAATCTGCCCTAACACAGTTTTATTTGTCTTTTCAGACCAGTGAACCATGTGGGAGGGAGGACGGACATTAAACAGACTAACTCAGGCACCACCACTCAGGTCTGCAAGGATTCAAAGGCTTTCGTCTAGGAGCTGACAACCCTGAACCCCTCCTTTTGCATACACAACCCCCCCCCCACCCCTTACCCTGATGTCCTACAACCAACATTGTCCCCACTACCCACAATTCCCCCACCCTCTTTGCCCCCCCTTCCCCACGACTGCCACTGTATCCTGCAAAACCTGTCAACATGCAATAGGGTGGATGTGCACCGAGAAATGACCGACTAAAACACCATTACCTGAGTCTATGTGAAGACAACGCTATGTTAACACGTTTATTGATGATTTCAGTCAAAATTTATAGGACAAAAAAATAAAGTAATAAAACACAAACTAATGAGATAAATGCATGGTACTGTATGAAATCAAGGGAAATCCAAAGTGATACACTGCATAGACAATTTTCCCTTTGGATAAATGTCTGTTGGTATGGTTAAAACAAATATGTACATCATGCCATTGCAACACAAAAGAAACATTTTTGGGGAGAAACCAACTTGCGTACAGTAGCTTATTTTTTCGGGGGTAATATATTTCCGGTCTTTTTTTATTATTTTATTTTATTAATCTAACAATGCTTGAGTACTGTATTTAAAATTAACCAATGCCAGTGCTGTGAAAGTTGTAGTTGTTGTCTTCATATATAGTCACCCAGCTTACCTTGTATGCTGACATAAAAAAAAAAAAAGAGTTCATCTATCTATATGGATGTGTATGACTTGCAAGAGTATCATATTCCGAAAAATAACACAGAAAAGTTTTTTTCATGTGGACAAAAAGGACAAAACTGGTGTTAGCAGTAATCAGTAGAAGTGTTGACCACCCAGGAGGGAAGGTCGGACTAACCTTTACTTCCTGAAGGGTCTAACTTTCCCATTTAACATGACCCCACACTGGCATAGGATCACTGGAGCATCACCTGACCAACCGTGGAGGCAAAGGGGCAACTACAGTTGTGCTTTTTATCCAGAGAAAGAGGCCAGTGGCTAGTATTTGTGCATATTTTCCAATGCCAGTAAACGTTTTAAGTCCAAACTCCAGAGAGTTTTGTACGGGCGTCACTGCATGTCATCCAGTGAATGAAAAGTCCAGTGATTTTGTGTCAGTGGATCGTCCCCCCTCTCCCCCCACAGTTTTGTCGATCACATCTACACCCATTGTGTGTGTTGTATTGACCCGCCAAGGCATCAACTGGGTGCTTTTAATGCCTGCATTCTGTCTGGAGTGCATCTTTTGAGCGGAGAGAGCCTGCGTCCAATTCGCAGACTCCCTCCCCTAAAGGCCCTTTGAGTCACTTTGTTCACTGACATTGAGGACGTGTCTTCTTCTTCGCTGTGAGTACAATGTGTAATAAGGCTGTTTCTGTTACTGAAATGCAGTAAAAACACCTCAGTTCATGTGGAAAAAAAAATCTGTTTCTTTGTGTCTTATTTTCTCTTCCTAACAGGTGTAAACACACCATCTTGCTCCAACTTTTTCACACATTTACTAAGTGCATAAGCTGGAACCCAAATTACATTCAAGTAATTGAAAATGAGAAACAGGGTGATCTTTACTTAATGCTTTACTATCTTTTTCTGGTTCTTTCACACACATCTAACAGTCTACAGCAGTAGATAATGTTCGCTCAGTTGTCATAAAGGTCTACTCATGCACGTGATGTGTTTAAAAGCTCTGGAAAAAGCTAGTAAGTGGACCTTGGGTTAAGATCATTCTGCGAAACCACTAACCCTAAGGTCAAAAATGAGCTTTCAATCCAAAGGCAGTTGGGAAAAGGTTTTCCTCACAAAGCCCTGCCATAGCTCATACTTCTCAGAAATCACTAACATTTTACTCAAGTGAGTCTTCACAAGAAACAAAGTACTTCTCAAATAATTATTTACAAACAATCTCAAAGAGGAAAAGACTGTAAATTGTCCTCATAAATAACAACATAACTTAAATACCTGTGCTACTGCATTCATTAGTCTTAATGACTAATAAAATGTAATAAGCACAACAAATTGGGTAGTTGTGCTCCAAAAATAGTGTGTTGTTATTCCAACTCTCTTCATACAAACTGCTTTTTCTAATGCTGAATCATATGGTATATATGAGTTTATAAATCATCTAATGACTCTCCAAGCACAAGATTTATCTGCAATCCGAGCTCAATATGGTTTCTCATCTCTCAGTAGTATCATAAAGTATCCTTTATCTTAAAGGATAAGTCTGGGGATTTTCTATATTTTTTTCTACTGTCAACAATTTCTGTCAAAAGACCAAAACCAATATTGCATTAATCCTTCTGACAATACTGACTTTTTTACCTTGTCTGTGGCTCTCAGCCTACGCCTGCTGATTCTTATAGATAATGACATTTCACCCACAGAGGAAGAAGCTATATCGACTTAGGCTACACAGACAATACTTTAATCCATTGTTTATTGCTCATTCATTGGTTTTGGTCTTTTCTTGGGATTTATTGACATTAAGAAAAATCAAGAACATTACCAGACTCATTCTTTAAATACCTCTGCAACATTTCCTGGACAACCTGCTGGTTTACAGTTTAATATGTAGCCATGCAGCCACAAATGACTTTCTGAGGACACTGTTTCTGTTTCATGTTGTCCTTCACTCGTTCTATTTGAAGATCGAGCTTTACAAATGAATAACTACAACTTTTGAAATGTCATGACATCCTGTTATTTACACTGGAAACAAATGTCATCCTGTAGTCAGTGAAGGGAAAAAAAGCTGTTTGTGTTTTCCAAATAGAGACTCTTAATCTTTAACTTTATGACTCTCAGCTGGTGCGATAAGGATTGATTGTATCCACCTTATCTATCGCGTGCTTGTGTTGCATCATTCCATCGCTTTTACTTGCGTCCCTACAGGTACCTCTACCACCTTTGCTGTCCTCCAGCACGCAGGCCACCTCTGCACCTCCAAACCCACTCTGCTCTCTCTCATTAGCGAGATGAATGAGCGAACGGGACAGCGGCGGTCTAATTCAACCTCACTGACTAATGGTCTCAGCTGGCAGCTACATCTGCTAGCCATTGAGTAGCGCCAAGGCTGTTCACACACATTAGCACTAGATCTCTATTCCAGAAGCTTGTTCAGGTAGTGGAAGAGCAGCTTGGGGGCCGTGTTAGAGCCGAGATGAATTGCTTTGCTCTGACCAGCCAATATGTGAAGTGAACCTTACTTGCCCAAAATAGAACAAAATCAATGGGGCTGTGGAGCTTGTTCGTGCCATGCAAAAGCAAATGCCAGAGTCATTGATTTTTCCATCTGAAAGATGCGCCATCGACCCCCTTGAAGTCCTCTAAATTAGAGCTGTATTAACAGGAGGAAAAAAGAGTGAGGGGAATCCTATAGATGGTGAGCAATGTCCAAGAAACGACTCAAGCCAAAATCCTAATAGTTTTCTTTCTTGGATGAGTCAAAAGCATTTTTGCGTGTGCTTAAATAAAGGGTTATTTCACACAATGAGGCCGTTTTGATCTACATGGAGTCCTAACAGTAGCTGGAAGTGGATGCACTTGGTGCTGATTGCTTTTGTACACAGAGGGATTGAAACTGTCAGTACAATTCTTCCTCATATTAGAACTAATCTGCCACTGAGCAACTTTATCCAGCCCCGATTAGTCACGGCAGAGGAGTGCTGTGTGCTGAAGCCCTGACATCCCCGCGCTTCCCTGTAATGCACTGAGGAACTCGCAGCGAGCAATCAAGAGTCTGGACGATGGGTGTATTCTCTGTCACTGACCAAGAAATCAATTTGTTCTGTGGAGAGATGAGTGTCTGATAGATGTGTCGAGGATCACTTAATTCCCAGACTCCATTTTGGAGATTTTCAAGCATAGGTGTAATTTACAGGGGGGGGGATGGGGGTTACAACGCCCATCCCCCCCCCCCCCCCACCACCAATAATCCAAACTGGCCAGTGCAACCCCCCCAAAAAACCTATTATAATTTCAATTTCATATAATATTCAATTACAAAGGCAGCTACAGCCATGTACAAAGATCTCAGCAGTTTGAGCATTTAAGTCTAAATCCAGCTCATGACATATTAATGTGATGCTGACACCAATTAGGACATTTTGCTTTCTTCTCTTGCTTTCCTTTGGGTAAGTAAAATGTCAGGGTCAGCTATATAACAACTCCAGTAGAAATGTCATTGTTGCTCCCAGATGTCTCGGCAGGGCAGACAGTTGCCAAAACTGGGTTTTAACCCAGGTAGTACAACTGATAATGCTAATTTTTTATTCTATATGAAGTTACACAAAGACAAATATGTGACCCATTGCCAACCTTTCTGTAACATGACAGCGTTGTGCATCCTCTTAACCTTTTTAGTAATTGTCAATTTTTCGGACTCTTGTGTAAACTTTATTTTGGTTGATCACGTCTACTTGTACTGTGCATACAGTATCTTTATAAAGGCAAATTGTTCTTGCCCTCTTTAGCCAACACCCATATCTAAAGGCTGCCTGACTCATGGTGTGGTACAATGTGGGAGGACAGTGATACCGATACCAGTCAAAAGAGTAGTCGTAAAGAGGAGAAAAGGCTGGGTGGGTGTAATTTTAACAATTCAGTTCAGAAGATCCTCTTTCCTGTTACTTTCTGGGGTGATTCACAGAATGCAGAATAACAGATACTAGCCACTACTTGTGTATAAGTGACGGACATTTTTAGAGTGTGGGTGTAAAAACACTAACGTTCAGGAGAGTTTCCCCCTACCATTTTCAACTTTTACTATTTTTCTTGCCAATTCAGGATGAGATTTCACAAGCCGAGTAGCAGGTAATAACGACACCCCATTTAATAATCTAAAATCACTTTTATTAATTTAAGTTAGGTAGAGACACTAAACATTGGAACCACATTTGCTCTGCTATGGAGCGCTCTTCAGAAAAAAAAAAAAAAAAAAAGGCTTATGTCATACTGTCAAAAAAAAAAAGAAATGGCAAAATTAAGAGGTAGAGAATTTAGGCTCATCACGGACTGAAGGGATGATGCCTATTGGAATGTAGTTGTAATTCAAAAACTCTTGTCCCAAAAATGTATATAAAATATTCATACATCAAATATGGTGGAGACAGTCATTTTGGGATACTTGGGGTATTCACAACATTTAAACATTTACATTTTACTTTAACTGGACATGGTGAACAATGGACAGGAGAGTTAATGTTAATAATGGAAAGCTAGTGTGTAATACATTTCCCTCAACCACACATCAGTGTTGGGACAGCGGTTCTGGAGTTATGTCGGGATTTTTTTTTTTTTTTTTTTTTTTTTTTAAATATTGGTAACAGATAAATTTACAATATAAACACCACAGATCTTGAAAATAAAAGGCAAATTAAAATCTACCAAAAGCAGTACATTCTGAATGTGTCACACATGCTAGTTCATCCCAGGACATGACTCCCTCGTCCGCTTTTTCATTTGAGAGGTTCGTCAATACAGACCTGAAATAACAGGGCCATTACAGAGACAATGTTGAGTCCCATTACACTGGCTGAAACTCCTGGGCCACAGTCTGGCCTTTAAATGTCCCATTTGGAATGTGTAGACTTCATTATCAACATATATGCTACATGTCTAAGTATTTAACAACAATGGAATATGGTAAACTTTGACATATTCATCTAGCTTTGTTTAAAATGGCACAAGCTATAATCAGAGCCTTATTAAGCTGCAAACGAATTTCCTGACTGCCTGGAAAAAAAAAAAAAAAAAGAGCCTCTGCATGGGGAGACCTTGGGTAGTTTGAAATGCATTGAGAAAGCTGAAAAATCTGAAATTACAGTGCATGTCTACAAAAATAAAATAAAAGTGAAAAACAAAATGTTACCGTTTGTACAGTAACATACTGTATATTTCCACAATGACACTAGATAAGGCTGGTGACTACATTACGTAAATAGTTAATTATAGGATAGCTTTTCTGTATGATTTCAAAAACTAGTGACACAGTATATAGATGTTGGTTTCTTTAAACAAACTTTAAAAAAAAGACAAAACAAAGTCAAATAAATCCTTTGTGTAGTACACAGCTTTCTTTGTTCCAGAGGAACAATATGGTAAACCTTTGCATTTGCTTAATGCAAGTGCACCAGTCTAGATTCAGTCTTTTCTTCCATCTTCCCCATTTTCGTCCTCAGTGGTTGTTTCCTCATGCTTGCAGGTTTATGTGCCTCTGTTCGTGTTACAAACACCGCCCCCTAGATCCCATTCTTTGCATCATTGTTGTTCATGGCCTCCTTTCTCTGAGCTAGGAAGGGGTACATGCACTTGTCGGCGCCCAGGAACCGGTACATGCACACAATGGCCTCGAAGGGCAGGATGCTGCGGAGACAGAACAGAGATAGGGTTAGACACAAGATACCCCTGTACCGTTTACTCAGAGCCGAAGGACTAATGAGGGGATGTATAGAAAGATGGGAGACAGCTCACCTTTTCATGAAGTTGACCATATAGACAATGCGAGGTGTACAGATCATGGGCTGGTCAGTGAGAATGGCCCTCATGGCCTGTTTCACACAGAACTCTGGCTTCAGGGGAGGCAGGAAAGGCTCAATCTCCTTCCTGAATGAAAGAGAAAAAAAAAAAATCTCAATTATTTACAGGCCCAAAATTCAGGGAACTTCAAATCTAAATTGCTAAAACTGGCTGTGATTTAAAAGTTGTTGGGGAAATCCAATTACATTTGATTGAAATCATTCAGAAATTAGAGTGGAAAGGGTTTGTTTTTTTCTTAGTCAATCCATGAATTCAGCGATACTGGTTAAAAGACAGTGAACAGTTGTTGCTCCAAAGTGGAGAGACAGTAAAGCCAAAGAACATGCCACCTGCTGACTGTAACCATCAAACAAAGTGAGGACTATTACAGCAGCGGGGGGGGGAGCCCAGGTGCACCTGTTGGTGAGGCTTTTCCCTGAGAAAGTCTTTGTTTAAGCAGAGTGCTGACCAATGGCATACAAGTGACTTTATAAAACCTCACCATCAGCTGCTGCTGCTTTGAACTTCAGAAAAGTGTTTGGGAGGCAATTTTATTTGGTGAAAATTAGAGATGACAAACTCACCCCCAGCCAGGTGCAAGAAAGCTTTAAAAAAAAAACAACAAAAACAGAGAGAACTGTACACACACACACACAATTACACTGGCCAGTGTGTGTTGAAGCTCACCTTATCCTGACGCCTTTGAACATTCCCGTTTCGACCAGGTAAGGGCACACCAGAGTCATGTTGATGCCATCCTTCTCTGAGGCCTTCAGCTCATGGCTCAGTGACTCGTGGAACCCAATGGCACCGAATTTACTGGCGCAGTAATCCTGAGGGAGTAAAGAGAGAACAGGTTAGCCCTGTAAAACTCTGCCCCTGCCCGCACCCAGGGACCACAGACATTATCAAACATGCCCTATGGGCGCAGAGGTCTCTCCTTGCCGTTAATGATACAGCCACAAAAACCTGAGAGAGCCTGTCCGCTGTTCTACAGTTTCATTAGCATTCTTCTCCAGTGCAGCAGGAGATTGCTCGGCGTGGCGGGAAGGTTTTGATGTGGTTCGCCGTGGAAATTCTCTTTTAAAAAAAAAAAAAAAAAAGGCTTGGGCAAACACAAATGCATGTCGATAAACATGGGGAGGATAAAGAGATTTGACTGTGCCCACATGACAGACGAAGACTTTGGTTCCCTAAAATTAATGTGCACGTCTGAAATCATAGTCGAGGCATTTCCAGGAAGCATAATCACTTAACAAAAACTGACTAAACTTCAAGTCCCTTTGAAGGGGGACTTAATCATTATGAATGACTGCTTGTACAACAAAAGCAAATGTGCAGCTATAAAAACAAAAAGGCAGTCCCTGTAGACCATCTGAAAATGACACCATTCTCAGCCAGGGGGATAAATGAGAACGGTTCTCTGAAATATCAAAATACACCTTCGAGGGCTACCAATTTACTCCCACTGTGGTTATGGAGATAAAATGACTCCACTTAATATTTTAATATGCATTAAAATAAAAAAGAATCTGTACTGGGGGAGAAAAAGAAGACACACACTATAGGGGAGGAAAACCAAAACCTATCCATTGAAAGCTCCTGTGAGCTGAATACAGAGTGAGCACCAAGTTGTTCACAAAGCAGTGATGAAGATGTCTCTGTCCCTCGGGGAGCTGTCAGCTCATTCTGGCCCTGGGGCCAGAGCCCAATAGGGGCTCCACACCCCCACTGCTGCAGATAGAGGAATCTATAAGAGGCTCCCCAATGCTCAGCTGTGTCCCTTAATTTAACGGGTGGAGGGACAACGAGAGAAAGGGGGCCTAACCTCCCCCGACGCAGTGTGCTAGCTGGCACGCTGAGGGCTTTGGAGAAAAGCACTGGTTTGGATGGTGGGAACGATGGGTGTGTGTTGTGTATGATACTAACCTCCACTCCAGCTGTGCTGAATAAACCCAGGGAGCTGGCAACCGTCACAATGTGACCATGATTCAGCTCCAACATCTTGGGGAGAAACGCCTTGGTGGTCTGGGAGAAGGACAGAAGGGCAAAGAAAAAAAAGGAGGAAGGTTAGTTCACTTGTGCAGTTTGTCTGTGCCAAAGTCCTTTGATCCTCTCTGTCTCCCTCTTATTGCCCCTCTCCATCTGCTTCCCCCTCTTCTCCATGGTGATGCAGAGAGAGGCGTCTGAATGAGAATTCATAACCCGCACACAAAAAAATAAAACTGAGCACTGGAGGTGCAGCATTTGAAAGTATAAACATAATTAAGTTGAAAGTTCTCTCCCCCCCCTTTGTGGTAGGTGTGAATTAGATGTTGAGGGAAGAGAAGGATGAGGGTTTTCCCCTCTTCAGGTATTCACTGAACAAACAGGTATGTGGTGTGTGCGCTGCTGTACAATCTGTTCTTTTCCCACACAGATCTGGTGCCCATCCTTGGGCCCGGCTCTAAAGACATGGTGACAACACCAATCATAGGCCTCCGTTCACTCAATACAATTCAGCCTCTCATCTACCCACACAGTCTTGCGCCCTGCCTGAGCAGCAGTCAGTGTCCTGCCCGAGCAGCAGTCAGCAGAACAATCGGCAGGGAGATGAGCACTGAGATGAAAGAGTTTCACCGGAGTGCCACGTGAGAACCTGAGTGGTTTAACCAGCCGGTCCAGTGAGGTGGTGAGAAAAGCCACCCCGCAGAGATGATGAGTTTTTTTAGTTGATTAATCTATTCCTCATTCTGCCCGTCTGCTGACTTTGGACTCCGCATGAGCCAATCAGCAGGTGTGACATGACGGAAATGACAGGAACTGACCAATCACTCTCCCACTAGGAGGTCTGCAAATAAGCAGCAGGCCTTTTGTTGGTAGCGCTGCTAGTTCTATTCAAGTCAGACGTGCGCTGCCATAGTAAATAACAAAGCACGTAGCCTTCAACACCCAGGTCAATCGAGGTTGCAAATAAAAAACAGGACACCTTTATAGCACAGTAAAATGAGATTCCCCAATGCTGAAACAATGAGTCAATAACTTGACTAAAGTGAGTTGACAGAGAATTACTAAATACCATAAACACCCAACTCTTGCTGGCTACAGTTAGTAATGTAAAATCTAAATGTGATACCTCTGGGTTTTTTTAATGCAAGTTGAAGACATCACTTCAGGTTCTGGAAAATGGAGTTGAGCATTTGTGAATTCCTAGCTTCCAATAATTCTGTGGTCATATAAACGAAAGGTAATAGGTCCATTGGTTGGTACAGTATGTAAGCCTGGCCAGAGAAATGATTCAGCCTCCTTTGTAAAGATTTGCTGGAGGGGAGCAGAGAGCCAGAGAGTGCATGGTACTAGGTAGTACAACCATGGAACCACTGGCAGGGGAGGAAAAGCCTCATTAAAACTAACGGCATCGGACCTACTGACTTCTAGTGTAATCTCTCTGCTAAGTCCTTCTCCTTGTTTTGTGCGATAAATAAAACCGGAAGGAATAAATCAGATCTATGCAGAGAAAGGCGGGGGGGGGGCAAGGAAGATTGCTTCACCATTTTGGGAGTTTTATTCTACAGCAAGGTAGAGTATAACTGATCTGACTCAGCTCCAAACATCTGCACCTTTTCAGGACATACATTTTTAAGTCGCTGCAATATTCAACTCATCAAATGATGGGGCCCAAAGAGAGGGAGCGAGAGAACATGAGGCCTAGGCAAAAGCTGAGAAAGGCCTCTGCGAGCCAGAATGGCAGTGGATGAGGGAGAGAGTTGCGTGCAAATGAAGCATTCACTTAAGATATGCCCATACCTGACTTGAGCCAAAGTTTCCCACTCCCACTGCAACCTTTCAGAGAGCAGTGAATGACTTGATCTGGCACAGGACTCTACGACTAGAAGCCAACACTCAAAATACAACTGGACAAGTTTGCCGAGTGGTCTGAAAATAACTGGAACTGATGGGAGGAAAGGCTGATTCCCTCAGCTGGAGGACAGGGCTAAACATGTACAAACGTCCCATCTCTCTCCCACCCTCCTGTGATGTCCTGCTTCTCATGGCATGTGGGTATGACCCCCGCTGACCTCTCAGACACAAAATGTGTGAAGGCAACCAGGGGCTCGTGTCTTACATCAGAGCTGCCGTAATTGGGTCTCAACGCTCCCTTGTTCCGCTAAATTACCCGCTGACACAGTCGGCCTCCTTGGCCTATGTGGGGGTGCCTTGCCCGCTGCACCCCCCAATTGGTGCGTGCCCCCAGGAGCATTTAAGCCACACAAAGCTTCTTGCAGCTGGGGTGTCAGGCTGCATTAGTGCCTGCGCCTGACCAACAGGAATATGAACAAAATATTGGCCTTTGCTTAGGACCAGATGGCCATTTAATTGGGCCAACTTCTCCCTGGGTGAGAGAAAAAACGCCTGAGCTCAAGAGCTCGTCTGATCCTACAACAGATGATGGAATTTGAGTGGGTTGGGTTTACAGGTCATCAGGGATGATAGATGCAGATTGGTCTTGTTGTGTGGTAGCCATGCGAGTCAAGAAGCCTCTGCTACAGATGACTAGACCTCAATCCCCTGTTGGTTGTACAACTGGCATCAAATTTACCTGGAAAGCAATCACAGCGACAGGACAGGGAGGAAGTAGGGTCAATGCGCTACAAACACCAAGAATCCCAGCATCCATTATAATGTGTCGCCAAATGCAAACAACCCCATTGGCTGACAATGAGCTTGACTCACTATCCTGGCCGTTAAACTCAGACTTGTGAATGTTTTACCTGAAGAACTTATGGTAGACAAGGCCTGTATCATTATTTAAAGTTGCTTCGTAGGACTCATTTTCAAGTCTAGTTACTGTTTTTTCTCCACTTTTGAATGAATGTAGTGATAGAAGTTTGGTACGATAAAATCAATTTGTCTTGGATCACAAAATAAATACTAATCTCATCCCTTGAGATGTGAACAGGTACACTGTCAGGGAGAGACCCAATATGGGAGTGGGCATGTCTAGCTCTTGTGAGGGGTACAGGTGCACCAGGCCTGAGTAGGGGCCCGTATAAAACCAGTCAAGTAGGACCCTTCTGCCTGGCTGCCTCCTTTCTCTGGCTACAGCAGGAATGCTGCCTGGAGAACTTGGCTCCTGTCGCCTGGCATCTTGTCAAGCTGATCCACAGACAAGAAACCAATTGTCAGATAAAGTGGGTCAGCAGCAGCTTACCATTACCCTCTCGCCTCGCCTGTGGATGGGAAGGCACTGCCTTCCTTCCTCTTTTCTTTCCTCTGCTCTTTTCCCGCCATGTCACAGTCGAGCGCTATCCGCTTTAATGTAATCACAAAAGAAAGGTAGGCTTTCCATGTGAGGGGAATCGCTGCTTATTGTTCATAAACTACCTGTTGGATAACCAGCTCAAGATGCAGATGATGATTTCCTTTTGTCATTCCAATAGACACGCTAATCCTCAAACAAACTTTGATGACACTTACTGAGATGAGTGCACATTCCCCGTCCCACCATGACAGAAAACTGAGGCTCAAACATCACAAATCGCCAACTGGACTGATCAAAGCCTCAAACAAATGAAATGCTATAACCCCTGCCTCATAAAAACCTTAAAAAGGGAGAGCGGGACTGAATCATAGCTGTGTGTGTGTTTGTGTGTCAGAGCCGGATGAACAGAGTTGGCCTCCATGACTGCCATGCAGCTGCACCCACTGCCTCCAAATCAGGTTGGGAGGAGTCAGAGGGGCCTGTGGAAGGAGGACAGAAGAAGTGTGGGGTCTGAACTGGCTAGTCTGCAAACACTGCGATTACCATCCTTGTCCTGCTCACTAAACACAAATCTTTCTTCCTTTATCTGAACTCTGGCCTTCCCTTTTCTTATTTTACAGTCAGTGGTGCAATGTAGATGTAGGGAAAGCTTTGAACCTGCTGTCATGTCATTCTGGAGAATCTGGATAAGGAGGCTGAGATGTTTTGGGGGTTGACATCGCTTCTCTGATGTCTCCCTGAGTGGCCAAACTCATATTTTGCCAAATAGTGATGCTTGACAAGCTGAATAAGATGAACACACCTCAAGAAGAATGCACCTCAGACTATGTTCACTACTGAAGCATAAAAAAAATAAAAGAAATGACAAGGAGCAAGCAGACCTCTGCTTCTGTAAATTAAAATAAGAGCTGAGTGGCTCTTTGATTTAATCTCAAACTGTCTTCAGAAAAGACTAAACTTTTATAACATTCTTTAAAAACGCAATGAAAGCATGAGCCTTAATAAACAGGTTTAAACTCCACGTAAACCTTTTGTATGACTAGGCCCTATATTGAGGCTTTTTGTTGAGTCATAAACCACAATTAAGCCATTTTAAAAGCCTGTTCTTCAAAAAGGAAAACACTAAAGCAAAGGTTTGTGTAATGTACCACCTAAATGCATTGGGTACTGTACCGTGTTTGTGTAGAGGAAATTGGACAGGTCCCTGTTAGTCTAAGCTCTATTCATGTAGCTTGTGTCTTTAATGAACCACATCCTCCATTCGGGCTGTCGCCATTCATTAAGTCCTTCTTTCATCTGCCACCCGCCACCCCCCACCCCCAAAGAAACCAAGCTCTCCACAGAATATAGGAGAACACAAACACAGACCCCTATTAAAAATCCCAAATCTGCCACCCAACCACTGGATCCTGACTCCAAAATCCTGGATGTAAAAGAATGTGGAGATAGCCAGCAGAGAGGCTCATGAATAGTTGAATGGAGCATCCATTAAGGAAGAAATACACAACCTGACTGACAACACAAGAGATTTTCATGCTCAATTAGGGAGCTCAAAATCACTGTGGTTTCATAGTATCATTAAGAATGCAGTCCTCCGTAAAAAGAGCCTACGGCCAAAGTCTCAAAATGAACATCATCCGCTTCACTAGATACATTACTCAATATTTAGTGACAAATACAATCAAGATGACATGGTCAATTCAGAGCCATGCCACCAGACAAAATACACTCAATTTACTCCTCAGCAGGCATTTAAACCAATTTGTGCACAATCACTACAATTGGCCCACATAGGTGGCTGTAGCCTAGCAATGCAATCAATTATCAGAACTGGTGTTTTTGAGCTTGGAGGAGAGGGGCCTAAATGCTGAACAATCAATTCTCATTCTCAGAGAGAGATCTCTTCTCAATGATTTTCTAAATACCAGGCGGCAACCATCGTCTTTCCACACACACATAAGAAAAGCTAAGACAGCACCCGGCCTGTTCAACGCTGCAGCTTATGCTTATCTAAAGTGCAACATATTCACTCTATCAAGTCCACGTAGCCTTTCAGGTAAGTATTCACATTGAAAAGGCCCAAGGAACAGAGCCAAAGTAAAATCTGATACACAACAAATTACTGCCTTTCAGCAAAATGTTGTGAGCTGATCCGACACAGATCCAACTCACGTACAGAACCCCCTGCTTCCATCACGCAAGTCAGATTTGTGCAGATCTTTGCGGCAAAGGAGAGGAGAAGGAAGGGCTGACATATCATCACTGATTGCCAAAGAGCATGAAGGCAAGACTTAAAAAGCCAAACCCTGGACTTTCCTCTGGCAGTATGAAGCTAAGCGGAGCTGAAATTTTAACATGCAAGGCAACTATTTAAGGTCATACTTTTTCCATTACTGGAGGCACATGTACACACACACCTTTGATTCTTGAGTTTGGCACACAGAAGGATAAGATTATGAATAGGGATGAAAGTCAGACTGGAAACATTCCTGTGGACTTGGCATCACAGTAAATACATTTGATAACACTGTGCCCATGGAAACTGAGGCAGATATATCAAACCATCATAATGTAAATCCTAATATCTACACAGGTTTACTCTTTTCAGCCAAGTTGGCATGCTTAATTGCCTGTGCGCCAACTCACCCAGAAGAGTGCATGGCAGTTGACCACCATGGTGCGCTCGATCAACTCATCGGGGCACTCCAGAAGGTGATGACCGGAGACGACGCCGGCATTGTTGATCAGTATGTCCACATTTCCCACCTCTCGACGCATCTTCTCAGCTGTAGAATACACACTCTCACGCTTTCCCACATCACACGCATAGGTGTAGACCTGGGGCTGGAAAGGAGGGACCTCCTCTACCCCTCCAACAGGTCCTGCAGGGCCAAAGAGATGATCAATGAAAAAGTTGACTCGCCAGGCTAGGTTTAGACGTAGCAAGTTGTTGTAACATCACATCTGAATTATTAAGTGAAATTAGAGATTAAAAATGTAAATATTGGTGATCTGCACATTAATTAGTTATTCAGAGATAATGCATGTTAAGGGGTCACTTTTCAGCTAAGTGATGCACACTTTCGGTTAAAAGTCAGACGACTTGTGTAAAAATCTGAGACCGTGTGCAAAGATGTCTGCGAAGCACATATCTTGCCAATTTGAAACATTCAGTCTAGGCTATTCTTGTAACACTGCCTACGATAATAGCTACTGCAACTATAGTAGGCTATCCTTGAATTTTCCACTGCATTAGCAAAACAGAATGCGACCTAAGACAAGCAGATTTCGCTGACCATGCTTAAAAACTGATGGCATCCTAATTGCTGCAAAAGAAAGCAGACTTACCGTCTTTGGTAATGGGAGTGTCAATTTCATGGTATATCTGCCGCACCATCTCCGCTGTTTCCTCATTGCTTTGGCTGTTTATGTCCCACAACACCAGTATGGCTCGTCTCCGGGCGAACTCCTTGGCGAAGAGCCGCCCGAGGCCGCTTCCAGCTCCGGTGATCACGCACACCTGTCCCGCCACGCTCTTTTCCTTGGGCCGCACAACCCATTTAGCCCCGGCAGTTACAAAAGCCCAGAGCACCTTCAAAATGACCACGAAGAACTCCGCAATAATTATCATCATGTTGACCGAGTTTTTCAAATAAATGTAAATAAAGAGAGGAAGAAGCGCAGGGAATGTGTCCCTCTTGAGACCTGTTCAGCAGATAAGTAGGCTAGTGTTACACCGACAAACTTGGACCATAGTGCAGGTAGTAAAACGCTAACAACGCTCATACACAAAAGTGGCGAAAAAGGACCACAACTTGTGAGTGAAAAGAAGAGTTCAGATGCTGCTCAGTCAGAGTCCAGTTGTCACTAAACGCACAGTTGCAGTGAGTTATGAGCAGCTACCACGGACTGTGCCTCCTACTTCCTCTGCTGCTCCTCCACTCATCTCATTCTCATCCGCATCTCACTCGCTATTTATTTAGTCCTCCCATCAATGCTGGACCCAATAGGACAGAGACTTGAGCGCCTGTCAGAGTTATAGGCTACGCCAAGTCCATACATTACACTCAGAGGTGATGTAACGTTAACCTAAAAAAAATTACCTAATACTAATCTGTTGTGATTTCCCCCAATGTAATAGCCTATCCCAAAGGAAGATTAGAGAATAGGCTTTCATATCCTTTAAAAGCCACCGCTGTTTTTCTCTTTGGGTTTTTTTTATTTATTTTATTTTTAAACAAAGTTAGGTTATTTATAATTTACGTTTAGCCGACAGTTGCACAAACAGGCATGACAGATCAACTATCCTGTTGATCGTGTTTAATTTCATTAATGATTTTGTTTTAATTCATATTTTTGGTGAGCAATATGATTATTGGGATTTCATTAACATTGAATATAGCCTACTGATAGCCTACCGAGTGTTTCCACCACGAAATGCAGATTTCAAACAGCCACAGATCAGGCCATATCCTGCAAGTCCAGGTCAATGTCCGTCCACATGGGAAAAGCAAAACCATCATTATTCCCTAAAGAATATTCCGATTTTATGTCATTTGAGCTGTTATGCAATATCCAACTGAACTTAAATTAGAAGTCAGTAGCCTAGTCTAGTATATCACAGTAGGCTAATGGCAATGATCCAACGCGAACTGCTCATTGTGGGAAGTGAAAGTGGATCGATAAACTAGGCGCAGACAGGCGTAAAACGGCTAGGCAATATAACCCATAGTCTATAGACTGTATATTGTTTTTATTCCCAACATGAATGTTATTATGATTAAACCACTGGAGGAAGAATTTTCAGATCCTTTCATGTAGCCAAATGTGAATATTGCATTCAGTGAAAGGACCTAAGTACATCATGCTATTAAAGCAAACGCAGGCCTACTCCGAGGTCCATTACAGATCATATATTTTAGCTCTCTAAGTTATTTAGGGCTTAAGCTCATAATGCTTTAGCCTATAGGCCTATGCATAACATTTTGCAAAAATAAGTTTTAAAGTAGTCCAAAATGGAAATACTCAAGTATGGTAAAACTGTAGGTCTACTTCGGGCCTCACATGAAATTAAATATGCACTATGCATTTGGCCTTATGGTTAATATGGCCTTTACAGTCAGTCTACAACATATTTATTTTCCTAACCTTGCTGTGCATCACGCTGACAAAGTTTTAAAACCTGAAGTAGACGAGGTGGTCTTTTTTTCCACTGAGATCCAATATTAAGCTGAAAGGTTCAGCAGCGAATTAAACTTTCATCTTCGGACGCTCTGTGATCCTGGTTTACAAAATGAAGTGTTTGCTCCCTCTGCCGGGACAGCGAGTGTAGGCGGCTACAGCACAACCATCTTTGTCCGTCTTATATGAAAACAACAATGTTGTGCCTAAAATAGAGTCATAGATGACAGAATAAACATTTTAAAGTTAGAATAATTTTACTTTGAGTCTGTTGAAGTTGTAACGTACCACTATCTAAATAAAACACGATAAAAAATGTACTGAGATATGACACCCTAAATTTCGGGGCTAACCAACCTATATTACAAGAGAGCACTCTAGCAACTTAATGCCACCCTTTATAAAAAAAAATACATTTTTTTTGGAATACTTCAGTAGGCCAACGCTTGGGTTACAAAATAAATGTACTAGTCAGGCAGCTGGAAGGACAGTCCGTTTAGGTCCTAAATCCTTTAACGGGGACATGCGCACAAGAAAATTTCTCTTTCTCGGTGGACGCAATGGCGGACGCAGAGTGAGTGTTTTCCGCTGTATTAAAATCTAAGCACATCCACTATTTAAATAGCCATCTTTGGTTAATTTTACACCCTGTATGGGTTGTTTAGTTTACATACACCATAATCCTAGTAGTATTGTTTAGGATTGTGATTTTTATTGTTGTTGTGATCACTTTATGGAGTCTTGTATGTAGCCACAGTAGTACAACATGGCTGTCTCTCCAGCCTCCGTGCACTCGAAAAGTAGCTAGTATCTGTGCTAAAAAGGAGAACAACGTTAAGAATTAACTGCTAGAATAAATCGTGGACTTTTATGGTGATGTTATTGGTTCTGAGGCACGTAGGCTAGCGTTCAAAGGAGTAACGTTAACCCAACCTATATGGAAGCCGGTAAAGGACGGGTTAGCAAGCTAGCAGCTAACGTTAACGTTACCAGCGGCGATAAGATATTTCATCGTAGTAATTTAGCTATGTCAGGATAACCGATATTGTCAATGCAAAGTTTTGTATCTCTTAACAGAAAAAAAGTACCGGCGGTCCCTGAGAGCCTTTTGAAAAGGCGAAAGGCCTTTGCCACCATGAAGGCCATGCGCGTCAAGAAGATGCTGGCTGAGAAAAAGGCAAGTTGCATGCTGGTATATTGGCCTGTTAAGAGCTGATATTTATTAACTCGTGTAGCTGTCTGTGCGGCTGAACATGTAATTTGTGCACTGAATGAGCATATATTGTGTGTTCTCAGGCCCGCAAAGTGACCAGGAAACTGATCTACAAGAGGGCTGAGAAGTACCACAAGGAGTACAGACAGATGTACAGACGTGAAGTCCGCCTCGGCCGTACTGCTCGCAAAGTGGGAAACTTCTATGTGCCAGCTGAGCCCAAACTGGCCTTCGTTGTCAGGATCAGAGGGTGAGTGGTTTCTGGTGTTGATCTGGTGACAGAATTGTTCACTTGTCAGACAAAAGCCTTTCAGTAACATTTACATGGATTACTAGATTTCCAACACAACCTGATGCTCAAGCTTGCGTTGGTTAAATGACTACATGTTCATGCATATATTATCCTGTGTTGCCTACTTGATCCACTTGTTACTGTGGCGATGTCTTGCATTCTAGTTCTACAGAAACTGTTTCAAGCTGTTCTGTTTGTAGTGGTATATGATGGCGTGTGAAACACGTAAGCATAAGTCAGTTAAGGTAAATCAATAATTGGTTAGATAGTGCTGTTTTAAAAGGCACTTTAAGTAATGCCTAAATGTGGTTAATATAGCAATCCATGTAAATGTACTGTCTGCAAATGCTTTGTTCTGTGGTTAATGATGCACTCTCTTTCCCCGACTTATCGACTATGGTGATGCAGCTATGCAACATAAGCCAATTTCTTTCTGAAACCACATTAAATTGAATTGCTGAGAAAGCTGTATACTACTGCAAAGCTTTATGCTAACCACTGACTTAATTTGTTTTATAGTATCAATGGTGTCAGCCCCAAGGTCCGCAAAGTTCTTCAGCTGCTTCGTCTGCGCCAGATCTTCAATGGTGTATTCGTCAGGCTGAACAAGGCTTCAATCAACATGCTTAGGATTGCTGAGCCTTACATCGCTTGGGGGTGAGGCTGTTATTACTAAAACTTGATGGAGACACAAGTCAGTGTGTACTGATATTAACACGGTTATTAGTGACTATAAATGCTCTATCTCTGGAATGTGGTTGATGATGCTGAACTTTTTTCCCCTTCTTATCGACCATGGTGAATACTGACTGAAACTAAGCCAGTTTTGTCTGAAACCACATTCCTTGATAGTAATAGGTACGACAGTGTGCAGTATCTACACATCTGTATTTTAAGAAAATAGTAAGTTTTATTATTCTATGGTTCTTGACTTAACATATAAAGACCTCCTAGTTATGTGAATATCTTGATAGGGGAGAATAGACAGTTTTAATCAGGGCTCCATTAAAATTTCTCCTGATGACACCCTGGATATGCTTCTTTTTGTCTTTGTCTAAAGGTGTCCTCTCTCAACCCCATAGATATTAACGATTTAATGTTGCTGTTCAGGGCTGTTAAATAGACCTAATGTCAAATGTAATTGCAGGAGGTAAAATCATGGCTACACAAACTTATAGGTTATGAGTGAACAATAAAAAGGTTTTTGATCTGGATGTTTGACACTAGTGCTGTAAAATAATTTCCTTCAGTAAAGAAAAAGCTTCATAGTGCTATGGATCTTATTCACAGCAGACATTTTGACTTGTCATAGTAGGAAAAGCATAGCTGAAATTGATAACCTTAACTGGCTCAATTCCATCAGGTGACTTTTCTATGTACTGAGAGGTAAAAGGCATGAAAAATACGACACTCAGTTCTATATCATCTGCTGTGTTCAGTCACAGAGAGCTGCTGCTGCACTGCTCTCTTGGGTTGAAATCTTAAAACAAGTAGCACCTATGGCCCCAACCTAATGATGTAAGAGCAGGTGAATTGACTGATTGAAAACACCTATGACTTCATTGAGTGTTTTAGGTAGGAACTACATTCCATTGTTTTGAGCTAATTTAATAACCTTTTATGACCTGTTGTTCCCCCAGATACCCCAACCTGAAGTCTGTGCGTGAGCTCATCTACAAACGTGGCCATGGCAGGATGAGGAAACAGCGCATTGCCCTCACAGACAACGCTCTGGTGGAGAAGGCCCTCGGTATGGAAACTTAATACTTTTTTATAATTTTTTTTGCTTAAAACCCCTAAAGAAATGGGTTGTACATAGCACAGTATACAGGTGCCTCTATTTTGGGAGAGGGTTTCATAAGAGAACCTCATGTGTAACGTTTGACCAATAACGATTAAGTGTTATTTCTGAGGGAGTGATAATTATGCTTTCTCTGAGCTTAATTTTAGATAAGACATGCTCTTGATCAAGGCAGTATTAAGGTACAATTTAGTGTTATTTATTGCTTCTACAAAGCAAAGTGTCCCAATATAATCAATTACTGTTAGATTAAGGTGTAGTGCTACATGTGGTTAATGATGCACACTTTTTTCCCCGTCTTATCGACCTTGGTGAAAAAACTGAAAACTAAGCCAGTTGTGTCTGAAACCCCATGCTTGTCCAACAGTGACTTTACCATTAGGATGTATTAGTTTTTAGCATAATTATACCCTTGCTTATCAGACTTGTTTAGTTCAACCTTATTGGAACTTTGTGTCGCAAGGTAAAATGTATGTTGAGCTTTAAGAGTCTGGTGAAATGTTGGAATACAATTAACTCATCCATTCTGGGTTAAATTGCTCAATCATTTTGCTAATCAGTAAAGCCAAAGTTGTCTAAAATGCATATCTCAATTGGTAAAACATTTAACATAGCAACTCTTGCTTTCACTGATAACTCACATTTTTAAGTAAAAGTAGTTAAGTGTACGAGCGGTTATGCAATTCAACTTGTTCAACACATTGCTTTTTTGATCTGCAGGCAAATATGGTATCATCTGTGTTGAGGACCTCATCCATGAGATTTACACAGTTGGAAAGAACTTCAAACCCGCCAACAACTTCCTGTGGCCCTTCAAGCTGTCGTCACCCCGCGGTGGTATGAACAAGAAGACCACACACTTTGTGGAGGGAGGAGACGCTGGCAACCGGGAGGATCAGATCAACAGAATGATCCGGAGGATGAACTGAAGTTATGGTGAGTTGGAGGAATATTACAGGTCTAGAAAGTATAACTGGCTCATTGGGTGTGGTTAATGATGCATACTTTTTTCCCCGTCTTATCGACTATGGTGAAAACCAGCTGAAATTAAGCCAATTATGTCTGAAACCACATCTTAGCCATTCATCTTTAAATTATCTACTATACATGCTTTAGTCTGCAAGACAGGAAGAAGTAATATAAGGGCAAAATATTAGATCAAATTAAACAATATGGTAATGATTTTATTCCTACTGACTGTAAAGTTTCTAAATGTGACATCCATCTATGGCACACTCCAGATCGTCTTGTTTGATAACCCTGGATGATTCCTATCTTTAAAGGAAACTTATCAGCCACCTCTTTTGTTCCAAACATTACCACTGTGAAACAAGTGTCTCCAAAATGTAATTTAAGCATCCTCTTACTATGTTAATACAGGTCCAATGACCATACTTTACAAGAAGCAAAAAATGAACATTGTACTTAGTTGTTAACCTAATCTATTGGACATGGTTTTGCATTTGTATTTTGGATCAAGACTCTCCATTTATAACATGGGTTTTTTTTTGTCTTTCAGGTTTTCAAAGGACTCGACATGGACAATAAAAACTTTGGGGGAAAAAAACCGTCTTGTTGTCATTAATGTTGTGACTGTGCCATCCTGTGCAATACACTATTTGTAATTTGGTAATTAGCAGAGGGTAGCCATTTCCCCAGTTGGCCTTATTACATTTTTAATGTGTGTGTGTGTATGTGTATATATATATATATATATATATATATATATATATATATATATATATATATATATATATATATATATATATATATATATATATATATATATATATATATATATATATTTTTTTTTATAAAGCCAATTATTGACCCCTAAAATGACAAGTTGACGACAGTATACAAATTTACAAGTGTAAAACAAACATCGTTCTGAACTGTAGGGCTGATACTTCAGTCACTGACTGAAATTCCCCCATATCTAATATTAAAAAAATGCCTTGTCATTCAATACTAAGTTGAATACCTAAATCAAATGTCATCTTCGTCAGTGAGCCAATACGCGTGCAGCATGTACCAAGATTTTATAATGCTGTTTAACATGAAAAATGCTGTACCGCATAGCAGCTGAAAAATGAGTGAACCGCAATGTTTTGTTAAAATGGGTCGGTATCGGTAAGGTATTTAGCCAACTGGTAATATTGAATTTTTTTTTTAACAATACATGCACATAAAAATGGGGGGGGGGGGGGTTTGCTATCTCAAATGTAAAAAGGGATAAACTTGTTTTGGCCTTAACTAAGATTTGTGATGGAATGTACTATGGACCGACTAACGGTTTTCACTAAGCATGTTACCATGGTGACGCAGTGACTCGGTTACATTTACCACAGTGAGCAGCAGCCTAGCATTGCTGCTCGGGGATGTCTAGCTTTTACAAATTGGCCGTTATAATGGCCATATGTCGTATGTTTGGTCTATAACAGAGTTATGTCTTAAAACGTGTTTAATGGCAGCTCCAACATGATGACTTTCCAGGTTAATGCATCGCTGCCTAACGTTACCGCAAAGGCTTTATTGTCGGAGGGAAGCTCAAATTGCAGCCAGCGCGGCCCTGATGCGGCTAGATATCCAGCATACTGGAACGTTGGCATGGGAGCAGGTGGAGGACAAGCAGCTGTCCGACAAAATAATCAAATAAGGAGGAAATTGCCTGTGATTCAACCCTTGAGCAGTGAGTAAGCGTGCTGTAACGTTAGATGCTAAATTAATCAAGATGCTGCTACAGTAACGGTAACGTCATGTCACCGTTCTCTGTTGTAGAGTCCAGGGATTGGAAAACCTTGGTTAGCGGCTACATAGTTCGAGGGTGAGATGTTAACATTTTGACATAACTTGTTTCTTAGACCAAGCTCATAAGTCAGAATAGCCTCTGGCTGCTATAGAGGTCGCTCACAACAGTAGGCTATGCGAAAAAATAAGTTGTTGCACAAAAAAACTATTGTATGAATGTTAGTAGTGGTATTACAGTTGATAAAATATCCCAGAATAATACACAAATGGTGTACTGTCATTCTGCGTGGTATTCACCTTTTTAAAATCCATGTTTCTCTTCAATCTGTGTTATGTTAGCTCACCTAACCTGGCCAAAGATGACAGACTGGGAACAGAGATCAATGGCCCAGAGAAGGACATCTCTGGAAGACACTTTCTTTTTGATAAACAATGTAAGAATTGCAGAAGAGGCGTTGACCTGTCATTATTACAGTTAAGAGTATATTTATAGGATTAGTTATATATTCTCACTCAGAAGTAAATTCTTTACTTTTCACCTAAAACATTACATTGGATACACATTGAATTTGAGTTTTATTTTCCTGGAATGTAACCCAGACAGCCAGTAGGTGGAGTTGTCGTCATACATAATGATTACATATATGTACATAAGGTTTCATTTCTGTGACTGCAAGTTTGATACTTTGATACTTGCAAACATTGATACTTGAGTGCAACTTTACAGTCACAATTAATACAGTTTGAAAGAGCTTAGCCACATTACATATACACTTTTGTTTTAAAATATCCTTTTAGAAAATGACTTTCTTCATATCAGATGTCAGTTTTAAATAGCTATATCTAATTATGTTTAGGTGCGAGGTTAGAGAGGACCAGAACTGTGATTCCTCCACTGACAAGAGACTACCATGTGCACAGACCCGGCAACCAGCATCCCCTCAGCCTCTCCAAGAAGCTTTCCCACAGTCATGCAGGGCGGCCTTTCACCTTAGGGTAACCAGTGGATTAATGTCACTCAGCCCAGTAGTTGTAGCTGTAGTCTTCATGGCATATTTCTGAAGACAGCTGCACAGATTGCAGTAATTACACTGAGCCACTGTCTCATATATAAAAATAATTACAAGAATATGAACTGAGAAAAGGTAGCCAGACACAATTTTGACAGGCATAATTTCTCTTTCACAGACAATTTTATTAATCTGGCAACATGGGGAGCATGATTATAGCTAAAATTGAATCAAGTGTTTGCACAATGATGAGCTCATAATCAGTTATTACTATTAGTCCATTTGTGGGAACAGTTTAGTTTGATGGCACACTGCTTCACTTTCACATAGTACGTAACAATCCTTTAATATAATTTCATATAATTTTCACATGAAATAATTGGGTCTTCTGAAAGCAAAATATAAAGGAAATTGAAAGTAATTAACCAAAACCAATTACAAATTATTGATCCCAAAAGCCATATGTGCAGCCCTACCTTTTTATATGTTCATAACGTCCTTAATTCTTCTTCCAGCTACCCTGAAAGATATGATCTGAATACAACTCCAGCCATCCTCTTTCCCTCCACTTTAGTCCTCAATGGCAGAAACACCTTCTCCGCTGAGAACTGCAAGCTTAGCAGGTATTTTTGCCCTTATAAACTAAATTAGACCAAGCTAATCAATAGTTCTCTCAATTGTTTCTCACACTTATCCCTCTTCTGCTTCCCTTCTGTTCTGCAGGCCTAAGGTGAATTATCCAACCTA
Source organism: Sander vitreus (assembly GCF_031162955.1). Lineage (NCBI taxonomy): Eukaryota > Metazoa > Chordata > Actinopteri > Perciformes > Percidae > Sander > Sander vitreus. The sequence goes on from NC_135876.1 coordinate 13,731,520, forward strand.
CAACCTACTGACTGTTAAAGATAATCAAAAGAGTGAGTTATTTTAGTGCATCGACTGTGAAGTATTCATCGTGGTCTTGACGAGTTAGGTCAAAACGCCTCTGTCTGCGTAGCAAGGGGAATCCAACCTGCATATGTGTTTATGATGTTGATTTATTGGCAGCAAACATGTTAGTTTTTTGGATTTTCCTTCTTCAAACTAAAAGCATGGATACTTTGCCTAAGTATTGCAAGTTGCAGGGTACCTTGTTGTTTGTGGTTCATAACAAAGTGGGTCAAGAGGTCACATGAAGAGAGGGAGGGTTCGGTGTTGTCAGGTGGACTTTAAATTAAATCAATATTACTCTTAACATGAGGAGATGTAGAATAAACCCAACACCGCAGTCTAACATCATGAAAATGCCCCATATATTATACGTATTATTTTTAGTGTATATATCTTCTTATAGATGTCATCCTAATATGTCTTCTTCTCTCCCTTTTATCCATCTCTCTTTCTGTGTCTTTCCCTCTCTCTTGCTCACCTCTTGCCACACAGGCCAGTCCTATCCAGACCCAGTGGTCGGAGCCTCTCGCTCTTTTATCCACAGGATATCTGAGCTGTCCACCTTGGAGGGTGAGACGGTGAGACAAGAAAAGCTCAAGAAAATGAGGAAAGCTAAAAAACCTTCATCCTGACAATCACCTTCTTCCCAGTCACTCTGGTCAAGGATCAAAACCTTTGAGTCTGTGCCAACAACTACTGAGCAAAATAAAACATTTAAGGCACCATGTTCTTTTCAGTGGCTTGTTCTGACTGCTTGTTTGTCCTCAGTGGTATTAGTTTTCTGCCTAACATGGCTGGTCTTCACATTTTGGGATTCCTGACCTGAGCTCCTCTATTAGTGATTGCATGTGGTATTTACTGTGGTAAATTACAGTGTTCGCTATGACAACAAATGCTGATGATGAATATTAAATATTTTCTTTTCTGACTCACAGCTGTCAGTAGTTTTCCACTCAACATATGCATGACAAGATATTTATTTTACCTATCTAATGACTTGTAATGGCTGTTATGTAATTCTGCCATAATTATCGCTGTATCATGAATATGTTGAAGTGCTGTAAAGCTCGGATCTCATTACAAGAGTGTTTAAAACATTGCCGTTGTATATGAATCAAGCTGTGTGGAATATCTATGTACATATTGAATAGTTTAGCAAAACCATTATTGTGCCTTGTGAAATGTCTTCCTGGAATTAAATAAATTTCTTTTTGTTGTTACTCCTTTTGTTACGAAAATTTCTCTTTTGTGAGTCATGAGTTTTGTTATAGCTTCTAGAGGAAAAAAAAGGGAGCGTCCCCTTTTGGCACATATACTACATATCGACCAGCGCGGTATTGAGAATGCCTAAAAGATTGCAATGAAACATAATCTGCATTCCATATCTACAAAACAGACAAAAAACTGTGCCCCCAGATCCCAGAATGTGGTACTTTCCCACATAATGCATTGTTGTATTGTATGGAGGGAAGATCATGTCTCTGAATAGTCTTCATTGTATTTCACAAAGACAGCATAGTGTTTTTGTTTAGAGAAATGAGGATTTTATTATTTAAAGATGTAGCAGCTGGAGTCCTGATTTCTTGTTTATTTGTGATACTATGAATTTTTGTGACTTTTTTCGACATACTATACAATGACTTTTTTCGAAATACTGTACTATGACTTTTTTGCTTTTTTTGGCATACTATAACTCATGTTTTTATGACTTTTTTTCGACATACTATGGATCTACTATGACTTTTTAATTACTTTTTTCATAATACTATGACATTTTGGACTTTTTTTGACATACTATACCATGACAATTTTATGACTTTTTTCAATATATACTATGACTTTTTTCACTTATTTCGACACTATATTATACTGTGACGTTTTTATGACTTTTTTGACATACTATACTATGACGTTTTTCGACATAGTATACTATGACTTTTTTTGACATGCTATTCTACGACCTTTTTCGACATGTTATTCTATGACTTTTTATATTTGTTTTAGCAATAATATGTAACACTTGTACATGAATAAAGGTGTTTCTTTTCAATGTGTTATGTTTTAACTTTTTTTTAATTTTCAGAAGAAAGACACTTCTTAACCTCATACAATAAAACTTGGTTTCATGATACCTGTGTGTGACACTACTCACAAAGATTTGATATTTCAATGTAACTATGCTATGACACTTTTTTCGAATTTTCATATATTTTATTTTGATACTATACTATGACTTGTTTTTCATTATTTACATACTATGCTATGACATTTTTCCGAATTTTATACTATTTTATTTTATACTATACTATGACTTGTTTTTCTTCTTTTTTTGACATACAATGCTATGACTTACTTTTTTGACATACTATGACTTTTCAACATGCTATAATGTCTTTTTATATATATATATATATATATATAAACACAAATTATGATATATATAGATATATATATATATATATCTATATATATCATAATTTGTTTTAGCAATAATGTGTAAGACTTGTACATGGATAAAAGTGTTTCTTTTCACTGTGTTATGTTTTTACTTCTTCTAAAAAAGTTAAAAAGTGACAAGACAGACACTTCTCAACATTAATACAATAAAACTTGGTTTCATGATACCTGTGTGTGACACTACTTTAATAAAGTGTATTTTTATATTTATTATTACTAATACTTTTTTCTACATACTATACTATGACTTTTTCAAAAAAATGTTGACATACTATACTATGACTTTTTTCTACATATTGTACTATGACTTTTTTTTTAATTGTTTCGACATACTATACAATGACTTTTTTATGACTTTTTTCAACATGCTATACTAGGACTTTCTTTTTTAACTTTTTCGACATACTACATTATGAGCTTTTTATGACGTTTTACATACTATACTATGACTTTTTTTAATATGCTATAAAATGACTTTTTTTGTTTACTTTTCTTGACATGCTATGATATGATTTTTTTTTACTGATTTCGACATGCTATACTATGTCTTTTTTTGACATACTATACTATGGCTTTTTTCGCCATGCTATAATATGACCTTTTATTTACTTTTTCTGACATGCTATACTATGACTTTTTTACACATGCTATAATAAGACTTTTTTTCGCCAAACTATACTATGACTTTTTTCGACTTTTTTCGACATACTATACTATGACTTTTTTTTGACATACTATACAATGACTTTTTTTAATATGCTATAATATGACTTTTTTGTTTATTTTTTTCAACATGCTATGCTATGACTTTTTTCGACATGCTATGATATGATTTTTTTTTAAACTTTTCCGATATACTACATTATGAGTTTTTTATGACGTTTTACATACTATACTATGACTTTCTTTAATATGCTATAATATGACTTTTTTTCGACATGCTATACTATGACTTTTTTCGACATGCTTTGATATGATTTTTTTTTACTCATTTCGACATGCTATACTATGTCTTTTTTTGACATACTATACTATGACTTTTTTCACCATGCTATAATATGACCTTTTATTTACTTTTTTTGAACACTTTTCCGACATACTACATTATGAGCTATGACGTTTTACATGCTATACTATGACTTTTCTTTTCGCCATGCTATACTATGACTTTTTTTCGACATGCTATACTATGACTTTTTTCGACATGCTTTGACTATGATCTTTTTACTCATTTCGACATGCTATACTATGTACTTTTTTTGACATGCTATACTATGACTTTTTTACACATGCTATAATATGACTTTTTTACACATGCTATAATAAGACTTTTTTCGACATACTATACTATGACTTTTTTCGACTTTTTTCGACATACTATACTATGACTTTCTTTTTTAATTTTTTCGACATACTACATTATGAGCTTTTTATGACGTTTTACATACTATACTATGACTTTTTTTAATATGCTATAATATGACTTTTTCTTTTTTACTTTTTTCGACATGCTATACCATGACTTTTTTCGACATGCTATGATATGACTTTTTTTTTTTTACTTATTTCGACATGCTATACTATGACTTTTTTACACATGCTATAATAAGACTTTTTTTCGCCAAACTATACTATGACTTTTTTCGACTTTTTTCGACATACTATACTATGACTTTTTTTTGACATACTATACAATGACTTTTTTTAATATGCTATAATATGACTTTTTTGTTTACTTTTTTCAACATGCTATACAATGACTTTTTTATGACTGTTTTCAACATGCTATACTGTTGACTTTTTTGACATACTACATTATGACCCTTTTATGACTTTTTAAATACTATACTATGACTTTCTTTCAATATACTATACTATGACTTTTGTCAACATACTATACTATGACTTTTTTCGGCTTTTTTTTAACTTACTATATAATGACTTTTTTGACATGCTATACTATGACTTTTTTTTAAAACTTTTTTGGACATCCTATACAGGACTTTTTATGACATTTGTTTTAGCAATAATGTGTTACACTTGTACATGAATAAAAGTGTTTCTTTTCATTGTGTTATGTTTTTACTTCTTTTAAAAAGTTACACAAGACAGACACTTCTTAACATCATACAATAAAACTTGGTTTCATGATACCTGTGTGTGACACTACTTCAATAAAGTGTTTTTGAATATTTATTATGCCATGACCTTTTTCGACATACTATACTATGATGTTCTTTGACTTTTTTTAGACATGCTATACTATGACTTTTTTGACATGCTATGCTATGAATTTTTGTCACATTTGTTTTAGCAATAATGTGTAAGACTTGTACATGAATAAAAGTGTTTCTTTTCACTGTGTTATGTTTTTACTTCTTTTGAAAAATTACACAAGACAGACTTCTCAACATCAATACAACGTGGTTTCATCATACTGTGTGTGCGACACAGTGTATTTGAAAATGTACTATGTAACACTATGCTGTGACTTTTATAACTTTTTCGACATACTACATTATGAGGTTTTTATGACTTTTTCCATACTATACTATGACTTTTTTTTCGATATACTATATTACTTTTTTTTCTCAACTTTTTCGACTTATTATACTATGACTTTTTTCCCTTTTTTCAACATGCTATATATACTATGACTTTTTCGACTATTTTCAACATTCTACACTATGACTGTTTTTTTTTACTTTTTTCAACATACTATGACAGTTTTATGACTTTTTTTTCTACTTATACTATGACTATTTTTACTCATTTCGACACATACAATATTATGGCGTTTTCAAAATACTATACAATGGTTTTGACTTTTTCAACATACTTTGCTATGACTTTTTTATTACTTTTTTTGTCATACTATATCAATTACTTTTTTCGATGTAATATACTATGACTTTGTTATGATTTTTTTTGACATACTATACTGTGACGTTTTTTTTACTTTTTTAAACATACTTTACTATGACTTTTTTCGATGTACTATACTATGACTTTTTCACGACTTTTAATGACATACTATACCATGACGTTTCTATGACATAATATACTATGACTTTTTTATGACCTTTTGGACATACTTTACTATAACGTTTTTATGACTTTTTTTAACATACTATACTATGACTTTGTTATGATTTTTTTCGCCATACTTTTCATGACATACGATAATATAACTTTATGAGACTTTTTATGACTTTTTTCATCATACTATACTATTTCAATAAGGAGAGACCTCAATTTGAGTGAACAATTATTTATTGACGTGTGCACATTAATTATAAATTATATTCTTTGGCGATTAGATATCGTGACATCATCGAATTCCCATCGTGACGTCATTATATTTAAAGGGGGCATGTAGGATACCCCTCTGATGGAGTCTAGACACTGGTGGTGATGGTAATGACTGAAGAGGATGCTGAGACCTGGATGCATGGGAAGAGGAGCGAGGTCTGGTGAGCTCAGACCTGGGAGCTGGATTTGATGAACTGGAGGTGAACAGGCTGGAGGAGGGTCGCAACGATTCACACTGAAATGAGAGCTGACAGCAAAAGAGAGGAAAACATTTAAATATTGACAGCAAAAATGTGATTGGGCTAAAACTAGTTGGTTTAACTTAAAGAAACATTCTCTAATCAGCAGATAATGTGATGCAGGAGGAGAGGGAGAGTGAGGTGAATGAGAATGAGTGAGTAACAATACAGTCTTCCTGGCTGAACCTATGCTAAAATTCATGACTTTTTTTTTTGACATACTACACTGTGACATTTTCATGACTTTTTTTGACATAATATACTATGACATTTTATTACTTTTTCATGACTTAAAATACCATACTATGTCTTTTTTAGTCATACTATACCATTACTTCTTTTTTTTAAATACTATACTATGACATTTTATGATTTTTTCCGACATACTACTGCCACGTTTTTTTAAAACTATTATTAAACTGTTATACTTTAACGGTTTTATGACTTTTTTCGACATGGTATACCATTACTTTTTAGTACTTCTTTTGACATGCTATAACGTTTTTATGACTTTTTCAAACATACTATACTATGACTTTGTTCAACATAGGAACTATACAATGATAGTATATGATGTCATAAATCAATCATAAAATGTCATAAAAGTCATAGTATACTATGCCATTAAAAGTCATAAAAAGTCATAGTATAGTATATTATAAACATGTCATAAAAATGTCACAATGTTACTAATTGTCATGGTCATAATATAGTAAATCATAAAAATGATCATAGTAGTATGTAATTAAAATTGACATTTTATAGGATTTTATAAAATTGTCAGTGAAAATGTCATAGTATAGTATGTTTTAAAAGTCATAAAAATAAAGTATGTCATAAAATATCATAAAAAGTATCGTACAGTATGCCATAAAATGTTATAGTATAGTATGCCAAAAAAGTCATAAAAAGTCACAATATAGTACTTCATAAAAATTATCATAGTATAGTATGTAATTAAAATTTGCATATTATAGGATGTCATAAAATTGTCAGTGAAAATGTCATAGTATAGTATGTTATAAAAGTCATACAAATAAAGTATTTCATTAAGCAGTTATAAAATATCATAAAATGTCATAAAAATGTCTTATTATAGTATGACATAAATTGTCATAAAAAGTCATAGTATAGTATGCCCATAGACTGTTAAAACTAGAGTATGCCATAAAAATGTCATAAAATGTAGTAAGTCATAAAATTGTGAAAAGGTCATAGAATAGTATGTCATAAAAATGCTATAAAAATGTCATAGTATAGTATATCATAAAAATGTCATAAAAAGTTGCATAATAAAGTATGCCTTAAATATATAAAAATAAACTTTTAATTTTGTTTATTTGATAGGGACAAATGCTACCACATTGATATTTGAAACACAAATCTCCAATGTACAGCATCACAGCATTTATAGCTATTGCTCATTTCCAATGCCCGTCCCTAGCTTGATGGTGTTTTAAGCCCCCAACGTTGACTTCAAGGCAGCGCTGCGACCGTCAATTTCAAGGCACCTAACCCTAACCCTAACCTTAACCCTAACCATTGCCTAATCCTAGTGTCTTCCAGGCAACGACGTTGGGGGCTTAAAACACCAAACACCCCGTCCCTATTTGTTGTATTGCTTTTAACTCAATGGGCAGCTCATTCCATGCATTAGCTCCCTTCATTGAGAAGGATGTCTGGCCAAAAGAGGTTTTTCTGTAGGATATTTTACAGTTCTCTGCGATTGTATTTCTAGAGGACAATCCACTGGCCTGTGATGGTTGCACCATGTAACAGAAAGCCTGATGAGCCTGTCCATGTAAGCACTTCTAGATGAGATTGGAGTTAGGGTTAGGCATAGTATAGTTCGCCATAAAAATATCATAAAGAATGTCATAGTATAGTATGTCATAAAACGTCATAAAAAGTATGTCATAAAAAGTCATAGTATAATATGTCATAAAAATGATCATAGTGTAGTTGCCATAAAAAATGGGGCAAAAAGAATGGGTATGCATATTTCTGACTTTGTACTTACATTGAGTTTTAGTTGTGACCCTACACTGAGTTTAATGCATCTGACCCCTACTGTCTGGTCCCGTAGCGGCTTTGCGGCTAGCATGTAGCATGTGGGACCGGACAGGGTGGTGCCTGAGAGTGACGGATCAAAGCTTCTTGATGATTTGAAACACTTTCAAGTGAAAGATCAAGAATGGAGGAGAAGATAGTCAACAAAGAGCAGAAACAGTCATCGAGATGTGCGTAAGGATTTTGGTCACTATGTCATATTGAAACTCAGCTGTTAACTGTGTTTAATTTCAGGGAGTGTATCCCTAAGCTCCCTAATAAATACAAATGTGATGTTGTCAAATGTTGAGCTCTGTTTGTGTTTCTCTCTCCCTCCCTGTGGATAGTGAGGTGTGCATTTCAGAGACACAGAGTGACCTAGAAACACAGAGCCATCCCCTTATTCAAGTGAAGGGGTTGTATTCACGCTCAGACGGAGGCCGAGTCTCCCTCTTCTTGCAGGGTTTTTAACATCCCTTTCAAGTGTAGTGGAACAAAATGACCTGGAACAAACAGTCAACAATGAAGTCTTTAATAAGAGCTCTATTGGGGCCTGCCCACAAGTGGTTTATCGTTTCACTGTACTTCCACGGTACTCTTAACCAGGACAGTGCTAGATGAAGAATACATACTCTGTTGGTGCAACAAAGCTAAATAGTTTGATCATGCCTTGAATGGACAGTTCAAGTTCAGGTACAGCTGTGTCTTTATGTTGAATGGAAAGGTTTTGCTGACATTTGCTTCCAAAATCTACATGTCATATAATATTATTAATGTGGGATTTCTCTAAGAAAGTGAGGGTAGAGTGTATGTCCCAAGTGAAGAAAAACCAGGTTGTGTTACTTTTTCACCTGACTTGATTTGGTGCCAGTTGACTCTATCAGCTGGGATCAGAGAATGTAGCCTGTCTGCCAAATTATAACTTGGCCAATGCCTCAAATAAAAAAATGCTCTAAATATGTTTGGGACAAAGATCAGTGCTTTATTCCCTTCAAAATAAATGTGTTTGCTGTTTAATGTGCCAGTGCACTACCTGAAGTCATAGCAGCTATAATCAATATTTCTATAACAACAATGGGTCAAATGAGTAATATGTAATGTTTTGTTGTTTTCAGCCTGTAACTTTATTGTTTTGGTTGACACTTTAGGGTTCCAGCTTTCTCAAATGTAAGGAGTTGCTGCTTTTACTTGTCTTACATTTGAGTAAATTGAATATTTGGGGTTTTTAAACTGCTGGTAAGACAAAACAAGACATTTGATGACGTCATCTTAGGCTCTAGGATATGGTGATGAATATTTTTCACTATTTTGTGATGTGTTTTGTAGATGTCAGACACACATAAAACCGACAGATGTCGGACTGCCAAGCTCATTGCATTGCAGTCTTCATCAGGTGAGTAATCTCTCCCAACCCCACAGCATCATATCTTCTATTTACAAAGAAATGAACATAAAAAGACCTCCAGCCAACCAATAAAAATTCTTGCTTAATAAAGGCTTTAACCCGCCGACTGATCCCTGCTCTGTTGTGAAACCAGTTTGGGCTCTAACGAAGCATGTCAAAAGATCCTTAAAGATAGTTACAGTGATAAAAAACAAATAATAGAGCAAACAAGCAACATTTGTCAACAGGTCCTGGTCCCATGGTAAGCTGTGTGTCTGTGTATTCATGTGGGGCACTGGGAGGTCAAATCTTTGTCTTTGCCATCAGAGCAGAGCCAAAAACAATGTCAAATACATGGCGAATGGGCTTACTGTGCTGCAAATATTCTAGTTTCTTTGCTTAGCAAAATACCCCACACACACACACACACACACACACACACACACACACACACACACACACACACACACACACACACACACAAACTAGTGTCTATAGGGGCCTAACCTTTCCACTGCTCTCTGACATTTCACAGTATGATTAATGGAATATTACCTGAAGTCTCATCTCTCTCAGAGGCAGGGGTCCCACCCCCACCCACACATTGTGCCTCATCTGCATGCCCCTACTTCTAATGTCCGCATTGACCTACACACATATGGGACTAATATGCCAAGATAGGTAACTGATAAGGGGACTATTATCTGTAATGAGAGGTTTGGGTGGGAAAAACCCTTCACTTTCACTGTCTTTGTTGTCATTACAATGGTGCTGATCCAAGGCCGGCAGCCTGCAGAGTGTGTCATGAGCCTCTCTGCTGCCGCGGCCCTGGATTAACGTATTATCATCCATATCACACAGTAATGACCTGTAATGAATAGAGCATCATTAGTGGGATGTACAAGATGGCTCCTCAAATAGATATTCATGTAAGTGTGATGTGAATAGCAAGAGACTCGCCAGGGTCATGATGGTAGTTGTAATCCTCAGGTAGAGAGCAGGCACTGGCACTTACATGTAAATATGTACTTATCTGTTTCCCTGTTCGTCCCAGTGTTCTGATGACACAAGCCAAGTCAAACATCCACCTTCTCAACTCTTTAAATAATGAGTCATACTTTACTGTGTGTGTCATAGCCAGGTACACTATTCACAAGAACTGTAAAATACTTTCTCAAATGACATTGCATGGTCAATGCAGTACACAAATTACTGAAATTCAGTTACATAAACAAATAATGTATGTACACTCTATTACAGCCCCCCCACACCCACCCACACACACACACACACACACACACACACACACACACACACACACACACACACACACACACACACACACACCAAATGTACGGATGTAAACGTGGAGGGAGGAAGTAGGGGACAGCTAAACAGTAAATTCAGAGGAACGAGGACAAAGGCTTCCATTCATGGGACAGAAACTGACTGCACTCGTCAGACAGAAACAAACTCAGATTAATTAGTCGGACTAACTTTTAAATTAAATATTTGGTTATGATTAAATAGTTTTGAGGTCACGCTATTTTGCATTGATGTAAAATTTTTGGTTATATATTGGATCTTGGACATCAGTATGAAGGTGAAAAAAGTGACAACTAAAAAATAAGGTTCCACCATGTACCACATATTGGAATTGCCATTAGTTATTGTCAAAATATAAATACTTTTTGTGCACTGTGCTATTGTGTATAATTCCCCACAAAGCAAAAATACCTGTGTGATAGGGTGTTATTCTGGTCAGAGGTGACATCATCAGTGTACCTTTACAACAAGTGGCGCAATGAAAAGGTGAATTCTAGCATTTGTCAACAAAGGTTGTAAAACTATAGCAACCCAGGTCAGTGGTTACCATGGGGACAGCCACAGTTTGCATTCCCCACATAGGCGAGATGAAGCAAGGATTCACCCTGCCGTCTCCTTGACGCCCAGCACAAGAAGTGGTGGCACGCACACTTTCATTCCAATCTCTCGTCTCTCGTTATCTCTTGTATTTGTCAAATCAAATTAGTTTAGTTCAGCCTCTCACATTGCAGCTTGTGACAGAGTTTGAAGACAGAAAACACACACGGTTCACCATCTTCAGACACGCTAACATGGGCTTAATCTCCTTTCCTCTCTACTCACATACACTAAGAACATTTCAAGCAGGGTGTGTTACTGTAGGAAGGCAGATTGTCTTTGACAAGTGCACAGTGAGGGCAGGAGGTCCGGGGTTGGGGGCCTGTCAGATGTAAAACACACAGGCTTTGATGTGCACTTCCAACATGCTGGAGCAATAGCAAACTGATGCAGTTGTAAGTCTTGCATCAGTAGACAGATCAAATCAGCAGTGAAAATGCAATGTGTGTGAGTGTGTTAGCCTTAGAGAAATTTTAGGGGACTAAATATCCACGATTTGGAAAACCGACACCTTCTCAAAACAATTGAAAATAAGTTCTAAGTTATATAAGTTTCTTTTTCAAAGAGAAATTATGTAACATAAGACTTTACGATGAGATCATCTATTATCTGAACATATGTCATATTTAATATTTGTAGAAAATGACCAATACAACTTTTACTTCTGAAGTCAGTCTGGGTTCAGCCCCCTCAAACTTTAATATACACAGATTCAGACACATGTTCCACAGAGATGCTGCTGCTGCTGATGATTATGGTGAAGATGAAGGCTATTACATTCGCTTGACCTACCTGCTTATGTCGAGAACAAGAATCAAAGGACCCAAACAGACCCCCCTCCGCTTTCCGCAATGCTTTTTTTCAAGACAGCAGAGGCAAAGTATCCAGATTATTGCAAATGTCTGCTCCTTCTAAAGCAGTAGGCATAGGGAGGCCTCATTTGTTTCCCATGAGATGGAGGAGGAACTGCTCAAATAAAAGCTGACCTTCTGGAGTTCTCAACATCCTCAGACATTCAGGCTCCCTGAGCAAACATACTACAACAAAATACTTTTTGCCGGAGCCCGGCTAAATTATAGATCTAATTTTTCCTAAAATAAATATGCATGAAAGAAAGCTTCCTTTTGAACATAGAATTTGCAGAGATCTGAAAAATGTCTTTTGCACTACATTACAGTTTTTTCTAACTGCTTACACACGTTTTCAAAACTATGTCTCCTTTTTTCAAAACTCTACACACAATTCCCAAAACTGCACACACAAAATGCAAAATGCCTCACATCTCCTTCAAAATGAAACACTGCATTCAAAATGCCATAAACACATCTCAAAATGAAGCATTTGCATCAAATGGCAAACACTTTTTTCATAATAGTAAATTTTTGGATATACCATGTACACACTGTTGTGTAAAATCTAAAGCTCTTTTGTCTTTCATAGGCATTTACAATGTTCTAGAGTGAAAATAATCTGCTGAAAGTGGTTGAAAAGTGCACTGTAAAAAACAATGCAATGTTACAGTAAAACAGAAAATATTTATTGGACAAAACATCACGTTTGTAAGAGTAGCACAGCGTTGTATACAGTAGCATGAAACAAAAAAACTAAACTACAAACATATGTAAACCAAAGGTATCATTTGTAGAATAAAGAATATGTGTGTGTGTGTGTGTGTGTTGTGTGTGTTTGTGCGTGCTTGTGTGTCGTGGCGGGATGGTAAGGGGTGGGGGGGGTAATTGTATGCACAAACAAAGTCTGATTGATTTGTAATGCTGAAATAGTCATTAGATAGTTGCATGCAAAATGGACACCATTGTAAAGCTACTCACGATGGGCTTTTCTCATTGGTCAATCCGTGGTTGATCACATGATGAATACATAAGTGTGACCCTGATCTCATCAGAGATGGCTCTCCTTCCTCTTCTTCCCTCCTCCTCCTCCTCGTTGTCGTCCCCTGTCTGTCCCTCCTACTCCCCTTGCTCTCTGTCTATGTTGGCATCCATTGTTCAAAACAGGTAATCTGACCTTTGACCTCTGTAAAGGGCTATACTAGAGCAGTGATTGGTTAGTGTTTAGTTATGACATAATGTGTTTGCACATGTGAGGAGTGTGTGTGTGCCCTGGTAAATAAGTGTAGCATTTTGATTGGTTGTGTTTAGAAAAGGAAAGCAAGTCACTTCCTGTTAGATTTTTGTATCTTGTATCTTTTGTAGCTTATGGTTTTGGAGATTTGCTGTGTAATTTTGCACTTTGAGTGAGAGGTTTCAAAAATCGTGTGACATGAAAAGATTTTGTGTGTAAGCAGTTGAAAAAAACTGTAATAAGACTACAAAAAGGGCAAAGTAGCATGATGTTATCAGCTTTTATATATTGAAATCCTCACATTAGACATCATAAAATACTTTCTCCTGTAAGCGTCTTAATTTCACAGAGGACCAAAGCTAATAATCGTGTTAATCAATCATGTGTCAGCGACAAGCCCCATCCTAATGAGATAAGATTGTCATAGACATGCCTCTCCAGAATTACAGTATATGAAATGAATCTGTCAAGAGTTATAAATTAAGGCCAAACCCAGGTCTGCAAATAATGTCACATACACTGGAGCTCCAGCTCACTATTCACAGCCCTGCATCAGGACTGAACCTGAACAAGTTCCCCTTTTGTATCCATGCAATCTATTGGGTCCTTAAAATAGTCAGACATTTTAGGAAATATGCTTATTTGCTTTCTTGCCAAGAGTTAATTGGAAGATCAATACCACCTTCATGCCGGTACGCTGAGCATAAGGCGGCAGCCAGGAGACTGTTAGCTGGGATTGGCATAAAGACTAGCACGGGACAACACCTAGCCTGGCTCTGTCCCCAGGTTAGGAAATGTACCTACCAGCCAGCAACTCTAAAGCTAATTAACATGTATATCTCATTTGTTCAATCTGTATAAAAACTGAAGTGTAAAAACGTCAGGTTGTAGTTTTACGGGGGCTATTTCTTGACTTTCCCTTCCTCTCTACCGGGCTGATGTGTGGTGAGCGTCTGGCGTCGTAAGGCTGCCGTGCATAACCCAGGTGGGTGCTACACATTGGTGGTGGTAGGACGTACTTTTACACTTCAGTTTCTGTAAGGATTAAACAAATGTTTATATAATATATTAATTAGTGAACTTGTGAGGTGCTGCTAGGCAGATAAAAAAAGCTAAGCTAACTGGCTATTGACTGTAGCTTTATATTTAGTGTACAGAATAGATATGAGAGGTATTGAACTTGTGGCAAGAAAGCAAATAATCATATTTCCCAAAATGTCAACAGCTAAATAAAATATCGGAGAACTCAATCAACTGATCAAATAAAGGTACAAAGTAAAATAAAGATGTCTCAAGTGTTGGGATTTCTGATAGATTACAGTAAGCTGAAAGAGAACGAGAAAAAGGGAGAGAGGTGAGAACCAAAGGGTGGCTTTACAACACTCAGCGGGCCCCCTGGCACAATTGTCTGGAGACCTGCCAACTGCTCACATTCCTCCCTTTCTTTTGGGACTCAGAGGTCTGGGGTGGCACAGAGTGGCTGGGCCAGACTGGCATCAGGGTCACAGTAAATCTGCAGGGAGAGGGTAAGAAAGGAAAAAGGGTCAACAACAATAACACAGGTGAGAAAGAGGCAAGAGAGAGAGAGCGAGAGAGAACAGAAGTAGGAGGCAAAACAGCTCACCCCTCCCTTGCCCTCATAGTCTCCTCCCGTGTGCAATAGACTGGAGGGAGGTGCTCAGCTAGGAACAGGGAGAGAGACACCAACTCTGAGGAAGAGGACGCACACACAATATGAGAGACATGGGAGTCTGATCAGAGTTGGAATGGGTCATTCTGTACTGTAGTTTGATTTGAAGACCTGTTACTGGAGGGAAACAGAGGGGCTGGACACAGGAGACGGACACAGGAATTCCAGGTCACAAGGGCTCCTGTGGCAGAGCACAGGCTTGCCTGGGCTGGTATTCCAACCTCTACCCTCACGGTCATGAGTGTGACAGACATAGAGTAGGACCAGGGAGGGAATAATTATATTAAGAAAAGGAGAGTGGTAAGTTAAATATTAGGGCAACTAAGAGGCTAGTGTTTTACTTCAGGGGTCTGACCTGACCCCATCAGAATGGGATCCTCTGTTGAGTTTGCCTGTTTGCTGCTGGTGGTTTCCAATCTGGGAAAGAACCACTTGGTGTCTGGAGGTTGTGCAGGGAAATGCTGCCGGAGCAGAGACTTGAGCTGTCTGAACACTGACTGGAGGATGGACCGCGTGTATGGAACATGCTACTGCGACATGGGCTGCATCAGGACCAAGGACTGCTGCTTCGACTACTTCACAGAGTGCCCAGGTGAGGGATGAATGGTGGGGCCGCTCTGTGTGAATAAATCACTAGTGGAGGTACTGTTTGTTTTCGTTGCACACACCCTAACTATATGATACCAGTGGGAGATAACCTGTTACATGATATAACCCAAGCTCTTGCTAAAGATAGATTATCTGGAGAAGAAAGATTATTTGCAGTACCTGAGCTGCTTATCACATACTGTATCTCTGATGACACAGAGCTGGCAGGAGTGGATATGTTCCAAATTCATCCAAGGCATGCAAAATTGTTTGTGCACATTTATCTCCTCCTTCTAACTTGTGCAGTGCACCTCAAGTGATGTCAACACTATTATTTTTCTTCTCCAGCATGTGTCATGGTCGCTACATCACAAAAAGGCAATAATCAGTTCACTAAATAACCCAGGCAGCTCGAGGGTCTAACCCATAGACTGTAAAAGGTCTAACCTCATTTCAGTGGACTGGCCCACATAATGGAATTAGTACAAATATTTGAAGAATGTGATTCTGTCAAGTAGTTGTAGCAATTACAGTTCCAGTCAAACAATCTGAGCGTACCTAATACTAATGTGTTACAGGCCGGTGGTGACTAAATTTGCATGCTTAATGCATCAAAGCTTGAAAATAACTAAAACGGAAAATCACAGGACTTGATGATTGAATGGGTTGCTCACTTGGCATGCTCTCAAACCGCAGGGAACACTAATTCTACAAGTCACAATCAATGCTTCATTGATCTAAGGTTATTTAGCTCCATTGCAATTTCACAAGGAAAATTCTTATTATGCAGTCTGCCAGAACACTGCAAGGTTCTACTGTTGCTGTGACTCAGAAGTGTCACCTCTGCACACACGGTGAACTTAAGAAATCAAGTGGTTAAGTCCAACATCTGTGAGTTTCAAAGCAGTTTGATTGTTTGCTACCACAGAGGATATCCTGTAATAATCTTTCTCCCACAATACGGGTGAAAACATCCAGCTCAGGACTGTGCTGTGAGCGACTGGAGCTTTTGGAGCGGCTGTGCCAAGCCCTGCCGGCCTTCAGTGCGAGTCCGTGTCCGTCACATTGAGCAACAGCCCAGTAACAGCGGAGAGCCCTGTCCCAGCCTGGAGCAACAAGCCGGCTGCAGGGAGTACAGAGACCACCAGGGCCGCCACTGTGGACTCAACTCAGGTATACAAATATATATTTCCCTTGTTTTTATGCATTTTTACTTGGCACCTTAAATGGGATAAACCTGAACTTACCAATAGAAACACTGAATTGTTTTCTCTTATCAGGCCCTGCGTTTATCACCAGCATGGAGTTTGGCAAGGGAAGGCCCAAGCATGACAACTATGGAAACCCCCTAGAGCCGGGGTAGGTTTCACATCATGTTCCTATGAAGCCTCCCTAACAGCACACCACCTCAGGCATCTTTAAATTCAAGGGTTGAAAAGTTCATGTATGCTGCCAGGAGTTGACTTCAATTTAACATTAAACTGTGATAACCAAACTATTTTGAAAAAAGAAAAAGATAACAGCCCAACTTTGCCTCCACCTGCGTGAGCGACCAGTAGGCTAGGTGTTTGCTCACCTGGACGTCTGTCTACAAACCATTAAATATGGCAAATGACCGCAACCCTTTGAAATTGAATACTCATCCTTTAATTAGGACTGTCACATGAAAAGCACATGCACAAAAGGTAGGTGAGTTATTGTGCGCACCCATTGGCTGAATTGTTATTCCCATTTTATAAAGGGTGTGTCCATACAACATTGACTGGTAAAGCAAAAATCCTCCTATTGTGTACATTTGCTTTAGTCCTCTATCTTGATTCATTGGTCCTAATATCACAGGAATGACTGTGACCTTCGTGACCCTGCTCCTACTCCCCTCAGGTTCTGTGTGGAATTCACACTGGAGTCCCGGACGCCCCACTGTACAGTGGAGAACCGGCCACACACACACTGGATGCGCTACATAACAGAAGGCTTTAAAGTGTGTGTGGTGTGTGAACCTCCTGCCATGCGAAACAATAGCGGCAGCTGCCAAGGAGACGGTCTGGAATCAGAGAAGTATGAAGTTATGTTTATATGTGTGTTCTCCCAGGTTCGTACAAACCTGGATTACTGACAATGATTTGATTAAACAGCATCTTACATTTCATTTTTTCCCCCTAATTTTGCAATTTTTTTAAATCCCAAATGTAACATTTAGAATTAAGTAAAAACAACCTACACTACACTTGTAGACGGTAAATGTGTGAATCGGTACATGTGGTGGTATGAAAACCATAAACATTAGGGGCTGTGACTGTGTTGCAGAGAAGCTTTGCTCCACTGGCAGGCGGTGGGGAACCATCAGTGCAGGGGGACATGGAAGAAGATCCAGAAAACCCAGCAGTGCAACTGTCCACCACAACACAGCTTCGTCTTTATCTGATCCAAACAAAGCACCACAGAACATCGCCTGATGTTCAGAATACCCTTTTCACAGCCAAGCTCCCCTCATCACTGAAATATTTTGTTCAGATCAGATGCTTCAATTCTGCAGGCTTTCAACACGAAGAGACTTAAGACTCGAGACTTGACGATGGTGCAATGCAAATATATCTCTAATAAATATGCTACACATTGATTTATAAGCATGTTCAAATCACTGCAATCACCATGCACATTTCCATTGTTCTGTGTAACTTTGCAGCACACGATGTGAAGACAATGTTGGAACTTAGAAGTATTTTACCTAGCACACATTGAGTACCTATCAAAGTTGATTTTGCATTTTTTTTAATGTAACAAACTTTATTCGTTTTTAAGCAATTTTCGGGCAATAATAACCTTAAATTATAACAATATTCCAAATTCTTTACATGTGTGACCTATCAAAGAGGCAATGCTAACAGCCCAGTTTATTGTTCTGTGTTGAGTGCCCTCTGGTGGTATTACTTTTCTTTTGGTGCAAACAGAGCAGCAGCAAAGCACAACACACCCACAACATGAAAGATCAACTTCAACAGTTTAGCCAATGGACGGAAAAGGGTTAAATGAGTGAGGAAGCTAATCCCTTGTTTCATTCACAGGATTGGCTACACTGTACAAGTTAGAGGGGCACACTTACAGATTTTGTAAACTATTAAATGTAGCCTATCATAGAAGGCAATGCCTGTAACCAAAAGCGAGATCTTCAGCAATTAAGCTATGGGCTGATAAGAGTTAAGTCCACATTTTAAACTCTCCGTCTTCAGCCTACTATATGTGACTTCATTAGAACTCTCCAGCGGTCTTTGAGCATGGTGCCGGTGCGTCCTTCAAAGTCATAATCCATTAATATGCGAGACCACTTCCCCTGGCCGTGGTGTTTAACTCCATCCTTGAGGTATTTGTCCAGCTGGGGTGTCCATTTCTAAACAAAGTAAAACATAAGGAATTAAAGGCAGAGTCCCGAATCGCATACTTTTTCTTTTTTACTTTTGGGACATACTACTTCATCATAACATTGCGCCTTCAACTTTGGCCCTCTTCCTCATACTGTATATGCTGTGTAAAGGATAAGCATGCTGGCTTGCATACTGCAAAATCTGACCGGATGCACTAGGATGTTCTTGTATTTTTGGCATAATGCATTTGACATACTATGTATTTGGGACAACCGAAGTCTTTTGCTGGCATACTAAATAGTGTGGTAGTATGGGTATTGGAATGCAGGGGAAAATTCAGAAAATTCAGAAATCCGAGCCCAAACCAAAGGTAGCATTTGAGTGCTTGATTTGGGATTAATTAACTGGACATGAGCTGTGTGGTTGAACTTACCTGTGGTGGTTTTCTTGTTTTTGTGATCTTCGAGGTGTCCGTTGACTTCTGAGATGTCATCTGAGATAACTCTGATGGTGGGAGGTTTTACATTCTCTTTAGCTTTTGTTCACACTCAGAAATGTGTATGAAATACAATGTGCTGGTGAATGCATTTCTACATTTGATAGAAAATTGAAAATATTGTTACATCAGATAAAAACTAAATACTTTGTGTTGTGACCAGAAACATCAAAGGCAGGGGAAAGATAAAACTTACCATTCCTGGAGATTCTTCGGAGTGAGACAAAAGCCTTCTTGCATGTATCAGGTTTCCATGCATCCGTAATTTTAGTCGACAGTAGTTTCCGTTTTGTCCTGTGTAGGTTTAATATAGTGTGATGAAATCATTTGTTACCCCACATAAGGCCAATATCTAGTGTGTGCTGAATTCCCAACTTTACCCAAACAGAGAAAGCAAAAGACACATTCTAACACTCATTTCTACTAACCTCAAACATACTGTGTTCTTCTTTTTCCTGTTAGGACATACATGTAAAGTATTTTATTTAATAAAGAACAGAAATGGATCATGTGCAATTCTCAATAAATACAACTGGGGACGTTACAGGTTATTTCCTACTTTCTATCCTCTGTTGATTCGTTGGCTTCTTCTGAGAGAGAGCTGTCCCGTGTCACCACGTCCTCCAAGCCCTCAATGTTCTGGGACTGCACCATCATTTCGGCTGCCTGATAGACGAAGAGGCAGAAGAAAAAAGCATAGACTAACATAAATAACGTAAATATTACCTTTTTTCATCCTCTTCCAAAACAATTAACTTCCAGGCTTAAGTATTGCTATAATGAGAAAGCAAAACTAATGAGGCCTGTCATTACAACACCTTTCTACTGTAAGTTTAACCTTGGTCAGCGGCCTCTATGTAAATCATTCTTAAAACTTTCACAAATAAGCAGGTCTGTTGGGCCCTGAGGAGGGCTCTGCTGTATGTAGCAGTTTGCCCTTCCAACTAATTCTGATGACAAATTGCCAATTAACTATGACTGATAATGTCACATCAGCAACTTCGGTTGGTCAAAGTGCCATTAATCAGAAGGACGAGAGCAAAGCTGAACAGGTGTGCACACAAGATCAAGGAAATGTATTGACAGCGGTTTGTTACACCTTGCTGTTAGCTGGAGCAAAACATTAGACACCTGATGTATTGGCCGATTAAATTATGTGTAACTGAAGATATTCTCCATCTCACAAACAGCTAAGCAGCAAAAAAAGTGACAAGTCTTTTCACACTTGTTTGGATCAAAGGACAGATGTTATTGAGTTAAACTCAATTATGATATGTTGGTGTGGAATTTTCAAGCATCAAAAACAGCACCACTCAAACTATATTTGTCATTCACCTCTAAAACCAAGACAGAATAATGTATTGCACAGCTATTCTCATTCCTCAGTTTTAGCCATACAAAGTTGATCCTTAATTTTACATTGGCATTAGTCGTGCAGGGCTAGCAATATATAAATGTTTACTCTCATCATGAATAGACTGAATAAATCCTACCCTGGGAAAACTATTTTCCCAAGTAACAGTCTAAGACTTGCGCTTTGCCTTTTTGCACAACCAATTTTCAAAGGTCATGTTACACTTAGTCTATGTCCTTGACGTTCCACTTCAGGGATTGTTCCGGTGCCGCAGGAAATTCCGTTGGATGCATATATGTCCGTTTCCTTCCGCTTTCTTTGTGTTGGAATAGCTAGCTAGACCATCTGTCCAATCTGAGTTTTCTCTCACACGACTATTTTGCAGCGGCTCAGTGAGCAGCTTAGCGCCGCCCATGACGATTGTGATTGGTTTAAAGAAATGCCAATAAACCAGAGCAGGTTTTTATCCCACCCCAGAATGCTGTGTGGACTAGCCAGACCCTTCTCCGCTCTGCAGCGCGTGGACGGTCTGGCAAAGCGAGACTATGTTATACTAAGATGAACAGCACTTGTCAATCATTTCCCCCACACAATTTCAGTGTCCGAATATCCTTGTCTAGTGGTGTACGACTGTACTGTTCATACACATTCAATCAAATACATACATATACATACATACATGAAATGTATCTGTGGAAACATTTTTTGAGCTCCAGTTAGAGGTGGATTGGGCCTATTGTCAGGCTTGCCTATACATTTTATGAACTAGGCTGAACTTAGAAGGGGTGACCTAGTGTCATTTTGAAAAACAGGCTGTGACCTACAATATACTGGCTCGGGTCATGTACCTTGAGTAGGTAGTCAGAGGGATTCTTCTCCAAGTAGGCATCCAAGTAAGTTTGTATTGTCTCCAGCAGGCGGCTGAAGCTGAAGCTCATGAGGAATGGGTGGTAGGTTTCCCTCCGTGTCACTATTGTCGACAACTTAACTCTCACTTTCTGTTGAATAAAGTTGTTAAGGATTAAAGTCAATCATTCTAGGCCACCAAATATTCAAGTATTGATCTTGTGCTTTTGAAAAGAAAAGAGACAGTAATGTACATACAGACCTGTGGGAATTCATTGTTATTTTCAAACCACTTCAGGACAGAGGAGGCAGAATATAGTTTGCCTTTCTCCAAGCACACAGCCACCGACTGGGAACAAGGCAAATGCATCAGGCAATCAAAATTAGGAAAAAGCATCCCTGTGTGACATAAGGACTGAAACCTGGCTTATTCCTTGAAGTGGTGATATCTGTCTATTAGCAGACTGTAGCAATCTCCAGAGTTACTTTTAAGTCATTCAATCACACCAGGACCCATTTAAAACACTGTCCGGACATTCTCCACCCCGCAAATAATGTGTGTGATTACCTGGACAAGCAAAAGAATGGTGACGGTTGTGAACAAACTTTTGTCCGCCACAGTTTGCTCTAGGTTTGACCATATTTTGGCAGCAGACATCAAAGGCATCACATGGTCGTCCTCTTCAAACAGAACATCTGGTGGAAAACAGTGTATTACATGGTTAAAAACAGACCATTATTATGATTATTTTTTTGTGTGTGGACATTCAAAGTTATGTACGGATGCAGGGTAAAGATGCAGAAGAAACAGTTTTACATCATGAATTTTAGCTTCAAGTTACTTTTTTGATATTACAGTTGTTATGGCAAAATACGTCATCAAAACATTGTCTCTATGTCTCTAACATCTAGGCATTTTTACTTGAGCCTGAATGTCAGCTGGGATCAGTTTCAACTGGTAAACATCCTCAGGCCTAGACCGTAAACTAGGCCTGCATGATTCGGGGGAAAATATGAATCACGATTTTTTAGCTTAGAATTGATATCACGATTCTCTACCACGATTTTTTTCTCACAAAGTGTAATGTTTATTGCACACATGAACCATAACAAAACAAAACAAATTGGCAGTACCAAACATAGATTTTTTTTGGCACCTATAGACCCTTTGCAAACACGTGACGACGCCATGATGGACGGCAAAATCACCGGCAATAACAAGCTAAACAGTGTAGTAGACGAGCGGAAAGTTTCATAGTTTGAAATACATAACACTAAATACATTTTATTTATGGCTTTATGACTTCTTCTATTGAACAACAAGTTGCCGTGCCGTTATCGGTCGAGGTAGGGCATCTGGTAGGTGCTCACAAAGAGCAGTATTTGGAGATGTTGGAGATAGCAGGATTGGATACCGACTCTTAATTCTTCCTCCCTCCGTTTTCACGGACCTCATTAAATCAACGAGTCTGACCGACTTCAGTCCACACGATCTGTACCACTATGTGGTAAACAGGGTATCCCCATATACTGGTGCTGATCTCAAAGCTTTTAAAAGTCTGGATGCTTCCCAGTTCTTTGTAGCTGGCTGGGTTACGGGTACGTGATGCTACGCTAACGGCGGGGGGAGGTACCTCATAATGGCAAAGATAAGACATCAATCTAGGGTTTATTTTGTATTAACTTCTATTCTTCACTTAAGTAAAGATTTATATAACACGTAGCCCATGTTTATGGAGGACATGGTCGGTCGTGGCTACCCACATACCGTTGTTCACTGGGTGTGCCAATGCAACTTTCTAATGGATGCCTGAACGCATCCCAGCTCTGGGAAGTGCAGTCATTAATTATCTATCACACATTAATCCATGCAGTAAATCACGGAGTAACCACACATAATTGTAACATCTAGCCATCTTCTTATCTGTGATTATATTCGCTGTGTAGCCTATGTTAAGATTTGACCGGTGGATATTACGACGCGACGGGCAGCAGCTAGCGAGCAGTCCAAAGCTAGCTGCAGCTAGCTTGTCAGCTAGCCGGGGTAGGAGCTCCGCAGACCCGCATTTAACTTGTTTTGTTGGCCTTTTTGAAGCTAGTTTCCGTGCCATGTCATCTTTAATTTAACCAATATTTTTTTGTATGTGTGTTAAGTTAAATGATCAAGGGAACAGCTTTCTTTTTTGGATATGTAGCTAGGTCAGTGAATAACCGGTGTTAGTTATGTGGGTCATCATCGGGTTGGACCTGTTAGCAGGAACAGCTGGTTAGCACGGCAGCTAGCTAGCTGGTTGAGGATAATTTTATTTATCACTCATTTAAAACAGAAAGGCAATACATACACATTCTTGTGTTGGTGAGGATTACTCTGCAGATTATGAATGTGAGAACACAAACGAAAACGTACGCGTTTAGCTTGCTGTCCGAAGTCATTTAAAAATTAAATCGCGAACAGGGGTGAATCGAGATCGCGATTTTATAACGATTTATCGTGCAGGCCTACTGTAAA
The DNA here is from genome assembly GCF_031162955.1 of Sander vitreus. Taxonomy (NCBI): domain Eukaryota; kingdom Metazoa; phylum Chordata; class Actinopteri; order Perciformes; family Percidae; genus Sander; species Sander vitreus. The sequence goes on from NC_135876.1 coordinate 13,755,856, forward strand.
CAGACCCAAAGATTATGAAAAATAAACTAATAAAGACTTTTTTTATAGGACATTTAAAGAGTGGTTTAAAACGTTTGTATTGCATATGTGTTTATATGCAAATGACAAAGTTTGAATAACAAATTACTTTGTTCTGACCTCCCTGCAGTACTAACTTCCACTCAGAAGCACCCAAACAGTATTGCTGCACAGAGATAACGTATGCAGATGTAGAAAGATGCCTAGAGGACTAATTCAGCTTTGGACAGCGACAACTTACCCAATTGCTTTCCATGCATGACTCTTGCAAGGAAGGAACATATCATCTTTTTCTCATCATGAAGGTCTCCTTTCAGAGATGGAGTCTGAGAAATGGCTAAAGCAAAAGCACAAATAAACAAATTCACAAAACTGTTTTAGCCAGTTAGGTCTTCAGAAACATTATAAAGATATGAAGATGGTGTCTCTGTAGAAACGTTAACATTAATGTAACAAAATTAACTATTATCCTTCCTCATTACTGATATAGCAAGTTACAATGCCAGGGGTAACACGGATGATACTTTGTTCATCATGTTTTTTTTAAATGATTGATAGAGTTATACCAAAGCCCGTCTACGGAAAGCCGTTCCACTCCCTATTCAGCTCCATTGTACCTACTTTGGTTGCAGTTCCACCAGAGTTCCACTGGGGGTGATCACGGTCCAGTGCAAAATGAATGGGACTCTATGGAGCTAGACGGCTAAATTTATCTCTTTCGCCTGATTGTCGTTGAGAAATCTCAGATTTGATTGTAGTTTTTGCAAGTTCAACATGGATTATAGGTGGAAAGTTGAATGAACGAGTACTTATGCCCTTTCGATTTGTTACAGGTTGAGTCATTGTTGCCCATAACACGCTAGCATTCTGCTAATGAATGCTGATTGGTCAGTGAAGGATTGATTACGATCGGAGATCCCACTTGATGGCATCCAAAGCAGAACCAGAATGTCAGCGTGAATATTTCGGCGTGGTCTTTAAAACATTAGCAAACCTCTTTCTAGCACGTGTATCAACAGGGAGAGCCTAACCTGTCAGCTGTGTTGTCGATGCCTCGAGAGAAAAAAGAGCTTGCGGTAAAGCAGCATCTCTGGCCGTATATGTGTATGACGTCATTGACATTTTAAAAGGCTTTTTAGAACAAAAAAGCGACTTTAAAAATAATCTAACACCCTGCAGTGTGTATTTTCTTAGCCTCCCCTTTCGAATGCAACATTCAAATTACTAGACAAAAAATTATATCCTGAGAAAAGTGGATTTTGAAGGGTATAGCTCCATAGAGCCCCATTCATTCTGCACTGGCCTGTGAGCGCCCCCTATATGGAACCAGAGTGGAACTGCAACCAGTTCAGAAGCCGGAAGTAACGAGAGAGTGGAACTTCTTCCCTTATTAGAAATTCTTTGGTTATACTGTTGTAGCTATAGGAGCTCACAATTTACTATAGGCTAGGTGGATACTCGGGTCAGAAGTGCACCCAGAGTTTTAGCATGGAGGCTAGCAATTATCTTCTCATATTGATGGCTTTATATTGCCGCCTCAGCACCACCGTTCAAATTGTATTTCTACACATATTCTACATTATTTCAGCAGCAGTCTTCGTACACTCTGCTTATAGGTGCTGCTTATATAGTGCAAACTTACCGTTAACATTACAAGTTAACTGTAACGTTACGTTAATAAATAAAGTTAGCTAACGTTAACGTCATATCTTACGAGGTATGAGGTCATTTCAGCTTTGTCCATATGTGCGCGCGAGTTATTAACATAACGCTAGTTAACGACTTTAAAAACTTGTAACATTATCGCTAACTGTTTAGTTTAACCCAGATCTCTCTGGACTCGGCAGAGATGTTGCCTGGATACTTTAAATAAGTAGTTTACGTTAGCTAGCTAATGGTTTGTTAGCTTTGAATAACTTACCCTGGAAAGTCAAAAGTGCTTCATTGAATTCATCAAATTTGCCTTCCTTGAAACGTCGACACAGACTTACAAACATAAAGTCCAACATCCACCCAGTAGCAACAGCGGTAACATGGGAAAAACGGACACTTCCATCTATATAACTAGCAACTGTAGCAGTTTTATTGTTAATTTCAGGCTCCATGTTTATATTCTCGGTTTTGGTCAGAGATCCTCTGTTAGATTTCTTCTTTGGAAGGTGTTTGACGATTTCCGCGCGCTTTAGTTTGCTAACGTGTCCTCGCTTGGCGGTCTGTAGCGCCATTCTGCGTTTGGGAGGAGTAACTACAGCTGTTTCCATCCAATTAAACAAAAAAAATTAATAAAGTAAATTTAATTTTCTTCTTTTTTGGTTGGACTATGTCAGAGCCATGACTCTTAAATGTATGGTATTTTTTATTTTATTGGGCTGCATTACAGTGAACGGTGTGTATGTAAACACAGGGAATAAAGTCTTGGCACATTTTAGGGATTTGAGCTGAAAATACTGCCACAGAATGACGCTTGTTCAAGTTTTAAAACTTTTGATATGTTATCAACATGGGTAGGTGATGATGTCTGTGCTCATTTTACTTAAAAATGCCCTTGGTATGTAGGCTTAAAACTGTAAAAGATTTAAGAGATCTACACAAAAAAGGAAATAAATGTCAGACATTCCAGATAGCACCTTTTAGGCATTGTTTTTTTATAAGGTGCTTACAGTTTACAATACACCTGAGACAAGTTTTGGATATGAGGAAAAAATAATGCAAACATCCTCACCCATTATGTATTTACACTTATGTAATATACAGTTATTATAATTCTGTGTGACACAATGGATGTAATAGATACTGCTATTCTATATAATACAGTGATAATAAGTCAACACATTACTATAATGCATAACTTTCTTTGAGTTTTTTTTTTTTTTTACGTTAAAGACGTTACATGCCAGAGCTTCTGGTTTGGGAGGGCTGTACGGCTGTTCATGTTCAGTAACACTGTTTGGCAGCAGCACACACAACAAATGTGGAGATCCATTAATTGCATCTAATGGAATGGAATACAGTGATAAATCATTTATCAGCCAGTCTTGCCAGATTGCTGAGTTGTCTACACTATTGGATATGAAAAACATGCTAACCTTCTTGCTGCAAATGCAACATCAGAATTCATGAATGCTATGTTATGTATTTATAAACTCACATTTGTATCATATTATGCAATGATCCATATTAAGCACAAAAAAAGCATTCTTCAAATGCAGATGTGGCCTATAAACAATAGCTCATTTATAGAGTAGAGAACACCAGACACACAAACACATGAGTTATATACACATTTATTTGTTATTCTGAATATGCTAATAGACGTAATGGGGAACAATGCTCTACAGAAATGTTGACATACATGTACCATAACAAAGTGTTCTGTGGTCACATAATTGTTCGGACTACTACATGCATACAAATATGTTACTTTGAACAGAAACAGTCTGTAGCTCAGATAATAATAATAATAATTTTCTCCAAAAGCCGAACAGAAAAAAAAAAAAAAAAAATCAAAAACTGTAAGAGGCAGAATACATAGAGACACAAGAAGAAACAATGTAGTTTTATGCATTTTAGGGAGCAAGGTTCGGTAAGCACGCATGAGTGACACGGACAGTACCCATTCTCTCAGAGAAAATAAAGACACAACCTTTCCACTCTGTACGGTATCACAGATGATAATGCCACTATGAGACAGTAAGACAGAGCGCAGTCCTTTCACTGTCAGCTCACAGAATTTATTTCAGTATCCACACAAACATCATCCCAAGGGAATATAGCTGATCAATCCCTTGTTTCTCTACTCTACCTGTCAAAATGAAGGATTACTCAAGGCTAACACGGAGACATGCATGCTACAAGCAAGGGATAAAGAAAAAACGTTTCATTGAACGTAGAGGTACAGAAAAAAAGAAATAGCTTTAACGAGAAGGTTATTATCAAACCTTCCTTCATAAAGAAAATATGAAAACCCCAAACAACAACAACCACCGCTGACACCGCATTTTTACTTTGGATAATACCAAAGAATCTGTGTTTCCGATGAGTGATCAATCTTTTCAACGTTATTTCCATGAGCTCTCATGCAAATCTGATTACTGAGTTAAATTATGTTGGTCTGGGCATACAATATGTAACCAGACAAAAGGAAATATGGACCACAACTGATCATCTGATGCAATGGAACCATTTAGGAGGACTCCATTTCATCTCTCTTCTTAACTCTCATAGCCTTCCCATATCCTGGTCTTCATTTTACCCACTGGTCACTGGGCCTGAGGCATGACATGGGGTTATAGCATCTGAAGCTATAGGGATTAGAGCACTCAGTGCTGTCAGCATGGGAAATAATCAGATGTAGCAGTTCAATGACAGTAGGGATCTCTCTCCTGCCTGTCTGTGGTCAGTTAGACACTCTCCTTCTGTCTTTTTCTCTTAAAGAGCCCCTATTATGCTTTTTTTTTTCCATCTTTCAGTGTGTTATATAGTTTTTTTGTCTATGTAAAACACATTTCACTCCAAATGGAGCTTTCTCTCTCACAGACAGCACTTTTTCTCAACTGCCTGAAAACACCTCGCCCACATTCTTGTTTGAAATTCCTCAATTAGTGATGTCACTGATTGAGAATGCCAGCCCAGTTTTTCATATGTGCTGCATGGGTGCTGCCTGAGCAAGCACAGCCCGCCCAGCGGCTTTTTGGAATTTGGTTGACCAATCACAACAGAGGGGGGCAGTTGACCATTTAGAGCAGACTGGGTTTTTTGGGAAGGCGTGCCAAGAGCTCAAACTTCAGGTGGAGGCACTGCAGCAATGGGCAGTATGAGATACATGATGTGTTTTTTGAACATCAAGGCATGTTAACCTATTCTAGTAGACCCCAAGAATACAAATATGATGCTGAAAAGGAGTATAACAGGGGCTCTTTAAACTCTAACAGTTAATCTTCTCTCCCTTTGTTCATGGGGGTGGATACTATATGGTGGTACACAGATTACCCAAGAGGAGGGAGAAATATTGTTGCTCCTTACGCCAGGAGCCAAGACATCAATGTGGATTTTGACAACATCACCTTTCAAAAAATACAGAAGTAACTAGTTGACATTAGCTGTTAAGGAAAAAAACAGAGAATCTATCCAATCGGAACATCAGAGAGTTATAGAAAACCTGAGAACTCAATAACATTACTTGTATCTATTACATAAAGACCTGATTTCTCCTATAAAATTAGAATTTTCTGTACAGTGCTATATGAACAAAGCAAAATGACTTGCTACCTTCTCATAAACAGAAGTGTTATGAAAAGGCAGGCATCATTTCAACCACCATATGGCAGGAAATTGTGGTCATGCTCCATTTTGGTTTAGAAAAAATAGAATTATTCTCAACGTTAATTCACAAAAAACATAAAATCCTTTGTGTGTGGCCATTGAAATTAGATTATCCTTATTACTTTCTACAGACATTTGTTAGATTTTTATGTAAATCTAACAGAATATAAAAGGCCCAAAGCGGTCAATTTGGATCCCTATTTCCACAGATAATCAAATTTGAGGTCCATTGATATCTGGCATTAAGGTGCCAGACAGCATATGCCAGCCATATAATACGAAAAAGTAAAAGTCAAATTCTCATTTGCATTGTTTGTGAGATTGTGGTAGTTGTAATACTGTTTGCCTCATATTAAAGATATAACATTTGAAAAATACAAGTAATTTCTGCCTGTACATTTACTGTACAAATCCCATAGACAGAAAATAAAGTGCCACAATTCTTGGCCTGCATAGATTGCAGTATGCGGTATTGCACATTCCACACCTCTCTGTGAGAACAAAAAAACATGAGAATAATAATAACGAGAAAAAAAACCCAATAAAATAAACAACAAAAAAATTCACCCACCTACTTCATGTTAGTACCATTCTGGTTTGTGTGGCTTTCACAAACACACTACTAGTACACTCAGCTAAGTGTCATGCTGAAACAATGAACAAATATTCCAGCAATTAAATTGGAATCAAAGGCAACATACAACAGATATTTTCAGTCAGTGTAAAACAAAAGCGAGAAAGAAGATGAACTCCTTTGGGTTTAAGTTTGACTGAAAATAGTTTTGTTCACATTAAACACAATAAATTACATTTCAAGACACTACGTATATACAAAAAAAGATGCCTTAAACTTATCAGCAGGATGGGATAAACTTGCAGTAGTATGGAACAAATGTCAATAACGACATCAGGGCGCTGAGGATAGGAGAATGAACACAATGCAGGTAAAAACCATAAGGAAACAAAAAAAACATAACTACTGTCATAATACATGTTATTACCATATATGTTACTATGCAGCTGAGATAGATGAAAGCTTGTCAGTGTGCTTGATTTGGTCCATTGATATTAGAAGGAATATTGTCATTTTTTTGGTAGTTTATCACTTATGAATTTCCAAAATAGATAATTATAGTGTAAAGCATACATGTGTGTTAATAACCAGATCTACTGTGCTGAATAAATAAATAGTCTGAACTCTGTTTAATGGAATCTCACTTACCTACTGTAGATTATTCTACAACCAATCTAGACCTACATATTTCATATTTTATTCTTAAAACTACTTTTAGATGTATATATCTAATGTCGGAGAGTAAATACGATTTATTTTTGTGATTTGGATGGAATCAAAAGGCATGAACAAGGAATAAAAAATCTTAAACCCTGTTTTAACTTCTGAAACCACTTAATAAATATTTTCAGTAGCGGTAGTATCTGATATTCTCTTGTTACTGGTTACATTTATTTGGCAACTACAGGTGTATGCGTGGCAGGGGAATCAAGGTGTTTTTGTCCTTCTTGCCCACGGCCCTTTAATTCAAAGACTGAGTATCGGATGCTCAACTGAAATTTCAACAGTGGTTATGAAAACCAAAAAGCAATAATGTCAACGTTACAGTTTCATACACCATTATTCACATGAAAAAACATAACAGGGTCGTCATGGGAACACTTTGCATTTCCACAAAAGGTAATGATATGTTGTTGTTTTTTTTTATAGATCGCTACAATGCATCACCCAGTCTGAGGGCTCTCATTCAACCCCCCCCCCACCCCACCCCTCCCTTTTCACATTACAAACATTTATACCTTCAGTGACAGTTTTCCGTTGCCATCCTGTGCATTGTCATTGCCTTAGATGTCCTAGTATTTACAGTGGAGCGCTTTCAGCAAACTAAGCACCGTAAAATATCTGTCTTTTTTAAATGCATGCTTTTTACAGATAAGTCCCTCTGTGCATTTCCTTCTTTTTTGCTAGAAAAAGGAGACTGTCATTATGTACATTGGGAGGACCAAAATGTCTACATAAGTTGATGAATTCCCTCTGTTCTTCAAGAGCCTCCTCTCTGAGTCCACTGTTTTCCCCAAAGTCATTCTCAAATCTGCACGGAGCACTGCAGTTTCTTTTCAGCAAAACACAACGACACAAGTAAAGGGGACTTGTCATGCCATGCAAAAATATCTTTCACTACAACTGCACCCTTGTCTTTTCTTTCCTGCTCTCACACACACCAGGCTGAGGTTGCAGTGGGTCGTTAGAGCTTCTCTTACAGTCACATGCTGGTTTCACAGGTCGGAGAGAGGCTGCCGTCCCCGGGTATCAGGTGGATATCGGATGTAAACATGTGGTTCTCTACTTTGTGTCCACTTTGGTTGCTGTCAGCTTTGACTTCCTCGCCTGCCCCAACCACACCTTGGGTGCAATTTTGTGCTGCTGTCTTAGGTGACAAGGGTCCAACTGCAGCGCCCGCCACTTCCATCAGATGTTTCTCCTCATGGCTCTTTGTGGATTGATCTTCATCGCCAGGTGGGGTGTCTACCACCAGCCTTTTAGGGGACAACGGGCAGGTCTCCTCCTCTGTGACTGGGACCAGATCCTCTGTACTGGGGATGAGCGGTGACATCGCTCCCTCTGGGGAATCGTCTTCCAGGATGCTGGAGCTGATGTCTCCAGGAGAGGTAGTGCTGGGCGGTGTAAGCGGGCCTTCAGCAGAGGTCTTGGTGAAGTTGACCTTTAATTCCTTTAATTTAAGAGGGTTATTCCCTCTTGGAGAGCTCTGGATATTCTCCACAGCACTGGTAAAGCTCTCCCCTTCCTCTATGTGGAGCTCTGATCCATCACCTGGGTTGATGGATTCATAGAGGCCATCTTTGAGTACGACACCAGGAGAGCTGTGGTCATCAATGGCCCTCACTTGGCTGAGATCCAAAGAGGGTGGTGCCCTGGGGTGTCTGATTTGACAGGGCCCAGCATTTTCCTCATCTGAGTTGGAGTCTTGTTCTCGAAATTCTGCTGAGCAGCCTGCAAAGATATCTGGTGAGGAGGGTTGGACCTCCTTCATCTCCAGCTCTACTTCCTCTTTTAATGTAAATTCAGGGCTTTGAGATTTCCTCGGTGAGATGGGGGCAGTCATAGTTGTGCTCAGAGTGCTCATGGAGCTTGTAGTGTTGAGGTTAGTGAAGGACTGTGACTTGGTCATCTGGTTGTACATCTCCTCCAGTTTCTGCACATTAAGGTGCTGTGGGGTCCTGTTTGTCCGCTGGGGATTTCCAGTGGTGTTGATTGTTATACAATTAGGGGAGCTTTGTGGCTCAGGGTTTCTTTCATCTAGAGATTTCAGATCAGTCTCGGAGGATGCGTGCCTGGTCGAGCTGCCCCAGCGGCTTGGCGACAAATGGTTGTCCAGGGAGGTTTTGTCCTCACCTTTCTCCACCACCACATCCATCAGTTCCATACTGCGGGCAAAGGCATCTTTTAGGTTCATTGACACAATGCTGCCATTCCTTTTGGCTCTCTCCAGTGCCTCCCTCCTCTTGATAGCCTTCTCCTGCCTTTTCTGCTCTTTGTAGAACTCAGAGAAGTTGTTTACAATAATGGGGATGGGTAGGGCAATTACCAGCACTCCTGCAATGCAGCAGAGTCCACCCACAATTTTTCCAAGTAAAGTCTGTGGGTAAATGTCACCATAGCCCACTGTAGTCATAGTAATGGTTGCCCACCAGAATGAGGCAGGGATACTGGTGAATTTGGTGGCATCTTCATCTTTCTCAGCAAAGAAGACCAAGCTGGAAAATATCATGATGCCCATGGCAAGAAATAAAATAAGCAGCCCCAGTTCATTGTAGCTCCTTCTCAAAGTAAACCCTAGAGACTGGAGCCCTGTGGAGTGCCTGGCCAACTTCAGGATCCTCAATATTCTCATGATCCTGAATATCTGCACCACACGCCGCACGTTTTGGAACTGCAGCACACTCTTGTTGGACTCAGTTAAGAAGATGGTGACATAGTAGGGCAGGATGGCCAACAAGTCAATGACATTCAGCGGGCCTTTGAAGAACTTCCACTTATTAGGAGAGGAGAGGAAGCGAAGGAGGTACTCCATGGTGAACCAGGCGATACACACGGCCTCCACGTGGGCCAGCTGGGGGTTGTCATTGGCCTGGCCGAACTCGTCTGTGATCTGGAGCTCTGGTAAGGTGTTGAGAGACAGAGCGATGGTGGAGAGGATAATGAACAGGATCGAGATGATGGCTAGAATCTGAAAAGAGAGCACAGAAAGGAATAAAATATTAGCCGGGTCCCAAGAAATGTATCCATGTTCATGTGACTTTCATTATCATTTATAATACACTGAAAACTAAGTTAAATGTTCAGAATTGATATAAAAACACACTACGCCTGAGCCATCCAAACATATAGATCTTGTGTTGTCTCTCTCAATCAGCATGTTATGGCTCAGTAGTTTGGGGCAGATATGGGATACAATGAATAATTATAGGTGTCTGATTTGAATTAAGGACATAAAAAGATGCATTTAAAGGCTGAAAGGTGTGGAGTATAAATTATATAAATGCATGTCACAATGTTGTTTGTATGGACAAAGGAAGACAGCATGGCAATGTCAAATGAAAAAAGAAGGTACCTAAATCTTTGATTGAATGCAGTATTGTGGGATAGATTATTAAATGGGGAGAACATTTACATAAGGGGAAATAACTAGGCCAGAAATCTATTTTGGAAGTAGAGGAGTGTGTTTGTTTGTGTGTGTGTGTGTGTGTGTGTGTGTGTGTGAACCCATCTACAGATAAAAGGATGATGGATTTTGGCTCCACCTGTTTGCAAAGAACTGCCAAAAATCCCTCTATTTCTCTCAGAATATAATGTATTGCTTTCAGTAATAAAAGAAAAGTAACAGCAAACAAGTTTTTGAAAACTTCTCTTCATTCTCGTGAAATTTACAATGCTTTGATATAGTTTCCTGTGCTTCTGCTCTGTAAACGGATGGGTAAGAACATCCTGCATAATCCCAATGAAATCAGCGCAGCATGATGCTGCATTTCAATCAATCAATCAATCCATTTTATTTGTCACATTAAATTGTGCAAGGTACATTTCCAGTGAAATGTTATCCGTCTGATGTAGAGATCGTCTTGCTTGACCACGTAGTCTTGACCGTCTTCACCTTGACCGGCCAGGCTAGCAGAGTCAGCAGGAGCGTTGGGTTCCCTATTCTGATAAGTGACTAGTAGTCATGAGATGGCTGCAGAGATGGTCTTGCTCTCCACCTTTTCCTCTGTGTTTACTGCATTTCAACTGCAGCTCTTTACCTCGACCTTAATAGATCAAATGTATCGTGAAAGAATCAAATCGGGACAAAAGCATACTGTATTGTCCCAGCCTTAGTGAGAAGTATGGTTCTCTCATCATTTACTTCAATAGTACCTCTCCATGTTTTATCTGTGCCTCTGCCTCTGCACCTCCTTACAATGCTGCAGGGATTACCTGTTGTCATTTTTACAAAGCTCAACTCTGCTCAGCCCAGAATCTCAACCCACACAGTTGAAGAGTCTCGGTCCTACACACTATATAACTGCAGCATAACCTCAACAATCAACTGAAATCCAGTGCATGGAAAAAAAAGTCTGCATTCTTTTGTGTGAAGTCCTCTATGACCTGAGCAATATAAAACCTATTAAAATCTAATGAACAAAGATTGAAGAGCCTTAGTCAGGACAGGAAAAACAAGGCACCCTGAATACTAATCACAAATCGCATAAAGTTGCAGAACACACTGATTATCTCATATAAATTTACACAGTGCCACCTGGAGACAGTCACCGTGTGTCCTTTGAGACTTCCCAAATTCAGCAAATATCACGTATTAGTGAATATCATGCAGGGATGGAGCTCAAGGATTTTGCTGATTTTGTCAGCCATTTATATAGTCTATTAGCCTCTAGCTAGCACTGACACAATGGAAAAAAAGTGGTCTTAGGCTAGTGACACCGCCTGAAATAGAACTAAGAAAGTCCTTTTATTAGGCGAGAAAGGGTTGAAAAAGGGTCGAGGCAGATAGCAAAATAGAGACAAGGAGGTGTCACTGCTCAGCACAGGAAGTGTTATCACTAATTGAACACTGCTGCTGATTAGGTTAAACCTATTAGCAGCCAAGTGAGGCAACCTGGGCCTGGCCTAGCAGGGAGCGGAAAGACTGTAGAGTCACAGTAAGGACGTACATTGCTTCCATACCACTGAATGTTTTGGCAAGCACATTTGAGGCTCACCCCCTTGTGCCAAGCCACTCGACCAGAGGACTTTTGCTTGTGTTCCTGTTGCTGAACACCTTGGCACCAAATCATCTCCAAAGGAAGAGGAGTAGATTAGAGCATAGAGATAATTAATTTGATTAGTTTAACATAGTTTAATCTTTCAAATACAGGTACACGAAGAATCTAAATCTATCAATTTATGAAAATACACTCTAAAGTTCACTCATTCCTTAGAGGTCAACTATTCCTTATTTCAATTCCTATTAACTGCCTCAGAGGAAGCAGTTCATCTTCTACTGTTCCACTTTGGAGCAAGTGAGCCCTTTTGAACTGCACTAAGAGCAGCTGAATGGATGGACACACTCAAAGACAAAGAGAGAAAGTGATTCATGTTTTCACTAACCCACACCCATGCAATCTCACCTTCCCACACAGCCATGCACCCCTTGCTCATAGACACCAGCAAATGGCATTTGAGCTTGAGGATGAGCAATCCTAAGGTGGCTTGCATTAACCTACTGTAATTGAGTGGGAGTAGTTAAAAAGATCAATTACTTGGACTCAGTCTTCCTTGCCTCTGATTTGCATGTGTGGTTGCATTAAGTATAGCTTCAAATGGCATGAGTGCTGGATTAATAGATGGAAGCTAGCGCAGCCACACCAGTTGACCTGGAAGTGACCCAACGGAGAAAAGTTAACAGAGACTGGAAATAAAACAAGATATATTTGAGCAAACCGGACACTTTCAAATCTCTGGAGCACTTTTTTGAAGAGGAGTTGAAAGAGTAAAATAACCGGGATTAAAACATCACCAGTGCCCTGATCTTTATTTTACTAAACTAATCAATGTTACCTGCTGACCAAGCTACCTACATACATACCTATACTTCTGTCTGATGAAGATCAACATTTCACTGTGCTTTTACTGAAATGTATAAAAATGGTCTTTGTTTTTATCCTGAGTAGCTAAAATAAGAGCAATTCTATGACTAGAAATTGCTCAATTTGAAGATTAAAAGCAAAATAAAATGCTAAATGATCGACCAAATGGGAGCTGTCATAATTCAGACATGATTTATATTAAAACATGGCCTTAAATAAAGTTGAAGATGCCACGTGTTTTTCTGTATGTAAGCACTTTCTCTGTCTATCTTCCTTGTTTCTGTGGAGGTTTTGATCTCAGGGTGCAGTCAGGTCATGGTCAGGCCAGGCATGAGACCTGATTGGCTTAGAGGCTAACGGGAGGGTAATGTCTTCCGATGATTAGGTGATGTGTGACATGCTTTTCTTGTCCATGGCTATTGAGGCTCTTTTACTATCCCTCCACCATTCTACTGCAAAGACTGCTTAGCATGACTGTGCTGAAAACTGTTTCACTTTAAGACATACAATGAGATGAAAGACAGATGGAGAAAAAGACAGAATTATTCAATGTCACATGACTTTTATTTTTAATCCTTGGATACTTTGGCCTGTACTCCTGAGCACATTATAAAACACATCATGAAAAAACAAATTACTTGACGAATGTCCTCAAAACTAAAAACCCGCTGGCTCAATCCCTCAAGGGACAGCTTAAAAAAATAGTGCCTGTGACAGTGTTGGCAGCAGTTCTGTAGAATATATTTTGTGCATCAAGGGAGTGAATGCGCTTCAGCTACCAACACCCACTCTCACAATTTCAATTCCACAGCTCCTTTAAAGGTAGGATCTGATCCCCTGGGAGACCCGAGCAGGAAGAATGAAGATCATCCAGAGGAGAAAACAGAGTTGAGCCTCTTCTCTGAGCCTCTCTTGATTTCCATCTTCAGCCACCTGTTATCTCAACCACTACTCTTAAAATTGTGAGAATAACCTTTCCTGATCATCTTTTAGTTCCTGCAGGAGGCAGTCAATTGGTCCACTAACTCCTCTCTAAATGTCCTGTCATCAGTGACAGCACTGTGGTTGCACGGTTACACACCCACTTCTCCATCGCCATCATTCCTTAGTTGTTAGTCCCCTGTGGGGAAGAAAATAACCCACACCACACCAGTGGCCCATCTGCCAGCTTGGGGGAGGCTATCGACTGCGTACACATCACATTATGGACACTGAGCCAGGCCCAGCGAGCCCCTATTGATCTTCTCGCTCAGAGCTCCTACAGACCATGATCCACCTCTGAGGTCACCACTGACCCTCCCTCCTTCCCCTTGTGTCATCAATTTGTGCTGGACAAATTGAGCCACTCCTCAGGTATGATAATTTTTTGCAGCGGAATCAATCCAGGTGATTATTGCTATGGTAATTCCGATTGATCCTAGGACTTGTGTGTTATTTCGTCTTCTTTTCCAGTGAGATGATGCAAGAGGGTGTTGGTGTCACATGGCTACACAGCTTTGTGCATGCATTAAAAAAGAAAAGTTAAAAGAATAACAAAATGTGTTAATTTAATGAATTATCATACTAAGTTTACATGAACCAGTGGGCAATTTCATTTCATTATTCAGACCAATAGCTCCATGGAAATAGGTAGACATTTTCCTATTTTCCTGTTTTTGTGTCTAAGTGACTGACGGGAACAACAGTCTTTGAAATTGTTCCAGTATTAAGCAAGATCGCTGCAGTCGGCAGCGGCGAAACAAGCTACAATGTAAGTTAATAGGGCAATTGACAGCTTGTATTTACCTCCACAAAAGTGGAGGTAAATACTTACATTATAGCTTACATTGTAGCTTGAACAATCAGTCACTTAGACACAAAAACAGGAATATAAAAAAATGGTTGAAAGGTTGAAAAAAAATGGTAGTTACCCTTTAATAATGGCACTGAGCGAACATGGCATTTTAAGGTAACTTGCACACATACTAAGAGAGATTTAAAAGACATGGATAGTGAGGGTATGACTTGAATACATGCACCCTTAGAGAGATTCATTATTAATCAACAAAGGAGAAGAGACATCTTCTCTCCCACTCTGTCAAGATTGAGCTGGTTGAGTGCCAAGACTTCACAGAGAGAGAAAAGCAGAGGGGGAATGTGATATTTGGTGGTCATCCACTGTTTTGTCCCACAGCTCCCCCAAAGGTTCAGAAAGGTTTGGAGGAATGCTAGTTATTACCATTTGGACCTCAATTCTAAAGCCATTCGTCTATGAATAAGATAACTGAGTCCATTAAGCGCTGGAGAGAAATAAATTGCAAAACTGATTCGACTGAATCCCTTGATACTGGCGAAATATGTGTGCAATTGAAATGTCCCAAGCCTCTTTTTACAACTTTGCAACAACATCTGATAAAAGAAACCACTCCAGTGTCCATCTGGCATCTTTTTTGGCAACTGCAGTGGGAGTTTAGTGCATAATAATAAAGGCTTATTATTTCAAGATATATCTCTGACAGCTCTCAGTGCAGTCAATAATTGCAGTGGATATAACCCTTTGTCTTGCATAACGCAGCATCACCATACTGTGTCACTTACAATTTAATTCAGCTTCATCAGCAGCTGTCATCAGTCAGCGAGACTATATTACGTATCCCTCTGTGCTTGGCAACCTTAATCAGGAGTATTGGCATGATGTGATTGAAGTCAAAATTTCAGGGTTGATCTCAGCAAGGTGCCTTACAATCAGCATTAGAGACAAACTTTCTAAGTAAATGATTTTTCTTGTTGATTTCTTTGTAAAGCACAAAGCTTTATACACAGAATTCTCTCTCACTTTCATATTATCGCAACAACAGGGGTCCTGAGGGTTTCAGCCAATGTTACATATGCTGAGGGTGTGTGGTTCACTCAGCAGCACAAAAATTGGTTGAGTGGGCTTACAGCCTTTGAGAGGAACCTTATGGCCTTCTACATTATTGAGGAATGTCCCTCCACCATGCACACAATCTTCCACTGTTCCTTCTGGTGGAGTGTATTTTCTTTGTGTTTACTGTACTATATTTCGTTTGAGCTCTTTACCAAACATCATTGTGTCCCCCTTGTCTTCCCATTCTTGTAACATTGCTTGCATGCTATCCCCCTTTCCAGGCTTTATTTATACTGATATTTGTTTGTGTTACTTTCTTTCTTTTTTCTAGCCACAGGGAGGAAAGTGGGCTAGTATGAAATATTTATAGAGTGTGTTCAACTGCTTGGCCAGTAGTTGCACAAACGCGCCTGCACAAAACAGGCACCGCAGCTGTGTGTGTCAGCCTCAGATGAGTTTAGGTTGATTGGCAGATTAAAATATCATACATATAACATTACGTATTAGCTAACACATTTTACTGACAATTCCTGGGGCGCTGTTTGTTCAAGTGACACATTACCAGAATGCCATTAGGAGTATTGCTAATTCACTGTAACAATAACATTGGGTGGGAAATATGCCAGCATATGAACCCTTATGAGTCCTGAGAGTTGCCAAATAGCATAGAGAAGAATCTGACTTTGTTTGGGATGTTGCAGTCAAATTGCGGTGGTATGGAGGAGAAACCATTAATTTGTTGTTTTCAGGGGAAGAATGATACTGGCAGGAAGTGCAGACTACCTGCAACTTTGAGATAAAAGATATTTTCCAAAACTTTGCCAAACTCTGCAGCAAACCCACCGTCAGGGGGGGTTAAGGGTACAGATGACTCCTGCCTAAGTCCCAGCGGGGGCCCATGCAAAGGTCTATGGTGCTGGAGGGTTAGGTAAGGGACCATAACTCCTGACGGGAGGCCTGCTCTGTAGTCACACAAAACTGAACTAAATACGAATTGGAAGTTGAAAAGTTCAGCAAAATCAATGCAAAGCACTGTTGGTCCACATTTGCTTTCTCCTGTCAAATACAAACAAACTCAGAGTTGAAAAGTCCAGCAGAGTCAAAGGTTGGCAACCGTCTTCTACCTCCTTTGTCCAAACAATGGGTCCTTGATTTCACGCAGAAAAAAACAAAAGACTTCTAATTGCAAAGTATGTTGGCTAAAATGATTTTCCAGCAGATATTATTCGCTCTAAAGCTCTAGCTCCGTGAGTTGGATGAAAAGTTTGTCAACAGCAGACTTTTTAATGTTTACAGCTCGTTCACTTTAGAATGAGAGCACTGTAAAAAAATAATGTAGTTATAAACTAATGATATGTTACTAGGCTTAGAAAGTAATGCTAGATTACTACTGTAGGTGAAAGGCTAATTAGCTGGGAATGCTAACATATGCAGCTTACATTAAAGCAAATAAACACACACAGTTTTTCTTATAAAAAAATACAGAAAAACTCCAGTCGAATACTATGATTATTTTTTTCATCTAAGTTCATTAAGTTGATAAACTTTGTATTCGTGTATATTAATGAGTAAACAGGAAGGCCAATTACGTGTGAGTGACATCCAGCGTAGCTTTTTAGGCCACAACACAGCACAACAGCAGCACTCAGGTAAGCTTAAACATTTATGAGCTGGCTGCCACACAATGAGTTCACAGTCACACACTCCCAACAGCTACACTTCAAACGCTAAACTTGACATCACAAGCTAGCAAGGCCATTTCTGGACTCAACCTTGGGAGAAATTTCGCAACTCTCCTTCTCAATCATGTGTATTGATGAATTTATTTAAAGCTCTGATAAGATCCTTGAGCCATCCGCTGAAATAGATATCTAATGCTTGGTCCATCCTATTGTAGACCCTGTAACATAGGCCTCTTCCTCTGTTTTTTTATTTTTTTATTTTAGATTTCTACTCCCAGTATAGTCTTTGGCACAGATATGTTTGCCGTTCAACAAGACTTCATCAGGGCATTATAAAAAAGATTTCCCACAGTGTGCTGTGGACAACTCAGCAGTTTTGTGAATTAAGAGTTGGATGTAAAAGTTCCAGCTGAGGCCAAGCCTCCCAGGAAGGGCAGGGAGGAAAGGCATACACACTGCGCCACAAAGCATAAATTAATGCAAAGAACAAACTGAGATTTAGGACAATGTCTCGATTAGTCTTTTAGCTCTTTTCACTTTCGGGAAACTTCTAATCAATATTTGTTGCTCTCTTTATCTGGCTCTCTATGTCCTTCCTCTGTAATCTGTCCATCACTATTGCCCTCTAAGCCACCTTGCAGGCCCTTGACTTTCACAACACAAATGTCAGGAAAAAAACAGAGAGAGGGAGACTAGGCAGTCACAGGCAGACTTGGCGTCGCAGGGGAGAGTAGGGTGTACTAACTGTGAGGCAGACGCAAAGCTATATTTCCTATTACCTTGTCAAAATTACAAAGATATGGGAGCAAAATTAATTCATGAAACAAAATGAATGTATAATAAGCTTAAAACCTGCAGTAATAAGATACTACTCCTAGTGGGAGAAAATCCAATAAAAGTAATTCCTGTTGTGGTAAAATATGCAAGAATTTGCCATGAGCTATGAGACAGCCAGAGGTTAAGGTTTGCTTGTTCCTATGCCTTTGTCTTCTGTTAACATTACTTTGTTGCTGTGTAATTGCTTTGGCGATGTTTTGCCATTACAATAAATCTTTCTGAGGATCTAGGTATATATATTTACATTAAAACTCAATTTAAACAATGTCCTTCCTCCATGTCCTTTCCCTGCCATATGCATATGTTTCTGAGCGTGCACTGCATGGTGTGTGAGTACATGTGTTTCTGTATGTGTGTCTGCGTTTCTAGGGAGAACAAGCCTCTGGCCCTTATGGCGTGACAACATTATTAACCTATATACCTCTGACTTCCCCCTGCGAGAGAAGGCAGATACAGCCAGTACCCTCCACAGCATGCACATGCGCACGCGCACACACGCACACACACACACACACACACACACACACACACACACACACACACACACACACACACACACACACACACACACACACACACACACACTAGGGCTCTTCCAGTATGCATATATGTGCAAATTATACATGCTCATTGTCTGCATGTGCAAAAGATGAATCTTTTAAACAGCCACAATACCAAAGGACAACAACATAATCACAATACATAACTTTCTTATGTTTTGAGTAATATTCAGCTGAGCAGCTCTGTGTTCAGGGGCGTATGCCTTTATGTGTGACAGAGAGAGAGCGCCAGAGAGAGCAGTCAACAACACTAAGTGTAATTACCACCAAGTGTGATAGGCCCTGCGTCTGAGTATCGATCCCTGTGTTAATCACCCGGCCATGCCCCACACTTCCTCAAGCAACAGACCAGTGGAAGAAAAGAGAAACAAACATGCAGTCCGAACCCTGTAACAGTTAATATTTATGATGCTGTGAGTGCGGCAACTAGCTGGGTGCTTGGCTGCTCCAGAGCTTCGCCTGTACGTATGCAGATAACAACACGGGAAGGATCTCTTACAAGTTCCTCTACCCCCGAGTCTCCTAATAATATCATCCATCTGAGCTTGGAGGCTGAGGTTAGAGGCGTGTGTGTCTGCTTTCCAAAAATGTAGCCTACTCACAATAAGAATTACTCTCCTGTCACCTCTCTAGGGTGCTTTTATGTCACACATAAAAGGGGGAAAACCTCACAGGAAAAACTCTTCCCTACCGTGCATGCACGCACGCACGCACGCACGCACGCACACACACACACATACACACACACACACACCTCAAATGTTTGTAAAATATCCTCAATCCTTTCAATCTTTCCAAAACACACTGTCACATTCGCATGCTCGCACCCACGCACGAGCAACACCCTCACATGAAAAAGAGAACCCCCCCTCCCTCTCTCTCTCCTCCTACCCTCTCGTACCTCTATCTGTTATCTTCAATGACTACGTCTACGTGTCACCTTGCTGTCTGAGTCAAACACTGTAACCATGGGGATGTCTCCCAGCATTACTAACGCAAGTGGAGCAGAACGCAGCTTTGTGACTTAAACATTTTCTCTGTGATGCAGAGCCTTTACCATTCAGCTGAGCGATCCGCAGAAGCCCTTTGAGCAGCGGGATGACAGATTTCAGGGTAAAGACAGGGTACCTGGGGCATTGGAATGCAAAGCAAAAACTTGATGAATGACATCATGAATTCCATCAACATGAGATAACATTTGCAGTTTAGGGAAAACTTTTGTTCAAAAAGGCTTATAGTGCTACAAGTAGGAACATTAAGGTTGTCGCAGAGTGAAGAGAACCACAAGACATGGAAGTATTA
Source organism: Sander vitreus (assembly GCF_031162955.1). Classification (NCBI taxonomy): domain Eukaryota; kingdom Metazoa; phylum Chordata; class Actinopteri; order Perciformes; family Percidae; genus Sander; species Sander vitreus. The sequence goes on from NC_135876.1 coordinate 13,775,580, forward strand.
CTCCACTGGTCACCCACTGAGCTGTAACTGACCTTAGATACATTATTACAGTTGGGCTGTAGTTTAGTAAAAGCTGGACAAAGAGTACACCCACAAGAGGGAGCTCTTCCTCCCTGTGGCGCTGAATTCAACTAGTGAAAATGTCTTTTTGTGACTTTGTGATTTGTTGATTTTCTTTCCCTTTTTTGCAGGGAGGTCATTTGTAAGTGGAGAGAAAACTCCGGTTTAAAGCTCCTGAGTTGTGATGCGCAAAGGAGGAGTTGAATTAATCCCTCATCTCCTTCTCTGTCTCCGTCTCATTTGGGTCTGCAGGAAGACTAGTGGTCACTGTGGAGTCAGCTAATCCTAATCAAGTATAAAGAATAAAGCACAACTCTGAGCCCTGAATGGCACTGCCCTTCATTTATATTCCCCACCACATCAGAATCCAGCATCTACCCCAACACCATCACTCGAAAAATGTGGACTGTTTGACTACTGGCTTCAGATGTGCACATTGTGTCAATCTCACAAAGTCTCTTTCAAGTTGTGTGCTTGCGGTGCAAAACTCTTCAATGTGGCTTTGCTGACTTATTGTTATTCAGCTTTACTTCCAAGGACAGTCCTGTGCCTCCATCACCATGTCTTTAATACTTCACTCACACGAACACCATCCAAACACAAAATCACAGACACACAAGTATGCACACACACTTGCACATACTTTTTTGCATTCCCTGATGTTTCTGAATATCTTTTCTGTATTTCCTCTATGGGGAACTGGGGTGAATATGAACCCAAACTATGTTTACTACAAGAAACACAACTGACAACATGTTTCCTTTCTAATGAGATTCACTCAGATGATGTGTACATGAATATATGCATGAGTGAGATGGACACAACAGGAGAAACAAGACATTCACAAGAGCAACTATGTAAGTGAATGAAGAGTGAAACAACAGACAGCAGAGCCAACAAACAAATAGCAAACCAAAGCCAAAAACTAAATAAGAAATAGACATATAACCTCTTTTTTGATGAAACTGTTGTCCTGCTATATGTGAAATGATATTTCAGAACCTCTAATGATGCTTCCAATCCTGCACCAACATGGTATTTCTAAATCCTATTTTATACCAATTTCAGTTTGGTCATACAACACCTTGATACTGGCATCTGAAAGAGAGAGAGGCTTAGCAACCATGGTGTAAACAACATGTTGAAGCTTGTCTCCGTAACCATAGAAACTTGTGAATGGAATCCCCTATTCTTATATCTGAAAGACGGCCGTCATCACAGGAAAAACTGTAACATTAGAAGAAATGTTGTGCCCATCAAGGCTATGGATATCTTATTTTGCTACTGAAACTTGCATGGATCAGCTAAGTGATTTCAGCGATCATCTTAGCTGGGGCAACCCCTTACAGTACACAGAAGAAAACATGCTGCTCTCTCCCTCGCAATGTGCCATAATGTTTACTTTAGTAATGACTCATGCTGGATCATACTCAGTGGCCGTCACCTACAAAAGAACAGCCAACAGACCACAATATAAATGTCACTTTGGCAAAAAATGTCCATGAATGAGCAATTGAGCGGAGTGCTGCTTCATGGCGGAGGCAAGCAGGGAGCGCTGATAAGGGAGCTGTAATAACAGACCAAATTTCACAGCCTTTGTTCCCCTGCAAATGAGAGTGATGATCACCAGGCTTGGGAGCGGCACTGGGTTACTGTTTCCATGGCGTTAGAATGAGGTGTGCCTATGTGTGTGTGTGTGTGTGTGTGTGTGTGTGTGTGTGTGTGTGTGTGTATACATCTGAGTGGGTGGTAGTGTTGTGTGCAGATTGGGGTGGAGGCTCGGGTATTATTGATAGGCTGCCTGTCCTTGAGAAGGCCAGATTGGGACGCCCCCACTCTTCACGGGAGATTTCCTTTAATTAATCTAGCTAAATGAGGACACAATTACAATTCACACAGGCACACACACACACAGGCGCACACGCACACACACACACACACACACACACACACACACACACACACACACACACACACACACACACACACACACACACCTGCATGCAATCAGCACCACAGAAGTGAGGGAGAGGATTAAAGTGTAGTCAGTATACACATTTAATTCTAAAAGTCACATGAGGAAATTAGTGAATATGTTATAGCAAGACTTTATAGCTCTGTGCAATGTGAGGCTGTATAGGCACAGCTGTGCTTTGAATGTGAGCATGCTAACATGCTCACATTGACAATGCTAAAATGTTGATGTTTAACAGCTAATATTTACCAGGTTTACCATCTTAGTATAGTGTTTTACAATGTTTTACTGATGGGAATGTCATTATGTTTGCAGGTTTTTGGTCATACACCAAAGTATTGAACAAATTAAATGATGACCTGTTGAGGAAGGGATTACCAAATTGCATGGCAATCCATCCAATCGTCAAGATATTTCACTAAAAAACCACAAACGTCAACCTCGTGGTGTTCCAGCAGTCAGGGCATCATCCTCCTCAAAATGTAAAGTTGAAGTTAACCAGCATTGCCATCCCTAAAGCCATACCGCTAGCATGGCCAAAAAAGCAGAATAGTATCTTTCATATTTTCATAAAACATAGAAGTGATTTGTATCTGATCCAATTTGAATAAAAAAATAAAATAAAATGGTGTCTGTGTCTGTCACTTGTGTTGGCAATAGGGGTGGAACAGTACATGTATTTGTATTGAACCGAAACGGTACGGGCGTCACGGTTCGGTTCATGAATTTACACAGAGAATACACGGTATAAAAATAAATAAAACTTATTTAATTATAATAACTTATAAAAATTAATTAATGTAATGCAGAACTAATGTAATGTGGAACTACTGTTAGATACGCTGGTTCTTCAGGGACACCTAATCTGTAGCCCAGCCTTATTAAGCTCTGATTGGCGTGCCGCCTATGTAGCCAAGCTCCGCCTATGTATGCAGTTTTAGTGAGTCAGAGATAGAGTTAGAGGACCTGCCGGCCTCTTTAAGATCGCAAGTTTGGGAAAACTTCAGTTTCCCAGTCAGTTGCAGTAGTACAGGCAAGAGAGTGGTGGATAAGACTGCTGTTGTAGATTAGTGGTACGTTTCCAGCGTCGCAGCTCCGAACCGTAACGTTAGTTGGGACAGACGCCTTGTTTCTTCAGGCTAACTATATTAGCTTTAGCCAGGCAGGGAGTAGCTCTCTGCGGTGAAAAATGGCCGGGAGACTTCGTGATAACGTTACATTAATCAGGTAATTTAGTTTGTCTTTGCAGAGAACAGAGATGCTGTATTTTCAGTTTTATAGCTGATTGTCTTATTTTGTTTACAAGTTACAGATGGAGTCTGGAGAAGATTTGGGGTACTTATTGTTTACGTCTTACTTTACTCACTTCAGGCTGTTGCAGCTAGCTCAGGGGAGAGACTGTATGACACTAGGTGGTACAGCCTGAGACATGCACAATAAAAAAAAATTGCCTCCTGCATTTTTGTTTTGCTTTTCCCTACATTGTACCGAACTCGTACCGAACCGTGATGTCTGAACCGAGGTATGAACCGACCCGTGTCATTTCAATGTGATGTGAGTCAGCGTGGCCATCCGGCTTATGGCCCAGTCAAATCAGGTAATCAGCACAGCTGAGTCGAAGCAGGTATAGGCTTAACAAATCTCTGTGTATAAGACGATAAGCCACCGCAACATTTCCGCAAACACCAAGAGTGTTTCCATGCGGGGGGGAATAGCGGCTGAAAGTGAAAAGATAGCTGTGCAATCAGATTATTTGTCTATTATCTCTCACGTGAGGGAAAGAGCGAGTAACTGCTTACAACCCTCTGTATATCCTTACTAAAGATAGACTTCAAATCCTATTACAATTATCCCTGAAGATTCCACACCCAAAACCACAGGTCCCTGCAGGGGGCAGAGGAGCAGTAAAAGCTGCTGTCGCACCAACAGACAGTGAATTCTCCACACTTGACTAGGGCTGTGACGGTATAGATTATTTCTTACCACGGTGAAGAAGCAACGCATTACTGCGATTTGGCGGTTAACTGCAACCCCCTGGTACGACAGTAGCGTAAGTTGGAGCGAGAATGGCAGGGTGCCTTAAGTGAGTGACGTCAGTGTCTGTGTGGTCGCGCAAGGAGAGCGAGTGGAGAGAGTAGTGTATGAATGTGGCTGTGATGAAAAGTGAGAGGAAAAAGAGATAGCAAAGATGATGTAAAGTGAGTTAAAAGTGAACAATAAAACAACAGGCTTGAGCTTCTCAAGACACAGTGGTTCATCTCTTGTCAAAACGGCGGTGCCGGATCACCATGATGCGGTTATTGTCACAGCCCTACACTTGAGATGTTTTCTTTGTGCAACATGGGTTTAGCACAATGATACACAGTTATTGCAGCCCAGTGTGGGGGTTCATGGTGGGAGATGAGAGAATTGGAGAGTTGAAAAGCAAGACACAGCAAGAGACAAAAATGACAGCCAAGCATTGGCTAAAATACTGTTTAACAAGCTGGTCGCAGGCCAACCACAGTGCGCTGAAACCACTCAAATCACTATACAAACAAGCACTGCAAACACTAGATAAAAAACCAAAGCACTTCCATCACTGCCCAATTCTAAAAGAAAATATCATACATATAATATACATACACACACACACACACACACACACACACACACACACACACACACACACACACACACACACACATATATAAACTAATAAAATATGTAAAGTTGTGCTTGTTATACAACATCATCAATGACTTAGCTCCACAGCCACTTGTAGCCTATATCACCAGAAGAACCAATACTAATTGTGTCACCTGGGGTCTATAAGAGCAGATCCCACTATTCTGTTGCGGAAAGGTGCTTTTAGCCAGTCAGCCTGGTCAGAGGTTCAAGAGAATGGAATGTAATTCCAATTAATATCAGACAAATTTCAGTAACCAATTAAAACAATGCATGATTAATACATGTCAGCACTGAACTGCCTGTTTGCAATGTCATTATACATGTATATACTGTATGTATACTGTATGTCACTACTTCTACCGCTTTTAACAACTGTGTGTCCTTTTCCAACCTTTAAACTGCATGACCTGTTTTTCTTGTTTTTTATTTGATGCATTTTAGGAAGCGTTTTGTAACACCTTGGCCAGGGGCAGCAGATTAAAAATAGCCTCTTGGCTAAATCTGGCATTTGTTATAATGTGTATTTATTAATATGCACAGTTCTTTCTCAAATAAAGTAAACTAAAGCTGATAATAATATAGTTATGATGCTCATTCGCTTGGATGAATCAGAACACGTGAAAAATGTAAACGTGGTTAGTTAGAAGAGATGCTGCCCTTCATGCAGAAGATCCATTCAAGCCCACATGTTGGCAAGCATCTGCACTGCTGAATGTGCAAGACACCAAATCCCAACCAGCTCTGTGGCTGACCGTGACCCTTGAACTCCCACCGGAGGAAAGTACAGGCTGCAATATTGCTAATAGCATCTCTCATAGGCTGTGTAGTACAATTATGAATCAAAATGAAATCCCATAACAATCTAACAAACCGAGCAGCAGCAACGTTTACATGCATACTAACATTCTAAAAAGCCAAATCATCAATTGGGGCATCCTCTAGCTCACCCAGTAAGCGCGTGTGCCCCATGTAGGCTGAGTCACAGGTTCAAATCCAACCTGCTTCCCTTTGCTGCGTGTCATTCCCCATCTCTCTCCCCCTTTCCTGTCTATCCACTGTCACTATCTAATAAAGGGAAAACCCCCCAAAAATTATTTAAAAAAAAGAGCAAACACAGATTTAGCTTCTTAAATGTGAGGATTTGCTGCTTTTATATAATTCTAAATTGAATATCTTTCGAAGGTGGACCGTTAGTTGGACAAAACCAGAATTTTTTTTTTTTTTTTTTTTAAATTTCGTAGACTAAACAATGAATCAATTAATCAAATATAACCTTAAAAATGTAAGTAAAATAAATATTAAAAACAATACAGTAATGCATTTCTTTGTCACTGCAACACCACATGTGATAGAAGTTACAAGGCGCTGCAGAGCAGAATGCACAAAATAATACAGAGGGCAACAAATAATCAGTGCTCATGCTGCTGGGCAGACTCAGTAGAAGGGTGGGTGGCATATTGTGCTCATACCGAAATCCAATGAAGAGTGAACAAACAATTAAACCTTTACACACTGACATTCTTGGATGTGTAATCCTATTACTGAAGGAACTCCTGTGCTACATTAATGAAATGTGAAGTGGATCAGCAGTGTTGACAAAGATGATATTAACTCAGGACATACCATTTGTACAGTTCAGTACAGTAGATTAGGATTACACTTAATAGAAAGGATAGAGATACTGCTAGTGGCTGACGGTGCAAAAATGAGTTGCACATGAGCTCTACACAAGCTACTTCTAATGCTGCCACCCATCTCCTGAGAACCTCATGCAACCAGGAATCATAATGACACTGGTATGTGACTGGTAAAGATGGCCATAGTGTCTGCTACTTCCAGATCATCAGGGTTACAGAAGACATCCTCTTTGTTGCTATAGAAACTCTTGAAATCCTCTCTAAATTCTGTGAATCAGCAGTTCTTTCAAGTCTGTATTACTGCTTTTAGTTAAGACGTTCTGCTGATCAAAAGATAGCCTGTGATAAGCAACCACAAATCTCTTCATATGATAATGAAGATAATGAAGAGATCATATGATAATATATTTTGTTGAGGCACAGTGCACTGCCAGGGTCTGTTAATCACTCTTATTACATAGACCAATAAAAAGCAAACACTGCTACCTTGTAGGGAACTATCATATTTTTTAAAAGCCTAATAATTCCTATACCAAAGAAAGAAAAGAAAAAAACACTATAAAACAGGCTAATGTGGGATGGGATGTACATTAAATCTTCATTAAGAAACAGCCAGGAGCATTTCTTCTTTGGCTTGCATAGAGGTTGTAAAATAGAGACATTCTCCAGTGACCTAATCCTGTCCTTTTAAATCTGTAAGCATCTTTAAATACTGTCCCTCTCAAACAGTCATATAAGTTATTCCCAATGAGGTCAATTTATATAGCAGGTCAATTTCTGCGATAAGCATTTGATTTTGCAGCTGTTATTCAAGTCAAAAACCAATGCTTTTCTGTTTCTGATGTAACCGCTACACAGCATATTTTAAAATATATTTGCCACATTTTGTTGTTGTTTGAGTGAGGCAAGGATGTTAGTCATTCTTTTAAAAGGCAAAAATATTTATGTGCTCATGAAAAGTTTAATTATTAAGTTTAATGAACTCTGGTATGTATAATTTATAACTGTGGTTTCAGTTCTTACTGAGCATGTAAAAAAAGTTGAGAACTAATTAGTAACTGTTCGGAAACTTCAGTATTGCAGTAATTGGCTTTTTGGTTTTCAACTTTTATTTTTCACTTATTTGCCCCAGAAAATAGAAGGAATATAACAGTTAGACCACACTTCACACTGTGAAGCTGTAGAAACTCGAGGTCAAAGTAATTGGCTGTGTCACTTCTGCTCTCACTTATCCTATTATTTTTTCCGATACGTTGCCTCAGCTGTGTAACGGCAGGTAAACAATGTATTATAGTTACCCCCCAAACAGCAGGGGAGCTCTTCCTCTTCGTAATTTAAGCCAGGATACAAGAACATAAATTGCCTCTGTCTCACCCTGCTAGTGATGCACATCGAGCACCTCACATAGTAATTCTTTGCTGGGCAAACAAACATGACCACTTTCCACGACTTAACACAATTGGTACACTTGTGGCAAGTCTTAGGAAACAGCAGGCTCTCTCTTGCAGAGACATACACACACACACACACACACACACACACACACACACACACACACACACACACACACACACAATAATGTACAATATAATGAGTGTAAACCTCTGCCCCTGGCTTACTAGGTTGAATAAATTCACATTTTATTATGAGAAATAGCATAGTACAGGGGTCTTCACTGTTTTTTAAGCCAAGGACCCCTTAACTGAAAGAGAGACGGATCAGGGACCCCCTATTACATATATTGTATAAAATGAAGTTGCATATTACAGTTTTTTTACAATCACTTTGGCACTAATTTCAGAACCTTGACGTCATTTTTCAAAACTCTCGACACAAAACTCACAACCACTGATCAAAATACACATTTTTCAAAACTCTAACACTTTTTTTCACTTGCTTGGATACAATACACATAAACCAAAGATTATTTGTTCATTTAACAAAGATCACCTGTTCAATATGACACAACTTAACATCAAAGTACTACTATTTCAAAAAGCAATTCACACATTACATTTCAGATGATTGTCTATTCATTTCATTACAATGATCTAACTATCAATTGATACAACTACTCAAAATGATAAGTAATTGTTGCATGCATAGTTGTATGGAAACAGACAAACAATATTCCATGTTTAGATCATGAAAGTTTCAAGATAACGAGATTCATTGTCACCAATTAGTGTGGAACATGAACCAATTAGACTACATTATCTATGGATGTAATAACACACATAATATGTTGGAATCATGTTAAGACTTTTTCATTTTTGAAAAAACTTTAAATAATTAACAATAATTTGGAGGCCCCGTGCAGTGACTCTGAGGACCCCCTGTTGAAGATCCCCAGCATAGTATAATAACTCTGAAATGACTGTCAGTCATTACACTATGACATATATTGTTCCAGGATATTTGTTATAGGATCTGATACTCTTTAAATGTGACTTCATTGCACAATACTTAAAAGTATGGTAAGATAGAGCTGAATAAACAGTATCAACAGGATCATAATTGAAGAATGGCCCAATGGGACACAACGTACTCTCAGAAACTCCCACAATCAATGTCAAATAGTGGTGTACTACAGGGATTAGTGGTCCTTTCCTTCCACAAATCCTAGTTAAATCCCTTTTTATGGTGACTGTCTTGCAAAGCAAAAACATTTTCTTTGTTTACTTTCTTTGTTTCTCCCAGTTTGCGTCTGCACCACCTTTTTCCTCCGGTGAAGAAGAAACCCTGGCTGGGCTGTGACATGACACCACAGTAACACAAATAACATTGACTGCACTTGTAGTATGTAAAGATGATATTCCTGTAGGGATACTGAATGCCTGTGTGTGTGTGTGTGTGTGTGTGTGTGTGTGTGTGTGTGTGTGTGTGTGTGTGTGTGTGTGTGTGTGTGTGTGTGTGTGTGTGTGTGTGCATGTCTTTGGTTTAAAAAGCTTTCCTGTGCATCTGAATGATTATGTCATTGCTGGCATCAGAGGTTTCTGTTTGACAAACAGGAACAGTGGATCCCATGGCTGCCAGTTTATGTTGCTAAATTAGGTTTGGGGACAGCAGACCACACACTGATGTCACTAAGGGTCTAAGAACAGTTGCCACATGAACAACAGTGGCTTTAACCTTGGCACCCAGATTACATTGCATTCCATCACTGCATTTCCCTCAAACTATCCCCTCACTTTCTCTTTCTCATTTAAATGTCCTGCTACAACCGCTCTGTCTTTTACTGAGCTCTGTCTGTTAAATAAAAATAACTAGGAGGATAGCCGATCCTGTTTTTGATTTTGATGATCAAAATTGAAAGCTTATTTTGATCAACTTCGATTTAGAATCAATCATCGATCATGCCATCCCTACAAATAGACTATAGTTTGGGTAGGATTAGGATACACAACTAGATTAGGATTATAGTTAATAAAAAGGGGAACATGGATTGCCGGTTTGTGACAGGACTTGAACTCTAGTATCCGGCAAGAAAGTAGGCACTATATGCCATTCCGCCTCTGCATTCCTGCCCTTTCTTTTTACTGAACTACATAACGGTCATTACTGCTTAATACAGTTATGTTTTAGGTGTCATGTAATGACAATGTAATTCTGAGGGTCCTTCCCTTTTACCTCTCGTCCTCCCACCTTTCCTCTAAATGTATCTCCTCATGTCAGCCTAACTACTAACAGCAGTTTCTTACGCCAACTAACACATCATTACTTGTAACTGACGAACAGGATGAAGAATAAACACAGTGTGACGCCGTCTTTGTTTTCTCAGACGTCTCTGTTTGGGACAAGAAAAGAGACAAGTTGCCGGAGCAATCTGGAGGAGGATCAAGAACAATCCTGCCTGACAAGCAAACCCCCTAATGACCGTGTGCCACAGTAAAGTTTATGAACCCCAACAAGGCAGATATTGATGATAATAAGTGGCACCACTCATATGCTGCATTGCCCTGATGTGTATGGCTTCACTGTGGGCTGCTGGATAAACAAGCGATATTCTTTGATGACGTGTGAGGCTTCGCTGGGAAGTGAGGCAAGCCAGAGAACATACAGTCGAACATGTGGATGACTGAAGGGTGAAAGGGGTTGCAGAATTTTAGGCAAACAACACAAATAGGTATGCAAGCATGCACACATGCAAAACACCCCATAAATATGCTAAAACATTGATTTCTTCTTGCTAGTTTATTTCTAATTAGAAAAATTGCACATTTCCTTTTTTTAAATATAATAATCTTGAACCCATAGGACCTTCAGTGGTCTCTGGATCTGCCTGTTCTGGGTCAGCACTTTGGGCACTTTAGACTATTTTAAAAAGTTGCAAATGTTCAAAGCCTTTTCAAGGGTCCCAAAGGGAGGCTGTTGAGGGACTAACAAAGACTGACCATTAGTTGTTTGTTTACTGTAGAATTGCAATTGAGACATATTTGAAAGGGGCCATGTGTACATCTGCATTATGCAAAAGTTCGCATTTCATTTATTTTTCAGAAGGGTGTCTGTTTATGAGTGACGGTGTGCAGATTTATGAATGATGTATGAAAACAATCCTCAGAGAGAGAAAAGTCATCTCTAAACTCTTGAATGCTTCTGGGGGTAGAAATCCAGAGAGGAAGGGGAGTGTCAAGTGACTGAATCTGAGAAAGATGTAAGATCAAAGAAAAGGAGCACGACTCTGAGTAAATGATTAAAAATATCCTTGGCGACTCCCTCTTCCTGACAAAAATAGGCTGTACTTTTGAAGCAAATGTCCTCAGTCTCTCATTTCAGATTTATTTCCTTTGCAAATTCCAGGGAGTGACCAAATACCTGCTAATGAGAGATCTGCAGCAGGTGTGATAGACTTGACGCTTTACTGGGCTGTATGCATATGTGCATGCACTCACGTACACAAGTGTGTGTGTGCGCACGTGCGTGTGTTGGTTGGGAGGAGAAGTGAGTCACACGTTATCAAAAAATACTGCAGATGGGAGTACATGTGGGAGGACCACAGAATCTCCCCAAGAGTCTGTGCCGTATCCACGCCATATTTGGTGCTTCAGAGTATCGCTGTCAGTCAAGCCAAGTTTCAAGTACAGTGTGTACGTCCAGTGGACCTTGGATAAAAATCCTTTCCAAATAATTTCTAGTGTTTGTTTTACCCTGCTTGGACTGCCTGAAGGTTGGCATTTACGACATCAGCACTATTCAGATGTGCCAGATGTTGTTGCTTGCAGAAATCTAATATTAAACTGACTAAAAATATTTTCCAGGAACTTTCTGCAACTCCAGCTGGTGCTACGTGCCTTTGTGACAAATCCAACCCATTTGGCACATAAAATACAACAAAGTCAGCTCAAACAAACCGTGACAACCCTTGTGTGACATTAAACCAACCTCAGCTGTAAATAAGAGGTCAGACCGAGCATGCTTGCCCTCCTGAAAAAGTGACTGTACTCCCAGCTGCTTAAAGTATGCTCCAGGCATCCTGTAGCCTAGTTTATGATCCCTGACCAGAAACAAGCACAATCCCTGGTATCTACTTTATAATCTACAATTCCCAGCACACGCACGCACGCACGCACACACACACACACACACACACACACACACACACACACACACACACACACACACACACACACACACACACTTCCACACACAGCCTGATCCCTCTGTCTCTCACTGTTTTCTCTTCAGAGAAATAGCTGAGTGTAGGAGCACAGGTTAGTATCTGTATGTATGTGTATACTGCAGAGCTCCTCCTGCCTGCTGCTCTCTCCACTGATCTGCAGCAGCGTTGGTGGGGCCGCCTACAGACCTTCCTCATCATCAGATGCATCCTGACTCCTCTAAAGTAGTAAGTCCTGTGAGTGAGCCCATTACCGATGCCAACATTTAGCCACCGTAAGCTTTCACAGTGGATGTTTGGAGGGTTAAGAGTAACTTGACATCAGGGGAACTGTTCCATTTTTAGATTATTAGATACTTGCATAGTCACAGGGCATGACTGCTCCTCGGGATGTACCGAGCAAACTTTCATTTAACATAGGGATACACCTGGAATTGAAACCTGTAACAGGAAAAGCAGACTGTTCTCACACAACAGCAATGGAAACCATTATGGTGAGCTCCTGTTACTGTTGGTTATAAAAGCCTGTGAGATGGAAAACATGAAATGAAAGGGGGAATCTATGGCAGCACAACTGCAGCAGGGGGAGGATAGATCCTGACACAGACACATTGCCTCTCCACTGATGCATGGAGCACTAAGGCCCAGGGAACCTCCTCTTGACTTCCTTCAATCCTCTATTAAGACAAAAAGACATTTCCTCCGGATGACCTTGCTTCTGTTCCCATCTTTACTCCTCCTTCTCCTTTCTTTGAAGAGGCCACCTTTAACCCAGCAGTCTGAAGAGGATCCATCGTTTTTTCACTTCTTCCCCCACACCTGTCACTGTTCGTGCTTACAAAAAGGCCTTGGTGATGGGGAGATTGCTGCCTTTCATTTGTATAGGCCGCTGTACTGCTTACTGTGAAGCTGTAATTAGTGTCAGGAACAAATTTGTTGGTGCTAATAAGGCTGCAAGCTGTAGTGGTAGCAAGCACAACATGGCTACACACAGAGCAGAGGGACCAGATGTAGCTGGCTGATAAATAGGTGGGCTGGGCAGCTAGAATTTGAGGAAGTGCAGATAGCATGGCTCAAAGCTGCATGGCTCTAGGGATAGCAGTGTCGGTCGTTCGGTCTATCCAGTACTTTGATCCAGACTGAAGTGTTTCAACAACTATCTGACAAATTGCTATTACATTTTGTACAGACATTCATCTCCCCCTTAGGGTGAATGGTTATCACTTTGTAACATCATAACTCTTTTTCTAACACCATTATCAGGCAAAAATATTAGATTGATTTATGACAAAACACCTGCAAAACTTCCCAACAGCCTCAGGTGAATTACACTATGCTTCTAATGGCACTATTCCTGTTGCCATTTTCCAAATATTCTATTTTCATTTTTTACTCTACTCTTTTAATGAAATGAGGCAATCTTTACATGTGTGACAGCACTGTTCATTCATTGCACTTTGCTGTATTTTCACTTGTTTTAAGTCTTTTTTATTTATTGTGTTTGTTAGGGATGGAGCAATTCAAGTAAAAAAAATCTGAACCGTTCAGGTCCACTAGTCAAGGTTTGGGGAATGTATGTATTGTTCGGTTAATTTTAGCCTGACAGATTTCAGTCAGAAAGGCCTGTGCAGAAACTTAAAATAAAGTTATTGGGGGGGGGGGGAAGCCTCGCAGATGGAGGATGCAGGGTTTCATCATATGATTAAAGTAACGTTACTTGAGCCGCGCTATGATATCATCCGACATTTCAGCAACACAGTAAATCACGAACTGTATTTGTCTTGCAGAGGAACATGAAAACAGAATGAACAGAGCAGTGTTGTTTTGAAAACAGTGTACAGTTTGTGTTGAAGTTATGTTGCACTTTGTGTTTTATTTGAATAAAAAAAAAAAAAAACACATTTCCATTAAGAACTGACATGGCTTTAGTCTATAATGTGCCCCCCCCCCCAAACACAGATTTCACATAAAAACCAAGTGAGAATAAAAAAAGAATAAAGCTGCCAATGGGATGAAGTATGTATTACTTGATTTAAGATTACATTGTGAGGCAGACAGGAAAGCCTTGATTGAAGATTTATGTACACTGAGATTTTCTCTAATCCATATAATGATCCACAATGATAATGCAGCACACAGGCTGGCTGAAACTAGACAATGTTAATGGAAACTCTAAACGGCGATTTTTCCACAGTCTGGGGCAGAAAAACATAATTTTATTTCCTACAAGATATAATAGCCAAATCAATCATTTCCATTTGCAATGAGGAGGAAAAATACAGGCTTTATCTATCTCTCTTTAGAGCTAAAAGCTCTTTCTACTCAAGACACTCTTTTCACGCCCTCAATATAGTTTTCTCCCCATGAAAATAAATCTACAAATATTTCCAGCAGAAGCGATACCAATGTCACACCTAGGCCGTCTTACAGAGGCACGTTATCAAAGGAGGAATTACTCCAGCGTATTCAGAAAGAGTTTAATCCATATGCGGTGAGCTCTCAGCAGATATATGCCTGAGGAAAAGCCATTTCATACACCTATCACAATTTTATTGCTTATGAAAGAATAACTCAAATCCTTTACTGTACACTGAGGTATAAACCCATTTTTGCTTGATTGAGCAAAAGCAACAGTGTTTGTGCAGCTCACTACACCGTGTTATCTGGGATTGGGAGATTATCAACTGTGGTGTGCAGATTCATTCTCTGAAACAAAACGGAGCTTATTGGTTAAAAAAAACTCAATTACTATAATTCACAAGCCCCATTTAAGTAAATAACAGGGTATTCGTGCAGTCCCTCAACATTCTCAAATTCTATATGCTCACTGAATATGTTTGATGTCTATTCTTTTTACCTCCCTTCACGGCACTTCTCCCTCCTGTCCCCCCTCCCTATCTGATGTCCCTCTGCCATTATAAAAAAAGGCTAAGTTCACATTTCACTTTTATAAGGAAAACTACCCATGCTATAAATGCACAATTACAATAAAAATAAAAAATAAAGTGGTGTGATAGCACAACACATGGAAGGAGACAGAGGAAAGGTGCATTTCTTTCATATGGTATCATCATAGCGTAATAGGGGTGGTCGATAAATGAAATCTCCTATCATGGTATATGTCATTTTATTGTGATTGAGTCATTTAATACTGAGAGAAATTCAAATATCAACTGTCTCTCCTAGAAATTAAGTTTATATACAACAAATTTACGTCAACAAATAGATATAAAAGGAACATAATGCCGCAACCTACGTAACCAATGTTTTCTTAAAGCTATGGTGCTTAGTTTCTGTCTCCCCCATGAGGAATTCTAAGTAATGACAATAACACTGTCGGCGCATCCACATGATACAGCCTTCCGTGATTGCACACACAATGTTGGTCGGGTTGGAGGATGGGTAAAACACAGGATTTTCACCCAGGAGAGCGGGGATTGTGTCTCGCGTGTGAATCTGTGTCCCACATGTGGTGTTTCCTTTCTACGTTTTTTGTTTTCCTAAACCCAACCCCGTTCTTCTTTTCCTAATCCCAACCGTTTTTTCTTTTCCTAAACCGTAGCCTCGCGATAACGCGCCGCGTGGCTTTGTTTGTTGTTTGTATGTTTACGTTGTGACGTTGCAGACTGCCGTCTGCTGTATAGAGCATAGACATACACGTGGATAGCTCAAAATGCGTACAGATAACACGCCACTTGGCTTTAGGAAAGTGGCGTGTATGTTTACGCGAAGTCATGATGTCATGTTATGCCGATATTATCATCATTTAAATGGTCAGCAATTGATTGATAGTGAACATGATGTTTATTGAGCTTTTTAGTTTTATTTATTCTTTATTTTCTCAGTGTTCATTTCTAGAATTGGTTGACAATGTAATACATTATATACATAATGCATAACATTGTTAAATATTCTTTAGTAAAGCCATTTGTTTAGGAAAGCAGCCTTCTGTGTACCTTTGCATAGTCAAATGCAAAATCGGTACACAATCCACATAGACAAGGTCTATTTTTATTCCAGCTCCAAAATTGGCCGCCATATCAGGGTTGGTGAATCTTTCCCCTTTTAAAAATCACTCTCAAAAAGCCCATATCAACGTGTTACATTTTTTCAATATTTAACAAAAGTGTTTTACTTGGCTAAACTTAACAACACACATGACGCAAATCCTAGTCTCCAGCGTCAAACTCTTTTTTGTATTCTTATACACCATGAGCACTTCGCTTTAAGTGGTGGGCATACAAATGTAGCACTTCGTTGGAAAAAACATTGACAGTGAACATAAAGCACAGAGAAATTATGTTTCCTTCAAAAATCCAGTATCGGTCTGGCAATAATTACAATAACCACATCCCAGGCAATAATGAATCCTATATTTTAGTACATGATTATTTGGTAAGTCTCATGATCCAGGTTGTCTCAGTGGTCAACAGACTGTAAGCAGTTCAGGATGAGTAATTGCTAGGGCACAAAGACAGACTGAGAATTACTTGCATCACTGGTGACTTATTTGTACCCCCTAGAACCCAGATGGTTGGAACAAGAAATAGAAGCAAAGATTTAGACAAGGTGGCAGGAAGGGCAGACAAGATTATGTAGAGGTCTGTTAGTGGTATGTAACAACTTAGGGGCAGCGATGATTTTCTGATTCCCCTTGTCTATTTATTCTCTGACCTGTGTCCTGCTGCTGTCTCTCCAACATCTGCCCATAGGGGAGCTAAGCAGATTAATTGAAAGATTTGGATTTTGTTTCATTTAGCTTTGCTGACTCTGAGACTTTCTCCTCCTTTTTCCCCCTCCTGCTCACAATCCCGCGACCTTTTTCTCACACAGCCTTCTCCACCTCCTCCAGCTACACGTATCACTGCTAAAGTCTCAGATGAAGAAACCCGGAAATACTGTCAGAGGATTGTTTATAGCAACACATCACGCTGCAGATTTGGAAAACCTCCACTGCTTCGCGCTAGGAGTGGAGAATTATGTTCATCATTTATAGAGGAGATAAAAACAAGCTGGCAGGAGAAATTACCGGCTTTTGTGCCTGGGTGTGTGAGATGAGCACACAATGAGCTATATAAAAAAATATCAGTCATCAGGGACATAAACTTACAATCAATCCTTATGTCCCCAAAGTACAGTTAAATGCTAGTTTTTGCTGCTGCGCTAATGAGATTTTCTGAAAAAGAGCAGTGAAATTGGGGTTACAAAACACTGACACTATATATATATATATATATATATATATGTGGCTCTCAGATAAAAACAGCGTCCAATGGGACTGAAGGAGCATTTCCTGCTTTCATTGCTGTGACATTCCCAGGCAGCAAGGCGATGGGTTTTGAGGACATGCATGAATTATAGCAAAGGCAGATGAAAAAACAGGGGGCAGAAAAAACTGGGAAACAGGAGGATAAAGAGGGCAAAGGAAATCATAGGAGAGGAAGACGTAGGCACAACTTGTAACCTGGAGTTTTGAAGGTGAAACTTAAAAAGGTAGCTATTACAGGCTCTGGGATCAACTCTATTCTTCCAGCTCACACGTGATCCTGCGTGTACACACATACAGACAAACACACACACACACACACACACACACACACACACACACACACACACACACACACACACACACACACACACACACACACATATGCAAGTGCATGTAGACCTACACGCATGCACCCACAGGCACATACACACAGACATAACAACAAAATCTTACCTAAGCATTGACTTTCCACTTTCCATGAAAAGGTCAAGTTGCTTGCTACCGTTTCTGAGTCAATTGATTGTCATTTATTCAACATTTAGAGGGCTAACACTAAAATTTGCTGATGAACTGAAGAATGGTCTCAAAGAATGTCAAATGGAATAGCTTATACAAATGACATTTTGCCTGGAAATCCCTATTTCACATGATATTAACAGCACTGCATTTACTTAAAATGTCAACTGAGACAAATCCAGCATGGCAACATTAAACTGCCTTTAATTTGATATATTCTGCAAGCTAATGTCTGAGCAAATAATTTAATTTAATTTAATATATTATACAGGAAAATTTAAAAGCAACAATTAAGTTACAATAAACGTGCCTGACTCAGTTTAAAAACTGGTTTACAGCAGGTTCCTGTTCTGCAGCAACATAGAACAATGAACACAACCTCGGCACAGCCACACAGGACATCACCATTGACTAGACAGATACAAACAAACAAAACATTAAATACGGAAAAACAAAGCTAAAAACAATACATGAACAATCAGTGTGTGCAAGTATGACTATCAAGAAGAAACAGTTTATATGACTTTTTGAAATACGTGATGGATGATAATGTTTGAATGTGATGGGGAATGTCATTCCAAATTTTGGTGTAAATATAGAAAAAGGATTTCTGACCGTAGTTGTTTTTGTGTGGGGGAACTGGAATGAGTGCCTGTGAGACTGACCTAGTGACGCGTAGTGGTCTCATATTGTGTGTCGGAAGAAGATGACATGACTAAAGTTAGATATCAGCATGCAGGAACAATAACACACCCACACACAGACACACAGACACACACAGACACACACACACGCACACACACACACACACACACACACACACACACACACACACACACACACACACACACACACACACACATGAGTGCCATAATGAGACTGTCTGATTTAGTGTATTGATCAGTGGCTGTAAGCTGCAGAGGGTCCTTGGAGAGCATGGCATCACATAAAAGACAACATTACAGCTTATCAGCTGGGGCCAAACACAAGGTGACCTCCACTTTACTGCCTCATGGTCCAGCCTGTTACAATTAGTCGCATGGGTGGAGAGATAAGTGTGTGTTCCAGGATTTCACTGTGTATGTGGTCTACGTGTGCATGCATACGTATGTCAAAAGCACTTTAACAAGCAGTATTTGACAAAAAGGTTAAGCAGGTATATATAGAATAGAGAAAATACTATGAAACTGCAAACTATGTGTGTTTGTAGTATTGGTTCTACTTTTGCATACATAGTTAATAATAGAATAGAAATTTGAGAATTGTCTGAATTATAACTAATAACTTACTTACTTTCTAAGGTAATGTCATGGATATTCAACAATAGATTGCAGGGGGAACAATTTTCTCATAGCACCACATTTGATGTGAAAACTAAAATCCTGAAGCTCAAACACATAGGCACAAATGGAGATACAACATTGCAGTAACACCTGCCTAGAAGAATGCATGCACAAACACGTATTTCGTTTCTTTCGTTTATGTTCATATATTTAGACGATCAGAAAAACAATGTAATAGAGAAAAACAATTATTTTGCACATTACGTTTTGCAAATAAACTCTTACTTTGTCAGTTCAACGAAAAAAGTATTAAGGGAAATTTCACAGTTCACGGTGTTTTCACTGTTGATTTATTTAACTGTTTTACTGTTTTTTAAGTTCAGTAAATGCAACATCTTTGCATGTTGGTGTGTGCGTAGTTGATCAATAAATATGCATGTGTTTAAAAAAAGAAACTAACTACAGGACTGAACACTGCAAACAACTGTGACACACAGAGAAATACTGTACAGCATCGTCCCAGCACAGCACCGTGCTGGCCCTTGCATCATGCGCAGACTGGGCTGAACAGCTTGTCCATGCAACATACTTGCAAAACAAACAGCATAAAGTAGCATCATTAGCCAGCTACTGTAGGAGGGCTGAACAGTTTTGCCTTGCACCTTCCTCTCTTGTACTTTCAAATGACCATATGGCTTATGCTTAATTGTGCATACATTTTGAATTCATCACTCCTGCAGAGTAATTTTGTTCCTCTCCCACACTGCGATGTACAGAGTCAGTGTTGAACAAGATGTTTCTACTTATTCAACCAGCAACTCTTTATGTCACTACAAATAAATTCAATGTCAGGCACCAGAGAGAAGACAGAAAAATAGTCCCAGATAGAATTAAATATAATCCTCCTTGTGGCATCTGTAGGGATTGACAAACTGTAGCCCATTTCCAGAGGAAAGGAAATATGGGAAGGATAAATATCTCTTTCATTGACCTTACCCTGACAGGGGTTTAGATCTGCATCACTTTACAACCCTTGCCCGGGAAATGACAGATCTGAGGGGTCATCAGGAGACAACATTTTGACAGGGGACTGTAATGCTATAATACTGTACCTGTGCTGCTATTGGGAGGTTTGAGTGATTTTACTGATCATACTGTACTACTGTATATGCTGCATTTTGTGTTTGAAAGGTACTGCTGTTTTCTTATCTTTAATTTCTTATCTATGAAATGTTGTCTGTACAGACTACACTGTCATCGGAGTACATTAGTTATTAAAGACATATATATAAAATGATACGGCTGCTATATATTTGTAACATGGTTAGAATATATTGTGACACAGTACATGAAAGTCTTTACCACTTAGTCTCCCTTTTTTTTTGCAAATTTTGCTCAAAAGTTTTCCATTTCCAAATTACCCTGGAGGGGCTGATTCAATTTTCATCTAATGTAACAGTGGTGGGAAACATAGACATCCCTTTAACCTTCGTCCATCCTGATTTTCCAAACCAAATCAATTATTTATCAGTTGCAGAGCAACTGTGAAGCATGCAAATAAAATGTTCCTACAGCCTTACACCAATGACCTCACTCTGCAAGATATGACAGCCATTCTCTACATTCTCTCTCTCTCACTCTTAGATGATGAAAAATAGTGTATGTCCATATTGGGGTACATCAACCCAAACATCACATAGCTGAAATGATTCAGATAATAAGATTCACATCCATTTCTAAGATCAAAACCCCAAAAATGGAATGATATCATTATTTGACTGCAGGTTTCTTTTAGCCAGTCCGATTAGGAGGGTGAAAGATGGTGTATTTTTGGGGGAACGCTTTTTGAGTGCTCTGTCCTCCAGAGTGAGAGACCAGGACTCCTTGCCAAAAACGGAAGAATACCATGATCAATACTACCACAGCTATTCCAGGGACAATGACAAAGTGGGTGTATTGAATTTTCCACATTTGGTCCAAGAAAGATGATACTATTGGAGAAGTATCCAAAGTGTTTCCTTGGAACGATTCAACAAGCTTTTCTTTTGATAAGCTTTTTAATATAGTAATGCTACGGTGGGAGACGACTGCCTCAGCAAACTCATGTCTTATGACGTCAAAATTGCACCTGTCTTCTAATACATTTGTTCAAAGACATTCAATTACCAACAGAAATATCCCTGACCTGAAGTCTCACCACTTTCAATAATTCTTGTAACTGCTACTTAAAATAACTCACATTAAATAATGTGGCAGTCATTTATGAACTCACAGAGTGCTTAT
The DNA here is from genome assembly GCF_031162955.1 of Sander vitreus. NCBI lineage: Eukaryota > Metazoa > Chordata > Actinopteri > Perciformes > Percidae > Sander > Sander vitreus. The sequence continues at coordinate 13,796,890 of NC_135876.1, forward strand.
GAGTGTGTAGGTGTATATATGTGTGAGTATGTGCAAGTGTGAATGGTATTTTGTCGAGCTATAAGGCTGTCACTTCTGCTATTATTATGTTTGTTTCTCTTCCTTTACTCCTTTAATGAGGTGACCATGGTTACGGTTTTCGGCAGCCCCCAGTGCAGGAGGATGGATAACGTGTCCATAGTAGAGTAGTAAAATCTATTCTACCTTATGGACTGGTGGCAATAGTCGGCCATTACAGCCTGTAAGGATGACCAAGTATCTGGAATATGGGCTATGACAGTCATATTTCTTTACATGGTCAATTTTCTATTGCCTTTTTTTATATCATACTGCTGGCAGGGTATATGTGATTATGACGTAATCTCCTCCATTAGGCTGTAAGGTTGGGTGCTTTTTCACCTTTTACTCTTACCTCTTTATTTCGACAGAATGGAGTAAAAGTAAAATATGTCAACTCTGAAAAAAGATAAAAAACAGCCAACTTGCAACATAGTATCCTTAAGGCATATATACATCTGACTTGCACCACTGCTGACTATAAGCCATATAGTTACCTGAAACATGGAAGCAGGGATTTAATAGGAAGAGTTTTGTCACAATTTGAGCCTTACTGATTACCAATACACTGGCGCACTGATTCTACAAGTTAGGCTAACGTTAGTAGTAGCATTCTGCTTGTGGTGTTGTGGCTTGTTGTGGGATTAACTGTACTGATAAACTGTAGAAACGCCGCGGCCACACCACTGTGAAAGCACCCAGACGTCATTTAGCAGAGTCTGATTGTTCACCCTCTCCGCGGCAGTCCACTCCGCTCGAGCTGGTCTTTATAATAAAGTTAACTGGAGCTAACTGTTGCTAACTAAGCCTGTTCCCGTCATCTCTGTCTATGTGCCCGTACCCATTAACTGTATTTATAGACTCAAGCCTGAATATAAACCCAACATTTTATTAAGTTGGCTGTAAAACAAAATTCAAACAAAATTAATACAAATCAACTTTGGATAGCCTTAGTCTAATATGATTTAACAGGAGTAAGGAGGAGACGTACTGTGCTACATATATGTAACTTTCTGTATGGATCATAGTATGGTTTTAATGTTAAATTGTTAATACATATTATGGTTACAAATAACATTATGGCTCTTGGGTAAAAGGAAATTTCTTTTGCTAAACCATAACATTTATTTGACAAACCAACCAGATTTAATTGAGAAAGCACACCAGCCAACACTTCAGCTGTATCATGTTCTTGTCTGGTTTGTTTATTATGCAAATAGTTTTTTCTTTTTAACTTATTTGTTAATGTTATGTTGTCATTGTCTTCAAAAACAGTTAATAAAACTTTGTTTGACCAGTTTATTATTGAACCCAGCCATCACACACCGTGCCGCCACATCCGTCATACATCAGTCATACATCAGTCAGTATATGTCATGATAGGGTAAATGTTATAATAATAATACTAGGCAAAATGATCATAATTGCTTTGAACAGGGAAGTTCATAACTCAAGTTCTACTTACCAGCTTTTTGCATGAACTTTGCATGAAGATTGCATGAAGAAATAGTTTAGTCAGTAAATCAAGTTGATGTTCAGTGCAATGAACTGTGTTCCACTAGACTGGATAAACCCAGCCCGTTCAGCAGCAGCTCAGGCTGGAAACCTGTATGTTTATCTATCCTGCTTCCGTTACAAATTTGCGGGAACCAATCACAAACTGGCTTATCCACCTAGCGCGCTATTAATATCCAGGGAATCTGTAATTTTATTCCATATGAAAACATCCACATCTGAATTGAAATCATTAACCTTACCAACATTACACCAATCATGTTTATCATCTTAAACTGCACTCAGTTATAATGGCAGTAAATGTCAAAACAGGATAATTAAGAGTAACAAACAAAAATATGAGAACTATACAATAATGCTGCCATGCTTATGAAACATCCACATCTGAGTTGAAATCATTAATCTTGTCAGCAATACACATAATACTTGTATGTTTTACAGATTTATATGCAGAGTTCCCATTTTGCATACTGCTTGCAATGCTATTCCCTCATTTCAAAAAATGTTGCAATGGCAGCAAATGTCACAAAGGGAAAATTAAGTGTAACAAACACTACAAGAATGCTGCCATGAAAACACATATGAGATGAAAAAAGAGACAGGGACAGAGCCCTTGTATGTGCTACATTAAACAGATGCCTAACAGTCAATGTAATCCCTGGCCCTGCTTTTCTTTGCTGAGCTCCATAATCTGGGGTTCGTATTTAGTCACTTTAAATTGCACACAAGCTTCGGAGTGGTCAGTTGTCAAATGACTGCGGGAGGGGCTGAGCACGCTCTTCATTTGTGAGAATATCTGCTCACAGAGATATGTTGATGCGAAGACTGTCAGCAAAGCCAATGCAATGTTCCTGAGACAGCAAAACTTCTCTGGTACAGATATCCAGCAGGTGAAGATGCAAGTTCCGTGATCATGCCTCACGGACGTTTTCTGCCATTTCTTCGATGTGTCGTTCAACACTTCTGGCTGATGTGGGAATGTCTTTTATTTTATTCAAACAAAACATCTGAGCTACAGATGAAAGCCTCCTTTATATATTCTCCATCAGTGAATGGCTTTCCCCATTTTGCAATGCAATTAGCAATGTGATAGCTTGCTTTGGTAGCATGATTTCTGATTTCTGAAGACTATGAATGTGTTAGCTTGCTTCCCATACCGGGACATGGCACGTTTGATAGATTCAGCCTTGTCTGCCTGCATCCTTGAAAGTTTTCTCACTCTTCTGTCCATGATGGCTGGAATGCCCGAACATTAACTTTAGCTGTCTTAGCTAGCGGGCGTGCCCTCTGCCAGCAGCATTACTAGTAGCCTACTAGCCAATCAGAGCAGAGGCAGAGTAGGGTGGGTCTTTTCTGCATGCGGATGGGGATAGTTTTTATACAGTCTGTGGTGGGGATACAAGTCAATCAAACTACCGTAAAGAACAGGTTGCACAACTGTGAACGTCAACCATGATTTCAAGACATCAATAACTTGCTTGCACACGTATTGCCAGCGTGCCATTGGTTAAGGTCCCACGTGCCCATGGTGGCACGCGTGCCTAAGGTTGCCGACCCCTGTAATAAACATTTCAAACGTGAGGTAGCATTTAACCAGTATATGGGAGCTTCTGCCCTGGGAGTGGCTGCCCTGAGCTTTATAGAAATTGGCATTGACTTGGTTTGATGATTTTTACAGGGAGTCATTTGACTCCATGTTGATTCAGAAATATAGCTTAATGCAGCTTTAAATATCAGAGCACATTGCCAAGACACATTATCCTTCCAGGTTTTCTCAATATCAAAGCAGATGGACAGGCAGACCAACACACCTCAACCCTCAAACCCCAGCACCAGACGATCATAACAATATGCAGTAGTGATACCAGTTATAAATACAGATTTGTAGCATGACAGTTAGTTACATTACATTAGTTATATAGTACTTTTATCACCTGCGTATATCTGGATCAGTAGGCACCATACGGCAACACAAAGCACTCAAAGTTGTCTTATTGTTTGTACTGAGAGGTCTTGATGCTTTACATCACATTGTATCTCCATATCCATTTGGCACAGTGTTGTTTCGGTTTAAATCAAAAGTGAGAGGTTATAAATATTTGCATCCAACCAGCAATATAAATAGAATAAGTAGACACAGCTATGACTAGCTTGATTTGCATAAAAATGCTGCATAAAACTGTCTTGTTTTATGATCATAAGCTTGTCACAACCAGCTTGACACATGAAAAGACGATTAACATTAGTTCTTACTCCAGAAAACACAACGACAGTTCAAAACATAACTTTGAAGTCGAGTAGAAAAAAGCCACAGAGGCATTTCTTTTGCAGGTTGTGGATGTTAAATACTGGCTCGCCTGTCTTTAGGAACACATCATCAACACAGCTCTCTGATATTATCCTGTACAGAAATGCATGTGTGTGGTCCAGTCATGTTTACTCAAAAGCATAATCACAAAGATGTAGTCATTGACTGTGGAAGCTCAGTCAGTGACAGTTACAGAAAGATAAGGAGACTGCAGGAAGACAGATGGTAGTAGAGAAATTCAGAGGTGAAATGAACCCTCAGGCCAAAGATTACATGACTAGGTAGGAGGTTGAGGCGGGTCAGATTGTTGGGGACAGGACTGCAGGGTAGTGATTAAGAAGAGACAGCAATATGGAAATTGGAGAAGGATAAGGATGTTAAACTGTGCTGGTTGGGTGTCTGCAGGTGGGGAAAGAACAGTGTAGAGTAGGGCTGAACGATTAATTGCATTTGCGATAATATCGTGATATGTTAAGACGCGATTTCTTAACCGCAAAGGCTGCGATTTGGTCATGTGACTCGCAAGAACAAACCAGTCTGCACCCGCAGAGAAAGCATCAACTTAGCACGCTAACGCTACGCCGTACCTTGAGCAGATTTCTGTCATTCAAACAACGCTGAGTTGTAGTTTAAAACTTTTACAGCCATTTTAATAAAATGAAGGGTTTTATTCGGGCTCGAGTCCATACATGCAGTTAATGGATACAGACAAGCAGAACTGAAGGCTCGGTTAGCAACGATTAGCTCTGATTAGCGGTTAGCTCCAGTTAGCTAGCTCCGTTATAAAGATATGGAGTGGAGGAGACTGCCACGGGGAGGGGTAACAACCAGACTCTGATAAATGACATTCGGGGAGCTTTCAACAGTTTTATTAGTACAGGTAATCCCACGGCAAGACCAGCAGCAGCATGCTACTACTAACGTAACGATAGCCTCTCTGTCTCTGAGTGTGAGTGCAATGTTGACGCTGTCATGCACGCGGCACGCAACTTCACGAGGGGGAGGGGCTGGAGGCAGCTCATCTGTGTGCGCTGTAAAAAAAATACACCGTTGTATATACTGTATATACTATATTTTTACTTATTTAACTGTCTAGTAACAGTAAATTATTAAATTAAATTTATTACAGTAAATGATAATTAAATGTAAATACTACTAAGTGTGGTAAAGCCACATATATGTTTTTATATTTCTGCAATCTGCACTTTAGTTCGTGTGATTTGTTTCTGACTTTCATATGAATGTTTACACCAGGCTTGGTCAGTGCTCAATATACTACTGTGATTGAAGTAGTTAAATAGGTCTAAAAGATGTCATTCATATAAATTCATGCATCACCTAATTTCATCATCACATACAGGCCTGGCCTCCAGGAAAGAAAAGTTTGTTTAATCTATCTAATATTGTATTGTTCATACTATACAATGATTTATTGCTTGTCTTTGTTGAATAATACAGAAGACAAAGAGCTTAAAAAATAATCGCATATTCAATCACAATCACAATATTTTTGAAAAAAAATCGCAATTAGATTATTTTCAAAAATCGTTCAGCCCTAGTGTAGAGGTAAAGATAAAGGGAGAATATCTGTACATGTACATGAAGAGTTGGGAAATAAAGAGTCAGATACAAATTTGGAGTCAAGTAAATGACACAGTCACAGCCATTCAGGATACTAAATGGTGACACAGCTAATAAGCTATAAAACATTCTTTCATTTTGGACTCTCTTGCTCTCTGTTGCCTAAGAGGTCAGCACTGTCAAGAAGGTTTTGCAGTTGGTACGGTGAAAACTCAATGTGATGAATTTGTGCAGATTTACTTGGCCCTGTAAACAAATCCACTTGCTGTGATTCCAACGGTTTTTACCGCAGACTTTCATCATTTTAAATGCTGGTGCGAGCAGGCTTTAAGTCTGCCCACATTTGTCAGCCTTGTTTTAGGTAATAGAAAAGATGTATCATCTCTCACTCGTTTTGTCTAAAAAAAACTCCATTAACTATTAAATGAACAACCTGAGAAAACCTGACATAAACGAACCATAATCTGCTGTAACACTTCGCACATTCCCTCCACCATTACATTGCTTTTACTCAATTACATTACTGCCTCTAATGTATGTGATTAAATTAGGAGTCAAATGCAGCTACTGTCACTCGTGGCGTCCCGTGAGACTTTGATTAGCTGAGTATGGTTCTCTTTGTTGGGAGGGACAATGTTTCTCTTGGTGCATGCTGAAATTAAGTTGATTTGATTTTTTCTGTGCCGCAGAATGACATCAGGATTGTGATTATTATGACATATTTACTCTCTTAATTTATTTTTAAAATATGTACATAATATCACAACACAAGTTTGGTTTATCCTTCAGAACTTTTTAGTGGTGCAGTGCAAGCCATGTACCATGAAAGGGAAATAACGCCTCCTCATCTTCCTCCCAAATTCCTAATGCAGACAGCACTCTTCATTCTCTTAGCTCACACTCCATGAAATTGAAAGATAAATAATAAAATTGATTAGGAGCCGATCAATGAGTTCAAAAGTTGGCAGTTTCCTTTGCTTTCCACACTGCCACCTTCTATCAAGCACTGCTCCTGTGATTTGAAGTGAAGAAGAAATGGGAATGTCATGTTGTCAGCAAGCACTGGCACACACACACACACACACACACACACACACACACACACACACACACACACACACACACACACACACACACACACACACTTACATTCGCACATACACTTCCAGACCAGAGTCAATGAGGTAATAATGCCAGTTTAAGGCTCGCTTGGGATAAATCCATGTATAGATGAAGCAAAGCTGAGGAAATTCGATCTGTTGTCCTAACCCTTGCCGCCAAGGCTAACACACAGGCTTTTTTCTCCTCCCCTTTTTATTTGTAATCACTGGCCATCAGACATTGAAGAGTTTAGCCGATACAGCTTCCATCCATCAAGTCCACTCTAGTTATAGAGGGAGAGCAACCAACCAACAAAAAAAAACTAATCCGAATGTCTTTAGACTGGCTTACTAAGGCTTACAATGGAAACACCCCTCTGCACCATCTCTCTAATAGTGATAATAGTATTATAATTCCAGAAGGGTGAGGTGCCATTGAAACTGAGTGAGAGAAAAGAGGTAGTCAAAATAAGAAAAAATAATCTTCCTGCAGATCAAGCACACTTGCAAGCAGTTGCATAGCGTGGTCGGAAGTCAACAGGTCCAGGTTTCGATTTAAACATTTTCTTTTTAGAAGTGACGGCAATGCCACAATAAGAGCCAATAGATGGCAGTACTGCACGACAACAGTTTGAGTTTATTTTTAAATTAGCTGCAATCGAAAGCCCCATTTGTTTACCGAGATGTACATGAACGCACTATGAAGTCCCGTTGGAGCCCACAGGCTTTACCTTTGTTGTTTGTTTACATAACTCACTCACGGAGAAGGCAAAATGTTGCCACACAGGTGACTTCAGGTGTCTGGAAAAGAGCAGCTGCAGGCTACTGATAAGCTAACGTTACCCTGTGTCTTTAGCTGCATGCTACCTGCAGTAAGCTACACTGTGTCTGTTTTTTTTTTTTATATGGGTTCCTGTAATTTGATGACAAGAAATGATGTGTAACAGTCTCCGAATAGCTACGGTATCACATTCATGTTCGGTCAAGTGTTCAATTACAGAGTTCAGTTTCAGATCGAAAAGGAAGCCAACTAATTAATCTAACCACATTCTATTAAAGGAAGCGTAAATGTACCAAGGAGATAATTACACACTGCATCCCTTACATCCTCTCCATCCATCCAAGTGTCCTCTTCAAACTGCTGCCAGTGCAGCTGCAGTTCCCCATCAAAGTATTGAGATGATAAAGTTATAGCAGATTAATACACAACAAGTCAATTAAAAGCCATGCAGGTCAAACAGAGCAATGACGTGTAAGTCTATAAGAAGCTTAAGGTATTGTTGAAATGTTTACATGAAGGAGCTTTCCTTTCTGGGAAGCTTTCCGCAAACATCTGCCCACATCAGGCCAGAAGGAACAACTAAGCTGCTGCTTGATGCACTCACAACATACACAACCATGCTTGTTGCACAATCCACAACTACTCCCATAAATTTACGCCATGCCTCATATTTTTATTTCGACTTCATATCATGCTTTTGCACACCACCAGGGAACCTCTCCATCAACCCAGCGACAATCCAAGCATTACTGTTAAACAATGGACATTGCATGGTTCCATATGCTATGGAAACAAATACTCTTTGGAAATCAATGGTCTCCTGGTTTCATTTCACCAATCACCTGCTTTTCGCCCTGTGCCTCCCCACTACTGGAAAAAAGAAAAGAAAGAAAGCCAGTGCTACAAAGCATATCTATGGATATGTATGCATGGCAACAGTTGCCTGGAGCTACCAAAGCTAAGAATAACTTGATTTTGGAGCAAGGTCTACAGAAAAATCATTCACAAGAAACCCTTGCAGCTCCAGTTAATGAGTCTCTCCTCTCATGCTGACAGTTAATTTTAATGAAATGCAGTCCTTTTAATTTACATAATGATCCCTTCACAAAATTAATAACAATGATGCAGAGAATCAATCATTCCTAATTACGATATCAGAATGTCATTTGACTCTTTATCTTTATGTAAATATTCATATTTATGAACAGTTTAGGGCACAGAATATAAAGGGCAGAGGAGAGCTTTGAACTGACACATACAGTAATCATTACTAAAACTTGATTTCACACATCTCAAATTGTTTGCGAGCAGTTCAGTGTAGAACGCGAGAATACATAAGCACACACAAGCCCAACCCTGGGCTTATATGCGCACACACAGCTGTCAAGAACTCACTGTGGCCCGCAGTCGGTAAATACGGTACACGACCATGGCAACGGCTAAATGCCACAGCACAAGTGGAGCACATTTTACCCACTGGGAACTCACACCCCAAATCCAACTAAATGTCAAAAGAATATTCAAATAAAGTATTTCATAACTCCAGGGCTCGTCACTAACTGTTTTCCCCAAGGAGCATGTGTGCACCTAAGTTGAAAAATGTAGGAGTGCATAAAAAACTTTAGGGGTGCAATGAAAGTGTACCAAATAATGTGTTTTTTCTTTAGTAAAAGGAACACGAGGAGACATTTACAAGTGAAGTGATTTCATTTATTTGAATAGAAAAAGTATACTAGGTTTTTAATTATTTCTGCTTCAAACTGTATTTATTTATTTCATTATTGTGTAATTATTTATACTGAAAAGTGATTTAAACTTTATATGGTTCAAGGTTAATTTATTGTCATTGTACAACAAATGTCCCATTGAATCCAGACCCCTGGTTATATACAGTCTGATCCTGACAGACCTCTGGAGAATTCAATCCAGTCAGCTTTAGAGTGACTTACATAAGGTAATGGCTGTTACTGTTGGTGTACAGTGATACTTGTAACACATTTTTTACAATAATACAATTGTGTTATGAATACAAAACGTTATGAAGTGTAATGTTTTCTATTTTTTAAAATACATTTTCTATTCTTCAATAAAGTCAATGATGTTGAATATACAGTAGTGGTGTAACAGACCGCCTCACGGTTCGGTTCGGCATGCATGTGAACCGCGGATTAATAAAATGAATAACCATCACAGTGTGAAATGCAGCATTACTGCTGCTTTTAAGCCGCCTACACATGATAAGAGGTACAACCGTGAGGTAGGGCGCAGAGCAGAGAGGCAAGGCGCAGCACAGGTATACGCAGGTATGCAGGTATATATCTTTGCTTCTGGCTTTAGTTGCACCTGAAATGATCAACGGCAACAAGGTTAAAGTTGAAATGAACTTTAAACGCAGTGCTCGGCGGAAATTCTGAGTGGTGCGTGACGGCAAGCGTAGTGCTTCTTCTATCTCCACTGCTCTCCCATAGGAAAACAAAGCCCACAGCCAGTGCAGACAGATTTTACCGCTGGATCATGTGTAGATCATGTGCTTTTACCTGCACGGGGGACTGCAGAGAGACGTCCCCTCTGCAGTTTGTTCAGTTAACAGGGATAGCAATGCGGATAACTGTGGTTACTTTTCAAAACCCCACACCAGCAACGCTGCAGTTGCAGGCTCGCTGCAATACAATAGCCTATATTAGCAGCCACTCTGAGACACGCTATATGTTCTCCAGTAGACAGAAAGACAACTAATGAAAACTTAAATGTCGCAAAGCTAATGGGAGCCACTGGCCGCTAGCCTGGAAATCCAGACCCAAATCCGAAAGATTAAGGGTCTGGCATTGAGTAATGAAAATGGAGGGGCGGCACCAAGCATGCATTTGAAAATCTCACTGCATGCAATTGGATAACACTACGACCAATCACAACAATACACGGGGTGACGTATCCAGAGCCCCATACGCTTAGCTACCAGCGGAGCTAACTGGTAAATTAAACTGTCGTCATCTGTTTAGCTCGCCTCTGGCCCGCCTATATCAGATACACCGATGTGATTGGTGCAGCTCGGCTACAAGGGCATAGTTAATGAGCATCATTACTCAATGAGTGACTTGCTGAGCAAATTGAAATTGTGCTCTCGCAAGAACTCTGTGTGAAAATATGTTATTTGCATACATGCTCCTAAATTCATTTTACAGTTAGCACACATCTATTTTTAGTCTCAAATGCGAGTGCAACGCTCGCACTGTCGAGCATTGCAGGGTCCTTTTTCTGTCTTTAACAAATCTGGATTGAGAGGGAATTGATTCGGTCGGTCTCATTGTTGTGGAGTTGTACGAGAAAAAACACTTACGGACAAAATCCTGATTATTCAAGACATATAACAGTGACACAACAGCAACACTTATTGTAAACTGATATTATGAAAACTATAAATCCATATGAGCGTTAATGCTGTTGACCTTTCACCATCTGTCCCTTTTTTCCCTTCCTCCCTCTCTTTTCCTACATCTTTCTTGTCCATGCATGTTTATCCATCGTTATGCTGACTTCCCATATGGCTGTCACAGTGGGATGTTCAGTGAACGTCTTTGTGACCATGGACGGTGACTTTGGACCCTTTTTGTCGCTCCTGTACCGGCAGACTAGGTGGGCACACAACTAAATACCTGGCTCTCCTTCTGCGTCCGCGCTGCTATCATTAGCCTGTGCCTTTGTGAGAGAGCTGACCCTTGTATCCCCATATCCCTCCCTTACCCCTCACTCCCCTTCCCTATCATTCGCTCACCCACACTCACCCACATGGGAGCGACAATTAGGGAGGCATTAGACTAGTGAGCCAAACCTCCTCTCTCCGTGACCTCCCCCATGGGGAAAGCTGGCGAGCCAGAACAGAATGGAGAAAGGAGAGCTGAAAAAGCACCAGCACACAGCTGCACCCCTTCCTAGAAGGCTATAACCTCTAACAAAGAAAACACCTCGATGAACAGAAGGAGAAGCTGGCTGGAAAAAAGAGAAAGAGATGCGTGACATAGTGACTGTCCAATTGTCTAACCTTATCCACAGTAGAAGGGAAGTCAAGGGGGTGAAATAACTTACAGCAGTCCCAGTTTATCTCATCTCCCTTGTCTGCGAGTACACCAGCTGCACCACAACCTGACCTGGCTAGCGTGTGCTTTTTTTAAATGACCCATGGCTGTTTATGTTTTTACTCTCAGGAATTCGGCTTTTTGTTAAGCCATAAATGAAAGAAAAAAAGATAGAACTTGAAAAGCTTCTGGAGCCTTCCTTTTGAATTCAGTAGGATATCAGGAGGAGCCAGGTTTTTTTTTTTTTCTACACCACCTTGTTTTCAGACTGAATCACTCCATCATCTCACCAATCATGCACATAACACTCTGACCGGTCTACAGATATAACTAATGAAAAATGTGGAAACAGTGGCAACGTTGTAGAGCACCATTAAACACAATAACACCAGTAACAATACAGGAACACACATAAAATGAGACTTACTGTATGTCCTTGAGTGAGTTACCCCCCAGTGCATGCTGGTAAGTTTCCCTACATGCCTACCTACCTATGTATGTTGCAATAAATTCTCATATGTACTGTAACATATTAAATTTAGGTTGACACCAATAAGATTTGTTTTAATATGTTATTTGTCCTCCATCCCCAATTTTATTTAATCCAAAAATTAATAATACAAAAATTGGCCCAACTTAAATATCTTAGAGACACAGATGTAACACAAAATATATATTGAATGAACGTCTTTGTTTCAAAGGTCAATGCTTTTTTCAGTGTAGTGTTCAACTCATGATTATTTTCATGACTGATTAATCTGTTGATTATTTCTTAAATATTGTTTACCCTATCAAGTGTCAGAAAATAGTGAAAAGCCATTTGTCTTTTGAAGAGCCCATGATGATGTCATCAAGCAAATCCTCACATTTGAGAAGGTGAAACCAGGAAAGTTCTGCTTGATTCACAGATTTATTGAATTGTTTAATTTTTCAAGATGGATAATAACCATGACAACGCAGGTTCAGCTTAGATCTCTGATAATATAGCGGGGTATCTGAAAGTGCTAGGCATTCTGTCAGGAGCAGGTGAGAAGTTATTTACTATTCTATGACTGAATGTGGCCCTGAGGCTCATTTCCTTTCTCTGCATGGCTCCCCCCTCTATTATTTAGAAAGGACTTGAACAGCATCAAAAGATAATTACAGAAAAGCTTTCCTCTGCCTCCTTTGCTGTTATTTTCTCGGACGCTATGACCTACAGGGATTGCCCTCCACCACTAGTCTTAAATATCCTCATTATTATTAATTCAGCATTGATTGTTTTCTGATATCAGTTGCAAAGCTAGTTATGATATTCATGTTTACATAACTCTTCACATTTACATATTACTGTAAACAGGCTTCAGCTTACTCACGGACAGCCTTAAATGACATGTGTAAACCGTCACTAGTCAAACATGTGACCGAACTCCCCCATGTCTCTCCGGAGCTGTGATGCACATGTAGTCATATACATAAACATGAGGAGTGGGCACTTGCCCAGCCATGTGCAGTCATTCCCGTACACACATCCCACATCCCTACATGCAAATGATCTCACACCCTCTTTAGGCAAGGAAGTCACATTTTTTCAATGTTTTGGAAAACACTCAAATGCCCCCTGACTTTGTGTTGACTACGCTGGAGTTTGAGAGTAGATAACGAAGACGCAAATCAGCAATAAAGAGAAATCTAATGGCAAAGAGGAGTGAAAACTGACAACATAAGTGCAAAGAAAGATGATGGGCCAAGAAATGAAGGAGAGGAGAGAAGAGGAAAAGAACATTGCAGAGTAGCTAGAAGAGTGGGTACAGTAAAAGCTCTCCTCTGTGTTGGCATACTGCCAACCCCTGGACAGCGATGCAGCTCGCTGCTCCCCGCCTACTGACCGCCTCCTCATCTGAACGCTCACTCTGCATTAAGGGCCTCAATCAAATATTCATTCTCCAAAACCAGCACTTATATAACCAATACAACAAGTGTGTCTCCGTGCTGACCTGACTGAATATAACAATGTGTTACACCAAGTGAGGAGCAAACAATCATCCGTGCAAAGGGTCAGCAGCACTGGCCCACTCAGAATAGATGATATTCTTGCACACAAGCTCTGCCTCTAAAGTGCACTGTTTCAGCTAATTAATGAATAAATCACTTCAGAGGGAAAGTAGGAGGTTCAGTTCACAAAACCAAGAAACGGGTAAACACGGTAATGCAAGTTGCTTTTTGTATTTGTTTTAATAATGTGAGAAAAACGAAGGAAAAACGATAAATGAAGAGGAGACAGAGAGCAGAGAGTTGTTTTCTTCTTACAGGTGAGGTGAATGTGTTTTCTGTAACAAACCAATTCTTACCCAAAATGTAGATGCTGTAGTAGTGTTAGTAGTGTCGAAACTCATTTTGTGTATCCTTGAAGTCTAACAAACCAGTAAGGAAATGTATTCAATGTTCAGTGAGCAACTTTCATTAAAGAAGGAATGAATGCAGCATCTTTAAACATGTTATTTAGTTCTCCTTAATCTGCACCCTCAGGTATTTTTGACAACTCATGGTCCGTCTGGTTTTATTTTCTATAAAAGCTTGTAAAACACCAACCCTGTTGTTCACAGTCAATAAACATCTTCTTTTTTTTTCAGGACAAACTGAGCTATTAGAATACTTGTACTGCAGTGAGGTCACTTGAATGTAAAAAAAGGTTATGGGACCATAAAGACAAATAAATAAATAAAACGGAACATGAATCTCACAGATATGTATTGATGATCACAAACAGAGCAATTAAAGCTAAGCCAATCTCCTGTTTAAAACACTTATCATATGTCTTAGAAGTCAAACTGTGAAGAAATAAACATAATGTCCACATTCTTTCAAAAAAAGTCCAGATGCTTTTGCCCTCATGACATTCACTTATGCCAATACTCAAAATAATAATGTCATATTATTGATATCACACACACAGCAATGCTACACAAGCATTTGTATTGTCTAAAACAGTTCTCATATATATTTGGAGTCATCCAGTGCAAAAATAAACATAATGAACATTATAACTCTATGTAACTCTAATCTATATAAAGGATAAACTATTTACATTTCTTCAAAAAAGGCCCAAATTTATGCCAAAACTGAAAACAGTGATGCCATTCTTCTCTGTAGAATGGTTTCAAACGGTAATAGACGATCTTTGGTCACATTTTACTATTCTGACTTGTGTGAGTGATCTCTTCTCACAATTAACGATCTTTGTTCTCCCTCGGATGCCCATATAAGGCGCAATGTGTGACGGACCTGCCTTCCATTGGTTGACAAAACGTCAACAAACTCTCGCAAAGCATCATGGGAGATTCAAGATGGACGCTAGCATCTAAGTTAGCAGCAGCAATGACTGAAAAATTGATAAATTATGGACATCAAGTGGATAAATCTTGGATGTAAGAGTTTGGACTTTTGCTCAACGACCCCATAAAAAAGGCACAAATTCCAGGCTGGATAGAAAATCTCCTGTAAGGACTAGAAAGACACGAAAGACACCACCGTGAAGGCTGGAGTGTTAGCTTTTAGCTGCAAAAGACGGTATGTTTCTATCTCTTATAAAATGATTAAAATATGAATAAGAGATTTTAAATCACCGGTTCAATGCTTACTGGGTTGTGGCTTTAAAATGTCAAAATAGGAAATGTTTCATGTACCAACGTGTCCCTTTAACAATACAGCGCTGTAACTGACTTAATCTTATCACAATCTAAATCATTACAACAAAGGCAGAACTCAGGGGAACATTACATTTAGTCACCATGGTAACTCGCCTTATCAGTGCACACCATTGAACGTCTTTGTCATTTGTCAATTGACCTCAATTCTTTTCAAGGATTTGACCTGTGCGGTGATGTCATCTCAGCAGAAAGGCACAAATCCAGGACTAGAGTCCACAGCATGTAACCTGCCAAATATAGACTTTTCTCTGCAGATCATTCCTCCTGATGGAAATTCACTAGCTTATTGTAAGGGTTTTTATGTTTGGTGCACAAGTGGCCGCCAGAGCAGAATAAGAAGAGTTTTTTTGTGTGTTTAGTAGTAACGTGGTTAAAATGAAAACTAAGACTGCCATGTCATTCTTCATTCTGCTCCTGATGATTTGTGGGTTATAATCAAGACATTAAGGCTGAGTTGACTGACAAATGCCACATAATGAAACCCACCACTATCCTGTAACCATCAATCAACCACAAACCACACCTCTGATGCTTCAAAATAACTTTCTTAAAGAGCAATTAAGTCATAATATGAATCAAACCTCTTTACTTTCATTGCCTACAGTTCTGACTTTTATGTTATATTAGGGAATCAGTCAAGTCTCAACAGTAGACTTTGGCGGCTTGATGTGTATTTCTTACTTTTCTGTCTCCAACCTCTGTCTCCGGAAAGTGGATTGGATAGAGTGCCTATCATCTAGACTTTCATAACCTAGATGCAACTGTGTGGGGGGAAAGCCAAAGTCTCCACTGTTAAGTGGTCAGTAATGGCAAAGTAATTCAATCCGAGTGGGTCTTTCTCTATCCACTCAAAACTTCCGGTACAATCCCTCCTTGTTATGCGGGTGGGCAGCTTTCCGGAAAAAACACCAAGACATCTTAGTGACTCTGCCATCAAGCCAGTGATGCAATGGCAATTAGAAAACAATTAGAGTTGCAATTATTCTTGTGCATGGAGCTGCCTGCTGAGGCAAGACTGTGATACCAGGGTTTAAGAACTGTCTGAATTTTGGGCTAATCCCCATCGGAACACAAGATTAAGGTTGTGTAGGATGAGCTCCAAGTCATGGGAAGAGAAAGAGAGAGATAGGCAGACAATGAGAAAAAAGCTCTAAGTATAAGAGGAAACCGAAGCATTTTTTTTTCTTGCACTCATGAAGGTCATAACTATTCTTCTCTCCCTCTTACTGTTGTGCTCCTGCATAAATCACATATTGCACAGCATTCTGCAAATCTAGAACAAGTGGTAGGATATCAAAGTTGATGCCAAACCAGTCAAGTTGCAGTTTGCATCTGTGTCTGTCCAGGCTCATATAATATATGTAGTGAATAATATCAAGCAATTTAATAAAATGGTATTAAGTGTATTTTTTGGCAAAACATGGATGCTTCACACACATCCTCAACTCGCCAGCACAGAAAATCTGTTCCTGAGTTAAAGCGTTGAATAATGGCCAGAAAAGCCTTTTTACAGAATATTATGATGTCAAGAGTGAAGTTGATCTTTGACCTTTTGGATATAAAACGTCATCTCCTTATCATTTTATCCTTAAGACATTTGTGTAAAATATTGTCATAATAAGCGTAAGAATTCGTATGGTCAAACAAGCATTTTGTGAGGTCACAGTGACATTTGACCTACAAAATCTAATCAGTTGTTGGCGTTGTTGAAAAATCACGTTCATAAAATTGGGATAGATAGACATAAGGTCATGTCATGCACAGCGACCGTGACCTTAGACCTCCATAATGTCTCCGGCCATGGCTGTCGCCGGCACGGAGGCATAAAAACACTGTTGAAGACTGAATTTATCCGTAGGAGGATTAGAAGCATTTTCCTTTTTTAAAATAAACCAAGTACAGTACACATTTAGCACATTCCAACTATCCACACATTTTGAAAACTTTTATCCCAAACAGCGAAGCAACAAACACTGTCATAGCCAACACAAACACACATACACACTGCGTCGTGCAATCCCATTTAACTAGATTAACCTCAGTCAAACACTTAGTGAACATGCAACACTGACTCAGACAGACTGTACAGCAACCCTGACCATGATGCTTGTTAAACATGACCCAACTCTCTCTCACACACACACACACACACACACACACACACACACACACACACACACACACACACACACACACACACACACACACACACACACACACACACACACACACACACACCCACCTGCATAGACAAATCAAAGAGAGTATTCTTCTGTACATGCGTAATGATGTTATGAATTATGGATGTCCTGCACCATTGTCTGTAGTGAAGGTGGAAAAGGCAATGCAGTGCCAATTGATGTTTCATATCTCAGAAGGGGGGGTGGGGGCAGAGGGTTCCTTAAGTCTTGATCCATTCTGTTTTAACCTTTCCTATCTCTACATGTAGGCAGTATGTATGTACATATAAGAACATGTATATTTGATTGTTTTTTGTGCATAGATGTGTATATATGAATAAGTAACTATGTGTTTTTGGTGACCTAGCCCCGCTGTGTGTACATGTTGGGTGTTGCTTTGCGTCAAGCTTTAGTAAAGTGACACGTAGGCTGGATGCCAACACCCATCCTCTTATTAACTGTCATTGTAGTCTTTCCCAGGAGTACACATAAAAAAAACATGATGAACTTGGAGACAGCACGCTCACTGCCCCTGCCTCAACTGTTGAGTCTGAGGGTCTTGTGCTCTTGCAAAAAGTACGTTGTCCAGTGCTGCTTAAATAACCACTTAATTTACAGATGTGTTGAAATACAAAGAGTTTGGTAGTTCTTTACATTGCATCACAGAAATAACTATGAACTAACCAGGTAATATCTTGAGAATATAAGAGTATCTTCTTGTTAATATAAAATGTTTTTTTGTTTTGTTTTATAGGGCAACAATGGGGAAATACATCTCAAGACAATAGTGAAACAGAACATCATATAAACATACTAATACATAATCAATTGTCATAAGTTTCTACAGTCCTGTCATATGAACTCCTTAATGCTCCTCCCCTCTGTGCATCTCTTCGGACAAGTGTATTTAGCTTTTGACTGAAGTACACTTTGTGTCGTTGTACTGGCAAGTGAGGAGGGCCACGTGTGGTGAGAAAGCTTTTCACTGTGATGGCAGTGATCTCTAAGAGCTTTTACCATCTCTATTTCCTAGACCAGACTTTAGGGAGGCTCCAATATCTAACAATTAGCAGCTTCCTCACAGGGATACCACAGTGTATCATTAATATCCGCAAAAGCATTTTTGTGGATTTGCTGATGCTAATGCACATTTTCATGTGTTGCACATCCTAATATGGTATTGTACATAAACCCAAAAGGCCAACTGTCTTGACATTTCCAATCCATTTAATAGCTCTTCTAAAAAAAAATAATAAAAAAGTAAATAAATGCTTTTGCAAATAAGGCACATCAAAATAAGTAATGCCACGAAAATCTGTGTTACTGCCAGTGTATGATGTGGCACACCAGGAGAGGACGCTACACTAAATTGTGGGTTGTATAAACAATGTATAGTTCTACCATAAAAGCAAATCGATACATATTCAGAACATGATTTATGAATGCAGGCAGTTATAGGGAGTGTGCCAGACTCCATGTGTGCTGCATGGGTTTGGATAAAGTAGAGCCATGAATCATTTTCATGGATAAATCATAATTGGCTTGCACTGAGTCACGCGCTGGTGCTGGCTACTAGACTGGATCTGCAAATTGCTGTGGAGATGGACAACGGGGCTACACTATGATGATGGCTTGCTTCTCTAGCTTCCTGAAATAGATCTCATAATAGGACACAGACAAACTCTCTGTCTCAGTTAACAGATCCTTTCACGCAGTGTCACACCTGCTGTGCTGTGTGTTGAATGGGCTGGCACATCCTATATGTCAGACCATGACAAGACCACACATACACACATTAGACTCTCTCGGATCTGGATAAGAGGAAAGTCATCAAGTCCTTGACAGATGCAAAAAATATTTTCCCTGTAGACATTCCCAAACACACACACACACACATCCATGCTCAGTGTCCGTCCCATTCTGATAAGCATCGTCAGTGATAATGGCCTTGTTAATGAAGTGAGACGTGCCTGAGACCAGCGGCTGATGCAGCTGATGGTTATCAGTGGGTGGAGCCGTCGGTGGTGCAGTAATAAAGTCAATACTTCCTGGGACACACTGCTGAGACAGAGATGAGCCTCACTATCCTACTCGCACATTATCTTTGCAATCTGTGTCTTTGTATGTGCGGTTTTGAGCATGCGTCTGCCTGCGTAATGTGATACTGCATGATTAATGACCTAATGAACCCATGATGCACGTGCTATGTGTGTTTGAATCTATAAAAAAGGAGCATTGCAACAGAGTTATTCCACGCCGCTTCCTGCAATCAGCAACAAAGCGTCATTCAGCTGTTCACGTTAATGATGGCTTTCATGTAGAGTACAGCAAATTACAACATTCAATAGTAATAGGAGATCACACAGCAGGGCCACTTGATCATTAGTAAGCCTGCCAAACACACATCACACATATTTAACTCCCATCATTGAGAAACATCCACATAGATGATTTTACCTCTCTTAACAGCCAGCAATTTGATGGGATACGGGTTTGGGGAATGTTCTATAATGTTTTGGTTATATCAGGCTTCATATTGAAACTTATTACATCTCTCAAACCCTTGTTCAGAGACAAGATTGCTAATAGCACTGGACCTTAGAAACTGTTTACAGGCATTCCTCATACAAGAGTCAATCAATGATATCATTAGGCTATGGGCAGAACCCACAAATTCCGCTCACGTCCTCTAGTACGGCGATGAAACCCTTCAGGTGTGTCAGTGTGTCACATAATCAGCTTGGCTAATGTCACCCCAATCTCAATCGGGTCGCTAATTACTGTCACCTATCCTCTCATCCCCCAGCGATGTGAGGTCACGGCAGGGAGGGTCAGGTCCAGAGGAGCTTCTTCTACAAAACAACAAAGTTAAAGAGTTTGAAAGAAGGAAAACTCACTCATTTCATCATCCAACAAAATGAAATTGGAGGACAGACTATGGATCAGCTCTAATTCATCTGACAACTGTAATATATTGTATTTGAATTTCGCCAAACCTTGGGCACCACAGCGTTCCCAAAATGTCGAATTACACTGATGGATTACACTCTTAAGTCAAAAAGGGGTCACAGCACATCATTTATTTGCCAATCTGTGCATTATGCGCAATATATTAGACAACATTGAATCAATCTATCTATCTATCTGTCTATCTATCGTATGCTCTACAAGGTGACTGGCAGCTGGCGTCCCATATTTACTCCTGATCCCTATCAATCACAACTTCTTTAAGCATTCATTAGGTGTTGTCAAAAAATAGGGAAATACACATCATTCACCAAATGCTCTGCTGTTTCTGTTAAACAGAACAAGCATAGACAAATGGAGTGAGGAGATATGGATGCAGGAGAGAGGAGAGGGATACAATAAAGACAGGAATGTAAGGGGGAAATGAAGGAGATAGGCACATCCATATGAAGCCCCCATTAATCACAGGGCTGTCCTGCATGCCTCATGTGACAAATGAAACAGAATAATGGTTTCTGTGAGGAGGAAAATATGGGATAGAACAGTCCTCATAATGCAACGTTTCCCCCCACCCTTCCTCCATAGCCGGATATTTAATTAATACCAGCTATAGGAGCCTACAAGTCTGCACAACCCTTTGCTACACAGGCATTTCTTAATGCATTAGACAACTGCATCACATGGGACAAAATGTAGCCTTTATGAACTAATTTGCCAATTCTCTCCTGCAATTTAAAGCCTTTACTGACGACTGCATTTGCTTCCCGAACACAAGTAAATTGTTGCGCGTAGTAGTGTTGAGTAATCACTTATCACATGCACCTGTCTTTTCCAGAGATGGCTGCAACATAAAAAACTATTACAGCAAAGCGACAGGTTGTACTTCATTTGGCTGCAATTCACTGAGTTGTGAGAGGTCTCTGGAGATTACAGTGAATCTTAGTATTAATGATGTTATGCCCGCAGGCAAGCAACAAACAAAAAAATCCACACCGAAGTAAGGGTTGCTTTGAAATACTGCAAGATGTAAAGACCAACCAGCTCATAACTTGCACTACTTTTGAACTTTACCTTCAAGATAAAAGTGAAATGGAAGTGTTTTCTAATCTAATTTAATTAAATGAAAATGTTTATTTTTTTGTATAATTTATCATAATTATCTCCTTTAACGTTACCCTTAAACTAGTCTCGCATTGCCAGACCCTAGTTTAATAGACAGTCTATGTGCCAGACCTATCTCCACAGTGCTGCGAACCAGCTCCAGCCACACTAGTGTTAACTATAAACAGAGGCAGTAACGCATTAGTAATGTCTAAAGTAACGGATACTGTAAGACAATACACTTTGGAATACATTACATTAATCCCCGTAATACTCATTTACTTTGACAGTTTGGGTGTTGGCTTGTTTGCTGTCTTACCAGGAGTTTGATGGTGTATCTGCGTTAAGTGAAGAGACTGGTTGAGGCAGGGGCTGGAACGTGCGTCGGTTAACTTCTACCAAAAGAGACGTCAAAATGCTAATGAGAAATACACCTCGCTCATTCCAAAGCCATCTTATTTACACCCCAGCTTACTTTGCTAATGTTTGCCACTCGTAAGACCACATTTAGAATAACCTGGTTTTGTTCAGTGTTGGAGGTGAGCCCTGCAGCTTCCCAGTGAGGATGAGAGGACGGGACTTCTGGAGTGCAAGCTAACAGAGTTATTGCTAACGTATATACCTCCAAACTGTAGGATAGCTAGCTAGCTAGCTAGCTGCTTGTTTAATTATAATTTCTAACAGTTTCTATTTCTACAAGTGTTAAATACAGAATATGTGTGGGTGTGGAAAATTCTGAATTGTTAAAGGAACACGCCGGTTTATTGGGACTTTAGCTTATTAACAGTAACCCCAAGAGTTAGACAAGTCAATACATACCCTTCTCATCTCCGTGCATGTCGTAACTCTGTCTGACGCCCCCAGCGCTAGCTAAGCCTAGCACAGATCCTGGAGGTAACCGGTTCCAACCAGCCTACTGCTCCGAATAAGTAACAAAATAATGCCAACATCTTCCTGTTTACTCTTGAGCATTGAGAACATTGTTTGTGTACCCAGAGTTTACTAAAAGCAGAGGCTAGCATAAATGTGCCCCTATTACTCCCATTCAAAAAAAATACGGTAAATCTTAAAAGTGGCGCTTCCGTCCTAAATATTCTTTTAAACGAAAGTTTGACTCAGGTACATTCACAAAAAAACCCTAGGTTGCATTTTGGCGAGAGTTATGCTTTAAATTGATGAATGTGATATGTGTAATCAATGGCTCGATTCAAACGGGATCAAATAATTATTTGTCTCTCCCTGTTCACTACTGTACATATTTTTTTATGAAATCATGGTGGTCCACCGAAAGGGAAGGGACTTCGCCTTTCTATTTACTTGCTGCTTTTTTAAGTAACATGTCCAACACTGACTATGAATTAGGGCTGCACAATTAATCGCAGTTTTATCGCAATCACAATATCAGTCAAAATAATCACAATTAGATATTATCCTCATATTGTGCAGCTCTATTATGAATATGTAGCCTACTGTTATAGGGTTGTGTATAGGTTATCATAAATGGAGTCTTACAGACAAATTCTAATATTTGGCATGGTCCTCCTCTACCTGCATGAGGTGAAGCAAAACAATTCAGAGATGTCTGGGGGAAAGCCATTCATTCGCACTACACACAGAATAACAAATTTGCCAACTCTCCACATAGGCTATCATATCCAGCTGTTCAGTAACACATCAAACCCCTGCCTTTGTTCATAATTGATGGTCTGCAGTATTGTGGGACTTGAAGAGGAGGATACAATACTGTCTCATTGTTTAGTTAAAACATGAGGATGGTGCTTTCAATGTGTTTTAAGTGGTAGAATACATGGGCTAATGCCACAGAGAGGTGGGGTAACAAAGAGAGAACCAGTGTACAGATTGCACTTTGTATCGGATGAGAAAATTAGAGATATTACAGTAGCTTTGCGCACGGTTCACACAGCTCCTGGTTCCTGGCTATTCCTAGGGGGTTTTAGATGAAATGTCAGGGTATTATGAGGTTTGATGAGGTGAGGGGACTTATGTGTGTCTGTTCATCTCGCATCATGTGTGAACATGAAAGAGAAAGGTAATAGGGGATGTGCATTTATGCATAGAGTATACGGTTATATGATCTGTTTTAATTTATCACTATGATTCTCTGCAGCATATTGTGGGAGCTTTCATGCATTTCTACATGGAGGTGTGGGTGTATATTTGTGTAAATCTCTGTGTAGGTCTGTGTGTGTGCCCTAGCTTGGTCAGGTCATGTAATATAGAGTTATTGTTTTCTGAAGTAAATACAAGATAAGGGAATAATATAAGAGAGCTTGCTTTTCAAACTGCCAACACCATCTCACTGAAAAAAAGGTTAATAGCTATACTCCCAGTCAGATAAAGTATAGGAGGAAACACATAGCTCAATTTGCTCTCTCTCTCTTATTACCCCTCTGTTATTTGGACAGGATCACTAATCCACATGCAAAAACAAAAAGAAAGAAAGAAAGAAAACAGCCCAATAATAAGCCATGATGTTGCAAATGTCACCAAGTAAACAGTGTGCATATCCACATAGCTTCCCTCAGAGTGCTGTCTTGCACTTCCAGTTCCATTAGCTTGTCGTTCACTTTCTTTACAGTCATTCAGCTTTTGCACATGGCCCGTGGCAGTGTGGAGCAGCTTGCTCCACATGAATAACAATATCTGATTATTCAGACAGAAGCCAAGTGACTCAGCTGTCTCTACTGTATTCTATCATCTCATCTTTTCCATTCTTTTCTTTCTTTCTCCTGCATATCTGTTCAACCACTTACATTCTTCTCTTCTTACTTTCTTTTGGTTGTCTTTATCCTTAATCTTAGAGGTGATGGTTCATGTTCATTTCCCTACATCGCCTCACTCTCCTCTCTATCCTTTTCTGACTGTTTTTTTTATGTGTGTGTACATTCTCTTATGGATGCGCAAAAGCTAACATTGCCACCGGCCATGTCGGCTTGCTGTTGTGTGGGTGGGATCACAGAAGGATGAGGAGGAGTCTGCCACATTCACAGGACAGGTAGGTAAAGCGCAGTAAAGTCAGTCCTGCTGTTGAGAGAGCAAAAATAAAGCCTGGGACAGAGAGCCCACAGGGACAGCCTTGTCTGTTTTCACCTTAAACATATATTTAGACCAAACAGGTTTGTTCATGTTTCTCCTTCTTATATTTCTGCTCTAAACTATGAATGGCTGATCAAACAAACAAAAGCCAAAACACTCTGAAAAAGTGCATGCCTATAATTAGCTTAATTATTCAGCCATTGAATCCGGAGCAGGGATAGACCTTAAAAAGGTGAGGCTTATCAGCTTCAATAAAATCCATATCTAGAATTTACAAACCTTAAGATATCAGTCCTGATTGCTTTGGCAACACCCTCGGTTCCTAGTGGTGACAGCACATGCGGCCCCAGAATTCTGGGGACAGCAAATGCTTCTTGAGCAGCTTGGCCATGATAGACCGTGATTTGATTTCATGCTGGATATGTTCAGTTTACATTAGCAGGAACTTAATACAGCTCTGATAAGGGTGTAGAGAGTGAAAGGTAAACAGTGAGGCTGGTATCAGTTAGATTAAATTACACAGTAAGAATGTAAAATGTTATGCTAGATTTCAAGCATGCATCATTTTCTGTGAATCCCTTGTACGTATGAATGCGGATTGCGCCACTTACAATGTAAACTACTATGCAGAGAGGTAAAACATTTAATGGCTATTACTGAAAAGAAATTATGACCAGAAATACTACCAAGAAATTATTTTATTTTATGAAAAACTTAACAATTATAACTTTAAAAAGTGTGGTTTAGGGGTGGAACGGTACATGTATTCGTATTGAACCGAAATGGTACGGGAGTCTCGGTT
The DNA here is from genome assembly GCF_031162955.1 of Sander vitreus. Classification (NCBI taxonomy): domain Eukaryota; kingdom Metazoa; phylum Chordata; class Actinopteri; order Perciformes; family Percidae; genus Sander; species Sander vitreus. Next base: position 13,822,101 of record NC_135876.1, read on the forward strand.
CGGTACATGAATTTACACGGAGAATACACGGTATAAAAATAAATAAAACTTGCGCGCAAATTAATTAATGTAATGTGGAACTACTGTTACATAAGCGTTTCTTAGGGACACCTAATCTGTAGCCCCGCCTTAGCTCTGTAGCTCCCAAGCTCCGCCTACATGTCGAGTCGGTCCAGTGAGTCCACACGAAGCAAACTAGTCCCTTCCATATACAACCAAACACGGATGTACTGTAGCTGTATCCCTTCTTGACTCGACCACAAATGGCTTCCAGGCCCATTTGCTTCGCTGTTTGCGCCGCTGTTAGCTCCGCTGTTAGCTCCGCTTTTAGCTCCGCCGTTAGCTGTTAGCTCTGTCGTTAGCTTCGCTGTTTGCTGCTAGCTCCGCTGTTAGCGTGTGAAGCTAACGCCACAATTCGCCAACTGCTTTGTGTAACCGAAGCTGCTCTTTTAACACCCCTGCTCTGTGCATTCACATATGAGAGCAGCGCTTGTCTCTCATCTCACACTACTAGCTGATTGTCTTATTTTGTTTACAAGTTCCAGATGGAGTCTGGAGATGATGTGGGGTAGCCTACTTATTGTTTACTGTTTACATCTTACTTTATACACGTCAGGCTGTTGCAGCTAGCTCAGGGGGAGAGACTGGATGACACTAGGTGGTACAGCCTGAGACATGCACAATAAAAAAAATTGCCTTCTGCATTTTTGTTATGCTTTTCCCTCCATTGTACCGAACCGAACCGTGATGTCTGAAAAGAAGTATGAACCGAACCGTGACTTCAGTGTACCGTTCCACCCCTAGTGTGGTTAGCTATGCAAGCAAAAACTGCAAACAAGGAATAACCAAAACGTTTCACTGCCAGCCATATTAAAAACTCAGCTAGAGCAGAGTGAGGCGGTCCTGGAAAGGCATGGAAATGTATGAAATGCCCACCCTGTTCTTCTGATTAGCTTGCATAAAAGCTGCATTCATTTAAATAAACTGACAGGGAAGACAGTGTGCCAGCCCCACAGTCACGGTTTCTAAGAGGTAGCGCTCTTTGATAAGGAAATAAGCCTCATAGGACTCCAAAGAGTCGTCCGAGTCAGCCCGTTTTAGATCTGGGCAAAGTGCACCTGAACAATAAAGATGGGCCTCTCACCAGAGCCAAACCAACTCCACATCAAAAGACATCTGTCCTTTCCTTTGCCTTTCATTGCAACTATTTCTCCTTTCTTCCCTTTCCCATTTCTCTTTCTTTTCCCTTCATCATCCTTTTTCTTTTTCCACTGATAAAATATAACCCCCTTCCTCTCTGTCAAACACTGTGAAGTAGGAAACGTCTTTATTAGCATAAATGCAAGGACAGATAATCCCACTATCCTTTCAATGCACACCCGCCCTCCTTTCATTTCTTTCTCAATGCCCGCTTTCCCATGAGCCCCCTTTAACATCCAGCGTCTTTCATTTCACCTCCTCTGTAGTGGGAGACCTGGCGACCTGAAACGTAAAGCTTTAATTGTGGTGATGGAGTGCCGTCCTGCAATGATAGGGGCCACAGGAATCACACTTGCAGCAGGGTCACTGTGTTATTAGCAAATGAGGAGATGCAGGGGCACTGATTGCACAGCAACAGAGACACAGTGCTGCAGGTGTGAGAAGTTTCCGATCCTACAGGAGACTCGGAGAACAAGCGCTGAGTCAGGATGTGTCTAATTAATAGAGGTATGATAACAGAGCTATCCTGCTCTACCAAATGTTGTGCTCCGGTTCTGTGTCTTGGGGCTCTGCCTCTGTCTCTGTTTGATAATTACCCTGCTAATGAGAGTAAGGAGGGGGACCAGATCAAATCAGTGCAGATAATAGGGGTTAAGTGAATTGCAAAGACCAGAATGTCCCTCTGTATTCTTCTGATGCACTAATTACTACAGTACTTACCATGGCAAACACAAAACCGGAATCAAAATCTCTATTGTTGTTGCTCTCTCCAACACAAAAATGACAGCGAGACAAACACGAGGATTAGGATCTATCAAGAGGTATCAAATGTCATGCAGGATCAAAAGATTTAAGGGGATTTTTCACATTAGGATCGATGAAATTTGAAATATGATATACAGGACATGCACTACCTCCGGCTAAAGTATGAAGGATAGTTGGACATTTTGTGCAGAGCTTTTTCTCTAAAGGAGATCTATGACTGTCACTCATGGATCAAGACCAGCTGGCTGACATCAGTACCCCTACAATTCCTCTCGAAAAAGGCATCAATAATGGAAAGAGCCTGAGAGATGAGACATGTAGACAACATAGTTCTGTTGCATTAACCTTGAGAGGATCTCCCTCCTTTGTCTTCCCCTGGCTTATTTTTCTTACTGTAGGAAATTCAAAAAAGAGCAGATGGAAATCGGTCCGGCTAAGAACAGAGAGCAGGTGGTCGTGTTTCGTAAAAGGGCCGGGGATCGATCAGGAAAAATGGAGGAGAGGCCGTGGCCAAACTGAGGCCTGGGCCAGTGGCCAAAAAGAACGCAGCTGCACAATTCCCAATGTCCTGGCCATCTTGTGCTCTGTGTGTCTAACATGCTTGATCTGCCAAGAGCTCCTTTTAATTAACTACTCCATACAGCTGCATAATTATTCCTCTAACCTTCCCTAATCAGTCGCTCGTTGGTGCACATATTTTTCTGCCCTTGTTCATTACTTTGCTCGTGTTGCTCATCCCTAATGCAAAGCTAACATCTCAGGGTTGACTGTTATGGACAACGGGGAGCACAGGCTATGCCAACGGCAACACTGCTTCGTATAAGTTTGGCACAAACTTGATACACAAGCAGTTTCGAGAGAAAGACAAATGCTGGTGGAATTGTTTTACGAGGTGTTATTGTCCGAAAAGTGTTTACATGCTGCACACTCTGTTCAACAGTCGCCTCTGTTTGGATGTATTCACCAGCTTGTGCATGTTCTGTCTCTATAATCAGGCAGCTGCATCACAGTAAGGGAAGAGACATAATTGAATGCTTTCTTTTCCATTCAACCCAACCCAGTGTGAAGTGTGAAAGTATCCACTGTTGTCTTGGTAACATCTTCCCTCTTGTCGTTTCTGCATCTATAAATAACACTAAAGGGCCTGAACTCAGAGGAAGCCCCCATTGGTATGAGTCAACAGTTGGAACACAGTGTGAAGCACCAAGTAGCAAAAATTAATGGCAGAATAGAAGAAAATGACATTGGAAACCAGGTAAATTTATCGATCCAGATTAATTGGCAAATTGGGACAAGAGAGATTGATTTAAACCACACAATCTGTCACCATATCAATAATAAGGCTTAGTTAATGAATGTAAACATATGGTGTATTAGGAAACAAATACATGAAGCAACATGACACAAAGGCATGTGATTCCCATATTTGTGGTAGCATGACCTTCTCTTAAGCCTGTGCATGAGCAATCCAACACTGGAACCGAGCCGATGAGGATTCCAGTGTGTTGCTGTTGATCCTGGCTTGCAGGTAGGATTTAGCACAGATTTGTAACTGCATTTTGTATATAGTTACTCTGCTTTTAGTGTAGGTGTTGATGGTTGAATGTGTATAAAAAACTGCACCTGTTTTCTGTGAAACAGGCTAACATACAGATGGATTCAGCAGCTATATACTGGATGTTAGTCCAGATAAGGTGACATGAAGACACAATTACACACAAGGTGGGCTTACAAGCTTATAGACAGATACTGGTTTAAGTCAATATTACTATGTCGATAAGAATGTTTTCCAAAATTGATACATATTATATTTTGATAAGGCACATTTATGCAAAATCATCTGAACATTTTTTTGCTCTTTGACTGCATTACATCATAAAAACATCACATGTAATACAATTTTTTCATAGTTTAACAACACAAAACAATTTTCATTTAGCAAAAAAGCCAAATATTCACTGTCTAGATACTAAAATTATAGTTAATGCTTTTTTTCTTAGTCTTCTATCATTGAAAACTGACTTTGTGCACTTTGTTTTGCATGTTATGCATTCATTGTGCTATATAAATAAAGTTTATTATTATTATTTTTATTATTATTCAAAGAAACTGAATATTTTTGGGGTTTGCACTGTTGGTTGGACAAAACAAGCTGTTTGAATATGTCAGCTTGGGCTTTAGGAAATCACAAAAGGTATTTTGACTGTTTTCTGACATTGTATAGACCAAAGAATTAATCGATTAACTGAAAAAATTATCGGCAGATTTATCGATAATAAAAATAATTCTTTGTTGCAGCCCTTATATCTTCATAATACTCAACTGAAAGTTGATAAATGACTTTGAATTAAAGAAATATCAAATGATCTCAACAGCAGATACAGTATGTTACATACAAATTTAAACTTTGATAAACTGAATCTGCTGTAACCCAGCAGGTGATATTTCTTCTGACACCATTTTACAGCATTTTCAATACAAACACACAGGCAAGCAGGCCAATGTGTTTATGTACAGTAATACATATAGTGCAATACAGATGTTGCATGCATTTAATAGTCAATATGTGCCTGCATGTTTCACTGCAGGTGAAAATGTTGTTTACCCCCAGTGTCACGTCTAAAACCAGTCCCTCCAGAAATACGCGATTATGCGATCGCATAATTCATTGCATAATCAGCCAAAATCCGCATATATTTACTTTCGCCGCATAAATTGCCGATTTCCACGCAAAATATGCGAGGCTTGCATGATTTCTTAATCCCCGCATTTTCGTTGCAAAAAAGTCACATATATCTTAGCAGAAAGTTGAAAAATGTTGTTTACTTCACACAAGAGCAGCCATTTTCCCCTGTTGCCATGGGAACGTTATGAAGTGACGTAATTACGTGACGTGAACATCATCGAAAAGCTGCAAACCCCGCAATGAAGCCATGATGAAACCGCAATTTTTGTAAGTTCCCGCAATTTTTGCAAGTTCCCACAATTTCATCGCATAAAATTCCATAAATATCCCGCATATTCCATTTAAGAAAACGTGCCGCATAATCAAGGATTTTTGCTTGCAACAATCACAAAAAAACTCTCAATTTTTCTGGAAGGACTATAAAACATGCAAAGCAGCAGTAAACAAGCCTAAACCACAGCAGTTGACTGCTCCCAGTGGTAACTGCCTGTCTGGGATGGGTGGGTGATGTCACTAATGCTTTCCGGTGCACCGCTCCTGTAATGGAGTCAATTTAGCTCCACGCTGAGCCATTTCTGTCCAGCCTCACCCCATGAAGGACACATTAGTCCCCCCGCCCACCATCTTGTTTCTTTCTCTCATCTCCTTCACTTCCTGCTGCTTCCTCTGATCTTTCTCTCCACGCCTCTCCCACTTCTTATGTTCCATCCACACATTTACATTTTGTTTTGTGTGCTACAGTTCATCAGCTTTTCCCATTTTCCACATACCCTGTCATCATCACCCCTTGTATCACCAGAAGTATGCTGTATTTTCCCTTTGCTCTGCTCCAGCCAGAGTTCCATGAGCTTAATAATATACACTCACACCCATCCAACCTCCAGCTGCATCCCCTCATCTCTACCTCTTGCATGACTACACAAAGAAGGGATTAAGTTATCAGGATGATAAAGTGATACCCGTACACTTCTGTAGCTGTGCTAAATTTGACTTGTCGCAGTGGAAACTGAACTTTAAATAGCCCACTCTGTTTATGCCAGATTAGTACTGGCGCACGCACGGCTCAGTTGCTAATTTGCCTAAATTGCCTTACGCGGTGGCCTCAGATTAGGTGGTGTGATGACTTGCGCTCTTGCGGCACGGGCCTGTGGGTTTGTCATTCAGAGTTCACTCAGGGATAGAGGATGCACACACACAAACAGGGTCACATTTAAAAAACAAAACAAATTCGGGCACCATTTCAATTGCATGAAATATTAACTAGCTTTAAGTATAAATGTAAAATACTGTTTGGGATGACAGAGGTTACATGCAGTATGGAGGAAATATTTATTCATAATTCAAATTGAAAGTCCAAAGAGAAAACGAAGCGAGATCAAATTGAAAATATTATTATTTTACTACGCTACTAGCAAAAATCATGCCATAATTAAATTTAAAAAAAGAAAATGGAAACTGAAAAAGCAAAATTTCACCACTAAATTCACTTCTGAGACTTTTTTATGCGAGAAATTAACTGTGTAGAGTTTGAATATGGGCAGTTTTACAAACATAGATGGCCAACTGCACATTTTCTCTGATGTTGTCAGAAGCTTCAGTCTGACGGGACAGCCAGCTGGTGGCGGCCAGGATCGCCTCCCTGCTGGCCGGCCAGTGATGCTCACAGACACCGCTGTCAGCTGGAAGTCTCTCAATAGAATCATGGACAAGTTTATTTCCTGAAATATGGCTCATTTTCCGTTTGAACACATTGTCGTCAATATTAACAAGGTTTAAAATGACCCAATTTTCAAATTTGGATATCGTTTCAAAATCGGAAATCAAATGAACGAAAAAGTACACGAGCTGTACAAAAGGCTGTCAATCAGGAGTGCTTGTTGTGAATACATGTCGGAGAATAGCGCAGACACGCACCTCACACCGCGCGCACCACCCGGAGAAAAAAGTGAGAGAAAGGAAAAGGAGAGGTCGCAGTTTGGACGATGACTACCCGGTTGAAATTGTGTGTGTGTGCGTCCTCGAGATCTGACCACACACAAACACACGTAGCAGAGCTACCCACACCCATGTTTTTACTGTTATATAAATAAAATAATAATAAATAAATAAAACATAAAAAGAGAGAAGTTGTCTCCGTCCGTGTTTTAAACAGACACACCTGGGGCGAAGTTGGAAACCAGAATCAGCTTTAAATACAGTCCTAATCTAGTCCTCACTAACACGGGCCCAATTATAGTAACTACATGAAAACATCACTGTTGTTGCATGAAATGTCATTTGTGTTTAGCCTACATCATCAGTTTCTATCATGTGAAACAAGAGGCCAAGTCAGCCTGGTGGCGAAGCTGCAGACAGATGCTCCTCAACAGTGTGCTCTCCAGCAGTCAGCCCCCCCTGCTGTTCATAAGGTGCCTCTGCACCCATTTCGTTTCAGACCCTCCCACCAGCCTTAGGGCCACGCCTCCTCATTTACATTGACATGTGTCAAGTCCAAATGAAAAGCCAATGTTAAATTGAAATTGAAAAGCCAATGTTAAATCAAAATTGAAAAGCCAAATGTTAAATTGAAATTGAAAAGCCAAATAGTAAATCCAAATGGAAAAGCCAAATGGAAAATTCAAAAGATAAATCATTTTACATATCAACTTTGCTTTTTCAGTTTCCTTTTTCTTTTTTAAATTTAATTATGGCATGATTTTTCCTAGTAGCGTAGTCAAATAATAATATTTTTAATTTGATCTCGCTTCGTTTTCTCTTTGGACTTTCAATTTGAATTATGAATAAATATTTCCTCCATACTGCATGTAACCTCTGTCATCCCAAACAGTATGTTGTATCCCTGAGTGAACTCTGAATGACAAACCCACAGGCCCGTGCTGCAAGAGTGCAAGTCATCACACCACCTAATCTGAGGCCACCGCGTAAGGCAATTTAGGCAAATTAGAATTTGAATTATGAATAAATATTTCCTCCATACATGCAGTGTCCTCCACAGGGGAGAGGTAAAATGCAGGGCAGTTTTCTCTGTTGGCTAGAGGAGCAGAGGATAGTGGGTGGGCGTGTGGGTGGAAGCAAATAGAGGCCAGGAAAAAGGGATTGGCATCAAGGGAAGAAAAAGAAGAGAAAAGCAGATAAGAGATGAAGAAATTAATGAGAGGAATTAAAAATGATATAAAGAATTGATGTTCTGGTGTTTTATGGGAGTTGCTTACCCCCCCCACACACACCCACACACACACCCACATTCCAAATTAAATATTCCCTGATGTGTAGACGGCTCTGTGTCCCAGTCCCCAACTGAACCTGACACCTTAACTCTGTTTGTACTACTGTACAGTATGCCCTGTCATATTGTAAGCCTAGTCAGCTGAATGCAAATATGCCTTGTATATATAAACAGAGATATGAGATACAACATAAGCTTTGAACTTCACAATAAGACCTCACACGAAGGAGAGGAGACACGTAAAATGGGAAATAACTGTACATCCACTTACGGTTAAGGAAATGCACAGGCTTTCTATTGTGCTACTGTACAAATCAACAGAGGAACATGTGCTTTGCAAAGAGTGGTACACTTCAAGGCGTAGACTGAACACACATGGTCATTAAACATTTACCTCAATTTGTTGTGGCCAAGAGAGAGAGAGACAGAGAAAGAGAGAGGGGGGGGGGGGGTGTCACTGCTAACATTGCCAAATGCAACATTATTTCATTTGACAGCAATATTGCTGGAACTCTTGGATCAATCCAAGCATCAAGTAAATAGAGTTGGGAAATTATTTAGGGACAATTGATTGCACCTCAGTAGTGTGTTTTCTCCCATGTTCAATCTTCTACGTGGCTTGCAACAAACACTCTTTGAGGGAGTCTGGCTGCAAGCAGGAGAGGAAAGGAGAAGAGAAACTATCTGTAAAATCTTATGGATAGGAGCCACCTCCCTGTTATAGTCACGGAGTCACAACCTCCACCAAAGCACCATCCCTGTGAAGCTGTGTCTACCTCTCTTTTTCATAATAGGCTTTTATCTGTTCAACTGCTGCAGTCTGTTACTCTGATACACTGTATCTCTCTCTCTCTCTCTCTCTCTCTCTCTCTCTCTCTCTCTCTCTATGGTATTTCCCTGTCCTTGCTCTATCTTTTTCTTTCTTTTCTTTAGCCAAAGCTCGCTGTTTGATCTGCGAGCACTTTGTTGCAAATCAAGTAAATGTCCTGGCCATCAATATTTCATATCAAAGTGCATCTCCCTTACTAACTCCTCCATTACAATAGCGCTTCGATGGTGCCACCAGATACGAATGAGTGCTTTGTCAGAGCACAGAGCAGATATCTACGGCTGATGAGATTGGAGATCATCATTATCATACTATTCAAATTCATAGAAAAAAAAAACGGTCTCAGCAAAACCTTAGCTCAACTAGACTTGAAATGCAACATGCATGATGCTGTCCATGCACTGTTCTACATGGCTGGCTACAGTGTGCTGCATTTGCAGTCCTACACGGTCATGAACGCTAACTCACACACTATACCCACATCTATGCAGCGTGCACTAATGTAATCTGCAAGCTGTGTACACTGCATACAAATGGGCATGCAGTACATATATGCATACATCCTTAAATGTGTCTGTGTCTTTGTTGTCTGAACAATCATATCCCCAGAAAGGATTTTGGACGATTCTCCAAAAACAAAGTTTAAGGAAAGATTGTGGTAAGGGCAAATAAGGTATGGTAAGCATGCTTAAAGTAACTATTTGTAACTTTTAAATGTTTCTGAAACTGTGTAATTCTTCATCTGATGATCATAAATGAGCTGTAACAGCAAACGCTATTTTTGTATAGTTGTTATTAATGCCTTTGCCTGGGTCTGAGCAGTGAGAATTAACCAAAACAATAAAGTTGTAAAGCTGAAAAATGCTAAAATGAGCCAGAGAGTTGAGGGAAACTACCGAATTGGGTGATAATTGTCTGGGTTTGTCACTACAAGCAACATTTTTCACATTACACACAAAAAAACCTTTCACCTTCACCTGTTCCACTCCATGTTCTGCTTTTTGTTCAGCCTGGAGACAGAGAAGCCAATGGCTCCAGATTAGGCAGTGAACCCCAGGCATCCACAATGTCCCTCAATACCTCTAAGCCTCTGCTTGGCCTTCTATTAGACAAGCTAAAGAGACCGTTTTAATGAGCCCGCCTTTGGCCCTGTTTAGCTTTAATCTGATATATGCAGCAATGCTAATTGATTCACCATCGTCATGAGCGCGTGATTGTTGCGTTGACAAGCAGACGGGATATCGCAGCTGACAATTTCTGTCCTCAGAGTCTGTAGTGTCGTCAGAGGGGATTAGGGTGGCAGCACATCAGGTTGGGGGGGTGTCTGCCTGTCAGTCAGATAGACAGGAGGCTGGATTTATACCTCTCAGCACCAGAGTTAATCCTTGCAAGAAGACTCCGGCTTTCAATTAGGAAATTATTAGGAATTGTCTTGTGTTCAGCAAGACAAATTACACTGCCATGATTAAATCAGCGCCCCACTTAAACACGGCGAAATGGTAAACATTTTTAAATTAATATTTATGAAACTTTTAAACTATTAAACATAAACAGCATTCCTCTGTCACAACTTTCCGCTGCCAAAGTGTGTGCTGTTTCTCCAGGCACATTCCTCCAACTCTGACGGGATTCATCAGCTGGATAAACCTGTAAATCTGGTGGTAAACTCACACATATAGGAGCAAAGTGAATCTCAAGTGGAGGAACGAGACACAAAATAAAAAATAAATAAAAGTTAACTAAATTGACATGTCAAACGAAAATACAGATAAATATTAATCTTTTGATGAATACATCCCTGTACTTATTCATCTGCCTGAGGGAGAAAGTGATCTTTCAAGTGTACGCAGTTGCTGCCTAAGGAATGGAACCATCGTTTTCTTTTTTGGTCTTTCATCTGTCTGGTTTGAATATTCCTCAGTCTGTGCATAATATACATGGATCTGTGTATGTACTCTTGTGTGCTCGAGACTACTTTAAAATTCAATATGCCTTCTGAGACACACATACCCATACATACACAGGCACACACCGCCAAAAGTTCACCCTGGTAGTGCGTCACTTTATAAAATTCCACATTTAACCTAAAATTAAAGACCAGGGTTTTGTGAGCTGTGACATGTGAAGAAAGGGAATAAATACATATTGAGGTAATAACAGAGGAGATGAATCATGCATCTAAGGCTGGCTGATTCACTGCCTTACCCGATTTAATGCTTCACAATATAATCCGCATTAGCCTTTACCCATTCACAATGCAGCCCTATGTTTAAATGGGAACTCCTAATCTCTCCCTGTATTTCCAGATAAATCTATCTTCACTGGTTATAAACAGTGAAAATCTAGATTTTTCAGGTTTTATTTTCTGCGTGATTGCACACTGCTGTTTACTCTCACTAAATGTGTAATGTGGTGGCACCGGCTGCTTTGTTTGTATTTTTAGAAGTGAGCTATTCTTTACATCTGACCCTAAGAGCCCTAAGGGATCGTCCACGATACGGTACGTACGAAACGGCACCTCTGATTAATATTTAGATAATTTGATAACGGTTTAATTTAGCCACTTACCGATTTTTCCTGCTAAAAGCTAAGGAGTTAGCCAACACGGGGGTGTCTTTGGTGTCTTTGTAGCCTTTACAGAAGGTTTTCTATCCAGCCTGGAAGTTGTGCCTCTTTTCGGAGTTGTTCAGCAATAAATCCAAACGCTCATATCCAAGATTTATCCACTTGATGTTGATGTGTCCATAATTTATCAATTTTCCGTCATTTTTGCCGCTAGCTCGATGCTAGCTGCCATTTTGAATATCCCATGATGCTTTGCGAGATTGTGTTGACGTCTTTCAACCAATGGGAAGGCAGGTCCGTCATACAAAGAGTTTATGGAGTGGAAAGATAGATCACTCCAGTCTATTACCGTTCTACAGAGAAGAATGTTTTGAGATGTGGCACACATTTGGGCCGTTTTTGAAGAAATGTAAATAGTTTGTCCTTTTACATGAGTTATAATGTTAATTATGTTTATTTTTGCACTGCATGACTCCAAATATATAGGAGAACTGTTTTAGAACATTGCTGTGTGTGATTTCAATAAATTTGACATTATTATTTGATTATTGGCATAAGTGAATGTCATGAGGGCAAAAGCGTCTGGACTTTTTTTTTTTAAATGTATATATTTTGTCAACTGTATAAGTTATAATGTTTATTTCTTCACAGTGTGACTCCTAATACATATGGGATCTGATTTAGACAGGAGATTTTATTGATATGTGTGTGATATCAATACATATCTGTGAGATTCATGTTCCGTTTTATTTATTTATTTGTCTTTAAGGTCATAAAACCTTTTTTTACATTCAAGTGACATCACTGCAGCACAAATATTCAAATTTTTTAAAGTTAAAGTTTTTCCTGAAAAAAATGATGTTCATAAATTAACTGTAGACAACAGGGTTGATGTTTTACAAGCTTTTTTAGAAAATAAAACCAGACGGACAATGAACTGTAAAAATGACCTTAGGCATCTGAGCGTTAAAGTGTTAAGCATTTTTAATGCTAAGCTTTATCTGTGGCGTAAGATGACTTTTATGGCAACATTAATGCAGTTTTAAAGCGGTATTAGTGTGATCCAAATAGAGCGAGACTACTTACTGTACAGTGGGTGAAAGCAACCACTCAAAAAGGCGAAAATAGCAACACTGGAAACGTGACAACAGCCGGTGCTACTTTGCTTTGTATCAACAGTCATCCATCAACATTAGTATTGTTATTCACTTTCAGGCACCTTATTCAATACCTTGGAACAGGAGGTGAAAACGAGGGATGCTTAAGAATGCTAGGTGGCCTTTAGATACTGTCATGCTACTTAAGGGGGATTTATTGTAAAACAAGTATACTTTAAAAATCTTTAGTTAGGTCAGTGCCAGAAGCAGCGGTCAGCACTGGTATGTGCGGGTGCAAGGCAGAACGGACATCTGGTGAGTTTGGCTGATTTATATTCCAGCATACATTGGAAATTAAATACATAAACTGTAGGTGTGTAAAATGTTAGTTTAGCTCGAAAGAGTGTCTGGAAAGATGAAAGAGAGAAGACTGAAGAGGAAACGGGTGATTTGGGAGCAAGGGTGAATGGTTGGAGGAAACTAAGGTAACATGAAGGGCAATAATGAAGAGGTAAACAAGCACACCAGAGATGTGGACAATCAAAGAAGGCCATAAAGAGAATCAAAGGTGAATCACATAAAGAAAAGAGCTGTAAAAGTAGCACCAAGTTCAGAAAAATAAATATAAGAATCCTGACATAAATACACAATATCTGCTAGAGTATAGGGGGAAACAGCAAATATTAGATACACGCAAGTGTTTAAAAATCATCACCACAGTGTGCTTGGTCCATGATGTTATATGGTTGACACTTGCACTGTACATACTACACAGCCTTGTACTCTAAAATACAACAAGACCGTCGGGCCTTCCAACACTGCGGTCAATATCTGAGAGTCATCCTATCGATTGGCAAGGCTTCAACCAAATGTCAACACCCAACAGACCAAAATCTTCCCTGATCCTGCAGAAATGGAGGACAGATCTTTCTTTAGCTGGCAGTACCAGAAAACCACAAAGAAAATGTGTTGTGCTATGCCTGACAACACAAAAAAGGTCCAGAGTTACTTTTTCTTTTTAATTTGAAGAGACACACACACACACACACACACACACACACACACACACACACACACACACACACACACACACACACACACACACACACACACACACAGTGGACCAGTCCCACATCTGCACATTCTGTACACCAGAGAAAAGCAGAAGGCAAAGTGACCTTTCAGGTGTGTCAGACACTGATCCTTTGGCCCACTCCTCGGCTTCCTGACATTGACACCAGTCACATGTTTTTAGTGTGTGTCTTTGTCCCTGTGTGCCCTCGAGCCAGCTAGATCTTTTCAATGGCAATAAGCTGATTACAATCACACTAGGGAGCTAAAAGACTGTATCAATGCCTTTTTTCACCTCGGCTCATTAGACGAACAGACGGACAGCTCCAATGGAGGGCACATTTAGTGATGCGTTTGACTGATTTACTGATTTCATGAATGGCTTGGATGAAAACTGAAAGGCACAGGAAAATGGGATGAATAGAACATATAAAGTTATTAATTAAAAAATATCATCCCCTAGCTGTTAGGGGGATTAAAGCTTTGACCTGTGGGTTACAGAAAGATTTCATTAACTGGTAAGGACGCTGCTGCTTAGAGGACATGCACTACATTTAATTATTTAATTAAACCTTTGGTTATTTTCTCAAAATAAAAACATGTAAAAACAATTTGGTGTGATCCCATATGATTTGTTTTTAATAAAAAAAAAATACATTTTTAATACTAGTGAAGTTAGTGAAAGAAAATGTGTGTGTACTTTGGAACAGCTAAATGTTAACGTCACAATGAACAATTAAATTTACATGAAAATGCAAATATGATGATGTTAAGCAGGTATAACGTTTAACATGTTCATCATGTTACTTTAGTATTTTTTTGCTAATTTGCGGTAAAAGTACAGCTGGGGCTAATGGGAATGCCTATCCCTTTGAAATGCATTTGGACAACTTACAACTTGGATATCTGCTCTGTTGAAGTTTTTCCATCTGAACCAAAGAGGTGGACGGACTAACAGACATTGGCACATATCTCAAGAAAATTCAAGTAAAGAAACTCTTGAAATAAGCAGAAATATCTCCTGCCACAGGCAGAAGTTGTGCTTAAACTTTTATGACTGAATATGAGAATACGGTATTTAAGATGAACCTTTTGTATAATGAATGTCAGATATAGGAGGACTGAAATGTAAGGTGAATTAAAGTATTTGAAGCGAGGCAGTTACTGTGGTGGTACTGAGGAACTCCTGTGGCTCAGCAAGAGACACAGGAGGCCCACACACGCACAACAGAGCAGGAGAAATATAATAATTTCTTCTGTCACTTCCAGGGGTGCCGGGAGACAGCAAACAGCTGGCAACATAGCCCACAGTGACGCCAACAGCACAATGACATGAGAAAAGCGAAGCGAGAAAGAGGGGAAGACAGTGTGTGAGAATGGTGTCGGTCCAACAGAGGAGCTATAATAAGAAAAGATAGGAAAAGCTAAAGACTAGGGAGGAGGAGGAGGTGGTGAGAGGGAAATGTGAGTAAATTCGTTGCCCAATGACAATAGCTTCTGCTTCGTCACCCAGTATCCAGCGGCTTTAACCCTTCTCAACCTCCCACTAATCTGCGTTATCTGTCTCTTTTCTCTTACACTTCCTGAGAGTCTCCTTCGTATAGCAGAGGTTTTAAATTAACTTCTCATATCCTACTAAATCAAGTCCCTGTTCTGCTGCTGAAGCTCTGGAGACCCTGTGATCACCCTGGAGAGCCTGGCCGCAAGAAGGCTTCTTCTTTCTTTCACATAAAAACACTAACCCAACTTGAACTTGGAGGACAGACTCTTCCGTCTTGGCGTAATTGAATGAATGAAAGGTATTTTACACTCATCATACCACAGCAGCTACTGCTGTAAATGTGAGTGTGTGAACTCATCTCCGCCACACAATAGCAGGTCATTTCAGAGTCAGTGAGAGCTATTAAAGCATTTGGTAGAAATGTCACAAACAGAAAATTACCAAAGACACTTCATCCCAGAGAAAATCATCCCAGTGCCAAAGCAAAGCATGAGGGCAAGTTTAAGTCAGTGAGACCTGAACTGTGCTGACACTGTACAGCATCCCTTACATTTGCATTAGTTGTTGGTTGTGGGGGCTGAGGTACCAGCTGCTCTGCCTCTCACACAGCCTGTATAGAGATGAATTGCTCCATGGGTGTTGATAAGTCACCATGGCACACCACGGTCACCATGGGAACTACGCAAACACAGCATTTCCGAGGAAACAAGTAAAATGAAGTTGATTACACATTGCTTTTTTTCCTTTCCAGAGCTCCTCTGAGGGGTTTTCTTGGTCAGTGGAGACTGCCAGGACTCTATAGGATATCCCTTTTATTAGCGAGGACAATCAATATGTATCACTTGGTTTTTGATTCTCCACCAATCAGTTTTCAAGGTGTCTGTATTGTTTGTATATTTATTGCATTTAAAGCCACTCAGATTTTATATCAAGAAGCAGATGAGACCTCTGTGCTGCAGGAAGTGGAGACCCCCGAGGAAGCACTCTTCTGACCAGTGGCACTGAATCATAAACATGATTGATAAAGAGCCAAATGTAAAAACAGCACAATGAATACCAATGCAGTCTCATATCACCGCTTCCATGATGGAATGGCGGGCTGGATCACAACTCAGCTTTCCCCATGCGAGTAAATAAAGACAGAAATGTGGAGGGGCCAGGAAAACAGAGCAGAGAGCTGAAAGGGCGTAGGAGGTCGGAGTTATAGGAGGAAATAGAGGATTGTGGGGCGATATACAGTAAAAAAGCAAATGTAAAGAGAGGCTATGAAAGCAGCTGGGGTAGTACACAGGGAGAGGAGAGGAAGTGAAGGATATTGAAAGAGAGATGGCATGGGGAGAGTGAGGCAGACATCAGTGTGGCACTCACTATGTTGTGGCACCCACCACAGAAAGCTGGCTCAGCAGTATTCAAAGGCTTTCCAATAAAGAGGTGTGTGTGTGTGTGTGTGTGTGTGTGTGTGTGTGTGTGTGTGTGTGTGTGTGTGTGTGTGTGAGAGAGAGTGAGTGTGTGTGCGTGTGTGTGTGTGTATGCGCGCATAAGGGCATGCCCGTTTGTGTGCTATTAGGAGGGCACAATGTGTCTACTATTGTATGTATGTGCAGAGGTGTGGAAGACTGATTGTGAGTAGGCTACATAGTGTGTGTTTAAGAGTGCAAAGGGGGTTCACTGAAGCACAAATAGAAACCTGTCCTCTCTCCATCTCTTCCGATTTCCAATGCCTTCTGGGACAAGGAAAAGAGCAAAAGACATGGTGAGCTAACCTCACGAGGCAGCGTTTGAGGTAATGAGCACGAGGGTAGGGAGGAGATGAGGACGGCAGGAGGAGGAAGGAACACATTAGCCTCTTACCCAGAGTGTCACTAAAGCTGGCAGTGCCAGCCAGTGCTGCTCGCTGCTGGTCCACCGCCACTCCCAGCCTTCAGTGGGATTTATGTCTCGCTTTGACTGTGCTCAAGCCTGGGGCTTTTCGCCAATTTACATCTCCTGGACATTTTGCAGGCTTGATGTGTGCTCATAGAAAAGTGTGTAACAAGAAATGGTAGGAACATGATTAATGCTTACTTAAAGAGGCCATAATCAATATTTTTCTTTTAGTGATGTAATGTAATAATGAACCCACAGAGAATAAACTCCCGACTCTGCAATTCCCGTTAGCTCTATTGAGCTTTAAGTGTATTTTTAATCATTGCTTTTTGTGTTCCAGCCTGCAACTTTACAGTTTTGGTTCTCTCTTACAGCTCATATAGAGTTGTTTTCAATTAAAATTGTTTTTTATTGTAGACTACCTGCTCAGCACCAAACAGCAGACAGCTAAAGTTAGCGACTAGCTGGTTAACATAGTGGAGCATTTAGTAGCTAAAGAGCCAGATATTTCCATTTGGGAGTTGGTGGAGACCAAAACAGAGCTGAAAAGAGAGTATATTATATTATTAGTATAATATTTGACATTCATCAGGTAGACACAAACACAACTCCAATTTCAAGATCTCACCTTGGGCACTGGGAAATGAACATGTTATACACTAAATGATCACTTGAAAAACAATTGACAGATTAACTGATAATCGTTAGTTGCAGCCATAATCATCACAGATTTCTTAAGAATCTTAGGAAATGTGAGGGTGTATTCTGAGGATGACTAGTAGAATTACTCATGAGGTTTCAGCGTTTAGGCTTCTCACACCATCTGGCCACTCATTATCCTTGGCTTGTATTGGCCATGTTGTTTATTCTAGACTTGGGCTATAGTGAGTTTGTAAATTAAACTGAATCCAGTGTTGCCTGTTGTTCTCTCCCTTCTCTGTTCCTGAAAGGGTAGTGTTTATTAGTCATGGCTCATGGGTTTCACTTAATGATGTCTTCATTCATGAATCATACATGCATGGTCAAGTGCAATAGGCCTTAAGACAGGCTCTGTTGGGACACCATTGCCGCTACCTGCATCCAGACTGTAATTCCACTTCATGCAAGTTCCCACTGGTAATCATGAAAATGGAAGAAAGCAGCCGCTGGTTATTTTTGCAAAGCAAAGCAAAAAGAGAGAATGGATGTGTACTGAACACATTAATCAATAAGCATTTGTGGAATTATTAAAAATGTACAACAGCATGGTTTTAACAGATCAATTTTAAGGGTCAGCAGCAGTATCAATAGCTTTATCTGGTTCGTCTTCAACAACTTCCTTTGCCTCACTTCACATTTTCCCTTTGAACCCTGCAGGTGAAAGTCACAGATACAATGCTTTAGTTAGATCAATAAATGGCTGCAGTGTCCTAACCTCCTCTTCATTTAATCATAACCTTGGGAAACCTATGTAAAACCATAATATGACACAAGCTTTTTCAGACCATTTCAAATTCAAAATTTATTAAATGTAATGTTCCCTTGTGTATTTTTTGCCACAAACATTTTTTATTTTTATACATACAGTGGTCTATCAACGCTATCAGAAATCAAATGCACCCGCAGCACGAGTGTAAAACTGAGCTACAAGACATCATTCCATAGATTTTAAAGTGATTTGAGTACATCACAGTCAACAGATAACACAAACCCGGTAAACGCTACACAACACTATTGTTATGAAAGTATAGATGGTATATAGTAGTACATTTGCTGCTTAGTAACATAACTATGAATTCAAACAGTACTGACTAAGCTGCGGAGAGTGGAAAGTGCTCTTTGCACTGCTTACAGCACTTGCACAGTTTGTTGTCCATATGAGGAAATTCATGTTTAGAGTGAGTAATTAGCCAAACAAACTAGTGAGTATTCACTGTGTATACAACAAATCAGCCCCTTTTCACGAAAACAACAGAAGGATCGCTTAGAAATGCTTTAAACAAATGAAACAGCTTGAGTATACAAGGTATGAAACTGACACCAGAGTGCATTTAAAAGGCTTTCACTATACTTTCAACCCCAATATTGTATAAATAACCATTTCTTATATGAACCAGTACAGAACTGATTTTAATTTAAGATAATCCTAATGTGGCAGGTGACGTCTAGAGAGAAAAGAAAGACAGCGGTGAACAGGACTGGGTTAAAGTGACATCCAGATGATAAATGCTGCTGTCTCTGCCCATGCAGGGACTATAAGAACTGATGCCACCTATAATCTAGGAGGTCCTCTCTTATCTGATTATGATTGCAGGGTAAAGAGGATTTAGGTGCTGGTGCCTAAATGCTAGGCTGTACTGATTAGAAGCCCGGTGGAAGGCTTATGTAACTAGGAGGCTGCAGGAGGGAAGAAGGTGTACTCTATAAATGACAAACTCATCTCCTGCAATGCATCCTGATAACTTGCTAAGGGCCAAATAAGATTCAGAAGTTTAATAATAACTGCTTCAGGTTAGAGTTATTATCAGCTGCTCTGCCTCTTGCATAGAGCCATCAACTTGACTTAAAAACATTGAGACAGGCTTATGACCCACAAACACCAAAATCTGATTTCAACAGTCAATGTCAGCATCCAGTGGGCAGGCTTTTTACAAAATAAGCAAAAACAAGCTGAGAGCATTTCTTCCATAAAATGCCAATCCCTATTGATTTACCCTTCTGAAGACTGACCACAATCCATGCAGAGATGAAAGGATGATAATGAAACGCAAGGTAGAGGACATGCTGCTTGAATTTGAATTGGGGGCACATACTGTACAGAACATGTGACTTAATGCTGACTGCAGGCCTCTTCTTTACTTTTCATATCCCTGCCTCCCTTTCCTTTGACTCTCCCATTAGCAGGAACTACATCAGTGCTATAAAAGCCTGGGAGGATGGAGAGTTAGAGGCTGTCTGCAGTGAGCTAAGTTACAGTGGGCTCATTGAATTTGCTCCTGTCACACTTAAAACTATATGCATTAATATTTTCACTTGTGCTGATTCTATAAATTAATCAACAAAACAACATTGTGCATTTTGTGGCTGCACTGCATTTACAGAGATGAATGTGACAAAATTGACAAGGATTGCCATTTGAGGTGGCGGTTACAGTATTATGCTACAGCTCCCTCACATTGTGTGATCATCATCATCATCAATAGTGTCTGCGGTGGACTGACTTTGGCTGTTTTCAAGCGTGGGAGGACCAAACAGCATGCAGGCCCATTGCTCAGCATTCCCACTAGCTAGACTAGATTATTAGATAAAGGGGAGAGTAATGGTACACATCCACATTAAGAGCAAGCGGAAGGCTGAACATGGCTGGTGTAGGGAGGAAGGGGGAGATAGAAAACCCAACTTGAAATGTCTGACAAGTAGAAACATTGATCTCTTTAAAATGCTCTGAATCCTCGGCCATTATTTTCTCACACTGCCCAGACTGGATGGACTCTTAAGTGAAGAAAACCTAAACGGGGGATCATTTATTATCTAGAAGCTTTGCATGAACACAAATCAAAATAAAAACATGCTTCTCTTGCAAATTATGCTATTACAACTGAGCACTGTAGGCATCAATGTAGCATCTAATAGCATTCATTTATAATGCCAGGAACACAGCCTGACTCATATGTTAATGTTGAAGCTCCCGCTAAATCACTTATTGTGTGGTAAACGGTCGGTGAGGTCCTGATATAAATTACATGCTTTCTTCATATTGTGTTTATCTGAAGACAGAAATAAATGCATCTTATTACAGTTCACACTGACAAAAGACACTTCCAGTGTATAGGTTACAAACTAACTTTACATACAAGTTATATGCACTGAGATCTGTCTCTCCAGGAATGATGGTAATACATTTATGCAGGGAAATAGAAAAAAGAAAGCAGTCCAGCAATTTAGATATGGCTTCCTTTTATGAGCTTGTGCTAAGTGTAGTGCTGTACAACTACACCCGTGACTCACTGTAAACAAAAGAGGGTCAGGGCAGCACAAATCCTTCTGGCTCAATATCAAGGATGACACGTTCTACTGGATTAATAGAAATTATAGCCCACAGTAAGGAAACAATGGCAACATCCATTTAATGTTGAGAGTGCCACTCTATTCCTATATAATTTAATAGCACATGGCAGTATTTTACCAATGGCTATAAGCTGTGGAGATACATAACAGAACAGAGATGTAGCACTTAAGAAAGACTGTTTTGTTTATTAGTTTTTTTTTAATAAGGGTAAAAGCTCCTGCAGGAGTACACATACAGGAGTCTGGATGCTCATCTGTGACCAAGCCATGGCCAAGCACTAGTTACTAGAATCGGACACAAACTAATTCCCCCCTCCTCCTCCTTACACAGCGGGGGCACTCAACCAAAAGTCACGCAGTTACACAGAGAAGCAACTGCATCAGCCAGTGTCCTTTTTGTTTTGACCATTGCATTCATTATTCATTGGGAAAGGTTTGCAAAGATCCAGCTCAGCATCCTGAGGCGTATCGGTAAATGACTGCATCTCTCTCTCTCTCTCTCTCGCTCGCTCTCTCTATCTCTCTCTCTCTCTCTCTCTCTCTCTCTCTCTCTCTCTCTCTCTCTCAGGGCTTTCCTCTACCACAATCCTTTCTGCCACCACCTCTCTTTCTTCACTTGTGGCTTTCTCTCTCAACTCTCACCTCTCTGCTCCCTTCTCTTCAACCAGTTTTTCTTGGTGCATCGTCCACTTATCTTTAATCTTTTCCATTCTGGGAGGACCTGCCCATACTCCCAAAGTGTGCACTGCTGTTATTGCTGATGAATGTAATCCTTACTTGATTGACCATGCTGAAAAGGTCAGTCCTCTCATGCTTAACCTTTATTTAAGGGCAGAGAGGGCCATAGGTGCTATAGAGCAGCACAATGTGCTCTAATATCTGATTAAGGCAGTGTAGGAGAAATGGAGTGAGAGAAAAAGAGAGGGAGAGAGAATATGTGTACGCCAGAAGACTCTGTGAATGCATTTGACAAAGGCTCAGGTTGCTTTGTATAAAAGCACACAGCTGTGTACCAGCCTAGTAATGGTACTTCCTTGGTCAAGGGCTTTCAAGGGTTCTCACTGCATGGTGTGTGCCCCATAAAAGGCTTCCCTGACCTCGGGGAGCTGCCATCTGATGAGTCGAGCGGCCCCGGCAGTCTATTACTAAATGTTCTTTCAGCTGTAGATAACCTTCGTGCGATCGCAAGGCTAAGCCATTAGAGTAACGTTCAAGTTCTCCTCGTAGGGCACTCAGCGGAATGTCAATTTGAATTAAGGTGGGATTTCCCTTTAAGGTTTCAGAGGCTTCCCCCACACGATAGTGAACAGGTCAGCAATACTGAGATGTGTCTGGATAATGGGAGATTGTATTGAGGAGGTAAATCACTTTAAATATCACACAGCGTATCAAATTACCCCACTGCTATCAAATGAGTTTGCCTTAGATATCGGCAGCCTCCTTATAATTGATTCTTGTGATATACAGTACAGCTGAAGGCTGAATACAATTATTAAGCTGAGGCAGGATTCCTTGTCAATCACAAATCACTATATGATTCAGGGTAAACAAGCAAAGCTATGCTGGAATAATACAGAAAGGAAGCGAAAACATGTATAGCAGCCCTATTAAGGATTTAATATTTATGTATTCAGTGCCATATTTATGTTATTTCTTAAAGTGGAATACTGCACTCTACATTTAGCACAAGGCACCAGGGGGTGAAATTGAGTCTAGCAGTATTTCCAAAATGCCTCAACAATCCACCACACGTACAGCACATCAGGAGCTGTATTTCCGCCACATTGGGGCTAATGTTGCCTTGGTCACACACACACACACACACACACACACACACACACACACACACACACACACACACACACACACACACTGTGTTTATGATCCTCTGACATGGAAAATAGACCAAGTCATCCCTGCCCTGCACTTCCACAATGATGAGATCAGGATACTGGAGAGTGAAGGTAAATTACCAGTGATTGGATTTCATTAAGGTTTACCTACCTAATTGAGGGCCGAGTCAGAATGGGGGTTGGGATGAAGGGGAGGTGGATGAGGAGTTGAAAGAGATGTCATCATCAGCCTGGACATTATTGCTACACAGTCATTTGATTTCTGTGAGATTTATCATGTACGAATGAAAACTGCACGTGACTGATGCAGCCGTTTTCTAAACACGTGGTACGTGGGAAGGGAGAAGCATTGATGACAAGCCGCGTAAATTGGCTCAAAGTAAACATAGTAAATGACTTCAGAATTAACAGTATTCACTGATACACCTGCGACAAACTTTGGACATCATCCTGTCCTTTCACTGACTCATCCAATCAGACTGACACTGACTGACATTGACAGATCTGGTCTACACGGACAGACTTTATCTCTGCAAAGAAAGCAACACTAGAAGCTTACGCACCTACCAATTAATTTGTCAAAGCAAACGGAGCCTAAGTCAAGCTCATGCAGTGATTCCACTACTAATGTGTCACTGCCAGAACTATACATTTTACTTCACACCATGACGTTTGCTTACACATCACACACTTAATTCATCTCCTCATCTCTTCTGCTTCCGTTCTTCCATTACATCCACACAAATTGTTACCCAAAGACTGCAGCTTCCTCTATATCCATCCTATCAACTGTTGCTACTTGCGAAGATGTAAAGCAGACAGATGGCACAAGAAAACACCTGATGAGAGTACAGTGCACGCCTGTTTAAGATTAAAATTGATGAACTCATGATTATTATTTTTTTACAGGTGGGAGTAGGCTTTAATGAGTGTGCTTGTAATGTGTTATGATCCAGGCAGAGTGTTCGGCTTTGAATGTGTTCAGGAAATGTGAGATGGAGGCGGTGTGATCACACTTCCAGTTTCGGTTCCCTACCTTGGCAGCCACCGAGGAGCTGGGTTTCTCCAGGAGATCCCACAGCTTCTTCCTCTTGTCTGAGCAGCAGGTGTTATCAAACTCTCCCTCTCCCTCCCTATCCCTCATTGTCTCTGCCTCCCGCCGCAGCTCCTCATTCATCTGCTCTTTTTTCTGGTGGTAACGGGCCTGGCAGCAGGACTCCAGGTAGATCTCGTCAATCCCCCAGTAGTCTAACTCCTGGCCAAATGAAAGGGCACACATCTCCTCCATCATGTGTAATTTGCCTGTGCGGTAAAAGTTCAGAATGGAGGTGAAAGCCCCCGGGTGCCGGTCAAAGAAGTATTCGTTTTCGTTCAGGCTGTAATCGTCGCAGACTTCCATCAGGGACTCATGGGTGTTGTAGTCTCGAAGCTTGCCGAGCCGGGTCCTAGGTAGCCTGTCCAGGGTCCGCCACAGGACCTCGTGGTTCAGACCTCCGACGTTAAGGCGGACTCTACGGGTGCGGGCTTTGGTGCGGATGATGTCGATGGGCTCGGGGGGCAGGGAGGGAGCGGTTCGGATGTTGGTGGGCTTGAGCCCTGCTAGTCCAAGCTTCTCAGCCATGGTGATGGAAAAGGAGACTTATTGGGGAAGATGTTACGATGACACACAAAAAGGAAAATATAAAAAAAAGGTCGACAAATTTTGAACTATGTTGGATCCTCTTTAGGCAAGTCCCTCCATGGCTGAGAAAACAAAAGAGACAGTTTGTGAGATGACTTAAAGACTGATGACACAAATTGATCAAATTGTTATTTTGCAAAATGTAACATCTTTTTTATTATGCTTTGATAAGCTCTTTTTATTCAGCAGTAGGACACAGTCACCTGTTACTTTAAATTGACAGTTAGAAATAGTAACAGCTGCACAGGGTTATTGATCCCTTTCATTACATTTCAAAGAAGGCATTACGCAGAATCAATGATTTTGTTTTAACGGCCTATATGGCTGCTTTGCTTTGTACTCCACTCCAGCATTGTTATGGCTGTAGTGAGGCAATGAACTCCTGCTGGAGCATTACTTTCTATATGCAGCCTCATCGGTCAAAAATGAGACTCAGTGGTAGGTCAGGAAGCAAATTAACAGAAAGAAACCTTGAAATGAATGTATGTGTTCTTACTATTTGAATCAAGGAGGCGTGTGTGACAGCAATTTCTGCAGTCTTATTTATTCATTTGTAAATATATTTTCCCTTGCCACTTTAGGTCATAACAATAACATTTTGTGACAAATATGACCCCTTGCACATCACAAAAGAGCCACAGTGTAGCATTTTTATTTTTTACAGAATGGTTAGAATGTCCTTAGCACTTGAATAAGTCCTCAACGTTATATAAAGTTGTCTATTAGAGTCTTTAGTCATTTATTAAAGCAGGTTACCATTTTAATAAGGAACAGGGCTTATCGTCCTAGTGTCAAATGTCACTAAAAGCTGTTGCATTCAAGAGCATCCGCTCTTGAATGCAACAGCTTTTAGTGACATTTGACACTTGATTATGTGTACCAAACAATGGCCAAAACAGACACTTTGACTATGAAAATTGGATAAAATGAGTATAGGGAGGGATGTAAAGCGGCAACACATTAGTAATGTATGTGTTTTGACTTGTTCTGCAGTCCTATAAATTCAGAAGCATTGCATACCTGTTACGCTAAAACGTATATGTCCAGTAAGGTTTTTTATAATCCAACACCTTCTATTTAAATCAGTCTAAACAATTTGCACTCGCAACGTTTTTTCGACTGTTTTCAAAGTATCCAAATAAAGAAAAATGTAAAAGAAAAATAGTCTCTCTCACCTTGCCGAGATAAACCACCTTTTGCATGCAAACTCCTCTTGTGGGAGTAGAGGATGAAAAGGGTGCCGGGATCCCCCTTTAGTCAAGCGGCAACGACTGAAGAGAGCACTCCGCGGACGCCGCGCGGAGAACGCGCGTCCCACATTTTGTTTAAAATGAGTCGAGAAGAGAGGGGGAAAAGCGTGATTATCTTCCTCTAGAAATGATCACCCGAACAGAACCAGCGCTGTTTCGCCATCACTGTGGGAAGAGTCCTGCCTTCAACTAAAAGCTTGCGCACACAGTGCAGAGGAGACTGGCTCACTGAATCACTGTGTACTGCAGACGTCGTGCGCGTAAAAGGCAACGGGAAGGAACGGGATAAGCGAACTGCGGAGTGTCCCGCTGTATACTACAGTACATGAGGAGGAGCAGACGGGTGCACGCGGGCTGCGCCATATGGTGAAAACCTTAATGCAGCTGGGTAGCAGATCATATTCCGTTACACAACTAAATGAAACCAACTCGTTTTAAATCGAGATGTGTGACTTGGAACTCTGGTTGTAGGAGCAGGGTGAAGTATATGGACGCAAAGAGAGTTGATTATGAGATTTCATAACATAAGGCTGTAGTACAAACAACCGCTCTTGCACACACAGAAACAAAACCACACACACGTGCCATAACCTTGCATCTCATATCTTAGAAATCACATCTCCATAAAGGCTGCTTTTGAAGTGTTGGTGGCAGATGATATTACAGCAGATGCACACTTTGCCACAGGCGACTTTTAGTGAAATGACCATGAAACGTAACGCGGCCTCTGACTGTAAATGCACAATAAGGCATGGGCTTTTGCTTTGCAGCGATGC
This sequence comes from Sander vitreus, assembly GCF_031162955.1. Classification (NCBI taxonomy): domain Eukaryota; kingdom Metazoa; phylum Chordata; class Actinopteri; order Perciformes; family Percidae; genus Sander; species Sander vitreus. Next base: position 13,848,514 of record NC_135876.1, read on the forward strand.
GAAGAATTGTCCCTAAAGACTGAAAGAAAATATTATTTAATTTAACTTCAGAACACATAATTGCTTCCTTCACCCCATAAACTCTCACACACACTCGCAGTGTTGCCACCCATTACTGTAAAAGTACAACAGCTAAAACCTCAAAGGTGACAACTAACCAGCTATTTCAGATGCTCTATTGGAACCCACAACACCCTTTTTCTTGACCAGGCAGTAAACCAGCGATAAACTTAAGCAGATGCACCTTATTGCCCCAAACCCCATCTTATCTATTAGCTCTCAATATATAATGATTTCCCCACTCCCTGGTTTTAAATGAATAAATAGAAATATTAAATGATGAATCCCTTATTATACCTCAGATCCTTACCTGCTGGAGTGTTCTCTCCTCCCTCTCTCTCTACCCTTCATACAAGTTCAATATAGCAATGACATTTCCTGTATAAAGCTTATGTGTCAGTTGAACATTTCCCCTTAGCCAAGCATTTTTCCAAGAAATTTGATTATGCAATGCATATGTGTAATTGATTTCCTTGCCGTGTTCCTTCCTTCCAGTGACAAGAGGTCAATAACGCCACATTAACTAACCGCAGCCTTTGTGTGCACGTATAAGCTACCATGTCTGAACTGTGTGGGCTGTTATTTGAAGGTCAAAGGCTTTTAGCACTGTCCAGATGTCACTTGGGGATCTGCAGATATGAGATTGGTGATCTGCAGAATCCCACACCATATTTATAGCGATCACATATGGACCTGATGAATTATTTGAAAGGAGACTTCAGCACACATAGGCTGCATGCACATTTCATTTGAATAGAGCAAGAGGGTTAAGCTAGGAGTTGTGTGAAAATATGCATCTAAGAAGCAAAAAAAGAACGTTTTTTTTGGGTTTTTTTTCCAACAACACCATGTTTACCGGATAAAGTTTGCCATTTTCCCCCGCAAGGATAACATTTATTTGACAGTGCTCAGGAGCAGTGAAGCAGTAAACTCCTTATTGACAGACGTTATTTTCTTGATGACAACAAAACCGCTGATACAGTTGTTAATTACTTCGGTTACAGGGAAATGATGAAAAGCAATTGACTGTGTCCCCCTGTTATTGATCATAATCAAACTGGCAGCCAGTCAGTCATCCTATGAGTCATGATGTGTGAGATAGCAGTGATGTTGGTAGAAAATAATCAGCAGAGCAGGATTGTGCACCATGGCAAATGCGTTGTGTGGAGTAATATCAAATTTGTACAATAGATGCTTCCAGCTCTACTGTATACTAACACCACCTGCGTACACAGGTTCTCTGGGGAGTTGAAGCCACCGAGTGGGCGGAATAACTCTAGTAAGCAGCTTTATGTCTGTAATTACTAACTTTCTGTATAGAAATGTGTTGATGCACTGCAGGTTACAAAAGACTACAAAATGTTTTATTTTTTGAGGCTGTTCATAGAAATGACGTTGTGTAATTTTTTTTTTTAATTCCTGTGTACAATATGGGCATGTGTGCCTGTGTGGGTTGCTGTCATAGCAACCAAAATTGTAGCATCATGCTAAGAGAACACTTTGGGCCATGGAGCCAGATAAATTTACGGGCCAGTGTGGCTGCCAGTGATTGAATCAACTGCTTGGTCAATTAACCTTTGCTGTCTGTATTTATCAGAATATATTATACACCCATGACAACGATAATGTGACATGATAATGGAAGCTGAATGCTATGCAGGAGTTTTACAGTATATGGTACATTCTGCATGTGAAGAAGTAGTAAAAGAAGAATTCAAAGGTGAGGAGGTAACCTAACAGTCACCTCTAGCTCCTCTCTTTAGAAGCATGTTCCCATCAATCACAGTCCAAAAAAGGGTTGACTGACTACAGCGGCTGCCTAATCCCAGAGCCGTCACTGCCTGCTGTATTTCCCCTTTTCAATTTGTCATAAAATGTGTCCACTCCATCATCCAAACAACACCATGGACACACTTGCACCCCACAGCTTCTGTTTCTGACGCTGTCAGCACATAAAAGAGACACACCATCATTTGTGTCCATAACGCCTTCATTAGAAAGATCTGTGTGTTCGCTTATAGATAAAGAAAATATGCAATTGTATTGGGTACTTAAAGTAATAGGGGCTATGTTGCATTAAAAAAGGTACTAAATGTGTTTTTCTGTAAAAAGGCTGACAAGCCACGTTGCCTTTCATGTAAAATGGGTTTGTGTGTGGCAGAAGAAACAGAGAGAGAGAGAGAGAACGAAAGAAATGTGGCTGTAATTTACTGTGAGCTTCTATAGGAGAGGGGATCAGAAGTCACATTCATTTAAATTACAATAATAAGCATTTAATCAATGTGGGACACCTTTCTATTAATAGGGAGCTGCAATAATTTGAATACTTGTAGAAAAAGAGAGTGAAAAAAGACATAGGTGGGCAAGGTTCTCTCCCACTCTTTTCCTCTGCTGCCTGCTGCCAGTGCATGGTATTTTAAAGGCTTGGACATCACATCATTTTCAAAGGTGTCATGTATTATTCTGTCAAATTCAAAGTTGGGGAAGGCCCATGACTGGGCTTGATGTGAGGCCACCAACTGTGAGCTTGAAGACTTTGTAAGTACGCCATGGTTCAGTACAGTATGTACTACTCTGTGTGTGTGTGTGTGTGTGTGTGTGTGTGTGTGTGTGTGTGTGTGTGTGTGTGTGTGTGGCTTTATCTGTACGTGTTTGTGTGTTTTTGTCAATAAGAGGGAGGAAACACGCCATAGCAGCAGCCTATTTATTCTCTTTGGCTATTTTTAGCTGCTGGCCATGTCAAGGTCCACACAACTCACCCACCTACAGTGGGCAGCAGTGGCCTTCAATATAATGGTCTGCTGCAGACTAGAGTCATTAATCTACGTTATATTGTCATTCATCCCACCAAACACACCTGTTCACCTCTGATGCTGCCAACGACACCTTATGTGTCAAAAATAAACTAGGGCTGTCAAATGATTACATTTTCTTAATCGCGATTAATTGTTGAATTTCTATAGTTAATCGCATGTTTTATCACATGATTAAAATTCTATTATTTTGCATTTCAGAACTGTTTTTAAGTACATATTAACAATGGAAAGCTATTCTTACCAGTGTATCTTGATTGGGAATAAATGAATGCAAAGAAAATGACTTTATGAACTTGATTTTAAGATTTTGTATTTGTTTATTATATATTTAATCTAGTCACACATTTGAATCTAGAGTCAATATTAGGGTTGGGTATTGTTTGGTTTGGATACCGGTGCTAAAGCGATACTTGTAAAACAGTACAAAAAAAAAGAAGGGTACTAAACAGTTGGCGACATTAAAGAATGGCTTGTTTATTGCTGAGGCCATATCATCAAAATTAAATGATTTAATAATAATGTAATCACTATAACAATAATTTATTTCACTAGTAAATTGCTGTTGAATGACAAAAACAACCACCAGATGGGAAAAGGGCATTTAACAACAACTTTGAATGCACCATGAGGCTGTAAATTACCAGTTTCATTGAGTCTGTGTTTTTCCGACTGCGGCAGCTGCAGATTGTTACATCCCGGTGTTGAATCCTCTACAGTGAAATACAGACACACTTTACACTGTTTAGCGTTAGCTGTCAGCATTTTAACCGTGTTTAATCCAGCTACTAGCTAGCGGTAGGCTAACGTTAGCTGCTGTCGAATATAGTGTTAACTAGCGTCACGTGCAGCAATGTTTGTGTTGCCTGTAACGTCTGTTTCAGAGCATCAGAGAGAAGTGCAGACATATCAGTGGCACCAGAATGAGGCACCAAAATCCGCGTTGCTATTCCTGCAGCAGCAGGATGTGTTACGAGGAAGTACGGCAAAATAGTAGCCAGCTAGGCATGACGCAAAGCCGAGTGAAGTGAAAATAAATTAATAAATGGCAGCATGCAATTAATACGATTAAAAAAAATTAAAGCATTATGCTCTGCCCTTAATCGCATCGTGATTAACGCGTTAATGCTGACAGCACTAAAATAAACACAACACAATAAACATGCTTTGGTATATGCGACTTTGCGACTATGCAAAATGCGACTATAGTTTGCCAGTTTCCAAGGGGCTTATCGGTCTAAGTATGTACAATGTAACCATCCATCTACCAAATCCTTGTTCAAATCCTACCAAGGACATTTGGAATATGTAATATGACTGCCATCAATCAAAGCTAGGCCACAATGCCTTTAAAACAATCTTTAAAAAGAAAAAGGTGCATTTGCAGTCCATGTGCTCTGGCCCTAGCGTTCTGTCTCGTGATGCTGCGGACAAACAAACATGATTGATTACCACTCCATCCAGCTGGTTATGTTTGCATAATACATCCAGGGCCATGGATCTCTAATTGAATGGGTGTTGTTTTGGTTTTATATTTTTATTGGGAACTCTGCTGGTCAATTGCTCTGGCAGTCATGTTATCCAGCACAGGCAGACAGAAAGAAACACACAGAGATGCTTTACTCTGTTTTGACTAACTCTACAACTCAGCATCATTGTTTACCAAATACAGACTGCCTCATCCTTTTCAGCAAAGCTTCAGTGTAACCTCCAAATGTAAGGAGTTTGCACCATACTCATCAGCATTCATCACTATGAACGATACTGCCTTGCAGGGAAGACAAGATGCTCAGTGCTGCACCTTAACCCAAAGTGCTTGCGGCAGCATGATAATGTGAATATAATGCGCTCGGTCTAATTGCTGCAAAAAACACCCTGCTTGGCTATTTGACCTGCTACTTCTATCAAGAGTCGTCCTATGAGAGAAAGCATTTATGTAATCAGAGCAGGTGTGGCACATCTAGCGTGTTCCAGTGATCACTGTGAGTTTTACTTTGAAATGAAAGACAGGGAGGAAAGACCATGGTATGAATAACAATGAAGTCACTTGTGGTTTAGCTGGCATATTAGCTGGGCCTGTAGTAGATGATTTAGTATAGTCCGCATCTGACCAAGTGTTATTTTTACACCCCGCCTGTGGTATTAAAGCTGCAGTAGGTACAATGCAAAATACGGCAGAATTTCAAGTAGAGTGAGACCTGTTCTTGCAGCTGTCATTCTCGCCTCTTTGTCGCATGGGCAATGCATGCACAGAATAGCCAATGGGAATGCTTTCTCTGTCTGAAATAATGTGTAATTGGCCAACGTCTCCTATGACGACTAGATTTTCTGTAGACTGAATACAGAGCCAAAATGAGGTGCAGATGTCTAGTTTTCTCTCAGACCATTTAAATTACAATTTGCTGAAAGATTATTATGGAATGTTTGCCCAACGACGCAAAAAATAAAGTGCCTCCCACAGTTTTAAAAGTACTTTAGACAATAGGTTTGCAATGCTTTTACTTTGTACTTTATTGCAACACATATCTGAAAAAATAAACAGTGAATTCTTATTTCATGGGACCTGGGAAAGCCATGATTGTTATATTTCTCACTGTTTTGCATCTTTTACAAGTGAAGCTTCCACGCTGGCCCGCTAATTTATGCAGATCATTTCTGTAAATCTTATGCTGATGTAGCAGAAAGGTTGCCTCATTTATTCTTCCATAAGTCATAGAGTTGCACTGATACTGTTGTCAGTTGTGTAATTGGGTTCACAGGTAGTATTATGGTGTTATGAGTCCCTCTGCGAAATAATTTGAAAGATTAATCATTTGGACAGGAAACCAAAATGTACCCGCTCCTGCGAGGGATATTGTGATAGGGTATATTCTTTCCTAGTCTCACAAATGAAAATGAAGAAAGAGGAGGGAGGTCTATTTAAATTGATGTGTAATGCTTTCTGTGTTCGGGGCTTCTTTTTTTTTTACGAGTTATCTCATCTTTAAAACTGGCTGGACTGCATGAACCTAATTAAGATAATCCAAAATCCAAAACACTGATGAGCCTTATGCCACGATGTCAATCAATCAATCAATCAATCAATCAACCAATCAACCAATCAATCAATCATGTGAAATTATTTGTCAGGTTAAATCATGTAAAACTACAATTTCAGTGAAATGTAATATGTCAGTGCTTTCAATTTAAGCATTAAAAACAGTACAAAAATATATGTGTATGATGTGCGGTGTTCTCATTCAGATCCTAGTGGCCTGAGGGTAGAAGCTCCTCCTCCTGAGCCTCTCAGTGCTGGCCTAGAGTATCCGGAACCTTCTTCCCGACCTCAACAGGGTGAAAAAGCTGGTACCCTGGTGGAATGGCCCTTTAATGATTCTCCTAGCCTTTTTCTTGCAGCACCTGCTGTATCTTTTAGACAGGGTAGGGTACCGCAAACCAGGCTGTTCGGTGCTGAGTCAGTATGCAGCACGCAGGTCAGACCCTCTGTGATGTACTTGAAGCTGTCCACCCTCTCCACTGAGGACCTGTTGATTTTAAGGGGGGGCGTAGCAAACCTGATGATGGCTACACAGTCATGTGTACAGCAGAGGACTCAAAACACAGCCCTGGGGTGCTCCAGTGTTAAGGATGAAAGTGGAAGAGGTTTGTCTGCCGATCCTCACCAACTGGGGTCTGTTTGTCAGGAAGTCAAGAATCCACATGCACAGTAAGGTGTTCCCAGGTCCTTGAGCTTTGTGACAAGCCTGGAGAAAACTATAATGTTACGCTGAACTGTAGTCATTGAACAGCAATCTTACATATCTTCCTTTCTTTTCCAGGTGAGATAGAGTCTTGTGGAGGATGTGTGCTTTGGTGTCTACCATTGATCGGTTGGGACGGTAGGCAAACTGTAATTGCCCCACTGTGCTGGGTAGTGAGGAGCAGATGTAATCCTTGCCCAGTTGTTCGAAGCATTTCATCACTACAGAGATAAGTCCCACTGGGTGGTAGTCATTCAGGCAGGCTGGTCTTGTTTTCTTGGGCACAGGAATGATAGTCAGTCCTTCCAGAAAAATGCGAAATTTTTTTGTGATTGTTGCGGGCAAAAATCCTTGATTATGCGCAGAAATCTGCAATTTATGCGGCAAAATTGCGGCGTATTTGAAAAAATGCGGCCCCCGCATAAATATGTGGACTTTAGCTGATTATGCATTGAATTATGCGATCGCATAATCACGTTTTTCTGGAGGGACTGGATAGTCGACTTCTTGGAGCATGTGGGTACGACAGACTGAGCCAGTAACAGATTAAAAATCATTGTTAACACTGGCGCTAGTTGATCAGCACATAGTTTGAGGACACGTCTTACTGATACCGTCAGGTCCTGCTGCTTTCTTTGTGTTCACATGCTTGAAAACCCCTCCTGACAGCATGCTTAGCAAGGAAAATGGATGCAGGAGGTACACCTGCCCATCCATAAACCTCGGCTTCAGCTGTTTTTGCTTTTTGGCTGCCAATGAACTCAGCTCACTTGCCAGAGATAACATTATCACTTGACAAGGAGGAGAGGGTGGGTTTGTAATCTGTCATAGTTCTTAGATCAAGATACTAGCCACATATTGCACTAAGGTGTTATGGCCCCGTTATATTAATACCGTAATTAACTGCAAATGTGTTGCAAGTTCAATTATGTAGCCTTTTGGAGGAGTGTTAAATGATTGCTGGCTGAAAACTACATTTCATTTCTTGTGTTTCCATTGTGGGTCAAGTTTAATTACAAAGAGCCAAGTTAATAGACTAAAGGGCCCTAATATTAAAATATTAGTTTTTTTATTGTGGTTTTTCCTACCTGCATTTATTTTTTATTCACTTTACTCATGCTTGTTCCATGTATTGATGTATGTGTTCTGTGTCCTGCTGTAGACCGACCAATGGGTGACAAATGTTTGCAAATAGGGATAACTATTAGCATGTGCCGACATACAATACATTGTCTGTGTCGAGGTCAAACAGAAGCAGGTGATGTCCCCCCTATCTTGCTTCCTTGTTCAGGCTGTTATTTACCTGATGCCGTGGGTCCGCTGTCACATTGAGGAGATTGGGCAACAGTGAGCTTTTTCTGGGCTTTTAAATATAGGAGATGGCTATGCACTGACATCCAATCCCCTCAGCTAACTGGTGTGTGTGTGTGTGTGTGTGTGTGTGTGTGTGTGTGTGTGTGTGTGTGTGTGTGTGTGTGTGTGTGTGTGTGTGTGTGTGTGTGTGTGTTAACCTTGGATATTTGCTTTAACCAATTCGTCAAGTCACTTGACGTGCAGCAATCCAATGTACACAATTGATATGTTCAATCACCATCAGCGTCCGCTGGTGATATGATATCATTTCATCTTGCTCATGCCCTTCAAGGTTACACATTTTGGACTTTAAAGATAATGCTAACTGCTGGAGATGTCAAGGCTCTTGATGGACTCCAGTACATGATCTCTGGAAGCACCTTCTAATTTAAGCCAGTCTATTAAAGAGGTCACTGCTGCTGATCTTGATTTCTGTCCTTAGGGTAGGTGATCCCCCTGAACGTGTCCCACAGTGACTGACCCAGACCAGGATAATGGAACATTTGGGACTGCGGACCACGCCTGGATTACCAAGTGCAAGACGTACTGCATGTCAATTACATTAGTTTGTGCCAGTTTTATTGACAATTTGTTTGGGAATGTGCACCTCTAAAGCACATCAACTGAAAGGATCAGAGCCTCAAGGTTTTTTTCCCTGATCTTGAAGAGAGTGTCTGAATCAAAATCTATTTTTAAGACCGACATTATAGAATGTCTGTGCTCATGTGTTGCATAATTCTAGAACAACGTGTTTTATTTATTACTTTTGTTTTACTTTTATTAAATTATCCCACAGCAAATGTGGGGCCAGGCAGTATATACATAAAAACTGTACACATTGCATGGAAAGTGGGGGGGTACCACAGGGCCCCAGCTGTTCAAGTTTGAAGGCCCCCGAGTACCTTAATGCAGCCATGCTGGGGACAGAGAAGTAAAATTACATCTTAAAAAGAAAAACATCAGTTATCCAAGATGGACATTTAAGAGACATTTATTTATCTATTCAAAAACTGTTTCCTCTTCTTCATGTTTTTGTACACTTTGTACCCTTACTTACTTATAGCCAGGGAATCCCTCTGCTTTCTTCTGTGAAATAGAGTTATTGTGCCAGTTCTCTTGTGTTTCTCTCACACACACGCGCACGCGCGCGCACACACACACACACACACACACACACACACACACACACACAATTCATTGAAAAAGAGGCATGACCCTCCCCTTGCATGCAAGTTTGCATTTAGCAAATAAATACAGATGCAATTTGATTTTTACAGCCATGTTGTACAGGAGTTAACCTCTGCATTCTCATCTTACACATCCCACTCCTCTGTTATGGTGTGGTGGCCATTTCAGTAGATTTACTCACTAACATTGTTGTGGAAACACAATAAGCATGGAAACTAAATGCACACTTCCTGCATTACTGCATTACTTCAAATACTAAGTGACTCCTCTAGTAAACTAGTATTCACATGAAATAAAACAATAAAACATTGAGACCATTCAGCAAAGGACAATGGGAAATAACAATTCAACACTGGTTGCTATGGACTTGTCACTAGGCTTCGTCATTGTATATTTTAGCACATAGGTAAAGGTGCCGAAGCTGAACATTATATTCCAAAACATATATATTTATTTTTAAAGCAGATTTTAAATTACATTGTAACAATTCGCCCTTCTGAAATCCAATCACAGCACGGCTGTTTTGGAACGCAATAGACAGACGCTTAAATTCAACTAAAATGTAACGGTGAACAATCAGTGTTGGACCTACAGTCTGTTGAGATGCCTCTCAAAACTCACCATAAAACGTTAAGACACGTTAAGAAAAAAGATCCGTATTTTGCTGTAATCCAATGACACAAAAAAAAGTAATCCACAGCGATCAGGAGATCAACAGAGTCACGGTGTATCCAGCAAGACGTCACATTCACCAGCCAGCTCCAAACAGGTGAACGAGGCCTCTCCACTTCGCCGTTTAAACAAAGTGGAATAAACGTATACAAGTCCAAATCTACACAAAACCTGCAATCAATTAGTAAGCTGACATCACATGTATATACATATGGCATTTAGGAAACCTTTATTGCAAGGTTGGCACGGCAAGATGTCCAGACTAGTGCAACAGTAACTTTCTTTTTTTGCGTCCTGCTGCTCCCATCGTCAGCCAGGTTTACTAAAGCAGTATATGAAATCTGATGTATTACCTACCACCATTTAGTTGTTTTGTGTTATTTAAGATATTTATAAAATGTCTGGTCATGCCAGACGTAATTATTCCAGTCATTTTTTAAACAATGCAATTACCCGTTTGAGCCACCAGGGGGGCAGTGTTCCTCCTGCCCCCCCCAGCAAACTCCGCGTATGCGGTCAGACCCATCTGCTAGGGGGCTGAGACTGAGAGCTACATGGATAAATATGCACCAAACAAGCCACTTTGAAATTTTGCTCTTTTCATGAATAAAAAAGTTGTGTGACCCCCCCCAGACTAAAAAATTACCCTCCCCTCAACAAAAAATAAAAAGACATGACCCTTCCCTATTTTCCTCCGGTGGTCCATTCCATAAATACCGAACGGTCCCTTAGCCAATTGCCTTCAAAATACAGATCCAATGAAGTCATCTTTCATGCTTTTGTGTCTGAATACTCATTTAAAAATAGACCTCTGCGAAAACCCAATGCCTGTACGCGTGCCATTCGTGTACATAATGCCATTAAATGTGTTGTGTGAGGCTTGTCTTTTAGGATGGTTTATCTGTTGGTTTAGTTGTGTGGCGCATGCCATTAGTTTTACACACACAGGTCTTTATGGCCCAGTACTTCAATACACTTAGCCATCACTAGAAGTCAATAGGGTTTTCCCTGCCTGTGTAAATCAGAGACAGGCCACTTAAGTGTTTTTCTTCTTATTTTTTTTCTTTTCTTTGACTATCTAAGCCCAGTTGGGGAGAACGGCCAGATGCTGTTTGGGTAAACCATAAACCTTTAAAACAATTAAGGTAAGCCACACATTTTCACATGCCAAGGATATGTGTATGGGCAAAAATCATCAGCTTTAAGATGATTTAGGCAAACAGTGCCCTGATTGATTTTTACTGCACTTAAAAAATCTGACAAACGATGAGGCAGGCTGAGGAGATGCTGTCAGAAACCAAGACTTTCTTCCCCCTCATCCATCATGCTGGGCAATCCTGAAAAGAAAACCTGAAAAAAGATAGAAGGAAAACACTTAAGTGGCCTGTCCCTCTACCCGGCACACAGGTCCAAAAAACCGGTGTCGTGATGAGAAGTTTCAAAATGAGTTATTGCTGTCACCAAAGGAGAACCCCTGAGGACAGATGATGGTTCTTGGATCGCTGCACCAACATTAACCTTCCTGTGAAGGGATCAGGTGCAAGCTTACTTTGACAAGGGAGTTGGGGGTCATTGTTCTAAAAATACCTTTTCTTTGTTTTCGGAGGGCACAGAGACCCGTGGGCAGAAGCTCCTTTGGCAAAAAGAAAAGACCTTCTGCACGTGGCAGATAGACGAAGAAATAAAGCCCTCAAAAGAAAAGTCACACAGGCCCTTGGCAGCGGTGCTAATGTTATCCCACGGGTGCTCTGTAACTCACACCTGAGGGAAAGGTTAGTGCTCAGCTGAACTCTATTCATTCGATTACCGTGACAGAGGCAGAGGTAATTAAGTCAATACAGTTTAATTATGTTGAGTAGGATTCAATGAATGTTTCATTATCATCCCTGGATACTGGCAGCAGGGTGAGATAGCCGTGCCACCTGCAAAGGTTTGCCGGGTGGCGGCTTGGACATAGTTCCTGAAATGAACACTTCCACAGCTAAAAGAATTAGCCAACTAACATGAATAGCCAAAAGTCACTCGAGAGGAGCGAGGCGAGTGATCTGTTTGTCAATCTGGAAAATGTATTGCTGGTCTTCACTGATTATAAAAGGCATTAAAGTAGCATTTCTGTGACGTTAATTATGCTTTACAGTATGTTTGAATTAAGCTTAAAAAACTAGCTAGTTTGATTTGACAAAGCAATTTAAAATCATCCTTTATGCTGTGAAGATATATGGGTCCCATTACTGAACTGGAATTGTGTTTATACAGCACAGTGACTATGTTGTCAAAAATACTGTTGACACATTTTTCCACAAATTGGGACCTTACAACACGTCACAGGATGATTTATTTAAATCAAAAGTAAACACCACTTCCCTTCTGTGTTGAGTAACACGCTTTTATACTGTATAACAGCTTGATCCCAAGTACACGTTGAAACTGTGGTTTCTGAACTGATCTCAACTCTGGCCCATTCTGCTTCAAGGTTGGCTGTGTGTTTACTGTGCATTGTTGAAACGGTATTGAGCGCTGTCTTTTTAAATGACAGCATTCATCAGTATAAGCTTTCAGTCATTTAAAATACAGCTTGACTGCGCTCTATGCAAGGTGTTTAATTGTTTGCTCTCTAAGTGCCCTCTTGGTATTCTATTGAATTAATTCATTCTGAATAGAAACCTTAGGGGGTATAAAGCCATCTGCTTGACATTGCCAGCTGGACCCTGTCTGATAAGAGACATTTTTATAGGGAGGTTAAGCCTTAGTGTTTAAAAATACACAATGCAGTGGACCTTTAGGAGGTATACGACTGATTCCAAAATATGAAGGAGAAGTTACTTAGTGCACACTGATGAGATCATAATTTTCCAATCTTGGTGTCCTAAACTAAAGACGTGAAGAAGTGTTTGGAGGAATCAATAATATCCAGAGTCCAGGAAGAGACGCTTTAAAACAGCTGAGATAACAGCTAAACACCTAATGGAAGATAGAGAGAAATTTGTGCAATGCCAATGAATAAATGATTGTCTTTTTATACTGCAAGGTCAGCTCTGTTGCTCGGCTTCTCCAGGGAAACCTCCGCCAACACATATGAGCTTACACACACACACACACACACACACACACACACACACACACACACACACACACACACACACACACACACACACACACACACACACACACACATACACACACACACAAATGCAGTCCCACACACTGGTCAATCGCAGGCGCCCCACCAACACATGCATCACTGCAAATCTCTTCCTACACAGAAATGCATCTTGTGAGAGCATGAACTTGCAGCACCTACTGCACATGCATGGAGAAGAGATGTAATGGTGCATGAAAACACGCATATGGACTGAGCCCAATGTGCTATAATGAGTACTGAGTTATACCACGGGCACAAATAAAGTCTCTTGACCTGTGCATGTGGGAAGCTGTTTGCTGTGGGAGAGGAGGAGGCTCAGGGGTGAACATGGCTTTCAGCAAATACACTAAAATTACTGCACAGAGAAGATAGCCAATGGAGTTTCAGATGCAGGAACAAGACACATCCAGTGTTGGTTTCTCCCAATCTTGTTGGCACAACATTTTTACAACTTCAGTAGAAATCTCACAGATTTGAAGGTGACACATGGGTTAAGATGTAAAGATAGTGTAAGCCTCTGCCTTGGCTGTACTGTATGTATTTTACAGTATATGTGAGCTCAATAAATAAATCGGCAAGGATAGAGAATGATTAAACTTTTTAGGATTATTTATGGTTTGCTGAGTGTACATGCTGGGAGTTATTTATTGGTGGACCATCACAAACATTTATGAGTCTGTTTCAGCAGTATGCCCTAAACAAGAAGCACTAAATCTACCAGTGTATTCTCACTCCTCCTTCCCCCCCCCCCCTGCCCCTCCTTCCCAGTTTAGCTGCCTCCACCTCGCAATTTCTCCCTCCACCTCTCTTCCTCTTATTTCTCATTGATCACCCAAGTAAGTGCCTGCGCTCATAAAGAATTGCCAACAATTCAGGGGGTGTGCCTGATCCGATCTCTTCAACCGCGAAGTGGAACACATTTTAAAACTAATTTCCTTGATACAGCAATTCTGGGGAAGAAGTGGGATAGTGTGGCCACAAGGTTAAAAAAAAAACATTCATAAGAGATGCCACAGTTTTCAGGATGATATTGCACTCCACAAGCATATTCATACATTTGTCAGACACACGTTTTTCCTGTCCACTTTATAACAGCCTGCCTCTCTAAGCACAGTGTGATGTTCACAAATGGTCTGTCCAAACTAATGAAAGTTTTTCTCTAAGTCCCTCAGCATGTGTGTTCCAGTCAGAAATCTGTCTTGTCTCCACAAGGTGGTGTCATGCTCATTAGCTAAATGTTTCAGCTCATTATCATACTGACCCTTGCCTTGTTGGGTGGGTGATGCTACCTCTCCCTTTCCAACATCTACACCACTAGCTGAAAGAAATAGAGTAGTGAAAAGTGGACCTGTAATTAACTCTGATTCAACAATTTTATTGTTTATTACAGTCAATTTTACTGTCTGTGGACCCTTGTTATCCAAGAGCCAAGTGTGACTGTACAAAATCTTTCACTGCTGAGAGCAGTTCAGTGAAGTGAGACGGTGAAGCTAACCATTCATTACCACAGTTTGGATGGTATCGGCCCGTAGAGCTGGCTGTCTTGACCCATCCATTGTCCTTCAAAATAATGGTTGCCGCGGAGTGGATACTGTTCATTACTCCTGTCAGTCCACTTGCTCATACATTCTCGATCTCTAAATAAGGGCAAGAAAACAGGGCATCCTCGAGTGGTGAGAGCTTGACTCTTATGTCTATCTCCTATCTGTCCTTTTTTCCAGCTGATCAGCCTTCCAACCTAATTCCTCGGTCTCTTCCTGCATTTCATCCTCACTCATGATCATCACATAAACTCTCACTTGCTTCATAACCCCATATTATTGGCATATATGTTATAGTTAGTGATGGTACAAATAGTTGATTGCTTTTGATTGTACCATGCTACAAATGATACCTACCGTTTACACATAACTAGCTAATGTCTTAAGATGTATTGATTGAGTTTGAAACTAGCTAGGTAGGGGAGAGCGGGGTATGTTGTTACACTTTTCACACTGTCTAACTACTGTGCACCATACATCACAATGGTATAAATGTCATACCAAATGAAAGAAGGAAGTCTTGGGAACATACTGTTGTATTCATAACATTTGCATATCTTATCTCATTACGGAGTTGTAGACTGTTGAATAGAGAATGTGCACTTGTGACAATTTGCCCCTTCGGCGGGTAAGTTGTCACACTAGATTATCTAAAAATAACTACTTATTTGTGAATATTGATTTTAATTTTTAAATTCAAACCAGAACTGGAAATATAAACAATCATGCCTAGAGAATCTGGAAAAACAATACACATTTCAAATAAAACACATTAAGTGGCAAGACCACTTTAATTTGAACTTTAAACTCTAACATTCTCTGGCTTGCACATAGATTCATGATAACTGAATGGAATGCTGCAGATAACTTGCTTTACTTAACATGTTTAACCTCTGAACTAAACAGATGCCCTGTATTTGACTAATCAGACTCATCTTCACAGACACAATTATGGCACACATAAATTGCCTGGCCTAAGGTGCAAGCATCACGGGCCCGTTTGTTGCATTTTACCCAGGTCTCTCTTCTTTCTTTAAAATTGTGCTAACATCAGATTAGAGAGACCTTGACCATATGTGAACAGGAAGTTGACTATAGAAGAAGAAGTCAAACAAAGTGGCTATTTGATTTTTGAGATAGAGCATCTAGTGGTGGAGTTATGAGCAGTGTGACAACTTACCCCGCTCTCCCCTACTAGCTACTTTCCTGGATGTGCAGCAGAAAATGGATGGCTAGTTACTAGAATTTGTGAGGGACACACACTCAGTATTTCAGAGTAGCTGTTGCAGCCCTATCTAGGGTGTTGTGGACAGTTGCACTCCTGAACATAGCTTGCCTGTAATGCTGCTTATCTCAAAATTAAAGCTTACTTTTTGTTGTTGACACTGTGAATGAGAGGACCCCTCATGTTGGTCGCCTAAGTGTAAAATCAGTGTTAATGATCAGAACCAAGCACAGCATTGACAAGTAGAAAAACACCATTAAAGAGGATTAAAGGATGGCTCAGGGGAAGGGGTCCTCCAGGTACGCCAGGGGATGGAGCAGAGACAATCACATAAAGTGCATGGATTGCTTTCCGGAAGCAGCTGCAACACACATCCTTCTCTTCTTCAGTCCTGGGTGGTATTTCAGAAAGCAGGTTTAGTGAAAACTCTGAACCTGTTAACCCTGAGATGAGGGTAACTCTGGGTTTTCTGTTTCAGAAAGAGAGGTAACTTAACCTCAGAGTCAGTTACTATGGTAACTGAGGCTGTGAACCTAACCTGGTCGGGAGCAGGTTTTCTTCAAGAAACCTCGAGTTTCTCTCAGTCTCCTCCCTCTGACACAGCACTCTTTCATTTCCTCATTCATTCATTCATTCAGTCTGTATCAGGCGCATTTTAGCACAGTTTGTTATCGGCATGAATACAAAAAAATGATGTTGGTTTATTAACCATGTTAGGCAGACTATAAAACGTTTTATTTCTCAAAACATGGTATGTCCTTTTGTCGACGATCCCGTTGATGAAGAAGGGTGTTATATGTCGGGAGGTGATATTGAAACCCCCGACATTTTAATTTTTAGATAACTTCCTATTTGAGCGGTATCATTTTTCTTCCCAGTCGATCAGTAATGTAGCCTAGGCTACATAACCTTATCCGTCCTCATATCACTAACGTCACCCATCTATGTTCTTACATCCCAGGAGATTATTTGTGTCACATTACGTTTTTTTGCAAACGGCATTTGTCTTTACAACACTGGTGATGCGGAGCATTTTAGTAAAGCCACTTTAGCAAAGCGCCGTCAGAAGAGTGTGACTCGCTCTGGTGAATCGTAGTATCATGGCTACATTCATGCTGCCTTTTTATTGTGGTGGTGAACCTACTCTGAGTTGATTGAACCAACTCATATCAGCTGTTCTGAAACCGAAAACTCAGAGTTTCCCATCTCAGGGTACATCAACTCAGACATCAGGGTTAGACTCAGAGTTTGTTAAACCTTCTACCTGAACTACCACCCAGGTCTGGAGTTGCTAATTGCTAATCTGTGTGGAAATATACTGTACTATAAGTCACAAACATAGCTGAAAAAACTGGAATGCTGACAAATCCAATGCTCCACTAGTGTGTGAGGACATGGCCTTTCAAACTGAGCAGATGGTGTAGCTGCGATGGGATATGAATACTGTCTTTGACAGCCTGTGTAGCTCATGATTGTTTTTTCCAATTTGACATGTGCGAATCCACACAGATAATAAGAGTCACAAGGATCAAGGATTTAGCCCTCAGGGGGTTCCAGCAGTCATAATGCTCATGGTAGTCTCAAGACAATTCAGTTGAGCTCACCTCAGCTTAGTTCAGACCAGCTGGGGCTTTGTAGAGATAGAAAACAAAGGATAGAAATGGAGGAGAGAGACACTGTGATATAAAGAGATACTACACTTTTAAGTCTCCTGGAGGAAGGGACCATCATCTATCTATCTGTTAGTTATCACGTCCAATACATCCATGACCTCTCAGCCTTTCACGCACAAATAGTTTGAACATTATCGTGTCATGCTGTCAAAAATGTTGGCCCACAAGGGAAACATTTTAAAAGGTTCAGAAAATACCCTTCTAAACCATAATTCAGAGTAGCAGAGAGAGAGGACTAGAAATCCCACTTCTTACACACTGTCAAGTTTTCATAGTGGGACAATACATGGTTTGCTTGTAGGAGGCAATTATCAAACTTTAAAAGCAGACTATTAAACAGCTTGACATGGTGTCCTGATTGTTGTCACACCTACCAACCATTGTTAAATCTTCCATGGTTGTTTTATTTGTATTACTTCGCACACATATTTGCCTTGTCTATGGAGGCCCAAATTAGGATAATGAAGAAAGAAAAAAATAATTTATAAATATATTGTATTTTTCAAAAAAGATAGAGAAATACATATAGATAGAAGAAAGGAAGACCTAAATGTGGTAATACAGAAATTCTAAAAATAAAGAAAATATATTTAGCATTTATAGTACACGTTGATTTGATTTTTTTGCCAAACATACATTTGTTTATTTATTTAAGGTGGACATTTATGTATTACCTCTTTATCTACTTTTGTATCTACCTTGAACCAACTTGTAAAGGGGTCTTATAAACATTGCATACATACATGTCTTTGTGGTAAGCAAAAATGATTAAAAAGTGCTGCTTTACACTGAATTACACTCTGCACAGAGGAAAGTCCAATACTGAAACACTCAGTCTGCAAATTCTGCACTAAAGCATAGGACAATTGTTAAGTTATTCATTATGGGGTTTACTTACACTGAAGACAAAGCAAAATTGTAAAATGGATACTGATGTCTCTTGGTGTGAGATACCACTGCTGTGTGCTGTCTGCCTTGGACAGGCACTGTGTCACATTAAAATCACAGACATTAATAATTCATTCAGCATCGTGTGGAATATTCTTAATAAGAAGAATTTCATCTCTGTATAATTGTTACTAAAACCAATATTCAGAATGTTTTTAATTGCCCTGAGGAAATATGTGGAGAAATACAAACATCATACATTTTTTCCTTTCCAAAGAGGAAATGTGTCTCTCTGGCATAACTCCATATCTTAGTAAAGCCTGAAAAGCATGCCTTTGAGCTCTTAATTATATGCTTAACAAGAATCTAATCCCCAGTATGACTAAAGAGATTCACTGTGCAAACATGATATTGATAATGAAATTCGCATCATTGGTTCAAAGTGATTTATACAGCATGGAGCTAATTTCCTGCCAAAACTTAACAAACAAACAAACAAAACAAATTCCTTGCTTTGCAAATACAAAACACCATTAACAAACTGATGCATTTCTTTTTACACAAAACATACTAATCAAACAAATACACAAGGTATTTCAAATACATCATGCTTCAAATACAAAAACAGCTTAACAGAACAAATTCTACAAAACCTAAAAATATCACATGACTTTTGGTACAATCTTTCCGCTGCGATAGTGCTGAGTAGAGTTTAGATTCTCTGCCCGAGCCCGAACTTCCCGACACTATCCTCGGGCCGGGCCCTTGTTCAAGCATTTGTGTTTTTTAATCATTACTTTATTAGCCTAATTGGGTGGGGAGAAAGCTATGCCATAATCAGAAATAGTATTTTAGGCCTAAGTAACAAATGTGTACAAAGTTGCACAAGTTAGGCTACAAAGTTACAAAATGCAACACGTGTCATGCGCAGTGTCTCCTCCAATTGCACGCATCACAGCGGGCCTGCTGTGCTGTATTGTGTAGCTTAAGTGCAACATGGAGCTTGAAGATGTAAAGAAAAAAAAAGGAAAAAAACAGGAGAATTAACTTTGAGCAAGTTTGGAGGAAAGTCGGAGGTATGGAACCATTTTAAACAAGTCGTGGGCAGTGACAACATATGTGTGCATTAAGTGCGGCACGCTGCTCGCCTATGACAGCAAAAAAACTGGGACTCACACAAAGCAGGCTTGCCATGGCAGAAAAGATGATAGTCAGCCTTTAATGTCCTCTTTTGTTAATTCTCCTGAGGGCGAGGCAAGCCCTCAAAGACAAATGCGTTGAGTTTTTTATTTACGTTTCTTCATTCGGATCCATTCCATTCTGAATAAACAAACAACGCAGTTAACATGCTTTGTCCTTGTTGCATTATTTATTAAGATAATTCTTAACATATTTCTGTAGTTCAAACAACTCAGAATTGTAGTTGAGAACGTCAGTTATAACGGCCCATGTATTCAAAAATTGTCCGGTTTAAATCGGGCTCGGGCTCATAATTACAGTTAATGTGTCGGGCCGGGCCGGGCTCGGACACAACGTGCATGGGCTCGGGTAGGGTCGGGCTTGATTTTTTGGGCCCGATCTAAGCTTTAGTGCTGAGGATGTTCTCACAAATGCCCTGAGTAATTTGCTCTCCACAACAAAAGGTGGCCTTATTGAGTCCATTTTTTCAACCTACTTTAGATAAAACCAAGGCCATTTCCCATATTACGAAAGCCTTGACGGCTGCGTTCCCATGGAAATCGCAAGCATAATAGGGCAAGTATGATGAATTAGGGATGTAATGATGCATTGTGAATTGGTTAAAATCTATTTAAATGTGTAAAGATTACAAATCGGTTGAGATAAAAAATGAATCACGATGCAAATTTTAAACAGCCTAGGGATGTGACGCTAGCTAACATTACACAGCCGTGCATCAGTTAGCCTGCCGTTAGATAGCAACGCTGACTTAAACACGGTTATAATGCTGACAGCTAAATGGTGTAAAGTGTGACTGTGTTTCACTGGAAAGGATTCCAACACCGGGACATAACGTTAAAACAGTCTGCAGCTGAAGACACAGAGGAGACAGCACGGCACTGCCAGTCGGATAAACAACAGTGACTTAGTGTTGCGTTTGGGTCCGGTTCTGTAAGGTTGTGTTGCGTTCAATGTTGTTGTAAAATACCCTTCTGCAATCTAATTTTTCTTCTTTTTGTTGTTTAACAGCAAATAAGTTGTTGTTATAAGTTAGTTATTAAACTTTAAATAGATAATTTAAATATAACCATAAGGCCTTATTAATAAACAAGCCTTTCTTTAAACTTTAATTTTTTTATTTATTTTTTGTTATTTAAGATAAAATACTATTTCAGTTGCACTTTTGATAAGAGGACACATCTGCTGTTTTGTAGTTTTATAAATAAAGGAATATTTTTCAGTCATTTCATTCGTTTAAAAAAAAAATGAAGGAAATTGGCATTGTGAACTTAAAGGGATACTTCAACGATTAGCATTAAGCTTTGTATCAGTAGAAACCCGGAAGTATTTTCGAATGACCGTGCTTCCCTCCCTCATGTCCCCCTGAGACTAGATTTCTCTGTATTGTGGGTCTGGAAAAAAAAGCTTCAGATGACGCAAAAATCATCATTTAGCGTCATCGGAAGCATTTTTGCCCAGAGTCTGTGGACTACACCCAGCTAGTTCCGCATGTTTTCAACCCGCCCATAGGGGGTTGGACTGTCTTTACCCGAAGCGTGCAGAAGCAAGCCGAGTGTCAGCCATCTTGAAGCTTTGCTAAACAGGCTCTGTCTTTTCAGCAGCAAACTTTTACAACAATTATGTACATTCAAACTACCACACATTTGTACCACCGAGATACTTTAGTACAGATCGGAGAATATGCAGGAAACTTTATTACAGACGGAATACTCGACACACTACGCGAGCTTCGCCTGCTACGGAGACCAGCACCTCAGCCTGCGCTGTCACTCGATGCCGCTAGCCGGTAAGGGGACATCCAAAGCGGTGAAATGCGGAACAAGGGCAGGAGTATAAGCTAGGAAGGTGGAAAGCTAACACTAGCCGGCCACCTGTCCCATCAATCCTGCTTGCAAGTGTCCGCTCATTAGACAACAAACTGGACTACATCCAACTTCAACGAAACTCCCAACGCGAGTTCAGAGACTGCTGTGTTTTTGTTTTTATGGAAACATGGCTGAGCCCCCCGTGCTGGACCACCACCCCGACCCTGTCTCCTGACAGCAGAGGGGCTGGAAAAACAAGCCGAAATAACTCGGTCAATGGCAGAAATAAATCGTTCACTTGTGGCCATTAACGACACTTTAAAAGAGAAACGAAAACCTGAAGAATAAATAAAAATGTTGTGCATCGTCATGTTTCCTGTATTGAGTAGGCTATCATTGCCAAACATAACACTATACCTTTCAAAAGTGAGGAATAATATCCTGTCTTATTCGTATAGCTGCTCTCTGGGCATCGGGTCATCTGGCTCCAGAACCCCACAGGCTAAAACAATGTTGCAGAATTTTTCTGCTGTGTATAGTAGGGCCCCCCTCCTCCCGCTAATGCAAGACCATGAGCCATCTGCCCTTAATCAATCCGATGGAGTGCTCCACCGTGGCCCGTGCGTGTACGTGTGCACTGTTGTACCGGCGAATAGAGTTCTTTTAAAAGAGCCAGATCTGCCATTGCTGATAAGTGATCAACTGATGACTTCTCTTTCTCCTGTTAAACGTTTTATATGCTGCACCACACTCCTCATGTCCACACTGACTCGAAAACTTGCGTACACGAGTTCAGACCAGACGCTCACGTTCAAATTGATAAATCCCTTGCTTTGCATAGGAATCGGCGTACGCCCGTCCTACGCCTGTTTTTGGTCGTACGCACGTTTCATAAATGAGGGCCTGTGTGTGTTAGTGAATTGTAGGGCATTTGCAAAACATGTTTTGTTTGTTTAAGTTTTGCAGGAACTTAGCTCAATAGCTCAAAAATGTGTGACAGATTCGCCACTGTCCAGCAGGTAAATAACTGAAACAAGCATACAGTAAGCATTATAAAAAGTTTTGTCGGTTCATGTTGGTTTAATAGATGGGGAAGTGATTTTAATTCAATGATGATTCATGTGAAAATTGAAGTCAAACATGCTGACTGCCTCTTCAGCAAGGATAAATAGAGTGTCAAAAAGCAGTCTTGCAGCCAGGCCTGCTGCTCAGTCCCCAAGGACACCACCACTCTTAAAAGGTAACCTCATTTATAAGTGATAGAACACCAACGCAGTGCCACATGTTACCAGGACCACACTTATATACACACACACACACTTAGACCACTTAGGCTGTTGTGAACTTGTGACTGACAGTGCTACAGGTAAAGCACTCTGCATATTGCTGTTCTCAGCCACTTTTTGTAGAGCAACATATTAACCTGTCCTTTTCACACTTTGTAAACCAATAAGAGGCTTTTCTACTGCAAGCAAGCTTTAAATAACTCTTATGGGTGACGTGCATCACATATATTCCTCCTTGTTGCCTGAGGATGTTCTGTTGCCAATAAAACACTCAATATGTAAATCAGGGCAAATGTGTAAAATTGGAAATAAAGTTTTTATATGTCTTAGTAATAGTGGTATCAAATGCATGGGTTAGCATGTGGGAGAGCATGTAAGAAATGACATGTTTAATGCAGTATGCTCTTCTGCATGACATGACATGAATGTATAATTTAGTCCTCAGTAGCCCTTCCAGCATCAGAGCTTGGTAACCATATCGTCAGCAGTTGCGGCATCATTCAACAGGTGCAGTTGAGCATCCTGACATGGGCGCCACTTCACTGCTAAATACAGATGTCCTCCTTCTGAACGCTTCATCATTATATAGCCATTACGTACAGACACACTCATAAAGTAAATACCTGAAACAAATTTAGTTAAAACTAGGGCTTTGACTTTTGCCCCAAAATCATATTCGAAGTTCGTTTGTTTATTAATATTCGAATATATTCGAATATTTATTAATAATATTTTGCCCATTAAATGCCTTCAGTAAGACCTATATTGGTATAAGTTGTATATGTTCTGTCCACCAGAGGGCAGTGTATCAGTCAATGTCAATAGGCAGGCAATTATGTTTTCAGAAGAAAAACACATTGCAGCAACTGTTTTTTTTTTTTTAATGAAAAGTCAGACCCTGGATTAACAGTACAAACAGTATGCTTTCGACAGGAATTTCGGAGCTTTCACCGTAGCCTACGTAAGTAGTCTGATGTTCATACTTGTGCGCTGGTGTGTGCATCGAGCCGGCGTGTGTGTGTGTGTGTGTGTGTGTGTGTGTGTGTGTGTGTGTGTGTGTGTGCGCGCGCGTGTGTGTGGGGAGTGTGCGTTGTGAGAGAGTGACGGTGATTACCGGTAGCTTCAGAGCAAGTAGCGACTCTAGAGACATAGTGAGAGAAACAAATCGTCTCCCCTGTGTTTTCTGACCATGGTGGGAAATCTGGAGCGGGAAAAGTTAACCCTCTCCTTGATTTTATGTTGTCTATGGAGAAAGACAACCAGGAAATGAGTCGGGGGAAATGCGCTACCAAGCCGACGTGTAGTTACATTTTGAAATGCGTGAAAAAGCCTCGGAATCGGAATTGAAAACAAGGTTTACAAGCAAACACATTTACAAAAAATAATGCCCATAACAGGTTCGAAATTCGAATATTAAGGGCTGCCTAATATTTGTTCGAATATCATTATTTTTTAAAAATATTCGAATCATATTCGAATAACGAAGTTCGGAGTCGAAGCCCTAGTTAAAACACACACATGCTCATCAATTTGTCTTTTTCACCCTCTCTTCCATCTCCGCCTTTGTGCATTAAATTATTACCCAACGCATATTTCCAAAACAAACACATTCATATTGTTCTGGTTCTACTTCACATCACCAACCTCAGCTAGACAGATAATACACGCTTTGTGACACTGGCTCCACTTCTGCTGCATGTGTGGCTTTTCAAATATTGCTTAGATAATAAAGATAACTTGCGGGAACAATAACCGGGCAAATATTAGTTTTGAGCTATTAGACGTTTGCTAGGTTTGGACTCTAGATCTAAATAAATGATACCTGGTGACATTTATTGTGATAGATACTTTTGTACTTAAAGATCTTCAATAAAATTAGAAAATGGCTTGCTTGTTTGCGTATTTATTGGTTCATTAATATAATACAGCTGCCATAAATCAGACCCGCGTAGGTAGTTTCAATTCTTTTTTAGTGTTAGAGGTTAAGTCAGGTATGTTGTCAGACAGAATACACATGCTAAATGTGCTAACAAGAATCCAAAGTCATGCTAGCAGCTCTGCGAGGCTGTACCAATTGACACAAAGGTGCTTTTTGCTACATGCTAACGTCAGCATGCTAACTTGGCAGAGCTAACATGCTGATATTTGGCATAATGTTTACTATGTGTACCATTGTAGATTTTTCCCCCATCTTTGTTCACCACGATGGCGCTAGATGAAAAGTCAGGGGATCACCAAAGTTAGGACAATTCATCCTCAGGGTGACATGAATATATGTACCAAATTTCATAGCAATCTATCCAGCAGTTATTAAAACATTTCCCTACGTTTTGAAAATGTCAACCTTAAAGGAGAATTCCGGCAAATTTTTACGTTAATCTTGATCGCTATAGCTACGCGAGTACTTTCGATAGAAAAAAACCCGACCCGAATCAGTGCAGGCAACACGGAGAAGCTACAGCTATGTGTACAAACGTCCCCTGAGCTAAAACGGCAGTTGTCGGGGCAAGTTTTAGAGTGCCTTTGTGCCTCTTAACAGACACAAAATGCAATTAATATGTCTGTGCCACATGAACAGGGCCCTTACGTGTCAACAAGATGCATTTTCAACTCAGACGTTGTTTAAATTCACCTACCCTGGTCCCTGTCTCGATCCTGCCGGTAGCTAGCTTGCCCTGCTAGCTGATAGCCGTTAGCTTCTAGCTGCCGTCCGGTGAGTGTATTCAGACAGGCTTCTGTGATAATTATCCCAATAACAATCCAAGGAGCGGCGGTGGTGTGGCTATGTCCTCCAGAGGACAGGTCATGTCACGTCTTGTCAAGTTTATTCCCCCCTAAAAAAACAGTAGTGCGGTAGTAGCTGCTGCTGCTAGCTGCCCTCCGGTGAGTGTGTACAGCCAGGCTGTGATAATCATCCAGACAACAATCCACGGAGCGGCGGTGGTGTGGCTATGTCCTCCAGTTAATGAAGGCTAGCTTTAGCTTGCCCTTGGAGCAGCAAGTTAATCTGCCTGTTGCCCCTCTGTCTGTCTCATTCTTTCCAACTCTTGTGAGGCTAGTTCTTCGTCTGTATACTCGGGTTCGAATAAATAAGGACGACCATCAAACTCAAAAGGCTCTTCCGTGTGTTGTATATCTGCTATATTCTACATAGTTACGCTACTCCAAGCTTCTTCCCTTGTAAACAACTCCGCTCTTCACACACTACGGTCCAATCTGCACACTGTTAACCTTTTCCTGCTACAACTGAATTCCCAGGAGACAGCGCGATGCTACAGCTAAGCTTCAGTAACGCTATTACTGTGCAAGCCACAGACATCGTTTATCCCGTTTCCATGTAGTTACATAGTCACTGATATGGTCATAACCACTACAGTGCTCAATTACCTATTTTTGAGGGGGAAGTAAACTAAACTTTTCGCTGCGAAGGCATGATCTGTCCTATGCAGGACATCCACCAGACCACCGGGCGCTCGGGGGATTTTTGTCGGCTGCAGGAGGGGGACGAAAGCTGCTTGCCTGGCTAAGGGAACTAGCTACCACACAGATCGACACTGACAAGCCTCCTACCTACCAACACCAGATCGATCACACACAAAATGGATGAGCTACAAATACACACGGAACTGCTGCCTGATGATTTTTTTTACAAAAGCCTATCTGAACACATTTATAACGGACGGCAGATAGCAGCTAACAGCTAGCAGCTAACAGGCCAAGCTACCCACCGGCAGGATCAAGACAGGGTAGGTGAATTGCATTTTGTGTCTGTTAAGAGGCACAAAGGCACTCCAAAACTTGCCCCGACAACTGCCGTTTTAGCTCAGGGGACGCTTGTACACGTAGCTGCAGCTACTCCATTTTCCTGCACTGATTCGGGTCGGTCAAAGTGGTGCTAGAGGAAAAGTCAGGGGATCACCAGGATTTATCCTCTGTGGACCAGAGTGGTCATCAGAGCAACTAGTTCTCAGTGGCTCATCTATTTGATGCAATATTCTTGCATGGTTTTAAGTTACTTTTAAAAATTAGATTGAAAATTCAGTAATGCTGGCATGGCAGCTAGATACATTTTGTGTAGTCAAAGACCAGTCTACAATCTCCAATGATACTTATTCCCTTCATGATAATGCTGGTTGAAATAGCGTAATCCTTAGTTAATGATATACCTTATCTGATAATCCTGCCTGATAAAGATTCCCTAAGGACATCTTTAATCCTCACCATCAACAAGGAGGTCATCTTTATTCTATCTTGTCACAAAAAGCAGCTGCACATGCCTCATCTCAAACATGTGCTGTTAATGAAATAGTTTTCTTACAGAGTAATGGTTTGATAAATGGTATACAGTATGTTATGTGCAGCTAGGTTTTCAAGTTTCTTCTTTGGTTTGTTGAAAAATGTGAGGGAGCCTTTTGAAATGCTAACAATAAGGTCAACTCTGCAAACTTAAAAATGATGGCAAAGGCTGTTTTGGACATGAATGCACTGTAAAAACAAAAAGGTTGTGAAAACTCAAATTTTCAAGGCAATTTACTATACTAGATTTTTGAGGCCAACTCAAACTCTTACGTTTTGAAAACAGTTGTGCCAACTAATTGTTTTGTTCAAATAATTTCTTTCATTACATATAAAAACATACGTTTTACATACTAAATAATCCAAAACAAAGTCATGCCAACTAATTGTTTTCTTGAGATAAATTTATTTCATATTAATAAAAACTTAAAATGTTGAGCGCTATACACTAAGAAATTTGTGCCAATTAATTATATTGTAAAGATAAACAAAGCCACTTCAATTAACATGTTTATTTTAAACAACATTAAGCACATTTAAAACTTGACCTTCAAGTTGGAATCATGCAAGTCCAGTGTAGGCTTTTAAAACAGGCATTCAAAATAGCGTGCATATATACATCTGATCACCAATTTCAACATCCATCACTTTATTTTAAACAGTTATTAAAACTTGACTTGTATGATTCTCAACCTGAATTATGTGTGATTAAGTGCTTCAGCTTCATCTTAAGTGCTTCAACTGGCTTACTTTTCCTCAACTGCAACATGTTACTCCACTTTTAAAACAAGTTAAATATTCACAAGAAACATTGGCAAGCCAATGGTCTCTTCCAACACAACTGTACTTCTCTTTGAGGGATCACAATGGCCGACAATCACGGTGCAAATTGAATTGGGGTAATTTAAAATAGGCTTACTTACTTTGCCTCAACGTGTTACTCGACTTCACAACTGTTCTTCTCTTTGAGTGATCACAAAACAGGCCTACATCTCAAAAACCACTGACAATAACAGTGCAAACATGTGGGCTAGGCCTGCACGACATTGGAAAAAACTGACATTGCAAAAAACTGACATTGCAATATTTCTTTTCCTGCGATATATATAGCGATATGAAAAAAAAGACTAATTTTTACAAGATGACATAAATAGCCCTATTTAGAAATGCTAAATCATTCTCAACTACTGGGGTGACTTTGTAGGGGCGTGCATCTACATGGAAAATAAAAACAAAAAAAGGAAATTTTCTTATGTGAACCAGTCTTTGTTTGACTTTAATGCTTTACAAAAACCAAAGCAAGTAAGCGCTGCGACTACTCTTCTGAAGTGATTTTTGGAAGGAAATTAGGAAGAAATACACTGGTTGACTGACATGACACTATTGTATTCATATAATACTTTCAATCCAGGCTAAAGTGAATGATATTAATAATGCATGCATGCTGCTTCCTCTAAATTTCAGGTTGTGGTCGACTAGCGGGGCCTGCTTTGGTTGTTTGATACATTTATTTATCAACATTGACTGTGACTGTTGCTTTGCTGTGCATGCAGAGCCTGCATGTCACACACTGTGTATCCAAGTATGTACACTTAAATCAGTGTAAACTATTTATATCAGACACAGACTGCTGTTGTAGATTAGTGTTACGTTTCCATCGCTAGCGTGGGAAAACCCTGACGAACTTCTGGCAAATTTGAGATTTTCTCTGCAAGTCCAAATTGAGGCACCAATCACAACTGTTGAGGCAGGCTTTACACAATGACGATAGTGCAGTGACGGCAAGCAGCTTCTTGTTTACATTCAACATGACGTCCACCGAAGCGCAGCAACCCGTTGATGCCGCTGTCGTTGCTACGTCACCCTGATCGTTGTCTGATTGGTTGAAGGACTATCCAATTGCTCCCAGAGGCATTTGAGCGACGTCCGTTGGTGACGCCCCTTTGGAAACCAGACTACAGCATTGCAGCTCCGAACCATAACATTAGTTGGGACCATAGACTGTTAATATTAATGGACAGAGCATGTGTGACGTCACCCATTGGTTTGTGGAGATCTGCTATGAGTCGTTGAGTTTGCTGTTACGGGCGCAGCCATCCTGGTTGGGGATGTGACGATTTTAGATGACAGGGAGGAGTGAGGGAGGAGCCCTTATACTCTACGTTACGTTACACACTTTCACTGGCAATCACATCATAGCCACGCCCTAAAACACCCCCTGCTTTATCGTCGATTTTAAAATCAACGAGACCATAATTCAAAAAATTAACATCATTCTGTGTTGCAGAAGACTTAAAACTAGTGATTAAATTAGCATAAACTCATTATGAAAATGTTTACTGAGTTCATAAATCAAGTGAGAAGTGGGTCACTTTCTCATAGACTTCTACAGAAACCGAACTCCTTTTGCAACCGCACGTGTCGCCCCCTGCTGGAATTCAGATAGATTGCAGGTTTAAGGCACTTCCGCATTTGTAGCACTTCGCGAACCGGATGCATTGTCCCTTAATATTTACAGTCAATGGTTGGGACAGATGCCTTGTTTCTTTAGGCTAACTATATTAGCTTTAGCCTGGCTGGTAGCAGCTTTCTGCAGTGAAAAATGGCCGGGACATGTCGTGATTACGTTGCATTAATCAGGTGATTTAGTTTGTCTTTGCAGCGTACATAAAACACTGACTACTGTAGCTTCACTACCCATGGAAAAGTATGTGCATCACTGTGTCAGTGGCAGCTGCCGCTTACGGTACTTTTCTACACACGGGAGAGCCTCACTTCCCATAACAAACCCGTCGGACTAACGTTAGGTCACATGACCACCTGTCTTAAAGGGGAAGGGTCGCTGGTAACAATCATGTAAAAGGAGAACGGTGAAAGTTTACTTTTCTATCAAGCAGCAAAAAAGTTTTAGCGTCAACATCGCAACATCGATGTAGATGATGAAACAAAATATCGTGCAGCCCTAATGTGGGCAATACTAAAACCAAGTTTTTGAAATGTCACTAAGGCTGATTAAGCCAGCCATAATGTAAAATCAAAAAGACAACTGCTAGCGCTAGTTATTAGCTAGCTAGCTAGCTAGTAGCACAACATAATTATTAAATCTCCTTGGTTGTCTAGCTAAATACATCTATCGTTTATTTAGCTAAGCAAGTAAACGATCGGGAACAACGAAAACACAATGTTTAACGTTAGTGAATATTTTAGACAATGAAAACGCCGAGGTCATGAGTTCGCCACTTGTACGAGACACGAGAGAGGAGCTCATGAACGTGCATGTTGCTACTGGTTGCTACGACAACACAAACAAATTGTTGCTAATGCGCATGCCCATCGTGAGCCAACCAGCGTTATGGGCCAACAATGCAGAAGAGCCGAGCTCCATGTTTGCTTTATGCGCTTTTGAGCACTCTTATTGGAATGTACGGGGCTTCCCGCCAAACACTGTATCCAGTTCTCTTAATACATCCATGGTCTCCGTCCAGAGCAACGGGATCTGTTGGTCCATTCTTATATACTGTCTATGCTTGCTCCAGACCCTGGCAACGAGTGGTGTCTCCCCTCCCCCACCCCCAAGTGCCATGTAACGTTAGCTTAGGTTAGCACCAGCCTCGTCTGTAACGGTAATGTTATATGATTGTTATGGAATATGACCACTTACATTATACATTATAACCAGTAGATATAACCATAATGTCCAATATAGACACAGAATTTATCAAACCCACTAACGTTAGCTAAGTTTATGTTTAACGTTACCATGCTAACATTAATGTTACTTAACGCTAGTTAGCAGGCAAGGTGCAACCTGTGATTAATGCAAAGCCAATTTTGCAGTACTATATTCAAACAAAATTACGTTACTCACCTTTAAGATTTAATGGTAAAGGTTCTTGACAAAATCAGGAAATCTGTACTTGCCATAGACAGTATATAAGAAGGTCCGACATGTCCGAAATGTGGATGAAAACCCGTGCAGAACTGCTCAGGAAACCCTGTTCTTAGCGTAATGCAGAATGCACAGAGTACTTGACCTGGCCTCAACTTGAGTCCAACTACTCGCTCAAAACTCAAAGTTACACCACCAAACATTTTGCATTAAGACCAACATATCACAAGAAACAGTGAGTTGAAGTAATTTAAGTAACTACTTTAACAAAGTTGACAATGTCATTATGTATTTTTTGTTCAGTTTAATTGAAAATCAAAGTAAGATGAGCAATTTCAACTTCTCGTTTTTACAGCTTTGGTTCCTCTAGTGGAAAGAACATTTTTCCAGAAAAAGACACTTTTCAGCTTCATGTAAAAGATGAACAATATCAAATGTTATTCTCCTGAATACAGTATTAAGCATCCAGACACATTAACTAAAAAATACTGTGAGATAGACAGCAGTATAGTGTTTAGTGCTTAATGTATTTCTGCCAGTCAAATGTCTTATCATATTACAACATGAGCTTGCCTTCTTCGCTGCAAAAACATCAGGAGAGTCATTTGGTCACAAGGGGCAGCGTCCTGTCTGCATTAGAAGACTAGCTCGCTCACCACACTATTTAAAGCCCTATTGCAGTGGTGAGGAGAACACCCAGATTTCTCAGCTCATCACACATTACATCACAATACAGTAAGTACATAATGTCTTCAACTTTGTCTTTAATGTTTGAACTCTACTGCTTATTAATCAAAAACTATAAGGGGTAAATGAAAATATGAGGGATATTTTGGATGCTGACAAATGTTTTCATTGTGAAACGTGTTTAAGTTTAAAGCTTTAGCTGGTGTTTCACTTAAAATGTAATTTTAACTAAATATATTTGAAGTTGGATTAGAATCAGTTATTGTGCAGAGTTTGAGTGACATCCAACAAGTGTTTACATTGAGTACAGCAGCAGCAGACTTCCTTTTTTAAATCCAAGTTCATCATTTATTTATCAAATTAACACTTCAAGTTATATAATCACTCTGGTTTTCATATTTCATGATCATAATCTAATAGTCCAGTGTGACTCTTTAAAATTGATTGTTCTTTTTTCTGCAGAAATCTATTTTTAATTAAGAATCCATCTTTTATCAAAGCAAGTGGTCTCCATATTCTAAGGTAATTAAGTCTTAGGTTTTTTTTTTTATAAGCAAACATCTATCCCATATGTGTCAATAATACTGCTGTATAATGTTAAATATAAACAATGCAAGAGTAAACTGTAAAAGCAAATCCGTTGCATGCAAGGATGTCATTGTTAAAAACAATTATAACTGCGTTTGGGAATTGTGTTTACCAGTGGCCATTAGTGCACTTCCTGTACACTTAGCGGCTGCTAACAGATGAGTGGCAAACAATCACACTTATTTGCCGCTGCTGCTCGGAAACAATGGGGAGGATGACATACTGTGGGTTATTATCAAATAAAAAGAAAATGAGGCAGCATTGTGCGGGTTTTACTGTAATATGAAGATCTCAACCACAGAGGAGGTGAAGTGAGGTACAGAAGACTGGTGCCCCGAGGCATTCATCAGAATCAGAATCAGAAAGGGTTTTATTGCCAAGTACGTTTTTTAACACATACAAGGAATTTGTTTTGGTGTTGTTGGTGCACGTCACACATTCTTTAGATTGAATATATAAGTATATTTACACAGTATGTATTAAGTTAAAAATAAAGAATAAATAAAGATATAAATCAAAAATAAAGAGCAAAGAGCATTATAGCAGAGAGAGAACAGTGGCATGAAGGTGGAGAGTCAGGGTGGTTTCCGGGCCTTGTTAATAAGGCTAGTGGCGGAGGGGAAAAAGCTGTTCATGTGACGTGAGGTTTTGGTCCTGATGGACCTCAGCCTCCTGCCAGAGGGGAGTGTCTCAAAGAGTTTGTGTCCGGGGTGGGAGGGGTCGGCCACAATCTTTCCAGCACGCTTCAGAGTCCTGGTGGCGTATAGGTCCTGGAGCGGCGGCAGATTGCAGCCAATCACCTTCACCTTCACGAGGGAGCTGATGTTCAGCTCCCACTTGAGGTCTTGGGAGATGGTAGTTCCCAGGAAGCAGAAAGACTCCACAGTGTCAATTGTGGAGCCACAGAGGGTGATGGCGGCAGGTGGGGCTGGGTTCTTCCTGAAGTCCACAACCGTCTCCACTGTCTTTAGAGCGTTGAGCTCTAGATTGTTTTGCTTGCACCAGGTCACCAAGTGGTCAGCCTCCCACCTGTAGGCAGACTCGTCACCGTCAGAGATGAGTCCGATGAGGGAGGTGTCGTCCGCAAACTTCAGAAGCTTGACAGACTGGTGACTGGAGGTGCAGCTGTTGGTGTACAGGGAGAAGAGCAGGGGGGAAAGAACATAGCCCTGAGGGGATCCGGTGCTGATGGTCTGTGAGTCGGAGACGTGTTTCCCCAGCTTCACATGCAGTGATCCACCTGCAGGTGGAGTCAGGCACGCCTAGCTGGGAGAGTTTCTCCTGGAGCAGAGCCGGGATGATGGTGTTAAAGACAGAGCTGAAGTCCACAAACAGGATCCTGGCATAGGTTCCTGCGGAGTCCAGGTGCCGGAGGATGTAGTGGAGGGCCAGGTTGACTGCATCGTCTACAGACCTATTGGCTCTGTAGGCAAACTGCAGGGGGTCCAGGAGGGGGTCGGTGATGTCTTTGAGGTGTGAAAGCACAAGGCACTCAAAGGACTTCATAACCACAGAGGTCAGGGTGACGGGTCTGAAGTCATTAAGTCCTGTGGTCCTTGGCTTCTTGGGGACAGGGAAAGTGTGAGTCTTCACACTTTACATTGTGGTCAAGACTTAAGATCAAAGTATAAGCAGCACTAAAATATTGATGGATCATAATGGAAACATTTTATCAGACAGAAACACTTTGCAGTATCTTACCATATGCAAACATTGGTGAATTACATTGTATTGCATTCCTGGGTGTCAAGCAGAATTACTACATCTGTAACATCTTTATCAATAATCTGTATGTGCACCTTTGTTGCTCATAATTGGTGCGAATCCCCTTAAGTAAAGATCACATGTTTAATCAAGAGCTACACTTCTACTTTATGATTCTTTTTCTTTATTTACTGATCAGAAGAATCTATTACTAATCTGCAGAGCTGCCTGAGAAGTGAATTAAATTGATCGCCACGGTGACCACAGCTCACAGAGGTTAGAGTTAATTATTGATCTCTCATCTGGAGAGAGTCGTTCTGCTCACCTTAAAGGAGCCAGTAAAGGCCCCGTTAGAACCATGCAATATTGCTAAAATGTTTGAACACAGATGTCAGTGAAAGAAATGTACTGTAAATCAAGTGAGCAATGGAAACACAATATAATTTCCATCCACACAGGGTAAAACTTAGTTGCCTTTTTGAAATAACTCCGATCAGTCACAGTATACACGAAAGGAATGCTGCTGCAGAAGGTCGAGGGGATTTCCAATGAGAATTCTCCATAGTAATTTGTTCACCAAAAATGTCATTTGTTGTTTGGCCTTTTGATTTGACTGAGGGCCTCGTACGATACAATTACAAGGTCTCTCTCAATCTCGCTTGCCCAGGATCACCCAAGGACACCTGGGACTTACTCAAACAAGCTGCCCCCAGCTGTGAAGAACATAATTGCTTTCTTCAACAGAAGGGCTCCAACCTCCAAACACTCGGCGGATCTGAATGCCCTTCCGGGTAAAGACAAAGTCATCTGTGCCCATATCCCCTCATGGCGAGAGGAGCCTATGGCTTAAGGCATTATCTGCCCTCTCGGTGACACAACACTCTGTGTTCCTCTGGCGCAGGCTTTATATACTCAGCTATTGAAAATGTGGTAGATTGGCTTTCTATTTTAGCATTTTGCTGTTGCCTGTAAACCGATATGTACATCCATGTTGTTGTGTGTATGTGGTTATGCCTAGGCACGTGTCATTGCCGTCACCCTTCATGCTTCCATTGAGTGTCAGTTGAGTGATGAACTTCAGCAGGGAGGTGACGCGACAGACCAGTTGTTATACATATGTGATAGAGGATGAGGATCCGGCCCTGGCAAGGCTACATGTATTCAAGGTGAGTAAACAAATAAAAAAATGTATATAGAAATATATTATTTTATATAGTACAAATATGTCCCCATAAAGGTCTACAATAAAGCATTTTAAGACATTAAATAATATAAGTTTTTTATGTAACAGCCCATCAGTAATCCCAACCTTGTGTAACCTCAAATAAAGTCATTGTGAAGAGCTGAATAGAGACCGAATGGCAACTCAAGTGTTTCGTAATAATGTTATGCAAGTTGCAGTATTTAGGCTGGCCTTACAATTGAAGAAATAGACATTATGTCATACTTGAATTATTGCAACAGAAGCAAGACTCTGATAGCTAGTAATTCGTATTAGTATTAATACGTATGCATTCTCACTATCATGTAATCTGTGGTGAAATCAGAGACAGACTAATGGAAAAGTCTACATGGATAACAGGCTCTTCTCTTATCTTCACTCTCCTTCTATTGCATTACATTCTACATTACCATCTAGTTGGCTGAGAAGGGTGACCTGGCTCTCCTGGAGAACCTGGTGAGCAAGAGCCCAGAGGTCCTGAGTGAGAAAGATGAATGTGGAGCTAGTCCGCTTCATCACGCTGCCGCAGGGGACCACATCAACCTCATCCAATTCATCACCACTGTCAGAGACTCACAGGGTAAGCATGCATCTGTCATCGATCATAAGTTGCACTCCAGCACAGGTAAAATATGTGTATCATGAGTCACCATCATTCTTTAAGTTACTATATAAAGCAGTATGTTTGACAGTTACATGACAGAGTACTGTGTCAGGTAAGAGTTGTATCTACATGAATCCTTATGTATTGACATCTGTGTGTGTGTTTTTGCATGTGCTCATTCAGATCTGAACAGCTGTGATGACCAGGGCAATGTGCCCCTACACTGGGCAGCGGAGAGGAACAAGGCAGAGAGCTGCAGGGCTCTTCTGGACCTGGGGGCCAACCCCAACATCCTCAACATGGCCCTCATGTCCCCTCTGCACCTGGCTGTCAGCCACGGACACAACAACCTGGTGGAGGTGAGGAAGCCGAAAGTGCCGGGCTGACGTAACAATTTATATGAAGTGGGGTGTACTCCAGTGATTTTATGTTTTCTCATTGCTAACAAGGTCATTTTAAGATAAATAAATATACATGGTACATTTACACAACTTTATGCATGTATTTTGATGACATGGAAGTGCTTTTTTTAAAGACATAATATTCATTTAAAATAACAATATTTACAACATAATATGAAACAAATATAAGAATACGAAAAAATATGTTATTAAAGTGTCTGTTTTTAAAGTGTACAGTTTTGCAGGAATGTGCAAATTATTCAAAGTATAACATAAATAGAGAGTAGGGGGGAGGTTATCGTAATTAGTTTTTCTCAATGGGAGGGTTTAAAGAAAAGATTAATAACACTAGGGGGGGCTTTTTTATGAAATAAAATAAAATCTACCACACCAAAAATT
Organism: Sander vitreus; assembly: GCF_031162955.1. NCBI lineage: Eukaryota > Metazoa > Chordata > Actinopteri > Perciformes > Percidae > Sander > Sander vitreus. Next base: position 13,884,890 of record NC_135876.1, read on the forward strand.
TTCATACAGTCCATAATGTAGTGGACTGAACAATTCTTTCGAACTTTAGGTCCAGTTTGCCAACAGGAAGTCTTATGTAAAAATGTGTTTCATCATCTCGACTTACCAACAGCAACAGCCTGTTCACCCTGCTGACGTCTGGCAAGCAATACAGGAGTATCCACCACAATACAGAGCAGCTTCTTTCCTCAGCCTGTGAGACTCCTCAACTCCACATCCTCCACACTGCACCATATAAAATAGTTTTATTTTGTTTTAGACAATCACATTATCACATTACATCTTTTATAGCATAAGAACATGTCACTTAGAGCAGCCCCTGCACTCTAAAGTCAACTGACAACTATTTACGTATCTGACAAAACCTGACTCAACCTGACTCAACTGTCTACTTAGAAAGACCTTGTCCTGTCGTCCCCATAGCATCTGGCTGCTGTCCACAAACTGACGGTACAGTATGGTGGAGGATAAAGGAGTATAGAGAGTTGAGGACAGAAGCAGGATGGAGCTCACTGTTAAGTTTTTATCTCTGCCCCCTGCAGCTGTTGCTGTCATACAGTGCTACAGACTGCAATCTACAGGGAGACCTTGGGAACACCCCCGTGATGCTTGCCTGCTCCATCAATAACTGTGAGGCTCTCAGCACATTGGTACGTGATGTACGAGTGATGCATTCAGACTCATGTATTTGTTCTGCTGCACTGTCTTCCTGCACCACCTAGTAAAGGATAATTGTCCATCTGCACAGAACAGATTATGTAGCTGTTCTTTATATTGACTGCCAGCCCTCTGCAGCTTTGTCTCTGACAAATAATTGTCTCTTGTTTGTCTTTCACTCTATCCATTCTCTGTCTATCTGTCAAAGTTAAAGCATGGAGCGCGGCTCTGCCAACAGAACAAGCTCGGCCATTTCCCCATACACGCAGCCGCCTTCGCAGGTGCAAAGAAAGCCATGGAAGTGATCCTGACAGCCGGTATGACAAAAAGATTCATTGGTCATCAAAAATGTTAAGTGCTGACAATAATGAAAAAGTTTTTACAAGGCCAAACAGCACATTAAACTGATAGATAAGAAGAGAGTTCACCTCAGACCCAAGAGACATTCAACTGAATGTGCTACTTTGTGCAGGCCAGATGCCATACACTGACTGTGGGAGGTCTGCTTGACAAATCTTGTGTTGTTGGAAAAAGTCAGAGCACATAATATTTATATTTCTGGGATTGCTCAGCAAGGGAATGAATGGGTATTCACATTATTGTGCTGTTTGTAAATTTACACAGATGGTCCACCATGAATGGACACAATTACTCATAACTTCCTTCCACTAAAACTAAAAAAGAAAAGTATAAAATGTAATTTAAATTCCCTTCCGATTACCTTCCGGTAGTTTCGATACCCAGCTTGGCAGAGATAAAAACTAATAAGCTTATACCAACAAGCATGCATAAGAAACCTTCATTATGAGCCTCATATGTATTCAGTGCATCATTCACAATTGAAATCATTGATTTAATTCTCTGCTGGCAGGAGAGAAATTAGGCCACCAAGCTGAAGTTCACATCAACTATTCAGACAAGTCCAAGAGCAGTCCCCTCCATCTGGCTGTACGTGGCGGGAATATTGAGGCCATCGGCCTTTGTATTGCTACTGGGGCCAAAATTGACCAGCAACAGGTACAGACATCACAACACAACAACAAATAGCATGTAAAACATGCTTTTCATAATCATTTGATTTGACTGTCAAGAAGAGCAGTCATTCATTTGGTTGTCAACACTGTTTTTCCTAGCACTCTGCATCACAGAGTCATATTAACATCTGGGAGCTGCAGATTATATTGCTTTCCATCTGTCCACCGCATGCTTTTTGCCAGATTTGCATTGTGTTTTTAATCTAGATCTCATTTGCCTACACCTGTAAAGCATTTCTCTGGCAAAAGGTCTCTGTACTGTTAGAGCATGTCAGTCTTATCACGCTCATCTGGGAGTGATCGTTATGTTTAGCTCCGGGATAGTGGCAGAGCTACAGCAGGAATAGGGAGTACAGTAATAGCTTCGGTTGGCTAAATTGATACAAATTACCTCCACTTACACTGTGGAGCTGAGTGGAGCGATCACTGGCCTCCTCCTGCTAGTCCTGGTTATCTCATTAAAGACTTGTGTTACAGCCCCCAGTGTTCAGCCAGTAAGTCTGGGAGATACTTTGCTAATGTTACACTGGGGAAGTGTACAATATGTATGTGTGTGTGTAAGTGAGTACATGCATACAAATTATTGTGTGTGTTTTTCACATTCTGTTCTGTCTAACTCAGTATGTCACAGTGTCTCTGTACGGAGCAGACATAATTGCATGCGTTTGCAGGGCTTGTCAATATTCATTATACTTATTCATAATTCATCACTCATAATGAAACCATGTTTGTTGCTGTCCAGAATGACAGGTCCACACCGCTTCATTTGGCCTGCACCCAGGGTGCTACTGAGGTAGTCAAACTGATGCTGTCCTCCTTTGACCAAGTGGAAGACATCATCAACCTAACTGATGGGGCGTGTCAGACCCCTCTACACAGGTAGGCTTAACATTGCCAGCCATTTGCACATTTGACTTGATTCTACATTTATTTTGATGATGTTTTTTATAAGACAATGACTTGGAATAGTTAGACATATTGTGAAATATGCTTAATTGCTTTCTTGTGGACGACACTTGTGGACGACTGAGTCTAGAGCCTTGTCATTATTGTGATGTTGCCAGGCAACCAATGTCAAACTTGGCACATAAAACCACAAATTTTTGTCTTTTTGTTTTTTTGTAAATAACAAACAAGATATAACTTAATAAGTTAATCAGTGAGCTTTAAAGGTGCTTTTGTGATTTTGTTACCTTTGGTCCGAGCCAGGCTAGCTGTTTCCCCCTGTCTCCAGTCTTTATGCTAAGCTAAACTAACCAGGTGCTCACATATTTGGTGAGACTTGATCAGTTAAATTATTCATAGATGAGCCCCTTTAAAATGTACACCACTGCGTTTATTTAGATGTGTAATATTCGTCGTAACTACATTAACTGCTTGCTCATGCTGTGTACAGATTAATGCTGCATAATATCAACACCATAACACCATGACAAACAAGAAGAACACAGATATGAAACCCTTGGGTATGGCTGGTGGACTAATGAGCTTTAATTGATGACAATAATAATGACATGAATGCATAATAAAGATGTGCTTCCCTCATTGATTTAACTTAGAGGCTATTTTTTTGTGTTGGCACAGACAGCAGCAGAGTAACACCTAATACAAGGGGGATAGATCTTTGTGAAAATGAACGTAAAATGTCTGCAGAATACCGGGAATAAGTTCTTAAAGTGTGTCATTGACGTAAGCCTTTACGAGATACAAGATGTACCGAGGAAAATCTGTTTTTTACATCATGCTCTGACAAGGCAGATATAGAATTAAAATTATCCATATTTGACATCTGACAATAGGCCTATTGGTAAAACCTTGACTCACAAAGCCATGTGTTGTGCTGAAGGTTTACAACAGCTGTGTTTACTTTTCCAGGGCTACAATATTTGACCACACAGACCTGGCAGAGTACCTAATTTCATTGGTAAATAAGACACACACACACACACACACACACACACACACACACACACACACACACACACACACACACGAATATAGTTAAACAAGAACACACATAGTGCGTGGCACTATCTTTGTGGGGACCCGTCATTGACATAATGCATTCCTAGCCCCTTACCCTAACCTTAACCATCACAGCTAAATGCCTAACCTTAGCCCTTACCCTAAACCTAACCATAACCTAATTCTAACCCTAATCCTAAAACCAAGTCTCAACCCTCAAACAGCCCTTTAAAGTTGTGGGGTCCAGCATTTTGGCGCCACAAAGCTGTCCGGACCCCACAAGTATACTGTATTCCCGGTTTTTGGACCCCATGAATATAGTTAAACAAGAACACACACACACACACACACACACACACACACACACACACACACACACACAAACACACCCACACAAAGACACCCAACAGCTGTTACGCACAGGACACTCCCAACATTAACACCAGTGACTGCATGTTATTAATCTCCTGCCTTGCATGCAAGAAATTGCATTAAAGACAGCAAAATGGCATGTTTAGCTTTTTTCTTTTTTTTGTAGTTTAAATTAAAGGGCAAATCAACAACTTTCCCAATCTTTGCTGAGGGCTGTCTTCACTGCTCATTGGATTCTATTTAGTGAATGGGTCATTCTGCCATCATACTTTATTTGCAATTTCAAACACACCTCTTGAAAAATGTTACAGGTGCTACCCATTGCTTGTAGACCATCTGTTGCACTTCATAGGCTGTTTTAACAGAACTGTGCTGCCAGGAAAAAGCTGGGGACCAAGTGTATATCCTGTCAACTCATTCTGTAAGCAAACACTGCAAACAGGAGAAAAAACGTGAACACACTGAGCGTGTTTGTCTTTGAAATCATGTAACAGTCTACAGTAATTGACTTCACTTGGCACCAAAGACCAGCTATGGCTTTAAGATTTTGGCTTGGTGTTTGATTTTTTAAAATGTTAAAAATTAAAATAGTTAAAATAACTAACAAATCAGGCCATGACAGAGATAATTAACTCTTAAGTTACTTAAAGTGTAACTCTAGCCAAAATGCAACCTAGGTTTTTTTTGTGGATGTACCCGAGTCAAACTTTCATTTAAAAGCATAATTAGAACGGAAACGCCACTTTTAAGATTTACCGTATTCTCGTTTTTGGTCAAATGGCCTTTTGAATGGGAGTGCTCGGGGCACTACTATGATCGCATCAAAATCTCTATTTTTAAAACACTAAGAAGGCTCGACGCAACATGAAACTGTGCTCTAAGTATCACCAGGGGCTCTACACATGAACTCAAGCATTGAGAACATTGTTTGTGTACACAGAGTTTACTAAAAAGAGAGGTTTTGAACAACTCACTTTAGCTGTTGTTTTTTCCGCTCGCCGCCATCTTGCCACTCAAAAAGAGTCGATCTCGGAATGCAACGTAACAGGGAGGAGAGTAAAGACAGAAAGCTCCTAAAGCTTAGTTCCATATAAATGCACAGATAATTTGTTGTTTTGTCGTAAGTGAAAAACAATATTGACCTTGTAGTTGAAAAAGGAGCACCATATAAGAATGACATTTCCTCCTATGAAGTCCGTTCATTCGCAATCGGAGATCGACACTTTTTGACTGGCAAGATGGCGGCGAGCAGAAAAACCAACTCCTAAAGTGAGTTGTTCAAAACCTTTCTTTTTAGTAAACTCTGTGTACACAAACAATGTTCTCAATGCTCGAGTTCATGTGTAGAGCCCCTGGTGATACTTCGAGCAAAGTTTCATGTTGCGTCGAGCCTTCTTAGTGTTTTAAAAATAGTGATTTTGATGCGATCATAGTAGTGCCCCTAGCTCTCCCATTCAAAAGGTAATTTGACCCGAAAACGAGAATACGGTAAATCTTAAAAGTGGCGTTTCTGTCCTAATTATGCTTTTAAACGAAAGTTTGACTTGGGTATATTCACAAAAAGACCCTAGGTTGCATTTTGGCTAGAGTTACGCTTTAAGTTTATTATTAGGAAAGTAATTGGCAGCTTGTTTAGCCCTGCCCCTCTTAGTTACTGTTGCTATGGCTGCCAAGCTTTGATCAGCTCTAGCTAGCAAGCTTATAAAGCTAATGTTAGCTGCATGAGTTGCTTGAAAACACCGTCTCTGGTTGACTTTTCAGTGTTTCCAGCTAATTAATTATTTATTAAAATAAAATAAGAAGTTTTCAACAGGGTCTTAAATACGGCTACATACATAAAATGTTTCAAGATGATGCTAAAGCTGAATGTCCAAAGCATTAAGTTAGCATCCTAATCAGCTGATAATTCATGTAGTAGAAAAGAAGATGACAGCATTGTTCTTGTATTGTAGGGGCAAGCTAGTCAGTCCCATAGACTGTAATTTTATTTAATTTTAATTAATATGTAATTTTTAAGTATGATAAGGAAAAATATACGTTTTGTTCTAACGTCACCTGTTTCGCTGCTTAACTTACATACTTTTCATATATTTTCGAGGACTAACAGATTCAAATTCAAATGTATGCTGTCTCGAGTGACGTTAGCGAGGGTTGCGGGAATGTAAACTTCCCCAAATCCAACCAATTTTGAAATTTACAGATTAGCGCCACCTGCTGTTATGGAGACGTATTACGTCTCGCGCACGCACAGAACGTACGCTCAAGTCGGCGTCGCTTCGGTGTGTTCCGAGCATTGACTGTAAACATTAATGGACAATGCATCCGGTTCGGCGCAGTGCCGCAAATGCGGAAGTGCCATAAACCTGCAATCTATCTGAATTGCAGCACAAGGCGACACGTGCGGTTGCAAAAGGAGTTCGGTTTCTGTAGAAGTCTATGAGAAAGTGACCCACTTCTCACTTGATTTACTACCTCAGTAAACATTTTCATAATGAGTTTATGGTCTCAATCTCTAGTTTTAAGTCTTCTGCAACACATAATGATGTTCATTTTTTGAATTATGGTCTCATTGATTTTAAAATCGGCGATAAAGCAGGGGGTGTTTTAGGGCGTGGCAATGATGTGATTGCCAGTGAAAGTGTGTAACGTAACGTAGAGTGTAAGGGCTCCTTTCTCACTCTTCCCTCTCGTCTAAAATCGTCACATCCACAACCAGGATGGCTGCGCCCGTAACGGCTAACTCAATGACTTATAGCAGATCGCCACAAACCAATGGGTGACGTCACACATGCTCTGTCCATTAATATTAACAGTCTATGGTTCCGAGGCACTTTTTTGAGAGATGGGAGCCGACTGATCAGTCCGACTTTCTTTTAAGTTCTTTTAAGTAGTTAACGCTAGCTAATAAAATGCTTCTTTACTTTGGGAGTAACACTCAGTTACTACTGGGGGTAGCAAGCTAGTTAGCCGGACTCTGTTAACCTGACATGCTTAGCAAAGTCTAACTAGAGCAGACAAACTTTCTTGACACCTTTGCTCTTGTATTTTTCCCATGCTTTGTTATGGCTGCTAAGCTTAAACATCTTCAGAAATCTAAAATGTATGTTAATTCCATTTCATTATCTGTGAACTGTGCATATGCCAGACTACACATCTCACATTAAACATCTGATCTGACATTATGAGAAACCTTGGGAGCTTTTTTGGTTTTGTAAAATATCACCCTCCTCCTGGTTTAACAGTGCACAATGCTCTCTCAATGCAAACTCCACTCCGGTTGAACAAACACGTGAAATGCTAATTTTCCCATGGTCTCCTTTGTTTGCAATAATTGCTGCAATGCATGTTCAAATTAATGTGGTAATTAATGAGGTGATTTTAAGGTTTTAGAACAATCTCTCCTTAGGGTGCAGACCTTAACAGCATTGATTGTAAAGGAAACTCTCCCTTGCTGCTGGCTGCGAGTTGTGGAGCATGGAGAACTGTGACTCTGCTGCTGTCAAAAGGTGAGCTTATGTACTGTACTTAACCACCAGCAAGGCTCACATTATTTGTAAAATGACTGATAAGGCATGTTGTGCACACTCATGTGTATGTCTTTTAGGGGCAAATGTAAACGTGAAAGACAGAAGCGGTTGTAACTTTCTTCACCTGACCATTCTCCAGCCCAAGGGTCTGAAAAACCTCCCAGAAGAAGTACTGCAGGTTGGCTACCCTCAATCAATGCAGCCTGTTTGTGACAACAAGTGCACTGTATGCTGCTTACACAAAGATGTCATTAAGATTGGAATTTAATTACTGCAATGTCCTTGAACAATTTGCCTTGAGCCTGCATTCAAGGCCGGCTGATGAAGTTCATTATACTCTCACTAAGCCAGATGATCCTTTAAAACATTGTAAGCTTTACCTAAAGCTACAATGATGCCTTCAAAATGAGCCACAGAGGAAGGCTGACATATTTACACTTGATAGTTGTTTACAGACAGTGTATAAATGGGATCTCTCTGTATCTGTGTTTACATATTATTACACTACATTTTTATTTGTATAATCTCATTGTATGTGTGCGTGTATTTATGTATGTGTAGCCATGGTTGAAGTTATATAATATGTGCCCTTACTGCTTCATGACTGCCGCTGCAGTCATAAGTTTTTTGCGTTTGTGCTTTTGTTTAATACAGATATTAACATACATTATAATGTGTGACCAGACAAATGTTTTTATAATGTGTCTAACTTTAGAGTGGTGCTGTGAAGGCGCTGCTGAGCTGTGAGGATAACGAGGGCTGCACCCCACTCCACTACGCTTGCAGACTGGGTATCCATGACTCAGTGAAGAACATGCTGGGCCTCTCGGGGCAGGTCGGCCTCTCATGCAAGTCGAAGGACAAGAAGTCTGCCCTGCACTTTGCTGCTCAGTGAGTTCGACTGGTCCCCGAGAGCATGACTTTCCATAACATCAAACTAAGCAGTACTGATTTTACCTGATTTTCACTCAAAGTTGCTCCAAATTTGCAAATTTGATCAAAGAAGTGCCAGAAATGTCACTGCCTTTGACATTGACCAGTGTGGGATGCAGTGTATATACTCTGTTCCTTTTGTATGGTTTCTGTTAAGTTATATTAAAGCTACAGTACAACATTCAATTAGCAGAAATTCTGCACACTCTGGAGCAATTACTTTCTACACAACGTAGTTTAAAAAAAAATGTTTTTGTTGGGGAATAGCTTTTTATTACAGTAGGAAGAAAAGGTAGCTACACGTCTTCCTTGTCTTAAAATCCCAGTAGTTACTCTGTAACAAGTGTTATGTATTGATCAATGATACCACAAGAGTATAAAACATTCATCAAAAATGGCTCTTCAGAGGACTTTGACTTACAATCCTCCTAAAGCCAAGACTTTTATCTCTGTAATTGAACAACGGTGGTCAGATGAAAAATGAACAATGTGCCTACATTTAAAACTGTCTCCTCACTGCTCAGTTGTTTTAATCTATTGCTGTGCTCAAAAGCCTTTTGATGATTAATTGCCATGACATACCTACAGTATTGTACAGTGACACAAATGATCCGTCACAGGAATAGAATTCAATTAGCAAGGCATGTGTAAAGCAACGTCATTAGTAGTGTAAAATGAGCAGACATTTAACATTATTATTATTGATTTTTTTGTATCATGGTCACCTATTTCATTAGAGCTAAAGAGCAAATGAAGGCCACGGCCACGCTATGATATCATACTTTACCTGTTATGGATACCTCATTCACTTTCGCCACCGGTCCCTCTGCACCGACATAAAGTGCTGCTGACCTTCTTAAAAGGTTCGGAGACAAAGAAAGATCATACTGTAGCAAGCCAATATGTCACTTCTTTTTATGTCCTCTTGCAGACCACAGCACCATTAGTAACACGTCCATTGTTCCAAAAAACTTTTTTACCTATATTTTACCTACAGGTTGATGCCTGTAGGTAATCAGCAATAACAGCTGTAACAGCAATCTTTAAGTGTCTTTGAGCAAAATACGCAATCACCAAGATGAACTGGGCTGTCACTGCCCTGGACCTCTGTGCTGTGGGCCTCGCACAGAAAGCATTTTTTATTTCAGAGATCAACACATCATAGCAGTGAAAATCTACTGCTTCTCCTTATCCCTCTCTTCTTTAAGGTATGGGCGCTTAAATACATGTCAGCGATTACTGGAGACCATCACAGACTCTCGTCTGCTAAATGAAGGTGACGAGCGAGGCCTGACACCGCTCCATTTGGCTTCAAAAGAGGGGCACACCAAGGTGGTACAGTTGTTGCTGCGCAAAGGAGCTCTCTTTCACAGGTAAGGTTGCAACAGCATGAGATTCTCATAGTACGATAAACATCTAAGAATATAAGTAGTATAATAGTAAAGTAAATATAAGTAGTATAAGTAGTAGTATTATTAGTATTATCAGTTACAATGACCCTTAAAGGAATGATAAGAGAAGGTTTTTCTACCTATTGAAACTAAAAACAATAGTTATTTTCAATACCATAGATAAGCAAATGTACGTGGGATGATAACCGTCAATTTTCATACAACAGTATACAGTGAAACCGGTATATCGCTGCGACCCTGTTCACAGGTAAACACGTGCATAGAGAGGAAAACATGCACAAAGATGATAAAGTACATATAGCGTAAATGCAAAAGCATGGTGTACTATGCTATCTACTGTTTAGCTATACATACAAACCTTCAGTTACCAATTCCAGTTGGTTAGTTTGGTATGTCTTGTTCATAGCGATTTCAAAAGTCAAAACTCCAGCAACACTTTTGGTATAAAGAACAAGACTGTTTTGAGCTTTTGACCTCTTCAGAGGTTTTATCTTCTCCATCCCCCTTTAGAAGTAGGCAAAGTTATGCCAGAAATCCTTACTCTGCTTCTTGTTTACAGTGATTACAAGGGTTGGACTTGTCTGCACCATGCTGCATCTGCAGGATACACACAAACCATGGACATTCTCCTGTCAGCCAATCTCAAGTTACTGGATAAAACAGATGAGGATGGGGTATGAATTAATTATTATTATTTCAAAAGGTTCAACTTTATCCAAATCGGTAATTCATTTTCCACTTATTTGTGATGACAATATTGAGGCTTATATTTGCAGTTTGTTTGTAAAAAAAAATCTGTATGTCCTGTTGTTTTCGCCGCACTAATGACTACAAGTAGCAGCGAATACATCAGAAATCACTGTTCTATGATAAATGCAGAGTACTGTCTCCTGTTATGTACCAGAACACTGCACTCCACATCGCAGCAAGAGAGGGACATGTGGCTGCAGTCAGGCTCCTGCTGGCTCGGGGTGCAGAGCTCACCTTAAACAAGAATGACACATCATTCCTCCATGAAGCTCTGCAAAATGGGAGAAAAGATGTGGTCAATAATGTAATTGACAGTCACAGGTTTGTTAATAATACAAGTGTCCACTTTGATGAGAAAAAATGTAAAAGGCTTAGCTCAAAACTACTTTTATACTACAGGTGTTTTATGTGCTGCATTTTTCTTTCAAATTATTTCTGAGAACTACCACTGGGTAGCACCAAAGTTCAAACGTCTTAAATTCTACACACTTTAATATTCATTTGTGTTTTTCTTCTTCCAGATCTGCTGAGGCTTTGAGCCTGTTTACACCCGGTTCTGGCCAGCGAAGTCCCATACTAGACATGATTGAGTTTCTGCCTGAGACCTACAAGGTTTGCCATTGGCAATGAAAAAAAAGTCCTCATAACTTGTCTCTTTCTGCAGTTTGCTGTTGGTTCTAGTTGAGCATGTTTTGTAAGAACGTGTAAAGCCCTTGGATTCTCTGTCACTGTGTTTTTCTACTTTCTTCCACAGCACCTATTGGACCGCTGTGTGAGGGAATCTGATGATGATCACAACAGCCCTGACTATCATGTAATCCACATACAAGTTGCACAATAAAAACATCACAACAGCCTATATTGTATAAAGCATATGCCAGGCAAGAAAAACATATTGAAACAATTGTTCATGTTTTGTAGATTGAATACAATTTCTCATGGCTCCAAGCTCCCCTTGAATCGAGGAAGGTAACTGACAAGACCTTGAGGGTTCAGCCACTAGCTGCACTCAACGTAAGCAACTTTTATTCTTTCTCCAATATATTGTTGGTGCAGCAGAATCCTAATAATCTACTCCCCCATGACTGATAAGTAGTAAAGTTCTGTTAAAGTCACGCATCGCCCTCTGATAAGGCTCTGTAGGCACTCACCTTCATGTATCCACGGGCTCACATTTTGCACATATAGGCTCATCCTTACAGGGTTCAGCCAGTTCATCCATAAGGGACAGTGGTGACTTTTTTCTCAGTGGAAACTATAGCCAAGCTTTGTGGCTTTGTCAGGTTTCTTTAGATTTTCATTCCTCTGGCTGCCTTAAAAAGTTACAAAAGAACGTATTCCTTCTGCCATTGTGTAGAGCGACAGACTAGCAAACTTTAAGTGGAGCAGTTAATGTTGGAAACCAAACGTGTTACCTAGTTTGGTGGGAAACAGACAAACAAATCTGGCTAGGATGCTATGAGTCAACTTGACAAAGGGCAAGGGCTAGTGCTCGCTGCAGACTGTGGTTCAGTCTTTCTCCTCGACCCCGATGACAAGCCAGATGGGAATGAGCTGTGAGGTCAGGCTGCTGCTCTCCCCATGTTATTGCTACCATGTGTTGGGTATACATGTTTATGAACAAGCTGGAAAGCAAGGAAATGTGGTCCTTAGTGGTCAACACCTCTTGTCATGCATTGCTGTTGACTTTCAGCAGTGGATGTATCAGGGGAAGATGAGGCAGGGCCACAATGTCAACTCCTCATTTACTGATCGCTAGTGACAGGTGATTTGGTTTTCTTCCAGTTGGAGGTGTAAGCAATTAACCTACCAAAAGCTCCATTGTGCTCATATGCATGTAAATTCATTTTGTGATATTGAATATTCTCATTTCGTAATTAATTCAAAATGGGTTAAATCAGCAGGAAAATGTTGACATATATGCTTTGGTGACTGGCAAAGTCTAACAGGACTGATCTTGTCAGATCATTGAACTAAAGGTCACTTATTTCAATACACAGAGGAATTGTAATATTGAATGTATTACAAAACCACAAACTCATGTACCACCAGATGTGAAAAAACACTCACACTGCTGATGTCATCCTACATTATGCCTAAGGGAGATCAATAATAGCAATAATACTCAATAACAAACTTAAATCTTTTAGGCTTTAGCTGTCAGTGCTGTTTTTTTACTCCATTAACAGCGAGCTTACTCTTTCTGCAGGCGATGGTGAAGTACAACCGCATTGAACTCCTCAATCACCCTGTCTGCAAAAAGTACCTAGCAATGAAGTGGTGAGTATTTGTGATTTAACCCCCAGAGAGTGACATTTCTTACTCTGATATGTTGAGACTACTGATCATATTGCGAGAAAGATGATTTGTTTTTGCATTATCTACTTTGAATGTCATTATTCCAGTGGTAAAGCCTTCTTTGTTGTAATCCACAGGTTTGCATATGGGAGCACGGCTCATGTGCTCAACATGTTTATGTACCTGATGGGTCTGCTGCCGCTCACTCACCTGATAGTGACTCTGAGGCCCACTCTGAACACCACTGAGTCGGGCGAGCACAGTATCATGATGGTGCCCACATCTTTCATACAGGTACTAATGACCATGATGTGTTGGCATATTTTATGTTCCAAAATGTATCAGCATTTGTCATTATGATGCAATCTCCCTAGATAACGTAAATCTCACTATCCTTCATTTTTCAGCAAAGTCTGTTCTTGTCCTTCTGTATGGTGACGGTCTTGGTCATGAACTTCCTCTGCATAGCGAAGGAATTGGTGCAGATATCACAACAGGTACTGTTACACAAGAGCTCACATGATGCATCTTCTCATGAATCTGTTCAGCAACAGGTCTGCATGGACACACTAGCAATCAGGTGTGATGGATGAGCACGACCTCTGAATGACCACATCCAGAATGTCACCTCCACACTTTACCATCCTCATTTTTTATTCTAACTATAAGAAACACTACCACATCGCATGTTCAGTAATATACAGCTAAAGTGTTGTTTGCATGGTTGTTTAAGTGAAATAATGTGCAGGTGTGGAACATTTGGGTGAGAGTACATCAGGGAGGAAGCTGTGCTGAATGACATGTTGTCATGTATCTGCAAGTTTGTTGGTCTGTCTGATTATTTTGTGTTTTTGTTCATTTTTCTTTCCTTATCACTGAAAGCGCTGGAATTACTTCAAGGATTATTCCAACCAGAGTGACTGGTTTTCAGCAGTCCTCTCTCTTCTGTTCATCATTCCCACCATGCTCAATGTAGAGGGTTCTTTACAATGGCAAGCAGGAGCGTTGGCAGTTTTAAGCTCCTGGATTGGATTTCTCCTTTATCTCCAAAGGTTCTTTTCACTCTGACTTAATAGTGCCATTTCAACTTAAGGTCTTTTTTATGATGTTGAGAGGCCACTAACTTTTATAATCTCCTGTTTCTCCAGGTTTGAGGGCGTAGGCATCTATGTTGTGATGTTTTGGGAGATCATGAGGACACTAGTCCGTATTGTGATGCTGTTCGTGTACCTGATGTTAGCGTTCAGTTTGGCGTTCTATGCTCTAATGCTCAACCAGGTAGGAGAAGAAAACGAATAAGTGTATTTCCCAAAATGTTAAACTGATGTTTCTTCAAACTGATGTTGGCATTAGACAACAAGGCCACAAAATCATCCTCTGCGGAGTATGAATATCACTAATTGACAAGATATCCTAAGAGTTCTAGCTACTGACATCACCATCTTTATGCCTCACTGTAATAGCATAAACAAAGATTTGTTAGACATGTTTTGTCCCCAGAACATCACTTTGTCATGCACTGTTTGTGTTTGGCATACACTTAATGCATGCTGTGTGCTGCATTATACTGTACTGTTAAATAATTGTGAAAGAACAGATTTGGGGCATTTGGACATCAATATCAAGCTAATGCATGTTTTATTTTAATGGATTGTTTTACACCTCTTTTGCCACAGTGTTAACTATGACAGATAAAGCTGGTATTCTTTTTTACCCTTAGAAAGAGTTTGACACCGTGCCGCTCTCAGTGATACAAACCTTTGTGATGATGGTCGGGGAACTCAACTACCAAAACAACTTCCTGGACACTTATCTGAAGAATGAGCTTCCTTTTGGTATCCTGACTTACATCATTTTTGTGAACTTTGTTCTGCTCATGCCAATACTGCTGGTGAACCTGATGGTAAGTATGCTCTGACAGCCTGTCCTTTTGCATCCATTCCTTACGGACCTCTACTTCTCACATTAAAGCTACTAAATAAGATGGTTCTTATTTGTTTTTGGCTGTGTTGTAGATCGGTTTAGCAGTTGGAGATATTGCCGAAGTACAAAGAAATGCTGCCCTAAAAAGAATAGGCATGCAGGTATGTATGTATGGACATAGCTTGCATTTTTCTGCTTGTTCTGTGCTTGCCCCTTCTGCCATGGACAAATAACCACAAGCACAGTAGATGAGGCTGTGTGTCTTTTGTCCTTGAGGCCTTCTTACAAGTAGACTTTAATAAAACATGTTTAATAAAATTAGATTTCAATATAAGCACAGCCTGTACAGTTAAGTCAAAATTATTGTGTGAAAAGGCTAATGTGACTTAAGAATACGAGTAATTACACTGGTTTAGCATACCGTAAGATTGTGTAACCTTTGTCAAACAGAGCTAGTCAATAAGAGGTTGCTCTTCAAAGTTGCACCTCTAACTGACTATCTGAATTTCTGGCTGCAGATTGAGCTCCACACCGCTCTGGAAGACAAGCTGCCTTATTGGTTTATGAAACGAGTGGACAAACCCTCCCTCACCATCTACCCCAATCGACACTGCTCCAGGGTATGCTTAAGACTTGCTCAAAAACAGATTCTGTACAACAGGGGTCATCAACTACATTTTTCTATAGGGGCGGGATTTTTCTAAGCGGACACTGTGGGGGCTAGACTTTACGTATGAGTATGAACAAACGACTGAAAGGAATGATAACTAGATAGGCTACTTAACTAGAATATGCTCTCAGATCTCCGCCAAGGAGGCAGTTCACTGGGGAGTGATGGTCAAAATCTGTGTATAAGGAAACGTCATTGCAGTGGAGATGGATACGCTCTAAGAATGTCACTCTCAAAGAGCCTGCACTGTTATCCCGAATTAGTTGACTTTACTAGAAATTTGCGTAGGAACCCACTGCCTTAAACCGTCTAAGTTTTTACACAAGGTGAACAGGTCAAGTTGTATTAACACAGCGCGGTACGTTGATGCAGTAGACAAATCATGTTAACATTAATAGTCATTACTTAAAATCATTAGTAAACATCAGCTTCCCAAAACTCTTTTTGTATTTCTCAGTATGGCTATATTTAGAAACTGGTGTTGTCTGGTGACTTTCGTTAGCAGAAAAATCAAGTGAAGATAATTACCTCTTCTGAAGAGTCCATCATGTTTTTTTAATCCTCCGTGTCCTCCTTGGCTATTAGCAACTGTGTGGAGGAGGGGTGAGGGTGGTGCGCAATCACGGAAGGCTTGCATCATTAATTATCATTAATAATTCATTATTATTGCCAGGCTGGAAGCTTCGACGGCTGTATGTGGCCCCCAGAGGCCTCCAGTTGATGATCGCTGCTGTACAACATATTGATTGGTCTTTGTAATTTATGTCAGTTCCGTTTTTTAATCCCTTCCACTTTTTGTTGACAGAACTATATAAAGCAATTATTCACAGGTGAGGAGGAGACACATGATGCCTGGAATCGTCTGCAGGTCAAATCACAGAACTGCACTGTGATAGAGAATGAGCTCAAAAAGCAGAAGCGCAGGTAAAACACTCAAGGGTACACAACATGATAATCACATGAGAGTCCGCTTCCTATTCCCTGGAATAATTAAACTATGCTTGCTACTGAGATTATAGAATTGTTTGTAATAATAACAATTAACTACCATAAGTAATGCAACAACTACATCAAGCCATTTACAGTAATAGTAGTTTTTGATGCATGAGCGGCCCCTAGTGGTTACAAAAATTAAAGACTGTGACCACTGACTATTCCTGTCTATTGTAAACACATGGAACCACTCAGCAGTGTTGCCCTCAAAAAGCCGGATAGTGTTGATGAAGACTGTCTTTGAGCGACACAAACTAATGTTTTCCTCCTCAGGTTGAAAGAGGTGTCAAGCATGATGGAGAAGCAACACAACCTCCTGAAGCTCATCATCCAGAAGATGGAGATCTCCTCAGAGGCGGACGAGTACGACGGCCCTGTGAACATCAGAGGCAACATGTGGCCGAGTTTAACTCAGGTTAAGCCAAAAGGACACAGGGTGTCGCGTTGGGTCCCACTGCTGAAGGCCATTGAGTCAAAAAAAAAGTGAAGAGGATAAGACAAATAAAACATTTTAACATACAGCAGGAACAACCATAAAAATTTGACAAAGTGAATTATCACTACATTGTTATTAATTGTAGCTTTAAATGGCATCATTATGTGACTACTGCACAATGCAATTCATTATATTAAGATTTACCACTCATGTCCGCTTATTGTATATTGCAACAGTTAATTTAATTACTTGTTCTGTTGTGTGGTTTGATACTGACACTGTGCATGATATTACAGTACTGTATTTTAAATGTTTTCATTGTAGGCGGAAACACTAAGTTACACTCATGACACACTGATAAACAAATGTTTGAAGTCCAACAAGAAAAAACTATCTATACCAATGTACCATTTTTGCAGAAAGCATAGATAGATAGATAGATAGATAGATAGATAGATAGATAGATAGATAGATAGATAGATTCATTCATTCATTCATTCATAGTTGGATTTAGGGATTATATTCCTCAATTGGATTTTGGATTGTGACTGAATTTCTGGACTCTTTGTAGTATTGTTTGACAATTTCTGGGCTGGGCATTAATGGGTTTAATGCATGAAAAAATAATAAAAAAATATACTTCCAAAACTTCACAGTGGTTGATGGATTATTGCTTCTGATTTGTGCACTGCCTTCTTCACTGGTGTCACACACCAGCTTAATGCTTCAGTTGGGATCATGGGAATCATAGGATGGTTGGGAGAGAAACAGAGAGAGGCCTCTGACATCATGAGCTTGCACCTGTCCCTCGGCTTCTCCAGCACAAGGCCGCGATACAGGTCAAGACCCCTGAAAGTCTCTGCTGATGGACAAATGCTAGCTCCCCCTTTAACTCAAGTTTTAAGTGACATTCATTACTGTTGGCCTTGAATTTAATTATTCCCAGGGCAAATACAATAACCATGTAACCATCAATTACACTGATGTTTTAGACAATATTTTCTGCTTTTACATGAGGAACTACATCTACAGAATGACTAATGGGCACACTTTTTTTTTTTCAACCTGACAGTGAATGAAGCAGCAGGTTGAGATATGTGTCACATAGCCAATACCTTTTTTGTGTTATGACAGTTTATCAAATTAGGAGTAAATCCAACAGCAGAATCCCTTAGCTTGCACCTTCAAGTGTGTCAGTCAGACGGACGGACGCAGTGACAGGGGATGAGATGGCAGCCTGCCTGGAGCTCTGACTGTCTCAGCAGCTCAAGTGGAACTTAATATCTCAACCTCATGACACATCCAAGGATAAGTTAAGTATCCCTCCAAGGTCCAGCTGATGTCAGGTCTTCTTGTGAAAAGTGCAGAGCGGGATTGTGGGAAGAATGGGAATGTGTCCTTGGATTAGGGAGCATTCTTGGGCTGTCAAAGAGGGAAATTTGAGCAGTGGAACACCGCAGAACACTTAGAAATCACAGTGACTTGCATTTTGACACTGAAAAATGTAAATGGAACATCATTATAAAGAGTTAACAAACGAGTGCAACAAGACTCGAAAGACAGAATATAATAGTTTAATAATGTGAGATTTGAGCCAGCACGTTGGAATAATTTACACACCATCCTGGGAACTGTAAGAGTACAGTGCTGCATTCAGCAGCCCAGTGCAGAGTACAGTAGTTTAGTGATCCTGGCATGGCCTGCTACCAAAATCAAGCATGCATCTCAGCTGCAGTTAGGTAATTCTTGGCAGTCTTGCTATTGTCATAAAAAAAAATCTGAATTTCACACATATTATGTGAAGTAATAGCTGACAGGGACCTGGGATTTTCTGGGAATATCTTGAGAAAGTAAAGGGGGTTCCTGTTAGTACTCTATGAATACAGAACTTTCCATTTACTCAAAGAAACTGGGCTCCCACACCTCCACGGTCCTTCCAGTGTTTCCCAAAGCTTGACTTGCATTTTTTAATACAGTATGAAATGTACTAACTGTATTTTACTTTGTGATGTTTGCAAATCTCACATACTACAACAGATATTATGTCTGAAGTGTGGAGTTTGTTACAAAACAAATACTTCTTTCCCAAAAACATTTCATGCATTATCACTGCAAAAACATTCTGAAATCTTGTAGCCTCAGAGGCACAAAGCAATCAATCTTCTCTTTCCCCTCTGTTCTTGATCTCAATCAACACTAAAGTGCTACCCTGTCTCTATAGGTGGATGCTCGTACAAAAGTTTGGAGGACACAAAACAAACGCAAAAATAGCCACGATGCACAGTCAAAAAAAAAAAGTTTGCTATACTATGGGAATGAAGATGGGGCCTCCTCGCCTCTGCCACACCCTTGTCATGCCAACGCTCCAGATGTCATGGGAACCGATAACAGCTGGGGCTGGTGCACGCAGGCTGCGTGTGAAAGGCTGCTCCATCTGCAGAAACCCAATCCCTCTGTGAAACCAGCAAAGGATTAGGCACTTTTGATAAGGTCCTCAAGACATTTCTATTACCAAAACACATCTGTGGAACCGACAGAGTTGGGAAATGTTTAATATTATCTTATTTCCAAATTGTTGCAAAGGGTTCAGTGTATAATTATCAGGGGAGTCATGCCCTCCTCTAATACAACATATCAGATGGATTCTCTCTGTTGGGTAAAATCAATCATCTGACATCCTTAGAGTCATTTTGCAATTTCATTTCACCTCCCCCTTATTTGACCAATAATAAGCTATTCATTTACAGGGTTTGATGTTGTTATCAGGCTGCAGATGAGCAACTTATTTCTTTAACAGTATACACAAGGAGACAGATTTGTGGTCTAACTGAGGTCATGGTAGCTTGGAGAAAAAGGGGAGGAGAAAAAAAACGCTGTACAGATGCCAAGTCCAGGACACTTAAATTAGAGGGGTAGCTAAGCAAGGAGGCATGTTTCAGTTTTAGAGAGAGCTGCAATTTTCAGACTTGACCTCAAGCAGTTGGCATTGTAGCATTGTCAGGTGGCGAAAATAAGTCTCAGGGTTACCAAATGGGAATTTAAAAGTGTACATAGTCTGCTGACGTCCAACCTCGTGTCGTTTACTCAAATCTCTGCTGAGCTGAGAATCTACATTTTCAGTCACTGCTGTCCCCAAAGTGCCACTCCGCCTCCAAGGCACAGGTGGAGCAGCCATGTCCACTGGCTCTGCTGTAAGTGATGCTGAGGACTATGAGACATGCCACAGGAAGGCCGTCACCTCTCTGGAGAGGAGCGCACGGAAGATTACCTACTATAATACCAACCGGTATTCGGATGAGGAGTTGGAGGACGACGGCGTAGAGGAGAGGATCAAGAATGAGCGCAAACTCTCCAAAGCGCACCAGAAGGAAGCGCGCCAGTCGCAGAGGAACGCGGCCAACGCCAGGGAGAGGGCGCGGATGAGAGTGCTGAGCAAAGCGTTCTCCAGACTAAAAACCAGCCTGCCCTGGGTACCAGCTGACACCAAACTGTCGAAATTGGACACGCTTCGACTCGCCTCGAGCTACATCTCTCACCTGAGACAGCTTCTGCAGGATGACCGGTTCGGGAACAGCTTTGCGCACCCAGTCAACCTGGTATGAAGATATAACTTCTTACCAAATAACATCAACAAATTGAAAATACTTTAATATCATTCAAATTGTATACTGAGCTCATAATGCAATGTGTTGGATATGTTTCTTTACTGCTAATCCTGCTGTCTTTTGCTTAAACAGACCTGGCCATTTATGATGACAGGCCGACCAGAGGACAGCCAAGGCATCACTGTAAGACTGTGCGGAGCAACAGCATAGGACTCTCTTCTTCAAACACCAGCTTTGGTTATTGTAGAGCCTGCAGACATTATGAAACCCTCCTGTCCAGTGTCCATCTTTGGAAAACTGTCAGCATGTGTCCAAATCAATGACTTTGAACTCAACCTTTAATCAACTGAGGATTGTGTATTTCAGAGCATGTCAGTTAGAGCAATAAATACTCTAAGTTTGTTCAGATATACTTTTTTTGTGTGTGCATGTTAATTCGTATTATGGTATGTTTACACTGTGTGTAAGCTCATTTCTGTTGGTTTTAAACTCTGGATTTGGCTTTTACAAACTTCAGTGTCACGACTTGCTTTATCATTTTATTGACTACTGGACAGTGTTACAGATATTCTGGTTGATCACAATACATTATTGATACAGTGTAAAGCTCGGCCTGTAGGTAGTAGCAGTCTTCCATTTTTACTTATCTGCATAGATTGACAGGACCTAGAGTGCATTTCACAAAATCACCTCACAACTCAAAGTCTGTTTTGCTACTTTGAATGTATTGCCATCACCAAGCTGAAATGTGCTGCAAGATTCTTCTGTATTGTAGGTCTACAGTATTTATTGCATTTGTGATATGTTTGTCCTTTGATATTTTTGCATTTCAGATAAAATGTGATTAATAATGGTTGTCTTCTCTTCCTGTGTTAAATCAAATCAAAACTATTCCCTCAGTGATTTAGTTTTTTACTTCATTTATTAAGACTCACTTGAAATGCACAGAAAACAAATCCATGAATTTTGATAGTGTAAATATCTGTGGGGATTGCAGCACCCATATTCTGTGAAAAGCAGACACAAAAATGTTTGCTATTTGTGCCATTTGAGCATGTAACCAAACACTAAGTGTGCAATTTGAAAACTGTTTACAGATCGATATTTAATTAGAAAACTGTTTGGTTCGGTTTTATTCTCTCATAATCAAACAACACATATAACACTTATTCACAAAACAATGAACATATGTTGTATTAAATCACTTACTGTAGGCCTATTACAAGACTTTTACAAATCTTTTATTATTTTTTTAGCTGAAAAATACACACCATCATAACTGCTAAATGTGAAAATCCATCATAAAAGGTATAAATTAATGACACCTACAAAAAAAAAGTTGCTGTAGTTTTTCAACTTTATTTGTATTGTGGTTCCAACTCTTATCTTTCAGCAAGACTCTGGAGATCTGGAGCAATGTCATCAGACGGAATGCAGTTGTTCATATTTCAGTCAAAACAAAATAACTTCACAAAGCATTGGTCAAAAGTTCAGATAGAAGCAGAAGTTCACTCACACCCCACTTGCACATCACACTTGCACAAACACACACACACACACACACACACACACACACACACACACACACACACACACACACACACACACACTCATGAACATCCACACTTAGCAGACAGAGCATAATGTACGACAGTGATCTCTTGATCTACGAGTCCTTTTATTTAGTTAAACCCCAAGATGATGTGAGTACATCCATGGTCTGGTGGGACAGACTGACAAAGTACTTGAGATGAAGAAAGAGACGAAGAGAGGAGAAAGAGGAAGAGTTTTCATCAGGTTCGTGTAGAGTCGCAGCTGTTGGCGTGTTGGGGAGTTTCCCAGAACTCTGAACTGCTCTCCTGGGAGAAAGCAGCCACTCTGCTGGACCCGGACAGCTAATGAGCTGCCTTCTCACACTCAGTCTGCCTCTGTTCTCGCACCATACGCTTCAAATGTGGCATAGAGGGAAAGCAACTTGTAAATGTCCAATGTGCATCTTGACTGCACTGAAAATGAGGTGTCATTAGTCAAAACATGGCATGTCAACCGAATGATGATGTTTGGGGCTGGCTTACGCGCAATGAGCTGATCTCTCGGAGTGAACTCTGGGAAATAAGACAACAGATAGTGTGTGCCAATTTACGGCCAAAGCTGGCTGGAGCAACACAGACACTGCTAAGATGAACATACTGTATATGTTGCTGCAGCAGGTTTCATTGAAGCTCATGCAGTTTGTAATGTTACATGAGTGGCATCTAGTGGTGAGGAATGTGAACAGCAAACCCATGGTAATCACTTTTACGGTAATATAACGTTGCCTTTAAAAAATATGTATTCAAATTACAGTTTTAAGACTTTAATTGTTTTAAGATTTCTCTTTAAGTCTCTTCTTTCGTGATACTAGTGCAGCAATATGATTGTTCTGTCAAATTTCAAGATACTGACACTAACTGCTTTAACATTTCCCAAAACAAGCAAATTAACAAGTGGAATAATCTTACACTAGCTGGCAGAATTTGTACTTAAAAAAATAAGTCAAGTTAAAATAGATGACAACATGACTAGTATGAGAAACTAAAGGAGGAGACATCAGCGGGCATTGTACATGTCATAGGAAAATCACAGGCGTAGATAATAACATTAATGATGGCTGTATGTAGCTGCTTCTGCATGCTGGCTCACTGGGACGCTTGAGTAAAACCATTGTTAATGTTATAACTGACACCTGTGCTTTACTGTGACAAGTCAGAATGTCTGCTGTGAAAAGGGCCCTTAGATTTCTAGAGTAAAAACGGTTGAGTTTACCAAGACAAGGACAATGAGAGGATTTGTTTGTAGATAAAGAAAATTAAAAACAAGTAAAAGCAAGTGCCTGATTTTGAACTGCTTAAGTGTTGAACTAATGCAATAACATTTGCCTCTTTGCTACCTATAAGCAGGTTTAATGAAATGCAATGGTTAAATACAAATATGAGCTGGCATACGGTATGTCTACTTGAGGACACGGGATTACAATGCGTGGCCTCTCACATTACACGTTTTCTTTTGTCCAGCAGAGGTCAGTATATCTTCACAATGGTCAACATGGTCACAAGAGAATGAGACACTTACTGCGTTCCTTGCATTGTGCAGTATATTGGGATTAGGAAGCCTCAGTATTACATTGATTTTCCTTGTTTTTTTCTTCATACATGGCTACCAAACATCAATTGTTAAATTCACTTCTTTTTTTTTTAAACAAATACAATTACAAATACATGTCCTTTTGCTACTTGTTTGCTTTGCTCACAGTAATATATTGTCTGGTTTAATTAACATTATCTATGTTTGTATCTCTTTTTTAACCGTTCAGATATTAATTTAATTCATGCAGAACACATTGCTTTGATATAAAATTGCATCGTCAGCCATCAGGGCTTGTTTTGGTACGGCTGAAACATTTTTCTTTTGTAGAAGAATTTCCATGAACAGGAAGGAACTATAGGTCCAAAGCCAACATCGGGGGGTTCAGCGAGGCTGCCTTTGTAGCTGCCCCAAAAGCACTAACTTTAGGCCTTACAGTCTGCAGGAATCCAGCCTTGACGCTTTGAGCTTTCCAAACCAACTTTCAGCGTGTTTGTTATTCAATATCCAGTCACTCAATACCACTAATGAGAAAGGGATATGTAAATCCTGAACTATTTCAATCCCGTTTGCCTAACCTATACACTTCCTCATGGGGAGATTAGTTCCTCTGCTATGTCCAGGCTTTGTTTAGAAAATACATTCTTTCCAGGTATGAACATTTTGACCCCTGAACCTGAACTGTCATCCTAAAACATAAATGTAAGGGTACAGTTGGGCTATTGGTTTTCTACAAATTGCCATAATTATAATTATTGTAGTGGGAGTGTAGTGCAACATGGATGTGGATGTAGTTTTTGGATAACCAGCACTCACTTAGTTTTGCCTAACATCTCCAGGAATGTGGTCATGAACTGAGGAGCCAGAAATGTAGGCCTAAGGATACTTGTAACACATCCAAAGCTGGACTTGGACTGAAGGACATGCTGGGAGAAAGTGTTTGTTTTGCTGAAGGTTAAATGATACTGACACTTTATGTGTGCATCTGTGTAAGTATTTCATTTTATTCTTTTCAAGCACACACATAGTTCTGTGAATGTTACAATTACTAAAAAACAAATATTTTAACTTCTTGCTGTTATTTGCCAAGAAACACTTTTTTTTCTTCAATTAACTGAATTACTATTCTCACTAATAAAATATACTAAATGATGTGATTTAAAGACTGAGGCTGAATCTCATTTAGCGTAGCAAACTAGAGACTTTTCAAAACATTTCAATTAAGAACATGGTTGCAAATATATATGTACAGGACTGTGTAGAGCACAAAACAAGACTTTCGTAATTTTTAAATCAATTCTTTAAGCCGAAAATACTTACATTTATGGGTCTCTCTGGTTGATCTGGTCGCCATTGATGCCGGCTGCGCGGTGTATTCTGGGTACCCATTGCTTTCAAGTAAGCTCGCGACTTTGCTTAAAACTAAGGGGTATCTACCCCTTCCCCTTAGCCCTACTCATCGATCAAAATGAGAATTGGGCTAGCCCTTACTCTCACGTGAACGCGCAAAACTAAGGGGAAGGGGTAAGACAGAGAAATGAGACGCAGCCCAAGACTGGCAATGTTTTTACAAATCCCATGAAGAGCCTAACCAACAGTGTCGTAGTCTGTCAATAGTGTCAATAGTCTGACACTTAACCCAAAAGCCCATACTAACGAAAAGCCCTTACTAAATTTAAATCTTATATTTATTTTTTACTTTAATTTCTTTAAAGCCTTATTTTTTTCTAAAACAGCTGGGCACTGTGATTGTTTAGCAAATGTCACTCAAACTGGAGATTTGTTGCGCTTGTGAATATTTCCGGCAGCAGCACTCCAAATAAACTACAGTGACCATGTTTACCAAATGAAGGAATATGTCACCGTGTGCAACAATGTGGGAACAGTAACAACAATGGAGGTCTATGGCACAGAGGAATGTAATAAGCTCGATCAGGCTTTGGCTACACATACACGTATTGTTAGTTTTGGTCTTTTAATTGGATTTGTTGATAAAAATATAGAATATCACCAGCCTTATCTTTAATTCAATGTAAACCCCCCAAGTCAAGTATAAAAAAAAATACCCCAAAATCAAATGTCATGCTGTTTTGTGCAGGATATTGGTAATTTGCTGTTCATACATGCATGTGTGCATATGCCCTCTGGTGAGTAAGTGTGACTGAGATAGAGAGACAGAGGCAGAGAGACGGAGATCTGACTTCCTGTTACTCTGTGGAGATGACACACTCTTCTGTTAGATAGGTGATTGGGTTACAGTGCAGGACTGGCAGCCTCCTCTCAGGAGAGAATGGAGGCTCTTTGTGGTAGGATGAGCTGGACACTCTGAAAGGAAAGGTCGAGCCAAACGGGGGGGGGAAAGAGTAGAAGAAAATGGGAGGGAAGATGCATAAATTGGTGAGGAGGGGTAAGGACGGTTCTAGGAGGGGAAGGTTGACAAAACAATAGCCACACAAGCCCCGTGGCCCTCTTTCGCCCTCGTCCTCCATTGTCTCCAAACTGAACTGCCGTGTGTTGGCTGAGACAGTTGCTGAGCTGTTTGGGTTGTGTCCTGCTGCTGCCAATGGCAGCCTAGAAGAAACAGATATTTGTGTTTGTTCTCAGGGCATGGGGAGCTAGCCCAGTCCTGTTTACAAGGTCTGGGCGGTGCCCCCCTGGCCTATTATCTTGCCCTCGCCTTTCTGTCTCTCTCACAAAGAGATTAACACCACTAGGTTCTTTCAGTGGGCTTGTTTTACGTACACACTGCATACTTCTCCCATTGTGTCTGAGTTTCTGGATGTGTAAGGTGTGCTCTAAGATATGCTCTTGCAGACATGCAAACAGTTAGGCTGTACATACAAATAAAGGTAAAAATCATGTTATTTGTGAAAGATTTTTTTTTTATTTTGGTGTTGACTACTCAGAGGGGGAAATTAAAGTTGTTGTTGTTGAAGGCCTTTTTTGTTTTCAGAAATTTTATCTAGATGATAATAACTAATAAAGGGCAAGTTACATCATTAATATTGACTGGAAGTTTGAAATATCAAAAAATATAAAAACTGGATATCAGTCAATAAATGAAAAATATCAACACAAACACTTTTGTTATTAGTAGATTCCATTGGGACACTTGTATTTCTGTGCAGCATTAATGAGGTCAACAGAAAACTGGTTCTATCGCTCCTCCAGTCTCCCTCCGGTGGCACATTCTCCCTGAGTTCATCTTCTGACATTACAAAGACGGCCACAACTTGACAATGGAGATAATATTTTCCCTTCACAATGGCTCCCAGTCTCCGCTCTGGGCGAAGGCTCAGTGGCTGTAAGTAGCCTGGGTTTTCCCATCCCTGTCAGACAGCGGCCCAGCCCAGTGGAGAAATGAGTCCCCAGGTTGCTTAAAGGCCCAACCTGTCAGCGGTCCAGAGGGATTAGCCATTCACAGCCTCCATATTGTTCTCCAGGCCACAATAGGCTGCATGGGGCCTGGCCCTTTGTCATCAACTCTGTTGTGAACTTCTGCTAGGGCAACAAAAGTGTAACACACCTGCAACTATGGATTAGAACTTTTTCTTACCCTCTTTTTTCTCCTCTCTTGTCCTTTACTTTTTCTTTTCTGACACATTTCCCATGGCAGTGTTGGCCACATCAAAAGTGATCTTTTAGACAAAAAAAAAAGTTTTCTGGTCACACCAGCTAAGATGGACAAGCTAAAGTATTATTTTTCCTTTTTTAATTACTGTTGGCTTGTTGTGTACAGATGCTTACCTGTGAAACAGGTAGTTTTATTTTTCATATTTCTATATTAATATGCTGAAATAACAGTTTTACAGGAGTCCATCATTTCAATCAATCTATGTACCAAATGATTTTACAAGTCCAAATAAATGTCAGGAAGGATATCTTTTCCAGGCATCAGTCTTATTTTGACATCACCTTTAACCTTGTGGAGAAAATATTCTGTCAAGGGTCTCTGATGGCCACATCCAAGCAACTAAATCCCAATTTCAACCTTTTTTCTAAGAGGCTTGAACTTTCCATGACCACATCAGAAATCAAAGTAATTTCACGGTCATCGTGTAGAACGTGATGTCCTTTAAAATCTCAGAGGAAGACAGAAATGTATTGAGATGTGGTCTCTTATCTTGTTTTTGTTTTTGAAGAACGCGCAGTCTGCACAGGTGCAACAAATAATGCCGGTATTTTACATTTTTCAAAAGAGATAGATATGTTTTGTGTTACTGCAGTGATATTTGTTGCTTTACAAAGACTTCCTCGTCGTTACAACACTTCCCGTCATTTTCCTTGATCTTGATCACAGTAAAAACGTACTCTCTCCCATTACTCATGTTAATGTTGTTGAACTTTTGGGCTGAGTTCAGGTCGAGATTTGTTACACAGGTGAACCCTTGTGTCTCATTTACACAGCAGCATGAATAACTTAACACCACCATATCAAACGTTGCATCGACGGGGGGAATACACACACGTCCACATATTTCACAATTCAAATCAATTTTAATTAATTACGAGGACATTTTTGTCAAATTAATGTATTTTATTAGCATGTCTTTTGGTTTCTAAAACTGATTAAAGTATGTGCTAACAAGAACTCAGTTCAGTATTGGGGGAGATTGATAGTTTTTTTTTCTTTCTTACTCACCCAGAGTAAAACCCACATTTTAATATATTTACAGTATGTATTTTGTTAAACCTGGCTTTCAAGTTAAAGTTTGATCTTATTTATCTATATTTGTTATTTAATTGTTAAGAAAGAAAGAGTAGACTACGTATTATATTTAAAAAAAATACTATCTTTACTAGTATACCTAGACACATCACAAATCATTTTGTAATTATTCAGTCTTTTTGTGTATTTGTGAAAACTTAAAAAAAATAAAAATTCAAGCTATTATTATTATTATTATTATTAATACCTTTTGTCCCTAACTTTAAGCACAGTGGCTACTTGATCGCAAATACATTCTAACAAAGTTAGGCAAAGCCCGATACACCTTCAAGCTACACAAATAGTATGAAAAACAAGGTATTCATCCACCAGTTTGTATGATTCTGAGTCAGTAGATTTCCCCCATCCCAAACTATCCCTTTAGGCCAATAGTTAGAGACCTTCAATCAGACATCATATCTTCAGGATTAGTTTTATGGTGCATCCAATTCCAAATTGCTGAAGAGGGGATTGTCATTAGGGCACATGATGGTCTCTTTGGGCTAACCTTAGGGTCACCATCATACAACGAGACACAGCTGACAGCGACACTCAGCCAGTTAACACTGTTTGATGGATCACCTGTGTGTGTAAGCGTGCGAGTGTGCACACAGGTTTGTGTGTGTGTGTGTGTGTGTGTGTGTGTGTGTGTGTGTGTGTGTGTGTCCCTGGAGAGCCTCTATGGCTGGATGGTGTATCAGATGGCACGTTAATTACTCAGCCTTCAAAAGAGGGCTGTCCTGGGTAGAAGTGAGTGGAGGGCTGATGGCTGTGTGGTGGTCAGAGAGGCTGCCCGTGGGGAATAGGCGTGGAGATGAGTGACACATGTGGAGGTCTACATGCATATACAGTGATCACACAGACATGCAACCCATCACACAGGTGAGCAATCGGGTTGTTCTCATCATAAAGTGATACAAGGCTCGCTCTTAGTATCTTTTCCTGTAGGTTGCTTCTTCATATTTCGAGTGTCAGTATCAGTGGCACTACTAGAAAATTAAACAGCAAATGAATATGTTTACTGAATAATTCAATTAAGCTGAAATCACCCTGAGCAGAAGGTAGAAAGGGTTAGGACATGATGTATTAAAATATTGCAGATTTTGAGTGGTTTAAACCCGCAATAATTAATTATTCAGCCACTTGGGGGCATATTATCACCTTGGAACAGTTGTCTATTCACACATCCAACAGAAACGTAGAAATGTTAGCATTCATTTGGCCATCTGACACGTCCAATATTCACTCATCTTTTAGCCATTTTTTTGGTCTCTACCAACTCGAACAACGAAAAAATCTGGCTCTTTAAATGCTAAATTCTCTACTATGTTCCTCAACTACAGTTTAGTCGCTAACTTTGTCTGCTGTTTGGTGCCAGGCAGGTAAAGCACAGCGGGTTTTTAAAGCTTTTCAAACTAAAAACAGCTGCTGTGCTGCCTTAAAAATGAAACTTTGAGAGCGATGAGTGGACCAAAACAGTGAAGTTGAGGGCCGGAAAAGCAAAACAGTGAGCTGAAATATGCTACAATACTACCCAGAGCTAAAAACTGCAGTCGGGTAATAATTCTCTCTGGGTTCTTCACTACAAGTGACACCTTTAACATTATACACAGTCATTTGATGCCTTGGTATTGTAAAAAAAAAAAAAGTAAATACATTTGATTATAGCAGCTTTAAACTCTATGCATCTTTATAAACTTTTTTTCTGTAGTCAACAAACAGGACTGTTGAGATGGACACCGGCCTTTGACCCCACCTGGCCCTGTCCATCCCCCTGCTTTTCTGTCTGCTACCCCATCACACCCATACACAGAGCTTAAAGTTCCCAAAGCCCTCTCAGACCCCCTTCTTCTGTCCGTCAGATCAAAGCTTGCCGGAGGTTGAGAGGGACCTGACCCATGGGAGAGGCGGAGGACCCTGCTGTTTGGCTAGTCGGCGGTGTGGAAAGAGACAAACAGGCAGCTCCAAGGACAGCCAGAGACCCCCCCTCCCCCCGGCTGATGGAGCCCTAGATCCATGGAGGCTTCTCAAGGCCATGCATGACAGAAGAGGTCGTTTGTTCTGTCATCATAGAAAGACATACTCACACACACACTTGAAAAGACGCACAGCGTTTCTCTCACTGTCTCTTCCTTCTCTGCATCAGTAAGACACACACACACACACACACACACACACACTCCTCTATCACTACATCAAAGACACGCTCAGTGCCTTGCTCCCATGGTTTGTGTCCCATGGTTACCATGCAGACATTTTTCATCCATCATCTTTCTCCCACTGTCTGGGCCCGTGACACTGATTCATTCATTCAACTAATATCAGGGTAACTGTTCTGTAGTTGTTTATACATGAACATTTTATAACGTTTCTCTGATCCATATCAAAACTTTGAAAAATGGATGCAGTTCAAAAATATGAATTTACAGTTACCCCAAATGTGATTAATCATTCAACTCCACCTATTTTGACTTTTTCAGTCATCATTATTGATATAAAAATCACGCATTGGGAACCAAATCAGTAATGAAATACAGTACATTGCATCCTTGGAGCATTAAAGATGTGAGCTGTGTGTGCCTGTGCCAGAGTCAGTGTGACCTGCAGTATTTGTGATCATTTCATCACACTGAATAAAAGCTCATCATCCAAACACCAGTAACTGCTTTACCTGCAATTCCAGAGAGTTGAGCCAAACTGATATTTTTTATTTATATAACTCTATAAATATTGAATTTCATACATCGAAACTACTAATATTTGCCACTGTGCTGTGGCAAATATATAAGGTCATTATTTGTTTAACAAATATTTTTTCAGCCTCTTATTTCTATGTTTTTCACCCCATCATGCATCTTTCTTGCACAGTGAATCTTCCAGCCTGTGGCGTTGATTAATCTGCGTGATAATGAAGACACGCCACAAACCCTGGTGGGTGTGTAATCACCATAATCATTTAATAATTATGTTGTATTCATAAGGAGTGGATGTTTCATGATCTGTTTACTTGCCTTATCTCCACTTGATTAGATCTAATCACTCCTCAGTAATGCAAAGTTGTTTTATATAATACTTGTAGCTCTGATGAATTTGTAATTTGCCATTTCCTTTATACTGGAGTGGACAGTGATGGCTCATTTGCATCTATATTGCAAAAAAAAACTAAATAATATCTAATGTCAACAATCATAGGCTTGTATTTCACAATCTCTCTTAGCGAAGAACCATAAAATACAGTTTTACAGCATGAAATTTCCTTTTGAAATCCCAGGGACACCTGATGCTTGTTTGAGCTACTTCATGCGTCTCATACTAGCCTCCTCTGCGTTTTTATTAAGCACCGTGCAATTTCAGACCCCATGTTCCCCTGTCTGCTCCCTCTGCCTCTGGTGTGCAACAAAAAGACACACTGTAGTTCCACTCATTGACTTCCCCACACTTCCCTGTCTCTCCTCTTTCGTTTACAAGGTGACAAAGCTCGCCGCGGTGTCTCAGTGCAGCTGGCATCCCCAGTAAACGGAGGGCTCCCATGTGATCTATCTGCATGGCGCTCATGTTATCTCCAGTGAGGGCATTTAAAGCTCTATGTCTTTTCCACATGGCCCAGACTAGTTTAATTACCCCTGCCTCAGCTGTGGCTATGAACGCCCACCACTCTGGTTCACTATGTGGGAACCAGGATGGAGGAGGACAGGGGTCAGAGCCCTGCTGCATATGCTAATTCTAATACACGTTAATACAATATGTTAAAAAAAAAAAAAAAAAAAAAAAAAAGTTTGGAGAGAATGGCAAATTCTATTGTATCATGTTGCATTCGATTCTAATTGAATATACATATCTCCATTCATATACACATTTTATTATTCATATTGAATTGATTTTGCTGTAACCATACACTAAAATGTACTTATTCTCTAGCAAATCACAAAAATATATGTACAAAACAATAGAAAGAAAAGAATACCAACATATGCATACAGCACATCTGCTTGCACACATACAAGCACTTATAGGCTGCGTACCTGATACGCAAATATTTACTGTCCTGCTTTCCATATATTTATTTTTTTCCGACACTAATTCTTATTTCATTTACATTCTACAGTTTAAATCTATACAAAGTCTTACTTGTCCACGATTCTTTGCAGTTACAGTAACATATCATTTCATAACATTAATGTACTTTAAAAGATCACCCCATTTGGTCATAAAATGATCACCCCTTTCTCTCCTTCTGAGTTAGTTTTTTTTTTTAAATGAGCCAACCTTGTTATTGTTTTTTTAATTTTAAAACATCAACTCTGAGATGTGAGGACTATTGAGCAGTTCAGGTCTTTAATTTGCCACAAATGCATCTTATACTCTGCTTAATTAATCTGCAATGATCCATGCCATAACATAAGCTACTGGCTCACAACCATTTTTGGCTTGAGACTCTTTAAAACAAGAGTAAGTCAAGTCATGACTTTTTTTTAAGGTTGGGTATTTCTGTGAGCTGTGAGCATTTCAAGCAAGCAAAGAGTGATTTGATTGAGTTTTTGATTTGAGTTTGAATAACTTTTAGAGGCAAAACAATGCTTTATGTTACAAGAAAAAGGCAAAGATAAACATCCCCAAAAAAAATGTACATATTTTTATGAAGCAAAAAATAGTTTTGTTCATCTTTCCTAACGTGGTAATCATCTCACGACCCCTCACATCTATCTTACTGCTTTATTTAGTAAAAATGCATGAACCTGAAACACACAAACACCCATGTATACAGTACATGTGCAAAAGCAACAGAAGAAATATCAGGTGAAAAAAGAATGTAGTTTGCCCTAACAAGAACCACCCAGTGTTGTGTGTTAATACGATACTGCAGGCTTGGCTCGGCCTGTGTCAGGTCTTCTCTGGCTCTGAGCAGTAGGAGAAGGTGAGACACTCTAATAGGATCAGCCAGTATGACCTTTTCACTCCTCGCCTCTCCCTCCTCCATTGCCCTCCCCTCACCCCTGTCGCCCTCCCCCTCCATTCCCTCTTGGCATCGTTGGCGCTGGGTGGCACCCAAGAGCCACTCGGCCGACGGGTAGGGTTACAGCAGCCGGGGCCTCGGCTCACATGTTTTAACAATTTCCTCCGTCCTCTGTGAAATTATGCAAATATTTTAGTCCAGTTTCCTTGAGTCTGGCACACCAATTAAGAGTGTCTGTTTGGTTTTTCATGACAGCTGTTGAGGAGGCTTGCAGACAGTCAGGCATTGCGCTGGAGGTGAAGGGCTCCTACCAAGCAGGCCTGGACCCAGATGTAGCGCATGCTGATACACAGGAGAGCTGCAGTGCACATAGGGAAGCGCTACTGATGAGGTGAGACTGGGGCATAAAAAAGAGGGGAAATGTTGGGAGAAATTGGCTGACAAATGAAGTCTGTGAGATGGAGAGGTGATGCTGACAATGGAGGGAGAAAAGAAAACCTAGTGATAGCGACAAGGACAGAAAGAGATGAAGATATGGAGTGGAAGGGGAATTGATACTTTTCAAAGCTAACAGATTATAGAAGAATAACAGGCCTTTGACTTTGTCTTTATTTCAAGGTAACCTCCTGTGAGTGGCTTTCAATGCAACGGCAGAAAGGAGGCCTGCCAATCTGCCTTGATGATGAACACTGCTCCTCCAGCAGCAGGTAAGGTCATATCTGCTATTTCTGCATGTAAAAGCACGGAGGTCAAAAACTTTAAGCAGGCCCCCGGCTGGGTGTACTGGCTTCTTCTGCATTTCTAATCAGTCCCCCACCAATGCTCTGTCTGACTTATTTTTATTCCCTTTTCTTCCATCTCTGTAAAGACTGGTCATGTCCAATGCAGGAAAACTTGATCTAAGGTCCTAAAGGCTATCAAGTCCACTCTTCCTCACTGGAAGTCCATCTTTGCTTTAAAGACTCACTGGCTCCAGAAATTCTCCATCGTGTTGAAGAATTTGATCCAGGGGATTGTGCTGTCTGGATAAATGTTCACTGAGCTCTATAAGGGGAATGGATTGAGGTCACGGCACTAAAGCATCTCCCTCAGTTCAAAGGTGGGCATGAACGTGAGTCCTGAAGACAGATTCATCTTGGTCAGGAGAAAACCTCTTGAAAGGAGGGCATGTAATCGCAATGTGGAGCGTAACGGACCATATCGTTATTAAATGGTATTGTTAAAGGAAATAGGAGAGAGGTCAAATTTGATGTAAGCCGCCCTATTGTGACATGTGAGACGAGCCCTTCACTAATGCTGGTGATAGATATAGGGTTAGCTTTGATGAGCTTATCCATCACTATAAATAATAGTATAGATGTCATCTTATTTCTGCTCACGTCCCTTTCTATGTCCTTTTTAAAATGTTAACTCTAATAAACTATTATAGAAAAACAGTCGTATGTTATTATAATAAGATCTTCTCAACATTTTGTGTTGCATGACATTTTTTGAAGCAAAATGCAAGGTCAAAAACCTATTTAGATTAAGTTTCTTAAAGCAACAGTTCAACATTTTTGGGAAATGCCTTATTATATTTCTTGCAGAGAGTTAGATGAGAAGACTCATGATACCACACTCTGTTGAATATACAACTACAGCTAGCAGCTGGGTAGCTCAGCTTTGCACAAAGACGGGAAAGAGGGGGAAACAGCAAGGTTAGACAGGCTAGACAAATAAACACATTTTGTCTTTTAATTCATTCAACAACTGAAGTGTAAAAACAAAAATGTTTCACTCTAAGAAGTCACTGCTTCCAGCCAAGAAATAGTCCAACACATAACCCCCGGTTTAGATTACAATTGTTGTAAAAATTAAGCAAACAAGATATATGTTAACTGGAGAGCTTTAGAGGTGCTGGTAGGGTTGATTTAGTTACTTTCATACAGAGCCAGGCATAGATGTTTCCTTGTTTCCAGTTTCTATGCTAAGCTAACCGTCTACTGGCTGTAGCTTCATATTTACCGTACAAACACAATCTTCTCGTCTAACTCTCAGCAAAGAAGTGCATTTACCAAAATGTCTTACTATTTCCTTAAAACTTTGAGTTGTTAACTAAGAATAGGTTTCTTGAAAGCTCTTCAAATATGTCCTGCAACGTTATCTCAGCTGCCCAACTCTTTCCATTCCTTTTCCTTCAATAAGTACCTTAATTCCTATCCTTTGTTTGTCTGTTGCTTCATCTGACTCTTCAATCTGTCCAACCCCCCTCATAATTTCCTCCCTCTCTTCCCCCATTTCTAAACTCTCCTCTCTGTGGTGTCTCCCAGAGATCTTAGTGTGGCCCAGCTTTTCTGCTCCAGGTGGTCTGCAGCCAGCCACCTGTGTTGTCTTTGTGGCGCTGTCATCTGTCTCCGGGCAGGCTTTGTGGGGTTGCCAGTGTGAGGACAGGCCTGGTGAGCACCGATGATGGAGATAGTGCTTTCTGCTGCTGCTTC
This sequence comes from Sander vitreus, assembly GCF_031162955.1. Taxonomy (NCBI): domain Eukaryota; kingdom Metazoa; phylum Chordata; class Actinopteri; order Perciformes; family Percidae; genus Sander; species Sander vitreus. The sequence goes on from NC_135876.1 coordinate 13,920,727, forward strand.
TCCCAGACTCTCACAGGACTCCAGTGTTGCCGCACACAAGGAGCAATGTTTACAACCCCAGCCAAAGTCCCACAGAAAAATCCTGGGAAATGTTTTTTTTTTTTTCTGGTCTTCATGCCAAAATGTTTGTGGAATGGTATTTGTAAGAAGGAAAAGTTTTACGGAGGTAGACCAGCCAAAAGAGAAGCTCGTCCACACATTTGTCCTAAGAGGAGCCTTAACCAAGAGTATTGTGAATGTGCAGCATCACATTGACCACATTAATTCATATGCATGTACATTATTCTGTTTTTCTATAAGTATGTGTGGGTTTTTCTCCACAACATCACAACAAAATCCATAAAGCATAAAACCTGATCCAGGACTATACGTATGATCTCCTGCATTTAAAGTTATAGACACAAAGTATCACACCCGTTCTTAGCCCCAAACTAATGCATTTTTCTTAATCTCCACTTGAGGGAAACATCATGCAGCCATAGCAGCTATTTGTTTCTCTGCCACGCAGCTTGGAGTAAAGATGCATCTGATGAGAAGGAGCTATTGTAGGTTTGAAAAAGATGCCATATTCATTTTTCGGGGCTTTATTGATTAATCTGCTGATTATATACTCAGTTAATTGATGAATAAAACAGCCCAAGCTGATATCTTCAATTTAAAAGCTTGAACTACTACATTTTTGGTCTTCTTGCTGGACAAAATGACTTAAATGTTGAATTTATTATCATAATAATATTTGCCAGTTCATTTTCTGCCAATCAAGTTAACAATTAGTCAAAAGATTATTTCATCTCTATAGATATTTCTGCAAAGTTTCCGTGGAGTTCCTATTGGTCAAAATATGACATACAGAGAATGCTGTATGAGCCTAATATTATAATACATACACAAAATACATTCAAATAGGCTAGATCATCATGAAATCAGGTTATAGAATTTATAGCTTTGTTATTGTAGCATAGGTCTAAATTATGTAAAGTTACTACATATAAAAGTAGCCGAAGTATGATAGTACCACAGTGATGTGAGATATTTTAAAGGAAGGAAGGATTTAAAGAAAATATTCATATACACAATAAATAAACAAAATAAATTGATGACTGCTTGGAGATCACAGGTTGGTATTTCTTTATTTGCCATTACACCAATGGATATGCTCAATATCCCAGGACACCGTTCCATATTCAGAGTTTTATTTACTCCTCATCCGGAGGGGAGAGTGTTGATAAATGACGGCGCTGCGCCCTGGGACTCTCCTGTTTAAGGAGCGGCGAGGCGATTTATGAGCGCGCTCTCGCAGGCTTCACTGTGATTAATCGACGCCGTCCTCCGTGGCCACAGGCGGGGCAGGGACAGCCGGCCTTCCACTGTTTGGATAGGGAGATAACATCAAAGCAGCCTGCTGCTTGTGTTAAGAAAATACTGCATTCTGGGTCAGCGCAAATGAATCCAGGAGGAGCTGGAAACAGTTTTTTAATGGCATTCCCATCGATATATTATCACTCTGAAGAACTTGAGCGTGGAGGTCATAAATGACATTTGCAAATGTCTTTGTTCTACGACCCCAGAGCTTCCTTGAGGCTATGGTTGACATTGATGATTTAGCTGTTTATGTTTGGCTACATTTATGAATGGTGGGGATCACAGGGTGGGTGTGTTGTCAGTGAGAGTTAACATTAATAACTGTTGGAGAACTAAAGATATTAATTACCTTTCATTACTTGGACATAAATAAGTGTTTTCCAGACTTCAACTCCCCATAGTTGAAAGTTTGGATTTATAATAATCCCAACATTCAAAGTTCATGCAAATGTGTTCCCAATGAGAAGTTAAAGGTGTTAGCCTCTGAGATATTTACCTGCCCCGGTGTCCTTCTCCACACCTGCACCATTGATCACAGGTCAGCCTGATGAGTTGGTTGCTTCAGGGCTCACACTGCTGCTCTTTTGATCTCGCTCCAGAATGACCTGTTAACCACCAGGCCCCAAAGTCCTCTTGTCTCATGTCAGACTAAAAAACCCAAAAGTTTGTCCTCAGGGAAATGACACTCAATGTTAAACTTTTTTTGTGTATGTGTTCAGTGAAATTGTAGATAGTACAACAAATTATTTTAATTTACTGAATACATGATACGTCAGGTGTGTTGTATTAAAGCAAGCAACAAAGTAAAGCAGTCTTGGCCAAAGCAACTTTTTTTCTTATCTCATTTACACATCAAAATAGTTTCTCTCCTTTCCCATTGTGAGAGCACCATACTCCTCAAGCCAGCTGGGAATCACCGGGCGAATTTCCGCTCTTTATTTTCTAGCCCCAACTGCTTCCCGTGGTTCTTAAAAGGATACCAATTTAGCTGAATTCAGGCTGAGTTGAAAGGCGCACTGTTACCTGTCCGCTGGGGTAGAACCTCTGCGGTGGCTGCCCTTTCCCATGCTTCCACTGTGGGACCTCTACCACAGGCAGACAGAGGGGACACCTGTTCCCTCAGAGCGGTTGGCCAGCATCTGAAATCTTAGTGTCGGCCCTGCCTATTGAGAGCGGGCACTATAAGGCCCCCGTGCTGTGATGGGGTGTAGGAAACCTGAGGAGAGAGCAGGAAAGGGGATGCCTATAGCCTGATGAATCTGGTGCAATTTGCCAAAACACAGTGCCTCCCTCCACAAGACGATTACCCACACTTGCAATAGAAAAGCCATTGTCTGGTACGAGTCTCCACTTATCTGCGTATTCTTTATCGTAATGCAGAGATACAATGGCCTGCCTGTGCTGCAGTAAAGGACAAAGTTTAGTGCTGAAGGGAAGAGGTGAAATTAAAAGTGTTTGCAGCCATTGGTGTAAACCAGCATCATTATAGTCTGGTAGGAAAAACATTGGCTTCTTTTGGAAATACCTTTGACTACAAATCCTAAATTATTGGTGGTGCAAAAACCCAATTAAACTTTACACTCTCTGAACTACTTGTGTGTTTTTGGCTTAGCTCTGCCACTATTCATCTCCCAAAGAAACGAAAGAGCAGAGAAGTTGATTTGAGACCCAAGAAGGAGTTCGCGCCCCATTGAACATGATAACTTTTTAAATATGTGGTTAAAACAGTGGCAGCCTAAAAGATGAACGTGATCCTTGTCTAATGTTTTCTACCCCTCATGCCTACAATATAAACCAAGGCCATTCCCACTGCCTGAGTGATGGCAATGGCTTCTGGGCATCTTCTGTGAGGTAAAAGTAATAATACTTCTCCTCTCCTGACCGAATGCTGTCAGGAACATGGGTCACAAGGGCAAACGAGGTGCAGTGAGAGTTTGTCCAAGAGGTTTCCCCATGAGCCCCTCAATGAGCCTCATACCGTTTCCCTTCTCACACCATATATCAGTCTTCCCCGCTGAGGGTGAGTCACCTTCCCCATACCACCTTTGATGTCCTAAAAAACCTAAAGCACAATTTGTGCTCACTGTTGGACCAAGCCTCATGGAGGCCCCAGTTGACTGTGATCTATAAGATTGTTTTAATCCTTCCAGCTTTTTATAGTTCTTTCCTCACGTCCGTTATTGTAACATCATACAAGTGCACCCTTGCTGATGGAGTGGTGAAGTTACGGCATAAAAACGTCAAGCGCCTCAGCACTCAGCTATGCTGAGGATGGACATCGCAAGACAGGATGGCCACCAAGGGGCCATTACTGAGGCCTAGGTCAATGTCTTTGGGCTGCCTTCAGAAGCCATGGGGAAATAACCAGCTCTTGTGGAGGAAGTGAACAGTCGGAGAGGAGCCCAGAAGCACACTCCTGACATCTTCAAAGTTTTCTTCCTTTGACTTTCACTATCACACATACTGTATGTGCTATAAGAATGCTTTATATGATGGTCAGATCTGTGGAGGAGGAAAACTCGGAGCCAGAGTGATTTACACAACAGCAAGGTTAAGTTTTAAACAACAGGATGCCAGTTCTTGAATGTGCATCTTTTGAAATATACCGTAGGCCTACCAGTGGTGTTTTTTGGTTTCCTGTGGTGCAGTTTCTCCAGTGGCTGCGGTTGATGTGAGCAGAGATATATGACAAAAATCACATTAAAACATTTCTAAAGTTGTTGATGTCATTTTGTCTGAAAGTGGGGGGAAAAAAACAGCGTCCTAAGAAACATTTGTTAAATCCAGTGCTTCCATTATTTTTTTTCTTAATGCTTTTTATTTATGAAGATGGCTTCAAGTTGGACCTGTTGCTCAGTGCAGTCTCTGAAAGTGCGATCACATGTGGAAAGCTAGTCTGTGTTGTTCAAAGTCCTGGGTGACAGCTTAATGTGGCTTCCTAATTTATTCCCCCACTCATCCATTGACTCAGGGCCAAAGAAAAAAAAATTCTTTTAGGAGCAGTAGAAGAGGGCATGTTATTGGGGACAGTCCGTTAAGCTGTCCTCACCTTTCCACCTGACCTGCGCTTGCTTGCGATGTTTTCTACCTGAGGCATCCTTCCTGCCGGAGAAGCAGAGAGATGATTAATGGCCCAACATGTCGAGAGGGAAATGTAAGGGCACCCGCCGAGAAATATCGATCCTGGGAATCAGCAGTGAGGGAGAAGTGGAGAGAGAAGGTACGTAAGAGAGAGACAGAGACAGCCAGTCAGACAGGAGACTGATACAAAAAGGGAGGAGAGGGCTCAGGGATAATAACTCAGGCCGGGAATCTACCGTCAGCCCAGGCCTTTCCACCTGATGGAAAAGAGTTTATGTCCATGCATCTCATGCTTTCATACTGTGGTATCTTTAGTTTCGTTGCTGCGGTGCTGTATGCTGGAAGAAGAATTTGCCGACACTGATCTTGATAATAAAAGGTTTATTACATCAAAGATTCAGCATCAATTAACAGACTCCATGGAAAGTCTGGAGAGCTACTCAGTCAATATGGCTACTCTGTCTTGCTGCAGCAAGAACATGGTTTATAAGGGGTACGTTTAGGTAACATGTTAGATAAAGTAAATAGATGTGAGTTGGCAAGTAAAGGTCTGAGTCCCTTTGAGGTCAGAGTCTCTTTGGGGGGCTCCAACACTACACATAAAATCATTGATCCCACTCAGCTACCAATCACAGAATCAAATAGAACATCCTCTTCAACACATCACTCCACTGAGAGGAAAATCATTAATCTTAGGTCACTAACACAATGCTCATGATGTCTTAGCACATAATTTATACAAATTTTAACCTTATAGGCTCTTCAGATACTACAATACACAGCGTGATTATGTGTTGATGCCCTTTATTACTTACATAGTATCAACGCTGCAGTAGGAGGAAGTATTCAGTAGCAATACTGTAATTAAAAAAATATTACAAGTAAAAGTACGTAAGCATAATCAGAAAAATGTACTTAAGTATCAAAAGTAAAATGACTTACAATGCCAGTCTGGTAGACTATTGGTTTATTTTTGCTCATGCATTTATGTGTAAGAAGCAATTTACTGTTGTAGCTGGTTGAGGTAAAGCTAATTCCAACCATTTTATATACTGGAAGGTATTTTTTATCTATAACAATTTTATAAGCTCATCACATACTTTTTATGTCAACATTTTAATTTGTAAAAGTAAAGTACCTTTAAATATGTACTTAAGTACAGTACTTGAGTAAATGTACTACATTCCACTACTGCAACTCGGGCAGGGAAATTGTGATATGACAGAGCTTTTCTCTTTTTAATGCCTGACACTCCGGGCCAATCAGCTGGCCTGGATTTCTCCCGGTGCTCCCGATGGACAGTCCGGCTGTGGTTGTACTGTTTACAGCTGAGGCCATTAGCCTCTTCCCTTTTGCAGGAGAGACCAGGCAATGATGGGTACTCTCCAGCAGAAAAAGGAGGAGTGGAGCAAAGGAGGGGCTTTAATAGGATAACTCCCCCATTAACCCAGGGGAGCTGCCTCTCAGAGATCCTATCAATTCCAGCACACTTCTCCATCATGCATGCCACACTGTCGCCATGCAACTGCAAACACACACACACACACACACACACACTCCAGGAAAGGCAGCGCCTGTCTATCATCCAATCAGACAACATGTAAATCAAATCTGCTGCAGAGGACACAGTATGATGGAATAGAATTAGCTTTATTGTTAATCTCGAACATTATAAATAAAGAAGCAAAGTGGTGGTAATAGACTGCAGACCTTCTGGGTTTACATCATTCTAATATTCACTATGTGTTTACACTACAAACATCTGCACAGAGCTGCCGAGCACTTAAGGAATTGTGCCTCTAACAGGCAAAACGTACACTTGTTTTCTTAAAGTAAACATCATCTCCATGGTGAGTGTATTATTTAAAAGGTAACTGACAGTGCCCATAAAACTTCATATGATGCCATTCTAGCCCCCCGATTCAAAATATGATGTAATCAGTGTCTAATTTGGTGTGTTTACTCTTCGCTTGCATACAGTATATCTCCTTTTTGCCAGACGTTTAACTGCTAAAAAGGAGATATTTTGATTGCAGAGAGGAGAAAAAAGATCCAACTTACTATATTGGTAACATTAGTAGTAGTATTGAGGAAATATACCACTTTAAATGCCAGATTATGAGCAAAGTAAAACATTAAAAAATACATTTATTTTTATTTTACTGAAGCAGACTTCTATAATGTTGTACCCACTTTGATTGAATGAGCCCCTTACTCTATTGTTTATTGGAAATGTATTAAGAACGAGTGTCTCCGGACACCTTGAGTGGATAACCATATGCTGTCACAGTAGACCAGACGCGCCTCATATTGAGAGCTCTGTTGACCTGGGAATTGTGTGGGAGGTGGAGAGCGGGGGTGGAGGGGCACCGGGGACTTGTGAGAGTTTCGAGAGGTACAAATCAAGGATTTAACTACTGCAGCCCCTCTCTCTCCTACTCAAAATGTATAGGCCAGTGTTCGGTTGTGTTTGTTATTGCGTGTGCTGCTGGCGGCTCACAAATTGCATTTACAGAAAAGAAGTAATCGCAAAGTATTTGAGCTGCAAGAGGAGATGGTGCTTTTTAAATCGTGTGTGAGAGAAAGAGTGAGAAATAGTGTGTGAGACAGACAAATCTAACAATATATAGAGACAGAGAGAAAGACAAATATTGCACCAGTGACATTGGTCTTTATTGGGCCACATATTAAATCCAAGGCAGATGTTTATTCCCTTTGACCAAACCACATCAGCTGCCGCTCCCCTTGTTTCCTTCAGCCTCCCCAGTTATTTCTCAAAAAGGACAGACCAAAACCAACTATCAGTAAACATGCAGACTCCTCAAATTCCATAAACGTCAAGCTGTACAGACAACAAGCCAGCCTGCCTCTGTTTGTATTACTGGGAAACCCCTTTCTGGTTCTGACACAGAGCTACAGCTAGCACGCTAGTTTGGGGGAAGTGTTATTATGGTTTAACATGCCAGCAGTTCTCCCTCATCACAAAACAAACCCACCAGCCTGTCAAACAACTGTTGCCTTCTTGGGGAAGCACATGGGATTCGCTCTGTTGAAGTCTTACTTGTGGTCGAATGTTGGTACCGCAGAAAAAAGGCAGTTTGTGAATTAGCTATGCAACCGAACAAAATACAAATGTTCCTTTGATTCAAAATGTACTGAGAACAAGCAGCAGCGAGGGTCTGGGAGATTTTCACATAATGTGCTCTTGCAGTGATCAAACATTCGTAACTTGGAAATGTGTCATTATAAACTAAGGTGAGCGTGTGCCGATAGTGTTCACATATATCTGGCAGCAGACTGAAGCTGTTAGATTAGAGGTGAACCTAAAAATCATACAGAAAAACCTTCACAAATCCATTTCTACTTAAGTTTTCATGGGAGATAGAACTTGTTGCCTTTCATTACTTTGACTGTGTCTCTGGCTGTATGAAAATGTAACATTTTGAGTGTGCTGCATATATAGTTCTTGCTTGCCCTAATGGTGCCCAATCAGTTCCACCAGGTCCGTTCCAATGGGGTAGGCGGCCTCTACCCTGATTACGCTGAATTGTGGGTATTTCCTGCCTCTAAGCCTCGCATATGGATTGAGTAAGGCAGTGGCTGAGGGACTACCGTTTCTCTCCACTACATCTTCATTTCTTTCTCCCTGGCTTTTTTCAACGGAAAAGCAAAACACTTTTGTTTTTTCTGGCTCTGCTGTCAAAATACTGAGCTGGGCTTTGGCTCGGTGTCTGCTCGCATGTAGCCAAGGAAAATCCCATGAGACATGTGTGGCTAAATGCAGTATAATCCACATGATCACTATCCGTCTGCAGACTCAACCACACCTATTGCTGACCTATTGCTCTGAGGCAAACACATTGTGTGTTTCCCACTTTAGGATATAGATGTTTTCAATACATTCAAGTCCTGCTGAATGTATATGTGTTATGATTAAGTCAGTTCCACCATATGGGCTGTGGGCTGTTTTTATGTCAGAGGTCACTTTATCTTCATTTTGTTTTAATAGCAGGGTGGATGCTTTACAAATACAATACAAAAAATTATTTTTCATCCTAAAAAGAAAATTATTAAATCATCATGAAATGCAACCTTCTAGTAGAAAATGCAATGATAGTACTTAGTGACAATGCACACTTGAATGCTTTTAAAGCAAAGACCTAGTCTGCCATCACTATTTTTGATATGTATAATAGCTTTATGAGCAAGCACTCTTGGCCTGACCATCTACCAGTTATTGTATTATAATATAAAACCACAGATAGGTAAGGCAAACCTGGCAGAAAATGGTGTCAGTGAGTGAGATTAAAGATGTTGGTTGCGAATGGCACTTCAGTGGAATCCTATTATATCTAAGAAGAGCCAATAAGGTATCTCCTCCCCAGTATTCTTTATGACATTTTTAACCTTCACACACATTATTTCCCCCTAAAGAGATTTACAATAATGAGCATAAAAGCATTCTAGTATGGTGATAATTTAAAAGGTAACATATCTCTCTCCAATGGTGAAAAAGCTATGATAAAACAGCCCACTGCCAACTTTGGCAAAGTTTAGAAGATGCCTGTTTTATTTTAAAAAGTATGTCCCATAAACCATCATGACTGAGTAAAAGACGAAGAAGAGGTCTCGCATTCAGTGCCAGTTTTCTTCATGACATATTAAAAAGAATCCACACATACCGAGTAATTGTACTGACCAGTTTTGGAGGACTACACATTTCCCATACTTTATGCTATCCCACAGGACCGGGGCTTCATAAGCTCTTTTTGTGGGAGATTTTGGCATTTGATGCCGGTGGTTGTATGTTTGTATTAAACATTTTTTGGAATGGGTGGCTCATTATTTTGCACTCCACTCGCAAACACTGGCCCATACTTCCTTTCCAATATAACCGCTGATAGAGGACGGATTTAACCGCATTTTTCAAGGTTTCACATACCTGCAGGGATATTTGATTTGGCAACTGGACAGCCATCACCTTGAGGCCATATACCACCAGAGCAATGAATCAAAGTAGTTGGGTTGTTATTGTATTTGCATATTTAGGCAGATGTCTAGCAAGTCAAACATATAAATAAAGATGTACCAAAGGACACACTGGGTTTTATTGTGGTGTATCAATAAGTATTTTGTGTAATTTCATAAGCACTTATATCTGGATCTACACTGCAAATATATTTGTATATATTATAATATATATATATATATATATATATATATATATATATATATATAACTTGTTTCCCATGATGTCAGGGCTCGTGAAAAATAGTTTCACAGGGTTGTCTAATGGTTAAAAAGTCTCTCCTTCAAATGAACAATATGAAAAAAGGAACTGATCCGAACATAAACAAAAAGGTATACTCCCCCAACAAAATTCAAAACACAACAATTAATTATATAACTCCCCAAACACGCAATGATTCAGTTGAGGCACACACAAAAAATGGTTATGTTTAATCAAGAAGTCAAACTTTCAAAAATCCAAATTACAGATTGGAACTTTAATTGACAGACTACTTACTTACCAGCTTAACTCTGAGTCTAAGGCACAAACGTAAAGGACAAGCTCTACAAGGTCCAATAAAGTATCATATAGTAATCATATAAAAGATGTAATCAAACACCGGTTTTTAGTTTTACTGCATATAAAATGCGTTACTGACTTAAATTGTGCGTGGTTGTCGTTCAGTGAATCGTATAAACCACATAAAACATTGCAAATGTGATTTTGGGAGGGAATTTATATTGCTTTTTATGCGTCCTCAGCTGTTTGCAAAGCATTTTGTTGTCTTGCTTCCCTCTCTGACTCCCATTGCTGTTCTGTGGCTAACAAAAGAGATAGTGTGACACCTACTAAATTACTGGTGTACAGAATGTGATTGATTGACTTGTTGTTGGCCTGCTATAACCAGTGGAATGCACCTCGTGTGAAAGGTGCCTCCAACAAACACACTGGTGCATATCTCCTCAAGTTACCTGGGCGGTACACTACATATTATAAATCTCATTGTGTGATGAAAAAAAGAGGGTATTGAGGAAGGAAAAAAAAGAATATTCAACAAAAAAAAAACATTGCCTCCTTCCTTTTATGTATCAAAGAAAATATGTGCCTTTCTCCAGGTGTGGATTATTTAACTTTTCTTGTAATGTGATAGGAGACTAATACAAAACACCTGACCTCAATGTGAAATGCAGCATATAATGTAATAAAGTGCATTGTCTGATTGGTTATGGTAATTCTTCATTCAGCCACAATAACCTTAAGCTCAGCCGCCTCAAATCCAGTAAAATCACTTAAAACAGATGTGGCTCTGAGGTTCCAGATAGATCTATGAAGAATGTGCCTCACGGCAGAGGTTCCACCAAAAACCTGGTCCTCAAATGTGTAGGAGGATCTTCATGCAGCGAAAGCATTGGTGCATTGTTATATTTTACTGTATGACATAAATCAAAAATTATAGAAGTGCTGAGAATAAAAAGCATCTGACATGTTTGGCGTGACAGTTCCGCCATTCCCGTGTTTAAGTGGTGGTGTGAGCTTTGTGGCGCTAGGCCGAGATCTCCTCCTGTTAAAGCACACATCCTGTAGGCTTTGTCCCCTGGCAGTGACTTGATCCAGCAGGAGGAAGCAACCAATCAGGAAAATATTAGATCAGCTCCAGGAAAAATTAATAAAATGTTCTCAAGTCTGCCTCACCTACTGTACTGAACCATGAGATTCATACACAAGAGTAAAGGCGTGCACTTTATACACTTTCATCAGAGCGACTCCATTAAACTCCCCCCTCTCCAGGTTCAAATGATCTATGAGCATCATGATACGCTTGTGGAAGGTGTTGTGTTCCTTATTGCCGAAGTCCAGACAAGGGTGGTCTGTGCAACCGGATCCTTTGACATCACGGAGAACATGAAAACATGAAACATAGTTATTGATCACAGAGTCCGCACTAATCAAATAGCACCCTGGTTTGTTTGAAGTTAAAAATGGTTACAGTGGGTGTTTACCGTTGCACTTCAGGACCCTTCAGCCGCACCCCTCTTAAACATACACAGACAGAAGTGTTATTTGTATTGTTAAATTTACATTAAGTCCATTTTAATTGCATCAAGCCACTAAGCAGATCTTACAATAATGGGCTTGACAGATAAAATTGCAATCATCTGTGAAGAGCCTGCGGCGGTGTAATGGACAAACCTGATTAATTTAATCTGGTTGCACTCCATTATGGCTGCACTTTATCATTTCAACAGATGGAGCACCAAGAAATTAAAAAATGCTCTCAAGGATATGTGGCACTTTCCATCCACTCGGACCGCTTTATCTGAAGGTGTGTGGGCTGCTGTGTTGAAATGAAGGCCTGGACTGGAACCTTTGGATGAGTGCATTTTCCAACACAAATGAGATTATGTGAACAGTCAATTGATGCAACAAATCATCAAAATTGTCTTGTGATATATTGCTGAAGGCTGTTGAGGGCTGTCCATCCAATCATGTAGTCCAATGAGTTGATATTATCAAAGGAGTAGCATGACAATTGCTTTATTATATGGTTGCTATTCGTGCAAGCATGAATGTTGCATTCATTCATTATTGTTATTTTTTAGTGCTCTGTTGCTGGAGCTTTGGCCTAGACTTTTTGTCTGCTCCATGCACTGTGGAAGTAGATGAAGTTGTGCCCAAAATCCCTATTCTAATCCCTATTTTAATAGTAATAATTCTAGCAGTCCCAACCCTATTTTTTGCCTGTGACTCCTTAATATGAAGCAATATCTCCTTGTGACTTCTCATCACAGGTTGCATGTTTATATGTTGTGAGCAGTTCAATCAACAATTACATTTTGCCCTTGCAGATTTTTTTTATTTTAATAAGAGGCCTGGAAGAGTGCAGTTTGTCTTAAGAAAGAAGCAAATATAAGACAAAAGTCTGACAAATAAATATTATATATGTTGTGAAATAATTTCAGTACCACTGAATTAAAGCATTAAACATCTGATATTTAGATACATTACTGAAGGTGTAAATGCTCAATAAGAAGCTTCCCCAAGCTCAACAATATTGATAATTATATAGGAACCTATAGGTGGCGCTGTAGTTCATATACAGAGAGGAGGGAGAGATGTAGTTTACTGTATACAAGCACCACAATATGGTTTTCCATAGCAAATTTTTAATATTTGGGCAAACTCAACTCAACTCACGCCTTGTTAGTGGAACTTTAGTGACTAATTAATGTAGCCTACATAATTAAGGTTTTAATATATCTTAAATTGTTCTAAAACAAATGGCAGTTTTGTCTAAACTAACCACATTAGTTGAGTTTAAAAATTGTATCAAATGATATCTTATTGACAAGTGAAAACAACATTTGCGACAAAATGTGACCTGTGTCTGTGTGTGTGTGTGTGTGTGTGTGTGTGTGTGTGTGTGTGTGTGTGTGTTTTCCTTCTGCCTGACAACATTTGATACCAGTGGCCAGCGCGCGCACAGACGCATGCGGCTCTATCTTGTCAATATGCTGTAACCTTCTGACTCCGCTGCCATTGAAAACTTTTTAGCTTTTGGACACATTTCCAGTCAGCAGGAAAAGAGGCAGAGCGCTGACGGGTCAGAAGACGTAAAATCCATGGTTATGGACAGAGACTTGTTGCATGTGGGGACAGTAAAACAGTAAAGGTAGGTAGAAATGAGACGACTGCAACTGCGTTTTGTCTACTTTTCTGTTATTTCTCTGTTAGCTGTTTCGTGCCAGTTAACAATTGTTGCCAATTTGTTTGTCATGTGTTGTGAATTGACAGCGTGGTATTGAGCTATTTCCAATATGGGCGGGGACAGCTGTGAGTAAGCTAGCTGCACTATGAATCATAGCTCTTGTATTAGCTGTGGCAGAGGGATCAGGTCCGCACTGATAAATTAAAGCTGGGTAAATTAATGCTTTCATAGGACTAAAAACGTAACTGTAAGTCAATTTATTTATTTTAGTTAGTTCTTTTTTTTAAATATTTTAATTGTAGTTTAGTTTGTAAAGCCTTTTTTTAATTTAAGTGTTTACCGTGTAAAGCATGGCGCAGTCCATGCATTGCCTTAAAATAATTGACATGTCTCAAAAAGTAATCAACACTGTTTCAAAGTTTCATGCTACATAATTCAATTGCTGTTCCATAAAAACAAGCCTTTGTTTACCATACAGTAGACCAATGAGTGTACTTGCATTATGCAGTATTTTGTAACGTGCTTTCACTCCCAGAAATAGGATGATGCAGGTAGTTCAAGTTGCATACAGGACATTTATCAAAATATATTTTGCCTTAAGTTAACAGCAGTTGTACCTAAGTTTTACTCTCATTCATTCTGCCCCAGGCTGCAGTCATTTTTCTGTCTAATTATTTCCCTTTTCACTGTTCACCACACTTGACAGTGATGGATAGCAGGTTAAAAATGGACATTTTCTCCTCAGTTAGTGTATGTTGGATTGACTCAAGCATGCATGGTGTTCTTCCCTCAGACCAAAGGACCTTGGAAAGATTGTGTTCCCCTCTGCTTTTCCCATTCCGATATGATACAGTTTGTCTTCATTTTCTTCTGACTTGGACTCATTTCCATGATTTATAACCAAAGCACATCATCAAGACAGAAGTGTAGTTTATGTCAAAGTTATGCCATCATGATTACAGTCTAGGTTGCAGACGCAGGCCTTCTACCAGTGCAGCAGTACTGAATAAGCATCAACTGTGTAAAGATGGTGGTTCCCTGATTGGATGTTTTTCTTAGTCTCACCGAACTAAGTTGTCAAATATCAGTAGTCCTTCAGTGTCTAAATGTCAATTCAAGAAGCTGCCATATTTATGCACCTGGTTAAATGTTATGATGAGGTCAGTGCTGAGTATTGGCTCACTTGTGACTAGAGGTCATGCATGGGTCCATGGTTGCACAAACCATGTGGTGCAGTAATCACATGGTAGAAAAGTGGAACAGGGTACATAGATGATGTTTGATTTGTCTGTCTGTCTCATCCAGTCTCCATGTTTTTAACGTAATCTTAGATATCACAGGTTAACAGACTCTTCATGTTGGCAATCAGACTGCTTTTTATGATCCATAAGCAGAATTCTTTTTTTATATTTTATATTGCTGTGTACAGACATGCAACATGTGATCAAGGGGCAGGATTATCTGCAAAGTTCTACTAATTACGGCTGCAACTCACGACTATTTTCACTGACGATTCATCTACCGATTATTTATCAATTAATCGTTAAAAAAAAAAAAAAAAAAAAAAAAAAAAAAGTCCGAAAGTGGTGAGAAATGCCCATCACAGTTTACTAAAGCCCAAGGTGGCGTCCTCACATTGCTTGTTTGTTTTAACAGACCAACACTCATTCACACAAATTCAGTTTATGATCACATAGGACAGTGGTTCTCAAACTGGGGGGTGTGTCCCCTAGTGGGCGCCTGGAGTTATAAAGGGGGCATGGTTCTGCTGCACTGCTAGTAAAGCATGGACACGTTTGTGAAATGCCTGCCAGGTAAATGTAGGGCAGATGATGATTCAAACAACACCACAACTACCAAAACAAAGGCAAGAAAATACGTAGTGGTGTCCACAATTTGATCCAAGGAGCCTGATTCATCTGCCAGTCTCCCAGTTGAGTCACATTGTGTCTCGTTGAAAGTTGAAAGATTGTTGTTTACTTTTCTCTCGCGAGAAATGAATTGAAAAATATTTGTATCTACAAAAGGGAGTGGCCCCTGCTGAGAAAGTTTGGTAACGACTGACATAGGACAAAGGAAAAGCAGCAAATTCTCACATTTGAAAAGCCAGAACTAGTAAATGTTGGTATTTTTGCTTGAAGAATTACTGGGAAACAATTCATGTCATTCAATTGACTAGTTGATTGAGTTATCTTTTCAGTCATACTAGTAATAATACTCATATTGTGATTACATTTTCATCTGACAAGGCCACAGTTGATTTGCCTTGTAGAAATATCATCCAAATGACACATCTATTGTGACTGATGTTCATTACATTTTAAAGCTTTTTCTTTTCTTAGGGTGATCTCACATCCTCTGAATGATATATTTTACGGACATCTTTATTGACACTGTGGAATATCTTGTTTTGTTTTGACCCAGTTTCTTTTTGCTGCATTTTGTATTTTCAGTCACTGACCTGAGATGGAACAGCTGTGGTCTAATGATTCACGTTTAGAATTAATTCTGTTTAAAAAAAAAAAGTGTGGTAGCACAGCAGGAATACTGCAATGTATCATGTCTGCAGCAATGAACAGAACAAGTTTTATTCGCACATGTACCAGATTCCCTACTGTACTGTACATGTGCTTCACGTTTACTTTAAGACTTGACTTCAGAGGAAAGTTCTCCAGTCTGTTCTCCTCACTTTTGAAGTTACATGCTCCTCCAATTACTGGGGCCATGCAGTCTCCCCTATGGTGTCCTTGGACAGCTCTTTGAGTGCCTGAAAATGTTGCGGACCATTAATTCTGGATTGTCTTCATCTGTTTGCATAATTTTCCCTCCGTAACCATTTTCCTCCCACATTTTCACAGTCGTTGCTCTCAGGTTTATTTTTTCTCTTTTATTAATGTTTAAGTCTTCAAGAGATTTCAATTTTATATCATTTCTTCAATACCACTGACAGTTGTTAAACTTTTACACCAGCCTGTTTTATGGCATACAGCCTGTCAGCTGTGTACTGTACACAGCATGTGTGTTTTACAGCGTGCGTGCTGATGTTGCCTATTGAAAGTCTTCACCTGCCAGCATAAAGGTTTACAGATGTATACAATGATATTTTCTGTTCTCTTATTGAACTTTTCAAGGATATATAAAGACATAGACACAGCAGAGCAGTCAGTTGACAGAAAATTAATTTTGTGTAAAGAAAAGGGGTGTTTCCTTTGACCTTATGCGTTTTTTAGTTAGACTAATTTGCTGTCAGGCAGGAGGTTGTTTTTGCAACTCAGGCAGACTCCAGAAATGAATTTATCCAAATAACCAAGTCCTCCTGGGCAATGGAGGTTGGGACACTGAAATGGCCCTGGTAGGCCAAGCAGCCTTTTGATGTCTGGAATGTTTTGGCTGACTTAGAGCAGGCGACTGGAGTGGAGGGATCATTTTCACTGACCCATGGGATTTTTAACCATTTTCATATACTGAGAACAAAACAAAGTGAGGAAAAATGCCTGAGCTGATTTGCATCGACTTTGCTATCAAAAACTGAGGTGGAAAATGAAGTGAAACTGATTTAGTGGGATCTTTAGTTCTTTCAGAACATATTTGTTGTCACAACATCATTCATGCTAACATGTATTCTTAAAGAGTTTCCAAATTGTGGGGCGCCTGGTCAGCTCACCTGGTTGAGCGTGCGCCCCATGTATAGAGGCTCAGTCCTTGTCGCAGCGGCTGCAGTTTCAGTTCTGACCTGTGGCCCTTTGCTGCATGTCCTCCTCCTCTCTCTCCCACTTCCCTGACTTAATCTGTCCTATCAATAAAGGCAATAAATGCCAATGGAAAAAAAACTGCATGTTTAGAGAGCTTTCAAATTGTTGCTATTTGGCTTGGCTCTTGGAAAATTTGGCCATATAATAAAAATGTCTTTCATTAGTGCACTCTTAAGTGCTAATTAGGCGATCATTTGTACTGCGGGCAAAGAAAATACACTATACTGATTGTACACTTCCATTGTATAAAAGGCCTCATTAGATGCATGCACTGTTGGTATATAATTTGTCATATCCAATATTTAAAGAATCACCACAGTACTTACATTAATACAAAATAATTCATTTTTAATATGTTGGATCCTCTTAGATACTTTAATTACAACAACTAAATGCTATGCTTTTATTAAACAAGCCCGAGGAAAGGGAAGTGCAGGAAACCAGGCGGTCTTGAGTAACGGGGCACTTGAGCTTCCAGCGTAATAAATAATTCACAGGTCCTGTGTGATGAGCTGCTGAGGACAGAAATCCCTAATGACAGCTTTTTATAACCTATGACTCAGCTGGCCATTACGCTTCTGACATCCTTACACAGACCACATTCCCTTTGCATGCTCAGTGCTCACTCTTCTCTCACTCCGCACTGCTTCGCCTACAGCATTGACAAAAAGGAGTTATATTACAAAGTACTATATACAGTCTCTTAATGAAAGAAATTGAATGGGAAACATATTAATATTAAATTATTGCATGTTGAATGTTTCACTTTGATACAGCGCATCCATGCTGTACAACTGTTAAGGTTGTTCCCGAACAAAATATATCTATAGTAACTTGTAAGAGTTGTTTTTATTTTGTTTGGCAAGTGTCTTTTCCTTGTCGTTTCTCACTTCTGTCCAGGAATGTGTCTTTTTACAAAATTAATTCATCAATCAGTCTCCATGTCTTCCTTCTAAAGCAGTTTGTCAAGTGTGAAAAATGCTGAAAATGTGAATTACAGTGATTTTGATTGAAAGCATGTGGAAGGTTCACCTTTTAAAATGTGCGTTACAGGTTATTAATTTCTCCCCATTGTCATTTCCTTTGTTAGGTCCATGCAGGAGGGATTGGGCTCACCTTAACGCCTGCTGCTACTGCTGTGTATGTGTGAGGTAAGAGACTGAATAATTGAGTTCCTCCAGTCGGCTTTAGGCCTGTGACTGATCAAGTGTTCTACTGTTTGATTGGCATAATGGCACCATACCCCCCCAGGTAAGGTCAGTTCGAGCAACATCTGGGTCTATTATGTATTATGCAACTCCCAGTATGAAAGGCAAGGTCTCATATGGTATTGGTTGATATCATTATTGTTATCATTTCCAAACCCCAGCTCTCACTAAGAATAGGTGGTTAATTTTAGATACAAAAAAGATCCAATTACTCAGGCCTTTGCTTGTGCTTGTCCCCCGAGTTAGTGCAGGGAAATAAATCTGGTGGCCTTGATTAAGTACCTGACAATAGAGTTAGCACAGCACTAGTGGTTTATAGTAATATAGCGGACATGGGCAATTAGGCCCACCGAGTAATTTACAGTACTGCTTGCAGGTGGTGACCTGGTATGAGCTTGGGACCACCTCAGTAACAAATTAGATCGTATAGGCAAGCAGAGTAGCAGCTATGTAGGACTTCCAAATAAAGCAAAGCAATCAAAGATTATAAAAAGCTTGACGCATATTTTAAATTTGCTATGATTTTGTTCTTGTGTAAGGAATAACATATGGCACTGGGTTTTTCATCCGTAATTTTCTGGAGAATGAATGATCACTTTTATACGTTGTTGATCTTTTTACGTCAGCGTGGACCGCTCTCCTCTCGCTGCTACCTATTAATTATGAAATACTGTAGGTCTTGCCCATTTCATTTTTACTACTTCTTCCTGCTGAACTTGGTGTGAAAGGCTGCTGTTCTTAAATAGGTGTATTAAAGTAAGAGTGGGGAAAGTTCCCCTAGCACCCACTCTCTCAGCATGATGTCATCAGAGTCAAAAAGGCACGGCTGAAGAAAAATAGCTCGTTTCACACATGATAGACACCTTAACACATGGAGCAAATGGAGCGGGGCATGTGGCTACTTCTTTTTACTACAACAGGACACACAGCACAGGCCTTTATAACACACAAATTCATACATTCATAGGTGTATTATAATCGTTGGACTTAATCTAGTATTTAACATTTTAGATATATTTGTACAGTATGTTATCTAAAATGAAATTTGCCAGTGATCTTGGTAATTAGAGTATGATGACCCACACTATAATAAAAGTCCATGTGCTAGATTATCTTCTTTTTATATAATATTTTATACTCTGCAAGATCTTCTTAATACTTAAGTTTATTTCTATACCATTTATTAGATACTGCTTTTATCATTGTACTGTACTATACTGTGTGTAACAGTGAAGAAAAACAGTGCCCTCTCCTGCCTGCCTGCCTGCCTGCTTGTTGTGTCGCCCACAGATTAAAACATTACTTCAGGTTTTCTGTAGTTTACAGTGTGCAGACTGGTGTTCTGTCTGTGGCTTATCAGCCTCTTGTACAGGTCAGCAACTGGGCTGAGTGGCAGGACCCCTAGAATAACTCTGACCACCAGTATCCCCACTGTCAGCACATAGGCCTTAGTGTGAGCTGAAATCCTCAAGGCCACCATAGTATGTATGGTAGTTGCCTTGCTCCCCAGGATGGACTAATACTGAGCTGGTTTCCTCAGCAAGCCTCTTTCATTTAATAGAAGACATGTCCTGTGCAGCCAATGCAGTTTCTTCCTGTGGAGCACCTTTTCACCTCTTATTTGTGTTTGTGACCATACACTACATTTAATTTAAATGTATATCTTTTTCATGACAAATAAGTCATGATGTTAAATAAATGGTCTATTATTATTTATATCTTATAGACAATTGTTATGTTTAGTCTTTTGTTGCCAGTCAGAGCAAGCGCACTGCTACATGGGTGTGGAGGCATCCATCCATCTATTTTTATGTGTGTCGTTCATTCATGACAAACACCCTGCAAATAGGGAGAAAGGCTAATTGGCATAGACTCCAATGATGTAAGCAGCACCACGCACCACTAACCGATGTGTGTGGTCCACCAATGCTTGCACTATTACTTATTCACTGCTGTGTGACTATTACTACTAACTATTTTAGAGCTCCAATCCAAAAGAAATAAACAGTATACTTGTGCTACACCTGCAATGCAACTTGCTCTTGAAGACAGACGATGTGAGCAGCATAACATTTTTTTTTAGTTTTTTTTCCCTTGACAGAGAAAGGATTAGTTTTGTTGAGCTCAGCTATTATTTCTGTGACCCTCTGTCAAAACTAATACATGAGCAATAATTAATATATGAAGCCTGTCTTTCATGGGATGATTGCCTTTTCTATTTTTGATAGATCATGTGTGAGCATTTGTTAGAACAATTATCATTCCTGTTTTTTTATTATTATTTTTTTTTATTTGTAGAGATGCTTTGTATAAGACAATAATTGAATAAGTTCTAACTATGAGTGCTATTTCCATTCACCCAATAAGGAAATGTTCTCTATGCTATTTCCACAGATGCAAGTGTGAACTTGCTGGACTACTGGCTCAATATTTAGCATTTCTACTACTGATGTTTAATCTCTCATTAGCCTTTAGGTGACATGAAACAGCATCAGCCTCAATCTTGTGTTTGCCAATCACAGGCAGGTTGAGTGACGGGCACAGAACAGCACATCCCTTATGTAAACCTTTCCTCTACCAACACCAAATTAGAGTGGCTGTTGCTACATGCTGCCGCCTCCTGCTTCTACACAAATGAGAAAGTAAGCACTCCAGTTCAGAAGTTCACATTTTGGATGTGTGCCGGAACTACTTAAGGCCAGTGACGTTTTTCAAAGGGAACAGGTGGTCAGAGTGACATAATTCTGGCTCACTGTTAAGATCCTTAGACATTAGGCCCTGTTGCACTGCCAGAAGTGTTATTACTCTGTCAACATATATAAGCGTGAGTTTATCTGACTTGTTACTAATGTGATCTGATAAAAATGGAAAGACAAAATTAAGATACTGACATGAATACGTTTTTACACCTGCTTTTATACCTAATATATATTTCTACAAACAAACAAATCACTTTTTATGCATGCACCCATCTTTGACATGTCTCAAGGCTTGGCTGAGAAAGACATTTATTCTTATACACTGTTAACTACTGGCACGTATGCGTTAGAGTGGAATGCCATTCAGAATGCAGAAAATATATTTAGTTCTCGCCAACAGACAGCAAAAGGCACCAGTGGGTCTAGCCCGTGTGTGAGAACAGTTATTTCCGTCGCAGTATGGACTTTCAATTACTGTAATCTGCTGCTTGACGCCTTCAAGAACATCAGGGCCGATTAACTATGTAGATACATCAAATGTGATACCGGTGGTACATATCATACATTATGAAAACTGTTATATTTGACACAAAATGAATTACTTTTCTGTATAATTTCAAACAAGGGTGTTAGTTTGGGAATATATTACAAATTAAGAATTTACTCTTGCCTTGGTTTCTGTCCCGTACCCTTCATCCATAGCTCAGTTGTTACTATAACACTACCTTATACTACTACCTTATGCTGTATGTGGAAGCAAGGAAATGGGAAATCAAATGTAAATGATATGCTTTCCTTTGGTTTGATAAGAAACTGTTGCATTTAAGAGTTAATAAATGTACACTAACCGTTTGACAGATTTGAGTTATTATGAGTTTCTTTAAGCCCATTAATAGGTAGGTGCTTATGGACAGTGGAAATACCCCACAGCTGCAGTCTGGCTGTTGCTCCATATGTGATCCTCCTGTCAGACCCTCTGAAAACTCTCAAACTTCACTACCATGCAGACACAGTCTCTATTGCAGCCGTGTCCAACTAACGTTCTGTGTGCATAATGAATCTACAGATATTCTGCTTTTACTCACAATTAGATTAAGATAAAACATTGTTGACAGTCCCTTAGTGCTTAACATGCACTTACTGTATGTAGTGATGCATGGTGTGGAAAATGCATTTCTTTAAGCTATTTCTACTACTATTAGTGACATTTAGGGTCACTAAACATTCTGCATGGTTTTATTTTGGGAAACCCTGTGAGGTCTGTGCTTATATTTGGTGGAGGTTTTACCTAAAGCTGGGCAAATCTCATGGCAAAGCCATGTGATTCAACAGGGATGAATGGAGAACAATGCCCAGATAAGCGAATTACCTACCTGGTAGGAACACACAAGGGCTGTGTCCTGAAGCTAGGCAACTGGCAGGCCCTCTGTTTGTATTAGGAAACAGTTGAGCAGCTCCTGCAAACACTACTTATCCTGTTTAACTGGTGTGTAATTCCTGCAAAGTTGTCATATATGTCTGCTTTTCTTGACCTATGCAAACAGTAGAGGGCAGTTTGAATGATCATTGAGTGCTTAAGTGGAGGCTTCTCTAGAAGGGCAAATAATTGGTGGTAAGAATTGTTTAGTGAACCTTTTAGTTGACAAAGTTGTATTGTTTATCTTGGCGTAATCTGAATAACAGAGTTAGACTGACACATAAAGTAAATTATTTGTCTCCTACTAAATTATATTGTTTAATGCCAGTATATGTCTGACTAGAATGTTTGAATTGTAAAATCGGATTAGGTGATTGGATTGGATTGATTGGATAAGGCAATAAGTTTATTATAATTTAGAAAATAATTGTGCAAATGAAATATAAATAATGTTTCTAATATAACACAGAAAGCAAAAATTACCTGTTAAAAGCTTAACATAAACATGTTATAAACATAATGGGCAAACTGCCTGCCAAATGCCACTTTATTGAGCACAATTGGACTTCAAATTAAATACAAATATGGATTAAAACAATGACATTTTTACACATACAGTATTTGTTTCTCATAGCACTTCAGCTTTGGAACAAAATCCGTCTGGTTTGACTAAAATGATGAAAAATTCATGTCTTAGTCATATCTCTGATCTGCTGCCATGAGTGAACAATACCTTTACCGTCTGTCAGTACTCAAACTTTTTAAATGTCCTGGAGGAGTTCTCGTTCAAGTCCCAAACCTACTGAGATCTCTAATGAAGGCTTTACCTTCCAGGCAAGCATATTTCTCCGAATGACAGTAATTTACATATGATGTATTTAGAGAAGAAGAGGGCAGGCTAATTCTATTTAGAGATTTTCCTTTGTTTTAGGAGTCATTAGCAGCTAGCTCAAATCTAATTTTTACAATTTCATCAGGCCATCTTGGAAAGCCTCTGTGAGCTCATCAGAGAGGAGCATTTATTGCTAAGTGTTCTCTATTGCATTAGCACACAATAAAGCGGTAGAGGGACTGCTACAGACGTTTATGTGGAATCCAGTTAACACTCCGCCAATTCGTTTTTTTATTGGGACACAATCAATTTTTATTCATTTTAAAGCCAGAATGCTTTCTTTCATTGTGTGCCTACCCCAGCTTATTATGCCCTAAACTAATTACTCAGTTGTTTTCACAAAATGCTAATGTTTATGTTAAAGATTTCCTCTTTGAAATGCAGGCCTGGCGTGCATATACATAATGAGAGATTTTGTACGTTCTAATGGAAGTCTGTCACATATGTTCTTCATTATTACACACTTCCCACAATGTTTTTTTACGCATAATAATTGCATTCATTTAATTTGTAGAAGTCTGGCAATAACAATAAAGTCTGAGTAATAACATAGTGTGGCATATTGAAGGGGGTTAAACATAATGCAGCTTTTGAGAGTTTGTTACCTTTCTTAATTCAGTAGATACACATTGTAGTGTGTATCTATCATGGATATGTACATTTTATATATTATTGTATTTAGAACTTTAAGCGACGATTTATTTTGGTGCTTGTGCGAATAGCCAAGAACTTGATCCATGTGTGGTGGAATAGTAGCCAAAGACGTCTCAATTGGAGCTTGATGTGTGCATATTCACTGCTGTGTGATAATTGGAGTGCTTAAGTGCTCCTGGAGATGAGACAAACCCAGATACCCTCTTCCTCTTCAGGCCCTGCTCTCATTCACCAAGAAGGTCTTTAATGGCTCCCATTTGACTCTGATATCATTTATTGTTTGGTATCAAATGTACACCTTGTACCCTTCACCATTTGCACTGAAGCACGTTTGACCTGAACTGTAATGTAGGCAGCAGACATCAAGTCTTACTCGTTTCCCTTCGTCCTCCAACCTCTAGCCCTCTGCTTCTTTCCCATCACTAAAATGCACAGGCATCCTTTATTTGGTATTGCATTTCAATATGCACAAACAAAGAATATTCATAGCTGCGTCCTCAAATGACAGTCAGTGACATTGCTCAGCGTACAGTAAATGTGTATGGGCTTGCGTGTGTGTGGGCTTTCCGTATCCGCGTGCAGATATTTTTCTATTCTAGTTTTGGGAGTTGTCCTGCAGTAGGCTCTGGAATGCTTTCAACACATTGATGAGATGACAAGTTATCATTGATCTGTCCTTACTTAGTGGGATCCATTAAATAATGTATGGGCTCCTGTGCATTACCAGTGCACTCTCCTGTCCTCGACCCATTAGAGGAGTAGGGCATGGGGCCCTAGTGGCTCCAGGCCCTCAGAGGTCCTTGGGCTTTCATTTAATTAAATTATCCTATAATGAAAACTCCCATAATGAGATTAATTTTAATTATTTATCAGCGGCCGATTTGAGGGAAAGGCTGCATTAACAATGCATGAAAGAGCTTAACATTTTTCAATTCATCACCTTTTCCTTTTGTTAAAGGTGCAATTTATTAAGTGCTCTGCAGCTGCTAGAGGTGATGGTGGTGGAGATATGGGCGACCAGGCTCAGAGGTCAGTCAGTAGGGCCGCTAAAGTGCTTGACTGTCATTTGAGAATGTGCATTATTTTGCTAAATTAGCATCACCACAAAACATTTGGTATTATGCATTCCCTGGTGTGTTTACATGCATTCATTCATTCTTTAGTTTTCGTAAAAAAGACTTGTCCACTTAGTGAAAAAGGAGCATGTCACTGTTTGGGCATTCCTCACATATACAATGATGTTCTCTTTAGTTTCTTAAAACTTGATGTATTTTATAATAATACTTAAAGGCAGAGAAGTAATCCAAATTCTGCCTGTAATTCTCTGCTGATGTTTGTACACCTCCATCAGGTTGGCATGTTGATTCCCCTTGTGTGAGCACATTAGAAGACTTTGATGGCTGGCCAACAGAAGAGGGGAAGATTGTGGACTGTCACACAGTGTGAAATTGTAATTAGCTGGCATGGAAGTGTGCTTATTTGAGTTCTCGGGAAAGAGAGATAGCAGTACAGTTAAGATATGTAAAATGATACATTGTTGAAAACAATTACCTTTTTGTGATTTAAATCTTCCAAATTTTTGTATCAACTGACAGAAATATAGGCAGGCCGAAAAGTGGCCTAGGGCAGGAGGCAAGAATGTCATTGGAATGGTAAGCCGAGTGCATTTATCAGGCCTTCATCAATAGTTGATTAATAATTCAGGCAGAGTCTGGGGCTTCTTTAGGGCAGGGTTTCACCTAGCTTGTCATTTTGTAAATTGCATTGTCATCATGCAATGGATGGGCCAGGCAGCTGTGAGAGTCACAGCTGTGAATGTAGGTTGGCCTTTGGGATTTTAGTAGCAGGTACAGGAAAGGTTTAATCCCGATGTGGTGGAGTTGTAATCGGGTATCCACAACAAATGCAGTGTGGAAACAAAGGGCTTCCAAAGAGGCCTAGAGAGAAACAATAGAAAGACAGTTGAAAGCACCTTGCTTGCCAAAAAAACCCAAAATATTAAAGCTTCTGATGTGCATAAATAATCTAAAGCAGACAGAGAAAAGGATGAGAAAAACATTTATGGCTGTTACATAACATGCAGAAAAGCATGTTTCAAGCTCAGCACTCTGGGCACAATTGTAGTCAAACAGATCCATTGCTTTCCACTTAAGCTTGGCTTCAGGATTAACAATATTACCCAAGTTGAAATGGAATTAACTATTCAGATAGTGGCTTTTTGTTAAACCACCAGTCCTGTCCTTTGACAGATTTCCACCAGATACTTCCCCTGCCTTACAGAAAACAAAGCATTCTTTCCATTGTGAGTTCTTCAAGGTACCTTGGCCCAGGTGCAGCGTTAGCAGAACAGCCATGGCCAGTGAATGAGCAAACCCGTCAATTACCCCAAGCAAGCTCTCTGATAACTCCCATTCAACAAAATGAGCCTTCTAATTGCCCTGACCAGTATTACCTGTTTTGCCTCCAAAAGTGCACTAGTCTTCCACATTGTTACCTAGGCAACTGGAAGTTTTTGTGACCTATAAAAAGTTGCTTTTCTGTAACTGATCCGAGGCTAGGCGGTTGTTTATTTCCATGGCAGGCTGTTGAGCTATTTATAGGTCTATCTAGCTGGTACGAGTAGGCACAGAAAGCGTTACCAACAATTGTATTCATTCATTTAAAAGAGAAGTCCTCTTTTTGGCTTTGGATTGACTGAAAGTCAACTAGAGAGTTGACTGGATGTTTTGAGAACAGAAAACACCTGGGGCTTTAGCAATTGAGTCACAAAGTCAAGAAGAAGAAGGCTTCACACTCTTCTCTCATTTTCCCACTGTCTGCTTTTTCCCCCTCAATGCAGAAGTGGATCCTAGTAACAAAACGTAATGTTTATTTTGGAGACAGAGGCAATGCCCCGGATGACCGGAATTTCTTTGTTGTGGTTTTGTTTGTGTTCTTAGCAAAGACGTGCAGAGCTGCTGGTATTGATGATTCATATGTTCATCATCAGAGGTCCTCGGCAGTTCATCGCGCTTCCACTCACTGTGTGCAATTTTAGCAAAAGGTTAATCAGGGAACCCTTCATAAAAAAGTGATAATTTATCGCTGATTCACAGGGTTGAAAAGGCGTATTAATTATCAAAGGTGTCAAGCACAAAGTTCAAGAAGAGATCTCCCTTAAGGCATTTGGCAGCTACATCAAACTTAACTCAAATTTCAAAATCTGTCTCTAACTTTTAGGTCTATTCACTGTCTTTATATGCTTAAAACCCCAATTCCAATGAAGTTAGGACGTTGTGTAAAACGTAAATAAAAACGTTTGCAAATCCTTTTCAACCTATATTAAATTGAATACACTAGAAAGACAAGATATTTAATGTTCAAACTGATAAACGTTATTGTTTTTTTGCAAATATTCACTCATTTTGAATGTGATGCCTGCGACACGTTCAAAAAAAGCTGGGACAGGGGCAACAAAAGACCTGGGAAAGTTGAGGAATGCTCAAAAACACATGGTGAACAGGTTAATTGGAAACAGGTGAGTGTCATGATTGGGTATAAAAGGAGCATCCCCAAAAGGCTCAGTCGTTCACAAGCAAGGATGGGGCGAGTTTCACCACTTTAGGAACAACTGCGTGAGCAAATAGTCCAACAGTTTAAGAACATTTCTCAACGTACAATTGCAAAGAATTTAAGGATTTCATCATCTACAGTCCATAATATCATCAAAAGATTCAGAGAATATGGAGAAATCTCTGCACGTAAGCAGCAAGGCCAAAAACCAACATTGAATGCCCATGACCTTAGATCATGGGCATGGGCATGACCTTAGATCCCTCAGGTGGCACTGCATTAAAAACCGACATGTAAAGGATATAACCACATGGAACTCAGGAACACTATGGAAAACCATTGTCAGTTAACACAATTCGTCGCTACATCTACAAGTGCAAGTTAAAACTCTACCACGCAAAGCGAAAGCCATATATCAACAACACCCAGAAACCCGCCGGCTTCTCTGGGCCCGACTTATCTGAGATGGACTGACCTTAAAGTGGAAAAGTGTGCTGTGGTCTGACGAGTCCACATTTCAAATTGTTTTTGGAAGTCATGGACGTCATGTCCTCTGGGCCTAAGAGGAAAAGTTCAAAAGCCAGCATCTGTGATGGTATGGGGGTGTGTTAGTGCCCATGGCATGGGTAACTTGCACATCTGTAAAGGCACCATTAATGCTGAAAGATTGGAGCAAAATATGCTGCCATCCAAGCAATGTCTTTTTCAGGGACGTCCCTGCTTATTTCAGCAAGACAATGCCAAGCCACATTCTGCACGTGTTACAACAGCGTGGCTTCGTAGTAAAAGAGTGCGGGTACTAGACTGGCCTGCCCGTTAGTCCAGACCTGTCTCCCATTAAAATTGTGTGCCGCATTGTGAAGCACAAAATACGACAATGGAGAACCTGGACTGTTGAGCAACTGAAGTCATATATCAAGCAAGAATGGGAAAGAATTCCACCTACAAAGCTTTAACAATCCTCAGTTCACAAACGCTTATTGAGAGTTGTTAAAAGGAAAGGTGATGTAACACAGTGGTAAACATGCCCCTGTCCCAGCTTTTTTTGAACATGTTGCAGGCATCAAATTCAAAATGAGTGAATATTTGCAAAAAACATCAGTTTACACATTAAATATCTTGTCTTTGTAGTGTATAGATTGAAAAGGATTTGCAAATCATTGTATATTGTTTTTATTTACGTTTTACACAACGTCCTAACTTTATTGGAATTGGGGTTTGTAGTATATTGTAATAGAATTACCTCTATTTTCGCAGTTCCATTTGCTTTTTATGTGCAGGTTGCTGCAATTGTTTCATATTGTTCCTCAGAACATGTCCAGGGTTCTGTTCAATACCTGTAGTTGCTGCCAAATTAGAAAATGGAAAAAGTATATAGAAAAATGTAAAACATTATTGCTTCTTGATAACCAAATGTGGATACAGAAAGAACCTTTAGATTCAACAGAGAAGATTTAAAGATGGTAGACAATAGATGGAATGAGATGGACTTTTAAAAGAGGTGCGATATCAATAGGAATCTATTTAGTGTATGGACTAGATACATTAACTTAACTAACAATCAATCATCCCTGTCTTTAAAGCTTTTTAATGCACGCAAATCTGGCCTGTCAATACATTTTCACCATCATGCTCACTCTTAACATTATATTGTTGTGGTTATTCACCTACCTTAGTCCGTTTGTTACTTCCCCCCTGAAATGCACCTTTTACTGTACAGTTCTCGTCACGAGTACTTTTAAATTCCAGTAATGCTGCTTTGCAACAAATACAATTATACGATAGAAGATGACAAGTTTACAAGAATGACGTTAAGCAATTTATGGAAAGGACACAACAAAATTGTTTTTGCACTTCGACTTTATTCTCTAATGGACATAAGATGACTTGTCCTGCCTGGAGGAGGTTATGCGATGTTTTTCTCTTTCACATTTTGCTTTTATTGTTGATAATCTCTCTTTTTTACCGTAGCAAAAAGACAAATTGTTCAAGAGCACCATGTAGGAGCATAAACCAGTTGTGTTATCTATAGCACAAGGTCTTACATTGAAACAGAGCAATATTGTACACCAATATGTGGGTTACTGTTATAGAAAACTGTAAACTATGAGACTAAAATCACTTGTAGGCAGTTCTGTCTAGATGAGATACATCATATTTTCACACAAGTACAAAGGGAGAGTGTGCTATAAGCAGGAGTGCATTGCAAATTCCATTTCCTCATAGAGGAAGTAACCTTTTAGCAGGGCCACTGCTGTTCCAAACACATCAAGAAGAAACAAACATGGAAAGTTGGCATATCATTTAGTCCATTTGGTTCTATTGATGTCTTTCACAATGATATGTTTGTCCAAATGAACTGCATTAGGAAGCTGCAAAGTCTGAAGTCTCAAGAAAGTGGACAATTAGACTGGATTGGACAGAGAGAATTGATGTTTACTTTAAATTATTTATTGTTGTATTTGTTATTTCCTCCTGGTTTATAACCCACTGTTAGTGGTCTCCTCACTTGGATGATGCAGTCTTTTTTTTTTTTTTTTTTCATTTGTAAAGTAACTTGGACAGCTCTTCCTGTTCTTTGGATATTGATAGCGTGCAGTAGTGCTCTAGTAAAAACAATAAATGAAAGGCTGTCTCCGTTGCTCACGATGACTGCAGCGACAAGTACCAGACACATGCATAGAAGTCACCAAGAGGTACTTTGGGCTAAGGTATTAGCATATACGTCAGCACTCTCTTCGCATAGTCTTAAACTGTGACTATCCCATTGGTTATTTTGGAACGTCTTGTCATGCTTTCCTCTGACATGATTGGAGGCACCCACTGGTTTGGCAAGCTGCTAATAGTTCACACTGTCTTTAAGGCTGTGAAAAATGTTGCAGCTCAGCATGTTTCCTGCTGTTCCATAAAATGAGTGACATTTGGTGCCTAGATAATCCAAGCTTTGGTGCACATGTAGAAGGAGGCCGGGTAGACAGATAAGCCCAGCTGTTAAGTCTGTCCAGGAGTTTAACATTACTGAAAACTGGTGTCCAATGGGAATGCCCATTCATCACTGCAAATATCCCTGCTGTGTTCACTTACACTTGCTACTTAGAGAACAAATGTGGGTGTAGGTTAAATATAAGTTATTTTCCGGTCTGTAGTATTTCTGTGTTATATTTATTTAGGGATAGATAGCTGATTGGTAATACTCCAGGCTTAGATAGCCTTGTCCAAACTCTTGTATCGTCCTTTGGCACACACAGTACCAGAACTTGAATGTGGAAGCATATTCTGTCAGTGAGACAAACCACTGGTTTGCACACCACTGCCTCTTTAGTAACTGTATTTAGTATCTAAGCAAAGCGGCACAGACCCAATCTAAGTGGCTTTCATCTGGCCAATTCAAACAGACGTTTGACCCCAGACATTTGCCTAATGTGTTTTTGTTACGTGGACTCCTGGCTTCACAAATGTCACAGTGGCTGGACTAGTGGGGGGTTTGGTTAGTGACTCAGGGGGTTGGGAGTTGGGCCAGGGAGGGGGGGGGGGTACAGGAACAGGGAGTGAGTCTGAGGGGGTGGGGTTGCAAGGCAGAAATTAAATCTATAACCTCTGCATTCTGTACTCTAACCCATTGGGAGTTGGTGGTTTGGTGAACACAAGTTCCAGTGATGACCAGCCCCTCCTTCCTTATAAGCCAGGCCAACTACGAGCCTGCTGATGAGCTCCCCGGCCCCCGGCACTCTGCTGACCTGGGCCCAACTGAGCAGGCAGCTGTGGAGTAGATGGGGAGTGCCACATTTCTGGCCGCCCGGGTTGCGCAAGTCAGAAGCGGTCCCAGACAGTTGGGGCAGCCCTGACAAATGCTGCCATTAGAGTGGTGCTGAAAATTTATTACCAAACATATTGGTATTTTAGGGTGCAGCTGACTTAGATTTAGTGGCATTGCTGATGGGGCTCTGTCTTTAAACCAGAATACCAGGTTACTACTAGAAAGTCACACCATCCATTCACTGCCCTCATACCAACTACTTTATTTATAATAATCACTGATATCTGCTGAATTTGATTCCTTAGCAGTTGTAAGCTTCGAGTTTGCAGCTATGGAATTAGGGAAAGGAGGCAGAAGATGGCTCGTTTTTAATTTACAGGAAACCACTGCAACTTAAATCTAAATGTTGTTTTTTTTCTGTTTGTTTGCAAATTGTCAAATTGTAGGGCAGCTTTGAGAAGAAAGAGCAGGAAAAACATGTACTGTGTGTTCTATCCAGTGAGCCTTCATTTATGGTTGCCATTTGTTTGGTTTGCATTGTATCTTTTTTATCTTTGTCCCTTTTCCAATTTTTAGAATCACTTCAAACTGCACCAGTGTTATGCTTCATCCAACACTGAATTCAGTGTATTTAGGGGAGAGCATGTATCCACTGTTTGTGTTATGCAGAATAGGTGAGCCATACTCTACAGTATGAAAGCTTTGTTGTTTTGTTAGAAATTGGTCCATCCGACATTCAGTTTGATTGCAGACTACTGTGGCCTGACAAAAGCAGCTTAACATAAGAAGAATGAACGGAGAGAAACAAAAAAACTCCTTTTTAAATGAAGCATATCTAAAAATGTGTATTTGATAGTATTTAATCACAGATATTTAGTCTAAGATCCTTGCCTTTTTGAATAGTTTTAAATCACAAAAGCATGTCAAATGAATTTGAACAAAGTCCATATGGTGTGTCAGAAAAATTGAAAATCATCTCTGGTGTAAGTAAAACAGGCCAAAGATGCTGATCAAAATAAGTAGCATTTGGCTCAAATCTGTTCTGTTTAGTGCATTACAAAATCCTTTCCTCACAAAGCTGCTCAGTTTTTGATGCACGTTTTTTATCTATTGAGAATCACACAAGCCTAGCTGGTAACCAGACCACAGCAGTAGATTTAGATGATGACATCAATTGGGGCTCCAAAAACACTGCAAACCTTGTGGATAAATATTAATTCTAGGTGTTCTAAAATTAAGGGTATTCTGCACCTGCATGCATCTACTTTTTGCCTCAAAGATTTTGGATCCTGAACTATCTTGGATAGCTGAATGAGGAGACACATTACATTTACAGAATTATTTCTGCCCCCACATACATGCGTATTGTGCCTTTTCTTAAATCACATTTTGATAAATAAATCAGATTCTATGGAAGACAAAACAATTCTAAATATATTGAATAAACCATATTTATGTGACTTTATTAAGCTGAATTTACTCTTCTTTTTCTCTTTATCTTTTAACAGGCTATATATTTGAAGTGTAATGCCCGCGGTGATACTTCCAGCCATAGTGATGTCTCATTCTGAGTAATAGGTCTCTAAAGTGTGCTTGTTTGCCTTTTTTTGGGGCCATTGGAGAGCAATAAAGTGTCTGTCTGAGGATTTTCGGGGTCCTCATAGACTTTCTCCAGGTGTGCCTCACTGGTCATAAAGTACAACTTGTCTCTCATGGTATATGCATTGATAAATGTGTCCGCTGAGTGTTCTTTAATCAAATACTACTTCGCATGCACTGGGATTTTTAATTTTTCAAAGACAACATTTAGAAATGATTTTTGTCATTTGTAAGTTTTGCCTGCACCGAGCACCAAGTGTGCTTGTGTTTTGTATTTCCTTTTACATACACATGGGTGTTTTACTCATTTCAAAGCATGTTCTCCTTTTTAGTTTTGAACCAAATGGCTACAACAATAAGGTCACTCTGTTGATTTGAGTTTGTGACGTTCACTGAGGTTAACCATTTCCTTTGTTCCTCGCTTTTTGTGGAGGAAAGCTCCAAGTTATTTTCATGTTAAGGGTATGCTGTGTTTACTTTAATGACTGCTCCTCGGTGAGGCAGGCCAACCTGATGTTTGTTTATAAGGAATTCTGGCTTCACTCGAAACTTTCATTCACCACTTGAAAGCACTTGACTTGCTACTAATTTACCTTGAGAGACTTCAAAATTATCTGTCTGCACTGTCACAATCTTTTTTGTGGTGGCAACTTGTCATCATCAAAGTTTTTCTTTAGAGTTAATGAAAGCCTGGTAGATAGATGGGTTAATGTTATATCATTTATACTTGAATTCTGCATGCAGAAAGACATCCTAAACTTCAGGTAACATGTTTTTTGGGCCTCAAAATTATGTTTGTTGCTTTTTGATTTTGCTTTGATTGCTTTAGCTGTCATTATTGCTATGCAAGTTGCTTTTATGTTAGCTTTACAGAGTTCACATGAACACACAACGGTGGGAACAGCACAGGAATGGAATAGTATTGAAAATTATCTTGACTTTCCCTTGGTCATCAGCGCTGCTTTACTTTACCAAGGATATGTCACCCTGTACAGCTCAGTTATTTTCAACAGGAAACTATGCACGTTGAATAACTCAGGAATATCCAGTACCTAGCACTTACAGAGCTCTTTGACAAATTGCCATCCAGCAAACTTAATGTCCCACTTGTGTCAGGGGCAAGACTGGAGGGTGGGAGGCTTGTGTAGTTAAGGTCTTTTTGTATGTTTCCCCTTAGTAAATAAGTGAACACTTCACCTAGTAATGCCTGTAGAAATATATAAAAACTGTTATTTTATCCAAAGTTATCCCAAGTTCAGATTTCCCTTCTTGGGGGAAGGTTTGAAGCCTAATGCTCTGCTGAGACCTATGTCAAAAAAGGAACTTGATCCCCCCAATGTGTAACATTGTATAAACACTGTAGTAGTTCTACCCAAACAAATATATGTGCATATGAAAATATTGCAACTGTGTCACCAGGGTGTTAGCATTTTGTTTCATCTGTACCATTTGATCCCTTGTCACACCGGTCCTGCACCTTTCACACTGTTTATGTATTCCTTGTCAAGATAAGCAAACTCACTTCACTGAGATGCTCCCCTTTGTATAACAACAGTGGAAAAACTCACCAGTTTGGGATAAAACTAAAACTTTCCAAGCACTAGGATTCCAGTTAGATGTACATTAACCCTCCATTCCTTATCTCAAAAATGGAATCAGCCATTTGAAAGTGAGTCTATTGTCATGTGTGTGAGAAGCTGAGTGGATAACCTGTTGGCAGTGGAGGACAGTGCAGATCTCTCTTCACTCTAAATTGCAGTCAGGCATCCCTGCAACCCCACATGAGGACCATTGAGTCCAATCAAGATAATCCTTAATAAAGAACGGCTTCACATTTAATCTTAGCTCACTTCTCAAATTTCTTACTTGATATAGTTTTTGGCAAGTGATGTTTTAGCGCTGCTGTCAGTCGAACAGTATCAGTGCATCTTTTGTTAAGCTTCCATTTGGCAGTTGTAGAAGGTTCTTTTAGGCTAAGTTTTTATCTGTGCAGAAGAGATTATTATATCTAATGAGGTTTTCTTATGTTGAATATGTCTCAGTGCCTCTTAAACTGTAGTATTTTATGCAGTTTATGTGAATATTTTTCATAAAAAGGTAAACAAAAAAAAGCTTAATGACGTGCATCATTCCCAGACTCAACAACTCAACATCTTGACAATTTAAATTCAAATTTAAACCTACATTTTAGACGAGATTGTTTGCATTGAACAGCATTTCATTTAATACTGTGGAACGTGAAAATAGTGATCATTAAACATCATTAGTAAAACTGCTAGGTTGATTGGAGCCTTGATTCAAAACACACCATACAGCACTGTATGCAGGAGAGTACAAGGAAAATCTGAGTTGAGATCGTTGTTGAGACATAAACAACTCAGGATAATTATACTGTGAAATTTGAAATTAACTCACTTGCAAAATGACATCTCAAACTAATTTTGAACAGCTGCTTATTGAAATAGAGAGTGACAGAGTAAATGCAGTAACTCAATTGCCAAGTGTACCCCTCCGCTATTAAAAATAGTTACTTGAGAGTCCCAAAGCATCTATTAGTCAATTGAGTTATCAAGAACCTGTTCACTGTGCAATATATTGCATGCTTCGATATTGAAACGTGAGCCTATGGATTTACCTGTGGGCAGTTGGTTTGGAAAAGGAGGTAGCACTTGCATTTCCAGCACGTCCACATCATTACTGCACTGTATTTAAATCAGGAGCAGTGCAGCTTGACTCTATTTCTGTCAGCTCCTTATTGACTACTGCTACATAGGTTGGTTGGTTTTGACCTGCTTTTAGAATAGAATGTGAACTCTACCGATGATCATGTAGAAATGGACTTATTAGTTTTTTTTTTATTGAAACAATATGCCATATAATAAAAAAAATATTTGAATGTTCTTTTGTAGTGATATACATGACCACTTTTTTATTTCTTATCATCACCCACTGACTAACATGCAAGCAGTGCATACATAGGCCAACCGCTAACACAGTATACTATTCTTCTAGCCGTGGGTGTTCTTCTTCTGTCACCACCTCTTTACCATAGTAAATGTATGATTTCCTCTTTCTTGGTAATCATTTTTCAGTATTACAGTCGGTATTTGACCCACAGTTTTATTATGTGGAAATTAAACAAATGTTGAATGCTCCATTGACCTCTCAATCATTCATTACACAGATTTGATATTTTTGAAAAAACAAATGGCATGGCATATTGAAGCAAAAGCTGTACAAGCCTCGTCACCAGCTTGAATAAATCACCAGTTTGAGCTCATCAGTAGCAGTATGGCCTTGTGTAGCAGCTTCGCACAGTTGAAATAATAACCTGGAGCAGACAGAAGGCAGTCATTACCTTGCACACAGACGCGGCGTGTATGTGTTGACGGAGGACTTCCACTAGACTGCCGTGGAGACGGACAGAGCTGAGCCGCTGGGCCGCTCTTAGACCTCCGGCTTCCCATCACCTAAGCTAATGACCTAAGCCCTTGTTTACCCTCTGAAGTCCCTCTATGACAAAGAGAAGTCCAGCCGCGACCTAACACTCACACGAGAGAGCAAAAAAAATGTGGTTTGTGATGAAAAAGAGCATAACAAAAACAAGAGAGAAAGGGGAGAAGAGAAGAAAAGTGTGGGCCCTTGGGGTGTGTGAGCAGAGCCTGGTGTTCCAGTGGCAGCCTGGTGGAGAGAGCTGCCATTTCATTGTCTTAGTCTCCACTGATACAATCTGGGGAGCGCTCTATTGCTTAAAGCTGTGAGTGAATGACATATGGGGAGCTGGTGTGAGGCACAACTCCCCCGTGCCTCCTCCAGACCCAAAGTCTTCCTGTGAGAGAGCACCGAGCAACTTTTCTGCTTTTTCAAACGGCAGCAGCCTCCCTCTCCCTCCCTCATTCACTGCCTTTCTCCCTCCCTCCCTCTCCCTCGCTCTTTCACTCTCTCTCTTTTTTTCCCTCTTCCTCAGACACTCACTAGTCACTGCCTGAAGCAGTAATCGGACAACTCTCTTTCTCACTAGGACCGGGTCTCCTGAGATACCGTGCGGGGCTCCATGGGTTCCAACACCTAAAATGAAAAAGAAAAAAGTAGTCTTGTAGTTTACTTTTATTGTGCTACAGATTCTACCAACACCTGAAGAACTCTTTTAGAAAGTTTGCTGTCCGTTTTGCTGGACTGATCGATTTCTGTAAAAGATTTTTTTTTAAGAAGATATAAGAAGGGATAAACACACAGGGATTCAACCATAATTGTAGTGAGTATAACTTTAATTTGTGCATGATGTTTGATATGTTGTATGTTTTGTCTTACCCATTTTTTTGTATTTGTGTGTGTGTGTGTGTGTGTGTGTGTGTGTGTGTGTTTGTGGAATTATCTCCTTTTTATATAGTACATTTGAATCAGCATAATTTCAGATATATTTCTCAATTAAAGCATTCATATTAACAGAGCAGTAGGAGTAAACATTTAATTTCTCCACTTATTTTGTCATTAATAGTTGTGGTTTAAAACAGCACCTACTACATTTTTATTGTTGTAAGAATTGTAATAATGTAAAGCTAGCGCAAACATTTCTAATAATGGTAATATTAACCAAAGAGAGAAGCTTTAATCTTCACAGGTTAGCTGCAATTAATTTATGATGATAGATAAATAGAATAAACAATTCTTCCTGATGGATGTTTAGTTTTAATTTACAAGCGAAAGTAAATGCAACTCACATCCTTATAATGAAGTCAATTAAAAAATATAATATGATGTAATTTAAATAACAATGCATAGCATATTAGAGTGTATTTGATTATTGCTTAACATCTTAATATACGTCCTGTTTTTTATAATGCGTTACACACAGTATGAGTCGAATAGTTTTAGAAATGTAACAGTCCAATTTGTCTGCAATTATAAATGACATTTGTATAAAAATATCCCCTAAAATTGCCATCTTAAAAATTATGACCCTAAAATTTCTCCACGCAATTAAAAACATGTTTTTAAATTGCAAAAAGGACTATTTTGTTAGCATGACAGAGTTATATCCTACATACAAATGTATACAAATTCCCCTTTGAAATATGGGATCTTCCTTTGCTTGGCCCAGTTTACATTTTTGATCAGGCTAGGAAAACATGTTGGTCCCTGCAGGAGTCCCTTTCTGACTGGCAGAACAAACAAAACCAACACAGTTAAAGCAGTTGACATCTAATGCCATCTGCTGAGGCCAGGAATGCTGCGAGGAGACCTGAGAGGCTCTCAGCTTCTGACCGAGACAACAGGCCTCGACTCCCGGCCGTGCTGCATCTCGGCTCGCCAGTATTTGGCGTAAAGATGACTCACCCGCTGTAATCACTAGCCTCTCTAATTGAAGGATTTTCTGGTTTAATGTTCTCTGTATGATCACAGGCTTACATCACAAGTCAGGGAATTATTGTGTGTGTGAAGGGCATTTCATCTCAAATTGTGCTTTTCTTTCCTCTTTCCTTTTTCATCCTCTCCTGTCATTTTCAAACGCCTGCCCTTTTTGGTGTTTAGAAAGGTGTGTGTGTGTGTGTGTGTGTGTGTGTGTGTGTGTGTGTGTGTAGATGAAAGAAAGGAAATGGAGAGGTTAGGATAGGCTAGTGAGCCAGCCTGCTTGCAGAGTGGCCTCCGCTCCGTGCAGACAAACATGACAGTGTGTGTGATCGCCTGCTGCAACCATTCACTCACACAATAACCTTATTTATCCAATTAAGAGATAATGAGCAGGCTGATTTGGGGCTGTTTACACTGTGTATTTGCTTTACGCTGGAAGAGATTAGGGTCTTTCTGCCAGACTGCGGAGCTCCATGCATGTGTAGCAGCACTGTGTACAATCAGGAGTGGTCGGCAGTGACGGTGGCATTGTTTGCCCAAGGCCTGATGCCTTCCGTATAGATGTGTCTAGCATGCTGAGCCCTTGTCCTCTTCTCTCAGAGAGGAGATTGAAAATGGTGAAAGACACAGAGGGCTAATTGATCCAGCCTCACTGATAGAGCTATTAGTGAGGAAAAGGGAGAGGGGGGAGAAAGAGCACGAAAACAAGAATCACCCAGTATGGGCTATTAAGTAGCTCATGCTGGGTGATTAGTGGACAGGGGTTGTTTACTAAATACAGTGGGCTGTTATTTTGTTAACACACCACTGTTTGAATGTGAAAGATGTGGCTGAAAGAAAATTGAAAGATTTCTTGTTTATTGCCATTACTTGTGTGTGTGTGTGTGTTTGTTTGTTTGTAAATGGCAATATGTTTACATTGTGCAAGATAACAGGAAGCCGCTGAGCTGAGAGTCTCAACAGAAATTGTATTTTAAGGGATTGAACTGCAAATGTGCCTATAGTTCAACGTGCCTCTGTACGGATTACATATTTGTTTTTTCTAAAAAAATAAAAACTAAAAAAAAAACTACATCTTTATTACCTTGTGCAATGTAGATATGAACTAAGCAATTTTAGAATTCCCTCTACTTCGTAACTTGCATAGATAATCATTTCATTAACATTCTAGATCACTTCTTCACATTTGAGAGAATAAGAGTAACAAGCCACAAGCATTAAATTGATATAATCCTTAAGATTTGTCACTGGACTTTCTTTCATCTTTGTGTTGCAAAGCCTCTCTCGTTCTGCGGTGGTCACGGTGGTAGGCAGGTTGTGATAAAATGTGCACCTTAAATTTAGTTTGATGGCTCCTCAAAGGCGAACTGGCCTTCTGGAAATAATTTTGAAGGTTGAAGAGCATAGTATTAACAGATTTAACGTAGCTATTGAGTGAATTGCTGGAGCACCATGTCAGATTGAACTAAATGAGAAAGACAAATTGCACATCAGCACACAGCACATCTGTTAATAATTGTACTTTTAATTACAGACGAGTACAACATTTTGTTACATGTGAAACACTGTGTGCTTTTATAATTTGTCGCCCTAAGTCTCATTCCTAGCCTCGTTCCATCCTAGTGCATGTACCAAGTACAGACCAGACAGTTCATCTGTATAAATAAATGTACATGAAATATATTATTTTATCTAAAAAAAAAAAATAGTTTAACTATGCATTTTATTAAGTTTCCTTGTGATGTAATAATACATTGATTGAAAAACTAATTTCCCTTTGTCTCTCAGAAAACAAGTTTATGAAAGTGCCCTCATTGTTCAAAATTACTCCACCATATCATTTCAAATGTCTATCCATTTTATAAAAAATATGCAATGGCTCTCTTATCTAAAATACTTTTACTTTTGAGGATGAAAAAGCACTAAGCTATTTAATGTTGCATTGGCTGGCAGCCGTAATTTTTTCGGCCACGTATAGAGACACAAGTGAAGTGTAGCATTTTGTAAACTGTGCCTAATTCCACTCACATCTGTGTTCAATTGTTGTCTGCATCTACATTCTTTGAGAGTGGATTTATTTTTCCTGGGCCACCATGTGGATTCAGCTGACCATCTTAAGTGGGGATTAGTTGTTTTAAAGTTAGATTTTGATTAAAGCATTGTTTTTCAAAAGTTGTAACTCACAACACATGGCTTACATAGACTGTAAAATTCCAAGGACTATGGGCTATACCCTATAAAATCAATATCTAAGGATGACACAGGGAGTGGAGAACGTAAAATAAACAAACCATATTCACTCATATTTCTTTTTCAGTGTCATCTTTGGTTTGATTATTTTTGTTTGCAATAGTAAACTTTATTATGTGAAAATATAAAGAAATCTGTTAAAAGTTTGCAGGTGATACAACACCTTGGTGACTCTTTGCTGAATAGTAACGGAATATGTAGCAAAGGTGAAGAAACGATTTGTGCCGGGTCAGACAGCCTGCATGCTGAGATGATCTATGCTAAAAGCTTGGCTGTGGCTGTGTTTACCTTTGGAGACGCAGGTCTTGAAATAAGTTAAGCGAAACAAAAGGGCCAGCAAACAGTTGTGAGTGAAGCGTGTTGTGGCACTTCTTTTTCTTCTCTTGATGACACTTCCAGCGCTTCATCTAGCCTAGCTTTGTTCTTGTTAGCTTCAAAGACCTGGCAGTTCAGGTTGAGCTAAGAAGCACATCAAAGATGCTGAATGCAGCCCTTTTTTTTTTTTTTTTTAAATAAATATTTAGCAGCGCAGTAGAAAGGCTTGTGCTTATCCCTGCCCCCTTCCCTTCTCCCCTCCCATCTCCCTCCCATCTTCCCCCTCTTCACCTGGCTGCTTTCACCTGCTGAAAATTGGCTGAGACACCAGCATGGTAATGGCTTCATTGGCCTGCACTGCTGAACAGAGAAACCAGCCACCACACACACACACACACACACACCACATTTCTCCACCACAACACACTCTCCACAACTTCCCCCAACTCTGTGATCGCTGTTAATGTGCTGTGGCAAAATGTGTTTCTCTTTCGTCTTTATGGCTTTTACCTCTGTGGACTTTCTTTTCCATTGAAGGTTTTTTGTTTTTTACCCCCCCTCTGCATATTTTAGTATTGGGAAATGACAGGAGGAGGCACTGCTGTCTGTAGCTTCTGAAGTGAGAATGAAATATAATGGTTATTTTTGCTAAGATGGCTGTACCATTAGCAGTGGGAGAGTAGGCAAATTGTAAAGCTGGAATGGTATTCAGGAAGGCTTTGCCTTGGTGTGAAGAGCAAAGCCTGTTGAAAAAAAGAAGAAAGGAAAAAAAACTTAAGACCATGCAGCTCAGGTTACCCTGGCTCATGTAAACAGTCAGCCATTAAAAAGTCATGCTAGTTTTTTTTGCGAAAAAAAATACTTTATATGTATTTTATACTTTTTCCTGACCAATTGAATACCTTTGACCTTTTTTGGACCCTGTATTCCCATGGTGAACTGTAGTCAGGGCTAATATAGTGTTATAGCCATACAAGTATATGGCCCTGCTTGATGTTTGGAGAGAGACGAGCAGAGCCAGAGTGGACAGCAAAATGTAACTGTCAGCTAAAGGAGAGTAATAGAGGCATTCGTAGCGTCATAGGAAACATATGTGGCTCCATATGCTCTCCATGTTCTTGTTTCCAGTCTCCTTCATTGTCTGAGATGCACCACTGATCTGGGGGCCTCTGAAGTGCCGTGTGTGTGTGTGTGTGTGTGTGTGTGTGTGTGTGTGTGTGTGTGTGTGTGTGTGTGTGTGTGTGTGTGTGTGTGTGTGTGTGTGTGTGTGTGTGTGTGTGTGTGTGTGTGTGTGTGTGTGTGTGTGTGTGTGTGTTGCACCACTGATCTAGGGGGCCTCTGAAGTGCCCTGTGCATAAGTGTGTGAATGCATGCAGACATACAGGCATGAGTTATGTGTCTCTGTGGGTTA
Source organism: Sander vitreus (assembly GCF_031162955.1). NCBI lineage: Eukaryota > Metazoa > Chordata > Actinopteri > Perciformes > Percidae > Sander > Sander vitreus. Next base: position 13,962,745 of record NC_135876.1, read on the forward strand.
AAGAAAAAGACACAAACATACGTTTTTGTGTTGCCACAGAGAAAGAAACATGTATACTATGTCTGTGTGAGTGTATATAGTGTTCTCTTTCTGCATTTCTGTCCATTGTGAATGGGCTGTGAAGTTAGGAAGTTGTGTATGTCTGTGCTGTTCAATGGCCCCAGGCTGGGGCAGGCCTGCGGGAAGCAACCCTGACGGTCATTAGGACCTGTCAGTATGCCGGGAGGGGGAGTGCTGATAAATTTCAGATAGTGTCAATTGCAGATGAAAGATCTGCTGAAGATGCTAGGGGTGTCACGCTTGACTTGTCTCTGCTCAACAAGTCCCATCTTCCTTCCAGCAGCAGGCTACCTCAAGCAGGAAATCGGGCAGGCTCTCCCACCCTCTGCTGCCCCTCAGCCCCTGCTCTCCCCAACCCCTCACCCCTCTACCTACCTTCACCCCCACAACCCCTCCCCCCCACCCCTTCCTGCTTACCTTGGCTAAGCCGCTTTGCATGTTGATTGGGGGAGGGCTAATCCAGTTTGCAGCTGTCGTAGACCAATGATGAATCACCTTTCCGTCATTTGGCTGTGCTCCCCTTGCTCAGGGAGGAGGGAGGACCTGGAGGAGGAAACAACAGCGGAGTAGGGACGCGACTTGGAGAAAGACAATGTGCGCCTCTGTTCCCCCGCTAGCCCTCTCTTCCCTTTCTGCTACAGAATAACAATAATGTTTTCTCAGACAAGCCTTTTTTGTGTCATGGATGGCTCTGGACTGTGACATCGAGCTGCAATAACAAGGAGTGACATTGTTTCTGCTGGGGCAGGTGGAGGCAGAATAAAGAAAGGAGTGTGGTTTGTGAGGACTCAAAGCCATCTAGGTCCAGGTAAGAGCACAGTTGAGCCAGAGCCAGCAGCATCAGAGACATGTAGCTCTCTGCGTGGCATCAGAGATTGCCTTAGACGCTCTGCTAAACAACTGTCAACTTCTCTCAGCCTACTTTGTTGCCTGTTAGAGATAGTTAAGGCTTTTTAGCCAGCAGCTAATGAGAAAAAGTTTGGGCAAAATAGAAAACAGGATTAAGTAGTAAGTGTGAAATGTAGAAATAGGGTTATGTGATTCTGGACTATCCTTAATGTGCTTATATTTCTACCTCTGTGGTGTTGTATGCTTGGAGGGTGTGATATTTTTAGGGTAGAAGTAAATTAATATATATCTAGGAAAAGGACAATGCAGCTTCTGAGTATGTGTGGAAAAAGGCTCTTGTGTCATTGTTTTTTATTATTACTGATTTGATGTCCTTTTTATCTTAGTCTTTTTGATTTGTAATATAATGCTTAAAACAATGTATAATTTCCTTTGATAATTAAATTGCGCTTGAACCACAAGAAAGGACATTCTAACAATCTAATGCAAAGTATCATAATATCATAACATTATATCATCTTAAATAGAGTAAATGCATATCATAATTTAATCTTTTTATCACATAATTCTGGTTTCTTCGTGCTATCTGATAGCACTCAGACTACTCCGAGTTTCTTGAGCATTTATCTTTGTGGCCTTGTATAAAAAGGCCAATGTTTACCGATAGCAGAGATACCCAGAACTCTGGAATATAATTGGAAGTGGCAGTAATATGTACAAAACATTTTCTCCTAATTTCATTAACTTACTATTGCAATGGGAACAGTGGCAGAGACAAATGGGGTCTAGAGTTTTTGGCCGTACTTTTGAAATCACTCGTGCCTTCTCTCTACTACTCCATTGTCTATACTCGTTCAAATCCTTTGAGCACACAAATGAGAAGATAGAATAATGTTTTCAGTGGCGTGGTCTTTTGTATAAACACAGAAACAATTAAGGAGCTTGCCAGAGCAAACGCATGCCTCGTGAGCTTCTCATCTGCCCATCACTGAGGCATGGGCTCTTACAATCAAGCAGAGTGCTGCACTTTTAACAGGCACATTAACAATTGCCTCAAACCAGCAAACATCTGTTAACAGTCTTCGATACCACACAAAACGATATACACTTAAGGCAATTTTGCTTAAAGATACATCAGAGTAAATTGACAGTAAACACTTTGTGTTCACTTCATGTAAAACGGTGACTTGCAGTGAGATTGTTGTAATGAGCAAAATCAGAAACTGCCTTGTCAAAATGTTTACTATTCATTTCATAGCTTGCAATTCCACTCTGTTTTTTTCTGTGTGCACATGTGAGTGTGTATGTCACATTTTGCATTGTATATTTCTTTGATTTTCATATGCTAGTTTTTAAGCCTTGACATTTGGCATTGCATAGAAACATCATTCGTTGAAATTCAGTTGAAAATATCACATGCACGGTAGTCATTAGTAAAATTGTGAATTATAGATTTTAAATGTAGTTTTAGTAGAATATTTTTTCACTCAGCATCTAATTACTACATTTTTTACTTATTATTAAACTATTACTAAATTATTTATTTTTTTAACTTTTTTATCATCACCATTGTATTCCTCTAAATCTGGACTACTGGATATGTACAGTATGCATATTGTGCACACTGCATTGTGTATCAGAGCTGCGTGTCTTCCCTGAAACCAGAGTGATATGTGTAATTTGATTTGGTGTGTGCATGTGTATCACGTCAGGTCTATGGAAATGCAGGATCTAGCCAGTCCTCACAGCCGAGTAAGTGGAAGCAGTGAATCTCCTAATGGTCTCAACCTCGACAACTCCCACGTCAATAACAATTCCATGACACCCAATGGCACTGAAGGTATGTGTGCGGTGCTGTTGCTCTTCAGTTGCTCTCTTTGTCTTGTATGCGATTCTAAATTTTAAAAAGGGTTGAGAATGGGGACAGAAGCTGTATTGTTACATTCAATGCGAAACTGACTTTTTGATCTGAACGTAATTCAGTGTAGCGTTCATGCATTTGAAATGTTGTGCGTCAAAATATTATGGTATTTTTCTAAGGTGAATTACCAATATTTTTTAGCAGTAATTTAGTAAACAGCTAAATAATGGAGAAAATGGACTTCATATTTGCTGTCCTATTTGCACGTATTGCTTCAACAATTCAGTGCAATCAGTAGTAGTTCAGTGACTATTAGCTGTTTATTTAAGCAACCATGTCATTATTCAAAGCCCACAGCAGGGGAATGACGGGGTTTTGCATGAGGTCTCTACTGTACGTACTTATTTACTCAGGTGATTCACCTGTGCTTAAATCTGAGCCTTTGTTTAGTGAAGCAGTCATGCACGTCACAAACAAATACGACCTATTAAAAACATAACCCATGTCACGTAATCTTCAGGATAGTCTGTGCTTTGAGCTCAGTTTAGTATTTTGTGTATTCATGACACAGGACCTGTAGATATGGTGCAGACATGTCATGTGTCCCTTTGCCATTCTTTCTTTCCCATAGGTGATAGCATCACAATGCTTACCACTGCAGACTGGTTGTTAGGTTCTAACTCACAGTCCGCTGCAGGTTTGTCTACTCTTGGTGACACAAATGAAAGGACAATACTTGGTGTTTTCAACGGAGAGCAAGATTAAAAAAACTCTTTGCACTTTTGCCTTTTTGAACCACCTACTTCACTTATGAAGAAACTGAATTTGTATCTTTTTGGAAAGTCCCAAAAATGCACTATTTAGCAGCTGCTAAATTATAAAGTTGCCTCAACTATTGTGCCTTTCATTCAGAAACTCTTTGGTATTTGCTGTAGTTGTTGTGGTCTTCTGTTTAAAGCATGATTTGACCCCGACTTGATTTGAGTCCATTATTAATGAATGGTCAGATTGTGAACTTGCATACTGTGCATTTTGTTTTCATTTGGACGTTCTATGCCATTTCCTGAATACAGTGGTTATTGTGTGCTCTGTGACCTGATGGTGTGGTAGTTTATGCATGCACCTTACCACTATTTTGTCATCGGTGTGTTGTTCAAAAGAATTGCCCCTTGTCCACATATGTTTCTGCACTGAATGAGCATAGTGGAAACATGTAAAACATGACAGCAAACGGCTTCTTCAACCATGGGGGATTCCACTGAGCATGACTCCATTGCCCACATTGTCAATTTGTTTTGCCAAAAAGAGAAAGGAAAAAAAAAAAGTCCTCCAGCCCGCCTGAAGTGAAATGGATTGATTTCAAAGATTCCTGAGCTGTCAGAAAACTGTGAAATTGTCTTTGCAGATCTATCGCTGAGCTGTATAATGGAGCCAAGGTCAAACAGCGTTCGCTACACTCTTAAAAAGATTTTATACACCATACATTTCCTTGACATTTCAATTGTAGTTGTACGTCCCTGCGGAGCACTTTTTTGTCTGTGACTCCAACACACATGTAATGTGATGATTTTTATTTCATGCTACACTTAACTGCTGATAAGCCAGTAGTTTATCATTAAATGTAAATTATAATGTAATTCTGTTTTGCCAAGTAGAATGTACTGTTAAATTAAAGTTTGATTTAAAATAAATCCACAAGCTTTACATAAGGAAATGGCTCAAACACATTTCTAAATGTAAACTCTCTGGGTTTAACAATAAAGAGCAGTGATAAAGATAAATATCTTGCACCATAAATCCCACCAAAAAGAATTAACGATAAAGATAAAATACAAAAATACATCTATAAACCATTTGAATGGATACAGATGTAATGCATTTACATTTTCTGACATTGTTGTAAATACTGTTGGAATATTGTTTGACTACTCCGTCCTCCCTGTGCAGTTCTGTTTTTATTTTACACTGAGTAACTTTTTGCTGTATCGTGAATGTGAAAATCAAAAAAAAGAAAAAAAGAGATATTAAGACGTTATTCTTTTTCCAGACTTGGTTTGGTCCATTTGGTGACAATGTGGCTTCTTTGTTTGCAGTTAAATCAGAGCCAATGAGCAGCAGCGAAATCGCCAACTCAGTAGCAGACACCTCTCTAGACAGCTTCTCAGGATCAGGTGAGGCTGAAGTGTGTGTGTGTGTGTGTGTGTGTGTGTGTGTGTGTGTGTGTGTGTGTGTGTGTGTGTGTGTGTGTGTGTGTGTGCGCGCGCGCGCACATGTGTCTGGCTGCCACAAACATACACACACACACAGCTGCAGAACTGATTAGTGAGAGATGAGCCTAGAGATGGGTGACCTATAAGCCGGTCCCCAGGAAGTGTCCCTACAGTTAAAACACCAATATAGTGTGTGTGAGTGTTTTAGAACAAGCGACTCTACCTCACCTTTGTCAACATATTTATATGCTGTGCTTGCATGCACGTGTGTTAACACTGCTGGTTCCCATGCCAGCGAGGACTGAATTATGACCTGTAATGCACTGAACCTGTCTGGCTCGTGGAGTGACATGGCATCCCAGTGGCCCTCGCTCTCCACGGGCTGTTACCCTATCGCCCTGTCAGAGCCAAGGTTTTCACACCCTCCTCTCAGCATGGGAACATCACACACACGCACGCACACACGCACGCACACACACACACACACACACACATTCTGTAAACACACACACAAGGACAGCTCTAAATAAAGCCAGGACCTCAGAGTATAATGACAATTGTAGGAATTATAAAAGAAATAATCACTAATGTGATAATTTTGTAGCTTATTTCTTTTTTCCATCCCCACCAGTATCTATGTCAACCTGCAGCACTCTCGTCTATTTTCTATAAACATGTATTAACAGTACTACGTTCAGCTGTGCATAGTATTATCTTGCTGCTAATTTTTCTGTATTTCCTTAACTGTTTAACTAAGTACTTGATACTTACCACTAGAAGCGCATAAATCACTGCTATGACTTTTGTCTTTGACAATATTAATGAAATTTAGTAATCTTATACCCCATATCCTCCACAGGGAAACCCAAAGCTCCATTCAGAAGAGCAGGTTTTGTCCAGTGGCAGGTGCTGCTGATGTGGGAAAAGTGTTCAATATTAATAACGTGTGTGAGGGGTTACAGCATACAGTTACATACAGTTAGCGCTCCCCCGCAACCAAATCCTTTATTTTACATGTCACGACCAATTAGACAGATGTTTGAAAACTGTGCCACTGCACTGCAGTTAAATGCGAGTAATGCGGTAAAACTGTGATTGTTGCTGAAGTTAATTAAATTTAAATGTATTATTACATTTTTATTTATTCATGTATTGTGATATAATTTAAGGTTAACCTGCTGTGTGTTATTCCAAATTTAGATATAAATATGCAATAAATTATGGCAGCTATTTAAAAAATGACTTATTAAATTAAAACCAATAATGGAATTTTTGGTAACAGAAGTCTTGCCTGCTGGCTCTTTTGTATGTGGGGAATTTAAAATGTTGTTTAGATTTGACTTTTCTTTTTCAAAATTTATATTTTACATCGTGAAACTGAAAAGCAGGTAACATTAAGAGCACTAATACAAATTTCCATTTTTCTATTAATAAGAGTTTATTTGAGGTGTTACCTCACGCTGACGATTGAAAAAGCCCACTGTGTGTCTTATATAATTCTTACTGCAGATTTGAAACAAGTGCACTTCTGTGAGTTATTTGTGGCTGAACCTTCATGAGTTAACAGCACCGTGGAACCACACAGTCTTATGCTTAATGAAGGAATGATTATGCAGTAGCACTCATTACCTGCAATCAGTGATGGCCCTTCCAATGTGGTTGTGGCTTGAAAGGCCCAAGGCAACTGAAGCCACAGGCTGAGACTGATTCAGACCATCCTGTGTGTGTGTTTAAACCAGCGGTCGTCATAGCAGCCCAGAAGTATCTCAGAGATACGCGGGTCAGCAGAAAAACCTGATGTTCTTACCTGATTATTTTACTTCATTATTGCTCTCCGGTTTTCAACCTTAAATAAGGTTACCGAAATAAATAGAGTAATGCGATGTAATTACTGTTTCCTTGGATTCCAGAAGTTCTGTTGGCAAAAGATAATATTTACCTTATTTCTTAATGTTTAAATATGTGCTTGCCTCTTTTCTTTTTAACTCTCCTCAGCTATTGGAACCAGTGGCTTCAGCCCAAGACAAACTCACCAGTTCTCTCCACAGATTTACCCTTCCAAGTAAGGCTTCTTTTATTTTTCTTTAAAAAATAAGCAGCATCCAACTTCATTTGGATCTTTAATTAGATCCTTCTGCTAGATCGGGGGTTTTCGACTAGCTTTGTTTGCCTGGATGTCTGCAGCTTGCGCACTCTGAAATCTGTTGTAATTATTATCTTGCAAAAATTTCCCTTGCCATTTATTGTTCTTTCACTATGTATATGAGCTGTGCGATGCTATCTGTCCTACAGTTTGGCTCGGTGTTCAAAATGAAGTAGCACAATCACAAAGAATTTGTCAGTTAGCAAAGTTTGTGTTATGGTTTCAGGGGTAAAACATGGTCCCCTTTCTTCCTGCCTTCCCTTCTCACTTGTGTCTTTTGTTTCTTTTCTTAAATAGCAGAACATATCCGCATATTCTTCCTACCCCTTCATCCCAAAATATGGCTGCGTATGGGCAGACGCAGTACACCACAGGAATGCAGCAGGCCGCAGCTTATGCTAGCTACCCCCAGCCTGGCCAGCCCTATGGCATCCCAGCCTATGGTAAGATTTCTCAACACACATCAAAACCTCCTTGTCTTGCTTAAAGATGCATGTTAACTAAATATTTTTTTCCTTCCTAAAGGTTATGAACCAAGACCTTGCAAATAACAAACTATGTTCCCACAATTCCTCAAGTAAAGCAGGAGCAGTAGAGATGCTAAGTTGTTGTTTAGTGCCTGCATATTCTCCTTCATTGCAATAAAACAGAATGTGCTTGTCAAGCTGTTCAGATAGATCTGAAAGATTAGTGATTCAAATCTGAAAACAAAACCTGGTTTCCCCTGGCATTGCAAGAGAAAGAACATAGTACATGGCTCACTGTAGGCTTTATTTATCCAAAGCCTTTAGAGTGTTTTGACCCCAAAAGACTCGCCAATATGTGGAGGAATTTACACTGTTTATTTGAATGGAGTCCTGCAACCTACCGCTGCATAGAAGCTGCATCGTGACTGATTGAATGTAAGCAGTGGCAAGTTTAACTCACAAACGCAAGCAAAATGTTTTATTACTTGTGCATCTTTTTCACAGATGACCTATCTTAGATGATAATAATAATACTACTACTACTAATGATTACATAAAATCAAACAATCATAGTCCTAACATGCTTTTTGATTTTACGGCCAAGTAGACAACACGTTTGCAGTGAAATGGAACCCAGTGTGAGATAATATTTCTAAACAACTGATGATAGTAGAAATCTTTAATCCGATAATCAGCGCTCCACCATTGTAATAAGTGTTTTATGCTAACAGACAGAGGCTGTGTCCCTTTGCTATTTCCAATGTAATTTAAACCTGTGTTGACTGTTGTCTGTGCATCAAACCGATCTGGTGTCACTAACTGATTTAGGTCCATTGTGGGCAGGCATAAAGACGGAGGGGGGTCTGACCCAATCCCAATCCCCGGGACAGACGGGCTTCCTAAGCTACAGCTCCGGCTTCACCACGCCGCAGACAGGACAGGCCCCCTACAGTTATCAGATGCAGGGTGAGGACATCTTATTGAATCCCTTGTCAATATTTTTCTCTGTGCATCTTCACATGTCGGTTTGGGCGTTTGTATGGTGTCAAAATGCAGCGTACGTGAGATGCCGTCACTCTCTCTTAAAGCTAGTTTGTCAAATTTTACAGTTGTAACATGTTTGCAGCAAAATTGCTAAAATGGCTAACATCATGAGAGGTTTACAAAACTACAAAGCAGATTTTGATTCACCAACAATTAAAAAATACGGTGGGAATCTGGTTGCTGGTACATTTCTTTGCTGTTTTGTTCTCTGTGTGTATATATTTCTTCTGTGTATCTTCTTTGTCCTGTCTTTTACAATGTTTTTGCCAATATCACTTTTGTCACAATATCAGCCCCTCTGTCTTCTTTCTTACTTTGTCTCATTTCAATGTTTCTGCCATGTGTTCCCTCTGCTTGGCCCATTCAAATAAGGTTTATTGTAATCTTTTTTTTTTTAAATATTAGAGAAAGAGGTCTCTGTCCCTGATTTAACAGCATGCAGAGCCAGACTGATTCACAACTCGGCCCTTGAACTCACCACAAAAGATTGTTGCATCCCGGCGGTCGTTATGTGCAGCCACGACGGCTGCCTCCCTCTCCTCTCCTCTTAAAAGAATCAACACAGATGGAAAAATGGCAGGCACTTAGGAGACACCAGCCATGTCCTCCCCACTCCCCAGCCTTTGTTTTGTCTCTCCCTGTGATCATATTTGTATTTGTTTTAGAGCTGAGACCATAGAGATTTATGGCCTTGAAACCGATAAAGATGAGTTGTTGCGCCCTGCACTCCCCCTCTTTTGCTCTCTGTCCAGTCATACATTCTGTTTAAATGTAGTTCAAGCCTTCTGTCATGTTGTGTTTCTATTACTCTTTTTGCATTTGTTCAAAAAGCCTCTGTTCCACCTGCACTGGGCAAGGACAGTTGGCTTACAGCTAGCATAGTATTTGCGTTCTCTCCTGTATTATCTAATGTGTGACAGTAGAAACATCTCCACATGTTGTTGAAAAGCCTCACAATAAATAACGCCAGCTCAACAGCACACGGGAAGCCTCTTTTCCACGCCTCTTAACCAAATACAGTCGGCCACAGCTGGAGTTTTGCAGCGCACAGCAGAGAGAGAGAGAGAGAGAGAGAGAGAATGTACAGCAGTGTTCAAGCTGCTATCCTGCCCTCAGTGGTTTAACTCACGATGACAGTATTATGTGCCCATTCATCTTCTAAGTATTATGCTCTTACGCTGTCTTTCTCTTCCCTCTGTCTAACTCTTTCTCTTCCTCACTGCCTGCTGCTATCTCTGGCTATAATATGCCCTACGTAGCGTTAAGTGCGTTAGTAATTGACAGCCATGTTAGATGACAGATTGACCACTATTCTGGCCTTGAGTTCTCTAACTGTGGCTCTGGCCCTCCGTCACACCATCATCATTACTTATTCTGGCCTATTGATCTGCCTGGGCGAAGTGCCTCGGGCCTGGGTGTCCCAACCAAAGACTCTTTTTCCACATCTGATACCCCCCCTCTCTGTCAGTGTCCCTGCCACCAGCCTGTGGCCAGCTGTCAAGGCCGAGGACGATTTGATTAATGCTTTAACATCCTTACTTTCATGTCCAATGCCATGGTGCTAAGTGTGTGTGCTAAAGTCGTGGCATCACATTTTAACAGGGGAACAGTGTTGTGTGCATCTCAGTTTTGAAATCCCTTTAGGCAGTTTACTTAGTGCATCTCATGGATTGTCAGAAAAATCCTAAAACATCAGAGGTGTGTGAAGAGACGGGGAGATTGTGCTGATGGTGGGACTGAGCAGATGCTAATTAGGTGAATAATTGGATTCCAGCATTCTGTCCCAGTGGCAGTGCGAGCTGAAGAAGCTGAAGCCTCAGTTGCCTTTTTTAAAAGGAGAGCCCCATCTGGACTTGATAGCCTATTCCCAAGTGGGGCATCCAAACTTCTGCTACAAATATTGTGCACTGATGATAGACATAGCCCATGGCAAGGGGACTGATCAAGCAAAGCAAATGGACTTCCAATTGTGGAGCCAGAAGGCAGGAGGGAAGGAGGAGAGGAGAGGAGGGAGGGATGATGTCTGGTCTTGAGTGAGTGAACTAACTGGAGCAGGACAGGGGGAGGGAGAGAAAACATGCCCCCCGGGGAACCACAAAACCCCGTCTTTCTCCCCCTACTATAACCAGCACCACCACTCCCAACAGCATAGGCTCATTCTCACTGCTAGCGGGGGTCCCCTCGGCTTTTATGTGGCTCCTTGTTCTCCTCAGAGCAACCCTCAAACCCTGCCAGTGAGAGCTTTTACGACTGTTTGAACTGTGCATTAAGATAATTTGTTGTCCTTCGCAGCCTCACTCGTCCTTGTCTCTGTCTTATTGTTCTGTCAGACTTTCACTTGATGTTGAACTTTCTGCGGAGAACACAATAGTTTTCAATTATCCCCTGCAGGCATCGAAAAATCAAACAAAACAACAAAGAAAGAGAACCGTTCTAATGAAAATAACTGGCAGAGGCCAGGATGAAAAAGTGGAAATCTGCTGCGTGTGTAAATGCTGAAAGCAGAGAGTGAGAAACTGCACAAATAATTAGTGGATCCTGGTAATCTTGGGAGCTTGTGAAGTATTTGTTTCTCTTTTTTGGCCACAGTGCTGGGTACTTAACTGACTAGGCTAAACACTGCACTACGTCTTCTCTTTTCGTGCTTTCTTTCATACGGTACCCTTCATGCCCCCTCACTTCCCTGATCCTTCCCCCCCCCCGTTCTGAAAGCTGCTTCACGTTTGTCACGGTGTGGGAGGGCCCTCCTGATGGGGCCAATGACCAGAGGATGAAAGGAACCCCCTCTGTTTGTCTTTGGGAACAAAGGTGTAATTATGCCCCCATTTAAGAACAGTACATTTATCTCCCCCTTCGTTTTCACTCAAGCTACGGGATATTTTTTGGCTACAGGAGGATCACTGTGGTGATAAGTGAAGAAGCCTTATTAAATAATGCAATGGTAGTGCTAATTGATGTCCCCTGTGGACGTATGGAGAAGGGATTTGTCTTTGTATTAACAGAAGCGAGTAATAAAGCCTATGGGTCATATTTGTAAAGGCTGGAAGAACTGCTATGGCACTTTGATGCAATGTTAGACCTTTTTAATACAGTCTTTAAATCTCAAGCCTCTGATACTAGGTATAAAAAGTCAACATCTGGTCAAAGCTTTACTATTGTTATACTGTATATGTTTACATATATTATTGGCATGCAGAATAACGCCAAGCTGCGTAAATAATCCTATAATAATTGCAATCACTATTTTGGCCTTCACAATGGATTAAACTTGAGTGGATGCAATATTAATGCTTTGCATTTAGATTGCCTACTCTAACGCATCAAATCAAACGCTCCCTACTCACAGCTGAATTCTCTGACAAATCCCAGGCTTTTGCTTTGAGCACTTTGTGATTCACCGCTCTTCTCCGTCTGTTGTGGCTGCAGGCAAAAAAATTCCCACTCAAAAGGCAAAGTGCTTGACTACGTTTACTTTTAAGGGATAAATCAGTTTTATTTGGTTGTATTGGCAAGTTTTTTTTTCCTATTTAAGATTTGCAAATTTGATGTGACTTGTATTCATTTATAAAGCACAATATACAACGTTTGTCAAATTAAAATGCTTTAGTGCAATAAAACTAGTTTGTTCTCACAGATCATTTAATGACCTCAAGCACAATAATTGGGATTATAGTAGCTTTAATATACACAGCTCTCTCATGCTCTCCCTGTCGCCCTGCTGTTTCTCTACCAGTCTGTGATCCCATTTAAGCTGCTCCTCCTGCTGTTCTCTTGCCTGACATCATAGTACAGGTGGATGGCCGCTGAACAGAGAAGTCGTGCCCCCGGGGGCTGCCGTTGCTCCTCTCCTCTATAACTCATGTCATGTATATTATTAAGCCATTATATGCTATCAACCCTTTTGAATGATTGAATTACCCAGAGGACCATCCTTTGAGCAAGTAAAAAGAGGAACATACATATTCATTGGGGCTAGATGTCAGCAGCAAACCCCCCCCAGGTGCTCCTCACTGCGACCTCAACCCTCCTTCCCTATACATCTCTGTCTCACTACACTGCCCATGCACACCCCCCTGGCACCCTCATGCTCCGTCCCAGTGCATCCACCCCCCTTCACCCCCACGCCACCCTTCAGTAGCTCACACACAAAAGTCTCTTGTCTTCCTCACATTGTGCGGGCCTGGGTGGCTTTGGAAGCAGGTTCTGTCCACCCCTCACCCTTCTCTGCCCCCCTCTGTCATTCATCAGGCCTGATCCAATCACTGATAAGGAAGGAAGAGGCGAAAGATAAGGCCACTGTTGGGAGCGTTCCCTCAGGCCTCCCTCTGTTTACCACCTCAAATAGCTGTTTCACAAAAGAAACAATGTGCCATTTCATTTCTGTCACTGCACTGCTTGCAGTACTGCAGATTTAATAATGTTGTTTGATAAAATATGGTGTACACATAACTAAAAAGTATTATTTTTCCTTAAAGGTGGTACTTTCACAACAACGTCAGGATTGTATCCAGGAAACAACTCCCTGACGAACTCCACTGGCTTCAACAGCACACAACAGGTAGCTGTGCACTTCCTTCTGCTCATTCCATTGCTGTGATCTGGTATCAGTATGCAGCTATCGATTTATAGAAGTTTGAATTGCAGACTTCTTCCAAACCAGGAAATCTTTATGAAACATGCATACTCATATGTTATATTTCATCCGTGATACATTCAAACATAAATCACTCAGGATGTCGAAAGCTTTGTATGCAGGATTATCTACTGTACTTCCTCCAACAAAAATGTATTATGCCACAGAGGAAAGGGAGAAAAAAACAAAAAAAAACAAGACAGATCGTTGTCCAGATGTAGGACAGAACAGACATGTGTTTGCATTTATATTTTGGAATCTGCACTGTAAAGTAGCAACACTGGTGCAGGGCATATCTCACATTACTCTGCCAAACCTACTGCTTCTCTTCCTCGGCTCTGCTACTTTTTCTCTCTCTCCATCTTTTTGATCTAAATCTCCCCTCTTACACCACATTGTACATATTAGATTATCTTGTGTTTGTTATTTCCTTGCCTTATCTTTATATGTAACTGTTTACCATTTCTCCACTGTTTTTCTTAACAGGACTATGCCAGTTATCCAGCCTTTGGCCAGGGGCAGTATGCTCAGTATTACAACAGCTCACCCTACACTTCACCCTACATGACAAGTAATAACACCAGCCCTAGCACGCCCTCCACCACCACCACCTACACCCTCCAGGAGCCACCCACTGGCATCACCAGCCAGGCCCTCACAGAGAACCCTGCAGGTAAGAATCAAACCACAGGCCGCAGGGCTGCCTTGTGTAACCATGTTTCTTTTTTTAAATTTAACAAGCACTGAACCCTTCCTTCTCACTGACTGGAAGTAGCTTCTGATAATAGAACATAAGCTATAAAATCTTAATTTGTCATAACGTGAATGCACAATATAAGTAGGGAAGTGTTTCAGCCACCACATCTAGTGTACTGCAGTGTAGCAAGCAAGAAAACAAAAACGTTACAACTGAAATCGGATGTAGAGTTTCCCATAATTTCATGTGACATTAATGCCTCATCTGGCAATCGAGCATTGATTGTATCTTCATAAGTCAGTCATACTGTATGACTACATTTCAAATTGTCATCAATCAACACCAAAGACATCAGGCTTTAACTTAACGTAATTTCATACACAGTCGTCCAATTTAGATAAATTACGTCTTTGCTATTTCTATTTGACATGTGCTCCATTATCTGTTGTTTATTAAATCAGTATGGAGCACGATAGCTTTTAGTAACTGTGTTCTGCAACTGATTTATGATATGTTTGTTACCTGTAGGCCTATATAATCACTAAAAATGTCCCAGGAAGCTTCCTGCCCTGCATCAAGACAAATGGTCACTCACACTTCTTTGCTAAAAGCAAATAATAGCTCATCTTCGATACGCTCTTTTTATACTCTCCTTCTTCCTTCTTTCCTTCCTTTCAGCAGAGTACAGTACCATCCACAGTCCATCAACCCCCATTAAAGATTCAGATTCGGATCGATTGCGGCGGGCCTCGGATGGAAAGTCACGTGGCCGGGGAAGAAGGAACAACAACCCATCACCGCCGCCTGACTCTGACCTTGAGGTAGGGTGAGCCCGCTACCTTGGCGACAGACAGCCTCACCCTGTCTGAGGCACATTGACACTAATCCACTTACTGTATGGCTGCCACACCAGCTTTAACACTTGATGGGCATTAATTCTTAAATATTATGCCTTAACTATAACTGCATTATTGATGAATTGTGGAATATATGACACACATACAGTATGTAAAGTTCTCATGTATACCTCGTAAATAAACAATAAGGCATGTGATTAAGTGAGTCATCACAGAAGTGAATTTTATATATTTATATATATATATATATATATATTCTAGTCATCAAAGATGGGACACTAGCTTTGACTAATAATAGAACCATTGCACCTTGAGCTACTGTATACAACAATTGTGACCATATGTCAAAACAAACTCTTGGAAATTCATAGGGCTGGGCTCTTCATTACCATGATATGAATTTAAATGAGGTTAATAGCACCCATTATAGCACTGACATCATGGCGTGTTAACATATCTAGTTAATTAGTTTGTCACTATTGATTACTCTAATGTAAAGGGCAGAGGGTGGAAAGCATGTGGTGGGAGGACTGTTGCGGTGACCAACCCAAGCAAATGGATCCTGGTCCCTGTGGCGCACAAATACACGCTCCTGGCCTATTGACCAGGAGGATCACCTTGCAGCCCTACAGAGTGCACCATTGATTTTGCCTCTTTTCTCTCTGTTTTTCTTTGTTTCTTTCTTACCACTCCGCCCCCCCATCTCTCCAGCGAGTTTTCATCTGGGACCTGGATGAAACAATCATCGTTTTCCATTCCTTGCTTACGGGTTCTTATGCCAACAGATATGGACGGGTGAGTGACATCAGTTTGTGGCAGTAGCGGTGCACTTTATCAGCAAACACACATAAACATTAAAAGGACAAGAAGAAAAGGATCAGGGGGGGGATGGCCATTGAGCGGATGATAGATTTCACTGAGTCTATACTGAGAAAATAGAGCAGAACTCAATGTACATTTAATTGTTTCTTTTTTTAATAGGTCCAATGAGGCTTGACAAGTATTTGACTGCTCTTTGCAGCTGTTGGGGCTATGCATGGCTGGTCGGGGCTCAGCTGTAGGGGCTCGCAACAGTTGCACTCTGGATGTCTATTGACACATCTTAAGTGTTCCTTTCTCCTTCAGAAATGCCACATTGTTAGTTTAATTAAGTGCTTCTCAATCCATCCTTTTCAGACGGGGATCTCCCTGGAGACCCTGGCAGGAGACGGAGTCCACTGAATGTAATTTAGTCAAAACTCCAACTAGAACACAGAGATTCCCTTAAAGCTGCCTTAATTAGGATTCAAAAATATATGATATATATATATATATATATATATATATATATATATATATATATATATATATATATATATATAAACCTTAACAAACATATTTTTTTATTATTATTATACTGGAAGGTTATTTTCCATCCCATGTCACTGTGTATGCTTATAAGATGAAGAGTTTACTTTTCCAGACTTTGCTATTTGTTGTTCCATGTAAATTGCTTCTCCAAATTTAAACTTTCAAAACAAACAATTTGGGAAATAAGGCAGAATCCTATTCTCATGGTTTTGTTGAGGTCATAGGTTCTATACAGCCTTTATTGCACCACCCACTCTTATTTTCCCATTTAGATATAATACATACACATAATTACAATCTTGAAGACAATTCATCACACAGTCACAATTTTTATAATGATAAATTAAACTCATTTTTATTTTGCGGTAGAACAGCATTTCTAATCACCGGTTGTTTTGGCTATGGAGGTTTCTGGTTTTGAAGTCAAAAATGACATATTGCTCCTCATATGTCAGAGAGCTTAGCGTCTGCAGCCCGTGCTCTGTGCCTTTGTTCTGGTATGAGGGGGTGTTTGATGGGGGCAGTGTTTTGTTTTTGGGGTGAAAGAGGGCTGCCCCACGACCCTCCACTGTTTATTTACTTTATTCTCAGCCCTGCATGCTGGGTAAAGAGAGAACTATGGCTTAGGGAGCTGTGGCTCAGTGATGAGGGACTCCAACCACACACACACACACACACGCCTGCATGCATGCATACACAGGGTCTCCAGTGTGCTCCTCTGAAACAGGAAACACTCCTGACTCCATAAGGGCCCGTTCCATCAGAGCTCATATAGGATGTGACAGGCGTTAGAGTCCCTCTCACTTACTCGGTTTTCTCTTTTTCTCCTCCTAGCACATTTCTCATGACTCTATCACATTAAAGCAATATTATAAGAGGGAGACATGCTGCTTACTCACAGCAACCACCGAGCACGCTACCTCAAATCCTATCAGAAACGCAGATCTGTAAACTACCTCAAAAAGGAAAGTGAAGCAGACCAACATCCACCACAACAACCACCCCTTCTCTTCTTTCCTGTCTGTCATTCGTGTCATCCTCATCAAACAAAAAAGTTACTGAACAGTTTTCCCTCATAGCTGCTCTGAGCTTACTATAAATAGATGTGTATCTGAGTAAGCACACATCCACACTTTCTCTCCCTTACTGTGACCTCCCACCCACTCTCTCTGATTCTCTTTTTTTCTCCCTCTCATACACACATAAACACACTGCTACTCTTATCAGCTCTTTTAATTGGCATCAAGGCAGCTCACCCCCATAAAGCTGATGGCTGAGGCCAGCTGTGCTGCTATTGGGCTGGCCAGAGCTAGAGCTTAAAGTGGGTGGGGATGGATGGGGGGTTGTTATTGGTAAGGGGCTCAGAGGGAAAGGGGGACTTGGCGCCCCTGTGGATGGAACTGACATCTCAGGACAGGTGGTGCTGGAGCAATGACAGCAGCAGCACTTTGGTCTTCTGGCCTGCTTGTATTCTTAACTCCCTCACTGAGTGATTGTTTAGATTTAATTGGAAAGGATTCACTCGCACCGGAGAACACTGCCTTTTCCCACCAAACCAGCCCATAATGCTAAATCAGCCGACAGCGGCAGGGGTTTGGGAAAGGGAGCTGGTAGCCTGTTGATGTGGGAGGGTAATTATTTTTGATGAATTCTGACTGAAAGATTGATTCGAACTGGGAGGTTAAGAGGAAGGAGAAAGCTGCTAGAAGTGGGGATTGAGCTCTACTTGTGTGGTTTGGTTTGTCATTTTAGTGAAAACATAAGCGTTGTGGGGTGTGACAGGTAATCAGCAAAAAGCTCAGGTGTGTCTTCAGGTGGTTTAATTCTGTAATCCCTGCTTCTGCCTCTTTAATGCAGTCTCATCCAGCTGCAGAAAATCCTTCTCCACAGCCTGCTATTGTATCCCTTCACTCTTTGCTTGCTGACGACAGTATTTTGATTAAAGATTTAAGATAAAAAAAAAAAAGGATATTCAATTTGTGCAATAACAAAAAAGAAAATAATTACATTTATATCTTTTTGTTTATGTGAAAATGCACTGAAGACTTTTTGCAAATTCATTATCTTTTTAAAGGGAAAATCGCACACATTGTCACAGGCTCATTAACTATTTACAATGTAGTTCACTCCTGTCTAGGTATTATCTTACAGACAGTGCAACCCTATCACCATTACAGCACGTGTCACATTACTGACAGAGATCATGATTTAAGAAAAAATTGCAGCTATGCTTGCTGCAGGGAACAGAACATTATTTATTTTGCATTTCAATTATTTTAAATATTAATGCACACATCTGAGTGGTTGCGCAGGATGGATTGTGTAGAGCAATCAGATGATGCATCAGCACAAGTATGTGGAGAATGGGCTATTTACGATGAGGCTGTGACCCCCCAACTCTTCAAAATCGACCACCCCTCCTGAGAAGAGACATGCTTTTACTGCATTCGTTCAAGTCTGTGGCATTTCTGATGACTATTCTGGTCCCTTTCAGAGGGTCGTAAACAGAGGCTGAGACTTTCAAGTCCGCCTAATGTCTTCTTTTATGGGAATAGCCTGCTGAGGAATTTTAAGGGATTCTGTGTTAATTGAGTGACTTACAGGGAACAGCGTTATTTATTGTTTCACATTAACCCCTTCAGATGGAAAAAATGACCTCAATATTTAGAAGTACGAATTTAATTAGATTTAATTGGTTTTGTCTATTTTTCAGGATCCGCCGACGTCTGTATCATTAGGCCTGAGGATGGAAGAAATGATCTTCAACTTGGCCGACACACACCTATTCTTTAACGACTTGGAGGTGCGTCTATTTTTGTTTTTCTCTCTTTTTTTGTAAGCTGTCTTTAGCTCTACTATGTTCCTGTTCTGCTCAAATGTCTTCTGTTCAGCTTGTGATGGTTTTAGTGGTCAGATGTGTGTATATATTCCAACAGAAGTGTAAGTACAGTCCACTAAGAGTTACATAAAAGCAGAAACAACTGTTTCGTAGCATGGAGCCTGTTTCTCAGTTATCAGTCCCATAGTGGTGAAGTATTACCTCGGAGCCCAAGGGATACCATGAATTTTACATGTGCTGTGAGTCTCCGTCATTCCTGGGTCACCAGCCCTGCCCCCACCGCCACCACCACCTCCTTCCCACTACCGTAGCGGCCAGCTCAATTTGTCAAGCTCTAGCGTTTCAGTGGCCACTCTGTCTCTCTGTCTGTGTGTCATGCTGTGTGCTTGGTGTCGCTGTCCACCTACACCACAGACCTTTCCGTCGCAGCATGACATCCCCCGCCATCTCCCCCACCATCTCCCCTCCCACGCCTCTTTGCCCCCCTGATTCATGTACGGCTAGTGTAAAATCTGCCCCTGGGGATCAGGAATAGAGGGATCAAGGGTAGGGAGGTGTGTGGGTGTGGGTGTGGTGGGATGTCTGAGTGTCTGCTTCACTCTAGGGAGAGGTGGAAGACCAAAGGGTCAGGTATGCTTATAGGCTCAGACTGTATGTACAGAAAAGTGTGTGCCACATTTGTCCATACATATACACATGCACAGACATGAAGCGCACCCGCTACCCTCTCTCCGGATCCAGATGTCAAACCCAGCTCACTATCAGTGCTCATCATATTTTAGCAATAAACAAAGCAATTCATCTCGATGTCATTTTTGTCAACACTAGCTCTATCCGATTCTCTCTCTGCGATTTTTGTCCCTGCCTCCTCCTCTGTCTCTTTCTCCCAGTGAATCTGATCCCACTGACCCAGCGCTTTTCCTTAGTGTCCTGCTTTATGCTGACCTCACAGTAGAGGAAATGTTTTGTTTGATACTAAGTGTGAAGAGATCTGTGGCCAGTCTGCCAAGTATCATTACTCACCACCATGTTTGGCTGTGCTACATGAAGCAAACCCAAGAAGGAGGGAAAGACAGGAAAGAAAATGTTCATACTCTCCCAGACAGACGAGTGACTGAGATTCCAAACGCAGTCATCGTGATCAAAGTTAATTGGCTGCAATTGGCTGGTTAAATATTTCCTTATGCCCTGGCCATGTAGAATCCATTGTAGCTGCACTTTATTTAATAGATGTGCCCCAATCATTTGAAAAAATGGCAGTTTGTGACAACGCTTAAATGTGGTTTTGCTCAACATCTGTCCTGTGTTTTGATTTCTTTTCATGTGTGATGAAACCGTTCACAGATGAATTGGCAGCTCAGACTGCTTATAAAATTATTTTAAAATGCAACGCATATATTTCCTCTGCTCTATCTCAGTAACCAAATTATTAGATTTTGTTTTGACACTTTAAAGCTTGAGATTTTTTTTCCAGCTAAAACTATACTATTATGACTAAAATAGCAATGTGTGGTCTGCTGCAAGAATGCTTTTTAGAACGCCCAATGTAAAGACCTCTGCAGACGCTGCAATGATTGTCATTAATAATCATACCAGAGAGGAGGAGTGACATTCTCTTGAAGGCATATTGATTTCTCCTCCTCCTTAAACTGAGCTGGGCCAGTCTGAGTGTTAGTGCCAGTTCTCAGCAATGCTGAACCAGTTGTGTTTCCTCTCTGCTGATTTACAGTCCTCCATCTCAGATAAAGCTAAATAGAGTCCAACTATAAATACCGCAGCCAGCAGCAGTTATGTATTTAAGCATGTGCAGAAATGCATATGGTCCATCTAATTTAGTCTAAGCCATAAAGAGAGACCCCAGAGGCTGTGCAGAAACACAGGTGCAGAGTTAGTGGCCTAACTCTCTCTCTCTCTCTCTCTGTGTGTGTGTGTGTGTGTGTGTGTGTGTGTGTGTGTGTGAGAGAGAGAGAGAGAGAGTGGTCCATCTAAGTCTTAACACTGTTGTCCTGCCAGTCTCTGCACGGGAAGATTACACATGGACTCTGTGTCCTTACAACTTCACTTTATGTGCAGTCTTAGATTATTTTGCTTCTATTAAAATGTTAATTTTTAAGATAAATTATGATCAGTTTTGAATGCACAAGTGTTGTTTACAGGCCTCTAAACATCACAATAAGCATAATATTGTGCTTAGCCTGCCGAAGCCACAGCCAACGCTCTAGTCTTGTGTATTATGTATTCAAGTGTGTGCGTGTGTGAGAGTGTGTGTGAATGGAGGCTGGACCGCGTTGATAGAGCTGGTGAGTGACGATTCAGAGGAAAGTCATAAAAAGAAAGAGGGCATGCCGAAGGGGTCAACAGGGATCAGTTTCACCCTTACGTCTCTCTCTCGCTCCCTCTTTCTCCTCTAACCTTATTCTGGATCAGCGCTATCTTTTTTCATTCACTGTTAGATAGAATTGAAGGTGCGTCCCTGAAATACTTCCCCTCCCAACCACACACACAAATCTCTCTATCGATCATCCTGCACAAACCATTTGCTACTCTTCTTTTTGTTTTTCTCTGTTTTTATCATCAAAAATACTCTCACTGAGGGAAGTATTAGAAAAGTAATTCAAGGCAATATAATCCTTATTGATGTGATCGCCACTGTATTCATTTTCCCTATAGAAGGTGTATTTCAATAGCTACAGAGACAAACATATAATCGATGTTGTTATATTGAAAGCAAAACTTAATACAAAATCGATCATGTTTGTAATTTGTTAGTTAACAGCACCATCCTAATGGGAAGGTAATTTCAATAATTTATTTATTTTATAATTGTATTTTCAGAATACACTTACAGGGAATAATAACTTTTTAATATTTTATTTAAATAATTTACTAAATTACTAAGAAGAGATGTGGTGTGTGTGTGTGTGTGTGTATATATATATATATATATATATATCTATCTTATTTTTGAATTATAATACATTTGTTTCACCATTTTAGTAGTGCTGGGTATGGGGTTGAATGTGGAGTTAATTGATGGTCTGAAGTGATGTGTATAATGAAGCCTACTAAGGCTGAGCTCACTGGGAAGACTGACAGCTCTGCTGTGACTCAGGGTGTGAGTTTACTGTAGGTGCGCTGCTGCAGCCCAAACGCTCACGCCGAGCAGTATGTGGGAACCAGGGGCCTCTCTCGCGCTGGCCGAGCCCCCTGTGTTCCCTACTCAGTGGGGTATGGGGGCTGCCGTCTCCCCCTTCCCTGGGTGAGAAAACAACCCTCCCTGTCTGGAGGATAAAGGGCATGAGGGCAAACCACTCACGGGGAGAGAGAGGGGGAGAGGTCTCTAAAGGTGGGAACAATTTAAATTAGTCCACTGATGCCTCCATGCTGTGTGCAACCCTCTCTCACACACTAATGCACGTGCACTCTAAACATGTTGTGCTGCAAATTCTTAACACACACATACATACTGTACAAACGCTCGTGAAATTCCCCGCAGATTCTCATACTCTCTCTCTCACACACACACACACACACACACACACACACACACACACACACACACACCTGTGGAGCAACCCTGTGACACTGTGAGCTGACTGGCTTTTACAGCTCCCAGCCTGCAGTCGAAGGGTTGAAACCTCCTCTGTCACTCTCACCCAGGGGCTGCCTGTTAATGAGAGATGCTGTGAAATGCATGGTTACCTTTTCCTAGTGGCTGAAATGGCCCTCCAGAGCCTCTTAGTGTGGAGCTGTTCTGTTGGTTTTATGTCCCACTGTAGAGAGTCAGATCCTGTTCTCGCCATTCCATATGATTGGTAGCTTTATGGTGTTTTCCTTGATAGTATATTTTTAAGATTGTATTCCCAGTAAGGAGGAACATAATGCCAACTGTGCTTTTCATAAATCATGAAATTAAGTCATTCAGTTGATCGGCTATCAATTAACACTGTAGATTTATATTTCAATACCGCTATCATAACAGATAATTGCAACAGTGAACTACAAAAGGCTATTTTCATATATAGTATATTTTGTCAGATGGGCGTCTTTAGGTCTGTACACACTGATGTGGGTATTTCATCATTTGTCTGGCCACTGATGCAGCAGTTTTGTCATGCTCCTCAACATAACTCCATAACGTCTCGAGGCGGGGCCACTGATGTGTTTTGGAAAGACTACAGAGAGAAAGTGGAAGTTTCAAAGCCACCCTGTCAATCTTCGCTCCACAGAGCTCCACCTCACCCCCACACTTTACCCACTACCCTAACACAGCCGATTCATGCACCAATAGGGGTTGAGGGTGCATGGAAAATATAACATTACTGTTTGGTGACAAATGATGATATTTAAGAATAGATTTCTTGTCCTGAATCAAAGAGGAAGACACCGCACCTGCCCAGCACGGTCTGTGGTGGAAGAGAGCATAAACTTGCACAGATTTGTCCAAACAACAGTCCACTTGGCAAGAATAAACCCTTTCTCTATGGATACGTGTGTTGCAAAGGAAAAATGCTGAAACGAGTGAGATTTGATATTGCATTTACTGTCACTCTCCTTGAGATGTGGTTTGGACTTGCATTGCCAAAAATAGGAAATAATGAGAAGCAGCTCATCCATCACACATATTAATTCATACTTTTCACTTTCTACCTGTGGGGTGATTCTTTTTTACCAACTTTTCCAGGCAATACAGCAGCGCTTTACAGACCACTTTGGTAAAATTCACTCTGTTCCTGAGCAAAGCGTACTTGAGCTCCCTCTGGATCCTTTCTCCTGATCGTGTGAATTTTTGTAAAACCAGCATATACTGCTCTATACCTGTGCTTTGTTTGGCGCCGCTGTTTGAATTCCGTGGCTGTTCAAGCACAGATTGTGGATTGGAATGAAGTGGGTTCGAAGAACTCTCCCTTTGTTACCCACATCCTGTGTTTGACCCCCAGGTAATCACGGCCCCCCTCCTTTCTGCACCCTCCTTCTTCCCCCCCCCTCCCCACAGACAGGGGTGCCTGTGGTGGGAACAGAGAAGGAAGTTGCTGGGGGTCACAGACCGCGGGGGGGATGACAGCCACTGCCGGTGGAGTGGCGGTATTGAGAACCTGCGAACCATGGATGAGTCTTTTTCACATGGCATTAGCCTGTAGGGTCACAAGGAATGCTGTGATGACGGCTGTTATCGCTCACACTGTGGTTTTGACCACCCACCCCCCCCCCAACAGCTCACCTGAGAGAGAGAGAGAGAGAGAGAGAGAGAGAGGGGGCAAGTGGAGCAGCTTGTAGCCGATAAGTGGATGCTGTCTATGCGACAGTGACCTAGACCTTCATGGGGAAAACCGGTCTAAGAGTTCTAAGTCAGTTCTAAGTCAGTTCTACGTTTAGATAGCACGGCCCTTTCTGTGTTTTGGTAACATGCATTGCTGACTTTCCCCGTCTTTCTTCTTCCTGCCTCTGACTGTTGCAGTCACCACTCAGAGCTCTTTCCAGGGCTGCAGGAAGACTCAGACCGTCATCCCTGATTGCTTAATGACAGATGCCAAGGGAACAAAGAGGGCACTGATAGCTTCCTCCACAGTAAAGAGTTTTCAGCAGACTAGTGGAAAGACAGAGAGACAGGGAAAGGAAGAGAGAGTGAATGATGTAGAGACGGAAGCATCCCGAGGCAGAAAAAAGCCTGCATTCAATTGTTGTGCATTTTTTGGCATCTTTCCTGTACAGATAAAGACTGCTTGGTAGCCCAGATAAAAGAAGAAAAAAAAATGTTGCTGATGAATTTAACAGAAAGACATAGTGTTTGCATAAGGAGTAATTGCAATGGCTTCTGGTGGAGGGTCTTCACTCCTGAGTACAGTAGGAACATCTGGTGTGAGTTAGTGGTGATTGTAGGTTTTAGAGAGACCACTGTTTGCTTGGTGAGGAAAGAATGGGGGGATTCGATGGAAAAGACATAAGGTTCAAAAGGTTCTTAGAAATTCTCTGACTGCCGCTCAATGTGCCACCATCTTGAAGCCTTGACATTCTATTGCTAGTGTTATACAAACAAAATAATAGCAGTATGTTATTTTTTCTTTTATGCTTTCCAATGAGTCAGTGAATTAGTCGTGCATGCATATAAATGAGCTACTTTATCACAAGGTGAAACTGACACTCTTTTTATGAGACACATATTTAGTTGCTTTCTATTTACTTAGAATGCATTTTTCAGATCTGTTCTATTTATGTGGTGTTTCATAATCCATTCATCCAACAATGCTGGAATGCCATTGAGTCTGTCAGGAAAATTCACCACCCCATAGTGTTTCTTTCCATCCTATCCACTTCAACTATATGACTGTACTTAACTGACTTGAACCTGCACCATCCATGGCTCTGTGGTGTTTATGAGGCCTTTAGAAGTGCCTCCTAATGAGTATGTGTAAGGGTTACTGTACAACATTACCCACAGCCACCTCCTCTATTAGCTTCCCTAGTCCTCCCAGGAAGCCAGTGCAGAGGTTTATGCCAGCCCCAGCTGGGAACAGTAATTGTTGGAGTCTGCGCATTCTTCCCATAACCCCCCTCCCTTTTTATTCACAGCACACACACACACACACACACACACACACACACACACACACACAGACAACCATTTATTTGGAGGTCTTGAGCTCAGTTCAGCTGTTAATTAAGCGTTATAATATCTACAGAATTGAAAAACTATGTAAACCCGCAGAAACAAGAAAATAGAAGGGGTTCAGTGTATTTTTCTTGGCCGTTTGAAATTTTAACACTTCACATTTGTTGAGGTTTGATGTGTTTATTAGCTTTGAGGATTTGGAAAAGTCCATTAAAAATCATTCATAATCAGGCAGCAATTATAATGGCTATAGTTAGGCCTAATTACTGGGACATTTATGTTTTTCGGGTCATGTTGGAGCCCAGGCACCTATAGTAGGCCCATAATTAACATGCTGAGTAATATTGTTCTCACATAGCTGTTTTGATCCATGCTGGCTGTCAGACTCTGAAAGAAACGCATTGCAGGGGAAGGACAAACATGAGGAACTATTGTCATCAAACAAGGTACCAGGCGACAGCATTCAATGAGGGAATGATATACCAAACGAGTGCTTTGCAGTGGGCTGATTGTGTCTGATTCATCAGCAGGTAATTACTGGATAATAGAAGTATTCCAGTCACTTGCACCTGAATGGGAGGTCTTTCAAAAAGGCTTTATGAGGTGCTTAACCCAGAGTGCAGTTTTTGTTTTCCTAAACAAACAGACATGCCTCTACTACTTAAGGAATTAAGCACACCAATACTTTTGGCTTGGGTTCCGTTCTGAGAAGAAAATGGGGATAATTTGCAAACATAAATTATCTGCAAGTTTGTTGGCAGCAGATCTTCAAGCTGGGACAAATTGCTGCTTTCTTCAACTATTAAATATCTGCTGGTGAGTGTCTGGAAACAGATTAGACCAGCAGAGCTAAGAGCCCCTGCCTGCACCCCATCTCCAATTGGCAGTCCATCTTCTGGAACATGGGGCTCCGAGCTCTCTCCATGTGAGGTCACTTTGGACTCTCTCTCCCCCAGCCTTTACCCGCTGCTCACCTCCATCTCCACCTCTCTACCCTTCCACCCCCTTATCGGGGTGCCGGAGCCCCGGAGAGGAGGGGAGAGGGGTCACAAGGTCAAAGTCTTTTCCTCTTTGGATCTCGGGGCTTGCTGGGAGAGTCTTGGCGAGAGAATGGCTGCATTAGAGCAGGGGTTGGGGGGTCAAGATTTTAATTCTGTTTAAAGAACAGCTGGTTTGAGTTTTTCCTCACGTCGCTCTTCCCTCCCTTTCCCCACAAATCCAGGGAGATGAAAAATTTGTTCAGAGGGGAACCAGTAAAATAAAAAAGGTTTACAATCCAAAGCCCTTACCCTTACCCTGCTCTAGCATTAGAGAGGAATGCAATAACGTCAGCATTTGGCCTCAATTTGATTGACTTAAAACAAGGAAGTCCTTTCTGTGTTTTGGTGTCTTAACAGCCGGATGAAACTTAATTAAAAAGCTTAAAAAATCGGGAGGGATTTTTCATACTTGAGACTGGAGGAATTCTTTCCCTCAAGTTTCAATTTCCATGAGAAATTATTATTTCGCACATAACTTTAAACAGGTGAGAGTGAGACTAACATTTTGGGCAGTTACACAGCCAATTTAAAACCTGTAGCTTTCCGCAGAAATTCTTTAAACTACTTCATAGAGATATCAAATACGCTCTCTGTTATTCATTCAAGATTTGGGCTGACTGAAACAAATTGAGAGTTTGACGTCACATTCATTTCAAAACCTTTTGCTCTTAACAAGGTGATTGCTCAACCTCCTGTTGGCTAAATTGCTGGCCAAGTTTTAGCAAAAGAGAAGATTTGCTAGTCTCTGTGCTCTGCCCCATGTGAAATGTGTTGATCTGAATGCCAAGGCAGGACTCCCTCGCATTTCAAGCTGGCTGAGGGGGGCAGAGAGAGGGGAGGAAGGACGAGGCACTAGAGCTCTCCTATAAATGGAAAACTAATAACAGATTTTTAGTCTGCTTTCTCCTGCACTCTTTTGCCGGCTGGCTGGCTGACTGGCCCCGGGGCTGTGTTGGTGTGTGGCGCAGCAGCAATCAGAGGTCATAATTTCATTGGCGGTTAGCATCAGGTTCAATTTTTCTAGTAGGTTACATTCACCAGAAAGTCTGGATTGTGTTACTGTGTACCAGCAGAATCAGTGCAGAGCTGCAGAATCCCTCTACCTTTCCAAGAGGAGCCAGGCACCCCCAAAGGGGAAGAGGAGTGTGCACATATGTTTAGAGATGCACACACTTCTTACACAGACACATGCACAGACCATTAGTGCCAAGGCTCTTTATACATTTAGCTAGCCTACATACATCATTCTACTGTGTGTGTGTGTGTGTGTGTGTATGTGTATATATATATATATATATATATATATGATTGAGACCTAATTGGTTATGTCTGTGGGTGTGCATATCTTTAGACCCCTCTAGTGGTAGCAGTCCATTCTGACTGATGATGAGGTTAGATTTTATTTAGACAGAGCTGGTCAGGACATAAGGGAAGAACTGTAGAAGTACAATACAAATGTGGCGAACTTATTCAAAAGGATGTAAAGAAAAAGTCAAGGTGAAGCGGATTAAGACTGAGGTGTCCAGCCAAAGCAGAAATTCCTAAATAAATATGTTGTTCTAATGAAATTGACCTGGAACATGTGGGGAGTGTCCTTTCCCAAGATATAAACCTCACCCCTTAAAAAGACAGTATTTCTTTAAGATTGTGTGAATCCTACATTACTCAAAATATTTGTTTTGCGTATTCCAGGAATGTGACCAGGTACATATCGACGATGTGTCCTCCGATGACAATGGCCAGGATCTGAGGTACAACCTGGTACACTTTCATTCTTGGTCGAGTAGTCAACATAATCTGTGCCGTTTGCTTGCATCAACGTTGGCCCAGCCTGTGCCAACAGATCCTTTCTTTGTCTTCATCTCAGTACGTATAACTTCGGCGCTGACGGTTTCCACGCAGCGGCGACCAGTGCCAATCTATGTCTGGCCACAGGGGTGCGGGGAGGCGTGGACTGGATGAGAAAACTGGCCTTCCGCTACAGACGAGTAAAAGAAATCTACACCACCTACAAAAATAACGTCGGAGGTAATCCCCAACAAGCAGCGCTGCTCTGTAAAAATATGTCGAGTAGAAACGAGTTTGCAGATGTTCGTGCCTTATTTGTGCGGGTGTTTGTGTGAGTGTCTGCGCGTGTTCATGTGTATGTTCTAAAAGCACACATGCCACACCACTTGGTCAGAGTAAATTTTGAAAATTTCCGTGGTATTCGGAGGGCTGGTCCAACCTAAACAATGTTACCCTGCGTTTCAGGTCTGCTCGGCCCAGCCAAAAGGGAAGCCTGGTTGCAATTGCGAGCAGAAATTGAAGCCTTGACGGACTCCTGGTTAACACTGGCACTGAAAGCACTAACATTAATCCACTCAAGGTAGGACTCCAGTGAGGAAAATTGTACCCAGTGCCATACCGCACATATATAAACTCGCATGTGGTGTAAATAAGTCAACTTCACATTCCCAAGCTATTAAAGAAAATGCCAATGCTCTTCTGGATAGGCTTTGTCATCTGATTTTGAAAGTGTGCTAAAAGACATGACTTTAAAAGGAATCTGAGATTCAATCCCTCATTGCATGACATGACATGCTTTATTTTCGGCACACTGTGTTTTCTTTTGTCCTCCCTCCAAGTGATTTAGAATGATGTCATCCCTTTGCTCTCCTCCTCTGCTTCTATACTGCAGGTCAAACTGTGTGAATATCCTGGTGACCACCACACAGCTCATCCCTGCCCTGGCTAAGGTCCTGCTCTACGGCTTGGGGATAGTCTTTCCTATCGAGAATATTTATAGTGCAACCAAAATAGGTAAACGTGTAATTTGAATCCTTTTTTTCTTTTAGTCCGCTGTGCTCAGTCTATCACTTTGGGACATGAATGATAATTATTTTAGCTCCGTGAGTGTAGAAAGTTAAGACACACGGGC
The DNA here is from genome assembly GCF_031162955.1 of Sander vitreus. Classification (NCBI taxonomy): domain Eukaryota; kingdom Metazoa; phylum Chordata; class Actinopteri; order Perciformes; family Percidae; genus Sander; species Sander vitreus. The sequence goes on from NC_135876.1 coordinate 13,992,325, forward strand.
TACCTAAGTGACGGGACAGAGGCGTGGATGGGCTGGGCGATTCAGTCACCGGAGAGGGTTGATGTTCTACTATGAAGGAATAGGTCTAATCAGCCTGGGATTATTTTCCTGGAGCTGGGCCTGCGCTGGGCCTCCCCAGGCCTCTCCTGTTCAGTCTCTGCATATGAAACCACTTCTGCACATTTATGTCATTCCACAGCAACACGATGCCCCCCTCTTCCTCCTCCAATCTGCCCCCTTTTCCTCCAGTACTTCCCCTTCTTCACTGTTTCAAATGCAAAATAAACAATCAAGCTTCACTCCCACACCATTTTCAGGCCCATCAGTGCAGAGTGTAGTTCAGGGTTCCTCGGAGCGTTAAGCGCACTGGTCCTCCTAACCAGACCCTGTAGCATGCAAGAGTGATTTTAGCTGTTTTAAATCCATTTGTCCCATGGTTGAGGAGCAGAAGGGCAGAGTTAATGCTTTTCAGATTGTCTTTATCTGAGGGCTGATCTTATCACGTCTCCTCGCTGAGCTCAAAGTGTTTACACTCTGCACTATTTTGTACGTGTGGTGTTTTTAAAGGGGCTCTTGTCACCCTGTGCCTTTGAATCAACTTGAGGGTGTTTAGTGTGGGTCCCTGCAAGTGTCCGTGTGCCTGTGTATCTGTTTGCATCCACTCAACGCTCCACTAACATTCTGCTGTCGTCTCCCCCCACAGGGAAGGAGAGCTGCTTTGAGAGAGTAATTCAAAGGTTCGGGAGGAAAGTTGTTTACATTGTTGTTGGAGATGGTGTGGAAGAGGAGCAAGGCTCAAAAAAGGTAAGAAGTCGTAATACACACCACATACAGAAATACACAGATCTAGGAGAAAAGACAATGTTTGGACTTGTGATTGAAGGTCAGGAGTTCATTATGAATGCTTGCAGAACACAAAACATACCTGCCATACTTTCCAAAGAAAGGAATCAGCTCTCCTGCTTAACAGTCTTACTTAACTTGCATTTGTTTATCCTCTTATATGGTGTGCAAGTACAAGAGAGAAAGTCTGTAGTGTGTAATCAGCGCTCTTCCTCCGCCATCTCAGGTTTACAGAGCAGGGGAGGGGAGAGATGGCATAATTATATATTCCTGCTCGGTGCCCTGAGCAGCGTGAATGCTGTGTGTGTAATGCTAGGCAAGCCCTTTCAGGCTTGTTGAAGGCACATTGTAAATAGAGCATGCATAAAGGAGACTTAAATCATTGTTGATGGAATTGGATTATTTACTGCAATGACAAGCCTGTTAGCACGAGACGGATCAAAAAAAGCCGCCGGTATCTGTTCAGATGAATCTGACATTGTCCTTTTTATGTTACCTGTCGGCTCTTGCTCCACAATTTGTGTATTCAGCGTTTCTGCCAAGTTTGGATGAAAACCAAATGCCGCATGCAAGCCGCACACAGCAAACATATTCATTAGCAAATTAATCAGCGGTCAAAAGGCATATTTCACTGACAGTAACGGTGAGCCACAGTGTCAGGGTGAAGACATGGAGTTTCCCTTTGAAAAGCCTCCAGCTCCTTTTTTACCTGTTTCTCAGTAAACAACGAGTAGAAGCGTGAGGACAGATGAAGAGTGATTAGGCAGCGATTAGGAAGAAATATCCACCTTTACCCTGGATAAGTGTGTAAAGCAATAGCTCTGTATTATGAAAAGCGAACACACCCTGGGAATATGGTCTTGAAGGATGATTGTGGAAAAAGATGCAAATATTTTCACTCAGTCTTGAGTTGTTGGAGAGTGACATTGATGGAAGGATAAGGCGTTTTTTTTTCTCCCCCGTCTGAGCGGTGCGAGTCCCACGACACGCCATGCGGTAAAAGGTTTCTGTGTCAACATCAGAGAGGACGTGAAATAACACAACAATTTCACCCGTCAGGAGGCACACATCAGACGTGACATCGTGTGGAACTACAAAAGCAAAATGTCTAAAAGTTCTCCCGGCCCTCATTCCACCACCTAAAAAAAAAAAAAAAAAATCCGCAACCCCTGAAACAATTCTGCCTTCAGTTATTACCATCGCCTGGGAGAGAAGGTAGAGATAGCATCTCCAGCTTTTAAACTTAAAAGCAAAGACAATTTACAAAACAAAAAGCAAAGAGCTTTTTAAGGGTCAGTGCAGGCTCTCCTAAGCAGAACATATGCCTGGGAGAGGCCATACCTTTTGATAAGGGGGGGGTTAATGGGCTCCACACACTGAGGAGCTGAGGACTCTACCTGACAAGCTCCTTTCATTCTCTGCGACTCAGGTTTCTCCCCCCGTCCTCTGCTTGGGAACAACAGCTCATTTGCACTGTCCCAAACACACACTGGCAGGCAGGAGGTTAATTCAAAAGACCCTGTGGGGAGTTTATTTCTGTTGACGTTGAAGACAGCTACTGGATTCGCTTGGTGGTATAAAACTACAGTTTTATGCAGGAGAGAAATTAGTTAGAGGTACATATGTACTATTTGGCTGCATAGACATTTGCACAAGGGACCAAGAGGAGCAGTCGGCATGTGTTATTAATATGATTGCTTTTCCTGGTGAAAGGACCAGGCTTACAGTACTTCATTCATTGAATGTATTAGCTGTAGTGTAAAGAATAAAATCTCCTTAGCGCTTCTTGCAAGTGCTAAGATGGGCTACAAGTAATGGTTTTCGTCAATAATAATATGTCCATTATTTTTTTGATAATTATTCAGCTCACAGTTTCCCATGTCTTTAAACAGCTCCTTTTTATTTCTCCGACCAAAAGAAAGAGTCGTTAGCATTTTTCTTCGATAAATGACTGAAAGGATCAAATAACTCTTGTAGATTACTTATCAATTCATTGACAAATTGTTTCAGCCCTAAAACATATAGAATATATGATTTGTTCAGTGTTTGAAATGAAAATCTTTTTATTCCTCCCTCAGCACAACATGCCCTTCTGGAGGATCTCCAGCCATTCAGACCTCATGGCCCTCCACCACGCTCTAGACCTGGAGTACTTGTAGCACTACAGCACCATGGTACACCCTGCTCCGCCTCAGCACACCCTGCAACCTTTCACCTTCGCCCTCCAGCCCCGTCCCAAGCTTGCCGCAGACCCTACAGCTCAGAAAAGACCCCCCTGCGCTGCCTGGCGTCTGTCTTCCACTACACAGGAAGAAAAGAAGAGGAGAATGGAGAGAAAAAAAGGCTGAGCACACGGTTAATGTGCTGACATATGGTCACACTTCGTCTTAACCCTAAACTTTTTTTTTTTTTTTCTTTTTTTTTTTCTGGAAGCGAAGGAGAGAGGTAAATTTACGGCGCTGCAGCTGCTTGCCCTGTTACTGTGAATTGGCCGCTTTCTGAAGCTGTCAAAGTGTTTTACGGCCCCCTGTTTGTGCCGGGACTCTGTCGGGGTCCACACCTGTGAGGAGAGCAGCGCTACTGGTGGCCTCGCCCATGACGCCTCGCCTCACCTCACCTCGCCACAGAACTCAGTTACAGTAAACCACAGGTCCACGACTACTGGTGGTGACATTTCTCCGTCCCTCTAGCTCTTCACCTCCCGTCTCTTTCTGTTCCTTATCTGTCTACCTACTTTTTAGTCTCTCTTAACGTCAATGGACAGACAGACAAAGCGACTGCTCCTCTGTTGACCGTCGGCCTGGGAGTCCTGTGCTTGTTATTTATGAACAGAGACTTTGTGAGTGGCACCGTGCCACAGAGAAGGTACCTCGACGACAAAAGACTCGTGCCTTTTACAAAGTACTATTGATTTCCAACCACAGCGAGAGGAAGACATTTATGGAAGAAACAAAAAAAGGGGGTTTTCTAATAATTTAAGAAAATTACAAAAAACTTTATTTACAATGCTGAGACAATCGTGTATAGAGGAAATCTTTTTTTGTGTGTGTAAGTTTGTAATCACTGGACTATTCCTTCCTATATTCATTTAGGTACGTGCTCTTAAAAGGTGGCAATGCTTTTTCAAGTAAAAAAAAATAAAATAAAAGGCATCCCATCGCACATAAGCTTGTGCAAAGCCTGAAAGTGTTGATGTGTTCAAGTTTTGTTCAGTAAACAAATATGTAGATAATGGGATTTTGTGATAAATCATTTTGTCAAGACCAAAAGCATGGATGTCAAGTGTCAATGACCTTTCATTTGATTCTGTGACGTTTCTCGTCCTTACAGGAAACTGCAGTCACATCTTTACACAGCATAACAGGTCTCCTTTACTGCAAGTTCTTTTTAGACTCATATTTTAAAGGGAAAGAGGTATTTGGGTTTCTTAGTTATTCAGAAAGGTAGCTCACAACTTGTGTCCTTACGGCATTTCACCAGCTTGCAGCGCTGACCCCGTATATTTGAAAGCAAACTTAATTCTGATAAGTTTTTCGTATATGGCGCGGAAGTGAGAAAACTCACTATTTCCTGCCTCTTGAGAGCCATCTTGGTAACAAATAAAAGATTTTAAAGCAGGCTTGAATAGGTTTTATTATCTTTTATACAAGCGCTATAACACCTCTTGTACAGCAAGCATAATTTTGTATAATGTAGTGTTTTTATTTCGACTTTGAAAATACATTCTGTGTCCCTCTTTGAAATAGTTTAAAGACACAAAGCCCTTTTCAAAATGCTTCTACATCTGTGGATGGGGAAACTGTAATGAACATTGAAAGAAAAGCCACTAACTTCGAGGGGTTTGTGAACATACAGGACATGTGCTATCGACTGTGAATTTCTTAAACAGAAACCCATTTGTTGCGTTTCTAATTTTCCCTCCTTTGCACATGATCACTGTTGGCCTTTACATTTCAATTTGGATTCCCCCCCCCCACCCATCTTCTCAAACAACAACTTCTTCCCCCGCGCTCTGGGGGTATCTACATATTGCTGCTAGATCAAGGTAATGGTAGGTAACTAGTGGAAATGTTTTATAGATTCATACAGCACGCTTTTTTTATTATGTTGCAATCATAAATGCAAACTGGAAATACTTTAAACTACATGGGCCTCATTGTGAAACGCAAAAGATTGTTGTGTCTGCAAAATATGTGTACAGATGTTTTTGACATTATTATTTGATTGTGTTTAAATTAATAAAACTGATTTGTGAACTGTTACATGTTGCCTTCAGATTATTATTTTTATATTTAAAACTACAATTTAATACATTAGTAGTAAATGTAGTAGTAGTAACAGTAGGTGCACAATACAATTTAACACTGACATTAAAATACTTTTGTCTCTAAAACAAAATTGTTTTAGTTTTTTTACTTATTTTAATTGTGTGTTAATAATACTGGAATAACATTACTATCTGCCCTCAGTATCAGAGACTGCCACTGACGTCACAGGCCTCAGCCACTTTTCCTACCAGGAAGCAAACAACATCATCACACCTCCACATGCTAATGGCATGCTTTAACTCTGCTGCACAATAGCTGATCAAAAATAAAAATGCGTTTTTGACCACAAGGCTACATCTGAATCACAGACATGCTTTTGTTTTGGAATAACTAACATGACTTAAAGGCTCTTTAAATTTCTATTAATCAGATATTTTTCATAATTCCTGTGAGACGATGCAAGATTTTCTTGATAGCCTTAACAATGTAAAAGGTGCGTCACGCATTCTTGAGGCTCCTGAAGCCAAGCCAATTCTCAGTCCAATATTTGTAATAATTCTATCCATATAGCATATATCTCTAGGAGCCTCCATGCGTAATTAACATATATCGAACCGCTCCAAGCCATAGAGACCTGAGTTAGTTTAAATAACACATGAAAACATAACACATGAAAAATATTTATGAGGCAGATTTTATGAGGTGGTCACAGCTGAGACAGTCCAGGATGTAACACTAGCCTGGACAGGGAAGAAAGTGTCCGGCCTCCAAAAACCACGATGGAGAATTAAGCATGCATGGAATTTTATTTTGAGCCGCACAGCCCGTTTAATATCCAGATCAATTATGTTTTCAGATGGAGTGGGAGTGATGGCTGGGGTGAGTCGTGTATGTCTGCCAGTCTGGACAAAGCAAATCAGGCTGCTACCGCCGGAATGCACCGGCACAATGACCCCTAATGTGCTTTTTCCACTTCCGAACAGCTGAAAGACTAAGTAGTGTCTGAGGTCCTCCTGGCTGCCTGTCTTTCTAGGAGAGAAGCGCTCTCTCTCTCGGCAGCACAGAATAGAGGTCTGTTCTCTTTGATAAGTTTTCCCGATGCTCAGAGACCTGGCAGGAAAACTCAGACACAACCAGACCAGACATTTTGTGAAAGAAAAAGTGGGTGTTGTGGCATGTCGGCCAGCCACTCTGGCTGCTCATGCAAAACAGAGGGGAATAAAAATAAGAGCTATATTGTGTCTGTTTGGCTTGGTCATGGACCTGACTTACAATCCTCACACTTTTGATTTTCTGTGAGATGTCTCATCCTATCATGTTGCTGTAGATCTTGTGTGCATGCCATGTGCTTGCTTTTGTTAGATATAGGTGTTCCTGTGCTTTAATCAAGCTTTACAGTAACCATGTAATTCTCAAGAGGCCTGCTCTTCAATGAACTCCCATCAAACCCCTTGTGGAAATAAAGGGGCCATTACCAAGCAGGTCCTCTGTTGGGCATTACTCTGTTGGGCATTCCTCTCCTGGACGTCCCAGCAAAGCACCCGGCCTCCATAAAACTGTACTGCAATAATAAACAACGCCATTGGTGATTTACGACCTTGCCCAGACAGTGATTTCATGCAGATTTCCATAGAGGGGGCCTCTGACGGTGCATCACAATTGAACTCATATTGTATTACATGCATATCAAACCCCCCCCCCCCCCCCAAAAAAAACCTGATCTGCCACATCTCTTTTATGAGCAGGAAGCCTATTAATAGGCCTGTGTTCTCCTTTTGGTGGCTAGTGTCTTAAGTTAGGGGAATTTGTCTCCGTAGCAAGCAGATGTCCACAGATTTAGACAATAACAGAGAGCAGAGAGGGGGAGACACAAAGCCTCCATCCTTAGCAGAGCTGCAAGGCATTTCTGCTCAATCTAAGAACCAAAACGACACGCTATTAAGTTGTTTCAGTCTGCATTTCTTTATTCTTGGTTTGGCTGATGCTGTTTGTCTGGAGGCAGGATAGACAATCCCACTGTCTCTGATTGCAGCTCCTCCTCCAGTGGTTTTCAGATGAAGAAAGGCTTCTTGCTCCTCTCCAGAGTGCAAGGCTCAGTTAGCCTTGGCAAGCAGCGAGAGTGACAAACCTGTTGTCATGCTGTGGCGGGCGGTGGTGCTAAACTAGGCCCTTTGTTTACTGTTTGTTTATTTCTCAGTTACTGGGATTTGACAGGCAGAGTGGGGCAGGGACAGCTGGTAATCAGGAAGCTGTGTATGTCAGGGATCCCAGCCAGAAGTGTCAACTCCGAAGGGGCCAGGCGTCCACAGCTATGCCTGTCCCACACAGACGTGGCATTCCCAAGCGAGGCCAGACTGCGACGACGCGCATATATGTTGGTGAAGAGTTTGAGTCGGATTGGTCTAAAAAAGATTTGGTTTTAATGGACTTGCAGAGTGAGTTGTGACTCATAGAGGTCACACACGCACGCACGCACACACACACACACACACACACACACACACACACACACACACACACACACACACACACACATTGAGGCACCCACAAGATGAGGAAATTGTCTTTGTAATGTATTGTATTAGGGTTTTCTGGAATCCAGCATTGCAAATGATGTGTTATTTTACTATAAGTAGTTGTTTTGACAACTGACATACTGTTTCAATAAAGCATTGAGATACAGGGTAGACATTGTCTCTCATCATGCATGTTCTCTACACTAGCTCAGCAGTAGTTGCTGCAAATATCATAAATCAGAAACAATGAAATGTAACTCTTCTGTCTGCCAGTCAACATGTTGCTGTATTAGTCCTTTAGCTCTTGATTGCAGAGTATTTGTTTTAATTTTCAAACAATTTTCCATGAAAGTTAAAGCAGTAACTCCCCGCTGCGTGCCTCTATTACTTGTACAACAACTGCAGTAATTACTTGTACAACACGTCACATCACAGCAGGTAATGAAATTCATTCGCTGAGCAAATTCAGCAACAAAGGCACACTTTCACATAAACTCTCACCACGGCTCATAACCACCATGAGGTCGTAGTGTTGCATTGCCAGTGCCGGACCTGGAGCGATGCTCAATGTCTGCCCAACCGCACCACAGCTCCACCTGCGCCTCTGCGGTCAAACACACACACTCTCTCATATTTACTAGGCCCACCGCACTGCTCCATTTGAAGGTGAGTGGCAGAGATTTATATGGCCAGCTAAGGCCACCCTACAACTGTGTGTGTGTGTGTGTGTGTGTGTGTGTGTGTGTGTGTGTGTGTGTGTGTGTGTGTGTGTGTGTGTGTGTGTGTGTGTGTAAATGTGCATGTGCATGGCTTCTTAGCTAACTCTAAGCTACCAGGTCCCCGAGGGTTTATTTGGCTTCTGCTCCCTGTATGCTCTGTGTGTGAGCATGCGCAGCATGTTTATGTGTGTTTGTGTGCACTCAGAAAGTGTATGTGTGTTTGCAAGGACCTCCCTCTCGGGTGTTAATTGGGCTGGCTCTCCCAAGTCGGGCCTCGGACCTGGGCCAAACTCCCTCTCGTCTGGCAGCAAAAAGAGCCTCTCAGCCAGTTTAATAAACTCAATGTCATCCGGTTAATAAAACAGCCTTGCGTCCCACCTAGGCTTGTTTTTGCTCGATAAGTCACGGGTGATGTTATTTTTTCTATACGTAGAAATGAAGGAAAGGTGAACCCTGTTTCATAGGTAGGCTGCATGTTTTTTTCCTCTGAGTCCTGCTGCTGCTTTATGTCCTGAAATACTACAGCTACGGTTGCACGCTGCCACATATATCATATAGACTGTATACAGGCTATATTAGGGGTGTCACAATTCGATTTAACTTCGATTTTAACATCACAATTTGATAACATTTTCGATTTCTTTTCAGCAGTCACTGATGAATGAATGTCAATGCCACAACAAGAGGCATTAGACAGCTTGGGTAGCCTATACTTTACAACAACAGTTTGAGTTTCTCTGAGTTTACAAGCTGCACTTGAATGCACCATGAAGTCGCCAGAGGTTTTACCATTTGTTGTTTGTTTACATAACTCAGTAGAAGGCAAAATGTTGCCACACGGTGGCCTCAGGGAAGCAGGACGACTTTCCAGTTCTGTTGTTTCTCTGTCATCTCCGACTCCGGCAGTGGCCGTGGTGTCTGGAAAAGTGCAGCTGCAGGCTACCGGTAAGCTAACGTTACGCTGTGGTTTTTTACGGTGGCCGACAGGGACAAACGCCCTGCAACTTAAGAAAACACACGCAAATAGGAGGAGCAGCTTGATTTTCGACCCCATGTGTGCATTTGCAGCGCGTTTATCTATTTGGTTGTGTTATGTGTATTTGCGATGCGTTTATCTATTTGGTTGTGTTATGTGTATTTGCGATGCGTTTGTGTATTTGCGATGCGTTTATGTATTTGGTTGTGTTGTGTGCATTTGCAGCGCGTTTGCTGAATGCTGCACATGTGTTGTCAAATTAATGAAGTTGTTTTCTTAATTTGCTTGTGTTTTGTCTATTTGCGTGTGTTTTCTTAAGTTGCAGGGCATTTGCCCCTGTCGGCCACCGTAGTTTTTTTCTTCGGATGTGCGCAAGTAGGTGGGGGAGGGCGGAAGAAGGAAAATACTGTGTCGCATACTGTGAGAATCGCTGATCCATACATGAGAATAAAACTCTGTTTTAATATTGTGTCAGAGAAAAGGGCTGAGTTGCGGTGTGTGTATGCCCAAAGTTATTTTTTTTCTATTGGCCTAACGTTACCTAAAGGGTCAGTTCATCTGATTACAAAAATTGAGTTGAAGGACTGGACCAGGGGGCTATTTCACAAAACCAAGATAAGGGATGCCGGGATTTCCCAATTATCCAGGCTCAATTTAGCCTGGACTCGGTTTCACAAAAGCAGAGGCACCTAAGTTACCATGGAGATTTATTTATTTGTACAGCTAGGATTTATTAATCCTGGAGCCTTTTCTGTTCACTCAGCAGTGCTTTTATGTTATTGTTATCAGCGTGCATTAAAATACAACAGGTGCATGTTGCTGTTCAGTTAACTACTGTTATTATTTAAAGTTGTGACCATTATTTTTTATAATTATTCATGTGACATTGTTACTGTTATATTGCTGTATGAAGACTGCTGAAGTCTGATGAATATATTACGGCAGTTGTTGAGATAAGAGATTAGAAAAGGCTGATAAAGTTGCCAAATGTGTTTTAAATGAAGTCTTTTACTAAGGGCAATACATACAATGCTGTACATGTGTGTTCCTATAGTGGACCAATGCACCTTGAATTATTTTAGTTGATTAATTTTTTTTTAAATTTAACAATAAAGGATCATGTTTGTTTGCTTTCATGTGCATTGTATTTGGTATTCTTAGCACACAATTTATGTTGTCCAGTAAACTGGGACTATAATTTGGGAGGATTGTAGGCCTACAATTTTAAGAACATGTCCTAATTGTACAATCCTCCCAAATTATAGACTTAGTTCACTGGACAAGTAACTATCTAGTGTTGTAGGCTGACAACAGAGAGAGGACACCTTAATGGTTTTTGACCTTATGTTTAGCTTGGGGGAAATTACTGATGAATACACTCTGTTACATTCATGTTTACAGTGTGCATGGAATTTATCACTTAATTATCTTTATAGTTTCTAGATCCAATTTCTTCAGTGTCTTTCTTTTCTATGTCGTATATACGAGGGAGCAAAGCATATAATATGTAAAGAAGGAAACTCGTCCTCTGAAAACGCGAGAAAAAGGCGTGGCAGATAATAGCGGACCGACTGAATGATATATCTAAAAAATATACATTTATGAACTACTGCTCTTAACTGAAAGCATTCAATGATTCACTTGTCATTTGCAAAAATGAACAGTTGTACACTTTGCATTAAAAGCGAGCAGTGGAAGTTAATGACTTGGAGAAATTTATATTTTTTCCCATGAGAGGGAGAGACAGATATTTACGCATCATATTCTAGCGTTGTAGAAAATTGATCTTCATGGTAAATTTCCTGAGTAACATTATCTTCTGCTTATTTAAGGCAAAGAATACAACTGTTAATTAGTGCAAATGATTAGTAGCCTAATCCTTGAATGGTATGATTATGACGGTTTGAATTCAGAGCAGTGGTCAGTTAATGTATATATTTAGGCTACTTACGCATTCAGTCGGTTTGCAATCGTTTTTTTTAATAAAAATAATGTTTCACATTATCATACTTACATAAGAAGCTGCTGCTCACTCTATGTAAAGTATGTACAATACGTATTCTCCATTTTGGCATCAGTAAATCTGTTATCGACATCGTGGTCTGTTAAAGAAAGCCATGAACGCACATCTATCTGAATTACTTCATCCTGGCTCAACCTAGTCGCTCCTCCTCGGCCTGACTTGGCCTTCGTGAAAAGCACCAAGCCAGGCTGCACAGAATTAGACTAGATCAAGCCTCGCTTTATCAGTTATCCTGGATTTATGAATTCTGCTTTTGTGAAACAGCCCCCTGGAGTTAGCTAACGTTAACGTTAAGTTGTTGATGGCAAACCTTGAGCTGGCTGCTTGCTAAAACAGAATGTCTGTTTTCTATTTCTACACATATTAAATACCAAAGATTAGGGCTGAACGATTTTTGAAAATAATCTAATTGCGATTTTTTTCAAAAATATTGTGATTGCGATTTAATATGCAATTATTTTTTAACCTCTTTGTCTTCTGTATTATTCAACAAAGACAAGCAATAAATCATTGTATAGTATGAACAACACAAGATTAGATAGATTAAACAAACTTCCCTCCCCTCCCTTCCCTGGAGGCCAGGCCTGTATGTGATGATGAAATTAGGTGATGCATGAATTTATATGAATGACATCTTTTATTTAACTACTTCAATCACAGTAGTATATTGAGCACTGACCAAGCCTGGTGTAAACATTCATATGAAAGTCAGAAACAAATCACACAAACTAAAGTGCAGTTTGCAGAAATATAAAAACAAATATGTGGCTTTCCCACACTTAGTAGTATTTAGATTATTTAATTATTATTTACTGTAATAAACATATGTAAACATGTGGATTTCACTTTTTAAACACTGTCTTTGAACAGTTAAATAAGTAAAAATATAGTATATACAATGATGTTTTTTTTACAGCGCACACAGAGGAGCTGCCTCCAGCCCCTCCCCCTCGTGAAGTTGCGTGCCGCGTGCGTCAACGTTGCACTCACACTCAGAGACAGAGAGGCTATCGTTACGTTACGGACTGTTCGTTACTTATTTAAGGGGCCACCGGAGGAGTTTTGGGACCTTTAGGCTAAAAAGACTTGACCCTCCCCTCGCCAGTAATACTTTTTCTATGACCCTCCCCTTATGTGCTAGTTTGCACTTAGAAAAGAAGTACAGATGCCATTTGATTTTTTACAGCCATGACATACAGGACTTAACCTCTGCATTCTCATCTTACACATCCCACTCCTCTGTTATGGTGTGGTGGCCATTTCAGTAGATTTACTCACTAACATTGTTGTGGAAACACAATAAGCATGGAAACTAAATGCACACTTCATGCATTACTGCATTACTTCAAATACTAAGTGACTCCTCTAGTAAACTAGTATTCACATGAAATAAAACAGTAAAACATTGAGACCATTCAGCAAAGGACAATGGGAAATAACAATTCAACACTGGTTGCTATGGACTTGTCACTAGGCTTCGTCATTGTATATTTTAGCACATTGGTAAAGGTGCCGAAGCTGAACATTATATTCCAAAACATATATATATGTTTATTTTTAAAGCAGATTTTAAATTACATTGTAACAATTTAACAATTCGCCCTTCTGAAATCCAATCACAGCACGGCTGTTTTGGAACGCAATAGACAGACGCTTAAATTCAACTAAAATGTAACGGTGAACAATCAGTATTGGACCTACAGTCTGTTGAGTTGCCTCTCCAAACTCACCATAAAACGAAAAAAAAAGAAAAAGAAAAAAGATCCGTATTTTGCCGTAATCCAATGACACGGGAAAAAAAAGTAATCCACAGCGATCAGGAGATCCACAAAAAGGGTCACAGTGTATACACAAGGCCTACGCGCGTCACATTCACCAACCAGCTCCAAACAGGTGAACGAGGCCTCTCCACTTCGCCGTTTAAACAAAGTGGAATAAACGTATACAAGTCCAAATCTACACAAAACCTGCAATCAATTAGTAAGCTGACATCACATGTATATACATATGGCATTTAGGAAACCTTTATTGCAAGGTTGGCACGGCAAGATGTCCAGACTAGTGCAACAGTAACTTTTGTTTTTTGCGTCCTGCTGCTCCCATCGTCAGCCAGGTAATATTTTTTTACTAAAGCAGTATATGAAATCTGATGTATTACCTACCACCATTTAGTTGTTTTGTGTTATTTAAGATATTTATAAAATATCTGGTCATGCCAGATATAATTATTCCACTCATTTTTTAAACAATGCAATCACTCATTTCAGCCACCAGGGGGGCAGTGCTCCTCCTGCCCCCCCAGCAAACTCATGGGTCAGACCCATCTGGTAGCGAAGGAGGGCAGAGACTAAGAGCTGCATGAAAAAATATGCACCAAACAAGCCACTTTGAAATTTAGCTGTTTTCATGAATACAAAAGTTGGGTGAAAAGTCCTCTGGTGGTCCATTCCATAAATACCGAACGGTCCCTTAGTAGTAGCATGCTGCTGCTGGTCTTGTCGTGGGATTAACTGTACTAATAAAACCGTTGAAACAACGCAGCCACGCTGCTGTGAAAGCTCCCCGAACGTCATTTATCAGAGTCTGGTTGTTACCCCTCCCTGCGGCAGTCTCCTCCACTCCATATCTTTATAACGGAGCTAGCTAACTGGAGCTAACCGCTAATCAGAGCTAATCGTTGCTAACCAAGCCTTCAGTTCTGCTTTGGCTGTAAAAGTTTTAAACTACAACTCAGCGTTGTTTGAATGACAGAAATCTGCTCAAAGTACAGCATAGCGTTAGCATGCTAAGTTGATGCTTGCTCTGCGGAGTGCAGACTGATTTGGTCACGTGACTCGCGAGAGCAAATCAGTCTGCACTCCGCAGCCTTTGCGATTAGGAAATTGCATTTTAACATATTGCGATATTATTGCAAATGCAATTAATCGTTCAGCCTTACCAAAGATGTGAACTGTTGCTAGTGAAGCTTTGAAGTTGTTTCAATGGAGCTGCCGGCTGAATAATGTACTAGTAGGCTAGCTATGTATTATGACTTATGACTCTTGCCAATCCTTACTTTATCAGGTAATTTCATAAATGTTTCAGTGAAGAGTAATTCAGTAGATTTTTCAAGTAACTTGCCCTAGCAGTGACATTTCTGCTGCCACTCTTAATACAATGCGGGTGAATGAAATTTTGTTTGTGGTGCTCACAGCATTAACATTTCTATTAACTTTTTTTTTGTCTCGTGGTGATCTCCAAAATAGTTAACTCAAAACCTGGGCACATATAACTACAGCTATTTGCATATCTAGATAGATACAACTGGTGGTAATTGAGAATTTTTATTTTTTTTTGTGGTAATTTAGGTAAACAGCTCTTTAAACTATTTAAGACCCAGAGAGACACTCATCCAAATGGAACAGAGTCACATTAGAGTTATTATATGCCACATTTCTCTCTCAGTATCTTCTTCTCAGTCTGTCTCTTTCTCTTGGGCCAATACTGTCCCAGTAGGAATGTTAATGTTGCGTTCCGGTTGGCTGAAATGGTTTCTTTGCTCTGCCTCTTTCGGAGCAGGGGACACAGAGGGGATGGAGGGGTAGCACTGGGGGCGAGGAGCCACTGGGACAGGAGAAAATATTCTATATCCAGGGTGACTCCGCTCTTCTAGGGGATTACAAAGGGTTTAACTGGCGGATGAAGGAGAGCAAAGTGGTAAGTGACATTTCTGGTCTAGGAATATGGCAATCAGCAGCGTGGAGCCCCGCCAAGTCTCCTGGCCTGGCCAGAAAATGCTAAAAAGGCTTGGGAGAGTGTAAACAAACGGGGCACTGGCTAGCGGTGCGGGAGGGGAAAGGAGGGAAGGGAGAGGGAGTGGGGGGAGTCCAGGGGGACAGATCTGTTAACCATCAGTGGCTGCGTTTCATCCTGCCGCCCCTCTCCAAACCCTTCAAGGGAGGCTTTGTGTACCTGCTCTGCAGACAGGAGCTGGGTATTTGGGGAACAGGAAACCAAGGCTTCCCCCCTTCCTTTCTTCCCCATACCTCACCCTTCCCCTGTGCCCCCAGCTGCCCCCCAACACACACACCCCACATTCACCCCCTGCTATGCCCTCTCTTGTACGCCACCTCTGCCCTCTGATCACTCATACCTCCACTCTGAATAGTCATGTTGTACAGTATGTCATTGGAATAACACACACGCACTGGCAGGTAAAGTTGATAAGGGGACAATGGCTTGTCCCACTGCTCTCTTCCCTCAGCCAACAGCAGTCGTCGCTCAGCTCAGGTATGAATGTACAAAGATTTCCATGCGTAATCTAAAGGCCTGCATCCATTTGGGTTGAATAAAATGG
The DNA here is from genome assembly GCF_031162955.1 of Sander vitreus. Classification (NCBI taxonomy): domain Eukaryota; kingdom Metazoa; phylum Chordata; class Actinopteri; order Perciformes; family Percidae; genus Sander; species Sander vitreus. The sequence continues at coordinate 14,008,006 of NC_135876.1, forward strand.
GGAAGTGGGTATTTAAACCTAAATCCATTATTCATGATTCTCCCTCTGAACCACCAGCCAAGAGAATTGGCGCATTGACAGAGTTCACTATGTTAATTATTTCAGTTAGTTCATGAGCTGCTCAGGACTGTTCATCTGCACAGCCTGCGCCAATTCACATCAGCACTTAGCCCACTAGAAGGATATTATTCCTGACAAAAAGCTGCTAGGCCTATTACTGTTACACCATAAAGGTTAGCATGGGAGAATGAAGGAGAGTTCAACAAGTGTAATGCATGCATGGATCACAAACAGCGATTGTCTAATTATAGCTTAGCAACCATTACTAGGCACAGCAGGTCTGTAATGCAGTAAGATAGATACTCCTATAAGGTCATAACTTATAGCTTATAACTTTTATCAAATTACTGGCCAACCTTAAGTAGATGCTAGAATATAGTCACCAAACAAATCTCAACCAAGCGCGAGCATGAGCAAGGTGGGTGGGGCCAGGCCAGATCCAGAATTTCTCAATGAGGGAGAAAGGGTAGATGTGCTTCTTGCCCATTTCAGACTTTTTTTACTTTTTGTGTGGGTAAACCATGTTAAAAAAAGTATTGATCATATCAGAGTAGTTTACATACTTTAAAATGTGTTTAGAGTGGGACTTTATCTTGTAATGCCACTGCCCAATGTCATGATAGTTTCTAGTTTCTGATAGTTTCACATGGTGAAAGATCAGAATGGAACTGGGGATGAGGATGAGAATGGGTAGAGGAAGGTTTTTTGTATTTCTGCCCTACTCATTTGGCTAAATGTAACTTCCTGGTTCGTGTGTGGGTGAGAGAGAAAAAAAAAGTGATCTATAATCTGCTAGCAACAGTTTGCCTTTCCAAAATCAAGCGAGAGAATGAGAAGCCTGCTTTTGTTTCCTTCTATGTGAAATCGTCTGTATAATATGCATAATCACAAACTAAAGCCTTGCAAATTGCCATTAGGTTAAATCAACACCCCACTGACACATTCTCATAAAAAATGTAACATTAATAGCTTCAAAAATAGCATCTTCTGCGGGGCTACTATAATGCTCTGATTAGTCGAAGCTAAAGGAGTTGGACAGCTTTGTGTTCGTTAATACTCAGGGCGATGAAGAGAAATACTCGTCCCTGGCACTGAGTTGACACAGATCATAAAGGCTTCATTGTGAATGCTGACTTGTCTCACAGTATGCTAAATTAAAAACTGGATGTAACCTAATACGGAATGGTAGCGGCGATAAGATCTGGAGTCGGCCCGTGTCCCTGCAGGCCCTTATTCTCCTTGCTGCACCACAAGGGAAGGCAGCGCGGTGACAAGAGGTGTTCAGGAAGCAGTGAACACCCTGCAGATCAACAGATAATATTTTTCTGGCAAATAAATTCATTCCTGAACCTTAAATTACATTTTCACCTCCAAAAAAAAAAGTCTGGTCTCTAAGCCTGAGGCAGTGTCTGTCTGACACGGAGGGAGGGAGAAAGAGGAAGTGCAAGGTGTTGGCGCATGTATGCATCTGTTTGTATGTGATTAAACAATGTGCGAGGGATTGTAAATGTCTGTCAATGTGCGTGTTTTTCGTGTACTGTATCGGTGAACGTATTTGTGCACGTGTGTGTGAGTGTGTGTGTGTGTGTGTGTGTGTGTGTGTGTAGCGAGAGAGAGAGTCACTCTGCAGCACCATGACAACAGTGGGGCCGTCTGATCCTCTCTCTCTAATTGTCTGTGACCTCGTAACTGGAGACGCACTCTCAAGGCAGGAGGAGGGCCTTTCACACGGCAATCACTTTTGGATTTGTCCTCTATGCAACTCCTGAATACCACTGCCAAAAAGGTGTGTGTGTGTGTGTGTGTGTGTGTGTGTGTGTGTGTGTGTGTGTGTGTGTGCGTGTGCGTGCGTGCGCATGTGTGAGTGTATGTATATGCAGGTGTGACCGTTTCTTAAAATCCCCTATTGGTTGGCAGTGAGGAACAATATACCTGAGGTGGACAGGTATGTGTGGATTAGACTACCCTTTGATGTTCAAAAAAAAAAATCATAAAACCTATAACTCAAGTGATAAATGCAACATAACGTGTGTTAATGCCAACTTTACTTCACACACAACATAGCAAATACAAAAAAACGTTGCAACAAAATTAAAGAGAATATTGAAAAATAGCAACTTCTTTGACAGTTTATGTTAAATGTATCTTTCTTTGTTTTGAAGACCCGAGACAGGGTGGAGGATAAAAGATTGAAATATGATACTTGCTGTATTATAAATTATTCAAGTGAGTAGAAAAGAACAGAAGAGTCAATCGCTCTGTTCCCGATGTATGTTGAGCAGGTGAATTCAGGTGAAAGCTGCCATTTTTCACATAATAAATCTTGCTCATCCACTTCAGTCTTTATGCTATTGGACATTTGAAGGACTTTTATTTCTTTGACCAGTTCTTATTACATGGTGTGATGAATTCTAAATGTACAAAATGTCCACAGAAAATCAATTTCTTTTCATATTTTGATCTGGATGCGTGCAACTAATCCACTGGCCTGACTGTAAATGTATAGTAATACGGTCAAGCTTCCTTCTCAACACTCTTTATCACTTTATGTAAGTAAAAAGGAAGTAGTAGTGTAATTGATTATTTACATTGTACTTTACATACTGTCCAGAGAATCTACTCACGTCTATCTCTACACTGTCTGCAGAGACCGGGCTGTTCTGATGTCTCTGTTTTGTTCCACCATAAAGGGGCCTCAGTAATGGCCCCTGTCACACACAAAGGTATTAAGGCCTAAAGCCTCTCTCTCTCTCTGCCGCCACTGGCAGCTGGGCCAGGGGAATAATTTGATTTGGTATTTTATGCTGGAAAAGAGCCTTTCTTCCTAAGCCACATTTGCGCTTGGCTTCTCCTCAGCTCTGCAGCCCCCTAAAAGACTTTACATGACATTAACACATTTCAGAGAGCATTACGGCTTGAAAAGAGATTTGTCTAGACAAAGACATGGTTTATTTGTAGTTAAAGCTTCATTTCCTGCCTGTTCCTTCTCCTGCACTCTCTCCCTGCACCTTTACCCCCCCTCAACCCGCCCCTCCTCCCCGCGTGACTCCTGCCGGGCGCACAATGGTTGGCGCCCTGACAGGTAAGAGGATTTCAATTAGTTTACCTCGAAATGGGCCCGGCAAAGCGTGATTAATGAAAGCAATTAGTCTCTGTCATGTCTTCAGCACACTCCTGCTAAATCACCGGACTGCTCCTCACCGACGCTAAGAGCAAATTACATCACCCAGATCCTCTCTCTCTCTCTCTCTCTCTCTCTCTCTCTCTCTCTCTCTCTCTCTCTCTCTCTCTCTCTCTCTCTCGGCTTCTTTATGAGCTCCCCATGTCTCAATGAAGAGAGCAACGGAAAGGAGAAAAAAATAGAGGACTGAAACCCAGCTGATAACCATGTGTGTTTTTTTTCCCTTTACTCTTCAAGAGTGTATCCCATAAACATCAACAGTTTCTTACAACCTGTAATAAAAAAAGAATAATACTCATCTTTTCTACAAATACCATTCAAAGAGATTTAGGGCAATGCTGCCTAAAAATTATCAACCATGTTATAGTGAGATAAAAAGATTTATAAATCACCACATCTATGTGTGTGCGTCTGTCACAGACTGACTAATAATAACCAATTGTTTGTGTGTGTGTGTGTGTGTGTGTGTGTGTGTGTGTGTGTGTGTGTGTGTGTGTGTGTGTGTGTGTGTGTGTGTGTGTGTTTTAACGAGCCGTAAATTAATCGGGGGGCCTGGGCTCTGCTCCCCTGATTATAGCACGGATAATCTACAGCATCACACATATGTTTACACTTCGTAAATGTACTTTCCCCTCCAGAACATCACACAATACATACAAACTTATAAACTATAGTGGGATTTATGAAGACATGTTTTAAACGTGTAGGCTTCAAAGTGTGCATGCGTTATGGGCTCTTGTCACGGAACCGAAGAAAAACTCATCCTGAAGAACTGAAATCGAATAAAAGGGAGCCATAGATGATGTTTTGCTAGCTGCAGGCTGGGTGGACCTCAGCCAACAGTAATCACTGCCCACTAGGAGGGAAACAGTCCCACCTGCTTCAAAACCACCGCATGCAAGCTTCCTCTTCTCACAGTTTTTGTTATATATTTATGCCACCATCCCACCCACCATCTCTCATATTCTTTCTCTCAATACTTTTTTGACTTCCCTTCCCTTGTCTGTGGCTCTCCAAGCTCATTCGTTCCTACTGAAGATGTAAAGGTCCTGACACACCAACCCGATAATCGTCCGTCGGACAGTCTGGCGAGGTCAGTGACTCAAGTCTGTTCGGTGTGTTCCATACCGTCGTCTGTCGGAGGGGCCGCCGGCCTTCATTTTGGCCGATTTGACATGTTGAATCGGAGGGCGGGCAGTCGGACTCAATGACCAGCGAACGGGATGAATCTGACAAACGCCTCTCAAAATCTGGCGAAAATCTTTTAAACTGACCTTTGTCGATCTGAAATGAAGACAGATTAAGCAACTGCATGGCCTATTTCTCGCTTAAAATGTTTTCAGAAACATGTTTCAGTGAACTATTTTCATAAAATACGAGATCGTAATCCGAACGAGCCGCCACCATTGTCGGTTGGAGAAGCTAGACCCACGTGACGCGTTTGTCATTTCCAGAAAAAAAATTTTGGCCGACAATACAGATTAGCGATCCGATACCAATATGTCATATATTTTATTATGTTTTGACAACTGTATACTACTATCCCTGTATGGATGTGATATGATTTCTATCTTTGTTGTCGGCCTGGCTCAGGTTAAACTCTTTGTGAAACATGAAAAAACACAACAATGAACGCCCCAGAACTTTCTTCTATTATCCAGTTTGACAGTCAGTTATAACGGAAAAAGAACATAAATAATCTACTTTAACGTAGATTTTCTTTTAGGCTTCAAGTATGGCCTTGCATGCTAGCGACGCAGTGATGAGTGTTTGTTCTTCTTTGGTTTGATTATTTAATTAGCGCTTCGTAATCTCTTTTGAGGGAAGTTTTGTGTTGGTTGGCAAGTCTTCCAGACCGACCGCTCTAGACCTTTGGCTTATTTGACTGTAGCCATCAGTAAATTTTTTCTCATCGTTAAAACACATTTCTTAATAAACTCCATAGAATTGTTTCATCTGGCAAAAGGTTAATCTCCTAAATCCTATGTTGGCTTGCCTGTGGCCTTTGGAAAGGTGTGCTCGGGATGATAGGGCTTGCATATTTTGATGTGATCCTATTTCTTCATTTCCTACATTGGCTGGGAACAGGGGAACAGCACAGGCTGTAGCTAGACCAGGCGTTCTCCTTTTCTTTCTCTCTTCCTGTGCCATTCTTTCTCTTCCTCTCTTGATCTGTCTGTCAGATAGAGCATGCCAATTTGATAAGCTCGTTCCTATTGGAAATGGGATGATTGGAGGTCTTTGGCATCCACCCTGACCTGTCTGCTCTGCTGTTCGATGCACACTGTTTTTCAGACTGACACACATTCCTGAGCATGTCTTAATGCGTGTGGTGGTTTGAGTGTGTGTGTGTGTGTGTGTGTGTGTGTGTGTGTGTGTGTGTGTGTGTGTGTGTGTGTGTGTGTGTCTATATTGCATGTTTTCATATTTATCTGTAGCAGTTCACTCATGTGCCAGGGCTTGTGAGTGGCCTACTCCTTCCTGCTTCAAATGGAGGCTGCCTTGTCAAGCTGTCATGCTTCAAGACAGTAATATCTGAGGTCCCCCCTCTTTGCTCCTCGCCCCATCAGTCAGAAATTGGGAAAGCCAAAATAACGGCACACACTCCAGTCTCTCTCTCTCTCTCTCTCTCTCTCTCTCTATCTGTCAGTTTCTTTCTTTCTCATTCCATCCCTCTCTCCTTTTGCCTAAGGTTTTCCTGTCACCGAGCCAAAATCTAATTGTTCAAAGCTCTGTTAGCCTCCAACACTTTGATATTTTTCCCAGGCTTCAAAAGAGCACGACAACAATAGGCTTGTGACTGCAGGGCACGCCGAGGTTTAGTTATCACGTCTTTATGTCTTTATATTCGCTGGCATGGCTCGCAGACCTTTACTTGGGGGGGGTTCGGAAGGAAGCAGACTTGTTAGTGGTTTCTCAGGCGGCTTGTTCGATGCCCCGGGATATTTTTTTAAGTTTGCAACTGACTTTCCAACACCACCTCAGGTAAAGGGCGTGTACGGTGTCAAAGCTCAAAATGGTGGCGTGTCTTTTCTATGTTTATAGCAATGTTGAGGTTTCTGTAATTGACACTGTCTTAATGCGTGTCATTTTTACACAATGTTACTTGCCTAACCACAAGACCCAGTCTGTAGTTAAGGGTTTGGGATGATTAAGCCTGCAAAGAACAGACAGGATCACATAATTTGTTACAGATTTAATCTTGGCAACACTTTAGTAAAACTGTAAGATGGTCTCAGAGAGACATTTACCTCTTAATTTCTTTTAATAACCCTAATCTTTAAAGCGAGACTACGTAACTTTTGGCAGAACAAATAACACATTCTTCCTCTTGAAATTAGAAAGTTGAGTTCTAAGTTATAAAACACACTCAATTCAATACACTGAGAGATTTTGCTGCTAGAGTTGGGATAAGAACAGGTTGGACCAGTAGTTTATGGTGTCTAACGTTAGCTAAAATTACCAAATATTGGGTAAATTGTGCTGTGCAAAGCACATTACTTATTCAGTTTGCTGATTGTATTAAACTTCTCCACTTGTGCTACTGTTACATTAAGTATTTAAGCTAAATGCTTAGCGAAATGCTAAACTACTGTTCAGCCAAATGCTTCAGCAGAATTATAGCTAAATACATTTATAGCCTAAATAAGATATTAGCATTTAGCTGTGGCTATCATTCAGCAAAAGTTACATACTAGTAGTCATGCTTTTGGGTAAACTGTCACTCTGGTGTGAAAAGTATCTGTAACTAAAACCGCATCACAAATTGTACCTAATTTGAATGCTGTGTTCACACCGAACTGAAATTGAGCTTCCCTGTGTCTTGGTAACTCTCCAACATGAATGAAAATGAAAATGAAAACAGGAAACACGCAAAATATCCTGTTCAGTTCATTTTTTTTTTTTTTTTTTACAGATTTTAACATTATTCAGGTTGAGAATTTTGCCAAATCAGACATATCACACTATCCAATCTAAAGACATCCCTGTTGTTATTCAATTACTTGTAATGTAATTCTGTCAAGGGAACCAGCACTTTACAACAATAAGCATTAGATTGGGTTACACTTTCTTGTGTTTTACTCCACATAACATTAGTTCACTTTTCACACAACAGTGATCCAATTTCTGTGTTTCTCTGTAACAAGTATTGTTTAGTGTGGAGGTTGCCAGCAGCAGGTTAGCACCTACTCAGCCCTGCTAACATGATATGCATTCACCTCCATGGGGGATATGCTCCACACATTCTATTTATGGATGCTGTGTAAAAGGACACTTTACCCTCCAACCCAATTCTGTCTGAAAGAGAAAATAGACAGAGACCATTGTCATATGTTACATACAGGACAGATTGGGACAAGAGATAGACAAGACATACAGAAATCATGCCTGATAGTGACAACACTAGTGTTCCTACATCCACCAGGAAATACTTCAGATTTCATTTCAGACAATAACGAGTAACTGTCAGCCAATTTTAATTTGGGAAATTCACCTATTTGCTTAATTGCCAAGAGTTAGGTGAGAAGATCAATACCACTTTCATATTTGTTTGTTGGTTATGAAGCTACAGCCACAAGATTATTATCTTAGCTTAGCATAAAGACCAGCAGTAGGAGCTAGCCCGGCTCCAAAACTATTTCTTGGTGACCAGCAACTGGATCCAGGGACTTCCTTGAGGTGGCGAAAAGACTCCAGAAAGTCCCTGGACCTGGCCAAAAATTGTGGCTTCAGTCCCATACTTAAAGGTACCTTATGTAACATTTCTGCATTAAAAAGTCTAAAAACGACCATACCTATGTTAAATATTTTTTTGAGCTGTGCACTTACACTATCCCAAATGTTTCCAACAAATGTCAAACCCAGAGAAATCTTTCTGACACAGGACGTTTCCTTTAGTCGCCTGTCAGTGGCATCATATAACCTTTCACCCTCTCGTTACTCGTAACGTCTGTCAAAACACGGGCACCCAGATGACTGATGATTCGAGAGTAATTGTAAATCATACAATGTCACAGAAAAAAATACTCGTAACCGTAATACTGCTTTTTTTGCCACAAGGCGTCATTTTGTGATTAATTACCAAGGGGGTAAGCTTCTCCTCGGACCGCGTAGCTCCTATGGCGCCATTTTGATGCTACCAAGCCATCACCCCCCATTAGCATCCCATTGACTGCCATTCATTTTGACGCCACTTTGACAATCTCTGCAAGATTGGCAATGATTGAGATTTCTCTTGGCACAGCTACCAGAAGACTTAAAACTTTCAGACAGGTTGCTCACGTCACATTTACGTCGTCTCTCTCAGTTGGAGGCTGCGCAGTAACGCTCAGCCATCACCGGAAAAGTGCTTCTAATATCCTTCACTGGTCTCCGTCCAGAGTAACGGGATCTCTTGGTCCATTCTTATACACTGTCTATGTTAATTACATGCGACTTTGCACCACAGTAATACAGCAGAGACCTTATTTATTGATAAATATCAATATTGATCCAGCTTAACATTACTACAACATGCTGGTTGACAAGTCGCTAACATTAATGCTAATGCTAATGCTTTGTGGGTAACATTATAGGGTTACAACATCGTTCAACCCGCTCATAAAGATATTTTTAGTATGATTGTTTTGACCATGGATAAAAGCAGCACTGGGCTAACCCTCGAATGAGTTCACCAGTAACGTTAACGTTAGCCGTATAGATAGACGACTAATCTAATGCTAATTTAGCCAGCTAGCACACCCGGTGTTGAAAACACCCAAAAGGTGGTATTGACATGTGAAACATATTGTGATAGTGTGGGTTTAACTGCTGGCTAATGTTAGCTTGCTGGCTCACTAGCTAACTGGTCAGCTACCAATACAAATCGAATCAATAAAAACTTAATTATGTTGGGGAAACTGCAGCTATTTTATTAGAATGACATGAATAAACGTTACTAAACGTAACATGAATAAACTTGAATGGGTAAACTCATCCGTGAACAGATGCATTATAATTAGTGATGGTGTTTAACAATAAAAACAACTTCTGTAATTCCTGCCAGCGTCATCAAAAGTCTGTTTACCATCCATTGTTTTGGTTGAGAGACCCCTAGCGGTAGAAATATTGTTATATATATATATATATATATATATATATATATATATATATATATATACAATATTACATATTGTACGTTTAAGGCCTTTGCAAACCAAGTCCGTATTTTCTACCGAAATTGGTGCATGTTTAAAAATAAATAGCACCTCACATTGTGTCAATCATGTTTATACACCAACTCTGAAACTTTCATCCGTCACAGGTTTTAATTTTAATCTGTCAAAAGCCTTTAGAGAGTTGTTTGACCACTCAGTGCCACGGTACAAACGTCATCTTCCAAAATGGCATCTGATAACCTGATTCACTTTGTTTCCCAGCACAAATAAAGAATACAGAGATGTGGAATTTAAAGATAGACTGTGGCAGGTGATTGCAGAACAGTTCGGAATTGGGTATGGTACTAATCACAATACAAAGGATATGAAACATTAGACAGTAGTGATTGTGCTCAGGGCAGATAAACGATAGTTTCTTGTTAATGTCACTCATTCATAATCCCCGTTTGGGATTAGTTTTATCAAATGCATAATTAATTCAATTGGTAGCAGTCTTTGGCTTTTAATAGAATGCAGCCCTGGACACTGGCGACTCTATTTTGTCTCGTATACAGCATAATAAAAAGCATCGGACTCAGTGTGCAAGGTTTCTGTGCGCAACAGTTCTTATCAGAACAAAGGTGCAAAGGCCTTTACAGTGTGAGAATACAGTACATTTTCATGTCTGTACACTGTGTTGGTGTGTGTTATCCATTGGCTAAAAATACAAAAATAAGACCCAAATTGTAATGAACCAGAATTTTCCCTTAGATGTAAAATACATCAAAATACATCATCTTAAATAACTTAGCCCCTTCTCCACCCGTGCATGTAATAAGTAAAGTGTCTGCAAACACCTTTACCAGGTAGAACAATGTGTGAAAATGGTTGTAGGCTCTGGCCCTGACAGGAGCCTTTGTTTTGACTGAGTTTCTTTTCAACTCTGTGGGATTTCCTCCAATATCCCAGAGCTCCCGTTGAACGAGGAGTGGGTAAAGGCAGAGCAGCCTAACAAGCTGCTTTCTCCGTCTGAAACCAGACTTTCACTTGCTCTTGCAGAAAATGGCACTTTCCTTTGGGATACGGGAGGTTTGGCCCAGGCTTCAGACGCAGTTCGCGGTCAGCTTGCTGGCAGTAGCAGCCAGTCAGTCCCCAGCTCCTCTTCCCCGCCTCGGCAGCTGGGAACAGTGGGAGTTGTGGGCTGCGATTGCTGGCCAGAACAGAGCCGAGGTGAGCTCAGACTTGCTGCTTTTCACTCACTCACCAGGAGCTCTGTTTTTACAAGTCTCTGAACGTGACAGGAAATGGGTAGCAAATGAGCTGTGATGTCCTTCATCAAACACACTACATTTGAATTCTGTTTTCCCAGGATAAATATATCATACAATTACATACTGTATATCCTTATATTCCAAGCTACTGTGTATATAAAGCAGATATTTGGTAGAGATGTAGGCCTAAGTCATTACATACGAGATATCATCTATATCTGTTATATTCTGACAGATATTGAATATAAAATCTGCATTTATGTTCAAGAAACAGTAGAGACAGTATTTTGGCCTTCACATACATTAGAATAAAATCAGATCTAGTTCCCCTCGTTCCTCATGGGACACAACTTTCCCTCTCTTGTCTAATCTTTCTTTTGCTTGTTCTGCAAGTGAGGGAAGAACAAGGTGTGGGTGTTTTATGTTTGTATGTTTTAAAAAGACAAACCTGACATATTTCTGGATTTCGCCACCCTTGTCTCTCTGCCTCCCTGCCCATGGAGCATCTCTGCTTCTCATCATACGCTCATATTTCAAGCAAGCTAAAGCAATAGAGAAAAACATTTGCGAAATTTAACATGGTGGGCAATTTCCTTTGATAAGCAATCAATGTCTGGTACATGTATTATGGAATCAGACGTTGCTTCAGAGCAGATTCACTCCCAAATTGTCACCTTCCTAAAATAATGGCCTAAGTCATTTTTTGACAAAATGATTTTTTTACCTAAATCATCTCATGGTGCTGGCCACCTCTGGTAAAATTGCCTACATCCTCAGTTGAACAAGTCATGTGATTCTACACCTTTAATACAATGGCCTATGTCAAGCGTGTGACTTAGGCCGTTTAGTTTTTTGTGTTTTCTGAAAAACCTGAAAATGATCAAAATGATCTTTTTTATCAATCTTGAAAACACATAGGAAAACAGAGCGAGAGCAATAAGGGACGGCCTACTGCTCTCACAACAGTGAAGCTCATCCCAGTTCCCCAATCTGAGAAAAGTATGTGGTGTCTATTTTGACACATACATACCACTCATTGTTAAACAAAGTCTAGATTAAGTCGGGAAGAAATCAATTGTGATTCCAGAAGTTTCTTGTTTCTGCTTGTATATTTTTGCAGCAGCTGCAGTAGATATTACACTTTTTGCAAAAAAAAGCTGCTTCCCTAGGAAAAAAATCTGAAATCATCTGCATCACCTGGCGATTCATGTGCTTTCACACAACTCAATAAAACTACATAGACTACACTGTAAATTATGGATGTCATGTAAAAGAAATGTGTAAAATTTGATGATTTTCATGCTTTTGTTTATGATCTTCTTTTTTACATTCAGGAGGTTTATTGCCCTACATCATGAAACAATCACAAATGGCCTTTTATAGCTTTAAAAAACTATGATTGTCAATGTAAAAAAAAAAGGCTCTCTTAAAATCTTTTTTCAAGGTTTAAGTCCTTATGCCATGCTCTCACTGTGCCATTTCCTCTCATCCGGTGACAGCGAGTGGATTTATGTGTATGTGGTTGCCCAGAAGACCCTCTACTGTACCCTCCCTGCAGAGCCTGTCACACAGGCTGATGTATTCCCCTCCACCCCCTCTTCGTCTCCAAGCTTTATGATGGAAACTGATACAAACACTGTGATAGGGTTTCGGGATAAATTATTCACGCTTCCAATGCTCTCTGCTGCTGTTTCGCTTCTTAGAGGACGTCCATTCTACAAATGGAGCCCTTTTTTTAGACCTCATCCTTTTAATTGATCCGTGGCAAAGACAATACATGTGTGATTGAGAGAGCGGAGGATTGCGCGGTAAAAGTTCAGCATGGTGCATAACACTTTGGCCGGGCTGGTGTGTGTTCTCGGGTGCTGGCTGTCTGTGCTGCGGGGCATTAGGTGCCTTAGGATTTACTGCCTGGTAAATGAAATGGCTGTCCATCGGTTGCAGGGGCAGCACATGAACAGAGCACCGGCCTAATGTCTCTACCATCTGGTAGGATAGGCCTTTAATTGAAAAGAATTTCTGGTCTGAAGGGGAAGAGCTGGACCAAGTCTCCCAGTCCCCCAAGAGAGAAAAGTAATGAAAAGAAAATAACTTCTCTCCTCTTTAGTGCCTATGGAAGCCATAAAGAATAACAGGACATGGTGATATAACAGACACACTGCCGTAGTGAGTGGGTGAAAAACTTTCATATTACAGCCTACCATCTGCTAAGATGGTTAGAAAGCCAATTGGATTAAACGTTATGGCCACTTTGCTCACTGTGACTTTTAGGACTACCTTCAGGTGGCAGTTCATAAAGCATTTCTTTGTCAGATTTATTTAGACATGAAAGATGTGTTTTTACTTTTATGTCAGATGCTCCCACTCCATACTCCCACTTTGAGATTTTTCTAAAAACAAACAGGAGGGAGGGAGGGGATGGCAGACATCCTGGAGGCCATAGAGGATAACTGATGAGTCTAGCAGGACTGAAGGCAGAATAACAACACTCACCTTTAATGTGGCTTTTACCGTTGGGATTCATCGAGTCCCAGACACAGTCGGTGTGTGTGGATAGGAACCATACAGAAATACATTTCACGCATTAAAACAAATCATGAATCTGATTGTCTGATGTGTTTGGATCGGTGTCAGTTGTAGAGATTATGGGTGCAGTGTACATCACAGCTTTGGTATGCTCATGTGGCACAAAGTTACCCTTCCACTTGACAGTATTACCGTCTGTGATAAGTGCACTGCCAGTATGCAGGTCTGCTAGCAGGGCCAGCTGAGCTGAGCTGGCTACCTCTATGACAACCTTCCCGACTCCCAGACTATTTAACTATGTGAGAAAATATATCATTTACATCCACTTAAAAAAAAAAAAAAAGAAAGCAGTACCAAAATGTTCTGTATGAACCAATTCCATTTCCCAGTTGACAAGTGTGTATACTGGATGAGGTCATCGGCTAAATAATTTTAAGCACCCAAAGGAATCACCCACACCCAAGGTAAACAGATATAGATACTAAAGGTAAACAATAAAGAAAGTCAAATGTAGGCAACATCAATGGCAGATACTGTGCTGCAGCAGATGAAATAAAAACAAGCGGTAATAATGATGATATTTAACATCTATTTTTCCACGTCTTTGTGAATGTCAGTGGTGTTGAAATTAGGCAGACAGGCCCTCTTTGAGCACACATCAAAATGTCTCTTGTGTGTTTTGGCATTTGTTGCTTTTTACAGGCATCACACATGTGCACACAGAAATGAAAATGCACTCAGCCGTACACTGTGTGGACACACACACACACACACACACACACACACACACACACACTTTTGATTTTACACCAGTATTCGTAAAGTTGAGTTGAGATCCAAGAAAGCTCATTGTATTAGAAGTTGCTCTAAAGACACGCGGAGGATAGACTGGCAAAGGCTGCAACACATTTCACTTTCTGGCTCTGATTTTGAGTTGACAAAATGAGAATGCTGTCACTGAATCTTCAAATACGAAGGAAAACGCTCCTGTCAACAGAGCTAGAGCGCCCGAGTAAGCCCCAGTCCTATGGCAAGGAAAAATGTAATCAGATACATCTCCAGTCATAAATACAGCATTGAACAAATTGCACATGGGTAAACCATTTTGCTGAAACAATAGCCAGGAATAGGCAGTGTGACACAGGCTGGCTGGCTGTGTGTGTGTGTGTGTGTGTGTGTGTGTGTGTGTGTGTGTGTGTGTGTGTGTGTGTGTGTGTGTGTGTGTGTGTGTGTGTGTACGCACGCGCATGCATGCATGGGTCACAGCTGACATGGATCCCATTAGATCAGATGACAGCACTTCATAATATTGACACATTCACAGCATGAGGTGTGCTATTCAAGAGGTCACTGCGCTGATGATATACTGTACACACCTGACGTGTCACAGGCTAATTTTGAAACCAGACAAAATGAGAGAAAGCTGAGCCTTTTGGGAATGTAATATTCTAATGTAACTCTGAGAGATAACACACATGCAAACATACTGGTGTATAATACATATACATGGTTTTACACAGTTTTTGAGTTAAACATAAATATATATTTTTGAAATATATTTTGGGGTGTATTTGAAAGTGCATAGATGCATGCGTGTTTATTTTGCATGTGTGTGCTTTAATAAAACTTCATGAGACGTTTCTCAAGAGAAAATAAATGTTCACATTAGGTGCTTACACATTTATTTCTAACTGACAGACTTTCATGCAAACCGCATATTTTTAGGGTAGACCAAATATAATCATGTGCTTACTATATTTTTCAGCCTCTGGTGATGTTCCTGTGCATGTGCAGTTCAGACGCTAAACTCATGGTCATATCCAAAGAACTGTAACAAAATAATTTCTGTCACGTAAGTTATGTTGTTTTTTAAATTGACACACTTAGCAGATAATAAAGTCATGTAAACAGTCATTTAGAGAGACTTTTAGCATGTAATAGTTCTTAACTATTCAAGCTAATTTTCTACACTAATTTGCAGGTATTATTTTATGTCTCTGAAAGTTTTTGAATCAACTATTTTTGCCCTTTCAGAAAAGGTCAGATTAGCTCAGAATATTTTGTCAGTGTTTGGAGGGCAAATGAGGTAATTATGATGTTGACAGCCCAGAGATGATTCAAACTAATGCTGAAGCCTCCCCAATTATGTGTGTGAGGTAAAGTGGCCTCAGCCAAAACCAATAAGAGAGGCTGTGGCTCTCCTCGCCTCCTTGCTCTTAGACAAACATGCGAGTCAGACATCAATAGGAAGCGTCTCTGTTTAGCACGGTTGACCTTTAGCCGGTGTCCCAGCCTGTGCCCACCAAGACCAGACCTGTAAGCCCCAGACATTTAGCAGTAATCACTAACACCCACGTAGTTCGCCCACGCAAATTACATCGTAAACCTGGTGTGACCCTCCTCCGCCTTTGGTGGCTGTGCCCAGCTGATCTGCAAAGCACGATGGACAGATGCATCGCTTTAGAGAACAGCAGAAGACTAAAATACACAAAACAGTGCTGCTGGATGACAGCGTGGCGCTTTAAATGGTGGGTGATACAGGGTGGGAGAGGAAAAAGAGTGAGAGGGCATGATTGAGAACTGGTGGGGGCCCTTATGGGGCTAACATAGTCTGTGTTATGCCATGCCACGGGGCCAGCTGGCAGGGTCCAAAGCTGGCATGACAGAATGTGACAGAGGATCCGGAGAGCAGGGACTCGGGGAATCCCGACACAATAATGCTGATGGCAGGAGCTAAAGCCCAGATTTAATCACAGCCATCACCCACCTGCCAATAGAAAATTACACAACGGATATCAATGGCAGTGTCTCCATAGTGTTGAGCCCCCAACAGAGTTTCCAGGCCGAGCCCAGCTGTCAGTCACTGGTAATGGTGGAGCTCCCAGCTCCTAGACAACACAATGGAAATGCTATGTAGTGAGCACCATATAATCACAGCTGAAGACTGCAACACTAGTGTGAATTCAAGATTTCGAATGTGTGGAAATGAAAAAACGTTATTGATTTCCAGTGTTGGTGCACTGTTTAATGCTAATCTGATAGACAGCTTTCCAAACCGTTGTGTATAATGTATTTTATAGTTGACACAGAAATACTGTATATGTATATAAATATATCACAAGTATTATATTTAAAAAACAGCGTGGATTTTTTTTTTTAATTATTATTCTAATAGTGATTTTAGTTGATAATGAATCTATACTATATTTCAATTTTTACTAAATTTTTAGACTATAAAATGTCAAAAGACAAATGTCTACCAACTATGTCTTCAATGATGATGATGAAGAGAAATGCAGGAAATCTTCACGTTTAAATGTTATATTGTTTTATAAAAGAAAAAACAAGTCAAGCCAAACGTTATCAATTAGCTACCCAAAATTGCACTGAAGAATTTCCTGTAGACTGACTAATTGTTTCAGTGAGTTTAAAAATGTATAATTACAGATTATACATGTAGATATCCTTTTAGAAGAGATTTACCAACAGAATTCTTCTCTGTATCTAAAAAATATATTTACAGTTTCAAATATCAACTGCCAGGTTTTGACCATCATATAATTTTGAAAAAAAAACGTGTCTGGCTCATCAAGGCTCACTTTCTCTGCTAATCAACTTTTTTTTTCTCTGGTGTTGTCAGAAATCAAATCTCTGAGAATTTAGATCATACGATGGCGTTGTCAGTCTGCAGCGGAGCAGCACTCTCTGATTTTAACCAGAGCTTTTTTAGTGTCTCGTGCAGGCCTGGTTTTCAATCATATAATCATGTACGTACACACAAATTTACACACCACACATACACACGCACACACACATCTCATCAAGTTAGTAAGCGCTGCTCGGAGTTGACAGGTAACGGTCCTGCGGTTTGGATACCAATCAGTCTCCGAAAATGTTTACATTTCAACTGTGTTGCATGCTTTGACTCTCAGGTGCCCCTGTATAGATTGCTCGACCACAATTAAGATCCATTAAAATGAGAGCAATTTTACATTTAGGACACACACACATACAGATACAGTATTCATTATTTGTTAGCTAGGTCATTGGTTTTCTTTTCCTTCTTATTTTGAAAGATCAACACAACAACATATTTCAATTATTAGAAGTTTTAGTTTCTTTAATAATGAATGGTTTCTGTTTGTTTTAAGTATTCTGTCTGATTGTACATTTCAAAATTGAGTCATCGTTCTCTTTGTTTGCAGCATTGTTCATCAGATTAGATCGACCAAAAAGTGACTCAGCCTTAACCATTCACATACGCTTGGTTTCAGCCTTTCTTTTATGTCGGTTTGGTTGGACTGCGTGTGTTTAAGTGTGTGTGTGTGTGTGTGTGTGTGTGTGTGTGTGTGTGTGTGTGTGTGCGTGCGTGTTTCTGCTTCTGTGTGTTGGATCCGGACAGCTATCACTTCTGACACAAAGTGGCTGTTTTCTGAAGGCTTTGCTCCGTTTCATGTTGTAATAGCTTCTCTGTGATGGCGGAGAAGACCTCTGCTCCACGCTGCTCTCAGCCATGACTCCTGCAATATTTACATGTTTACGCTCACAATTTCCATCTGTTGTTTCTGGAACAATCAGCAGCAGGGGCCTAGAGAGAAGCATGGGGAACTGCTGTAAGTCGCGCTCAACTTGGGTTTCATGATTGGGAGGCTGGGCCTGATTATGCTTGACTCGGGGAGGGAGTGGGAGGGGGAGGGGGTTCGTTTTCTTTCCTTCAAGGCCCTCTCAAGGTTTCTGACGGAGGGCTGGAAGAAAGCGAGGGCTCTGGGGATCTGTGCGAGCTCGCCCTCAGAGCTTCACCAGGGTGAGATCAGGGCCTGTAACCCCGCTCACCCCTGATCCAACCAGCCGGGCCCAAATCACTAATGGATTTCAGATACGTTACAAAATCAATCACAAGGGTCAAACGTGGTCAGAAACATTTTAATGCGGCCGATTGTGATAGAAATGAATATGTTTATCTGCCATGAAGTTACAACAATAATAGGTTTGAGTTTGTCTAAAGACATACATGTTCTTTTTCAACTTTTACATATGCAAAATTAATAGCGGTTTATTGATCAGTCTTAAAGCTATAGTGCGTAGTTGCTGTCGCCCCCATGAGGAATTCTAAGTAATTGTCGACACGTCCACATGATACAAGCTTCCGTGATCAGCCCCCCCTCCCCCCCCACAAATTTGCCAGTAGCCAAGGACGACACGGAGGATTAAAAAAAACATGATGGAGGTAATTATGTTCACTCCAGTTTCTGTGCAGGAAAGTGATGACACAATCTTCTGAACATAGCCATACTGAGAAATACAGAGAGTTGTGTGGAGCTGATAGTCGTAATTAGCTTTGTATCAACTCATTTTGCAATGGCTTGAATGTAAAGGACGTTTATTGATATCAAAAAGTCACGCACTAAAGCCTTTTAAAAAACAAATTTAAGGAAGATGACTGACATCATGTTACATACAGTTGAAGAGTAATTAGATCTTATCAAGGTACCAGCAACACTGTTATGTGCTACCAAATGGAATGCTAAATAATCATTTCGAAGTCAAAAGAAAACTATTACTACTGAGAAGTAAAGCTAAACCCCCCTGAGGACAAATGGGAGCTCTAAAAGAAAGGGTGATACTGATGACTGTGTGGACAGAGGGAGAAAGAAAGCAAAGAAACATGGGCAGGATGAAAGGGTGTGTTGGTCCCTTGTGATGTGGCTGCAGACGTAGTGGGTCCCAGCGTCAGCCTGGCCCAGAGTCGGGTTTCCCCTTGCCGGAAGTGGCGCGTTTCCCCTGGCGACAAGCTCTTCCTGCAAAATAAAGAAATCATTAGAAAGATGACAGCTGGGCCAGCCAACAGAAAGCCCAGGGGGGCCGGCCTCAGAGAGCTGCCACCCAGCATTAGCTAGCCGCGCTTGGCTTCACCATCACCTCCTTCAGAAGGTAAACAACGGTGCTGCAACACACTCACAGTTCTCTATGTCACACTCTATCTCATTCCTAATTTTTCTTTTTCTATCTGAACGTGCTTATCTGACACTTGGGCTCTTACTCTCACACATCCTATGACTTCTTACAGTCCCCTGAGGATGGTGGGTGGAGGAACAACTAGCTGAGAAACATTCTGACATGTTCTGACCCCAAAACCATGCGTGGTGAGTCTAGAGCTGAAGGGCCCATGCTCGGGCTGTGACCCATAGGCAATCACGGCGTGTGGCAGCCACACTGGGGCCTCTGCAGCACGGCCTTTTGGGAGCGCACCGCGCCGCATTCCAGCCGAAAGTCCTCCCCAAGCATTTCCTCCACAAGCCCTCGCTTACTTCTGTCTGCCAGACAAACAACCAAAGAGCCAGAGGACTTAAGGGTGCATTAAGAGAGCTCTCACAAAAACCATCAGTACTTGACCTCAGCTGAAATGATTACACTGTAAGGAAGATATTTCAAAGTTGATCCCAAAAGATAGTCTCATCTTGTGCTTAAGAGCCTACAGGGGATGAAGTGATGCTGCCCTTGGAGGAAATGATGCTGTTCTTGCATTAAGTGGCTTATTATTTCAGGAGACGACTGAATCATTCAGAAAGATGTTTTTTTTTTTTTTGATTTTATTTTGCTTTTCCTCAATCAATGCTATTGAAATAACCAAAAGATGGATTCTGATACATTTGGACAGAGCCTGTCTAGCTGTTTCCAGTCTTTATGGTAAGCTAACTGGCTGCTGGCTTCAGCCTCATGTTGGAAAACAGTATCTTCCAAAATGTCAGCAATTATGTAGTCACAAACCAAAGTTATTTGTATCTTTATGTCTACATGTTATGTGTGTGTGTGTGTGTGTGTGTGTGGGGGGTGTGATCAAAACATGACACAGCCTCAGAGACACCTCCAGGTGCCACGACTCTGTTGCCATGGTGATTAGGACTGACATAGGTTAACACCTGCTAGCGCTCACTCATGGAGATTAATGCGGCTGCTCAAGCAAGACACACACACACACGGAGACTCAAACACAGGCGCACACTCACACCCGAGCCCTGTCCCCTCTAATGGGGACTGATAAAAGACAGGCTCCGTGTCTCGCGAACAGGACCAACTGGGCAGCTCGGGGTCAGCTCCACTGCAACCATATCCATGTGCTGCTGCATTTAGACATACAAGCCCATGACTAAGAAGTAGGACCTAGTTTCTCAGGACTTACTTGGCCTTACTACACTCCTCGCAACACTGTGACAGAAGGCTGGTGGCGACACAAGGCCACTACGTTTTCTCTGGGATATTAAGTTACAAAAACTCATGTCAGCAGGTCACCGCGGCTGACAGGTAGACAGATGTTGACTGCTCTTTACTGTCTCTACAATAGATGTTTTAAGCAAGCTAAAGGCAGACACACAAAAATACAATCATCAATCAGAAAGAGAGAGAGGCTGACAGACAAAACGTCATCCAGTCAGCATGTCACCATGGCACAGCAAATCCTGAAAGAAGCAGGATGAGCAAGTTGCTCCAAACTGCTCTTTGGATGTTGACACACTGCGGCTTATTTCCATGGCTCAGGTTTATTTACACACACAAATGAGGACGACTGTATAGGCAGACATTGCCTTGCTGGGCAGATTGCCAGGATCTACATTTGACAGGACAATTTTTCAGTCTATTCTGAACTTTAATAAAGTCAAATTTTAAAATGCATATCCTCTCACTTACCTCCAGTGGTAGGTAGCCATGCAGATAGTTTTGTTTTTTCTTTTTCTTAAATAATCTGCCCTTGCCATTTCTGCCTCAACCCCAGTGGAACAGAGGTGAATGGAATTTCACTTGTTGTGAAAATTTGCATTTGAAAAAAAAAACCTTTCCAGTAACAGCATCCCTGTTACTCTGGATAATCCAAAGACCTCCCTGTCAACCCTGTCATTCACAGGGACTATTTCTTTCTAAAGTAGTTACAAAGAAAACTGTTCATAGTAAGATATGTGTATTAACCAGAGTAACCCAGACATTGTCTTTGGAAAGACAAAGTTCTGTTAAGTACTTTAGCTGTGATATTGGCATGGCTCTAGGGAAGGCAATGTCGGCCTGTCTGTCCTTGGTCCAGTGTGTATTATCTCAATAACTATGGATAGATTGCCATGAATTTTTGTACAGGTATTCATGGCTCCCAGATGATAACTCTTAATGACTTTGTTATTTTGGCATAAGGTTTCAAATGAAATGTCTTGACAACTACTGGATGGATTGCCATGACATTTGGTACAGACATTTATATAATTTGTCTAATACTTTGCTTTATGAACACATTTCTGTAAAACTACTGACATTTCCATCCGCCTCAGCTGTGCTCTAGAGCTAATTAGCATGTTAACAAAGTCTCAGTTCTGTTTAAATGTCATGTTTTGATGCTGTGAGCACCACAAAGAAAATCCATTCATCTCCATTGTATTTGGGTGATGGTAGAAACCTCAGAAAGAGATAACTTTAAATCTGGGCACATAAAACCCCAACTATCTAAGTAGATGGATACCACCAGGGGTAAATGAGAAATAGATTGTTTTGTCATTTGGCTGAACTGACCCTTTAAAACTGTATTGCCAACTTTTTATTCAAATAACAATGATGTAATACTGTGTGATCGCTGTTGTCCTTCTTTCAAAAGTGCACCTCTGACTCCACAAGTGGTTTTCATTGGACTGTGCAGCCTAGAGCAGTTCCTCGCCTCCATGCCGGCGTGTGTCCCAGAGCAGTGACTGTAAAATCCATTTGGGACACTAAGCTCTTAATGATAAGGGGATGCTGAGGTAAGGCAGGTATCCTGACTTCCCTCCTAAACTCTGATGGTTTTTGGACAACTCTAACTCTCCTGGACTCGGGTGTCCATCTGGGCCAAATCACTCACATGGTACTATTTATTTGGCCTGTTAGAGACTCAGGGATAATCGGACCCCCCCCTGTTTTTTTCTTTTTTTCTCTTTTTCCCCTGGTCCTAATAGCAATTGATATGCGCTATTAGAGGGTATTCACTGTGTAGTTTGTGCACACATGAAAGCAGTGGTCTGTTTACAGAATTCTAAATGATTGGGATTTGGAAAGCATTGTCATCACGGTTAAGACCAGGCAAAGGATACAAGGCACTTAATAACAATGAAGAAAAAGATCCACAGGCACGCTCCACTGACAGAGCAAAATGTTAGAGAATGAGTGCCAAATTCATACACACATAACCAGTAAACTGTGGACTGGCATGTTTTTCTGTAGCATTTATGATATTCACTGGAGAATTGAAGGAAGTACATTATTTTCTAATGACTTGAGGTTTAAAGTCAAACATAGTCCATCAGCCAGAGAAACCTTGGTTTACTGTGACACGGTTGTATGTTTTTTTAGTAAAATGATTTGAACTCAAAATACTGTAGAAGACCTTCCAAAACCGCTCCTACCATAGTTATAAAAACAAGCTCATTCTGGTTAAAATGGACAGTAATACTTCATTTTTGAGGATGGTGCCTCGCATCAGCTAAATCAAACACTGTAAGGATGATATTCATAATAACAATGTTTTTTCCATATAACGTATGCCAAATGCAGAACTCTCTTATACAAGCAACATGGACAATCTCAATCTGTTCTTGATTATCAACAATATGTCACTCTACATAAAATCTGAAAGGAGCTGTTGTCACAGTGCTGTCACGCTATGGGCTGCCACCATAATGGCCCACAACAACAATAAGGCCTTCAGTCTTTTGTGGAACAGCCCTGTGGGCCTCATGCACTTATTCCAAAGTTCCCAAAATATTTTTTTGCAATTGATCAGCCCTGTCATTTTGTACATTTCACAAAATGAGGGAGGACAACAAAGCTTGGAGGTGTAAAAATAGCTTTGAGGCTTTGGGATGCATTGTATAGTCTATCAATACAAAAGGGAGGAGTGAGAGGAGCTGAGGCTGGGAATCACCTCAGGGGGCGAGGGTGGAGAGGTGGAGGCACGCTAAGAAACAAAGTCAGGGTGCCATCTTAGTGTCAGTGTCACCCATTTAGAGGACAGAGCAGCCATATCAGTGACAAAAGAAATGCTGTGGGCCATAAGCTCTGTCAATGCTGGTATGATCCTGACAAGGGAGGAAAAGAGTCAAAGTTTTCATCACAGACCTTAAGAAGACAATGTGTCTTATCTAAGGCCCCACTTATTGTACAAGCTAAATATTGCCCTCTTTTACTTGATGATGGATGTGCTTTTCCTGGGTGATTGTTCCTGAAAAAAATGGATGGGACAAGTGAATAGTTCAGTACTGAGGAGATGGCCTCAGTACTGTGGAAATAACTTAAAATGTTATGAATGTACAACGTTGGAGTCATGTGGCTTCTCCATGAGAACTAGAACTCTGATAACATACAGTTGTAGTAATTTTTAAAGTGACGAATGGTATCGGTGATCTTGTTTTTTTGGTCTTTTTTGAGAGTTAATGACCATAGGTGTGGATGGGACATAGATCGACAGCTAAATCAAGAGCTTTACCTTCAGGCCTAGCCACCTCTTCACCATAACAATGCAGTGTAACAGTCACCTCAATGGCCAGATTAAGCAAGAAGAACTATATTTTCTGCAAAAAAGCAGAGATGCTACCCCAAGCCACCAAAGTGGACAGAAAGAAGCCCATTGATTGCATATCTCAACTGGCCCAGTAATGTCTCAGGATCCCTAGGAAGACTTGGAGGACATGGCTAGGAAGACGGACGTTACAGCTACTTTGCTTAGCCTGCAGCCACCTTGATCTGGATCCATACAAGCGGCAGAAAATGGATTCAGATTACAATATGGAACTCCAGTTTTGCCTCTGTCTCTTTCAGGTGTGAGTCTTTTCTGTTTTGAGATCCAGACTGGGCCTCCTTCCAATCACTGTGGTGGTCGGGCATTTTCCTATGACGAAGTAGAGTCTAGAGTAATGGATCTATTTAGCAGTAATATTCCTTAATGGAAACAGCCTAATTACAACCGCAAATAACCACAAGCCTTCACAAAGGATTACATATACAATAGCAGAAAACAGGCAGGTATACATTTTCCAAATGATGAAAAAGTGAAACATCTGCTGTTTTTAGCAGGTTAAAAAAAAGGGCTCGGAGGGAGAGAGAAAAATGCTTTGTCACTTTAGATTTCACAGCACCAATTTGAGCTATGAGTCGGCTGGTTTGGATTTCAAAGCCCTCTACTTTCAGGGAGAAAAGGAAAACAAATATTTGTTTTGTGGTTTATTGTGTTTTAATATGGCAGCAAGACAAGACGCAAATTGAATGCAGAAAAAAGTATGATGCAGCTGCTGAAATCAACGAAAAGGATCTATCTTCCTTTGAGGAAGATTTGTGATTTTGATTACTGCCCAGCTTGATTATTTGAGTTTAAATCTTATGTTATGGGGCAGAGTTTGTAGGAAATATGAGGGGTTTTTTTTCACTTTCTCAAAGGATTTGCTTGACTTAACTTGTCCTGTCCTCCCAGCTATTGTCTAATTCCCACTGTAACCAGTGAGATGATCTCAGATATGAAAGCACAGGCAATACAAAATTCTTTAGAACCTCTCATACTCAAAGGGTATTAAACAGAAACTACCTATCCAAAACAAATAACAGCATAATCCCATCTGCTGTGTGGATAATTTCAAATATGCCTGAACAGAAAACCAAATCCAAATACCCAGGATTATTAATAGTGTCACAGTAAGTGGCAGGTATAGTGAAATGAGACCACCAGGGACGGCTGATTGTGAGTGAAGGCCTGTGATCATCACTCATCACCAGGCGTTACACCCCTGTCGCTGCTCTTGGTTAGTCCCACTGGCTGCTAAAATTGAATCTCAAGTTGTGTCCTATTTTGGTTTGAGGAACAGGTGATGTGCTTGGCCCGACACGTTCCCCTCGCCTCCACACCACCCCCTTGGGGCTTTTAGCGAATGCAATGACAACATAGTTTTCCAAGAAAAGGAGCAGCGGCAAGAAGGGCCCTCTATTCTACAACACAGATCAATACCTGATTAGCGTGGCCTAAGTGCTGCAGAGCCGTGACACGCATGGTTGTGTTTAACATGGGAAAAAAATACATGTTTCCCATGAGCACCTCAATGCAAGACATTTGTCTCTGCTTTTGTTTGGTAAAACAAATCCACGTTGGACAGCGAGCGGTAATCAGTCCAGCACTGTTTAATTTGCTGTCAGCTTGCGTAGCGTAGAGCTGTCTGTCTCGCTTTGTTGGCCTTTGTTGACAAATGCTTGACTGACTTGAAAATATCCACTCAAATTAGGCAAATCCTTTGTTCCTTGTGTGCAATGACAGAGCTGCACTGGCTAAAAAGTTGAAAATATCACTGCAATGAGCAAGGTCAATTATATTTAATTTAAAAAAGTAATTTTCTCGAAGGCGGAAATTACATATTTCTCTGGTTTGTTGCTGGAAGACAATAGCAACAACACAGAGTGGATCTGTGTTATTGTTATTGTCAACACACCTGGACTCTCCTGTGCTCTGCACCTGCCTGTCTGCTTTCAGTGGAAACTCCCAACCCACCATTTACATGCAGGTCAAATCCTATTCAAATGCCCCTCTAAACAGAGGAGCATTTCAAAACAGTCACCATCAACTGACTTGTCATTCTGCATCAGTTTGTATAAGGTCTCCGCAGAAGCAGAAATGGACATAATCAAATTAATGCTGCAGACCATAATCTCTGATTGTTTATACTGTCATAATAGACCCTTAAATACTACAAGTCAGTTTATCTTAAATCCACTTCTGGCATAAGTAAACACAAATATCTTCCCTGTTACTCACAGCAGGGGTGGGATTGAGAGAAATAATGCTGCCCTGCTGTGACAAAAAGGTTGTTATTTGCCTGGCACACTACCTAAAACTTTCCTACAATCTTACAATTATTTCTACCATGTGGATGATTGCAGGGAGAGCAACAGATATGCACAGGCAAATTATAGTTCAATCTGGGATGCTTAGATTTGAATACCAGCATGCTTAACTACAAAGACCATGCTAGAGAAGAACATGAATCATATAAGAGGGGGAAATAAGAGGAAGAGTGATGCAGCCAAGAGTTCCACATCATGGTTTCAGGGGTACAGAGTGGTCCGTGGATGAAGCATTAGTGAAGAGTTATATATTTTGTGTAATTATGAGACTACATTTAAAATGTTTCAAGGTAACAGTTATGCAGCATGCCAATAAATTACATCCTGTGGGAAATACCCTGATGCTGTAACTTCATTTAAAGAAATGAGCCGTTTATATTAAACACAATGAAGACAAACTGGTACAGTGGCTGCTCTTTCCTGTGAAAGTGATCACATCTTTATGGCTCCCGTCACTGCTCTTTACAGATCTGTTTCCCAGAGGTATTTGATGGGGAGAGCCAAAGAGGGAGGAAGTGTGGGTCTGCAGGCCCCATGTTAACAATGGCTCTCCTCAGACCCCCGGCCCAGGCCCAGCCAGTCATGAAACACCATGGAGATGTTATTGACCTCAAGGTTAACTCTCCTCAGGTAAGCCTGGGAGATAATGGACAAAGAGCAGTTCTTTTACAGGTGGAGTGACACGGCATATCTGCGCACCGTAGCTCCTCTCGCATTGACAGATTTTCTAATTCACTGCAGATTCCCATAAAACTGGGTGGCCATGACCAGCTCTGCCCAACAGAGGGCCCATTCATGCTGGGTGGGATAGGGGGCCCGGCCAAATTAACCTGGATTAATTTAAAAGAGCAAAGGGTCCTTACATCCGAATAAAATGAAGATCAATTAATTAAATGTCCAGGTCAGAATGTCAAGTTGCAGCGATGATCGACTGACACACAGAAAGCTACGTTCTTTGGCTGAGAGTGAGAGAGAAAAAATGGGCGAGAGATTCTTAATTACTTTATTCCAAGGAAGAGAAGTGCTTCCATGCGTCTCTCTTTACATGCTAGAGTTGCGCTCCTATAAACACACTCATGTCAGTAAAGAATGCTCATTACTTCTCTCATTTGGCTCTGGGATTAGTCACTGCAACAGAAAAAGAAACCACTCGGAGATTGTTAAAGTTGTTTGTACTACACAGTAAGAATTATTATTTAATGTGTGATTAAGTATCTCAGGATTTTCCAGTAACTTCAGTTTTTTTTTCTCCATTTATTGTTCTCTTATTTATAGTGTGCGAATGAATAAAATGTACCCCTTCATTTTTATCAAATCGTATAAGCTCAACTAATGTCGTATACAAGTCCACCTGAGACCCTGACATTGTTACCTCAAAGAAAAGGTGTGCCATGTCTCTGTGGTGGAGCAGCTAGACCTAAACCTGAACCACAACATGTCATTCACTACATGATCAATTATCCAGTAAGGGCAGCCTTGTAAGGAGGCCATCTCATCATGCAGCCATTAATATCTAAACAGTGTCTGCCTGGAGATGACATACAGGACAATGGAAAGAGGGCCAAATAAATGAGCAAGTGGCCCAAGCCCAAGCTGTTAGCAGATTAAAGTGACTTAAAGATGCAGGGACCTGAATTCTCCATGACAAAAGGTAAGGTAGGTGATACAGAGATTTTGGGTGAGGTCATTTGAAGGCTTGTCGCTGCCTTTCCTCATTACGTTAAAGTAACTGACAACAAACATAGCCTGTTACAAACATTGTACATACTGTATATTAATCTATAATACCCATACATACCTCACCAAGGAGGTCATGTTTTCGGTTTGGTCCGTGTGTTTGTTGGTTTGCTGTCTGTCAGGAGGACAAGGGAAAACTACTTGCCCAATTTTTATTTTATTTTTTACTTTTGTCAAGATTGCGAGTTAGGGCATTTGTGCTGCATTCATGTGTTGTCGGAATAATTGGAAAAATGAGTTCCCAGCTGGGAAAATGTACACTGCGTTAATATTGTGAGATGTTCAGGGCACAGGTCTGCACTCTCAGAATGCTCACTTATGTTGTTAAAATTAATCTCCAAACAAAAGAGTGATATGTGAAAAAAAAACTGAATTCAAAGCACTTTTTTAGTTTCTGGTTTTCATACTTGTTTTATCAGATTGTTTGACATGACATTACAGATTTCAGTCATTGATAAAAACCTGCCATTATATAATTTCAAACATAGAAAGAGATCATTCATATGGGATGAAAATGGACTTTTGTCGAAAAAGGTTTTTTTCATGTGACGTTTTGTAAAGGAACAAAAACATGAAAAGGGGTTTCCATTTCTGAAGTGATGCTAACCCGAATTAAAAAAATGCTGAACTTGCTGAATTTTTCCTCAGTTGTCTTATGAGCCCACAATGGCTTTCTAAATGAAATACCAAACCTGTCGCTGAGGCAGGCTTCACAAAAATGCCAACAGGATACTTCCTCAGATTAGCAGGGCTGTTTACACAGCCCCCTGGTAATCTGGGCCACAGGGGACATACCTGTACTGTGTCAGAGACAGAGCTAAAGTTACACAGTGGGACCAACCAGCCACAACGGCCCACACCAGAATACGATCCAGAGGGTCCAGCGGGACTGGCCTGGCTCCAGAGGGGTTGGCACTGGGTACAACTGGCCTCGTCTCCCCCTGCCAGACAAGGGGAGGAGTGTGTGTGTGTGTGTGTGTGTGTGTGTGTGTGTGTGTGTGTGTGTGTGTGTGTGTGTGTGTGTGTGTGTGTGCGTGTGTGTGCGGTTGTGGGAGTGGGAGGGGTATACCTGCTGCCACCTCTACATCCTTCCTTCCTGTTCTTGTTTTTTTAGGGACATACTTTGGTAATTGGCTTGTCTACAGGTCCATAAGCAATACTGTTGGTACACACTGGTACACACACATGCACAAAGAACAAGCTTTTCATCAGGTTAAAAAAAAAAAGGACATCCGTGCCTTATGGGTCTGGACAATGACAGCACACAGAGAATACTGGTGTTATTGTTGCACTGAGGGGAGGGCAGTTTTAATGGAGCCTAAAGCTGATAGAAAGATAATCGGAGAGAGTTGCCTTGTTTGAACGGCATGCATCATAATCAGACATGCACGTGTGTGTGTGTGTGTGTGTGTGTGTGTGTGTGTGTGTGTGTGTGTGTGTGTGTGTGTGTGTGTGTGTGTGTGTGTGTGTAATCTCTGGACCATCCCCCTACTCCCAGGTGTTCCTCACTCTTCTTCCTTCTCCTCCTTCTCTCTACAAACAGATGCCTCAGGACAAAAGACAGGGATACTCACCAAGGAAAGAGACAGTATGACATGAAATCTCTCCTTAACCAATCACAACAGCACCTGATATGTGGTACATGTGTGCCAAGCTCTTTTGCTAGGTACAACAAAACTGGTCTGGTGAGCTAGACTGGTTCAACATTGTTTCACCTGCGACCATCTACCCATCAGTCTGTCCATCCGTCCATCCCTAACCCAGTAGGATAGGGTACCAGCAGGCAGCAGTGCACCACACAAAGGCTTTCTTTATCACACCAGGGCTTCAACAATCCCGTAGTTCAGATTTTACGGGTTTATCAAGATCTTCTGCATGTGTGATGCAACTGATGCAATGTAAAGAAAAACCCCTGAGATTTCACATCCCCACGCATATATTACATGTGAGGCAGACTGTATGTGTACACAACAGACAGAAGCGTGAGCAAACAGAGGCTGTACATCAAGTTCTTGTGTGTTCTATGTATAGTTCAGACTGAAAACTGCACTGTAGCAGTTAAACAGAAGCAAAAGAGGAGATGAGAGATACATAACAATGCTGCTAATGACAATGATAATGATGCCATTACGTTGTCCGCCCTCCCTCTCTTCCTAATGGGAGAGCAGCCACAGGGTGTGTTCAACAAGCTAGTGAGGCAGGAGGATGATTCTGGAGTAAATCACTTGTGGAAAGGTGAAATGTGGCCAGCACGAGTCGGCCTAATCCATGCCAGACATGTGCAGAACACCACAGGAGCAGGTGCAAACAATTGAAGCAGCTGTCAGTGAGCTGCCGTGATCTCTTCTGATATCTTAATTGTTAGTCAATCCAAGAGCAATTTTGGCAGCATTGCTGTCAGCCCCGGGACTTGCCCCGCTCAGCTCCCATCTGTCAGGGGCTTGCAGGGATCTGGTGCTGCTCTAACTGAGGGCCCATGTCTTTGGGATGTGTGTGTCCAGCCCATCCAGCACCACAGAGGGAAATCGGGCCTGATTGCTGCCATTTCCGCTCACTTTGGCGGTTTGGGTCGGGGGGTGCAGGCTAATGCTGATAATTGCCATGTTTCAAAACTACTGGAATTTGTCGGGCCTCCCACCCAAACCCTGTCCAGCCCAGTCCTGACCCCCTTGTCGGTTCAATGTTCCTAAACATTGTGATTAGCATAAGAGCAGAGTGTGTGTCAGTACAGATTCAGGTCTAGGATCTGAGACTCTCCAGATACCCCCGCTATGGAGTCGTTAGGACAGGGCTGATCAGGAGCTATGTGGTTCGAGCTTCACAGATGTGTGGCTGAGCAATCAGACAGCAAACAGCACCACAAAGAGCACAGTGAGCTAATGCAACGCTCAGCCAAAAGTAGCAAAAACAATTGTTCTAATTTGACTCAAAGTCAAAAAATTAAAGCTGAGGAGTTCTTTAAAAAAAATTGGATAACATGAATTTTCACACACATTCACAGACAGCCAAGGGGCGTCATTATAAAGAGATAACTCACAGTGCAATGACAGTGAGTGACCTGCCTCTACCCATTCAACATGAGGTGAAGCCTGACTCTAGGCCCAGCCTGACCCTCCCGGTGATTTATGTGGCCCCAGTAAGCCGGGTCTATTTGAGGGCCCAGTGAGGAATGAAAGTGTTAACAGTGAGTGTTGGGGAAGGTGGGCGCTGAGGGGAGAGTTATGAGTTTTCTCAGCTGAGCGCCCAGCTTTGGGTTTCCGACATTGTTTTCATCCGAGAGGGAAGAGAGAGCAGGAGTAGTAAAAAGGTGGGGGGAGAGGCCAACAGAAGGATGGGGTGGGTTGAAGGGGTTCCACGGAGCCCGCAGGCTTGAACTCCACAGCTGAACCACTGACCCCGACCATCCATCAGTGCAGGGGTGTGACAAGGCAGGGGCAGGGGTGGCAGGAGGGGGGGGCAGGAGAGGAGAGAGCTGGTGACGGGGGAAAGGGACTGAGGGCTATAATGGGCTTTGGGACCTGGGAGGGGCCAGTCACTGGGGAGGGAGGGGAGCAAGGAAAGGAAAGGCCAGTGTACTGTAGAAGGACGGAGTGGGTTAATGGGCTGGGAGAGAGGTAAGGATGTCTGGATCAAACAATGAAATGTGTGTGTGTGTGTGTGTGTGTGTGTGTGTGTGTGTGTGTGTGTGTGTGTGTGTGTGTGTGTGTGTGTGCCGTTAAAGAAATATTGAAAACGGCGCTTATTCCAATATCAAATACACTTATCTAATCTTAGGTTTTACTTACAAATTCAGGTAACAAAAGTTAAACATTCAAGAAGTAAAAACAACACAATTGTTTGGAATCATGCAGAAATGTTCTTCTTTGTGTTCTTGATAGAAACCAATACTTCTGTTCTCCATGGATGCATTTGAACTGACCAGATCAGATTAGATCATGAAGACATGGTTAATCAAGAATAAGCTAAAATAGTTTATCATCAGGACACTAAAGCAATAGCTGCTGAAAATGGGGCTTTGCAGTTTAATGTGAATAATGAATTGTAAATCATTATTTTCCAGCAGTAATGGCCATTTGCAACATTAATAATGTATTGGTAATATTGAAATCAATGTAATGCCAACTTGCTGGAAAAGAAAAATGGTTATTTGCTATATTTAGAAAATTGCTGTTTGCTAATGAAAATATAACATTTGTTAAACTATTTTACCAACTTGGAACCACAATCCAAGATCCAAAGTAAAACCAGACTATTGCAAGCAGGAATGTAACTTCTGCTAGAGACAACAACTACATTTTTGTGATATACTGTTTCCACTTTTGTGAGATTTAGGCTGTGCTCAAAGCCCAATTGAACCATCCCCCCATAGGCTCATACTGCCAGCGTCTTTCAGCTGTTGCCCAAGACTCACTGTCACTTGGCTCCACACAATGCATGGCCAATGGGTAGACTGGATCCCAGCATCCGTCCTCAGAGGGACATTGGCTCTTGGCCAGACAAGCCTGAGCTGGGGCCCCTGTCGCACTGAAAGACTAGAGCAACACTAATGGTTAAGTCTGAGGAAGAGTCTGTGGGAGAGAGGGGAGGATCATTTTAATATGATCCAGTTTGGAACTCCATAACACATATTCCGATTTCATTGGGGGCCAAAGATGGAGCCTTATGTCGGCAGCATTAGCAGTTATAGGGGTGACTGTGTTTGTCTGCTTGACACTGTGTAAAAGAGGGTTAAGATGTAGAGGACGAAGAGGGATGAAGGGGTGGACGGGAAGAGAGATAGTGAAAGCGAGAGTTTGTGGCCCTCCCAGTTAGGTTATGGCACTGCAGCGTGGACAAATCCATGAGCAAGTGAAACCACTGTTTTAAATAGCAGGTATCTGGTATCAGCGTGCCCTGAGAGAGGCCCTCTCCATCAATATGTTCCTTTGCCCTTGTCTGCTCCTGATATCTTTATCTTGTCAGGACCTCTCCTGCATGTTCCACCTCAATGGCTTCCGTCCGCGCTCGCCCTGTCCTGTGCAGATGGGCTGCTGCTGCTCGCTTAGCTTTAGGCCCTTGAGGCCGGATGGGGCTAAAGCGGGGGGGTTAAGGTGCAGCGGGGGTGAGCTGAAGGCAGTTTTATGTCAACCTGTAGTCTACAGGGGCCTCATTACATAGATGCCAATGGAGAAGCTTTTAGAGGGTAATTAGACCATTACAGATAGCCGAGGGAATAAATGAATAAATAAATACTCCCTATGTCCTCTGAATAAATGAGATGTTAAAATGTGCATTTTTTTTTCAATTAGTAATGCATTTTGGAATTTCCCCCTTTTTAATATTGTAAAAAAAAATACACAACTTGCTAACTAACATGCTAAATAGGGAAACTCATCCAAAATTTTAAACTTTAAAAGCAAAAATTGTAAAACCTACAAAAAAATCTAATCCAAATTTAGTCCGACTTTATATGATGCAAAAGTGAACTACAGCCTGGTTTACCTGTTCCTATCACAAATCCACTGTGTTGAAAATTGACTGGACTCGATTGTACTCGAATCTGGTGGCAAGAGGAAGCTTCCACTGTTTTTTCCTGTAATTTCGAGCTTACCCTGAGATGAAAATGGGAGCGGGATTGTGGGAAATGACAGATGCGGCTTGGGAGGGCCATTAAAGAGGTCATATGTCATCACGGGGTCGCACACGCCCTTTGAGCAGGGGCTGAGGGAGGTTGGGGGGGGTCACCTTCCCACAATACCTGGGGAAGCGACGAGGCCTGGGAATGCAGCTAACCTGGACCTGACTGACTCCACTCACCTGTCAGTCTGGTCAAAAGTGTGTCCTGGATATATGTTGGCCAGTCTGGCTGTCTCTCGCCGTTTACATGAGCATCTGTCTGTTTTACTACAATCTAAAAAAAAATTCTATATCATTTATACACTTTCACCGTCATGTCAGCCTCCATATGGCGGAAACAAACCTCTTGTACCGTAGGTTTATCAAACATTACACCTATAAATCACCCTCATCAACACCATGTTCCTCTGCCTGGTATGTCCTGCCAGTGTTAGAGTTTCTGACAGACCGGCGCCTGCACTATATTTAATCTCTGTCCTTGTCTCTCCTCGTCTCTTTTAGTCACTTGCAATGTGTGTGTATGTGAATGTGTGTGAGAAAGAGGAAGAGAGTGAGAGGAGCTCAAGACCAAGTGTGTGTGATTTTAATAGCTGTCGGTTACCTGCTCACATATGATACCCCTCCAGCCTGCCTGGGCAGATGGCTATTACTTTCCAGTTGTGAAAATCAAGCCTATACAAATACAGGCAGGACTGAGACGCGCTGGACCAAGTGTAGTTTCCCTCTGATAGATAGTATTGGTGTGTGTGTGTGTGTGTGTGTGTGTGTGTGTGTGTGTGTGTGTGTGTGTGTGTGTGTGTGTGTGTGTGTGTGTGTGTGTGTGTGTGTTGTGATGAGGGCTGATTCTCTGGCGTCTGTCATGCGCAGCCTATCCTGTGGAAATCATTAAGTAGGAGCACTAGGCCGTCACTTCCTGGCAAAGCATGCAAGTTAGATGAAGAGCTTTATCACTTTCCAGGACAGGTGGGAACATTATTGAAGACAGGACAGTATTAGTGTCGGACCTGAACCAAAAGTGAAAAGTCATTTGATGCCTATGAATTTGTTTTAATTAGTTTGGAGCTTTTAAATTGGTGAACATTTGGAATTTAAATGTAATTTTTTTTTTTTTTATCCATTAAAAAAAATGATAAATACAAATAATAGCCTAATAAAGACATGTGACAGTTTAGACTTTTAAATTTGCATATCTTCTACTGCTATAAATATATTAAAAATTTCTGAAGCTATACAGCTTACACAGCTTTGATTTGTAGACATCTAACAGCCAACTGTAATTTTCCGGTTTCATTAATTGTGGGCACTTCATTTTAGGTATGAAACCTGAACTTCTCGATGTCTTGAAACTCAATCGTCCTTTTAGTGTCAAGGTTGGCCCTGTCCTGCTGCCTCTCCCATGGAATCTGCCGTCATCTGACTTGCCCCCACTGTCCCACACCGCCGGGATTATTGATCACTCGCTGTTGTGAGTGAGGCATTTACTGTAGCCCATATTGCTGCACACCGGAGAGCTGCGCACGGATCACTTCTTTTCTGCACAATCGATAGATAATATTGTGGTAAATTATTCAGCCTCTTGTCGACAGCGTATTGTTTAAAAAATATTATTATTAATAATAATAATGTTCTAGAAAATAAAGTTACCACACGTGCATAGACAAGCATCCATGTTGCATTTTATATTAGCCTACCTAACTTTAGATTTTGCTTTTAATTAGAACAATGCAATAAATAGCTTATTGTCTCTAATCAAAGCTGGGTCGGAATAAAAAATTAAATAGCCTTAGTAGAATTAATAAATGATTTAGGTATTATTGGTATTATTATTATAATATAATATTATTACCTTATTACTGTACAACCTTTTGACATTTTGCCTTGTATCATAACGTCATAATTAATAGTTATTCTGTAATAACTAAATGTTATATTAACCATGCCGATAACAATGTATTATATTTGGAAGCTTTCAAAAAGCGATCAGCATTGTAACATTCCTGCAAGAAAAATCTTACTTCAACTTTGTGTTCATTTTGATTTTCTCTGCCAATATATTTTTTTTTAATTATCGGTTTAATGTCTGTCCGTTTTCTGCTGATATTTTTAGACGACGAATTATCAGTCTCTATTTCTGGGTATCGATGCTAAACAAAAAAATAAGATTTTTGAACAGTGCATGTGTTTATTTCTCGAAGTAAGTCACCGGCTTATTGTCTTAGAGCAGGTCATACACTTAAAGCGTCATTAGGAAAAGGACAGTTCGTTTGAGCGTTGGCCGCTCGGCTAATCAGTGCGGAGTGGTGATGAAGGTAATGAGGCCGGATCAGGTGTCTCTCTGACCGCTGGCCTCTTGCTCAGACACGGGCAGACAGTGACTGGAAGCTCTGGCAGGCCGGGGCCTTAATCCTCATAGGTAGATAGCCTTTCTATATACATATACCGCCATCTACTGGCCAGATATTGGGCAGTGGCATGCAGTCATTAGCGGTCTCTCACTGCGTAAAATGACTCTAGGTCTAATTTCTCCTTATGAGTCTTCAAGCATTCAGACAACAAAAGTGTGAAGAGTGTGATTAATTTTAAATTTGCATTCTGTTTCTGAACCAATAGCAAAAAAAGAAAACTGCAGTTACAGGGGTATATAATCTCTCACCTTAATATACCATCATCATAAAGACTCAGTATGGTCCATTGGCTTTATAAGCAATATGCTGCAAACCAAAACTCGTGAACAGAGCTTTATACGAATGCTGCAACTCTGTGTGTGTTTGTGAGGGGAAGTCCCACATGTGCCTTACTGAACTCAGAGCCCTCTCTATATGGTGGAGCCCGGCATGGACAGGACCCTTGGGTGGCATAAAGTATACTTTTGCTTCACACGGTTCATAAAATGATCAATAATAATCATAAGTCAAAGTTAGAGCTCCTATCACATAATCATTTGTTAATACTGGGACGCAGGGGAGTGTTTGTTTGAGTTCCCCATTGCCCTTTTAAGAACGAGGCACTTCACACTTGAATTTCGACCAAGTTCTCCTTAAAACAGCACCTCTGACCGCACTCCTCTATCGGAAACCTTCATAATCTTTCCACAGATTTCTCCAACAACATAAACTCTCAAACATGTTTGGCGCAAATTATAGTGTGCGATCCCTCTGGCATGGGCTGCGTACAAAATAAACTGCCTCTAATTGTGATGCTCTGACCATCTTCCCCTGACTGTTGTTTAGCTTGGCTGCTGCCTGGGGCTTTGTGGTTTCAAACCCGAATAGCTCAGTCAGTGTGAGAGGGAGAACACATTATTATTCCCGCTGCCCGCTACACTGCACATGCTAATAAGGGAGGACCACTGGGATGTTTTAAAAAAAAAAAAAAAACAGGGGAGACGGTGATGTCATCAGTGTGCTTTATCTGAGTTGGGATCTGAGGGGAGTGTAGTTTCCTCTGGTAGAGACTCTGGGGCCCAGGAGTGAACCCGTGGCTTTGCCAGGGAGGCTGTTTAAGGAGATTACTCAGTCACCACACCTTTGTTTCATTATGGGCCAGAGTGAAAGGCCGTGCACTGTGGACTTCCCAACGAGACGCCATACTGACAGGTTTTTGATACCCAAATCAACGTGGACAGACATCAGCATTCATCTGAGCCCAGTTCTGTATTTCTGTCTTCAAGGATGCAGGAAGATTATTATTTTATACCCCTGTGAATACGTGAAAAACAAATGTGACAGTTTCACCCTCATAGGCAAGAGTTTCCTTGATGGCAAACTTGCCTATGAGAGGACTTAGTTAATCATCTGAGTTCTGCTTACTTCTCAATCAATCATCAAATGTTTGATCACAGACAATATGGCATTGTTAGTGCAACATTATATTAGTTACACATCATTAACTGTCCATGGCAGGCTCCTAAAATCAGATAAAACTAAAGACTACCTCATACAGTACAGTGAAAGTGATCAGATCCAATGTACTGAACAAATTACGATTACAAAGATGAGAAAGACACATTTTGAAAAAAGTGGGATAACCTCTTAGGAATTGTTGCAAACCCACAATTGAATTAAGTCATTTCCTCATGGTCTGGTAAAGAGATGTTTGAAGTCCTCAGTTTCCTCACTCTGCATTCTCAATATTTTAGAGGTATGAAGTAATCACCTTAACCATGTCTAGGCTACAAGCAGCAGCAAAACGCAGTGCATATTTGGTCAAAATATGTGTTTTACTATACAGAAATATATCATAAAAATGTATGATTTCTGGAAAAACTTTTAAAAAAACTTAAAATTTGCATTTACAACAAAATGGAGCCCAAAAAAAGAACATTCAAACTGCAGTGAACTCTGGTTATGTAGTTAACTACTGCACTATGGCTTTGTATTGCTGCCCATGTCTGCATTAACTACATTCTACATTCTCTGCACTCTGCCACAGAAAGACAGCCAACTAGTCAGCTAATGCGAGAAAGCTAGAGCATGTTTAAGCTAGTTGGTGAAATAGCCCCCTACGGCATGCTAGGGGTGGGAGTCACCAGAGGCCTCACGATATGATATAATCACGATACTTATGTCACAATACAATATTATGGTGATTTTAAACATATTGCAATATTCTGCGATATTGCAATGTATTATCTTCTTTCTAGTCTCGCTTTGCCAGACCGTGCACACGCTGCGAAGCGGAGGAGGGTCTGGATGGGAGAAAAACCTGCTCTGGTTTATTGTCATTTCTTTAAAACAATCACAATCGTCATGGACGGCGCTAAGCACCACACAGAGCCGCTGCAAAATAGTCGTGCGAGAGAAAACTCAGATTGGACAGATGGTCTAGCTAGCTGTCTGGATCTACCCTGCAGAGATCTGAGGAGCAGTTAACCATAGTCCTCATGAATCCCCCGAATTTAAAACTCCAACACAAAGAAAGCGGAAGGAAACGGAAAATACATGCATCCGGCGGAATTTCTTGCAGCACCGGAGGAATCCCGGAAGTGGAACGTTAAGGAAATAGACTACCTTCTTTCCAACTTCAAATTTTTCCCAATTTTAAATTTTGTTCCTAAAAGGAAACTTTGTCAACATCTGTTTTATCTAAAAAGATACATTTCTCTGTTTGTTCATCTCACTTCAATTTTATTGCTGCAAAATGGGATTGTCAAGCAGGCAAACTGACCAACACATATGTAATAATAGATCGATACTTGAAGTCTGTGTATCTATACAGTATTGCCATGGAAAATATCGCGATACTATGCTGTATCGATTGTTTCCCCCACCCCTACTAGATGCCTTAGCTAAAGCTAAAACTGAATTTACATACTGTTATTGTCAATATGAGCTGTAAATAATTAAGATAATGATTATTTCCTAAACAAAGATAAAAAGCAAAAAGACCACATTTTGGTGACACTTGGTTGTATTTTTTTTTAGGTATTTTGTAAGTTTTATGGCTGTGTTTATTTTTAAGGCATGATAACCTTTCTATAGGCAGGCTGCTAATCAGCCTAAAAACTTTCTTTTAAGCTTCACTGCTTTACTGATCTCTGCATTAAGGGCAAATTTGGGATAAACTTTACACTTATTTCCCATGGCAGTAGAGGTGTGAGGGTGACAGTCTGAGACTTAGGCTGATCCTGGTGGGCGGGGGAGTTCCACAGAGTATTCCAACCACACAGAGCCTGATTTTATTGCCCTGATAAAACGTTCTTCAGGGTAATCGTGACAGGCAGTTGCCCCTTTTCATGCCCACACTGCAACAGCACTGCAAAAGACCAGAGAGAAAGTCATACATCCCATTTCTCACACCGGCCTGTCCCTCTTACTCTGGCCCAAAATGCGTTTTATGGACATTTCCCCCCGTTCGCTGCAGATGGGTTAAATATTACATCAAAGCGTCTTTAATGTTTCACAGTACCTCTCATATTTCTCCTCAGTATCCAGTTCAAAACTGGTGCAGGCTGCATTTTTACAGTAGATTTAATGGATCAATGTCCATAATCACATTAGCACTGGCTTAACATATAACAAATTTCACCGTACCAGCATCAAAGACCTGACCTCTTGTTATAATCAGGCATAGCATCTTTTCCTCCACTCAAGATCTATGAGCCTTCTGATACTGGGAGAAATAGAAAATTGTCAAGGGGGTGATAAGCTGTAGTGTATGCAGCTCAGAGAGGAGCAGTATGAGAGAAAAACGTTTGTCCCCCTTAGTCACACAGTCACAGATGCTTTGTGTGCACCCTTACTGTTTTTATGGATCATGCTGATAATCCTCTCCTTCTCCAGCTCTTGTTCAGCAGAGAATCTGTGGCCAAATAAAATATATTTTTCTTATAAAACCTCAAAGTACCAGAAACTCTCATTCTTAAAGGCAGAGGGCAGAGGAAGGTGGTCCAACTGAGAGGTGCACGTTTTTGTGAAAGAAAAAGAAAGCATGATGTATGATGTCTGAGTAAGAAATACCCTGACAGTCTTCACTCAGCACTTCCTGTACAAGGCCAACAGGCTATCAATGAATAATACAGATTAACAAAAATTTCTAACAGACAAACTGCAGACAAACTAGAATTGATGGCTTCCACTGAGCCACTCAGGGAACAGGCCATGACGTAAAAGGAAAAACATGTCGGGTTCCCCCGGCCAGGTTAATCAAGACAAGCTTCCCCTGCGAAAAGACGAGTGTGTGTGTGTGTGTGTGTGTGTGTGTGTGTGTGTGTGTGTGATTGCAGCCCGGTACTTTTCATGTGTATGTATGTGTGAACCCATTGCTCATTCATAATATGCAATCTTATTTTACGGCTGATGCCATACATAGGCTGTATGCATGAGGTCTTTGCCCATATTCCTCCACCCAGCACAGCATAAATAAACAGGAACACTCTATAATCCATCATTCTGTGTGCTGTGGGAGCGTGCCCAACACAAACATGGCTTCTGTTTTCTATCTGTGTGTATGTCCGTGTGAGTGAGACTGTGTGTGTGAGGGCTAGGATGGGTAGCACTTTTATGTTAGTGCTCAGTCCATGACTGTGAAACATAAGCCGGCTGCACTAAATGAGGATTATACAAATGAGCTTCCTCTTTGCTCTTTGTTTTGGTCACAGAGTAGACACACTTTGTTTAATTATTCCCACAATTCTTTGAAGTCCTTTTAAGAGTTTGAGAAGGGCTTGTGATATGTTGAGATGGCATGCTGGTAAGAAACTGGCTTAAAATGTATTTATTTTATATTAGTTAGCCATGTGAATTAATTTGGCAGATGAAATCATCCTTTGTTTACAGTATGTCAAACAACCATTGTACTTACTGGTAAGTCCTAAACTGGATCCATGGACTGGGTGGGAAAATCTGGAAGCAGAAATGTATTAAGTACTGCACTTTTCTTCCTCAACAAGTATAGTTAAATTCCCAAATAGTACTAAACACCAACTGCCCCAATAGATCTGTTCTGGGGACAACAGTGAGACTGTGGTTGTTTCAGCCAACTCCCAAGTGTGTGTGTTAGGGTAATACAAATTGTAGAACCTTTTCAGGTCACAAAACCTGTGCATATTGGGTACATCTTTGCTGCCAGTTACCTGATCTTATCGTATAGTTATTGTAAATGGAGTAAATGTCAATCTGTCAGTCAGTCCACCACGTTGGCCCAGACTGAAATGCTTGGATGGATTGGCATGACACAGACATTTGTGACTCCCGCAGGATGAAATACTTGGATCTTTTTCTAGCAAAAGATAAGAATAACGATCTTTGTGATGATTGTATCTATTGTATTGGTAAAACAGTTACACTCTAATACTGGACATCTTCACTGTGTTGTTGGGGCTCTAAATTAACTCAAATCTTAAAAATGCCTACATTAAATGTTCATTTCTGACATGATACATTTCTATGTAAAGGAAAGAATACACGTCCATGATAGGGACCCTTAAAAAGTCCCAGAGAATAAATATGTATCCTACCTAAAGCTCATTCTCTCTATGACGAGTTACTGTGGGTAATTGGTGCCTTATGCCAGATTATTGGTAACAACTGACCTCATCCACAATATTTTCTGAATAAGCCTAGCTTGACTTCCCTGTTGCACTTCTTGTACTACACCCACAGCTACTCTGGAGCAGAAATCCATATAGTAACAATGGTGGAGCTATTGTACCCAGCATAATGCACTTTACAATATCCTCATTCATTGCATGAGGACTTTATTTACAGAGCCCCCTTGGGTAACGCAATGCCATGCTCTGATCACACACCAGCCCACTGCATGTAATTATCCCCAGCCTGCTCTCCAATCTGTCACTGCCCAAACTCATTTGTAAGAGTGCATGTACAGTGATTAAAGAAACTTCTGTGCCATTGCAAAAAAAAGGGGCTTCTCACTCCCCTCCCGTCCTCCGCCCCCTCCACATTCGGGGAATTCTCCAAGAACGAGGCGAAGCTGCCATGTCAGAGTGAGCCAGGCGGACGTGTACAGATCGCCAACATTGCTAATGCATCCGCGGCACTGGTGCAGCAGTCAAGTCATAATAATTAAAGACATACAACATCTCAGGACTTCATTAATCATGGTTTATATGGACTTTGAAGCTCTAATGAAAAACAGCCTGCCTCTCTGGGTTTATTGTGTCTGTACAAATTGTGGGGATGGCGTATGCCAGGAATGCCCCCCTCCTGACTGGCTGTTACAGGATGTGGTGATGGAAAACAAAAAGATAAGATTTGGTGAAAAGCTAGTGATGGTCATAGAGGGGTCAGTGGTCAAGGTTGTTTATGTAGACGCTGAGCGCTATTCAATCAGACAAAAGTGAGCTGTTGACAGTGAGAGCAGTGTGAGCAGTGTGAGTTTACACATCTTTGTGTTTGCACATTTGTCCTCTTGTGTGCACACTCAGTGGTCAATGTTTTCTGTCCTTGGCTGAGCGAAATGAAGGCCTGTAGTGCTCTGGAGATTCATCTTGCAGTGTCACATATCATCATCTTTGATTTGCTATTAGTTTCTCAGATTCTC
Organism: Sander vitreus; assembly: GCF_031162955.1. Taxonomy (NCBI): domain Eukaryota; kingdom Metazoa; phylum Chordata; class Actinopteri; order Perciformes; family Percidae; genus Sander; species Sander vitreus. The sequence goes on from NC_135876.1 coordinate 14,050,425, forward strand.
ACCATGGTCTCCAGCCTTTTTGGAGGTGCATTACAGTGAGATCAGAGTGAGAGATTACTGGGTATTAAGCTCTCAGTGCCAGAAGTGGAAATTATAGAGAGGTTGTCAACGCCAGAGTTCTCTCTGCTTGTTTTCTCCCAGAGAGAGGGAGGTAATGCTTTACTCACCACGTTTCATCCAAATGGCTTGTGACTGGTCCCTGGCAGTGCTATCAGTGGTGAGTCACAGCCAAAAGTATGTGTAGCTCAACAAAAGCAAAGGAAGACAGAGAAGGACAGACTGCTTAGGACTCCAGCCCAGGACACATGCATCTTCTCCCAATAAAAGTCCCTTTGGCAGGTTTACATCGCATTAGTCCACTGAACCCAAGGAAATATACCGTGGAAGGGAGAGAGGGGAGCATCCATCATCAGATGAATGCAAAGGATGAAGTCATTTTATTTTCTCTCTAATGATGTGTCCTGCCTACAGGTGCAATAGTGCAATATCCTCCTTCTGATTCCAAAGGTAAGCTATCGGGATTCTATCCTTATAATTACTCAACATTAACATATAGCAAATAGCCAATTCAAATAGCTAAATACACATTAATTAAAAAAAAAGCATTGAATAAATAAGAGTTAGAGTCTGTCCACTGCAGATCCACAGTAAAACTGAAATCTGTGTGGTAACTACTTGGCAGTGATTCATTTCCTCTCCATCACAAGTTCCTCACTTAAATTTGTCATTTTATGGAGTGCCTCTGACAGAGCACAACTGACAGATGAAAGTTAAAGTGGCCCCTTGGAGTAAACAAGTCAAAAAGCTCTGAGTTTGGCTGAATTAAAGGAAGAGAGGGAGGCGGCAGGAAAGCCTGCGTTTATTTGAGAGCCAACAAGCATGGTGCTCTCTGGACCCTGCGGTTTGTCAGCGTTCCTCCCAGGTGAGCTCACACTGGCCCGGACCCCCCGCCCCTGCGCTGGCCAGGAAGAAACAGCATCCTAAGCTCTCCAGCTGGACTCACACAATATTTTAGCTGGTAGTCAAAACAAAATTAGCAATGGTTTGTTATTTCTAGTTAGCTCATCCATGACTCCTGTGTTCAACATTTCTGACGAGAGGGAAATGTTTAGTTGCCACCTTTGAGTTTCTAGGTATTAGGATGATGAGCTGATATTTATAGTTTAATTTGAGGTCAGTGAGAGGATGTTGGTAGTTTAAGAGCAGGATAAACTGCATTCAAGCCTGTGCCTTTTGAGCTTTAAATTCTGCTGGATTGCCATTGACAGAAGAGCTTTAATCTGTCCCAGGTCTTGCTAAATTGTACCTGGTCCTGCACCTTAATTTATCTGTGGGGATCAATTAAGCATTTTGTTATCATTTGTCATTTTCATTAAGTTACAGAGACATTCTGGGGAGAAAAAATAGGTGAAAAGAGGCAGAAAAAGAGCATGAATATGAGGTTGGGGTCAGTTTTGTTAACATGGATTCAGCAGTATACCTAACCTAGAAAAGTTAACCTAGACAATAACGCCACCTTGTGTTTAACACACATGTTACAGCCTTAAAGAAAGAATCTCTCAACACCCACCAAATAGTCTCCTGCTGAGGCATGCCAGGTGATATTACTGGACTATACTGGACCAGATGTTATGACTCTGACAACAAGAAGTAATAATCTGCGTATTATTGTGTCTTTATACATCACATACGTGTATATCTAATACAGAAATTAGAGCAACCAGGGTGCTTGGGTAGCTCACCTGGTTGAGCGTGCACCCCATGTACAGAGGCTCAGTCCTTGACACAGCAGCCGTGGATTTGATTCCAACCTGCGGCCCTTTGCTGCATGTCATTCCCCCTCTCTCTCCCCTTTCAAGACTTCTCAGCTATCTTATCGAATAAAGGCCTAAAAAATGCCCCAAACATAATCTTTAAAAAAGAAATTAGAGAAACCAAATTATTTTTATCATAATGTAATTTTTAGATTTCATGACAATGCATTATTAATGGACAGTCTCGGTAGCAGTGATGTATAACATCTAAAGAGACAATGCCAGCTGTTAATTAGGATTAGCAAATACATTACTTTTTATAGATATGATAACAAAAAATATGTAATTCATCAAGATTATTACAACAATAATAAATAAAATGTAATTGATACACTAAACTATGATGCACTGAATTGCTTCGCTAGCCATTTCTATGAGCGATGAAGAAGCAAACTTTCCTCAGAATATGGTAAGATAACAACATGATAAGGCACAGTATGGTATGATAGCAGCAGTAAGAATAGTGAGTACAATATCTAGGCCTAGATGACATCACATCTCTCTGTACAGGCTTTTTTCCTCGTCAAATACAATGTACAGCAATATTTTTCTCTGCACCCCCATAACCAGAAATAGATCATCAAGGCTGTAAAAAGTTCCTTATTCTCCTTGTGGTCTTTGTTTCATTCTCCAGGCCGTCCACCTCATCAGCCTCTCGCCAATTCTCTCTGGGATGCAGGAGGAGGTAGTACAGCATGAGACACACTAGCCCCAGCACTGAACCTCCAAAGATTAAACCACCAACTGTCAGCAGAAACGTGGCTGTCTGCAACTCTGGTTTCAACAAAGCTAGCAGTGAAGGAGCTATAATATTTATAATAGCATAGAACAAGTAGTAGATGATCATGGCTACTTTGGTGTCCTGTCCTTTGACGTTAAAAAAGGTGAATGTGAGGATGACTCCGATGACTGCTCGGTACAGAAGCTCAAGTCTACCAGATGAGCAGAAGTTGGTCTGGAGCACGTGCATCCAGATTGTCGCCAGCAACCAGATGATGGTGAGAGCTATAAGTGTGCTGTAGGGGCTCAGTATGAGGAGGAGGGTGTAGCTGAGGATGTGGCTGGTGATGGTGCAGAGTTTGTAGAGGAGGTAGATTGCTGTGGGGAGGCCAGAGGGCATCTCACTGATGTAGGGAAGGGATCTGCGTAGACAGCGGCGATAGTCAACCAGGGCCCAGGCAATGTTAAAGAAGGAGAACGCCATAGATAAATCTGAAAGAAATGAACAGATGCTATAAATAATGATACAGTTAATTCATAAATATGTCACTTTCTGCCTCTACTTACACTGCATGAGTGAGCACTCATTCTGGCCCATCACTATGTATAGTTGCAGAAGGAGTTGGGGAACACTCTCCAAGAAAGCCTCAAGCAGCTTGAGCATGCTCAGATCTGTCGCCAGGCAAAACAGGTTGTGGTGCACATCTCTTCTCTCTTCCACTGTATCGGAATTTGTTGTTGTCCAAACCACTTTGAAGCCTTCCCTTAGCAGGTGATAATACCTAGCAACAGGTGTAAACACAATGACAACAAAGTCAGACCTGTGCTTGTCACCATACAATATATTTGTCACTATTAATCATCTGCTGCTGCAAAGACAATGATGCACATCCTACAGTACACTACAGCTGAAATGTGGTTATTCCAGTTTGCACACTCCATAATACCAGGCCATTATGCATGATAAGGATAACACACGTCTTGAGTCACAACATACAGGCACTGATCATTGTAGGCTGCATGAGCAACTCATGTTATTTTGCAGATATAATGCGGTGCCCTTCCCAGGTAAAAAAAAAAGGGAATAGTGTATTAGAAATATATTTTAGGTATTCTAAAATTTACGTTTTGTGCTTAATTTAAAGTATATTTACCATGTCCTTTAAAAAGTGTACTTCAAAATAGATGCCATTAAGTTCAACTTCAATGTACTAAAATTAATTATACTAATTCTTCAATTCCTAAAATGTTATTTCAGTGTAAAAAGTGAACTTAATTGCAAATACGTATAGTTGTAATATAGTGTACTGTAGTTGTAATGGAAAGTATACTTATTTTCAAGTCCTTTCTTATAGACTAGTATGCTTTATTAAAGTGTTCTTTTATTTCACTTCATTAAGTGTTTTTAAGTATACTTACAAAAGGTGCACTTTAATGTAGGTTCGTTTAAGCTGTATTTCAATGTACTTTGAAAAAGTACACTAAATTGCAAATACTTATGGTTGTAATTTAGTGTACTTGTGAAAATATATATACCTGGTGAAGATGCCCATGCCAAATAGGTGCAGGACAACAAGTCTACCTGTGGACGTGCCTGATATGTTTGGTCCTCCCTCAGTGTTCACCAGAGGACCATTCATGTCGTCCCTGTACCAGACATAGCTGAAGATCTGTGTCACCAGCACCCCCGCCAGAACAAACACCAGAGTCAGTCCAGTCCACAGAAAATGTTTCTCTTGATAATATTTCAGTGCCAGCCCGACGTCTGTCCAAGTGTCCGCCACGTACAAGAACAGTCCAGCAATGGTTAATAACCATCGCTGTCTAGTGTACTGAATGCTCGACGGAGGCATTTTGTCATCAGTTGAAAAGTTCAACCAAAGGTTTCACTCTGTGATAAATGTAGAAATGTGGTCGCTTTTTGCTCAGTTTTGCTTTGAAGGTTCTGAAGAAAAGCTGCTGTGGACAGTTTTGTGTTGGACTCCAGCAGTTCAGGTGCCATTTTGGTCAATCTGTAAAAGCATTTCAATTTGATCAAAACAATAAGTATCATGAAAAAGACAGTGTTCTTAACATGCAAACACTTTTTGTTGAAATCTTGTGCAGGTTTGCCACAAAATATATTCTCATGACAGTTTTGAAATGCAACGTGACTGCAATCAGCTGCTGTATCACAGCTGGCCACCGTCTACTGCCCTTTGATCTCTATCATAAACACTTTATTATAAGGAGTGCTGATGAATGGCATACTTCTTACAAACGTAATAGAAAAATAATCAATGACGTTATCAGCAAGAATGCTAAAATCATAAATGATGCTCATTCCGAACTCTTGTATAACATGTACTGTTTTAACAACTTCTCACAGAATGACATTTCGACACCTATTAAGACCTGAATCACAGAACAACTACATGTAAAGTCTCTCTTCACATCCTCTAGTTTCATTATCATTTTAAATTGTTTCATAAGACGCCATTGGTGACAAAGACATAAAAAGGCCAAATATTTAAGGAAAACAAATTCAGGATGGCACACTATCACAATTACATTTATATTATCTTCACTTTAACCAAATCAAGCCATAGTTGAGTAAATGTATTGTATTTTCATAAAGATTCTTTACAAATTATTCCGAGCTCATCTAAAAAAAATCCCAAATTCAATCACATTCTGTCTTAAATTACACATATACAGTACAGTGTATATGTGTATACAGTATATGTGTACAGTGCAAATTATCATCAATACTTACCAGTATTCTTTGCTCATGGTAGACAGCTGTGTACAGTCACAGAGGCAAAAACTTCTGCATGCAGCACTTGTCATTCCTTGAAACATGTGATAGGCTCCACCCTGTGAACACAGTGAACTAAAGCCGTACAAAGTACTTACATAATAGATCTTGTGTGTGTGTGTGTGTGTGTGTGTGTGTGTGTGTGTGTGTGTGTGTGTGTGTGTGTGTGTGTGTGTGTGTGTGTGTGTGTGTGTGTGTGTGTGTGACTGGCTGAGACTGGCTGACTGTTCACACTTTAACATCACTGTTACGGCCCCTCATCATTAAAGGCATTTTTTGGATGACTTAAACATCTGCTAGCCAGTGACAGCCCGGACATATTTCTTCATAGTTGCAACACCTTGCACAGGGTTTTTCCTGTAAAGTAAGTACTTAAATGGTACAAGTACAGGAAATGCGGGAATATCTTTTTCTGAGATCAGGAACCCTGTAATGCACGTCTTATTTGGTATGACCAGTAGTTTATGTTGGCTTTATTGTCAGTATACTTACTTTGTGATTTTATTCTACTTGTTCTACTGTTATGCTACATTTAGCATTTACCATTATCCCATAAGCCAAAGTTACATAGTCTCGCTTTAAATCTAAATTTCAATATGCTGATCTTCCTCATGCGTTTTCAATTAAAGATATAGAGATAGTTTAAAGGAACAGTTCAACATTTGGGAAATTATGATTATTTACTTTCTTGCTTATAGTAAGATGAGAAGATCGATACCACTTCAAAATCTGAGAGTGGTATTGATTATCTCATCTAACTCTTGGCAAGAACGTATAAAAGTGTATTCCCCAAAATGTGGAACTATTGGTAACACTGTCTTGTTTAACCTACTATAATGTGTGTCAAATGTGGACACTTTTGTTCAGACCTTTTGAGACTGAATAAAAATAGCTTGGAACAGTAACTCCATAAATGGGAATCACATGTCAGATGTAAGTAAGAGAAAAGACATCTATGGGCAATGTATGATACAGTCTTACTCCAAACCTCTAGGGAGCGATAGAGAGCCCCAGCTGTTTCCCTCTCCTGTGCGTAAGAGAGTCTCGTTGGCCAGGCGCAGCGGCTCTCTCTCCGTAGACCCTCCCACTAGCAGAAGAGTGACACGCCATTCAATTGCTGCCTGGCCCTTCGCTTGTAGGAAGCAGGAGGGATCTTTGAGCGTTCTCGTACAGAAGGATAATAATAATATCTGATAGAAACCGACCACATCTGCGCTGCGTGAAGCAAAAGTTCAGCCGAATTGTGTCGACATGGGGATCCGAAAAAAGACAAACAACAAGAATCCGCCTGTGCTGAGCCATGAGTTTGTCATCCAAAACCATGCCGATATTGTTTCCTGTGTTGCTATGGTGTTCCTTCTCGGGCTGATGTTTGAGGTAAGTCCCGTCCACATGTTGAATGGGTTTCAATTGTGGGTCATGCGGGGATACTCGCCCCGGCAGGGTGGACGGACTACAGTGCTAGACAGGGTGCCGAATACTCCCCATCTGATCTCCTGGAAAGTGACATGGCTGTCTGATCTATTCTTCACACTACTTCCTCCCGTTATCGAAAGTTTTCTGTGCACGGTGGCCTCGTTTTTGCTTTTATTCCACGAGATTGCCGACTCATTCGGGTAGCATTGTATTAGCTTTTCATAAAGATTAAATGTGTTTCTGTCTTGATTAAAGCGACGTGGGCACAAGAGTCCACTGTCCATCTGGCTGCATACCATGTTGAAATCGATATTTCAAATCACTCGTCTACAGGCCCGCCATTTGATCATAAAAAAACAAAGTTTTTCATGTGAAACACTATTTGTGGTAATATCTTAGTATGTTGCAGACTTGCAGCATTGTATCGATCTCGGTGGTTGCAATACTGTACAACGCTCTCGACTAGGTTAGTTTATGCGTAGATGTGTTACGTGGCAATCACACAACGACTGAGAGGGCTGTCATCACAGAAACTCGCTTGCACCAAAACTGAAAGTTGTCCTTGGAGCTAAACAGCGTTTTAAATGTAACTTGATGCTGCGGGCTGACAACCGGGACCCTTTCATACAGCATGACATGTCTGTGCTGCATGCTGGTCTACTTTCACTCAGATTTATGTTCCATTTCAAGCATGTTTCATCCTCCGCAAAAAAGCAGCGCCATTAGTGTAAAATTCGCAATAATGTTAACTACTTCCTGTTGTTGTTTTACAAAGTAAAATTCCTGTCCTGTAACCGCTGTTGCAACCTGTATATTGGATCGTAATGGCAGCATGAACATTTTCAAAAGGATGGCTATTTATGACATTTTATCTAAACAATGAATACTTCTTCTTTGTATTTAATTTCAGCGTGTTGTCCACGTAGTTCTTTTGTTGTGAAAGAGGAACAAGCAACCTTCCATTTTAACTTTATGATTTGGCTATCTTGATGTAGCTATTCGCTGCTATACATTTACTTGGTTGGATCATTTTTAATTGCCCATCACACATCACTCATATTACCCCTATATAATAATACAGATTATTTGTGTAATTGTTCTAATTGTATACATGTTCTATTTATTCTATTCCTAACACCTCTGCAGAGTGCTTCATCACCTTTTTTCTGTTATCACAGTAATATTGCATAATTCCCATATGGCCTCGTAGATTTGGCTGATCTTTGTGTACTATCACCCTAAAATTGTTAGAATATGTTGCTAAAATAAAACATTCAGTGACATTTAAACCAATGTGTCACTTTAACTTCAATATTTCTTTTTTTTAAATATTTTTTCGGGCATTTTAGGCCTTTATTTCTATAGGACAGATGAAGAGAGGGGGAATGACATGCAGAAAAGGGCTGCAGGTCGGAGTCGAACCCGCGGCCACTGCGTCGAGGAGTAAACCTCTATATATGTGCGCCTGCTCTACTGAGCTAACCTGGCCACAATTTCAATATTCATATATGAGTCACAGTTACAGTCACTCCGTTATTGGTCTTTTTTTGGAACTCCTTGATATACAAATGCAAAGCTCCAAGTTCTAGTGTATAAACACAAGTAACCCTGTTTGATTTTACAGTACCAATCTATTTGTGCACATGTGCAGGCTAACATGTTTTTTTTTACCTGTCTTTATCTACAGGTCACCTCAAAGTTTGCAGTGTTATTCATAACTGTCCAGTACAATGTCACCATATCAACAAATGGTAAGTTAAGGATTATATTGAGAGTATAAGACATATGGTGAGAACAGATGTTCTCAGATAACATGTTAAAATGAATACTGCAAGTTTTGGCTTTGACATATACAGTATTTTCTTAGAGTTGTACAGCTGGAAGCCTCTCATTTGGATTCTAGACCAGTACTTGCGTGGCTTTACACAAACCCATTTGAGAGCTCCTTTTTTTCTTTTGGAGCTAAATTTAGTCTGCCTGATTTATAAAGTTCTCTCGTGGCAAGGTCGTGCTGTGTGAATTTGGGCTAAGGTGTAAAATAGGCCTCTTAATTAAAGTCCTGGCCATTTCAAGGTTGTAGATTTTTTTTGCCAACTTTAGATACTGTTGAAGGAATGTACAACCCCAGAGCTTATTCATACTCTGTCGTACATGCTGGAGCTTTCCAGGCTGCCAGCTGGTAATTTAGTTCTTATCTGAGAGACCTTACCACGTACCTAGCTCTGTAACTTATTTACAGCATGTATCTAATTAGACAAATAACATGCAGCGCCTAAATCTCTCTGTAGTGAAACAAATTCAATAACACCACTGTATTTTTTTCCTTTCGCCGTGCTGACTTTTACAAATGGTTGGACTGATTTTGTTACGTGGTTGCATAAACCATGAGCACAGCAGTGCCGCTCAGGCTTTCTCAAGCAGTTTGCTGGGAATTGTGTTCCTGTATCGTCTAATCTCTGTACTACAACTCATCATATTATTCACAGTGTTTCACAGATACCGGGTTGGAGGCTGTATAGATAATATGTAACTTTAGAAAGACAGAAGAGGCTCTGTGTGTGACAGTTACTGTGCCGAGACAGTCAGTGTCTCTGGCTTTTTCAAAGTGGTGTAATACTGCGCAGTCGAGAGTCCCTAATGCTAACACCGCAGGAATTAAGGTTATTAAACACTGAATCACTGGCTTGACAGTTCATGTTAAGGATTAACTGTGTGCATATGGCATTTTGTATATGGATGAAACACGTTCCCAGATAGAAGTATAAAAAGAATGTGTCATGCTCATTGTGATGACTCCGTCTGACTTGTGTGCGTGCTACTGAAGGCCCAGAGGAGACAGCCGTGAACCACTTCCACCATGGCATCAAGGACTTGGCCACTACCTTCTTCTACATGCTGGTGGCCATCATCATGCATGCCATTATCCAGGAGTATGTGCTGGATGTAAGTGAGACCCAAACGTGACTACACAGACTTTAATCTCAACAAGCAGTTCTGATTTTTTTGTGTTGTTCATCTTTTCAGAAAATTAACAGAAAGAAGCACTTCTCCAAAACCAAGCACAGCAAGTTCAATGAGTCGGGCCAGCTCAGCGCCTTCTACTTATTCTCCTTCGGCTGGGGCGCAAGCATCCTGCTTTCTGTACGTACAGTAGCTAAGCTGACATTTTTCTTGTTTATATACGCCCCAAAACTGTCCATGATTGTAATTTAAATGCGTCTTTGTTCTTAGGAAAAGCTCCTGTCCAATCCAGTCACCCTGTGGGAGGGTTATCCCCATACACTGATGTCGTAAGTTTGTAATTTTGTGTGTGGAGGCCATGTGCATTTTAGAGATACTCTTTGTTATGTCTTTATGGTTTAAATAGACAAGAATAGCTGTCATATGTTACTTTATTGGTCATTTTATAAGAGCTTTAAGTGTTAATTAATAATTTTGTAACTCCTGTTTTTCCTTCAGATTCCAGATGAAATTCTACTTCATTTGTCAGCTGGGCTACTGGTTACACGCTCTCCCTGAACTGTATTTCCAAAAGACAAAGAAGGTGTGTCTGTGTGTGTCCGTGTGTCGTTTTGGAATAGTATGACATACTCTGTTGGGACCATGAGGCTACTTCCTGTTCGACTTCCTTGGTTATGTTTCATTGTTTGAAAGAATCATACTTGCCTCTGCTTATGTCCACATGCGGAGTAAATATTTTGACCATTCTTGGCCTTCCATCCTTTGTGTTTACTGTTTAGGAGGATATTCCACGCCAACTTGTGTACATCTTCCTGTACCTGGTCCACATTGCAGGCGCCTACATTCTAAAGTAAGTAACTGCCACTTTGGAAAGCCTAAAATTATGTGTGTGATTGTGTGGTACATGTGGCATTTTTCCTGTGTTTGTACACTGCCCCTTCAGCAAAAAGTTTGTGGTGTCGAGTGGTGCCCCCATGTGTTGTTCCTGTCAGTTGTAATAAAGGGGACACGTGTGTCCTTGTGTCTTTCAGTCTGAACCGTCTGGGTCTGGTCCTGCTGGTGTTGCACTACTTTGTTGAGCTTCTGTTCCACGTTTCCCGCCTGCTCTACTTCAGCAACGAGAAGAGACAAACGGGGTGAGTTCTCATGTTCAGCATGGTGTGTGCTAATCATTGTGTGATTTGTCTGTGAAATTCTACCACTTAAGAATTACTAATGGTAAAAAGTCATCCTGTTGTCTTCCAGTTTCACCATATGGGCCGTCTTGTTCGTCCTTGGACGGCTGCTCACCCTGTCCTTGTCCGTCCTCACCGTGGGCTTCGGCCTCGCCACATCTGAGAATCAAGGCTTTGATTTGGCTGCAGGAAACTTTAATGTTATTTTTGTTCGGTAAGTGTGTCTGAGAAGAAAAAACAAGACTACTTAATCCTAAAATTATATTTTTTTAAACTGCTGGATTCAACAGCCTTTTCGAATTTAACATTTATCAAGCCACACAAAAAATGCTCTCTGAAATATATCTTTAGCATTATTAGAGTTGCTGATTGCGATGCACACTTTTTGTTCATTTTCTCGTTATGTTCTAATTTAGGGTTGCACGATATTGACAAAATGTGATATTGCGATGTCGAATTATGAATATTGCGATATCAACATTAGTTTTGATATTTTTAAACATAGATAAAATTACAACGGATGGGAAATAGCGCTCCACAACATATTGCATACTTATTGCGACACTTTCGATATATTGCGATAACGATGTTGAGTCGATATATCTTGCACCCCTATTCTAATTCCAAATGGGCAAATGTGTCAACATCAGGTTGGCCACTTAGAATAAAGAAACAAGAGCTCATTTCTATGCTCACTGTGGAGTACTGAGGTTTAACAATCATACAGGAAGGGCTATATTGTAGAAAAGGAAGAGAGCTGTTCACCAACACCACCAGAATGAAATGCAACCATAATACATCTTGTGTTGAGTACGAGCAAAGCCAAGTGAGAGAATTCTTCCTCTGTTTGCTCTTACTACGCTGTCAATCACTATTGCTCTCTTTACACACATACACAACCTCACAACACACGTCTTTATTAACCTTTTGATTTACTGACTGTTTCCAATTTTTTTTATTAGGATAACTGTCCTGGCTGCCATCTGCCTCACTCAGGCCTTCATGATGTGGAAATTTATCAACTTCCAGCTGCGCCGGTGGAGAGAGCATGCCCAAACTCAGACCTTGAAGAAGAAACAAGTTCCTTCCAAGAGCAAATCAAAGAAAGACAAAGGTGAGCAACGGGCACAAAGTATAGGGCACATTTACTTAATTATGAATGTGTTCTTCTGCAAGCACTGGACATTTCCCCAAGCAATAAAATAAATCGCAATCAATACATGCATTTCTTCTCAGTATATGCATAATGTTCATGCTTACATACACTTAACATAATTAATTAATCAAATTTGGATGTGTCCTTTGTTTTTAGCCAATGGAGTAAATGGAGTGAACTCCCATGGAGCCGATTCACCAAGAGCAAGAAAAGAGAAGTCATCATAAATATATTCCCCTCCACCCCCTCTATCGCCACCTTCTCAAAGAACCATCTTCCCCCCCATCCCCCCCCCCGTACCTCCGTGGGTGTATCCAGCCAACAGTCCCTCCAGCTCCTCAACCACCATATGCATTTTCAGCTCCCACACAGGACTGACCTCCCAGCTGGACTTCAAGGGCCAGAATGCATATAGCTTTGCTTGTCGCCAGTCGTCCAGCACGCCTTGATTTAAAAATCATTGCTCTGCTGTGCCATTTCAAACGAAAAGAAAACAAATTCCGAAATAAACTATGAAAAAAGACCTTATTTAAGAAGTGCCTATTGATACAGATTGTTTTGTACATGCTGTGTAATTTTAAAAAAATCAGGAATGATGACGTCAGTGTTTAATGTTTTCTTGAATCAGGTCATTCCATGCTTTTACCTAAATAGTGGTTATTACAGCTTGTGATTTATTTTCCTTTTTTCCTTGTATTTATAAGTGCTAGTCGAGCTCCTCTTCTTTGCCACTGACTCCTGTTCCTCTTTTGAGGGATATTTGTAAACATTTTATGGAGTTTATAAATTTCCTTATATCTCTTAATTTTCCATCAGTGAAGGTCGCATACAGTCTTGGTATAATCTCTGGGTTCACACCACAGACTTTTCAAACTCAATCAGCAAGACATTGTTACATTTTCACCATGTCACTGGCCAACAGACACCTAAAGATGGAAAGTGAAGTATCACGTTTTCACTCGTAGATAGAGTAGGGAAGAGGGTATAAAAGCAACCAAGGAAAATGGGAGACATCACCCTGTAATACTGTAAGTAGATTCACAGTTCAGTATTGTGCAAAACTGCCAGCAAAGACGTAGTAACCTGATGTAGCATTTAATCATCTGAGTTCAGAGCAGCTTTGTAATCACAACAGAACATATTCATTGCCATAAAATGATACCGAGTTTTTATTTTTTTTTATTTTATTTTTTTTGCAGTTTTGCCTATAACACTGTCAATAAATGAACACACTTTGCGTTTTAGTTTTGAGTGATGAGAACTTTATAAGCGATGGAAAGGAAAATCAGGCAAAACATCCCTCTAGTGAGTTTGATTGAATCACTGTCTTGTATGGTCCCTAACCATTTGCTGTTTAATTGGAATGGGTTTACTGTATTTGTTTGGCCTTGCATATTATTGCTTACCTTTTTAAAAAAAAAAAAATGTCCACAAGAATGATTTGTTTTGAAAGCATGGACTGGGAATTAACTAAAATATTTTGTTTGACTGTTTTCCCGCCTGTTTTTCCTAGACTGTGCCAAATGAGCTTGGTTGACTGTTGATGTATGCCTTTCACTTACATGCCATAAAATTAATTTACAAAGCTATGGAGTGCAGTCAACTGTATTGTAAGAATGAATCTCCTAGGTAACGCTGGCTAATTCGAAAGAATAAACCCATTAACTAATTTAGGTACACAGTAGTAATTCATGGTTGCCTCCGGCTGTATATCAGCAGTGTATGTTGGTTTCTCAACTTGTCCTGATGGTTTATCTATCCTACAAAGAAATAGTGTTTTACTGAAAAATAACTATCAGAATTATTATTTAACCCAGTATCACAAATTTGCCTCAAGGGGGCTTTTCAATCTGTAGAGCATTTGTTACCATCTATACTTAGAACCTTGATTCGGATAAGGAAAAAAAAAAAACTTTAACGGGGGAAAGAATGGAGGAAATCTCATGAGGAGCAATAGAGAAGGGATCCCTCTTCCATGACAAACAGACATGCAATGGATGTTGTGTGCACAGAATAATTGTAGCATTCGTTGTACACATTTTACCATCTGCCTAAGGAGACAACAGAGGGGATGTGTAATTATATGGCGGAGCAACTGCGAGAAAAACCTACACAAATGGTGGTGTGTGGTTGGTGTACATGGAGGTTCTGTTCTCTCCAGTCTCTACTCTGTTTCATGAAAACATGTAAGCTACCACCCTGTTGATATTTTACCTATCCGCCACTTGGTGTCTGTGTTGCACGCGTTTTATAAATTAGAGAAAACGCCTGCCTGCTTTGATCCATGACCACACAGTAAAGCAAGGTAGCTAAATAAGTAGGACACGCTTATTTGTAACATTTCTAAAGCGTTGTTGTTATGTTAGCTTGTCGTTTGTATTTTAATACATTATGTTCATTTCATAAAATAGCAAACAAAATGTCATGGTGTTGTTTGTTGAAAAAAATCTTAGCCGCTGTTGCACATTTTCCTCATCACTGTGTAGTTATTGTCAGATAAAGCCTCTTAAAATGAACTAGGTTAAATTGAAATTTAACTTTCGGAGATGTGTTTAAATAGGAAACTTCAACTAACGTTACCTTCCTTTTACCAATCTTTTTATTTGCGGCACAGTGCTACAAATAATTGTATAGGTTGACATACATCTTTATGACCTTAAATGTACACACATGTTGGTAAGCAGTATTATTCACTGGTGTAAATGTATTAGTGTTACATGTATATTAGTTTTTCCCCTTGTATTGGCACACCGGAGTTGGGATGCCGGTCAGTCCCTTTTAGACATTTAAACATTAACGTTACCTACTGACAGTCGTGACACGGTGGTGTTTTTGAACTACCTGTCAGTGGTTGTCAGATGGAATGTCAGCAAATGAATGCTGTTCAAATATCAAGTATTATCGTGTCATCCTAACGGGTAAATCGCCGTCGGGTTGCTTACGAACCCCGGCGGTACTGAGTTGATACCATAGGTTGATACTGCTGGAGCCCCGTGATGTGGTTTGGTGTGGGGGAGGATAGCAGCTACCAGCCAGATAAACACTCAAGCATTGGTTTGCACAGCAGGAGTAACATGGCGGCACAGTTAGCCAGCAGAAATATTGTTTCACTACCGCGAAGGTCAGAGCGGCGTCTGATAAACGGAATTTAACAACGAGGACACAACCGAAAGTATTACATCGTAAGTAGCCACATGTGCTGGTGCTTCTTGTTGAAACGGGACGAAAGTCTTTTCGTTGTGAAATCCATTATCCAATGTGAGGTCTTCAATCTCGGTTGTGTGTCTGTCTGGCACAGGCTCTCGCTTCGGCGTTAGCTTATTAGCAAGCGTTAGCTTCTTGGCTAAGCCCGCTGCCTGTGTCAATAGTGTTTTCTGCAGCAAACTCAATTAGACGGCTCAGACAGCGAGCTTGCAAGCGAGTTATTGCAATGTTTGTCAGACGTTTAACTATTGAATAGTGGTAGCCACATACACATTTGATGTTAAGTAAAATGTAGCGTGCACAATACTTTAATATGTCATTGTTTTTTGTGCTGAGTGAGCGTGTGACCGGACGAAGTTCGTCAGTAACGTTACAGCAGGAACGTAGTTAGCATGCTAACTGTTTAGCTGCAGGCTAGTCTGGCTAGTTCAACGTCGTTGTCAGAATATACGAGTAAGTCCGGACAGTTCTCTCCACCATGTGTTTGAGCGGGCTGTTAACCTTGTTTGTTGTGGTATTATTCATGCCTCGGTACTACTTGCTACGTTAGGTGAGTTGACGAAATTTCTGCATTTGTTCAGGGTGCAGGGACCATTCTCATTTTTTGCTGAACTAATGTTTCTCTCGTGTTTGACTGGCGTTACTATGCATTGTCGAGGTTCTCCTACTACTTAGCTAGTTAGCGGCCAAGCTATAATATGAGCACTTTGCCTCTTAAACCAGTAGCTTCAAACATTTGACAAAAGTATTCAGAAAGTTATCCATGGACTTAGAAAACGTTACACCAGATACCCAGACTGTCGCTCTACGCTCAAGATTGGAAGAGGAAAACAGTGCGTGCAGTTTGTTGTGACATCGCTTTCCAAAAACGTCATAAACGTATACTTATGTTTCATACCATCAGGTGGCAACACAATTACCAAGCAGTCACGTAGGCTTCATTGTGGAGATGTAAATAGAGGCAGGCCCTGTAATTGAATACAGAAGATGCTCTCAAGATACAGTATGTGTGTTGCATTGTCGTGCCTGTGTTGAGAGTGCAGCACTCCTTTTAAGGGCTCCCCTGCTTGACTGATTCAGGACTATACAGGCAGACAGCTTGTGCCATTTCAGTGATTGTCAACATTCCTCAGTAATGCTGGAGTAACGCATCTTGTGGAACCAGATGAGCAGTATCTTTTACATCACTGTGCCCACCTGATGGTGCACATCACCGATATGAGATTTAACGTGACATGTTGTACAGCTGCAGTTTGGATGCAACTTCAAGGCTTCTGTGAAGATGTGATGGATTTCAAGATTACCGGTAGTCCTATGCAAAATAAATTCTCAAGGAGTTAAAAAGAAACAATACTGGCATGTGGTTCATATTTTTCATTAACAGCACATTAAATATCAAACATCAATATTTGTGTGTATTCCTTTCACCTGCATGCATGTGTTGTCCGTTAACCACTTTAAACATACTCCTCCTGTCAGCCTGAGCATATTATCTATGAGGCATAGTGACTGAAGTTATTGACTTTGCAAATTGCAGTTAAACAATACTCACTCTCTACAAGTATGTTTTAGGTGGATATTGGCTGAAACAATTTGTCCTTGGAAGACAGGACAAGCCAAGAAGCAAAATTACTTCTACAGCTGACCAGATTTAAATTTTGAGAGTGTGTTAGATCAGTGAGGACACAGCATGCATATGACGCCTGTGACAAATGCAGTCCTGTACAGATGGAAGCATACATTCCTACATAGTATTGCTTTTGTTGTATGTTGTAATTAAGGTTGAAGCATACTTGTTTGCATTAAGAATCCTATAACAGGGCTTTTGCTTTTGCATCGTACACTGAAAAATTGGTTCTGTGTCTTTTCGACTTAATAGTGCGATAGAAGGACTGTGTTTGGATGACGACAGTTCAGGAGTTCATGCGAGCGTGTATGCAAGCATGTGGATGTTTATACAAGGATAACTGGTTGAAGGTTTTCTCACACTGACTTGGCATAGTTAGTGTAATGGGTGTTACCTAGAAGTAATTATCTGCCTGAACACATTGTTAACTAAAGCTACGGTATATAGCAACAGGTGTGTGACAATACTGCTGAGCTTGTCACATGGTTCAGAAACATTCTCTACATCCATCTCTTGCTTGCTAGTTGTTTTCTCTCAGTCTGGGCTTCACTCAGCCCCTGTAATTTTCTTTACACAAACCCATCATTTTATATTGTTTAGTTCTTTTTGGTTGCCTACCCCATGTTCAATGTGTGTTCATAATTCAGTAAAACAAAGCAGTATTTTTCTGTGCACTTGGAGACAAGCCTCTCATCTTGTAATCACTGACTTTTGCCCTGTGATAGGCTTGCGTCACCTGAATGATACTGTAATCATTTGACCCTTGTTCTGTAGCTTCAGTGCCAGTTCTTGGGTTGTCTGTCACTGTTAGCTTAATATGATAGTCCACTAATTAGTTTTTTTTTTTTTTACTGTAGCCCCACTATAATGTAGAATTAAATTAGTTTCTTGTAATTAAGTCAGACGTATGTTTTGAGCAGACTTTGCATATGTGTTATGAGACAATCTCCACAAATAAAAAAATATTTTGGTTTTAAGCACAAATGATAGTCTAAACTAAACCTGTGAAAATAATGACAACAGAGGTTGTTCGAGAGTTACAAATACTATAAAAACCTCCTTTTAGCCTTTTTTTTTTTTTTTAAATTTCATGTCATTTAATTTTTAGGGGAAAGGCTGTTGTGAGAATTATACTTAAGGTTAATACTGATTGATACTTTGAATTTTGTGTGCAAAATCAGGTGTCTCATCTAGCTACACAGCATTATGTGTCAGTTCTGTTGTATATGGGGATAATCTATAGGACTTTTTCAGAAAATGTAATTGAAATGCTGATTTTGTGAATGCACTACATACATGACACTGGCATATTGGGTTAAATACCTAAATCACATAAGGTCCCTAGGTAATTCTGGCCCATTGTTATTACGGCATTAAGCTGATCTTATCAACTGAACCTATTTGAGGTTATGCTATTGCTATTGTCAGTTCATTTTTGTAACTGCGCTGTTTTTGTGAGTATATGTTAAAGGTGCTGTAGGTAGGATTGCGAAGATCCAGGACAAACTGTGGATTTCCACTGGATGCGGAACGTCTGCGGACACACAGTGACTTTAATGGAAACCTAATGACTCCGTCGACGTTCCGGAGCCCTTCCGCAGCCGTTCCTCATCCAGTGGAAATTGCCGGTTAGCCAAACAATTTGAACATCGACAACTTCTCAGTCGGTGGATTTTTGCAACTACAGGCTGTAGGTGGTGCCAGAGGAGCCAGATTTATTTTTTTTAATTACCTGCTTCATGTAGTTCTACTCAAACATAGGGTCAGTTTCAGTTTGCAGCAAGTTAGTTTTATAAGTCTTACCTACAGCACCTTTTTAAAGATCGAAATGGCAATCAAATGAATTAAATGAAGATAAAATAAAATGAGTGTTTAATTTAGGATATTGGCCTAAACTGGGAAAAATGAATTGTTTTTGATATCTCAGGGGCCATTTTTGCCCCTTGATCACATTTTTAGGGGCATTCTGAGACTTCTTGTGACATTTTTAATTTCTCACACTGTTTATGTCACATTTGAAGCAAAAATGCCAAATGATAGTAAAATAAATATATTTGGGGCTTGGACTGTTGGTTGGCCAAAACAAGCAATTTGAATATGTCAACAGATTTATCAACAACAGAAATAATCATTAGTTGCAGTCCTAAACTCATTATTTGGCATCTTAATTTGAATATTCTTTGCATAACTATCTAACTTTTAAACACATCACGTTTTACTAGTTAACTACTCTGCTCCTCTTGTTTCCACACACTTCTGTTTGCTAACATTAGTTTGACTCATTTGGAAAATGACATCCCTGTCTCTGCTGCTTAGTACGTACAGCTCCTGAACAACCCCATACCCCTCTATCTTACACAGACTCTTTAATGTGTAGTCCTGGGCTCCTTTTTAAAAGCGGTGTCAAATGACAACATCTAGCCCTGGCAGGAATCTAGGCTGGATGTTGCACAGTATTACCGCCCTTGCTTAAATCTGTAAATTCCACTGAAAGACCGAATTTTAGGAGAAACTTCAAGGGTTGCTTTGCTTTTAGGGAACACTTCTTTGACCAGAACAGTTAAAGAACACTGTAATTATAAGCATTTCCTGTCTTTACATTTTTTAAATTTAGGAAGTAACCTTAAATGATTTAGACCAAACTTGAACATAGACTTTGGCTGTGCGACAAGACAGGTTAAACAAACACAAGAAACTATAGCTTCTCGTCAGGTTTAGTTGTAGTCTGTTCAGCTTCAACTAAACGGATAACATATCGGTTTATGACATGCTGTATAAGGGCCACAGTGTATTCTTGACATGAATCACCGCTCCCCCTGGTATCTATTTGCCTTGTCTCACTGGGCATCTCACCCTGCTGTCTCTGCGTTTCTGTTGTCATGGAAACAGCAGTGTGGCAGGTCCTGGGTGGGCGTGAGGGATGAGTTGTGGGGAAATGGCCAGGATTTTACAGCAAAGGGAGAGAGGAGGGGGGGAAATGGCAAAGGAGAGACGTCAATGGCGAGGCAGAGATGTTTGATGGAAAGCTGAGAGGGCTTTGACATGGAAGAGGAGGAGCCAGAGTATTTACTCCCTCTCTGCTTCAAGGCATGTTGTCATTGTGTTTTTTAGCTGACCTCAAATCAGCCATCCCATCTTTCTGTGCTAAGAGTAGGTCCTGTCTTGTTAACAGCAGCCTGTACAGGATCTTTTTTTGGTTTAACTGTAGAACTGAAATTATCCAAGTACGCTACAGTGCTGCTCATTGAAGAATCAACGATTTAACAATATTAAAAATTAAAAAGAGAAGTGCTGTCATATAAACTGGTCTGGCTGCCAGACCTATCTGTCTGGCTACACCACAGATACATTCTAGGATAGGAGAAAAACAATTCTATAAGTTGTTTGCATCTCTTTAAAACAGTCACAATCATCTTGGGCAGCACTAAGCTCCGGACGCAGCGACGGTGGCTCTGCAAAATGGTCTCTGGTCTTTGTGGTAAAACATTTGCACCAAAGAAAACACCAAATTAAATATCAAATGATTAACTGTTCACACAATAAAGTAAGGTGAGCTATTTAAATTAGCTGGATACATGGTTAAACGTAATTTGCTCTTACCATTTTATCGCCGTGTGTAACTTTGTCCACAACAATCCCGCCAATTGGTTCCAAAACATCCCAGTGAGATAGTAAATGTCATTGTCAACCATTCATTGTAAATCTTTAGTCATTCACCGAAAGAACCAAGCAGGCCTGCCTTGTTGCACAATCCAAATTTTCTTCAAAACGTGCCATTTTCAGCGTGTGGCTTGCTAGCTGGAAGTTTGTTTTTGTTTTTTTCTGTAGCGAAAGGATTTTGAGAATGACAACACACAGAAAGAGGAAGGACATGGACATCGGGCGCCAAGCTTTATCCTGGAAATGTACTTTGTTTATCCAGATTAGATATAACCTAAAAACTGGGTTTGCTCTGGATCAACAAAATGGACTCCTATGACATCACAGTTGATTATATTGATCCCAAATTTACACCTTTTAGTGTTTGGCTATCAAGAGGTCCAATCTGTGATGAATGGTCACGGAAGAGAGTACGCTTCTAAAAAATAAAAAAAACATTTAGGCTAAGCTCTATATTGGTAGACAAATGCACTTTTAAAGTGTTCTTGACTTGTCTGTGATCATTTTCCTTGTGGGTTAATTCCCTGTGGCAGTCGGTTTGTGTTAGATTAATAATGGCTAGTTAATGAACCTGTAATGTTTTTAAAACTGAGATTTGTAACATCACCCCATGGGCTGTCTTTTGCTTTACTCCCATGGAGACTCCACCAGGGCTCCAAGGATCTTGAGGCTCACAGGCAATCCAATGATTTCGATGGTCCACGCTCCTCCACTTATGTAGGTCAGCTACAGCAAAGTGCATATTGATCTCCCAAGCTAAATGATATTGTGGTGTCTACTGCTTATTGCAAAGAAGGTGCCCTGAACAGAGGAGACAACAGAGGTCACATATATGACTATGTGACAATATTTCTGCAGCTAGTTTCCCATGTGTTGCTTAGCTGTACAATATGGTGGATCTAATAAATGTAACTATTTTGAACATGTACTCAGAACCTCATTTTTATTCACACCTTCCACAGTCATCACTGACCTGATTGTGCTAATAAAATATACAGTTTAAAAAGTACTTATTTAAATATAGAGGTTATAAAGTGCTTTAGCAGAAACACCCCTTCCTCTTCAAAGAATGACAAAGGTAGACCATAAAAAAATCTTCTAAATTGATGACAGGAAAGAGTTGTAGATAAAGGTTCGGGAGCGTGCTTTGTAGTTTTAATTTGTGCGAGTGGTTGAATCGCTTTCCCCTCTGTCATAATGTGTTTGTGGCACTGGATGCTAGCATGTGGTTGGCACCTTTCCCACTGCCCAGGGTGGAATCCTTGGCACTGATGGAGGGAGAGAGAACTTGGATTGAGCATGCTGCCTGCTGGAGTTGGGTGGGTGGTCCAGAAATATGCAGCGTGAATCTGCCCTAAGAAAATCTGGTATACCATCTTATTCTGGAATGGAGGTAAACGGCACTATCAGGCTGGGCTAAGGTAGTTTTGGAATGACGTGCAGAGCGGCAGCATTTCTCACTCACTTGTCATAAAGCCAGAGGAATGTGGGGATTCAGTTTCAGCCTTTTTAATTCTGTACACATTGTGAGGGTCAAACTCTGACCAGCATGATTTCTCTTTCCCCCTCTCTCTCATTCGCTCTCTGCCTCTCACTCGCTGCTGACTCAGCAGTGTTCCTTCAGTGACCTATAAAATGGTTTTGCTTGCTTTATCTTTACTGTTTTTAGCGGGGTAGGTAATCTCCTTAGCTGACCTGTGTTCTGTGGTTTCCATCCATACTGTACAGTTCAGGTACACCGTAGGTTAATATTATGGCTAAATTTAAGCACAACTCCATCAACTGAAGTACTTGTCTTCCTTTTTATTAATCACTGAGAGCATAAAATGTTGCAAAGGTTCATGAGCCTCATATCACGCCCCATTAACTCCCACAATTAACCATAAATGGCCAGTGAAAAGACCAGTATGAATATGTGAACACAGTGTGTAGCTCTACTTGAAGTTACCTGATGTAGCCTTATCTGATTATTTTTTTTAATTAGTTTTTAATTAAGTAATCTAGCAATACTTTTCTCAATTAGTCATTACGTCCTACGTGATATCATAAAACCACCTTTGTTTGACAAATGGAACAAAAAGCACTCAATGTGACATAGCTCTGTACCAATTATTTCCCATCATTTGACATGATGTAATCAGAATATCATCCATTTTTATATGATAAATGACTATATAATAATATAACTATTACATTTAAAGATTGTCTGAAACAGTGAGCGGTAGTGATTAGAGGTCGACCGTACACCAGATGCGTTGTTGTTTTTGTGGTCATAGATCTGGCATGACCAGGGAGAGTAAATGTGTCAGACACAGTCTACAGACAGTCTAGTCTTACATCGCCAGACGTTCCTCCACAGCGCTGCGGAGGAGGGTCTGGCTAGTCCACACAGCATTCCGGGATGGGCGAAAAACATGCTCTGGTTTGTTGGCATTTCTTTACACCAATCACCATCGTCTTGGGCGGCGCTAAGCCCCGGACACAATGACGGCGCCTCTGCAAAATAGGTGGTTTGGGAGGCACTAGGATTAGGCAGTGGTTAGGGTTAGGTGCCTTGAAGTCAACGGTTGCAGCGCTGCCTGGAAGGAGACGTTGGGGGGGCTTAAAACACCATCGAGCGCAAAATAGCCTCGGTAAGGAACTTGCTTTGGTGGAACATGTGTGCGTTCAAAAGTTGTTTTAGTCGTGCAACATAAAACTCAGGTTGGACAGATGGTCTAGCTAACTGTCTGGATCTACCCTGCAGAGATCTGAGGAGCAGTTAACCATAGTCCTCATAGATCCACCAGAGTTTAGAATGCCAACACAAAGAAAGCAGAAGGTAAAGGACATCCGGCCTAAAAAGAGGGACATGCGGCGGAATATCCGGCGGCACCTGAACAATCCCGGAAGTGGAACGTCGTTGATATAGACTAGATACAATTAGACTGTCAGCGCTCCAGATCCATTGTTCACAACGCAGGTTTTATTTTTATAGATTATGTGTTAAAGTGGCTTAGGTCAAGCAAACATGAAGGTTCAGTGTTACTCTATTTTGCAAGGCTGGCCAGCTAAGAGAAATAAACTGCACCTGCTGTGTTAATTGTAATGTCACCCAAATGCAACAGTATGGCTCTTTCATGTGTTTTTGGGTAACGGTGGAGTTTTAAAGTGTGGGCTGGAGACAAAAGCAATGCTCAGGCTTTGACTAAACAGACACTACTTGCTAGTATGAAGAATGTATTGTTGAGGTTTAGTTTAGGATCTGTTGATAGTAATTGAATAAAATAGAGCAGGTCTTGTGTGATTTTTAAGTGTGCCCAGAGGTCGCACACCACTATTTTTTTCAGCGGCGCACGACAAAGTGGAAACGGGAAGCATGGACGAGTTCGAGGGCAACCGGATGCCAGGACTCTCAGAGTGACTGTAAGTCTCTCTTGTAAACTCACTGGGTTAAGATGAGTTATTTTATGGTGAATGAAAGGCTTGATCCGATGAAGTAGGTCATCGAATCAAATCGAAACATTGACGTCAATGCTGCTGCCAGTTCTGCCATTGTTTACCCTTTTCTTCTTATTCTAGTCCGTAGAAATAGCAAAGTCGGTAGCCTTTCCTCATTAGTGACACATCTGTTCAGGAGAAGACTGCAACTAGTGTCGCGACCACCACGCAAATAGTTACGGCGCTCCCATGACGTCACACTGGCGCACGACAGGTCGGGTACAGCGAGTATACCGGATGCCTTAATGTGGCATAGAGGGGAAATAAAGCATTTTTCTACCTTTTTCTGTATTTTTGTACTAACGCTAACAAAAGAATAGTGATTATGTTTGTGATACATATACGCAACTTCTGAAATTCTGCATTATTTAATTTTATCCCCCACCTCCCTCCAACAGAACAGCCAAATCACCTATATTTGTCCCACATCTGAGTTTGTTTGCATGTCAACGTGCTTCCATTCATGCCTTTACTCCAGAGATTTGTGGTTTTGGCACCTGAAGATGTGAGCCATCAAAACAAAACCGCCTCCTATCTCATCTGGCAGTGGAGTGCAAAACAAAGGCACTCATTGGAGAGGAGATTACACAGGAGAGGCAGAGCAATGGTGTTACGCAGATGCTCTTGCTACAGAAGCTGCAGAACAATGTCTTAATTTAAAAACTCAGCAGAAGGGTGGAGTTCTTTGACCCTTAATACAAATTATTACAGGAGATGAATGAATTAAGTCATCTCAGATATTACCATATAGTTTGTCTCACCATCATTACATACATGTTTGTTGCCTAACACTAATTCTGACACTTTCAGTTATATTTTAACACAACAGGGAACTTGTGATTGGTATCATACAGAGTTAAACAAAACTGCTTAAGTTGGATGTACGGATTCATCAGTGGTCAGTGGCTAGTTTAGATGGAAACAGGGAAGTGTGCTTGTTGTCACTGCAAATTAATCAATTGTATGCTACCTGTTGGTAATTCTCAACAAAGCTGTAGGAGTCAAACATTATACTGGAGATATCTCAACAGATAACATGAGTGTTATTATCAGTTATTTTACAGAAAACGACCTGAAAAAATGTAATTTTAGCTCCTATTAGTGACTATGTCAGTGACTTGCTTTGCTAAATGAAGGTTAAATAGCCATAGTTGTAAGGTCTGCCTGACCTGGCTGTCACCGAGTGTTTTCAGCAGGGGACTGAGTAAATGTGGAGAATGACAGAGAGGGAGAGAAGGCTGCTTCACTTTGCTCTTTGCTCCGTCTGGTCCAATTACATGTTCCCTTGTCAGAGCAGCCCCGCTCTTAATCAGGTAATGCTGGGGTTTAAAGTCATCGCCTAAACATGTTATATAGATTATTACCCTTCTCACACGTTTGTTCAATGGAGCAGACAAACACTGTGGACCTCTTTCCCTGTCCTAACTTCTTCTAGCTAATTTGAGTCCAAATTAAACTACTTTTGTTTAGTTGTGTTTGCAGGTTCGTCAGACTGTATGTGCTTTTGCTGCGAGTCTGAGCATTGGCCTGTCACATTGTCTCAGTCTTTGGCTGATAAAGTGACATAGTTGTGTCAGCTGATCTCCTCTTCCCCTCCTCTCTGTGCTAACATGGCACCTCCTTATCCTGATTCTGCTTCCACTGTATAGCCTCAGGCCTCCACATGAACTAATTCCTTACAAACTGTGACAGGCAATAAAAGATGGTGGACACACACACATACACAGGCACAATAGATATGCATTTGACATGCAGACTAGTCACAAGATGAGCTCCAAATCCTCTTTTTAAAGCATGATACAATTAGAGATGTTCCGATACCAGTATCGGTATCGGCTCCGATACTGCCTAAAACGCTGGTATCGGGAAGTACTGGAGTTTATGCACCGATCCGATACCACGTAATAAAGCCCTAAAGAAAATCTACGTTAAAGTAGTTTATTTATGTTCTTTTTCCGTTATAATTGACTGTCAAACTGCAGAATAAAAGAACGTTCTGTGGCATTCATGTTTCACAAAGAGTTTAACCTGAGCCAGACCAACAACAAAGATAGAAATAATATCACATCCATACAGGGATAGTAGTATACAGTTGTTAAAATATATGACACACTAGTATCGGATCGGTACTCGGTATCGGCCGATACGCAAGTTCAGGTATCGGAAAGCAAAAAATGGTATCGGACCATCTCTAGATACAATCAGCTACACAACATTCTTTTGTTATTGCCTAACCACACACCTCCCCACTCTCTGACTGTGCATTTTCTTTTTCTTTTTCCTCTTTGAGCTACACGCGCATTTGCTTTCTCTTGTCGTTATGACTCACCTTTTTTTTACAGCACAACTATCAGTCTCATTATGACACAAACACATTTGTGTTTACTGGCCCTGAGGTCACAGCTGAAGGAGCTGGCTGTTTGCTATTTGAGCAACAGATGTGAGGGCACCTGGCACAGGGTTGCATCTGCATCAGAGCAGCCCATTGAAAGCTGCTGCCAAATCAGTGCCAAAGTGTAATAAATAAGTGTTTTATTTCAGGATATCTTTATATGTTGATGTCACCAAGACAGTCTCCTTCTTCTTACCCCTATTTACAATGGTGAAAGAAGACGTCCAATTCAATACTTTTTATTTTTTTTGTTAACATTAATTGTTTGTGTTTGACTTGAATACAGTTCACTTTTAGTTTACTCTTAAAATATTTTATTTGTATTTTTGTTATTTGGCTTTTCAAATTAAAGTTAGTTTGTTCATGTATTATTATGATATGGGTTGAAAAGCTGAAAGACTAGTTGTGTCCCTTTTTTTTTTTTTGCATATGCTGTTTGGAAGTGACCATACTATGGTTTGTGAAACAAATTGGTAGTGATGTTATTGAATAATCGTTTCCCGACAATACATATTTTGACCGATTTTAATACAATTAATCAGTTACACAGTTAAAACAGTAATATTAAAACAAAAATTAAAGTTACTAAAAAAAAAACGTTCTGCATGATAAAATAAAAATAGGCTACAGTCTATTTCTTAAGTGCTAGTTAACTTGCCAGTGCTAACTTTGAACTAGATGCGTTTTAAGCTGCTCTTTTTTTGTGTGCATATAGCTCTCTGCTGGACGGTGCTTACGAGACCTACGTGACACATGCCACTATATCCATGAGGACTGGCAAGTTAAATTGGCCGTCCTACACACAGAGTATGGCAGGCAGACACACAGCTGACAACCTTGCAAGTTGATGCAGTGGAGACGCGCTTGTATCGGTCCCCAAGCGGTTCCAGAAAAGGGGCTGCATGTGTCCATGACAATGCACGGAACACCGTGGCTGTGCCACCGGTACAAGTCTGCAGCTGTCCGTGGACAAGAAGTGCGGACAGTATGTCCGAGCCTCCCAGACGGGTGAATTGGGACTCCATTGCCTGCTTGTTAACGGTTAATGATCGGTTAGCGAGGGTCGGCTTTTTCAGAAAAGAGAAACTCTAAATTAGCATCCCTGCAAAATAGCAATGACGATGCTTTCACTTTCAAGTTCAAAGAAAGTGTCAAGGGCAGGGAGGATTTCAAACTTCATAGATCATATGTAAGGTCATGCTAATTTTTAGATGAAAATTATATACGTAAGAGTTAAGAGCGGAGTAAGAGTGTTTTTTATTCACATCTTAAAGAAAAGATCTTTCACATACCAGCTCTTATATATCTATCAAGGTATTCCTGATCATGGGTGCCTTGTTTTGCTTTACAGTTAAACATCTCCCCAGAGAAACCCAGTACAACCACATTCCTGTCGCTCTGCTATTGAGCATCACCACTGCCGTAAATGGGTATCAAGTAGGGTTGGGAACCTTTCTCTTTTTTTCCGGGTACCTGGAATTTTGGTTCCAGTACCCAACGGTACCTTTTTTCAGTACTTTCCCTCTGTAATAATAACAAAAACGTATTTCAGATGTAAAATTAATTAATTAATTAATTAATTATTAAATGAATGTAATTCCAAATCTATTCATGCAATTTTCTAAGAACATTGTATTTATTTAGAACATTTTACACTCTACTATTACAAAATAAAACCCCTCCCAAACCCGTCCCTACAAACTATCAATTATTCATTTCTTACACTGCAGTGTATCTTTTTATTCTTGTATTTGGATCTTTTAATATTTTAGCCTGTTTTTATTTTCTATCTCTCTTTTAAACTGCTCTTTAATGTTTCATGTAAGCGTTTTGAATTGCCTTGTTAAAATCTGCTATAGAAATAAAGTTGCCTTGCCCTACAACCTCAGCCTGTCAGTCGGTCAATAGGGCATAGTGAACACTGTGGGGCCTGCCTGTCACAGAAGTCTAACGTTAACCATACCGTGACCATCTTCGCCTCACCATTATATACGCTGTCTGCGTGGAGTTTTGAAAAAAGTGTAACGACACTTGCAAAAGCTTAACCGGCATTGCCGTGACTCACGGTGACTTTAACAAACTGTAGATTAGAGTCAACGTTGTTTAGCTTTGTCTGCACCGCAGCTCTGCGTGTGTGTCGGAGCTCCACACTCTGTCAACATGCAGAGAGGACAGAGATGCTCGCGTGGATGTGCTCTCGGGTACCGAAATTTGGCACCGTTTGATTTAATGTGAATCGGTCCACGGTAGTACCGACGCAATTCGGTCGGTACCCAAAAAACTACCGTAACCGTTGGGTTCGGTACCTAACCCTAGTATCAAGTGCCTTGTTCTGGGGCATCATGACACATAACTGAGGCAGTAAGTTTTAGATTGTTATATCAAGTGCCAAGACCAGTGCATGGGTTTAAACCTGCTGCTTATAAAACAATACTTCTTAACCTGTTAAGCTGTCACAAGCCCCATTTGTGTCGAAACATGTATACTTTTGTCACCCTGTGACTCATACAACGAAACCTTAATCTTTGTTTGTCAGAATAATCTGATTGTATGATTAACCACACCTCACAGTTGCTCCTTTGCAGCCGCCCTATGCCCCCAAAAAAAAATCGATTGATTGTTGGTTTGGATGAGGGTCTTGACCAAACCTTGGCGTAACTAGAGCTAAAAAGCCATGCGTTTTCATTAGGAAAGACATCTGCCTTGAATCGTATTGAATTCAAGGCCATTAGTGGGCAATTCAAAGGGCACCCAGTAGGTGCTCCATTGGTGTTTAGCCCTTCGGTGACCTGGCCGTTACGGTCAATTTCTAGCACATGAACTATCTACCCTTTGTCCTATCTGAACCTGATTAGCCAGCCCATTAGCATTGTTTGCCCAGCCTGGGTGACGAAGCCTTTTACTCAAATGGAGCCCACTGCCAAAAGAAGGGATTACAACTAGTCCCAAGGTTTGGCTTTAGGCAACATTTTTGCTCACCTCCCATGATCAATTTGCTTCTGTCAAAAGAAATGCCACTTGTCTTAATGAGAGTGTACTACATCCAAAGCTGTATGAACTTGCAGGTGACATCTGAAATGATTCAGTCACTTGGTTTATGTTGTTTTTCTGTTCAGTTTTAAAATTTCGCAATCACTTCATAATATTGTTTTGTCACCAACATTAAGGATAATGTGAGGTTTTGTGCTGCGTGATGAAACTTTTGCCATTTCGGTTTAATTGGCTGAACTCTGTTTAAGGGGAACTTGAACTTTTTACCTGATGATCTTTGACCTCCCTTTAATACCAGCAGATGGTTGAATTTTGAGTGTGAGGGCATATGAAATATTCCCATGATCCTGTGTCAGGTTCTGGAGAAGCTGTGTATCTGTAGTGTGTATATTTCTCTGGATTTATTATACTTATCCTTGTGACTTTTCATATTGAGGTTTTTATTTTTTGAAACAGGTTTCACTTTAATTTACAAGTAGCAGTATTGAGTCACACCAGTATTCTGGGTAACATGAAACTCAATTCATGTTGCTGCTAAAGCTCAGTGACAATCTTGGCAGGGTTGTGTGTTTTTGTTTAGATTACACCATGTGTCATTCAACACTTCTGTGCCAAGTAGAATAGCCCGTCAAGGATAGAAAGCTCCTCAAGTCGTTCCTGGGGAGGTCTTCCGCTCCAGTGTGTCTAGATGATCTGCACGCTTGCATGCAGGCATATGTGCATGCGTTATTCTGGTGTGACTTGCCACTGGTCTTGGGTCACACAACTAATGTCACCAGCAGCTCCCTACCCCCAATAGGAGGAAGTGTTGGCTCAGCTGGTCTAATGTGAGAGGCAGTTTGATATTATACAACAGTGTCCATACTGATTCACATGGAGCATTAAACTCACATCAAAGTATGTGAATCAATGGCACATGCAATCACACATCTGTTACATAACTTAATTTCTTCCTGTTGTACTGCTGATTCAATTTCTGAGGAACTCACTGTCATCAAGTGGTTCTTCTAAGCAATTCCATGTATAAACAAAGAAAAGATTCACCTCATTGTAAAAAATCTAACACTTGGAAGTTTTTTTGATCCAGTTTGGCAATTTAAAAATGATTACTGTTAAACTAACTCAATGGAGTGTTTTCACACTGCCTTATTCTGTCACTCAGTCCACAGATCAAGGGTCGGACTTAGACTGAGCATGTGACGGCATTAAAGCTCAGAGGAAATTCCTCCAGAGGATGAGAACTAAGAGCAATGCATGAAAGTGAAAAGAGGAAGGTAGAGTTGAGTAATACGATGTTATGCAATTTTATTAGAAAAAATTAGATTGACTGTAGCATTTAAGATATATCAATTATTTTCTACTTTCACTATAATTGAGGTTTAGCCCAATACGGATGCAAAAAACTTTAAACTGTTTAAACTGTATATGTGGTCACCCTCCCTGACTCATCACATATTTCAGCTGTTTGAGTGTATGTTGTGAAGCAGTTCAGCATACTTAATATCACCTTTCCGCATGGCTTCTAGCTGTGGACCTGTGCAGGGTTCAGTAGGGGGATCGGTTTACTCTCCATTTATGTCGGCACATGACATCATGTTAGTGCATTCCTCAGCTGGCTCACTTGGCAGGTATTTGGGGGAAATCACCCATGCCAAGAGGGGCTGTCCGGTTTTCCCTTCATCAGGCTACATGTAGTACAAGACAAGCTCTTCCACAGAAGCTTTTTATTGTGAGCCTTTTCCAGCATAGCAGTGTCCTTTTTTGAGTTACAAGTTGCATTTTCTAATAATCCATATGGGAGTATGATTCAAAATTGAAACTTTTCTCCTGTCTAATTAATTGTACGCCGTGATTAAAAAGGCACAATGTGTTTCACAATGTAATAGGCTTTGACGTCCCAAAGCAGATGTAAAGACCCTGTAGACACTTAACTTGCAGCTCCATGCTAACTTAATGCAAACAGTTAGCACAATATAAGATGACTTGTGAGTTTGAAGCACATTAACAGTTAACTTTAGCTAGTTGAAAAGGGTTTGACATTTTGGAGCACATACTTGAGCTCTGCATTCTGTTGACTGATTACACTCACACTTAAAATACAAAGGTACAGCATTTTTTTGAAGTAACTGTTTTCTTTCTAATTAGACATTTTTTAGCTATGTATTGAAACTCATGAGTCAGTAAACATTACTCGGTGGGCTTGGCTGTTAGAACTCCCAGTATGATTTCTAATATGCATGTTGTATTGTTGCATTACTTTTTTTTTAACCATTCTTCTATGCAGATCTTGTGCAGTTCTTACTGTAGGAGGTTACAGTAATTTAGCTTTTTGTCAGATTAATGATAAAACATGGAATGCATGAATACAAATAAAACGTGAAAATAGTTGTCTTATAGTTAGAGCTGAAACAATTATTCAATTAGCCTACTGCGACAATAGGGCAACTGGTTTGATAATAATTTTTCACGCACAATTGTCTTGGATTGAGCAAATAATAAAAAAAAATAATCAGATGAATCAATAATGAAGACTATTAGTTGCAGCCTAATATATTTCTTGTTCACTTGTCATTATGTAACTATTAATGTAGTACATAAATGGCACAGTACATTGCACAGTACAATCTTATAGCATTCCATTATTATACACAGTTCTACTTTTGTGATGAGAGTTGTTCTGACTCCCACTATGTATTGTACATCCCAATTTTGGTGTCATTTCTTTCAGCAGGGAGACGTGGATGATGCTTAAAGGTTTCCTAGCATTACCGTCTTGCAGCAATGGCCTGGGACTCTCTGGACTGAAACCAAGGTGAGAAGCATAGTCACAGCCAACTCTCCTTTTTTTTCAAGTAGATACACTAAATGATCAATTGCACAGATGATGCAAATATCTAATCTAAAAATAAAAACTTAATTTTGTATTTTAGATCTTAAAGTGTCCATATTATGAACAAATCACTTTTTCTGGGATTTGGGGTGTTGTTTTGTGTCTGTGGTGCTTCCACACGCATATAAACTTTGAAAAAAAGTTTGAGTGAGATACGGTTTCTGAATGTGTCCTGCCTTCAGTCTCCGGGTGAGCTGGTCAAAATCTGCACGACTTTCTACGTAACTAGCTGAGACGAGGGGCCTAGGGGGCTAACCGTTAGCATGTTAGCGCTAGCATGCTAGCTCGTTCTCAATGGCAAAACACTGCTACAACACACACAAATTCACCCTAATCTACAAAATAAATTGTATAGAACTACTTACAGGTCCCTGTTCTGCAAGTATTCCACACAAAGTTGGAAGTGCGCCCTCATTTAGAAGAAGTCTCCCGGCTAATCCTGCCTTGTACAGGCCGAAGTTGCAGTAACAGCTAGCTAGCTCATGTAATCCTTACCTAGCTACTGCGCATGTGCGACTGACAACAAAGATCTTACAGAAGTTGCAAGCTCTCACTCTGTAGCTAAAACAGAGACCCCCAGGCTTTTTTCCCACTGCTATCAGAAAAACCATATTTGAGAACTTTATTTACTGGACAAAATTCAGTTTTAAACGATGTTTTGGTTTAAGGGTATCCCTGACTTGTACATATATTACTGTGTGAGATGAAGTCTGCTTAATTCACAGCCTCATTTCCACACAGTTCTTCTTCTTTGCGCCTGGTCGTATCCAGATCCAGCCGTTTTGTCAAAGTGAGGGCTGCATCCAGTATTCCCTAGGGGTAGGAAAAATAATCGATTCTTAGATGCATCACGATTCCCTCTCTAGAACGATTCGATGCTCGATTCTGATAACTTAATAATCGATTAATCGATTTTTTTTTGGGGGGATTTTTATTTAAAAGTTACTGTCTCCAGACAAGTACAAATCAAAAAACAGAGTGACTAAAAGAGGATGGGATAATGGACAACAACTTAGAGTTTAGGCAAGAGTGCAGAAAAAAAACACATAGGCTGTTTATGTACTTTATCACATTACATCTCATCATGTTCTAAGAAGCCAATTCTCCACCTTTAAACATATTACTGTGAGAGAAGGTGACTTTCACAGCATGTTTAAGGCTTAATCATGGAATGACTACAAAATAAAAACCTCAGTAGACAAAACATTTCATTAAAACTTGTGTGTGACAAATACTGTATATGATAAAATCTAAGCTTTGTCTAGCTGCTTTGTCTAGGAAGTGATTAGCAAACTCAGATTTATATGTATATTTTTTAAAAATCACGCATGGAAATGTACATAAAAAAATTGTTGCATCGATAATCTGTTTAGAATCGAATCATGAGGTGCCAAGAGATTTCCACTCCCAGTAGTACCCTTGATCTGCGGTATTAATCCATTTTAGAGCTTCATTTGAAGCTTCAACCACCATTCTTTCTGTGAGGTTCTGTTACTTTACAGTTTATAATTTAGATGGTTTGTGACTAGAATGCGTCTTTAAGGATTACTGCATTGCCAGCAGTTCTTAAAACAGCATTTTCTGAGTGGACTCAAAATAATAGTTTGCAGACTCATACCCAGAGCACAATACAATAAACAAAGCATCACAAATGGATATGTGGCAATTTTGACATCTGACATGTAAATCTCCCCTCAGCCAGTGCTCTCAGCCACAGATCAGTTGTTGACTTTCAGTTGTTGACTTTCAATTGTTGTTGTAGATTGTTGTGGCGAGATACTTATTCATACCAGTTAATCAATTTTGCCATCCCTTACTCTTTGACTCTCTTCCCTTTTGAGTGTCTGGTAAAATTTGGACATTCACTAGCCATTTGGCTGGTGGATGAAAAAGTTAATTTTGAACCCTGGAAATAACCATGTGTAACTTCTAAAACCATACATTTATAATGCAATAATTAACTCAACTAGTATCATATTAGTTCAACTAGACATTTTTCAAATTGGCTTTGTCAAGCCAAAAAATATGACATGGTTAGGGATGACATTGCTTTTAAAATGAAATCATTATTTTTCAACTCCTGCTTTTCTTTCATTCACTCAGTATTCAGGTATCTTTATTACCAAAGGTTTTGATACTGCATAATCATCTGTCTTTTAATGATTCAGGCAGATACAGAATAATAATGCAATAATGACAATAACACACTTCATATGCTATTTTTGTCATTCAGAGCAACAAAACACAAAAAAGTAAATTGCACTTTAAAGTTTTTCTCCAGCGATGGAAAGTTCTCCATGTACTGTTCTAATATGTTCCTGTATTTGTTTTGCAACGACTCCTGATCTATGTTTCCCGCCGCCTTCATGGCCTTATAGTCGTGCTACGTTCAGTAACAGTGCCACCTTGTAGTCGGTCCAAGCAAAGAAGTCTCTGGTCTTATTTTTCGCTATAGCTGCTCTTCCTCCGTAGTATTTTCTGCAACTAACCACCAACCGTGTGGAGTATACATCCCACTTCCTGTTTACACTGTTATGCACATGCCAAGTATACGTGAATGGTCACTTGATATGCACTTTAGGTTTGGTAATATGGACAGAGATTAGTTCTGCTACGGAGCTAAAAACCTTTGTGGCAAAGAATTTTTGTTTGAAAACTCAATTAAAAAATGTAAACGTAGTAGTGTAGATGTAGCCTGAGGCTAGTATAGTGTGCTCAGTGTATCTCTCTGACAGCCAGAGACCAACATTCTGTGCTTATTATACAGAAAGCCCTCCCCTTCCCATACTGCCACATCCTGAAGTGACTGCCAGTTTTAAAGATTCATGAGTGTGATCAGCTTTTAGTAAATGAGGGGGGGTGGGGGTGCTGGCTCCTGGTTGCACTCCGGCACTTTAGAGCCATTACCTAGCAGTGATTCTAGAATGGACGAGCTCATGAGTGGGACTTGGTAGTAGGCAAGATGTATACTTTTTTCCACTACGTCAATAGCGGTCTGTTTTTATCAGATTTTCTGGATGTGTCATCTGAATAAAGTAGATTTGCTTTGTGTACTGAGTAACCAGATAACTAGGGGGTTTAAGTGTCATTTAACTTACTCTGAAATATGGACCGCACACACTAAGTAGGCAAGGAATAGAGAGTGAGCTTTAGGAGATAACTGAGATTTAACTATATGCACTTATATAATGTAATTTTGTGCTTTAGCAGTGATGTATATGGACATACAGTTACAGATTGGAGTCTCTGAACAATGACACCCAAGGTCTACTGAACACAACGTCATACACTCAGTGAATCTACTCTGTGAAAAAGGCACATGACCTATTTTTGTTCCCTTTGTTTCCCCAGCTTCCTTTACTGTCTCTACACTCTCATTTTCACCCGGTTTATTTGATTCCTCTATATGTTCTGAGTCACTCAAGTTTTGTTAAATTCAAGGTTTCAAATTCACATTGCTCTTAATCTCTTTAAGTCCATCATCACATTCCTACCTCCATCTCCCTATGCTTCCCCCTTGACCCAAACCTAATATCAGAACATCTGGTTTAAGGTAACGGCAGCTGTCAGCAGGGCCAGAGTTCACTGTGCAGACCCCCATCCAAGATGCGTTCTGTTGAAATTGATATTGTTTTTAAATACATTTTTGTCTTTAATACCATCTGACAACATGTTTCTGTGTTTTGGCTCTCTCAGCACTTCTTCTCACCCTTGCAAATATTGAGATGTAAAATGAGAAGATGTGAATCCTCTGGGCCCCTCCCCTGTCATGATTTCCTCTTCAGTGTGGGGGGGAAAATAAATGGGCTATGTTGCAGCCCACCAGAAGCAGTCTTTATTGGTGCGCTGTTCTCCGTTTCTTTCTCGGGGCCTGTTGTGTCAAGAAGCCATGTGAGGACAGATTACACACTAGCGAGACATTGTTCAGTGCTCCACGGCACTTTCTCGAAGGGCCCTCATTATTATAGAACAGGAGACTTCGAACATTTCCCCAATAGCTTTTGATGCAGTTTAATGCACAGTCATGCCCAGCACTCTCTGAGATCCAGAAGCACTGGATGTGTCTTTATAATCAAAGCCCTGCTAACTGGCACATGCCTTCTCCCCCTTGGCAATCAGACACTGTTCTTTTTTATTTTTTTTTATTTTTATTTTTTAGAAACACATTACAGTTATCTAATGTGGAAGAAACATATGCGTTGGGAAATATGTCTGAAATCAGTATCACAATATTAATGAAGAAATGTTTCGATTTCAAGATACACTCTGGGCATTTTATTATGTACACCTGTAAAAACCCTTCAACCTAATACAACAGCTACTCCATAAATACTACCATTCTACCTAAAGATAACAATGTTCAGTTTTGTGTATTTATTTTATGTATTTACACTGCCAGAGAGGGATTCATTTAACTATGTTTATTAATGAAGTAAACTTGTTTGTGTGGCATTGAATTTACCTCTCAAAGTTTTAACAAAAGTTGGACATTATAAGCTTTGTATGGGTAGAATGTGTGGCACCGCTGTTGTGCTTGATTATATTAGATTGTATAGGTGTACCTATTTAAGTGGCCGGGGAGTGTCACAATATGGAAAATGTATGCAAAATCATGTATGTAAAACAAACACTTTAATAACTGATTTTGTATAACCTGTCTGAAATAATTTATTTGGGTTAGAGTTCCACCACATAGATTTGTGTAATGATACAATTAGATGATCATATTGTCACAGTATGAATTTGCTAATAGTCAACAAATGATATAGTGATGAATGAATGATTAAGACCCTTATAGTCACAGCCAAGAAGTATTGCTTGGCAGCCCAAGATATCAATATATTCGCTTTTCAGTAATTGTTACTTTTTTATTTTAGAAATAACTTGCTAATTTATTGGCATCTGGAATTATACACCTTGTTTTAGTTTGCTACACCTTTCAAAATCACTCCTCATCATTAATCACCTCATTTTTTCCGGCTGTCACACATGTTGTCAAATGGACAAACAGGAGATGACATCACAGTGATGCAGCTCCACATTTGTAGACCAAAACAGGCCATAGGGTCTTACCATGGTGGATTTATGAAATTCTCAAATTTGGATATTTGTATAGCTGATTACTGTAGAGGAGTGACAAGATCTCGTCCCTCGCGATATTAAAACGTGACGATATTTCTCGTTGAGGTAAAAAGTTGTCTCGCGATATCATTACACAAGTGCAGAATTACGTCAGTACTTCTTGTTAAATCAAGCGGTGCCAATTTGGGTACCTGAGAGTATGTAAAAGCGCAACCTTCTCCATCCTCTCTGCATGTTTCACAGTGAGTCACGGCAATGCCGTTAAAGCGGTCGTAAGTGTGGTTACAGTTTTCAAAACTTCACGCAGACAGCGTTTGCTGCAATATAATATAAAGGCAAGATAGCGGTGCAGTTAACTTTACACTTCCGAGACAGACAGGCACAACAGTGTTCACTATGCCCTGATGACAGACTGACAGGCTGAGGTAGTAGGGGGAGCCAAGGCAACTTTATTTCTATAGCACATTTCAGCAACAAGGCAATTCAAAGTGCTTTACATACACAATTCAATGTGCTTTACACATTAAAGAGCAATTAAAAACGGTCATGAAAATAAAACAGGCTAAAATAGAATAAGATACAAATGCAAGAATAAAGGTTACAGTGCAATGTAAGAAATTATTTGATTGTAGGGACGGGTTTAGTAAGGGGAGAGGGAGGCGTTTTATTTAGTGTGGTGTGTAAAATGTTCTAAATAAATAACAAAATGTTCTAAGTAAATAGGAGAAATAGATTTGGAACTATTTTACAACTAAAATACATTTTTGGTTATTACAGAGGGAAAGTACCGGGAAAAAGGTACCGTTGGGTACTGAATTTCAGATATTGGTAAACATGTATACAGTACCCAACTGTACCCGCCACATTTAAATCGTTTGTGTGGCAGAATTTTATTTTATTTAGGGACCGTTCGGTATTTATGGAATGGACCACCGGAGGAAAATAGGGGAGGGTCATGTCTTTTTATTTTTTGTTGAGGGGAGGGTCATCCAACATTTTTTATTCATGAAAAGAGCAAAATTTCAAAGTGGCTTGTTTGGTGCATATTTATCCATGTAGCTCTCAGTCTCAGCCCCCTAGCAGATGGGTCTGACCGCATACGCGGCGTTTGCTGGGGGGGCAGGAGGAACGGGTAATTGCATTGTTTAAAAAATGACTGGAATAATTACGTCTGGCATGACCAGACATTTTATAAATATCTTAAATAACACAAAACAACTAAATGGTGGTAGGTAATACATCAGATTTCATATACTGCTTTAGTAAACCTGGCTGACGATGGGAGCAGCAGGACGCAAAAAAAGAAAGTTACTGTTGCACTAGTCTGGACATCTTGCCGTGCCAACCTTGCAATAAAGGTTTCCTAAATGCCATATGTATATACATGTGATGTCAGCTTACTAATTGATTGCAGGTTTTGTGTAGATTTGGACTTGTATACGTTTATTCCACTTTGTTTAAACGGCGAAGTGGAGAGGCCTCGTTCACCTGTTTGGAGCTGGCTGGTGAATGTGACGTCTTGCTGGATACACCGTGACTCTGTTGATCTCCTGATCGCTGTGGATTACTTTTTTTTGTGTCATTGGATTACAGCAAAATACGGATCTTTTTTCTTAACGTGTCTTAACGTTTTATGGTGAGTTTTGAGAGGCATCTCAACAGACTGTAGGTCCAACACTGATTGTTCACCGTTACATTTTAGTTGAATTTAAGCGTCTGTCTATTGCGTTCCAAAACAGCCGTGCTGTGATTGGATTTCAGAAGGGCGAATTGTTACAATGTAATTTAAAATCTGCTTTAAAAATAAACATAGTCATGTGAAAAAATTAGGACACCCATGCTAAAGTTGAATAAAAAGAGGAATAAAAAAATCATCTTTTGGAAATTGAGCTTAATGCCTTTAAAAATAAAAAAAAATTAGGAAAAATCCAGTCTTTAAGGACACCATACCTAGAGATTGGCATGGGGTACTTTCCATAAAATCATCTCTCAATGCAAATCAAACCAGCTATTAGGCTAACTGAAATAAAACCATGCCAATCTCTAGGTATGGTGAAGGGTATGTGATGATGTGGGGCTATTTTAATTCCAGAGGCCAAGGGAACTTTATCAGGATGCATAGTATCCTGGATCCATGAAATAACTGACCTTTAAAAAGAGAAATCTGCCTGCCTCTATGGGAATTTAACATAGGGGTGTACTTACTTATGCCCCCTGTATGTTAAGGAAGAACATTTATTTATTTACGATACATTATTCATTCACAAAGAAAATTGGTGTCCTTAAAGATTGGATTTTCCTCATTTTTTTAATTAAGGCATTAAGATCAATTTCCTAAAGATGATTTTTTTATTCCTCTTTTTAGTCAACTTTAGCATGGGTGTCCTAATCTGTTCACATGACTGTATGTGTTTTGGAATATAATGTTCAGCTTCGGCACCTTTACCTATGTCCTAAAATATACAATGACGAAGCCTAGTGACAAGTCCATAGCAACCAGTGTTGAATTGTTATTTCCCATTGTCCTTTGTTGAATGGTCTCAATGTTTTATTGTTTTATTTCATGTGAATACTAGTTTACTAGAGGAGTCACTTAGTATTTGAAGTAATGCAGTAATGCAGGAAGTGTGCATTTAGTTTCCATGCTTATTGTGTTTCTACAACAATGTTAGTGAGTAAATCTACTGAAATGGCCACCACACCATAACAGAGGAGTGGGATGTGTAAGATGAGAATGCAGAGGTTAACTCCTGTACAACATGGCTGTAAAAATCAACTGGCATCTGAACTTATTTGCTAAGTGCAAACTTGTACGCAAGGGGAGGGTCATACCTCTTTTTCAAATCATTTTGGAGGGTCATATGAAAATTATTACTGACGAGGGGAGGGTCAAGTCTTTTTAGGTTAGAGGCCACAAAACTCCTCCGGAGTCCCTTATATTTATTTATTTATAGGTTTGAAGAGGTTACATTATACTGGAGACATCTCAACAGATATTCATGAGTGAGTTATACAGGAGAGAAGCCATTTGAGTTTGTGGCAAAACCTTTCACAGTGCTTGTTTTTCATTTTTCTATTTAATAAAATTACTTTATGCTATGTATTTTCACTATTATTACAGTTATCTTTTATCATTGAAGTTTCTTTAAAATAGTGTTTAAATCTCGTCGCCTTCTCGGGAACCCGATCTCATGTATTGTCTCGTCACACCCCTAGCTTACTGCCATCCTTTCTGGTTTTGAGTCCCCATGCAGCCAACAGCACCATGCCGTTTAGCATCACTGTTAAGCCCAACTCAACAGTTGGAAAGTAACTTCCAATGTGTGTCCTCTGTTCGTTGAAACGTTTTGTCATGTCATTCTGACAGCCTTACAGCTGCACAGGTGCAGTTAAAGGTTTAATTTGTTGTGCTTTTAAGGAGTTTATTGAAGTTGGATACAGCATGTCATGTACAGGTTGTAACCAGCTGAGTTTGACAAGGGGAAATGTTGTCTCCAACTCTCCTTGCAGCAGCCCCTTGTTGTTCCTGCATTCCTCCCTCGCCAGACTGGTTGGCTCCAGCTCAGTCCAGGAGAGTCTGTTCTTGTGACACCTAAGACATAAGCAGTGACATACACCTATGATCACCTCCCTCAAGTGCACCTAGTGCTTTCAAAGTCAATTGATTTTTCAAACTTCGACTTGTGTCTTTATCTTTGTGTATTCTTTTCTTTTACTATTTCCGCCAAATGAGCTATTTATTACTTAATTACTTTGTTGTGAGTTAAAGTAAAATATTTTATATTTTGCATAGCATAATATGGAGTCCTGATATTAAAATTTAAAGTCTGGTGCATTGGTCTAATAAAAAGGTTGAGATATTGGAAAATAATCAATGTGTTGCTGAGGCAGGCTTGTGGTTATTACAGTGGTTTAATAACATAACCCATCATTTAGCCCTGTGAGTCAGTCACACAGGCCATGATGAAGATGAAAACCTGTAATGAAGTGAGAATTGTTGAGTGCACACTGGCAGCGCTGACCTGCCAGCACACAAATATACAATTATGGTTGCTGTCTTTATAAGTGTGTGTTTGCGTGAGAGAGATGGGAAGAGGGGGATAGTCTGGGCAGAGGTGTTTACTATACTTATGCAAGTGGAAACCTAAGCTCATCTTTTCAACTTCAAAGTGACAAAGCAACCGCATGAAAGGCTATCTACTCAAATAAACCTTGTGACCCCAGCGTCATTTCCAGTGAGATCTTCTTCAGTTTGTACTTGATGACTTGTACCAATGATCAACAGCAAGCAGTTGGTCAAACACACTGTAAATAGCAGTAAAATGCATCCCCCTTTTAACAAATAGATGTCATACAGACTTTTTCTTGAAGGACAGTTCCACTTGTTCCCTTCACCCTATTTGGGCAGCAGCAGCTCACTACGTGGGGAACTTTTCTTGGGAACCAGAGGGTCACCGGTTTAAGTCTCTGCATGGACCAAATGCTGAGTGCATACTGGTAGTTGGAGAGGTGCCAGTTCGCCTCCTGGGCACTGTTGAGGGGCCCTTCTGCAAGATACTGAACCCCCAACTGCTCAGGGTGGAATCCTGTAAGGTAGCCCCCTCGCTCTGACATCTCCCCATAAATAATGCATGTGTATAGGTCCTGTTTGTGCATACGTGTATTTGTGTGTGTGTGTGTGTGTGTGTGTGTGTGTGTGAATATATGTATATTAACAGAGTGAAAATATTTGAATTTCCCTTTGTGAGAATAATAAAGTATACATTATTATTATTATTATTATTTACTCTTAAACCCTTCTTACTCCAATGGAAATATGGTATGGCCCTACTAGGGCTGTCCCAAACAATTATTTTTTAAACCATTAATCTAGTGATTATTTTTTTTGATTAGTCGACTAATCTAACAATTTTTCGGCTAATCAAACGATTAATTTTTCAATTAGCGATTATTTTCCCATTGCTCAATTATTAACAATTTACACAAAACAAATTTCAATAAGGTTCAAATCTCTATTTATTAAAATTGTTTAACACTGCACTGTTCAAGTAAAATGAATTTGTAGTGCAACCTGAAGCCAGATGTATCATCAGTCAATCAACAACAAAATAAAGTCATTTTCAGGAGGAATACAAATAACATGTATAACATATAACATAAGGTAGCTTGCAGTGACTGATGGGGCCATATGTCTCAACTTACAATACTAATGAACTAAATGAGCTGACAGCTTGATGAACTGCAAATTTGGTAGATGCCCTCCAGAATATGCCAATCAGTTCTATGTATAATGAGGTTACTTACCCAACCCCCACTTACCCTACATTCCTCTGAGTCAATATCTGCACACAGCACAGGTGTACCAATGGAGGTCTCTTATGCATGCATGAATTTATGCTCAGCTTTATCAGCCATGTTACCACAGCTTTTCCAATTTCACTGTCTGCATGCTAGTTAACTAGACTTTTTCAACCACTGTTAAATAAT
The DNA here is from genome assembly GCF_031162955.1 of Sander vitreus. Classification (NCBI taxonomy): domain Eukaryota; kingdom Metazoa; phylum Chordata; class Actinopteri; order Perciformes; family Percidae; genus Sander; species Sander vitreus. The sequence continues at coordinate 14,093,277 of NC_135876.1, forward strand.
TTTAAATGTTGAAGTCCCCTTTTAATTCATTTTTAGGAGGGTTAAAGAGCAGTGTTGCATAGCCTGTCCTGATCACAACCTCTAAGTTCAGAGCCCTACCTTCATTCAGAGCCATTAGGGTGATTGTCTGTGCCATCACGGACAACTCCATTATCATGATCCTATACATTACTGCTTTGACGTCTCTGACTCTGTGTGTATTGTGTGTGTGTGTGTGTGTGTGTGTGTGTGTGTGGTCGAGTGTGTAACAGACAGCTAATGTGCTCTTAAGATTTTTTTCATTGCTAAATTATTTTTTGCGTGTTACACTATCAAAGAATTTAGTTTTTATAGGACATTAATTTACATTTAATTAGAACAACGGATGTTATTATTTAGGAGGAAAAATATTAATTTCCACTGCAGGGTTCGGCTCAACTCAACTCGGTTTTAGTACCAGGTCCTTTTCTTTTTCTATTTCCACTGCAGATAGTACCCCTCTCGGTGTAGACAGGATTCTCAGCTGATCACCATAACGACGCTGCATGAAACTACTGTGACATTATCTTCAACATGTCACTCGCTGAATCCTTTCATTGGCAACCAAACGTATATCTCCATATTGCATGAGAACTGTGACTTGCTGAATAATGTGAAACAACCTCTTTAAGTAGATTTCCCTTAAAGATCACTTAGCAATAAATAAACCAGTTTGAGATTGATAGCAGTTTTATAAAAACTTTCATTAAAAAACTAAATGCTTATTTAAATTGACTGACGCATATTGATACGTCACTTGTTAATGATTTGGAACACTGTGTAGATGCAAACTTACTGTGGCCTGTGAAAGCCTTGCCAAGAAGACTCAAAGAGGATCTCTCCCCTAGTGGCCAATGTTGATAATTATCTCAGTGATGCAGCTCTGTACAGTAAGTGCTAACACCAGTGCCCAGCTCTTTATAGCTGCTCAGAGACCCAGGGCATTCTCTAGGATTAGAGATCCCCCCCGCTAGTCTGCCCATGTGAAAATCAGACACCCCAGCAACAAAAATGGCCTGCCAGCCCTCTTGCCAGGCAGTCTGACTGTCTGTGTTGTTGTCATTGAGACGTGCCTGGTACTTCCAGTCTCTCTTTTTTGTCTCAATGTACACTGACCCATCATTACTGCCATGTCAAGGAGACGAAGGCAACCAATCCTATCCGGCTCAGCAGGACAAGCGCAACCAATCAGGTCTAGAGTCCCCATGGTAACTTGTGCTGGAAAGCCCAGACACAACCAATAGGAACGGAGAGTGCCACTTAGCTATGAGAGTTTTAATGGCCTGTTTCTGTTGTCATTAATAAAAACACATAACCTCTGCTATAGAGACTGTTATAATTTCAGTGGACAGCACAGTGCCACAGCATAAAGACATAAAGACCCTGATGGCATTAAAAAAGAGCATAATGAAAGGACACATGCACAGTGAAATTTGTGTTCATTACCTGTCCATACACTGTACAGGCCAATAGTACTCAAGTCACTTGTCAACAGAACGGTGGAAATGTGATTTACCCTTCAGAATCTCCTCTGCTTTTCTGGCCAATCACCACTGCTTTGACTTCATCCATTTGAGCACAGAACCTACCATTAGTTTTAAGTAGGTCACTCTAGACCAGGAGGGAGCCAGACTCAAGTTTGCATGGTCACTAGCTCCCTTTTTAGTTTAGCCTGCTTGTGCTAAGCTATGCTATTCCTCTCTGCTCTACATTGTGCTGTGCTGTATTCTGTTATGCTTTATGTAATAGCTGAGCAGTGAGCATTGTGTGTCACTGCTGTGTCCATGGTGCGCCATGGAGTGGCTGAGAGTGCCTCAGAACACAGCAAGCCCCAACCTTGTGCATTGTGCTGGGGGGGAAAACTTGTTCTTTCTGTGGGTCTCTTTTTGTTTCAGTCTGTCTTTCTCTTTCCCACCTCTTGGAGCACAGGGCTGCAGATCACCCATCTTGCAAGAAGAAATTGTTTTCAGGAATATATTTTTAAATGCACAATTTGTTTTGGAAGACAAGTGTCCACATCTTCTATTCTACAGATATCATCCTATTTTGAAATCCAAGTCCATTAGCCACCATCACATTTTGGGGCAGATGACGGTGATAAGTAATAAAACATTAGTTTGATCAATAATTGATCGTCTTTCATTAAGTGGCATGAAGTTCAGGCTGTGCTGACTTGCAGGCTGAGAGGAGGAGCAGAATAAAATATGTTGATTTTTTCTTTTTTTTTCTTCATGCATTTATTTATCCCGCAACAGGAAATTCACATTCTTCACTCTGTTGGTACAGTTGCAGTTACACACATTACACATGCCCAAAATACACATGCATGCACAAACAGGACCTATACATGCACTAATAGAGAGATGTCAGCGTGAGGGGGCTGCACATGGATGAGCGCCCTGACCAGATGGGGGTTCGGTGCCTTGCTCAAGGGCACCTTGGCAGTGCCCAGGAGGTCAGGGCCCTTAGACTGCTTGTCACTTTAGATTGCAGAGAAGGGTCACAACATGAATTCTTGCTTACTAAGATCTCATATTCTGTAGCTTGATTTCAAAAAGAGCAGACAAGATATTGTAACATTTTCTTTTTTGAGTGACTTAAAGCACTACAGGCAAAGCATTCTTAGAGGTACTCGGTAAACACAGGCACATGTGATTATAAACCCACTCTGCTCTTACTGTGAGCTGGCTTTGCTTGGTATCATGTAACAAATGGGCTTTTCTTGGTACATGGTTGAACATGCAGTCTGGTGCTGTGGGCAAAGCGCTGTGTTCTCATTTCAGTGTCTCTGGGGAGGGCTGCACCATCAGAGAGAAATGATTGACTCTCTTTCTCCGCTCCATTTTTACTCATTTTGTGTGTGTGTGTGTGTGTGTGTGTGTGTGTGTGTGTGTGTGTGTGTGTGTCATACCTAGAGTATATAAGTGGTTTCCATATAATTCTGTGGTTGGAGTTTGTAGTCGAACTATTAAATGTCGTATGTGTTTTTTTCATACATTTTGTCTCTGCGTGCTCATTTTCCAGACGCTGATATGCATTGAGGATGAGTGGAGTCGGTGAAAACCCATCTGACCCTGCCAGGGCAGAGTCACGAAAACGCAAAGAATGTTCTGCTGTACTTCTAGGACCCAGGTAAAATTAAAATGTCTAAATACAACTAGACCTATGTTATGTATTTTGTTGAGTTGTGTACTTACATTAACCCGCCTCTGTGGTTTGAGCTGGCTGAATTCGAGTTGCTACATCCACTAACTGAAGGTAGAAATTACGTACTGTGCATTTAACTGTATACACTTGAAAGCAATGACAAAAGTATGGGGGTATCACATTCATTTTCATGCAACAAAGGTCAGGTCCAGAGTCAACCTGTGTGTGGTCAGCAACTGTACCCACTGCTTTGCAAAATAGCCTGTTGCCAAACCATCTATTACGCATCAAACAAAGTTGATGTTAGAGTTTTGAAGATGGTTAACGTAAAATCAAGCTCCAGCCACATAAAAAATGATGTACATTAACGTTCTAGTAGTTACCAACAATGGCTGTATGCTATTGTGGCAGCAAACCCTGGAGCACTGTTGAAGTCTGTACAGTAAATCTGCATAATTTATCTGTAGACAAGCACTCAAGAATGAGGATTTTCTTTATTGATGCAGTGCTTCATGTTGGCACAATAAAGAGTCCTTGAGATGTATATCAAGCCCTATGGAGAATAATTGACCCCAGCCTTATGCCTCCTCTGGCTCTCCTCAATGCCAAGGTTTGCAGTAGATGTTGTGCACTGTCATTTGGCCGCTATCAAAATGAAAAGGATCTTCAATCATGTCCAGAGATGTGTGCGAACGCACACTCATTCCTGGTGTAGTTTTTGTTGATGGATATTCTTTTCTGCCCTGCTCCAGGTTCTTTCTTACCACCCATTCAATGTGTTATTGTGATAGAATTAGCTTTTTCCATACATACATTTACCCACACTTTAACCTTGTTTCCATACTTTTTATCCCTTCTGCTGTTAACTGTCTTCTACATTGCATTTTCTCACCCCAGTCTTCTCTTTCCCTGCAGTCCAAAGCGGAACAACGAGAAGCGCAACCGTGAGCACGAGAACAAATACATCGAAGAGCTCGCCGAGCTGATCTTCGCCAACTTTAACGACATTGACAACTTCAATGTCAAGCCTGACAAATGTGCTATCCTGAAGGAAACTGTGAAACAGATCAGACAAATAAAGGAGCAAGGTACAACCTGTAATGATTTTTGACACTTTATGTCTGTTGAAGAAACCGACACAGTGATAGATTCCAAAGTACAACAGTGAAAGGAATACCAAGTTATCGTTCAGCTGGCTGCTTTTTCTGAAGCATTTATTTTTCTATATCTGTTCACAAACAAACTTTCCGTTCCGTTTCTTCTATGACACTCAACCTACATATACACCAAACCTAGCCTAGGTGAATACCTGCAAATGGATCTAACACTGGTTTGATTTTAAGCAATTTTTGCAGTGAATAAGGTACTACAATATCATGAATATGCTTAGGGTGTGATTTTAGGCTCCAATATAACCACAAGTGCCACAGGTGGCACTGTGTTGGCAGACGCAATCAGATTGGATGGCATAAATATAATGGTCCGCTCAACACACAATAATTGATGTTATTAAAGGGCAGCACACTTAATTTAATGTTCCCTCCATCACTTCATCATATATTATGGATGAACCAGAGCAGTGTTTTGTTGGCTGTTGTCTTTCCCACTTCCATCCTGAGCCAGAACATCAGGCAAATGGATCATCCTGTTCAGTTGTACTTGCCAACTTCTCTTCTTTTTTTCTTTTTTTAAGTAATCTTTAGCAATTAGTTGAGGTCTGTCGTTTTACTTTTTTCATGTTGGATTTACCAGACCAAGATCAATGGAATCCCAGTTTCTCCTTCTTACAGGTCCAAACATAGCAAAAAAAGTTGTAGCTTTCCTTAAGTAAACATTCAGGCAAATACTAAATTGTGAATAAGCTTGAGTCATGCATGAAAGAAAAAAGCTGCTAAAGTGATTGGTAGACAAAGAGTGGCCCACTCGAGGTATACATGAATCAGACCGGCTGATGATGTCATCTTGTTTTATGCGACTCACAGAATCAAGCGTTATGTAATGGTGAGCAATTTGATGCAAAAATCACACACAAACTCTTGCGACCGTCTGTCCGTCCCTCCCCCACTCTTATGTCTTATTCCATACTCCTTCCCTCCAACCCTTCCTTTCTTCACTCTAATTTTTTTACGCTAGGCTAGAGTGACTTCCCCTGCCTGCATCTGAAGGCATAATTGTGTTTGTACAGCAACCACTGAGGGAAGGACTAAACAGTCCTTTCTTTTCTGCTTTGTTCTCCGGAACTCAACGGCTTGCAAGAGACCCCTTTTCATAGCTAACATGGAGAGCTGCTGCACCCATCGTGCACAGTTCAGAGGGGCATCAATTTCATCAGCATTTGTTTTTCTTGTTGCACTTGTTGAACCAGGGATGCACTGAAAGCTAGAGCTTAGATGTATTTATGCTCAAAGTCAACGTTCATCATTTTACCACCAACATTTGTTCTTTTCATTACACCCCATCTACCACCTGTTTAGGATTGTTTGTAGTGCACATCTCTCTTTCTATAGGCCTGTTGTTTTCCCCCTGAAAGCATCATTACTGTGTAAAAGATATTCTCAGTTTATGGTGACGTTACTGAATGCATTAAATTACACTAATGTGACTTAATAACTCTCGCTGATGGGTGTCACAGCCCTGCAGAGAAGTGCATTGCAGCAGTGATGGCCTTTGAAAATGTGGCCTCCTACCAAAAGCTGTTCATTCATCCCTGTTTGCTACTCTCATGCTTTCTGCATACATTTTCCCTAATTGAAATTAGGGTGGAGTTGTGTGCTTACCATAGGTTTACTTTTTTTCTGTTTCCAGCTTGTTGCTTTAACAGACAACTTGTTGAGTTATGATATCTTTATAGAGCTTATAAAAAAGGTCATAGCCAAGAGTTTTACAGCTCCCTTTACACGCTTAACTGCTTGCTCCTGCCAACACGGCAAAGACCAGCTCTCATTGGCTGGAGGCTGACCTATACAGTAGCTGCTGAGCTGCAGATAGTTAAGTACATTGTTTTTATTATACATATGTGAAAACGTTCCTAATACATTACCTGTGAAAATAAAGAATTGTGTGTATGGCAAATGTTATGGATTACGTAGCTGTTATTACCAGACATAACCCTTATAAATAATATCTGTGGCACAGTTCTGGACAGAGAGCCAGTGAGGGCTGCAGTGACTTTGAGTGATGGGTCTGTACCCAGGGCAGCTGTGCTGGTATACTGGGCCCCGCTGGGCCTGGAGAGGTCCTGCTGATGCACACATCATTAATGCTGAAAGAGATGAATGTGGGTCTGTGCGGTGCTGCACGAGCCCACAGAGGGGAAACCTGCATTTGTGTCAGCGTTCACACATCTACACCAAAAAAAAGGACATGATTTTGTTTGCTTTTCACATTCACATTCTCTCACCATATGGTCAGCCCTCTTCTTGGCATGGTGCGACAGTTAAATGTGTCCCCCCCCCCCCAACAGCCCACTCATATTCCGCTTCTCATCATCATCTACAAAAGTAGGGCAGCCTACGCTCTGAACATAAGGCTTCTCTGCATGGTTATTAACCCAATCACTCACATGGACAAACGCACAGCACCATAGTGCAGGTACAGGAGCTTACAGGATACCCTTATTTTTAGCAGTGGATTTAAAGGTGCTGTGTTCATCGTGTTGAAACATCATTGTGAAGCTAATCAACTAAGTGTAATTGTGTTTTGTCAAGGTGCAGTTTGGTAACATTATAGACCCTAAGTACCTGTATGTGCATTAAGTCATACTCTGTATATACATACTTGGAAATCCAATGGGTGTATGCGGTCACAACGAGACACAAGGAGAGGTTATTTGAGAAAGGCAGTCCTTATGAACAGGGAGGCAACCCCTGGCTAAAGAGTGTAAATGCTGAAGAGCTTTCCAAAGTAAAAGGTGTTCAAAATGAAGACTCTCAAAAGACATAGTTTATGACCCTCTTTTATTTTTAATTTTTTATATCTGCTCAAATTATTGTGACAAAATATCAGACCAGCTTAAAGATGTAACCATTATTTTGTTGAGAAATGTAGCTATATTTTAAAAACTATTTCATACTATCTTGTCGCTTAATTTATCAATCTAGTTTATCCTTTTAATTGTGTTTGCTAATCTGATGAATACATAATAAACTCAAAAATAGTTATGTCTTAAAAACTGTGATCACATAACTTACATAAATTAAATTAAGAAGGGTTTAAGGTCAATATTTTGGGTTAGTATTTCTAAGGTTTGCCATTGTCAATTGACCACACATAGTAACAACTTGCTGCTCTTTTGGAAGCATTAGTTGTTTACACACGGTCAGTGTTTGCATGACAATGCAATCCATCCAGTGGCTGCCACCAGTGTGGCAGCTGCGTGCTCTGACACAGTCATTTACAGCAACCTTTCACTTTGCTCGCTGCTCAGTACTTGGGTTTGATCCATGGCAACATGTTTTGAATAAGGGACAAAATGTGTTTTCTTTGTAGCCGGAAAGATACTTGTTCAAAGTCTTGTCAACAAGTGACCTCTTTAAAGTATGTGGGTCAATTTCAGGGCCAAAGCAAACATTGTTTCTCTCATTTCTTTCCTCTTTGATCTGCACGTTGTGGGATTATGTTTTGTGATGTACTTACTTATTATAAAAAGGGATGTGTATGTCAAATTCATAAAATTTGTTTTGTATTTGCCTGTAAACTTGTATTTGCCTGTAAACTTTTGTCATTGGCTTTTCATTGTCAACAGAAAAGGCTGCAGCCGCAAATGAGGAGGAGGTACAGAAGGCTGATGTCTCATCAACAGGCCAAAGTGTGATTGACAAAGATGCCTTGGGACCAATGATGCTGGAGGTGGGTAGAGGGCGTTCTCTTGCTTATTCATCGTGTCATATTGAAATACTGAACACTCATACTAACACTTAAGTAGGGTATACACTCCTCTCTAAATCATGATTGGTATATAATGAAGAGTGCTATCCACAGAGAACAATCCCAAATGGGGCAGTAGTGGTTGTGTACGAGTGTAGCTGTGTGGAGTAAAAGCTGCCAGCATCTTGTATCTTCCCCGTATTGGCTGTAAATCACCAAGCAGGGCAATGGCCTCGTTGTCCTGTGGAGGGCCACTGAAGTGCTTACGTATAATGGGAAAAGAAAGCCACAGCCTGGCGAATGAATCAGTCCATTGAGCCTCTCCTATCACTCACTTCCTCCCTCCCTCCCTGCCTTTCTGTCTCTTACTTGTTCAGTTCTCTTTTCTCTCTCCCCCTTTCCATCTTCTCTCCATTTGCCTCTAGATCTGTCCTGTCATGGAATATTTATAGCTCTCCTGGTCCAGCGTCACTGAATTGACTGAATACTAACTTGCGGCTAAATATAGCCCAGTGCAGCCTGCATGCTTTCCCATTTGTCAGCAGCCCCAAAACATAGCGATCGGCCATTCACACCAGCTCTGCTCCAGCCATATCCCCGTTCACCAGCCCGGGCTCATTACAGGATGCTCTGAAGAGAATGGTTGGTTGTCGGCAGGAAATACACCCACGCGCCCCATGACCCTCCACCAAGGAGCTTTGCTGCCCACTCTTATGCGAGCGCACGAGGATGGAGAAGGCCATGAAAAAACATTAATGTGCTGTTGTTTTAACCCTCTGGGGGCAAGTCTCGTTCTGTTATGCAGCTACTGTGGCATGTAGTTTGCATTCCTCGTAAATTGCTCTGTATGGTTGCTGTTGTATGTCATGATGACATTGTCAGAGAATGGAAGAGTGTATGTTTTAAATGTTTCGATACTAGTGCCAATATGATACCAGTGTCATTAACGATTTACACTTGTTTTGATATCTTGACAGATACAGACTAAAATTGGCAAATCTAGTGTTTAAATCAGTAAATATATCATTAAATTAATTAGTAAACTAGTAAAAATCTAACCAGACATTTGATGCCAGATTTAGGTACTTGACAGTTTTTGATACTCAGTGCTACAGACCCATTTCTGTCTGTACCACAAAAGTATTTAAGTTCAATCCCTACAAGAGACCTGTTTGAATTGTTTTTAGCGAGACAGTAATGCTTTGCCATGCTGAAACTACAGCATGTTTAGCAATAATTTATGTGAAGAGAGACCCTGTTTGCAAAGCACCAGTATCCTATCATAAATAACAGTAACACCCAGAAGGTAGAGGGGAGTTGACCAGACCCTATTCCCTACGCTATAACAATTCACTACCTACTGTACATTGCTGTGGGAGGTTAAGCAATATAGAGTCGTATATCAAAACAATAGCCTAGGTGCAAAATGGAGCATGGAGAGTATGGTGCCTCAGAGTGTATTTATATACAGTGTAATTGCATCGGCTTAAGTCACTTCTACAGTGAATCAGGGCATTCTAAATGAACGTATTGCCTAACGGCGTTTTCAAGAGTGTCTGGAAGAAGGCACGAGTTGGCACCGAAGAGTGTTTGCTCTGTTTCTGTTTGCCCTACTTGTCCAGTACATGGCCTTTCTTTACACAGGGTGGACTTGCACAGCCATGTTGCATTTTGGAACCGCTCTGCTTCACGCAGTGATAGATGAGATCTCCTTAAGTCTATTTTCAGCTTGTGCTGTGTTAATGCAGGCAAGGGAAAACTTCTGTTCCAATGTGATCATATGTAACCTGGGATGTATGACTTTGCTACACCCCGAAATTGAGCGTGCTGGTTGATTGCAGCGTAGTTGCAGAGACAGGCAGTTGATTATAGGTGCACACAATGCAAACATGCAACTGTCAATATGCATTATATCATGAAAATATATAAGATATTTGGTTCATTGACAGTTAATGCATTAAACGTGTGTGCGTGCGTGCATGTGTGTGAGATGATTAAGCAGAGGTGAGGCATTGACACCTTGGCAGTAGTCCCTTGTCTCTTATCTTGACACTAGATTTTACAGCTTTACAACTACCAGAATTCCCTTTTTAAGGGCTCTTGGTGATTTGATGGCCTAATTGACACCATCTTGTGTGTAATGGCTGACCTGGGGCTGTATTCTTTCAATTAAGTGCTCCCCCTTCACATCCTCCAAACTCTGCAGGCACATGCTTTTATCCTGTTTTCTATCAGCCAAACTGATGTTGAGCATCTGCAGGGGAGATGGATGTACGTAGAACACAGTGCACTAATTGCCTCTTTTTTAGACACAATGTAGATGTGCTGCATATGTACACAACTTGATAAGATGTACGTCACTACTGTATGTACATGCTAGCTGATGCAGCAGGCAGACGTCGCACGTTACTAAAGAAAATAAGCTAACAATAAGGAGGCTGAAGAATTACCAAAAGTATTACTTGAATATTTGTTTCCTGCATTTTTAAAAGGTACTTTTTTTTTATTTTTTTTTTTTTACCACAGACCATAGAAGATACGCATGGGCACACATACACAATGGGCGTCTGCAGAACCTAAACTCTCCTTTGCATTTATAACTGGAATTTACAAAGCCCTGGAAATCCTGTTTATGAACCATATTTAACTTGTGGTGTTGGATTTAAGAGTTTCAAACTTGAATAGTAAAATGATCCCAATAATCAAGTATAATCAATAATAAAGTGGGAAAAAGCATAACATGGTAGGATTAGGCTTTTAATAATCTCAGCTGCATTGTTATAGCAGCTAGTTATCAGGCAAGATTAGTGGCTACTGCTTTTGCTTCCATTTCACTGTCAGAGATTTGTTCTGTTTTGGTGTAAAACATTCATTAAACTTGCCCGTTTCTGAGCTTCTCTCTTACTTTTCTGTCTTTCACTCCCCCAGGCACTGGACGGCTTCTTCTTTGTGGTGAACATGGAGGGTAACATCGTGTTTGTGTCTGAAAATGTGACCCAGTACCTGCGCTACAACCAGGAGGAGCTGATGAACACTAGTGTCTACAGCGTGCTGCACGTTGGGGATCATGCTGAGTTCATCAAGAACCTGCTGCCCAAATCCCTCGGTTAGTCTCAAGCTTATTTTCCCTGCCAGCATTTTCTTTGCTGTTTGGCTTTTTCGAGTTTGTTTGTCTCTCGCTGTCACATTTGTGTTCTTCATGTCCCATAGGTTGCCTCACTCCCACCTCTGCTCATACCTTAGCAGGCTGTCCTTCACACCCTGGGCTCATCTCTTGCTTTTTACATGTATGTTCTTCCTTTCTCTTAACACCCTCACCTCTCTTCTCCCTGTTCAGGCAGTTGTGGGTGGCTGTTCCATTGTGATGTCAGTTTAATTAAAATATTTACAGCCAAACTGCTAAGAGGATGTGGGACACCTGGATAATACAAAGTGTTGCGTAAGCTCTATATACAGGGTTGGCACCGTGCATATAGCCTATAGGTTCTTCATTTTTTTTCTTTTGCTGATGCTCAGCCCAGACATTTGCTCTCGCTCTTCTCTTCTTTCTCCCTCCTTTTCCTACTAATTAACTTCCTTTTTCGGCTTCTCTCCCCTGTCAGCAGCATCCCTCCCTTCCTATATTCTCATCTCATGCCCTTTCCTTCCCCTTCTCTTCACTTTGTGTGTTATTCTCACCCTCACTAACTTCCCATTTTCATGGTCTCCCTTTTCTATTTCCTAGCCTCCCCGAAATGCGTTGTCTTTATGCTGGCATTGCTCATCTCATGAAAACAGGCCATTTATTTTAGTAAGACCTCTTCTTTTCCCCTGTCTCCTTTCTTTTCTTTCATACCTACCTCCATTCCTCCTCCACATCCAACCTCTCCATCTCCACTGCATAAGCGGTGATTGTAAAGTATGTCAGTGCACCCCACCAGGAGCTCTTCCTAAGTCCCTTCTCCCCTTCCTCTCCTCTTTTCTCCTGGTGCTTCGGATTGAGGTCTGAGTGCCCAGCCATCTGGGTGGGAGAGCAGCACAGAGCGGAGTACCCTGGAAACGATCAGCGGGCTGTGTCCCAGATACTGGGAGATTATCAATGCACTGAATGAGATCACAAACCAGATGGAGTGTGATGGGAGTTTTCTAGAGTTAAATGAGTTGTGCGTGTCTACTTGCACGTGTGTACATGCGCGTTTGCTCGCGCCCGTGTAAGTTTTGGAGAGAAAAAGAAAGATTGGCAGTGATGTTTTAGAGGACATGCATATGGAGGCCTGGCTGTGATGCATGGCTGTGGATAGATGGCACAGGGCTCAGGGTTCCAATTGCTCATTATGACTGATCTCTCTACCCAGCAACTGCTCTCTCCTTTTTACACTTTTTCCGCCTTCTTTCTCTCTGTCTTGCTCTCATTATGTCTTTCACTTGCAGTGTGGTAGCCTCTCTTGGCTCGTCGCAGCTCTCTGTTATGTTGTTCACTTTTGGTCGCAGTTTAATTCATCAAATAAAATCCCCAGGAGGCCAGATTGTAAATCTCCCTTGCCCCTTCTTGCTCCCCTGCAGTGAATGGCGTCCCATGGTCCAGCGAGGGTCCAAGGAGGAACAGTCACACATTCAACTGCCGGATGCTGGTCAATCCCCACAGCGACAACCAGGACGAGGCGCACGAGCCTCAGCAGCAGAAATACGAGACCATGCAGTGTTTCGCCGTTTCGGAGCCTAAGTCCATCAAGGAAGAAGGCGATGGTATGGAAGGAGAGGGGGAGATGGTGTGGGAAAAGAGAATGGATAGAGCGTGAATTGCCTCCATTCTGTGATATGTATAGTACCAGTACCGATTTTGACCAATTTATATTTTAATGATTAAATCTAGAGAAAGTGTAAACACTTTTACAGTTAGAGAATGTAAGAATAGAAAAATGAATTGAGAAATGTTGGGAACTTTAGAGTTGGATTAGGATCTCAGAGCTTGCAATTCAATATGTCTTGAAATATTCAAGTCTGTTATTGGTGAAACAATTGCCAAAACTCTCAGCAGTCATTATAGGGAGCAAAAGTCAACCGGGGGGGAAAAAAAAGGCAAAATCTTATAGAATTTAGTAAATGGGGAAAAACTACTCTGGCGACTGATAAGGAGCCGTTCTGGTGACACTCAACTTACATCCAGGAAAAGTTGTGTGTGACACAAGGGAGATGAGGCTGGGCTGCTGTCATTAAAGCCTATCTATAATTCATGTACGTCCCTCACAAACCTGGGCATATGACTCCAAGGAAAGAGTGTAGCTGTTTTAATCCGTATTGCATCAGTAAACCAGTCTTTTGATAACCTTAAAATAATTCTCAACATATCAACACGTTTTGGAGCATATGTGAGCAGAGAAGTTGAATTGGCGATAGCCACTAGTATAAACATGCTCGCCTTTCATTAGAGATATGTTTCAAATTGTATGTTGGCTCTGCTCCCCTTCACTGTGTTTAGTCACTGAGAGGCCACTTCCAGTGGTTTAATGCCTTTTAACTTGAGATTATCTAGTTTGAGTAAATTTCCATCATAAGTGACTTGTCTTTATCCAAAAACTTTCAGCACTATAGAGCATTGATACCTAATGCTCTCAAAAAAATGCGATATTCTAGATCTTAATTACCAAAATCCTCTTTGCTCAGTGGCTTTGATGAGAAACCAAAACTTCCCACTGCCAAATTATAACTCAGTGGTTAATTAAAGCAATAAGTAAAAATGCACATGTTTAACTCCAAGTCTCAACCTGTCTTTCCCCTCTGGCTTCCTTTGTGCACCAGCTGCTTGCCAGCCATACTTTGGCAAATAGGTGTGTGTGTGTGTGTGTGTGTGTGTGTGTGTGTGTGTGTGTGTGTGTGTGTGTGTGTGTGTGTGTGTGTGTGTGTGTGTGTGTGTGTGTGTGTGTGTGTGTGTGTGTGTGTGTGTGTGAGAGGATCAGTGGTTGCAGGAGTTTGAAAGCAAGAGAATTGAGAGAGATTCACTGATCTAAGGGCCGGACCACCCAACAGGCTCTGTTTACAAGTCAAAATGAGGAATGTGTGTGTCAGCCCTGGCATGCATTTCTTTGCCAGAAACATGTGTGGGATTGTGGGTATTACTGGCACAAGAAAGTTAGATGGCAGACTTTTTGGGGTCACTCCAGTCCTGGACTTGGCTGTGTGTGTGTTAGAGGCAACTGTCATGATTGAGTGATGGCAGTCTTTAATGTTGGGCCAGGGGAGGTGTCATCAGTGTGAGATGGCACTGTAGGTGAGACCAGCCATGTACACGCATGCACGTGAGCACACATACGCATGCATGCGTACACACACACATACACACACACACCTTCAAAGGTCACACTTCATCATTTCCCTTGCCGGCGATAGCAGCTCCTCCTCATGAAAGGAGCGGAGCCCTGATCCCCATGCTCATTAATAACTGTATTAATTATGCTGCCTGGGAATAACATGCATTTCATTTTCTTTCCCTGTCTCTGTTTCTATCATTCACGCCCCCATCCTCCCCCTCTCCTCCCCTTTCCCATCCCCCTTCATCCCTTCTGTCTCTGCCCTGTCCTCTTTGTTTCATCCTCTACCTCATCTTTTCTCCACACATTTCCTCTGTTCTCTCTCTCTATCTGTCTCTCTATCACTCTTCCTCTCAATTTTAGACTTTCAGTCGTGCCTGATCTGTGTGGCTCGTAGGGTGCCCATGAAGGAAAGACCAATGCTTCCCACGCAAGAGAGCTTCACCACACGGCAGGACTTGCAAGGTACACAAACAAGTCATAGAGCCGGAAAATAAACTTTATTTCTTTTTCCAGCAGATGAAACAAAATGTAAAATACACTGTTCAGTAAAGACTAAAAGATCATGCCGATCATAGTGACCATTTTAGATCCCATACTCCCTTACTACCAATTTGGTAAAGTATTTTCAGCTGTTAAAATAAAGCTTTGCCTTGCGTTGATATAGTGCCTTTACACAGGCATATCCTCAGCAACACCTTATCCCATGTCATCAGCACATAAATCACCTCACACAGTTTAGGTATTTGAAGATTATTATATCCCTGGCAAAGACCCTTAGGATTAAACGCATTAGTTGAACATGCTTCCCACCTCTGTCTGCACTCTGGGAGAAGTACCTGTCTGAACACTGGCGCATGGATGCAGACAGTCTGTGTGTCACCTGGTCTTCGATGTGCTTGTACCATTTGTGTGTGGCATTCACACACACAGACACAACACACAAACGCGCACACACATAGTTACTTGCTGACATATAGTAATTTACTGTAGTTCCCAATTCCCACCCAGACTATTGTAGGCGTGCACGTATGCATGCCTGCAGTTGTTTGCCTGGTTGTTATGGCTGCACAATTTTGGATCAAATAAGTATCATGATGTTCTTATTCAAGATTGAGAGTAGGATTTTTCTGTTATGATTCTTTGGAAAATGAGAACTTGTTGGACATGGTGTTGTGCTGTAAAAGGCTACCGTTGTGAATGTTTGTGTGACAGGTCTTTAGTCAGTCCCTATGGCTGTCATTCAAGCAGCAGTCTGCTTGTCAGCCCTTTTTAAATGCATCACTGCCACCATTTAAATTGCAAACCAGTGAGACTGTTACACTGATACGAGTGAGTGAGTGTGTGTTTACACTCGTAGCATGGATGTTTTTGTTGATAAAAATAGTTGAGCCTAAGCTGCCCTGGTGACTTATAAAATGAATCCTATCAGTTGTGTCTAAATGTCGATCATACAGTTTGTACTGACAGTATTTGTACTTGTGTTTGCCTATCTAATCTTCTGTAGCCAGGACTGTCTCCTCAGTTGATTTTAGTGCCTTATGGGCACAGAAGAAAGCTAAAGCTTTTGACAAGGTATAATTAAAATGTAAATAGAGTAAATCCTCAGTATTTCTTCAATCAATATCAAACCACAGACTTGTTGTGCAGCAGAGTGGCCAAGTGAAGAGAATATTTTGGTCAACAAGCCGCTCTACATGTTTGAGAGAGACATTGAATCCCCATTAGCTCAGTTGCTGTGGGTTTGTATAGAAACATACATCCACGTCTGACTTAGGCCTCTCTAATCCGGTCCTCTGTGTTTAGGTAAGATAACGTCACTCGATACCAGTCTGCTGCGGGCGTCCATGAAGCCGGGCTGGGAGGATCTGGTGAGGCGCTGCATCCAGAGGTTCCACCTACAGAACGACGGAGAAATGTCTTTTGCCAAGAGACATCAGCAGGAAGGTAATTCTGCTTACTGCAAAGAATATCTTGTTTAATTATTGGCTCTTGATAGTTACTTCTGTTTGTCTTTCATGTTGCTGTTGTCAGATGACTGCATTAGTATAAAATGGTGATTTGACCATTGGTCAAACCATGGGTCCCTTCTTACCAAAACTAATGGTTAATCATGGGCTGCTGCTTTGAGACCCTCAATCCAATCACCATGTTATTGCTGTTACAAAAACAAACTGAAAACAGAACCTAAACATTACAAAATACACAACCCAGAGAAAGTTGTTCATTATTTGTATTCAAACCAATCA
This sequence comes from Sander vitreus, assembly GCF_031162955.1. Lineage (NCBI taxonomy): Eukaryota > Metazoa > Chordata > Actinopteri > Perciformes > Percidae > Sander > Sander vitreus. The sequence goes on from NC_135876.1 coordinate 14,109,844, forward strand.
TCTAAGTAAGAAATGTTTTGTGCGTTCATCTACTGATATAAGTGCATATGTGTCCTTAGTGCTCCGCCATGGCCAGGCATTCAGTCCCATCTACCGTTTCTCCCTCTCTGATGGAACCATCGTGTCAGCCCACACAAAGAGTAAACTGGTGCGCTCGCCCGCCACCAATGAACCCCAGCTCTACATGTCCCTACACATTCTTCAGAGGTATGTCTCACTACTTATAGCTGTGTCAGAAAGAGAGAGAACACTGGCATGAACTTGGCTATCTGTTTTAGCCTGTTAATGCCCTGCAGCATGACCTGATGGCTTAATTTATTCTATGTGGATAGAATTGAATATGTAGATTTGTGCTTGCCAGTAGTCTGGGTCTCAGGGAATAGGGTCACAATAAAATCCAGTGTTTCCCACAGATTAGACATAGGCATATAGCTATGTACAGTGTTACCGTTCTCTTAATACACCCATGCTAGCTACCACTGATGTTAGCTACTAGCCGATAGCCCCGTCAGTTTGGGAAACGCTAATGACGTTAATCCACGTTACAGGCTTTACAGCATACATACATACATCCATACATCCCTCGGATGTATCATAAGGTAATACCATGGATGTATTAATAGAACACATGAATTACATGGTGAATTACAACCATTAGCTATATCCATTATTACAGCTACAGGACCTCGGGAGAACCACCGTCATATGAGCATGCGCAGTGCAGGGTGACATGGGCAGGCACAGTCCCGCGGGTCTGCTCCAGGTCTGCTCGCATTCATTATGCGTGTTCATCATGCCTAGTTTAATAACTCTGTATTCGGCTACTAGTGAATGTTAAAAATGTTAAAAACATGACGTTTTAAACAAGTACCCTTTTAAGTGTTCGGGCTGGTAAGTTGATGTACCCCCAAAAAAAGTATCTGCTGAAATATAGAAGTTTCTTTCGCCATGCAAAGTCTCTGGGCAAAGTCTTTCTGGGCCAGAGGGGTGCAGTTCCAACATTGGCTGCTAAGCTCATGGTTGCTTAAGACATGGGGCTGTTCCTGGGGGCTTGTTCCAGGGATGATCTTGTTGATGGAGACAGGAGGGAGAGCAGGAAAAGGAAATGCAGTTGAACAAATACGCTGCGTGTTTTAAATAGCATTATCTGTGGTATATGCAGATAGTTTAAGTTAGATTAGTTTCAATAATATTAGAAAAAAACACTGGCAACATGGCACTTTTCAAAAAACAATGTTGCACTTTCTCAGGATAAACCCCAAGACCTTGCAGTGGCAAAGTTTCTACAATTTCTAAAGTTCTACAGAAAACTCTTGGTAATTAAAAGTAACTGAACTAATCAACTGTATTATCTGTGTGTCTGTTTTTAACCTCTAGGGAGCAGACAGTATGTGGAATGGGCCAGGACATGGGTCCTGGCAGTCAGGCCACAGGGATGGCTCCCAAACCGATGAACTCCTCCACTCCCTCCATGACTCCTCCAACCCCAGGCAGTTTGCCAGGTTCAGGGCCTCTGGGCCAAGACATTACCATCAGCAGCAACAGCACGCCTTTTTCCTCTCCAGGCCCTGCTGGCCCCAGAGAACCAGCAGCCATGGGGGGCCATATGCAGGGCTACCGTTTTGGCTGCCCCCCACCACACAACCACACTGGGGGCATGCAACCGCCACAGCAGGGCCCCAACTGGAGGATGAACAGCCCCTCTCGCGCTAGCCCCAGTCCAGCCGGTGGGCCTCATCCACCTCAACAGAACTCTATGCTGTCGCCCAGGCACCGAGGAAGTCCTGGGGTGGCAGGCAGCCCTCGTGTCGCAGGAGGCCTGCACTCACCCTCCCCAGTGGGGATGTGTGGTGGAGGGCCTGGTGGTGCAGGTAGTAGTAGCACGACGAGCACCCATGCTAACAGCTACACTAGCAGTTCTCTGTCAGCTCTGCAGGTCCTTAGTGAGTGCCACGGTGTAGGACACGGGCATGGGCCCCCTCATGCACACACATTGGGTTCTCCTGACAACAAGATAGGCTCCCCAGCTGGGGTCACACCAGGGTCAGGGGTGAATACTCATCTGATGTCAAAACTTGGGGGAGGCAGTGGTACTGCTGGTGCTACAGGAGACTCATTTGGACCTCACACAGAGGTGGGTCAGGGGCACACCCAGGGCCAGACGGAGAGCAACCTAGCTGAGCCCAAGGAGGAGAGGGAAGGGCCCCCTGATGGCCACGACGCTCACAATCGTCTTCATGACAACAAGGGCCACACCAAGCTACTGCAACTGCTCACCACCAAGCCAGAACCTCTTGAGACGCCCCTGTCCCCTGGCGCAGGAGGTGAGGGTAAGGACCAGGCAGGGATTGGGGTACGAGGTGGCCACACTGGAGGGAACACCCATGCCACATCCCTTAAGGAAAAACACAAGATCCTCCACCAACTGCTTCAGAACAGTACGTCTCCAGTAGACCTGGCCAAACTCACTGCAGAGGCCACAGGCAAAGAGATGGGCCAAGACCAAACCCAGGGTGCTGGTAGTACAGCTTCTGGTGCAGACATTGCTCCAAAGCAGGAGCCCTTGAGCCCCAAAAAGAAGGACAATGCCCTGCTACGCTACCTACTGGATAAGGATGACAGTGGACTGAAGGACAAGGTCCCTAAGCTGGAACCTGGGGAGGTGAAGGTCGAAGGGGGCAAACACCCTAACGTCAAGACGGAGAAACAAGACACAGGATACGACCGGGCTGAACAGGTCAGTTTTTACAAAAAGCTACTAGGGCTGGGACGATATGCTTTTGTCCCAATTCTATTCTTTCACGATACATGGGTGCCGATTCAATAGTATTGAGTATTGCGAATTTCTTTTCCTTCTTTAACAAAAAGAAAAGTTGAATAATACACTTCTAGAGACAATATATCATGAGACATTTCATGAAGTACATAACATGTATTTTCTGCTTTCGCTCTGTTTTGCTGGAAACCGATATGATTTCCTTGCCATCACGGTGCCGTATAAACAGAAAATATTTAGGTGAATCATTGGTAAAAAAATAAATAATTCTAGGGAAAAGAATCAATTTTGAAAATTGTCGCAAAAAGAATCACGATACATACAATAATAGATTTTTCCCCACCCCTAAAAGCTACTACTTGTGTGTCTTACTGTTTGAAAAATAGATTTTTAGTTTACTGATTCATTTCCATGTTTGAAATGATGAAAGAACTAGAGCTGCCCTAAAACTGATTTTGTAACCTCCTCTTTAGCCCATTGCGAAAACTAAAACTTTTTCCCCTGTACTGCTCCACTTGCCTCCCCTCGCTGTCTGTGCGTTAATCTGGGTTAGGTAGCAGATGTTGGCTCCTCCGAGTCCCATGTCCACACAGGATGCTACAGCTAAACACAAACGGTCTGGCAGTGTAGAGGTCAGACAGACAGACAGCATTTGTAGCATATATACAGTCCCATTCAGATTTACAGTCTTGTAATATGCACTTAAGACACCATGCATGCTTTTTTATACACCTGTATAAACACATTTGGTCCATTCACTGCCTATGCATTGGCAGCACAATCTGAGGGAAGCGATCCGCCAGCTTCAAACAACTGACATTTGGAAGGAGCCCCTGTGGTTCTCCAGCCATTTGATCCTGGTTGCATTTGGCCAGAATCCTCAGGTTTGGCACAGAGCTCAGGTCAGGCCTGGCGCTGAAAGAGAGAAGAGGAGGAAAGAGTAAAAGGGAGTGAGCAAGGAGAGTGTTGCTGGTAAAACTTTAAGTTCTGTGTAGCAGAGGTTTTAGCTTGCTGATTCTCTAAAGCAGGAAAGAAAACCACTGTTTGGTGAGACTCATAACCTTTCGTACAGGAAACCTGGTTATGAAGCGCTCTACTAAGCACAAGTTCAAGACACAAGTCTAGCAAAATGTAGTTCTATTACACACATCACTGCTAAACCATAGAATTACACAAAAGTACATGAATGCTCTTGTACACTTTGCGGTCTCTATTTTCCTCATAACCTCCCTCTTCTTAGACCAGTCAGTAGCCTAGGTCAGTGGTTCCCAACCTTTTTTCCTTGGCGCCCCCCCCCCCTACTTATGTCTAAGAAAAGCTGACCCCCCCCCTCCGAAAACGAAGTTGAGGTAACTCTCGAGATAGAGCCTTACTTTCTTTTTTGATACAGAGGAGTTATCAGCACTTTTACGTTTCTCCGCCATGTTTCATTCATAAAATAGTGATGCTGTGGCGGCAGGAAAAACGAGGATGATAGCATCTAGCAGCTGACCTGATGACAGCAAGGGTCCCAGGTTAAGAGGTCCCGGAGGTTTGGCCTACCAAGTAGCCTGCCTACAATTTCAAGAGAACAAAAATACATAGTTTTTATACAGTCTTTTGTATACATTATATATTCTAGTGTATTATCATAATTTGTTTAACATGTGCAAATATTTTCCCGGACCCCAGGTTGGGAACTACTGGTCTAGGTGACATTTAGACCATTTGAATGTCAATAACATTAAACAAAAGTCACATTTTTGTAGTAATCCTGATCTGGAGAAGCGTGCGAAGACCAGTGTGTTGTTCTTAAAGGGATTGCTTTCTTATTGTTTTCTTCCTTCTTTGTGGCACATTTCTATAGAAACTGTGTGGTTATCCCACGCAGACAAAGAGGCAGTGGTACAGAATGTCAGCTAGCTATGCATGCTAGTTGTGTGTATGTACAGTATGTGCTCGGCCACTTGGGTACACATATGAAGAAGAGGAAAAGGTGATTGGATGGATAATAAAAGCTGCTGTTGAACTGAACAAAGGAGAGATGAGAGAGGTGTAGATACCCCCAGGAGAGCCCAGCCTCGGCAGGCAGAGTGAAAATGATGAGCCATATGCTCCTGCATGTCCTCTCTGCTACCATGGAGATAGAGGGGAGAGGGAGTGGTGTGTTGGTAGAACAAGCAGTGTACCACAAACAATAGAGGGAAATGGAAATTGAGAAAATAGAGGTTTAACATTTATTTCTTGATACTGAAGGCTTTATTTTCTAGAAGTGGCCAGTGTACTACACATAAACAAAATTGCATTTCATATTAAATTGGTTAATTTCTGCAGTGTTGACAGTACAAATGAAATGGATTAAATCTAGGTTTGTCAGTTAGATGGTGATTAAAGCACACAGAGCTTCAGACAGTGATGGTGATGGCTCATTCCATTTTAACTGTACAAGGGCATTTGTCAGACATGAACTAAGCCATGACTTCATTAGAGCCATTACATGTGTGTGAGTGGTTTTCTGTTTCTTACTGGTGAATTGCTGCTCGGCCATGTGTGAAAGCTGACTGTACTAGTTAAAAAGTCCACTCATCCTCTCTACTAACCTCACCCACTGTTTTCTCGCTGCCTCTCCCTTCCTTTTTCCTCCTCTCTCCTCCTCATGATTGTTTGAGGGCTGAATTATTGATGGCTGGAGCAGAGCTAAATGGGAAATCAGAGCAGAGCTCCGTAGTAGTGGATCAGCTAATGGCTGAAGGAACTATGGGTATGGTCATTTAGTCCCATGGCCCATTTGGGAGGCAGGATTATTTGTGCGATTTACATGTGTGTGCGTCTGTGGTTATTGCACACATTGCCATGTAAACATACAGTCTTCTGAAGCTGAACCTGTTTCCACATCAGTAGTATATTTAGTTTAATGCATGCTACTAATTTAGTTCATGTTTCCATTTTTCTTTAATCTACACTGTATTATGACTTCACACAAAGCGTTATTTCCTCTTCTTTATAATATCAAAAAAACTGTCAAATTAAGCAGTCATCAGTAATATTATATGATCTGTTCACTGTGGTGTCATGAGTTGTTCATTGCTTGCTCAGCTCAATATTGAGTATTTATTTTATGAAAAGTATGCCAGATAAGGGTCACAATAGCTACAGCTCCTCAATAACCCTAAATATAAGTAAGCAGGTAAAGAAATTAATGCATTTATCTTATCCAATACAGTCTGATCTTCTGTTTTAATCAGTAGTTTCTCCTGGCCCAAATACTACAGCTAAGAGATGATATAATGAGAAACTGTGTGACAAAACATATCCTTTCGATTAGTGCTCACTCACAGGTAAATATACCTACTGTATCAGACCTCAAGTAGGTCCTTTTGTACAGTATGTCAAGAGTTTTCAAAAACTGGTGAGCCAGAAGTAAGTTCATAAGTCCTCTAAAAGACGAGGGACTGAGTATTTGAGTGTTATTAAATTACTCCTCTATCATTACTTGAAGAATAGGCTCTGCCATCAGAAAAGAATGAGAGCATGTTATACTGGATGTAGTGGTGACCATTAAAACACCAGATTTCTTGGAATTCTTATTACAAGTCCTGCAATAAAACATGATCCTGCTGTGTGTTGCAACATAAAATGATTTGCTGTGTTTAACTTCCCTTTTTCAATGGACTTTTCCAGTTCAATCCCTCAAGATATCCCACACAATTCAGTAATTACAAATTATGCAATGAGATTTATCTCATAATAAATACCAGCAACAAAGAAGAAACACATGAGTAACTCTCCCAACATGGCAGTTAACTTCAAATTTTGCAGTACATAAGGATTGCAGGTAATGTTGCAGTCATCCTTGTGACTTTAAGAATTGCCATTTAAGCTCTTTCAGAAGGCAGATAGATTTTTACCACATGGTTGCGGTTTACAAAAGATCAGCATGATTATGGAGTGAAATGGCTTTTCCTTTTGCCCTACTTGACATTGGCAGTTCTGCTTTACCCGCCCTGATTCTCAGTTCCCTTACCTATAAAGTGGCATGGGCCAGGTCACAGAGGCACAATGCTCCTACTTCTCTGAGATCCACATTGACATTGGGGCATATACTGTATGTGAAATTTGGATCAGAAGGTTGCATCACATAATAATGATTAACAACTCGCTCAGTTACAGCCGTGATCTGTTCAAGTTGAAGGATTCAAGTCAAATTGTAAGAGTACACATTTAGCAGAGCGTCACCTCCACCCTGCTGTGAGAAATTCGGCCTCTTCAGTTCCTAAGCACGCAACTGTGCGGAGTGAGTCCCTTTTGTATGAAACATGCTTGAAATCTACAAGGCATTGTCAAAGTGCAGTGGGGAGAACATGTATTTGATACACTGCCGATTTTGCAGGTTTTCCTACTTACAAAGCATGTAGAGGTCTGTAATTTTTATCATAGGTACTCTTCAACTGTCAACTGAAAATCACATTGTATGATTTTTAAATAATTAATTTGCATTTTATTGCATGACATAAGTATTTGATCACCTACCAACCATTAAGAATTCCGGCTCTCACAGACCTGTTAGTTTTTCTTTAAGAAGCCCTCCTGTTCTCCACTCATTACCTGTATTAACTGCACCTGTTTGAACTTGTTACCTGTATAAAAGACACCTGTCCACACACTCAATCAAACAGACTCCAACCTCTCCACAATGGCCAAGACCAGAGAGCTGTGTAAGGACATCAGGGATAAAATTGTAGACCTGCACAAGGCTGGGATGGGCTACAGGACAATAGGCAAGCAGCTTGGTGAGAAGGCAACAACTGTTGGCGCAATTATTAGAAAATGGAAGAAGTTCAAGATGACAGTCAATCTCACTTGGTCTGGGGCTCCATGCAAGATCTCACCTCGTGGGGCATCAATGATCATGAGGAAGGTGAGGGATCAGCCCAGAACTACACGGCAGGACCTGGTCAATGACCTGAAGAGACCTGGGACCACAGCCTCAAAGAAAACCATTAGTAACACACTACGCCGTCATGGATTAAAATCCTGCAGCGCACGCAAGGTACCCCTGCTCAAGCCAGCGCATGTTCAGGCCCGTCTGAAGTTTGCCAATGACCATCTGGGTGATCCAGAGGAGGAATGGGAGAAGGTCATGTGGTCTGATGAGACAAAAATAGAGCTTTTTGGTCTAAACTCCACTCGCCGTGTTTGGAGGAAGAAGAAGGATGAGTACAACCCCAAGAACGCCATCCCAACCGTGAAGCATGGAGGTGGAAACATCATTCTTTGTGGATGATTTTCTGCAAAGGGGACAGGACGACTGCACCGTATTGAGGGGAGGATGGATGGGGCCATGTATCGCAAGATCTTGGCCAACAACCTCCTTCCCTCAGTAAGAGCATTGAAGATGGGTCGTGGCTGGGTCTTCCAGCATGACAACGACCTGAAACACACAGCCAGGGCAACTAAGGAGTGGCTTTGTAAGAAGCATCTCAAGGTCCTGGAGTGGCCTAGCCAGTCTCCAGACCTGAACCAAATAGAAAATCTTTGGAGGGAGCTGAAAGTCCGTATTGCCCAGCGACAGCCCCGAAACCTGAAGGATCTGGAGAAGATCTGTATGGAGGAGTGGCCCAAAAGCCCTGCTGCAGTGTGTGCAAACCTGGTCAAGAACTACAGGAAACGTATGATCTCTGTAATTGCAAACAAAGATTTCGGTACCAAATATTAAGTTCTGCTTTTCTGATGTATCAAATACTTATGTCATGCAATAAAATGCAAATTAATTACTTCAAAATCATACAATGGGATTTTCTGGATTTTTATTTTAGATTCCGTCACTCACAGTTGAGTACCCATGATAAAAATTACAGACTTCTACATGCTTTGTAAGTGGGAAAACCTGCAAAATCAGCAGTGTATCAAATACTTGTTCTCCCCACTGTACATGATTGTACTTTTTGTATTGTATCTGTATTCTCTAAATTTAGTAAGTGACCACAATTAAAGGGGACCAAAAAAAACCGCACAGGAAAAACACACAGGATTTTTGAATATGCATGTGTACCCTTAAACAAACAGCATCTTGTACAGTATGTGTCCTTAGCTACTCTTCCACTGTGAGTACCGTTCTAATGTCAAGAACATTACTAATTTTGGGACATGGCTTAAGATAAAATATTTGATAATGGTCATTTGGCCTTACAAACCCCCGCAGTTTGAGCCAAATTGCCATGCATGCACTGACATGCATTTAAAGAAGAGTAACAGGGATTGATAGAAATAGTACCCATTAAGGATAAAAGCAACTAGAGAAGACAGGAGAGAGAATTGGAGAGGAGGAAAAGAGCAAACTGAGAGCATACAGGAGAATTACATCATTCCTGACCTCATTAGGGATTCTCTCTCTCCCACCACTGCCCCACTGCCGCTATTCTCTCCCCCCCCCCACACACACACACACACACACACACACTTTGCTACTCACATCTTACAATAAAGCATATGCAGTCTGAACACCTTGGCCACTTAATTCTATCAGGCGTTTTTGGCAGCCTTGTAATCTTTAGTAGCATTTACATGCCTAACTGATACATGTCATTGTCTAGAACAGTGAAGTACAACATTGAAACAGTGGCTGGTGTGCTGTTTTCCTGCTGTACAGTATGTCACGATCAGGAGCTGTCAGTGATTCCAAGTGTGCTGCACTCTCGTGGTCAGTCGCAGCCAGTGCAACTTATTTACCTAAAGTCCCTCAGAGCCCTCTAAGAAGCAATATGATCACCTATGTTGATGATTGTCTGTCCTAAAATTAAATTAAATACGGTAATGCTGCAATTAATGTTAACTGAAGTTAATAATGTTCCACTTTAAGTGAAATTGCAGATTGGTGTTTTTAGGCTGTAGATTGTCGGGGTGTTGTATCGGACTGCATTTTGTAGTGTTTCTATTATTTTGAGAAAAATCAATATCTACAGAGGAGGAGACAGCGCCTTTGTCGTAAAACAAAATAACCAAGAGATGTTTCCAAGATATTTATCTTTTCATTATTGTAGCAATTCTTCAGTTCACCAAGTGAAAGCATATTCCAGCATGGTCTTTTAAGATGGTTGTGTGAAAAACTAAACAAAAATGGGCCAGATAGTCCAACACCCAGCTGTGTATGAATGCAGCTTTGGGCTGTATTTGGCAGACTCAGGCCAGCTGTTTACAGTAGGGCAGAGAGCACTTCAAACTAAGGCTGGGCAATATATCAATATTATATCAATATTGTAATATGAGACTAGATATCGTCTTAGATTTTGATGTCGTAATATTGTGGTGTTTTTTTTCTGGTTTTAAAGGCTGCATTACAGTAAAGTGATGTAATTTTCTGAACTTTTTAGACTGTTCTAACTGTTCTATTATTTGCCTTTACCCACTTAGTCATTATATTCACATTATTAATTATTATTGAATCTCATTGTGTAAATATTTTGTGAAAGCACCAAGTCAACCCTACAATATTGTTGCGATATTAAGGTACTTGGTCAAAAATATTGTGATATTTGATTTTCTCTATATCGCCCAGCCCTAGTTCAAACTTTGGCACCAACCAAACTCCTGCCGCCTCATGCTACTCTCCCATGTTACTCAGTAGAAAGCTGCTTCAGTAGCCACATCTTGTCTGTGTTTTTCACTCAATGGGGATAAAAATAGTGTTCAAATAAATTGTGGACTTTAAAAAAGGGGAGCAGTTGTGTGTTTTGAAAACGCCAGCCGGTAAGCGAGGAGTAGTATGTGTCTGATACGCTAAGTCAAAGTGAGGTGTGGCCTAGATTTGATAAAAAGTGGTCAATTTTTTTCCTGGGGTTACCTCTGTATTATAAACAAGGCCAAGCCTACTGTTCCCAGATAACGACTCCTCATTCAAGTGTTGTAGTGTTTACAGACCAAGTGTGCTGTCGGTAAATGTGTATGCCTTTCACACGTGTGTTTGTGTGTCTGCAGCAATTGTTGTTCTCTAAATGGAGGCCTAAGTGGTTCATCTGTTCTTCATTCTTCTTGTTTTCACACTTTCCCTTTCCATCTCTCTGTTTTCTCTCTAGTCGTCAGAGCTGGATGACATCCTGAACGACCTACAGAATGCTCAGCCGCAGCTCTTCTGTGAGCCGCGGCCTGTTTCATTGCCCAGTCCCATGGACAAACAGAACATCATCAATGACATCCTGCAGATGTCCGAGACTAATCCTGCCATGGCAGCGCAGCAGCAACACAGGGGCATCGGGACGGGCATGGGGCCGACGAGTGAGTCTCACACTTACTTGGAAGATCTCATGATATTAAAACTTTAGAGTGTTCAGAAAATACTCCCTGATGAGGTCATACGATTCTAAAGCTGAGACACAGTTTTAACTATTTCATTATTGACTTTTCCATTGTTTCACATTTGGCTAAAACCCATTTATTCCTGCCTTCAGACTTTGCGGGTGTCCGACCAGGCCAGCCAGGCAGGGGTCTGCCTGTGAGGAGCGTGTCTCTGGACATGAATGTGTCCCCCCAGCAGTCCTCATTACAGTACCCCATAAGGGCCACTAGCCCTTACACTCTTATGCAGCAGCAACAGCAGCAAGGAATGGTGGGAAGTCACGGCATGATGGCTAACCAAGTCGGTATAGTGAACACAGGTGGGTGTGACAGTCGTGCGCCTTGATAAAGAAATTAACCATTGAACCAGTGTCTCTTCACACAATGATGCATGCTCTGATTTAGTTGTGTACATTGAATGAAAATGAGTCTTTTTTTTTATAGTCATACTTGTATAAGATTGAAGGACTTCCTACAAAAAATGTCCATGGGAATGTGTAACCACCAATGTTAGAAAACATACAGTTACCTACAAACTTGGTAAAAAGCACTAAAAGTCAACTAAGAAATTAATTAATTTTCTGATGTGTGATTCCTACTTGGCAATATCACAACGGCAAAACCAAGTGAATAAAACGTGATTACATACCTTTTAAATGATTTTGTTAACAGTGCTGCTTTCAAAATTTGGAATAGGAAATACCTTTTTTTCCCCCTCTATCTCTGTGTCTCTCAGCCTGTGCCAAATCATGGTACAGTGACTCACTTCCTGTGGCAGGAAATTTTCAGTCACCCACACTGGCACAGAGTTTCTGTCACTGTCATTTCCACATATAAGCAGACCTCAAACATCCTCCGTACGACATAGATGGCTTTCCCCCTTATATTACACCATTGCATCATGGGGACAGAGGACATCTACTGAGGTCTGTCCTGAGGCATTTCTCATTGTGTCTTGTCTTCATTTGCGTGTTTGCTCCACTAGGACTGATGGCTCCAGGTGGTCCACGGCCAGGCATGCAGCAGCAGCAGGAGGGCTGGGTGGGTTCAGCCTCTGCGCCTCCTTTGGGAGCACCTGGCCCTGGGCAGCAAGGTCCCATGCAGGGAAGGATGGGGCTGAACGGTGCTCCCATGAGGCCCAACAGCCAGCCAGGCCCCCGACAGATGCTCCATTCCCCAATGATGGCCAATGGTGAGAGCCCAGTATGCCTTAAAAACAAGTTACATAGAGTTTTAAAAGCGGAAACTAAATGACAGTATGACATTTATATAGTACATTCCAGATTGATCCATGACAATAAAGCCCCAGTTTCTTCATCTAACCTGTCTTCCTAAGATTATAACAGGTGCTAAAGCATTTTAATACACAAACCTGATGAAAGACATTTATAGATTCACCTTTACTAAATGATTAGTCCCTCTAAAACTCATGATGCAGAGGGACTGGTGAGACAAAGATGAAAAGACTTCAACAAACCCATATTATATTATTGCTGTTGAGTGTTGAAGGTTGCCACCCAATGGTTAACCATAGTACAGCACTCAAGAATGAATGTAATATCTAACCCGGCTCTGTGTGTTGGTTGTTCTGGGTTTAAGAGAATATTGACCATCATCTAGGTTGCCATATTGTTTTCCTCAAAATTGCCGAATTGACTGTCTACGGTCTACTATCCTGCCTTAATCTGTTTTGGGTTTTTTCCCTTATTTAGCCCAACCTGATATGGATATTGGTATGGTCAGCCACCATTTCTCCCAACAACAGGCTCCGCCCAACCAGACAGCCCCCTGGCCAGACAGCATGATGCCCATCGACCAGACAGCTTTTGTAAACCAGACCAGGTAACATCCTCACATGCAAATTACCATTACATGTTGTTAATAATGCCAAAAAGTCTTACTGGTCTTACTACTCAAGATTATTTCTTCTCCTGTTATCATTCTTCCTTATATGAGTATTTTTGTTGTAATTAGATTGCTGGTCTCAGTTTTCTGTGGTTTACACTGGGAAAAAATCTTTTCATTTAGAAAATATATAAATAAATATTTATATTATCTGTCTCCTCTCTGCCCAGGCCGGTGCACTCCGTGCCTCAGGATGAATTGCTGTGTAGTACCGGGCACGGCTCTGGTGATGGCAGTGCAGTAGACGAGGGGGCTCTGATGTCCCAGCTGTACACTGCACTAAAAGATTTTGATGGCCTGGAGGAGATTGATCGTGCTCTGGGGATCCCTGCTCTGGTAGAACAAGTGAGATTACCATGACATTTAGTGTTTTTAGTGACTTTTTATGATTATCTCTTATGGCTCTACATTGTTATCTGTTTCTGTGGCTGCCTGTTTCAGAACCAATCACTGGAGCCGGACCAGTTCTCCCAGGACCCCTCCATGATGATAGACCAAAAGCCCCCCATGTATACACAGCAATTTGGTCCCCCACAATCCCACATGACCCAAAGGGGCTACCCTGGTGCCCCCATGCAAGAACAAGGTTTTCACCCCATGGCTGGCCAGATAGGTCCACGCCCGAGTTACCCCATGATGAGGATGCAGGCCCGGCCGGGTCTCAGGCCCGCTGGGGTCGTCCCCAACCAGCCCAACGCACTGCGACTACAGCTCCAGCACCGGCTACAGTCACAGCAGGTACATGTGCAACTAGACTGGCATGACACTGCTGGAAGTGATCCTGTCCATTTAGTTTTTTAGTCTTTCTGATGTAACCACGCTGTTTGGTCAGTAGCTGTGTGACTAAACATGCAGATGGGAGTTGTGTAATTATCCTTGAGGCTGACATTTTGGCAAGTCTTCTGTGCACACAAGGAATAGTTGCGACACTTAGATCCGCCTGCCATCTGCTGGTCTTTCATGGCATTTACTTGAATATAATTTCAATCTACATGGTCTCATGTAGGATACTTCTTGTGTTGATAGTTTTTTGTTTGTATTCTTTAACTATTTACTAGCTGGAGCACTACGTCTTTAAGCATTTCAAAGATGTTTCCAATTCACTAGTGTTTGTCTTAACCTTGTCGTCTGTCTCTTGTCCCACCAGAACCGTCAGCCAATGATGACTCAGATGAGTAGTGTGTCAAATGTGAACCTACCTCTTAGAGCCAGTGCTCCAAACCAGGTAGCTTACTGCACCATCACATAATCTGTCTGCACAGACATGTTTTTATATCTCTAGGTAGTGTTTGGTTTGTTAATGGCTTGAAGTAAATGTAGTGTTTGTAGTGTTGTAGAGGCACAAGTAGATGTTTTGTTTTTTGTGTCCTTCTATTCTTACACATCGTTCCCCTCCCACCTCTAGGGGACCATCAATGCTCAGATGTTGGCACAGCGTCAGCGGGAGCTGCTGAGTAATCACCTGAGACAGAGGCAGCAGCAGGCCCAGCAGGTCCAGCAGCAAAGGAGCATGGCCATGAGGGCCCAGGGCCTCAACCTGCCTCCCAACATGGCCGCCGGAGGCATGAGTAACCCCCGGATCCCCCAGGCCAACCCCCAGCAGTTCCCCTACCCACCCAGCTACGGTACCAGTACAGGCCTGGCCTCGCCACCTCCCCCTACCAGCCCCTTCTCCTCCCCTCTCTCCCCCAGCCTGCCCTCTCTCCCCCCCAACCCTCAGCTCCATATGCATGGCACCTCCTCTTCCTCCACCTCCTCCTCCTCCCAGATGATGATGGGAAACACAAACATGATGGGCGGACAGTACGGGGCAGTACTCAGCCCCCAAATGCAGCACAGTGCCTTTCAGTTTCCCAACTCAGGTACTGATCCCACACATCAGCCTACCACACACTTCACCTTACAACGTGTGTGTGTGTGTGTGTGTGTGTGTGTGTGTGTGTGTGTGTGTGTGTGTGTGTGTGTGTGTGTGTGTGCGCGCGCGCGCCATTGTGTCTGTGCGTGATGTGACACTTTTTAGGAGCGGCAATCATCTGATTTGTAGTGTTATGCACTGACGACTGCATTAATCAGCTGCCATTGAATGATCCAAGTCATGCTACATATTTTACTCCTCAATGTTTTTCTATTATATACAAGTAGTTGTCAGGAAGTCTGATTATATGTCTCTCATTGTTTTGTGCACTGTCCAAAATGGTGTCCTGGCTATACACTCTTGCTCCACCAGAGGGCACTACGAGCACAATAATCAAAGCCTAACTGAGGATACACACTGACATCGGACTCTTAAGATTGTGAGCAGGCAGAGCAATAATCAACGCTGTACCTGTCGGTCCGACAGCATTGCGTGTAATCTGGACCTAATCTGATAATCTAGTATAACACTGATACTTGAGTTGTATAATGACATGTTTGATTTATCCCTCACTCCATAATCGGATTCTGGCCCGTGGGTTCGTACAGAGCGAGACATTACTTCTCTCTTCCCTTTTCTCCTAAACCATCTCCTTATTCCTTTTCTTCCTAGTTCCTTGCCTGTCCACTGCTTACATGCATGTAGGAAATATGAACTGCCTGTCAACACTCCTGAATGCAGACTGGAATGAACAGTCACACTAATCATCATGTTTGCTCAGTTGCTCATTCTCTGCCAAAATGTTCATCTTTATTTGGCATGATTGTGTAAATTACGTGGAATCCTAACATTTACTCCCCTCCTCCACTCGGTACGTTGGTTTTTAGTCAAGTTGACCTATCTTGATGCATCCACCACAGGTATGAGCCAACAGGCAGACGGAGGCTTTGGAGGTCCCGGCACACCACAGAGCCCCCTGCTTTCTCCTCGCATGGCCCACACACAGTCCCCAATGATGCAGCAGGGCCAAGGAAATGCTGCTTTCCAGGGCTCCCCTGACATGAATGGCTGGCCACAGGGCAACATGGGAGGCAACAGGTAAAGATGGATAGCACTTCCTCCCCAATTAACCCTTAATGCCTGATTAGACCCTTAGATTCAGTGAGACTTACTCTTACCAAGGATATCAATATCTCTGATAACCATTGCAGGTATATGTCCATAAATCATTTTCGAGATCCTAGAAAGAATCATCACATTTTTCATTTTTCTTCAGCATCAAAATAATTTAGTGACAGTCTGTTCATGAGTGAAGTGCAAACAGGAACTGCTTATAGCTAATGAAATGTAAACAAAAAACGGGGCTTATGTTGAAGCTACAGCTTACTGTGTGAGTCACTAGTCTGGCTCAATGGATGTACATTGCTGGGATAAAGCCTCACTCTTTCTGCTATCTCGCTATCTATTTTGCATGGCCACAGTTGCTGCATCTGGGGCTTAGCGCCACGCAGGGCGGTTGTGTTTTTCCCCTCTATCCCAGAATAGATGAACAGCGTAGCCAGACAATACTCCAGTGCTGATAGGTCTGTCAATGCAAAACTACTTACTCACTGACTCAATGCCAACTTTTTTTCTTTCCATCCCCTCTCCCCAGTATGTTCTCACAGCAGCAAGCATCACCACAGTTCACCCAGCAGAGTAACAGCAACATGTACAACGGCAATGGCATGAACCTCAACAATGTCTCCATGGCCAGCAACATGGCAACCAGCAGCATGAACAGCATGGGCCAGATGGCCGGACAGATGAGTGTCACATCCATGGCCTCGGGGCCCTCACCCGGCTTGCCCTCCATGGGGCAAGAACAGGTAAATACAGGGCAGATACTGACACAGTCATTCTCTAAATGGGGTCAAAATTAAGACTCTTTTGGAAGTGGTAGTAACTAGAATTACCCAAAGAAAAACTTGTAATGTATTTTGCTGTTATCAAGTGTTTCACGCTTGGGCATCGCTAAGCATGGCCCGACCAAATTAGAGGTTTTGGAATGGCCCAGTAATATCCTCAGGGTGACCCTTTACATTAGCCCCCTTGTGGGAATATATATCAGACACTTTCAGGGTTTAAGCCTTAGAGGTTAACAAAATTGACCTATTCCAGTTTTACACAGTAATCAGGGGAACAAGACAAACTAAAAGGTTTGTCTTTCTTTCTCCTGGCTGCCTATGTATGGCTTTGTCTTATCGTAAGACCCTAAGTGTTTGGGTACACTTATTGAACAGCCCTGCTAGTGAATAATTCACTCAGCAGTTTACGTAACTCCTCTAGCTGGAGTTCTGATACTTCACTTGAACTTAGAGGGCAATGATGTAATTGGGAGCAGGCACTTTAGAGCCAGACCATTTAGACTATATAGATGTTACTGCAAGATGTTCAAAGGCGGGCCTGTCTGGACTTCAGACAAACAGCTGGTTCACTTAACATGGAAAACGTGACTCCTTATGGCACAGATCTGTCAAACCTACATACTCTCTACACACATACACAAGCTTAATCAAATTTGATTTGGCGAGATGACAAGTCAGACTTTCATTTGCACGACAACTGACCTCAGTCACTCAATGAAAATCAGATAAAAATACAAACATTTCCCCTTTTGTCAACACTCCATTTCTGGTGAGTATTTAATGCCAACAAAGTTAATCCTTTTTCCTTTGTCTCCTCGGTATTGTTAGCTTGGTATGTGAAATGCACTGTTGTTGTCCATGATGCTTTTAAGCCCAATAAAGGGCCATGAATATTTAACCAAGGTGCTGCTGTTTGATTGTCTGCACTTCACTGTTGTAACATACCAGTATATCTGTCACTTGATTTATCCTCCTTCCAGGATTATAGAAATATATTGGCACTTAGATTATTTCAATTATTTACTGTTTGGCCATTAGTGCAGACTTTTGTGATTTACTGACTTGTTTTTGGCTTGGTGGTGTTTCCCTAGATGGTTTCTAATTGTTTATAGTCTGTGGCTGATTTACTCCAGACAAGTTCAAGTTCTGCAAGTTCATGTGTTCTGTTGAATTGTAAAGCATTTAATAAATTAACAAGTTGTGACCTTGTATGTGTTGTTTCCCTGCAGAAGTACTGTTGACCCTCATGGAGGTCTTAACCTGAACCTCAGTGATCAGCTGGAGCAAGGAGCAAGTCGGCCCTTTAAAAATTTTACAAACATGTAACCAACCGACTGCCCCTTGGACCAGCCAGGCTGTGCCCTGACCCCGTATCCCCAGCCCAAGTTTGCAGTCTGTCTCAGCTGGGCCTCCTCGGCAGACCCGGAGGAGCCTGGCCCTGAACAGACCCAGGAGAGTGAAGAGGGCTGGGGAAGGATGGTGGATCTCTGTCCAACATGCCTAACCCTCGTGGAGGAGAGCCTCGTGATAAGCCAGTCTGTCTGCCTGTCCAGCTGCATTCACCGTAGTGTGACTTACTGTAGGACTCCTGGTGGGGGACACTGACCTTAGGGGGCAGCAGTGGGTGGGATCCCTTGTTATGATGAATGTATTCCTCTCAGTGGACAGCGGCCATTTACAATCTCATCTCAAAAATGACGTACACTGATTTTTCTTTTTTGTCCTACCTTGCTCACACATTTGTGACATTTCCACATAGTTCCAAGATGGCAGCAAATACTCCAAGTTATGTTTAAATTTATGGATGGAGCTCAAACACTTAGCCGGTTTTGCCTTTTTGCTGTTCTTTATTTTATTATTATTTTTAGTTGTTGTTTTTTCTTGTTGTGAGAATTAAGATGTAGAATGAAGATATGGTTGAAAAAACTGATCTTGAAAAACACTGCAGAAGAATGGTTTGAGTGGAATGGTGAGTTGTATGATTAGACTAATTTAGTCAAGAGGTTTATATAGTGTATTAAATTAAGTTTTATTTTTCTGTATAGATTAATTTAATTATTGTAGATGATACTTTATCCTAGTAGCAACATGGAAAAAAAAGATTTCTAAAAGTGTGAAAGAGGCACTTTTTTTTATCATTTTAACAGTAATGGTTGTATTCTTTCTGAGAAGATTCTTCTATTAACCTGAATAATGGATTATACTTTGGTCCTGTAGTTTCAGAAGAAGATGTCAAAATCATATATGGTTTTAAAATGAATTACAGAGATTGTACATACCAATAAGTAAAACATTTTCGTTCCTATTTATTTTATTCCTTAGGGTTTTGTTCCCCCGTCTGGTCACAACTGCCTCTTGAAGCAGAGCAGGGTTTTTCTTTTTCGTTTTTGTTTTAGGGACGTGGAGTGGGAGTCTTCACGTTCTGATGTTCTGGTACGATGCAGACGGGTGGGAGGGGTTGTAAGGGGGTGTGCTGTGTATACAGTGTACAGATTAACGCTTGCTTCTCTGCCTTTAGCATAGAACACCACAAAAAAACAAAAAACAAACAAAGACAAATTTCAACACAGCCATACAATAACTAAAAAAAATAACAGAAGTGTGCTTTCTATGTTGTCTGGAGTGAAAAATGCTTCATACAAGCTGCTAGGTGCAAACTGTTCTGGTGTGATGTAAACAAGCAATAACGATTACTTAAGAATCTCTTGGGGTTTTTTGTTGGGTTTTTTTTTCTAATTTTTGTACAGTTTCCTGAATAAAAAGGATACATTTTTGCTCCATGTTTGGATGCAGTATTAAACACAGTTTTTTATTGCAGTTTGTACCAAGAAAGTCTACATCCACCCACACAGTGTTCCCATTAGATTATGCAGCATTGGCTGAGGCCTGGAGAGGGAAGTAGTTTGTGATCCCCTTGTTGACACGCACCCTCTCTGCCTCCAGCCACTCCTCTATAGCAGAGGTCAGAGTTAAGACTGCACGCTTCATGAGACCTGCTCTGACAGACACTTAGCCATATTTTATGACCTCAGGCAGTTGGTTCAACTATAAAGTGTTCAGTAATGACATGCTATTCTTGTGCCCCAGTAGGGGTTGGGTTTGCCCTTACAAGATCTAAAGCAACTCATCTTCTCTAACCTCAAAAGTACATTTTCCTCAAAAACAACACTTTTTATATCAAACTATTTTAACCCAGGACAAACTTGGAGCAAGCCAAATAATCCTCACTTTTCAATTGGATTTCTGAATTCTACCAGCTTTTATTTTCATAGTGAGAGACGACCTGTTGGTTAGCATGCTTTGAGGCCCACAGAAAATAAGAAAAGTATGATGTCACTTAGCAGGGTCCTAAAGTGGATGGTTGCAGCATAAAACAGGAAGAATCATTCTGAATGTATTGTCATTAAAGGCCTATGTTGGTGACTGATGGTGTTTATCTCAACATGTTGACAAGGTGGTGGTGGTGTATACTTACACCATGCTCTTCTCTGCATTTAGATAGAAAGTTGCCCACTGTTGCTTCTTGTGTAAAGGAAATTTGAAGCTGTAGTGAGTCAACTTTGTGTCAAAAGTCTGCATTAATGTTTTGGTTGTCATCATTGCAGATGTCCTGCAGTTGTCTTGCTGTAGGCCTACAGGAGATCACACTTTTTTTTGGATAAATGCTGTTTTGATTGTATCATACAGTCGCGCAGAACAAGCCTTTTTGAGTCATTTAAAATGATTCACAGCCCTTTGCAAATTTCCAAAGATTGTCAAGATTTTGAAAAGATTTAAAGCCATGTGGTAGCAATGCATTTTTTAGCATTTATAATGAGGACAGGTGCAAATAAATGATTTTGCCCCTAACAAATATTCAGGCTTTGGACCCACTAAACGAAAAATATTTTT
The DNA here is from genome assembly GCF_031162955.1 of Sander vitreus. Taxonomy (NCBI): domain Eukaryota; kingdom Metazoa; phylum Chordata; class Actinopteri; order Perciformes; family Percidae; genus Sander; species Sander vitreus. The sequence continues at coordinate 14,130,488 of NC_135876.1, forward strand.
TCTCTTTAACTCATGGTTTTAAAGAACTTTAAATGCCCTTTTGTATTGTCTGCCAATTTCTTAGAGCTAAGATGCAACCTTGAAATGCTACAAACCCTAGCATAATGCCTTAGATTTCGTCCGTTCTCGTTCTTGTACATTACACCCCTGTCTGTATGAATTTGTATAATGACTTGTGTATAATATGGGTGCATCATAGCTCAACTCAGTTGCTGGAGATTCAATCCCAGTTGAACTCTCATCATTGCTCTATGTTCTGTGTTGGGTTGAAGACTCTTGTTATTTCTTTCCCCCCCCTCACTGTTTGTATGGAAAAGATGATACATAGGGATATTGAAGCAATATGTAATATACTATATGGACTTTCTGAAGAAAGCTTACTGTTGTGTTTTCCCCAGATATTTTTTTCTTCTGCATTGTTCACAGGAATCACACTGTATACCCGCATCCACCTTTGTACCCCCAGTGTGTGTGAGCGTTTTATGCAAAATTAGATATACAAGAGAAGTTAAAACCACAGTTATGCAAGTTGTGAACTAATATGGCTTCGCTGATGCTATTTGCCTTGTAAATAAAGAATTATGTTATTGCAGTATTTAATCGATTGAGTCTTATTTCATATGATTGAGAGTAAAATAAAATGTAAGGCCTCCATATATTGCACTTTCTAATCTATAAAAACCCACAAATAAGTAATATGTGTATCTTTATAGATTAAAAAAGGTAAGTAAAAGATCTAACTAAGTTAACATCGTAAATCACTACAGCGTTTAGCGAGTCTTTCGTTTTGGGTTCATGCATTCAGTGTCATTTAATGCGAATAACCCACAAATTATAAGTTTATTTATTTAATGTTTTGCCTGTAGCCTAAACTAGCTTGCGATGTCCGTGCCTATGACCCTTTACGAATAGTATACACAAACTCAACAAGAAAAGATAGCCCCAAACAAACAATACAATAGAATTAGTCAACAAAAGTCAATGACAAACACCAGGTCGGTGTGCGGTCTATGCGGTCTAAATAGCCGACCATCAGTTTTATTCATTTTCTTAATGAAGTTTGAGAGATGATGAGAGAGATGAAGCCGATAAACGCCTATCTGGTCCATTCTTTTCTCTCTTCCTAATTCACCACATCCAAGTCATAACAACACACATCTACACTCCACAGGGGTCCCTCAGATACAATCGCCTGTGTGTGTGTGTGTGTGTGTGTGTGTGTGTGTGTGTGTGTGTGTGTGTGTGTGTTTTGGGGTACTCATATGGAAATTCTTTGGGAACCTCTCTCAATAGGCCTCATTGTAGCAGAGAAAGCAGTGGAGAAGTTAACGGGGTGGGTTGTCCCTAAGCAAATGGATTCCTATGGGACATTGAGATGTATGAGCTGATTCCTGGCCAATAGGAAGGTGCTGGGAAGCATCTTCAGCAGCAGACCTGACTGTGTACAGTATAGGTGCCCTCAGATGACCACCGTAAAGTCAGAGAGAAAGGTTCCTGCAGCGCATACGCACTCTGAAGTTTCGACCTGCTGCGCTTACATCTGCACATTTTGGAGATTGTGTTGGCTGTGTTTGATTTCATCCACGGGAGGTTGTTCAAACTGAAGCCTGTGGACATGATTGTGTAACCTCTCTAATTTATTTAACAAGGTAAGCTTCTTTTTCCAATTTACGTTAAATTGCTGCACCTTTAGGAAATTACACTCGATGGTACTCCCTGAGTTACTTGTGAATCACGCTTTTTATGTGATAGGCCTATTCGTATTTGTATTTTCTTTCTAAAAAATACCATAAGATTAGTCCAATTTGTTTTTGCATAAGTTTGAAATTACGCACGAGTGACAGGCTCCTATCTTTAGTCCTTTTCATTTCTCTCTGTTAAATTCTAGTTTTATTTGTCTTGATTATAGCCTAATAATTACTTTAAGCCCATATATTGCTCCCACATTTTCCCTGCTGATACCTTTTTTTATGACGGTAATTGCAAAGTCTATAAAAAGCTTCATTAATGATGACCTCTGCTCCGGCCGACTGTTCTTTAATTAGAGTGTCATGACCCTGATTTGTCTCTCTATTTACTGGCTGATTGGTAAACGGTTCCTAAAAAAAAAATAAAAAAACGCACAGACACACACACCTTATTCAAGCCGGTCATTTAAAGTCGCTGATGAACATCTGATGTGTGTCTGGTGTGTGACCTCTCAGCTGGAAATATTGCAAAATCGGCTGTCCAATTTCACTGTGGACTGCTTTTCCTTATTATGCAATAGCTGTGTTCAGTTTTTTCGTCTGCAGTAGTCCATATTTGTGTGAGGTTTTAATTTTTAAAACGTAAATTCTGGATATGTTGTTGTGGAGCTAGATTCATTAAAAAGATTGTTATATTAATGCAACATATAAACATCGTGTCACTTGTTCTCAATAATGAATGTACAGTCTATTGTTTTGCTTGGTATATTTCCAGATCTTAATTTCCTGTCAGGTTCTGTAGTTTCCGTCAATTTCAATTAAGGGTTATTCAATTACACTAAGTTTATTACATTAATTGAACCTCTGTTGTATTAGGGGCATTTACACTGGTTGAATTACCAAACTAAAGGCTTACTCAAATAAAATAAAAAAATCAATTCAGGTGTGGTCAACCTCTCTTGATGTCATGTGTGCTTTTTTTTTTTTTTAGATTTCTTGCATTAAACTTTTATAACTCACCCCCACTTCCTCTCCCACACCCTCTCCTCTCTTTCATCCACTGCAGGATACACTACCGTCTCCATTTGAACCTTTGCTTCACCGTGCTGTCATGTCGGTGTCCCTGTCCAGCATCCCTGTAGTGCTGAAGGACAAGAGCTGCTACCAAGCCGGCATGCTGAAGGCCAGTCCCGCTCGAGGCTTCTACCCTGCCCCTCTCCCCGGCCCCCACCACTACATGGACTTCTTCCCGCGGACTCACAGCCTCCTCCACCCGCTCAAGTCCCTCGGTCGCCTGGTGTCGGACACCCAGGCATCCCTGCCGCTCAACCTGCACGGCGGAGCCCCTCCGTTCCACCACCACGCATCGGTCCTGCACGAACACATGTTGAGCGCCTCTGGCATCCCCTACCTGAGCCAGATGTTGGCCGGACACCCGCTGTACTCCAAACCAGAGGAGCTGGCTGCTGTGGTGACCGAGCACGCCGCTGGTCCGCTGTCCTCTGGCTTCAACAGCCCGGCCAGTGAAAGGTCCTCATGTGCCTCTTCTTCTGCCAGCTCACCGCCTAAAGAGAGTCTGTTTCGCCTCCGGAGCACGGACCTGTCGCAAGAAAAAACGCGCACGTCTTATAATTTTAGCGAGGATGACTTGTTTATGGTGCTCTACGGTTACTCCGGCAGCCAGGAGCGCAGCGTGGGTCACGCTATATCAGGGCTGGCCCTGCCCGAAAAGTCAGGTGAGACTTGTGCTTAAGTTATTGGATGTTCATTTAGATTTAAATGAAAAGATAAAACTGCATTCTTTGGCCTTGGTTTTATTAGCATGCAAGAGAAAAAAAGAAATCTCTAAAAATATCTAAACACGTGGAGTGTTCAGTTCAGTATACTGTTACTCTTGACTAAATTGCTTATCACTTTTAACAAATAATAATACTATTTAGTCACCAATACCTGCTTAAATTCCGGCATAAATTGGATTAACGAACCCATGAATTGTATTAATTTGTGTTTGCTTTCTTTTTCAGAATCGGACTCTCGCGTTCTCCCACTGGACAAAGAAACACTTGAACTTCCAGAGGGTAAGACCTGCCAACTCTCTTCATAAATCACCTTTAATTCTGTGTACCTGAATGATCATGATGGCAAAGGCTGAAATTTGACACTGCTTTGACACGGTGTTGCAGGGTTGACCATCGTCCAGGCAGTTTGGGGAAACGTCTCACACTGTGGAGTTTTCACAGACAAAAGCAGCATCCCCAAAGGGACGCGCTTCGGACCTTTCCAAGGAAAAATGGTCAATACCAGCGAGATTAAGACATACGACGACAACACTCTGATGTGGGAGGTAATGTGTTGCAATTATCTCCGAAGTCCGGTTCCAAGTTTGGTCTATAGCCAATCAAAAAAATGGTCTGATCTTTTTAACTCTAACCCTAAAACATCATTTTCCTCCTTCAGGTGTTTGAAAACGGCCGGTTGAGTCATTTTGTTGACGGCAGGGGAGGCTCAGGGAACTGGATGTCGTTAGTGAAGTGCGCTCGTTTCCCAGAGGAGCAGAACCTAATTGCTGTACAGGTCCAGGATCAGATCTTCTATGAGGCCTGCAAAGAGATCCGGCCAGGACAGGAGCTGCTGGTGTGGTATGGAGACTGCTACATGCAGTTCCTCGGCATCCCTCTCACCCTGAAAGACCACAGAGAGGACAGCACCGTGGTTCCTCTCACAGAAGGTCAGAGTCGAACCTTGTGTTGCTTTGAATCTTTGCTCAGCGCCCCTTTGGTTAGTTTTTACCACCGTGCTAACATATTTTATTTAATATTTTTCCCCAGATACTGGTGATGGTTTCAAGTGTGATAGGTGCGGGAAGGTGTTTGCATACAAGTACTACAGAGACAAGCATCTGAAGTACACGCGCTGCGTGGACCAGGGCGACAGGAAGTTCCCCTGTCACCTCTGCAACAGATCTTTCGAGAAGAGAGACAGATTAAGGATCCACATTTTACACGTTCACGAAAAACACAGGCCTCACAAGGTACTGAAATTGTGCGTGTTCATGTGTGTTGCATTTAGTGCAGGGTATCCATACTATCCCCATTCAGCAGACCATTACATCATTGCATTTTTGCATCACGCAGTAAAGTCGATAGAGCATGCGAAAGTTGATGTGGTGCTGAAAGAACAGCTCCCTATCCAACGTCTCTTAGAAACGGATGCTTCAGATTTTTATTAGGCCTCCTAAAAAGGCAAATTACTTTAAGTCCTTTAGTTGTTGGTAACCATATAGCCCAAAGCATCAGAACTGCACAATATCATCAAAATAGGTAAACAAAACAAAAAATAGAAACTTTTTATACATGTATTATACATAATACTCAACAGAATCCAACAAATGGGGATACACTCTTCCACACAAAAAAAGTAAATTAGTTTAAGTTAGTTTGACTTCCAAAAAAAGATATGACAAATTGAACTGGCTGAATAACGTTTACTCATTCTAATTTGTCTGATCCGCAGTGCTCAGTGTGCGGAAAGAGTTTCTCCCAGTCGTCCAGTCTCAACAAACACATGCGGGTGCATTCTGGAGAACGGCCATACAAGTGTGTCTACTGCAATAAGGTAAGAAGCCTTTTATACATTATGGCACATTTATCAGAAGTAAGCATATGAATTATGTGGCGACTGTTTACTTTTTACTACTTTAAACTGAAATATTCTTTCAATAAATATTATTTTAAACTGGAATTCAGTAAATCTTTTCTTTTTAAGTTACATTGTTATTGCTGAACAGAAGAGCCATAAGTCTCCTTGTTTCCGGTCGAGACTTAATGGAAGTGTGTCATGAATGTTTTGGTTCTATAGTACGACCTGCAGGCCTTCTACTCCTGCTCACTTCTCTTCTTCCACGCATCTTTTAAAACCCGCAGCCCGCATTTTAGATCCATTTAGTGCTTCCTCGTTTCACGGTGCATTTGGCTCGAGCCCCTCATTATTGTTTCTCTCGAAGGGCACGCTCCGCGGAGACACTTACATGCTAATTATCGCCAGATGTACACCCACCCTTTTGTCTGCCGAGATTATACTTTTAATTTACGGCCCGTGGAATGAGCACAAGTTTTTTTGTCATTTCTATTCGATATCCTCCCCCTTTTATGCACCCGGAGAAGGTTTTGTTTAACCTAATCCCCTTTCTCCTTATCTGGACAATTTAAGCAATAGCCTACGCCAAGAGACCAGAGGGTTGCAGTCATACATTTAGAGCTGAGAACGCTGAAAAGAAAGCGGAAACAAAAATGTTGGACTAATTTTCTTTTTATCAATAATCGTTACATAAAGTCATTAAACGGTATAAAATGCAATTGCTAAACTCTTCACCTGCTAAAATGTGTTCATTCCGGGTCTCTCTCCCCCCCCCCCCTCTCCTCCAGGCCTTCACTGCCTCCAGTATTCTGCGAACACACATCCGCCAGCACTCCGGAGAGCGGCCCTTCAAGTGCAAGCACTGCGGGAAGGCCTTCGCTTCCCACGCCGCCCACGACAGCCACGTCAGGCGGACCCACGCAAAGGACAAGCCCCTTCCCTGCGACCTGTGCGGAGCGTCTTTTCAGGAGGAACGGGAATTTAAATATCACATGGAAAGTCACAAAAGTAAGAACATTTTTTTAAAAAAACAATAATAGGAGTTATGGGCCTAACAGCATCCCCATTGAATTTAGCATTATTATATTATATTTTTACCTTTTTATTTTGTGAATATAATTCGAAGTTGGTTATTTGAAGTGATATAAGAAATGCAAGGTAAATAATTAGGCTAAAGTTATTTAAACAATCGAATAGTAAGAGGAATAGAAGTATACCATTTATTAGACTAATATCACCCCTATAAGGCAAATCCGTGACAAATGTGTTATTGCCATAAATGTGGGACTCATGTCTTCAAACGGCGGCAAATGTGTATGAATGACTGCTTTTAAAAAAATGCAGTTGGTTGAAGGCTATGGTGTTGGTTTCTTCTATAATCCATAAGCTATTTTAGGCTGCAAAAAAATCTTTTTTTTGCATTTCTTCCGCCTTGAACACTGCTTATTTTATTGAGCCAATTTCTCGCTCTGCAGACAGGCAAATCTTGGACAGGACAGTTCTTCCGTCTTCTCCATCGAGTGGATTACAGGAGGACACCGTGTTGAAGGACAATCCAAAAATACAGAAGAACGCTGCCGGACAAAACTTTCCTCACACCGGGTTAACAGTTTTAAATCCAGAATATCGGCCCTGGAACTAGTCTCTCTGAGCTAAACTGTAGCATACTCAGTAAATCCTGACAAAGAAAACTATTCTAATTGTGTATAGGATTTTAAACGATAGGCTACAAATATCACAAAAGACTACATCTATACAGTAACAGTTTGGTAATACCATGGGAGATTAATAAATATGGCCTACAATAAGGTAGGATCTCGTGGTTTTTCTTTATGTAAATGCTGCTTAAGATAAGAAAATGTTCTATAATAGGCCTATTTAAGACTCATCATAATTTAAATTGTTGGAAAAAATGTGTCTAAATCTTTAATATTTAATAGTCTAAATTTATAATATGTTAAAATATGTGTTCTGTTTTGTGGCTTAAAGCTTTCACTCTGCAATGATTTTGCATTATTATAACAACGGTTATTATTATTATTAATATTATTATTATTTTTATTATTCCGTTGGATTTTCTTGCATCGAAACACGCTTGAAAAGCAAAGCTTTTTTATCATTGAAGATTTGAGCCTATTTGTGTATAAAATAAATGTTATACCCTCGATTAATTTATAATGTATGATAATATTTTTTACTGTACTGTAAGGCTGCAAAGGAATCAAAAGTGTCCTCGTTTGTTCTCTATGAGCGTCTGCTTTTTCATGATTAACAAATAAAATCACCGCATGGAAACAAGATTGTTTGTTTTGGTTTATGCCGGAATTGTGCAGGTCTTCCATTAAAATCTCAGTTTAGAAGAAATAAATTGGTTAAAAACGAATAAATATAGCACAGACATTCCCTTTGGGCTACATGAGTGTCCCTCTGTACATGCAGTTATATTTGTGAGTGAAAGAGGAAAGATTTGATTCACTTCAGTGGTTTAATGAAATCCATTACATGTTATTATATATCAGTTATATTTATATTTTTGACATTTTGTTAAGTCATCTCTCCAAAAGGGTTATTATGGTGTCCATCAGTCTAGTTAATTAGTCAGTTGCATGTGTGTGTGTGTGTGTGTGTGTGTGTGTGTGTGTGTGTGTGTGTGTGTGTGTGTGTGTGTGTGTGTGTGTGTGTGTGTGTGTGTGTGTGTGTATGTATGTATGCATCCACTGGTGTGTTTGTATAGAGCCAAGTGATGGATTGGAGACGGCATGCTCACAGTAAAAATGAACAAACCCCACTGGACCAAATGAATGACAATAGAGTGCAGCAGTAAGGTGGTCTATTGCTCCACACACAAAGGAGCTCGCAGTGACTGACATCTGCCCTCACACTGTCACCACCTGTCCCACATGCGTTGTCCTGAGATAGATAGATAGATAGATAGATAGATAGATAGATAGATAGATAGATAGATAGATAGATAGATAGATAGATAGATAGATAGATAGATAGATAGATAGATAGATAGATAGATAGATAGATAGATAGATAGATAGATAGATAGATAGATAGATAGATAGATAGATAGATAGATAGATAGATAGATAGATAGATAGTCATCTGTAACAGATTATGTCTGTGTGTGTGTTAATTTGATTGAAAAGCCCCAATTGGTACTGGTGGTGGCAGCAGCATGGGGTCTGACTGATGAAACAGTGTCCAGCCTTTGTCTCAGTGCTCTGTTATGTCACCTTTAACCTCTGGGTCACCATACTTCACACTGAGGGCATGCAGTCAGACACAACAACGCTGTGACAGTGCTAAGTGAGAACAAAGATTCAAGCACTGGGAGGTTAGAAATAAAGCAAAAAAGGCAAGAAAGAGGGAAGTGATTTTAAACACGACTCTTCCACGAGGCATACAATATATAAGCCTGCATGATGTAGATCTGAACTCTTCCTGTTTTGCCATGCAATCAGAGTGACAAAGCTCTGAAGATGATACTTCTTGCTCTTCTTTTCTGTACATCTTCCTGGGCTGAGAAGAGCAGTAAAGTCAGCTCTGCCCAGCCTCTCTGTTTATTTTCTCTAACGGATTGACAGCAGCCTTCCAGGTCAGGGGTCACCTCCTCACTGAATGTTTAACAGCCACCTTCTCCCTTCAAATAGCTGAAATATGGATGCTTGAACAAGTGTAGATCACCCTTCACCTCCCATGTATACGACCCCCGAGCCTCCACGAGGGGCCTGCTGTGAAAAGAGAGGATACTCCCCTTTGTGGCCTTCCAGGAGCAGAGGGGTGGAGGAGAAGGATGGGACAGAAACAAAGACAAAAAGAAAGACAGAAGGAGAAAAAAGGAGAATGAGCTGCCAGAACTGAAATACTGAGATTGTTAGCGAGTCGTGCTCAAAGACGGGTTTTACTAGCACCTCTGTGATTGGCTGATTAAGGATTCAACTGCTTCAGCATGGAAGAATTTTTATCCAGGTCGTTTATACAGATTGATTTCACACTTAACCTCCTGGCAAGTTAAAAGGGCCTCTGGAGGGCTATCCTTCAGATTAATCTCTATATTAATATGATATTAATGATAGGAGCTCTGGAGTTTTATGGCTGCTGAGGTTAATTCCCTCTGAGGTTGAAGCAATCGGCCATAACTCTCTTCAAAATAATGTATGATGTCATCTCATGAATGCAGCCACAACTGAATCGTTGGATCAATTAGTAATGTCTGTTGATATAAAGGAGAGATTTCTGTTGCAGGGTTGTGCAGGGATAGGTATACCACCTGTGTACTTCATGCTTGTAAAATGCATTTCTTCATACAGCATGATTGATAGATCTCTTCTCTTGTCTTCCTCTCTGTCTGCTAAGCTAGTGGAGCTGAGTGTTCAAATGCTCTGATGTATTAGCTTCTATTGATTGCCTAATAGCTGTGTGTGTGTGTGTGTGTGTGTGTGTGTGTGTGTGTGTGTGTGTGTGTGCGTGTGCGTGCGCTAGCATGCGCGCGCACTGTAGTCTGGCTGATATTGAGGCTAGCCCCTGGTTCCAGACAGGCCTCAGCTGAGTGGACTCATAAACTATAACCACACCAGCTCTCTGTCCGTCTGTACCTCAGTCTGCCTCTAACCACATGAATACTCAGTGACGATTAAGAAGGAGAATTCTGAAACTTGCTACTTTTTAATGCAATAGGCTTAATCTCACAGTGAATGTGTACCTGGCCTCTCTGTGTCCCTTAATATATAAGCGTATATACCCCTTCAAAAACGTTGTGTTTTGGGGGCATTCATGCTCAGCTGACTCACGTCCTGAGATTACATCCACACCCAGGGTTTTTCTTCCTGTCTCTCTCAGTTTCTGTGTCTCTTTTGACTGAAAACATGTTATTGTCAGCCTAACTGAAACTGCAATTTCTGAATTCTACATAGGTGTGGATTGAGGAAGGAGTTTACTAGGCCCAATGGTGATGACACTTTATCCAAATCTATACCAAACTGTTCCTCCAAGTACAAAGTAAGTAAGTTGACAACAAAATACTATTTACTATTTTCTTCACTTTAATTAAAATACTTTGAATTGCTTTTGTTTAAAAGATGCTATACAAATAACTTTGCCTTGCCTTGCCGTCTTTGGATTTTATTTTGTTCAGTTTCAGGAGACATGAGTTCACAGACAATAAATGCAGTTGTTTTGGGAGCTATATTTTTCTATCTGGTTTAGCTTTGCTGCATTTCTAATACCAGCCTTTACTCTGAATTCTATGGTGTGTTATCTGTGTGACTCCTGCCTTTAAAGAAACATTTGAGTTAAGTCATTTAAGTTTAAATGGATCCACTGAGCTGTGCCCCCCCCTTTTCCCACAGTCAAGAGATGAGGCAGAAAAGCTTGTGTCCTGCCATTCATGCCTCAGGTTGGAGCTGTTGTTATATGCTGTGATTTCCACTGGGACAGTGGACAGTACAGCACAAGACACACAGAGAGGCTCAGCAGCCCGCATGCTGAAAGGCAGATCAAACACTGTCTGCAAAGCCTCTCCATATTGCTGCCCAGCACTGAGTGTGTGTGTGTGTGTGTGTGTGTGTGTGTGTGTGTGTGTGCTTGGTGGGATTGATAAGTGAGAAGGGCAGATGGCCTTATCCTTTTCTGTGGGGGCTGGTGTGAGGTTCCACCATGGTCCCATGGGGCAACATATTTTGTCCTACCCCCCCCCAAGCGCACATACACACACACACACACACACACACACACACACACACACACAACCCCAGAATGTATACCTATACCTGAGTATGTCTATCTATCTATCTATCTATCTATTTACTTGAGCTGTTTGAACTATGTAACCCCTGACGGACTGCCGGGCTCTTCTTTTCCACTGATTCATATGCAACGATGCTGAATGGAGTAAATCTGCTTGTAGGTTGACATCTGGCATTGTCATTCGGGATGTTAGAAAGTGTTATAGGGTTCTTCTCCCCATGTGTTGCGCTTTACAATAGTTCTCGGTGTGCTATTTGTGTGTCTTTATGCGAAAGGCTATTGTATGTACCCAACTGTTATTCCTGTGGGTGTTGAAGCGAGCAGTTACTGTTACAGTACTCCCTACCGTCCTCCCTCTCTCTCACACACTTCTGTTTCTGAATCACCCCACATTTCTTAATCCCCTCGGTCTGGGTGTTTCTATGTTTTCAATTTTGAATAAATTGCATCCTGATGCTGCCTTTCCAACAAAAAAAACATGCAAATTCTGTATATGTATGTTAGGCTCTGATAGACTGTGACCATGTAATTCTCATGTGACGGTTGCCTCATGGTTTTGGCTGCCCCTGTTGTGCCAGGGTCTATTCTCAGGCGAATGTTTCTCTCGGTGGGGTAGAGGTCTTGAAAGGCTCTGGGATGTCTTAAATTGATACTTTAGGACAGTTGGACCACATGCTGCTACAACACTATTGGCCAGAGGAAAGACACACACTGGTGCAGGCTTGCATAAATCCACTGATGTGAAAGTTCAGCACGTATCCCCAAAGGAATCTTTAAATTTAGACATTTGTAATCCGTTTGTCATAACGTTTTCTACAGGCAGTTTGAGGTGCAATAAAACACAGTTTTCAGAGATCAGAGGGGGATAGAAATGTTAAAAAATCTAAGAATGTGTATTTTCTACCAGTAAAAGAAGGACAGCATGTGTTGTCCCTGAGGGAAGGATTTACAACATATGGACACTGTACTCCTGCCACATGCACATCCATGCACAGACGATGTGACCTCCCTGCCTCTGAAGAGGTTTGCTGTTAGTTCAACTAATCCTAACTAAGCTGTCCATTTAAATGAACACTTAGAGGGCAACACTCACGTATGGCAGACATTAATTCTGCGCTATCCTGTCAAACAGAGATCTGTTTGCTTTCTCTCTGTTACTGTCAGAGAGGGGGAGGAAGATGGATATGGAGTGTGTTTCATATATTTGAGAAAAAGGAATAAGTGTGCCATATGTATCGTATGTTTGTAAGTATGGTATGAACAGACAGCAAGAAGTAGTGAAGTAAGTGGGAGATTTCAACCCTTTTGAAGTGGATTAGCTATTAAGCACTCTTGTCTTTTCCTCCCTCGTTACCTTCATCTCCTCTTCCTGGAGAATGCACAGTCACCAGACACACAGGACAGCTGATGATTGATTTCCCGGTGGGCCAATATGAGAGTAGAGTGAGCCACACAGTGCACCATAACCCTGCAAACTAAGCCCTCATATGCACACAAACTCCAATGCACAGGGTATGTGTGTGCAATGAACCAAAATCTACACATGTATGCCTATATATGCGTTCACACACACACACACACACACACACACACACACACACACACACACACACACACACACACACACACACACACACACACACACACAGTGTTAGACAGAGGAGTGCAGGTCAGCTACATATCCATCAATAGCTGTCAGTCACATTTAACAAAGTGAACAGCGCAGAGACAAGGAAGGACAACTGCTTTATCAGCTAGTTACAGTCATGTGAAAAAATTAGGACACCCATGCTAAAGTTGACTAAAAAAATCATCTTTAGGAAATTGATCTTAATGCCTTAATTAAAAAAAATTAGGAAAAATCCAATCTTTAAGGACACCAATTTTCTTTGTGAATGAATAATGTATCGTAAATAAATAAATGTTCTTCCTTAAAATACAGGGGGCATAAGTAAGTACACCCCTATGTTAAATTCCCATAGAGGCAGGCAGATTTTTATTTTGAAAGGACAGTTATTTCATGGATCCAGGATACTATGCATCCTGATAAAGTTCCCTTGGCCTTTGGAATTAAAATAGCCCCACGTCATCACATACCCTTCACCATACCTAGAGATTGGCATGGGGTACTTTCCATAAGATCATCTCTCAATGCAAATCAAACCAGCTATTAGGCTAACTGAAATAAAACCACTGCCTTTAAAAAAAGTTTACAGTTTATCAACCAGGTAATATAGTCTCTGTTGCTATCACAGCCACACTTCTATTGTTCATGGGACAATTGACCGTGACCCCAGGCAGCTCCCAAAGGTCTGCATAGGTCAAAGGCTAGAAGAGGCTGAAAGGCCCAGGGGTGTGGATGTTTAGCAGCTACCTCGGGGCAGGAATGACTGTTTAAGCACCTGATGCTTTGCGATGGTGCCAAACATTAGTGAGTGTAAAGCTGAAAGGTCTTAAACCAGCTCATCCAGGAGACAAGAGGCAATGATTCAACAGTGTGTGTGTTGACAGTGATGGAGATGAAAACTGTGAAGGATGAGGCGGCTACTGAGTGCACTACCACAGCTAAGAGTCAATATGTACTTCTGTTGGTTTGTCATGCTGTGTGTGAGTGTTCCTCAGTGCATTGTCTGTCCATGTCTGTGATTGCGTATGCGTGCTCTGCCACAGGAAAATAGAGTGTCTTGGCCCTGGAGCCGCAGCTCACCCCCCCCCACCTTCCAACTCTCCACCCCCAACACTGAGTCATGATGGCTTTTTGACAGTAGAGCCGGAAGACAAATGCCCCCCGTCCTGCTGAAACATTCATGAAGCCTTATGACCCTCTCCTCCACCTAATGTACCCTAACAGGCCTTTATGGCTTCTCTCTAGCCTAGCGCCACCTTAGTGCTGCTTCCCGGCATCTAACTTCTTAACACCCTGCCACCGCTGGTCTTTTATGCCCTTTCAGCAGTCTGCTGGAGAAGCCTCACCCTGGTGGGTTTCCTAAGCGGACAAAGGATGGCTGCAGCACAATATCCCCGAGACATCCATTAAATCAAGCTGCAGGTATGTGGTTGGTATGTCTTGGCTGACTTTGTTGTATGCTTCTAGTGTCATGTTGTTCCCCCTTCTTTTCTTTCCTCTGCTTCACGTGTGGTCATTGACAGTCTTTGTAACCGGACTCCTAAGGGGTGCATTGATCTGTTAAGATTGTCACTTTAAAAAGGCCCCATTAGGGTTTAAGGTTTGACAGTTGATAGCAACATCCTTTAGTGTTGGGACACGTTTAAATGTGACCCAAAGTGCAAGGGAAATAAGGTTGGTAGGTTGTAGGGTAGGAGAAAAGGACTGTGGACAAGAAACTTTAAGAAAGAGAGTGAGAAAGCAAGACCAGGTGTGTTATTTGCGTTTTTAACAAGCCTGACACAGAACTAAAGTCAGAAGACTGAATTAAAGGCAAGACACAAAATCTAGCTATTGAGCAGAGTGACCTCAGCTTATCATTGGGACTGGACACTGTGTCCTCTGTGTGTGTCCACCCTGTGTGGGTCCACAGGGACATCAGGCCCAAGCAGTGTGTTTTACTATTCTCCTAGCCTCCCCACTGTGTTTACCTATCCGTGGTAAAAATGCCATATGCTAAATGGGCTTGTGTTACGGCTCCCGTTACACAAGCGGTCCGTCTGCCCCACACACACACACACACACTCCAACATCAAGCACAACTGATATCTAAGCCATATCCACGCATATAAAGTGGAGCTCCATTGATCTGTTTATGCTTTTTTAACAATCTTCCAACACTTGAGATTCATCTCAGCCACAGACAATCTTCTGATGGTCATTGATTCATCTGGTAACATCAGGCCAATTAATTAGTGGCGGCAGTCATTGCTGTTTTTTTGTAGTCAATCATTATCGAAGCATTATCAGTTACCATGTGACATTTGCCATTCCAATAATGCAACTCCATAAATACTGCAGTTTGTTTTATTTGAACTAAATATTCATTACTAAAAAAAAAAGACACAAACCCTCACTTAATACAAACTACACATCCCAGACAACTTTATTGACGATATTCTTATTGACTGAGGTAAAAGAAGTCACAGAGGATGGCTCAGACTCAAGATACGGTAAGAGTCAGTCTATATTTCTGATAATGTACATTCATCAGAGGAAAACTGCAGAGCTCTGCAAGTATTTTCTTCGCTTCAAGATTTAGTGGTGCCTGTTAAGTGTCCAGACTGTGTATAAAACCTATCCCAGGCTTTTTATTAAATGGATTTTTAAATAGATTATTCTACATGTCAACCTTCTTCTTTTTAATCATGCTTTCTGTCTTCCATGCACATCGACAACCAACAACATATCGAAGCATTTACATGGATGCACAAGTTGGAATGCAACAAGGGATTCCTCAAATATATGCAAATCATCTTTCAATGCAAAAAAAATAAAATCAATGCACATGTGAAACATTGATTTAAACAACAGAGTCGTAAATATTGAATACAATATATATACATAATATTTCATTACTTATGTAAAAATGTGTATCTGTATTGTCCCTGTTAAATACAATAGAGAGAAAAAACCCATTGCTATCACTTTTTCTTTTATTAATCCACATTTTTCAAATGTTTTCACAAAGTGTTTTATTTGCTTTAGTCCACTTGTCAGACTAAAATATCAGGCAAAGCATGAAGGGAAATCAAAAAAGCATAAGATATTATATCAATATATTTCACTTACTATGAAACATTGTATATAGTATAGCAATGAAGGTCTCTGATAAAAGAGTAGAGGCACAATTCTGAGCATTATGTGCATGAAAAAAGCCAGAAAAAGTTATCTAATGGATTACTGTAAAATAAAGCATGTTCAACCTCTCCACTATCTTGTGAAATAGTTCATCTGGATCCTTCGCAGCAGTTATAATGATAACGATAGCATCAGGAAAAGATAGAGATAGCAAAATGCTCCTATGTACATATTACCCTGCCAAAAAAAAAGAAAAAAGAGGTGTGATGAGCGTTAATTTTCCTAAACTTCCTGGGAAACATAAAACTAAACACAGTGAAACCTTTAGGCACACAGTATTTCTGCATTAGCACCCCTCATTTCATCATTTCTAGATTTACCTCTGGTCCTTCTCTCCAACCTCTCAGGCCCACACCGCTCTGTGAGCTCCAGCAGCAGATCAATGCCTCTGAAATGGAGCCGACCTACAGTCACATTAATGGTGCGCATCATCTTAAAGGGCTCTTCCCAGAAGACCTTCCTGCTCACACTCTCACACATGCTCCAAACACAACAGCCAGCAGAGGGGAAACAAAGGTCAATACAGGCTATCCTGCACCAAGTCTTGTTTAGCCTAGCCAGGCCTGCTAACAGTGAAAGGCTTACATTACAAAGTCCTGTTCATTAAGGACCCTGACAAAACCAGAGATAGTTCTCAGACACAAGGGCGTATTGAGGGGATATCATATGATCTGCATCTCCTCTGCAACAGGAAGCATCTGTTTTCTTGACATGAAAAATGAATCAAACACCTTTCAGCTCTCTTTTGTGTGTGTGTATCACTGACCACAATACATCAATACTGGAACCTCTTACCATAAAAGATTGAATCTGCAGCACAAAAAATGATCAATATCGGAATGTGAAAAGTGGAAAACGTGTTTTTTTTCTGTCTGCTCCGTGGTGCAGACAGACACATGGCACCTTCCTCAGTCATAATCTTTTATTCAAAGGATTATCAGTTAAGATGTCACCTCCAAACAATGTCTGTCCAGCACTGTATGGGCTACAGGCATGCTGACTGCTTCCATTGGAGGTTGAATTAGCTTCAATGATGAGCCTCTCATTTCTAAAGGCCCTGGTGGAGCTGAAAGGCCTCCTCAGGGGAATAAGGTTTCGATGTAACCTTTCATCTGCTGCCTTCTGGATGCTGGAGTGTAAATGAGTAGTGGAAGCTAATGCATGAGGGGTATTCTTTGTGGGGAAATAGTTTGAATATTGCTGAATGATTGGCTTGAGCTCCAAAACAAATTGGCAGTTTAGTTGTGGGTTTTTTTTGCAGTGTGTAAGCCAAATTAACAGTTTTTTTGGTTACACTTTACTTGAAGGTATCTACATAAGAGTGACATGACATGACACTGTCATGAACTTGTTATAAACATTATAAAAAAGTCATAAACGTTTATGACATAACGCTTCTTTTAGTAAGTGTCATTCGGTTTTTGTCATGACAAGTTATGGTTAGGGTTAGGGTTCATGTGTCATGACAGTGTCATGTGTTCATGACAGTGTGGGCATCTGGCTTTCATAAGGAGACCATATTGTGGGGTTTGTCTGCAATTAGAAGCAAAATACTTAATACATAACTCAACTTATTGTCTAATATGTTTTAAGGAAGGATACCAAAAGTGCTGTTCAGAGTCAAATTGACACACAAAAGATTATCTTTCTGTGGACATTTTGCCAATTATCTAGTTTAGGTCAGTCCTTGTTTTGACCTGCCATTTAAATTCCCACCATGTCAAACACTTTTTTTTTAACTCTTTGTGCTGCTTTAATAAGCATTTTATGATACATTCCAACCTAAATATATAAATAACTTTGCAAATGCAGCCATATTTATCATGAAAGTCACGAGAAGACTGACTCTAAAGCCTCTGCAACTGAAAGTAATCCAGAAAATCAATCCACATGTTCACCTCTCTCCACAGAGCAGCAGGATTGGTTACACACGCTAATCATGTGTGTTGATGTCATCCCTGCTGCCAGCGTGGACGAGCAGCAGCGGTTTCCGCTCTCTGTCCTTGCAGTGTTCGAGCCCAGCGCCTTATTGATCACAATGAGTAAGTTAATAAGCTTTAGCCTCATTCATCAGCAGGGTAGAGACTGGAACTGCACACGGCAGGCTTAATCAAGTCATCAGTGCCCGTCAAGCATGAACACAGTAATTAAAGGAAGAGGGAACACGGAGATGAGGAGAGAGGAGAGGAGCAGGGGTCTATAGGGTTCGCCTTGGAAAGAGATAGAGAACTTCAGCGCTCCATTAATAAAGCACCGATTTTTAAAGACAGCGGCTGAGGAGCGACACAGTTAGATGAATCAGTCTATCTTTTCTGCGTTATATAGCTCTCACATTAATCCGGCTGCAGTTAATCAACAGCTGAAATACAATCAGCCAGGTGATCCAAACAGTGACCTGAGGACAGACAATTTATCCCGCCTCGAGTAGACCCTCCACACATAAATAAGACGAAGAACAACAATTCCCCCCCCATGACACACACAGATGAGGAAATCACCAATAATCACCATCATCATCATCCTCGATATTTCACCACTGCAACAGAAATGCCACGTGAGACCAGAAGGATGAGCTCATTTGGCTTTCTTGGCCAAAATTACAGCAGTAGCAGTAGCAGCAGCAGCGGCAGAAGCTGTGAGCGATGATGCTCCTCTGGCTCTGCAAACAAAAGCCATCAGTCCTGTCTGGAGCAGAGGAGGAGAAAGGCTGGGAACACAAGAGTGGGCTACAGGCCCTGATTTAGAGAATGAGATGTGGATCCTCGCTGTTGCCACAGATGTAACTGTGTGGAGCTGCTCTGTAAGGTCTGGGCCAGACAACTGCGATAGGCATCCTGCTTTGGACGGTGTTTTAAAGGACTTTTTTTTAAGTGGTAAAACAATACTCATATTATTAGTATACTAATATAATATTTTAGCTATGATCCCATTAACTCGTTTAAATCGCTTTAAACTGAGAATGAAATTGGAAAAGTGCAGATGTTGTTTATCACTGGCAGGGTTAGAATTATGTGGAAAATTCTCTGATAAAGGTTTTTAATTTCTCCATGTTAGCCCTGTTCTCCTTATAAGAGTTTACAGGGCCAGTTCACCCCAATAACAAGAAGACATACAGTAGTATGTCAGGTATCCATCACTGAGAATGTTGCCACCATCCCAATGTTCAGAGCATTTTAAATATCAGCAGTAACTTCCCTTTCTAATAACAACGTCCTGGTTACTCTGGAAAATGCACAGATCTCTCTGTGAACCATTTTTATTGGCAGTACTTTCTGCCGAAAAAAATCAAAAAGCCTCTGCAGATGAAAACTCAAATTTTGCTAGCTAGCAACAGAGAGTTTGAGTTTCATCTGGGTTAGGGCAATTTCTAGATATCTAGATACCTCTAAGGGAAAGTGAGAAATTATAGAAAGTATTTTACTTTCCCCTTTATCTTTTCCACTGCAGAACAGTCACTGTAATGCCTCTTTATTCTCTTTTGTGTGTCATCCCTGCTGCAGTCCATGTGTTAATATGTTAGTGTGTGTCTGTAATCTGCGAGCAGCAGTCACTCAGGTGCTCCTATCCCCCTGTGCCCTATTAGCCTTAAACCTGACCATTAGGCTGTCCCTTAAAAAAACACACCTAATGAAGGCAGCTCCCACACTGAGTGTCCATTAATTGTGACTGTTGTTGTCCTGTAACCCATCTCCTGCTGGACGCAAAGCTCTGAGCGGAGTTGTGTGTGTGTGTGTGTGTGTGTGTGTGTTGTCACCAGTATGGGTGCTGTGGTGAGGAAGCTGACAGGTAACATTAGCGTCACAGGTGGTCATGGAGGCATGCAAGTGCCATAAATGCTACACACACACACACACACACACACACACACACACACACACACACACACACACACACACACACACACACACACACACACACGCACATACCCCCACACACATTACACATTCAAAAAGAGTTGATGGCACTATTGCTACCTGTTTAACTTAATTAGTATTCCCTCTAAAGTATATAGTTTAAATGCAAGTTACACCTGGCAATTAAAAAATAACATACAATGGAACAAATAGCAGTTTATCTCTCAAACATCAGGTCCGTTTTTCCATTGACCACATTTCCTGGACAAAATCAAACCATTACGATGATCAACTTCACACTAATTTCTTGTTATGTTATAGCTTTTCTGGTGCTTGCATGCAACATTTGAGTCAAGGATCTCTTTGTTTGGTGTTCCCAAAGAATGGCAAATCCCATCAGGTCTTTCAGGACTGTATTGTCCCAAAAATGGTTTGGTTTTGTCTAGCTCAGTAAAATACTTTTTCATACTTCATTGCAGAAATGACATGACCATGAGAGTGGTCAGTCGCATTTGGTGAATTTTAATATGCATATATACTCCAGTCAATTACAACAAAATGACAAAAAGAAATACATATGAGGGGATTCTCCTCCTGATATCTTAATTGGTCCAACATCTCAACCTAAATTTTACCCTCCTCCTCTCCCCGGTCTCTCTAATCACACAGCGCAGTGGACAGACTGAAAACTGTTACCCCTCTGGGACTCAAACCAACAACCGCAATCACAACTCACTTTACAACTCATAATTAGCACAGGGAGCACATCTCCCATTTGGGTAGACAGTGTAAAACACACACACGCACTCACACACACACACACACACACACACACACACACACACACACACACACACACACACACACACACACACAAAAGCAACAAATATGTGCCTAAAGTGTGCTGATAATCCTCTAGGAGGATCATACCATGTGCATATGCGATGTGCCTGTGAACACATGTGCTCGAACAGGCACACACACTCCCACAGAGCAACTCAATTACAGCACGAGTCCTTCATAGATCTGTTATCTTATCTGATAGCCAGATCACTTGATCGATAGAGAACAACCACAGAGGGTTTATTTAAGTCTGCCGATCATTAATGCGGGTCCTGCAGTGCAGATACGGAGCACCAGTGGAAACCCGTTGAAGTGCTCCGACACAGCTTAGCAGCACAAACAAGGCCAGAACAAGATGTGTGTGTGATTCTGTGTTGTAGATTATGTTTTGTAAAAGGGATTACACTTGCAAACCAAATATAGAAGCACTGGCTGAGCCGTGTGTGCTCTCAAGGTTTTCCTTGAAGCAGTTTACAGTAAAAAACACACACTCTATCTCAGATAGCAATTGCCCTCACTGTATTGATCCCCATATAATCATTGACAGAGCAATCTCTGAATGACTAGCATGGGATTCAATTAAAGGCCCAGCCCACTGATGATTTCTTTTTTTCATCCACCCTCTGTAACACCATCTCCCTCATTGCCTCAATGGCAACACTGTGCCTCCCCAACTAATGGGTAACTAATAAATTAAATGAATGGCTGCTTGTTTCTTGGTCACAAAGGGTTGTGATGAGAGTGGCCAGGCTCTAAGCACCGAGGCACGAGGCAGCACACTCCAGTGTTTGCATTAAAGTGTCATATAAAAGTTTGTCCCCATTGTGGGCCATGCTTCCTGGCCCACGCCGGGGCTTACTGTCACAGGGCTAATTGTGCCTCTTTTTAGTCCCTTTGTGGTGCAGCACACTTCTCTTGTGTGTGGGGTGGAGGGGGTGCAAGAGAAACACCCTTTTGGAGGGGTTTGGGGGTGGTTCGTGGGACAAGGAGGAGGGTGAGTGTTGGTAATAATGAAGGAGCAGGCACGTATGATCAACAATGGATCCCCTGGATTATGGTCCGGACAAAGACAGTGTTGCAGTGATTACAGTGCAAACACACTGTGTGTGTGTGTGTGTGTGTGTGTGTGTGTGTGTGTGTGTGTGTGTGTGTGTGTGTGTGTGTGTGTGTGTGTGCGTGCGTGCGTGGAACGGGGGCAGAAGGCATTGCTCTATTAGCAGCTGTGTCTCAAGAACCTGACCACTGTAAGAGGAGGATGTGTGGGGCCTTTAGGATGATCCAAAAGAGGGGTGGACAACAATAAAAGACAGACCTTCATTTTGGTGCTATTTTCAGTAGAAAATAAACTCATTTTTATAATCCATTAAAAGTCGAAAACCAATGATGTCTCTGTTTCTCAATATTCTAAGACATCTCTACCCTGTTAAATGGGCTGTTGGCTCTCAGCCCCAAGCCCATTTGTTCCTACTGAAAAAGTAAATCTTTAAAAAATCAATCACAAATATATAGTTTCATTTTTTTAAATGGCGTAAAAATGTTCATGGCATTGAAGTTTTTAGCAAACGTTACTTAAGAAGGAGTAAATAGCATTGTTATTGGGGACTATTTTCAGCGGAGGAGGGTGAAAGAGAGACAGCCTTTTGCAGGAGTTCAGTGCATGTATAGGGACATGGGCGATGTATGAGGATTTGATTCAAAATAAATTACAGTGCCCATGTTCATTGTAATGAAGGAACATGTCAGCCAGTGCAACGTGTTGTTAACAGCTTTTGCTAATGTTGCATATTTGTACTTACTTTGAATGTTTTAAATGTCCCAGCACACATAATCCCACAAATGTGTTCTATGTTATGATTCAGAAAACCCCACGGCCACACACTCTCAACTACTGTTAAGACTCCTTAACTGCTTCAGTTTCAATTAATTCACATGCAAAAGTGGGTGTTGCACTGCTACCACAGCATACTGAGTTTCCCAACTCTGTGAGCAGAAACACACTTGAGAAAAAGAAATTAATCAGCTGCTCAGTTGGGGATTGATCTTAAGCCCCGGTATGCATGGAATGATGTCATCAAAACTTTACAAGTTGTCAAACTGAGGCTTTAGGCCCCAGCTAATCAGTTTCATTGAAATGCCCCCATTCCTTTCATCCCCTATCCATCCATGTCTCCCTCTGTCTGCACTTCCATCCAACCTTCCTGCATTTTAGGCTGATTATCAGGAGTGGCCCATTTATAGTATGGCTGTAATTAGTGGGATGAGCTGAGCAGTTGGATCCTCTTCAGGGTTTAAGAAGGCACACGCTCAAGTACCTGGCTTCTGAGGAGCTGATGTGTGTCTGGGTGGTATGACAACAATGGGAAGAGGATTTCCCTTTGAATTCATCCAAGCAGGGCCCACCCTGCAGAGGAAAATAGGTGCACCACAGCTGGGTAACATACATGTTTTTTTTATCAGCAGCTGTCCCAAAAACTCAATTTTAGTTCACATGCAGTTGTCGTGATCTGATGTCATCATATCTGATATATTTCATTCAGCAATGTAAGCCTTTGCAATAAAAATGATGACATAACAAAGCTGCATTAGTCTCAGCAGACAGATTAGTCATTTTCCTTCCAAAGTTCTGCATCCAACAAGTATTTGTTGCAGGTTAATTATCAGTGAATACAGGAAATTAAATGATTTCACTGCTATCTTTAGCAATCATGCTTCCTTTTACAAACAAAAACAAAAGTTTAGCATAAGATAAAAACAAAAATACAAAGCTACAGCACACACACACACACACACACACACACACACACACACACACACACACACACACACACATATTGGGACCTATGTAAAATACTCCAGCAGTCAAACGTTCCTTTTTTCCAACAGATGATAGAGCACACCCTCTGCTTAGGTGGCTGATCACCTTAGCCCAAGGGTCTACAAAACCCACACATACTTCAGTTGGTAGCTTAAGCCTCTAATGGGCAATTATTCCATTCATATGAAGGTAGTTGTGTCCCATGAATATGAAATGTTTGGCAGTCCCTCCTCTAACATTGCAAGGGCTGTGTGGATGCTCTTGGAGGAGGACAAAGCCCTAAAGGTATGGGCCATTTCCATATGTGTTAGGGAAATTGAGGAGGGCTTGAAACAGCCCTCTGTTTACAGTAAACTCAGGGTCTCTTCTGGAAGGACAGACATGCTGGGTATGCAGCTAAACTGCTTTTTCAAACTCATACCAGCAGTAACCCATCAGTTGCTGTCTATTAAACAGCATGAGTTTAGTTAATTTACTTGCATGTTTAGTCCTGTTTTGATTCACATTAAAATGACTGGCATGCTGTCTGTTTCTCATGCATTCAAAATCAAAATAATATGATTATGGCAAAAAGAAAGAAATGTAACTGGTGTTGAGATGGTAATTTGATTTATGGGAAGATTACTGTATAATGAGCTACCATAGTTTTAGCGCAAAATTAATTTGCAAACAAAACTTGATAATGTCATTGACAATAATGAGACTTTTGTAAAATCTAACATCTTGATTCACATGTGCTTCAGTCGTTCATTTAGGCTACATTTAATTTAATTATATGTATTAAATTCAAGTAAGATGGCAGATATGTGTAACTGACTGCTAACATTCTATTTAATACTGCTAAATCAGTAATTTTCCCACAAGAAGAAGTATATCACTTTTTATGTTACACAGTATTTTCAGTTTGCTTTATTTTTGACTATTTTACTTTTTTTTTTTTTTTTTTTACTTTTGACTATTTCATGTTTTCTTGATATAATGAAGTAGCATAGCAGTAATCCATAATCATTTAAATGTTTTCCAGTGCTCCCCTCAGCAGGGGAGAATTCTCGGGTCGTCTTTGCTAATGTGTTCTCAGTGTTAAAGATCCCTACAGGGAAGGGAACTGTTGTGCACTTCTTAGCAAGGTACATATTTGTTAATGTCCTCATGATTTATTAGGAAAGGGACATTCAGCCAGCCTTTGTCATGGGGGGATCTGTTTATAAGTCCACTCATTGGGTGACCTGGCCTATCAATCAGGCTTTTGGAGGTAATAGTAGAGTTGAGGGTGAGGGGTCCTGAGAGGAGGGGCTGAGGTCTTTTGCATAAGCATGGGGCCCAATCTGCTGGGATTGCTCTGCACAGTGAGGGGGCCTCCACAGGCTTATACTGGGGGTCTTTATTTTGGGGCCCTTGCACTTTTTAACACAATTACTACACCACCCTTCTGTCCTGATGTGCTTGCCTTATTCATATGTATCAGCTGTTCTCTGGGTTGCAAGGTTTCCAGTTGCAAGCCCCTCTGAATGGATAACCTAATTTGGGGAGTAGTCCCGACTACAGACCAGGGAGTCTGTCCACGACATGAGAATGTTGACCTTAGAAAGCAGCGCAAAGAGGACTGCTAATTTATGAGGATGCCTTTTCCGGTTAACAGAATGTGGTAAAACAGTACCATAGAGGGTTATAGTTCAAGCATTGAGTCCACCTATATGTTTGAGTGCTGTTGTAAAGCCATTAGCTGATGAAGCTGTGCAACAGTCAACAGTGGAATGTTTGCTTCACCTCTTTTCAGGATGCATAAAATGATTATTCATTTAGGATTATTCCTTATAAGCCAGGTATCCTGGAGTCCTAGAACTCCTAGAAGCACTCCTGACTTCCAGTTACAGATGCACAAACCTCGATGTCTGTCATTATTGCATTTTCCCGTATGTTACTTCGTGGACATGATAGCCAAGGCTACGTACAGGAAAAGGCTGCGTGTGTAGATGTGAACGGTGGGGGGATGGGAACTTACAGTATATTTATGTGCACGCATGTCTGCATAAGTTTGTGTGTGATTCCCTTTAATAGCTCCACAGGCAGACACAACAGCTGAGAAACAGACAGGGTTTCATTAGTGATTCCTGTAATGTCAATAAAGTTGGCATGGTTAACAGGAAGAGTGTGGGGATGGAGCAAGTGGAGACCAACCCAAGGCCATGGGAAATGTCAGACCAAGCTGCAGATGATGGGGATGATGATGTCATCACTCATGGACTGAAAGGAGACATGGGCACACTTACTTACATAGTCTTTGTAACAAGCACTTTGACCAGACATTGTAAAGAGTGAATTGAATGTGTATAGATATAAAAGGAAGATAAAAGAAATGAAATGGCAAAATCAAAGGAATTATTATTGGCTGTTAATTAGTTTATAGTGCTATTTTGTATAAAGCCTGTTTAACTTTATATTTTCATGAAATAAAAAAAAAAAGACTTGCTTGATTTTTTAAAACTTTCAAATCATTTAAAGTGGTACTACAGTGATCTATTATCGCACTTTCACAAAATTTGGTAACTAGTGAGGGCCAGATTCAAAAGAATTGTCAAAATTGATGCAACTCGATACTGTCTTTTGTTAGATTTTGCCTTCCTGGTAAACTCATATAATTCCAACACCTTTCCCCCGGTTTTTAACGCAGGTTTCTGTCTGTTGTTTTTGAGGCAAACCGGTAAGATCATTAGGGTTGGTTTCTAAGACAATTTTTATACAGTTTTATAAAACAGTTTCTATGGGCTCTCGTGGCAATTAAACTGATTTCCATGTGTAAAATCAGTTGCTGCTTGATGTATACCAAGCAGCCCAGCCCTCTGTATGATGCTAACAATCTTGAGGACTAAGCACCATCTTCTGGTCATGTTCAGAAACACAAGCACTATGCAGATCCTGGCCTCATTGAACTAGATTGTGCACTAGAGGGTGGTGTTGTATTTCTCTCCGTTGTAGAAGCAGTGCTAGGTTTCGAAAATCAGTACATTGCCCTATCACAATGTAAATACATCACTTCATCACAGAGTAACATCCAAGACGAAGAAGTTGTTTTGAGGGTTTACAGATGTATTGAATTTTCTCTCTATAAAACAGTAATCACCATCCTACAGGTCTGGTCTGAATATTGCCCATCAATGTCGATATTTTAAATAGGTTTGATTTCTGATCCCCTATAAGCAATAACCCGTTTTTTACAGCTGTTCTAATAAGAGGCTGCATATTTTATTTCTGGGTATATGAGAAATGCAATACAGCAATAACTAGTTGGCAATGGTTGTGGGAAACATTAAGATATGAAGGAATGCTTTGCAGTGACCCCCCCTTTTAAAAATGCAGGCATGTTTGTTCAGTCTCTATTGTTCTGGTTCACTTGTTAACATGGGAAGTTGTCTGTTTTTTTTTCTGCGCCAAAAACAGACATGTTTTGTTCTGCTGCTGCTGTTTCTTCTAAAGATGTACTGTACTCCATTAGAACTTTATGTCTCTGTAACTTTCCTATCTTCTCTAAATCAAGGGCATTTGGCTGAAAAGAATCTGCTGTGGATAATGAATATATACAGTATGGGAAAATTACATAATTAAAAATACAACCTTATAAGTATGTGTCACACAAAACCCCTATCCTTCACCTGAAAGAGCCAGGGTCAAGAATCTGTGCTGCTGTAGTGCCCTTGAGCCAGTCACTAAATTTTTATTAAATCTACTTTTCGTTTGGTGACCCTGCACTCTGACCTGGTGCAAAACCAAACCATACCAGCAACAACAAAAAATCATTAAATATATAATGCAGTACGTGCACAAAATAAAGTATGAAAAGGAAATCTGAAATAGAGAACCTGTACTTGAACACAACTTCACTCGCTGAATTGTCTGTTGTCAGCTAATAGGGCCTGTCCAAATGCCTGTTTTGATTTTCTATCTCATGACACTATGTATATTCTTTTTTTATTAGATTATAGCAACATTCACATCATTCTAACAGCATAGGGTTGTACCAAAATGAGACAGACCCAGTGGAAATTGGTGAAGTCTATGTGTTGCTTTCAACCTGTTACTCTCAGTGAAAACTCATATCAGTGGTTCCAAAGGGATGGCGGTAGAAATAGGAAATAATAATTATTTTTTTTCTGACATTTCTTTGATCTAAATGTTTGTAATATCTGACTTAGATGACATTGGCTCTAATAACATACTCTTACCAATAAGACCAAATAATTTGGATCAGGATCAGAGCCCATTGTCAATATGTTAACCCATACATGCCAGAAAAAGATTTAGTATGTCCCAATACATAGTATGTCAAATACAGTATGCAAGCATGTTTTTCTGGCTATTCTGATATAGCATATATGAGCATGAGGGTCAAAGTTAAAGGCGCAATGTTATGATGAAGTAGTATGTCCCAATCGTATGCACACTGCATACAACAGTAAGGGGAAGTTGTAGTATGTACTCACAGTAAAAAGAAAAAGTATGTGTGGCTCAGGTGGTAGAGCAGTCGCCTACCAACCGGAAGGTTGGTGGTTGATCCCTGGCCCTGCAGTTTAATGTCGAGGTGTCCTTGGGAAAGACACCCCATATTGCTCCGTATTGCTCCCGATGCTGTGCCATCTGAGTGTAAATGTGTGTGAATGTTTATCTGCAGGTGGCACCTTGTGCGGCAGCCTCGGTCACAGTGTATGAATGTGTGTTAATGGTAAATGGTTCCTGTACTATGTTAAAGCGCTTTGAGTAGTTGTTAAGACTAGAAAACATTTGTAAAACATTACGAATTTTCCTAATGGCCAGACTACCCAAGCCCTTGGGCAGAGCAGAACAAGAGTGACAGCCCAGAGGAATGAAACTAATAAGTCAAAATGACGTGGTTGAGGAGAACACAATGGATAAACTTGATGCACCTAAAAAGCTAATCTCAGGGGGACAGTACTAATATTTGATACAAGCCTTCAAATATAACCCTAAATGACCTTCCCCTGACCTAGATCAGGGGAAGGTCATATCTAGGTCTGACCTAGATATGCTTGCCTTGGATGTTATGAATCTCAACCCCATCTGCTGCTGGAACTGGGGACCAGGGGAACTGCTGAGCACCTCTTTCGATGAGGTATGCTGTGACCCGTGTGTCAATAATCGGCCTAGCTTGGATGGTTAAGCTATCAACATCCTTGTACCCACGTAGGGACATGTTTCCATCAACCTGATTTGACAGTTGCAAGGCAGTGTACAAGAGATTGGGGTAGGCTGTGTTTTTCATGTACCCCTGAGTCTGTTGACAAAGTGTCCAACCTGACCAGTGGCCTCCACCCACAGCCATTGTGTCTGCCTCCAGCATTACTGGGGGTTCCAAGTAGTCTGCAAAGGCGTTAACATGGGCAAGCTCATTTAATCCTGTCAAATGGGTGATTATGTTGTTGAGATCCTCCAAATGGAAGTCTCAGAACCTAGAGATGGCTCAATTGATAGTCACAATCCCTGTGAGTATCTTCGACTTTTGTTGACATGCAAGAGCCAGTCTGAGAGACACAGGGCTGACAGACTGACCCAGGACATTAAAAATGGCCTACCTATGAGGTCTGACCTTGATGTCCCGGCATCCCTTTGTCACCATTTCCCTGGCGAAGTCAATGTTGTCTAAGGTCTCCTGGCTTGCAGATGTGATAATCTCTTTCAGACGGGCATTGGTGATACTACCTCCGCTGGTGAGGATTGTAACCCCTAGAACCAGCAGGTTCACGATGTTGTTCCGACTTGCAGCTCCTTGCTGGAGAAATAGTGCATACACAGCCAGGTACTTGAGAATCACAGGAATGACCTCGGCCTGGATGGGAACATGGGTAGCATCATGTATGTTCTTCTCCTTCTTCGAGTCCATTGCAATTTCAGATGTTGCTCTGCCAATATCTGGCGCAGGTCATAGCTGATGGGGTCGGTTCAGCCAGGTCCTGGGGGCTGCACTGGGGGGCGTTTTGATACTCCAGTAGGTGGGGGGGGCAATGCCAACTAGAGCATAGAGGCATCGGACTGGCGTTGTCTTTATGCATCCCGTGATAATGCGGCAGGTGTCGTTGAGGGCTGTGTCAATCAGTTTGGTGTGGTGGGAGCGGCTCCAGCTTGAACACGCGTATTCGGCTGTGGAGAAGCACAGGGCTAGGGCAGTTGCGCGGATGGTTGGTGGATTGGCGCCCCACTTTGAGTTTACCAGTTTGCGCAGGATGTTATTGCGAATGTTGACCTTGGCTTTGGTGTTCTGAAGGTCAGTTTTGGAAGAGAGTGTGACTCCGAGGTACACAGGGTGAGGGTGGTTGGAGAGTTTGTGGACATCCCATGAGACGCTCAGTTCTTTTTTCGCAAACCTCGATTTTTAAGATGGAAGCTGCATAGTTGGGTTTTTGATGGGTTGGATTTCAGGTGGTCGTTATTGTAGTATGTTGTCATCTCTTGGAGGGCACTTTCCAGGACAGGCTCAATCTTCTGGAAGTTCTCCTGTTGGGTGGTGATGCAGAGATCGTCCGCATAGATGAAGCAGTGGCATTGTGGGGGAAGTGGTTGGTCATTAGTGTAGATGTCAAAGAGGAGGGGGGCCAGTATGCTGCCTTGTGGTAGGCCGTTCTTTTGGGCTTTCCATTTGCTCTTCTTGTCATTTAGTTGGACAAAGAAGCGCCTGTTGTTGCGGAGGCTCTTGATGATTTGGCACAGGTCGAGGTCATTAGTCATGTCAAAAAGTTTCCTAATCATGGTGCGGTGCTAGACAGTGTCGTAGGCAGCGGTGATGTCTATGAAAGCTGCTCCGGTGATGAGTTTGCACTCAAAACTGTCCTCAATGTGTTGGGTGAGGTTCAGTAGCTGCTCAGCACAGGAGCGGCCAGGGCGGAAACCACCTTGATGTTTAGCAAGCTTAGAGTCTATAAGTGGCATAAGGCGTTGGAGTAATAGCCTCTCGTAGAGCTTGTAGGTGATGCAGAGGAGGGAAATGGGTCTGTAGCTCTTTGGGGATGATGGATCCTTTCCAGGTTTGGGAATTGCGACAGTCTTGTCCCATCATGTATGTTGAGACTATGATACCCAGCTAAGGCCCCCGGGTGGAGCTCATTGGCTGCGGAGGCAGGTTGTGATCCTTGAAGTTGATGGCAGGGGACATTTGCATCGCCACGGTTGTTCCCTGTTCTAATGTCTGTGCCCTAAGTGGCCCAATGGGTTTGATTGATAATGACAATTCCGTCATCATCAGGCTGGACAGAAAACCGCCTAGGTCACGGGTTCCAGAGGCTATGCCAAAGGTCCTAAACTGTCTCTGGATATGCACATCTAATGTGAAAGGTACTACAGGGACACTTAGTGTAGCCGTGCTATAGGCCTCTAATATGAGCTGATAGAGCTGATTCACATCCAAGTACATGGCATGGGCCAGGAGAGGTAGTCCTCCCACCAACAAGCTAAGAGCCACTACCCCTTGGATAAGGTCATGGTCTCAAACAGCTCTCTCACCTCGGAGGGCCCTACCCTGCTGATGGGCTAGTACCCCTCTAGCAAGTAGGTTTACCACATTCCCTGCACTATTTTCGGGATGGAGAAATCTCATCCAGTAACTCACTCCACGCCCCGCCTGGCACAAACCTGCGAGGTTGAAAGAGTTAGTGGGCATTTGTGGTTTCTCCATTGTGCTGATTCCTCATAAACCTTCCAATCAAGAATCCAAGACTGCTAAAAGCTTTTAAAACAGTGTATTTCTCTTTCGAGTTCTACCAATCACTGCTGGGTCAACAAGGGCCCCAGCTGTCCAGGTGACATATGTGGCTACTAAACAAGCCACCATATGGGTTGAAAAGCATGCTGGTATATGAAGTATTAGAGTTAGGTTATTCGAAATTAACTGAATGATAATATGAATTCATTAGCATTTCCAGAAGTATTCGGTGTGGCTCATGTGTCCGAGGCTGGCTGTTACTCTTATCAGTTTTACTTAGTTTTATGTAGTTAGATAGAGAGCTAAACGCACGTTTGACTTACGTTAGAGGCTATGTTTAGACGGAAACGATCTGAAGAGAAAACGCAAAAGTAGCGTTGCGTTCTCACTTTTTATTCCGCGTTTAGACGAGAGTTTTGGGGGAGAAATCTGTGTGCATATGGTGACGCAAATGTGTGTGAA
Source organism: Sander vitreus (assembly GCF_031162955.1). NCBI lineage: Eukaryota > Metazoa > Chordata > Actinopteri > Perciformes > Percidae > Sander > Sander vitreus. Next base: position 14,162,052 of record NC_135876.1, read on the forward strand.
ATTGGATGTAGTATGCACGCCAGGCGGCTAGGTGGCACTGCCACATAACACCACCAAGGCCGCGCGCCTACGTAGAACCTTCCTTCTACTTCTCTCCTTAGTAGCGCGAAACCAAAACATGTCATGAAGCGAACAACAAAAGCTTGTCTGGAAAGACGAGGAGGTGGAGTTGCATGTTTGTCTGAGCACAGCACCCATGGGAGCACTACCAATATCCTGAGCCTCGCAGCGGCCAGCGGGCAGGGGAGGCTGAAACAGACTCTCCTCTGCCCGCTGGCACTCGCTTTCTTGCTTTCTCTTCATCCACAACATTGTAGCCTACTCCGGCTCAAATGAATAGCCTACATATGGTCATCAAACTATAACAACCTTATCCACATTGTCGAAATCATTTAAATATTGAGCCATTACATTGAAAATCTTTTAGCTAACAGTAGCCTATAATTTCTGTAGCCTACTCCGTAACAACAGACTACCTGGACGCCTTTTTCTCGTCTCTCTCCACACCGCTGTCTTCAGACTTTTGCGTTTTTACCCTTTAGACGGTAACACAATGGTGGAGCGTTTTTAAGATTTCCACTCTGGAGGGTGGTTTCACTTTTATGCGTTTTTAAGCCCCAAAAACGCCGTCGCCATATAAACGAAAGGCACATCCGATAAAATATTTTTTCGTTTTCACCCGCGAGCGTCATCGTGTAAACAGGGCCTGAAACCATCAGCATCACATCAGCCATAAAGTCCCAATATGGCTGATGTGAAAAAATTTCACCCACACATTTGCTGCATTCAAGTTGCATTCTCTTCGTTGGATTGTACAAGGTATCTTGAAGGTTGTAAATAAGAGTTGTGTTGCGTTATGTGTCTGGTGAAAAATAACACAGAAGAAGACGAGGAAGCTAGACTTGTTCCTTGGTGATTGTTTTTACATTTATAATTAAAATAGCACATATCTACTTTGAGTTCAAGGTGTAAAAATAATATGGGTAAGTGTGCACGGGTAACTTGTGTCTAATATAATTGATGAATAAATGTATCGATTAAATTCCTTTGTGTAATCATCACTTATATCACTTTTTAAACCTTTCAGCGTTTTTTTCCTCCACTTTATTGGTGCTTCGAACTCTGAATTTTACTATTTCCGACAGCCCATGAAGGCAACATTTGCCCACCAGCAGGCAGCAGCCATCCGCATCAAACTGATTTCATTCACTGAGTGGCCGCTCCGTGGAGAACAACAGGCTACCTCCCTCTGTCCTGTGTGAGTATTACAGCCTTCTGTACCTCTAGCCTTTTCACAGAAGTTATGTCAAATATTTGTCGCTTTTAGTATTCGAGACCGAGATTCTTGTCATATAATTTCAGAAATGTCTCGTATTGAATCTGGGTTTTATTTCTTTACAAAGTCATGACTGAGACGTTTTTGGACAGCGTGGTCTTTTGTTCTCTAGGTATATTTCTCGTTTTGACAAAGAAAAGCTGGGTGTTATTTAGCCTTTCCCGCTGCGACAGTTTTACACCGATGCGGTTGTTTGTTCGTTTAGTTTTGTTTTTGGTGTAATATTTTCTTGTGTCTAGCAATTTAGCGATATGGAGTGACCAGTTTAATCCAGGGTGGACATATTACCAGAATGCCAGAAGTGGTAAGGGTTAGATTTTGTAGGTATCTAAATGTGTCTAATTTGGTCCTTTTAAAATCTATATATATATTTGTTAATGTTTTAATTAAATGTTTTTATCCTTTTTCTAGGATGCTGCACAGCTATGGGACAAAGGAAACAAAAACCATATGATCAAGCTATCTAACAAAGAGCCATAAAATCAACATCTATATGGGATCCTAAATTAGGGGAACATTGTAAAGACGGCACCTTTTTTGTTATCTCTTTATATTTTATTTAATCTTATGAGCTATTTATTGTAAACAATTCCCTCATTAGACAATATTCTAAAGTGTTTAGTTAAGGGAGGTGATGTTCTTCTGTATTCAGTCAAGATATCACTACTGGCTAGGGGCTTGTAAGAATACTTTGGCGTTAAGGTTGACAGAGAAGAGCTGCTTTAAATAGCTATGTGGAACAGAATATGCACATAACTAGAGGGGTTCAGTCCGACCCAGTCCCACTGGCAGGGCAGAGACGTTCCTCCAGCAGCACCTCCACTGTTTCATCATGTTGCACTAGTTACTGACTGACTCTTCAGTACAGCCAAGTGCTGCATCCCCAGCTGCACCATGACTTCATCTGACAATGATGAAACAGGGAGTGACCTGTCTGAGTGTCTGGAGATCCGGGAGCTCCACGACCAGTACATGGACCCAGAGACCTGCTTCAAATCCAAAAGCTTACCCATCCTGAATGGACCATGTCAGCCAAATCGAAAGGCTGCAGAGCCTCGGCTGGTCAACACCACCCACACCTCTGTGGTCGTGGAGGAGAGCAGCGAGCTCCAACCCAAAACCCCAGACTCCAGCCAGGCAGAGACTCCCTCTTCCAGGACCGACTTCTCCCCCTCTGCCTCCAGCATGGTGGGGCTCAGTAGCTCTTTACCTCTGGAGGGCAACAGGGCCGCTGGCTCCGGAGGTAAAAAACTTGGTTTCTCTCTCACCCGCCTTATCCGCATCCCAGCCAGGAAGTATGTGCAGCTCATCCTGAGGGACTCCCGCTGCTTCCTGTTCTGCATGTGCTACCTGACCTTCATTCAGTCCCTGATGGTTTCAGGCTACCTGAGCAGTGTCATCACCACCATTGAGAAGCGTTACAGTCTGCGCAGCTCTGAGTCCGGCCTGCTGGTCAGCTGCTTTGACATCGGCAGCTTACTGGTGGTGGTCTTCATCTCCTACTTTGGCGGCAGAGGTCAGAGGCCTCGCTGGCTGGCTGTGGGTGGTGTGGTCATCGCTGTAGGGGCAGCATTGTTTTCCCTGCCCCACTTCATCTCACCACCTTACCAAATCCAGGAGATGAACTCATCAACGGGCCATGAAGGCCTCTGTCAGAGCGGCAACAGCAGCGGGCGTGAGCTCAATGTGGCATCGTGCCCACGTGACCAGGAAGGCAATGAGCACAACCTGTATGTGACTCTGTTCATCTGCGCCCAGATTCTTGTAGGCATGGGGTCAACGCCAATCTACACCCTGGGGCCCACCTACCTGGACGACAATGTGAAGAAAGAAAATGCATCTCTCTACCTAGGTAACACATCCCGTAATCCATTTTATTTTCCATCCTTATGGCATTTATAAAAAGTGAATGAATAATTATTATTTCATTCCCACTATGAATGCATTAGATGTTTGCATTGATAGATTTAGAAGACAGCTGTTTATTGGTGTGGTCTTGCTGATGTTTATCAGTAGGGTGTGTACGTATGTGCATGTATGTACCCGCAGAGTTCAACAATGCACTTGCCCCCCCCACGGTCCCTCTGTCCTTTTGATTTAATCTCCGCGGTATCCAACCTCTGCACCACACTGAGGTAAATACAGAGACTGCAAAGTCAACGTGTGTGTGTGTGTGTGTGTGTGTGTGTGTGTGTGTGTGTCCAGAAAGACTCGTTTCTGTGGTGTTCGAGTGGTAGCATATTTTCTGTTGTATTCCTTAAAAAATCAATCATCACTTTCTTCACCGGTATCATGTAATTTATCTGGTGTGCTGGGGCTTAGCTGGCCTTAATGGTTTTGCATACCACATACTGTACATATCTCATAGAAGAGTTCATGATTGCAGAAGTAATCCTCCTGTCTGTCTGCACACTGTAGTTGGGTTATTGGGACATGGGGTACCCCTTAATCTGGTGTAGTGTCTTTACGCTGTCCCACTGACCTTTTGTGTAGGGCTGCAACTAATGATTATTTTCATCGGATAATCTGTTGATTTATATTTTTGAATAATCAGCAAATTATTATAGCAAAAATGTTGAGTGAAAAATGGCCACATAATGTTTGCATTTTTTGCTTGATAAATAACTTAATGATTAAATGATTTGTAAGTATTGTTAATTTCACTTTCAATTGATCTGCTAACCGATTAATTGTAGACTAGTTGTTTCAGTATGTGAGTTATATGCAGGTGTATTTTTTTTTATTCCTATTTGGTCCATGTATATTCATGTGAGGAGGACTGCATGCACCCTGTTGGACAAAAAACAACGCTGAGATGGTTGCACAGCATTAGCCACGGTGCTGACACCAGCCCTTGATCACAACATTACACAGCCCATGGAGCATATTCTCTGTCGAGTCCTTTCGCTGCCTGCTCCGCTGCCCCTGAGATCCAGTATTGATCAGATCCCTGCGTCACAGGGAGCCAATGCAGCATAGCTATTGAACCAGGCAGAAAAACAAGGAGAAAACAATCCCAAACACAGACTTGCTGTGATCTCATCTCTGCAAGGTACTCCAGAGAAAACGCACCAGGCCTCATAAGGCTCATAGAGTCATCACAGTCAAGACATCCCCTTGTACAGAGCATCAAAAAGCAGCTCAGGCGACCTTGATGGCTGTTTTCAGAGGACTCCCTGAGCAATAATCTGTTTTGTTCCAGCAAAGCGTGTTTGGGAAAACAGAGACATGTTCTGACATGCCAGAGAGCAGATAAGTGGGAATAACCATGGTAACTGGGTTTCAGTTTTATCATCTGGGTGTTTTGACTACATTTTTATCTTTAACATTCTCTGAGGCATGTTCTGGTTTTTGGTGCACAAATGAGGTCCAGGTGGTTTATCTTTATATATTTAAGGTTAGTTTGATTGAAATCCACCTTCGCCATCATGAATCTTTAATTAACCTCCAGAAAAAAACACGTTGTTGGGCATGTGTAAGAGTTGACATTTTAACCTTTACCCATCCCCTTTTCTCTCTGCAAGAAGGGAAAATGCAGCCCTTTAACCCAGAAATCCTCCAAGCCATTTTCATATTTTTCCAGCCTAATTTTCTGGAGATATAGGCTACCCATATCTTGAGGATACTTCCCCCAAAATGACCTTGAGATGGTTTTTCCCCCACACCCTTGAATGTAAACCCTATCTCAATTTACACTAGCTCAGAGGGGAGGAGCTGCACGCTTTTGTAGGACAATGTAGTTTACACTGAGGGGTACTTCTGGTGTCCTTGGAGGAAGAGAGTGGTTTTTTTTCATTCATGATGTTATCTTTGTGTATGCATGCATACACAGTAGGGCATTCCCTCTAAAAGAGGGTCCTTAGAGTCACTGCAGGGGGGCATCCCAATTATTGTAAAAAAAAAAATTAGTATTATTAGCAAATATAAATCTTCACTGATGATAGGCTTACTGGCCTATAGGTAAGGTAGTCACTAAAGCGTGATTTATGCTTCTGCGTTAAATCTATGCCGTGGCTACGTATGTAGGTACGCGGAGACACAGACCTACGCCGTAGCCTGACGTGCACCCCTCGAAAAATTTAACTACACGTCGTGGCGACGGACATCGCTCGGCCGTGGTTTCGTAGCGTTGCATTTCCCCCTACTCATTTCCTCTGAGAATAGAGCATAGAGCATCAGCAGGACCATAAAACAAGCTTAAGATAGCCATCCCCAGATACATTTTATCCTAAAGATTCACTGTGCCACATAAAAGATGATTTATGAAATCATGCCAACAATTAATATTTTAATAGCTTAGTATTCTATGCTCTAAAAGGGTATGTATAAAGGCTTTAGGCTGCCCTACATGTTATTGTAGCCCCAGTTTTAATACGCAACTTCATTAAATACAATATATGTAGTAGGGGGTCCCTGCTCCATCTCTCTTTCAGTAAGGGGTCCTTGGCTTAAAAAACGTTGAAGACCCCTGCTCTTGAGAGTATAGAACTGATAGCTTGAGTATGGAAGTAGCTACCGTGCGCACATTTCTGCCTCTTTCTTTAGTTTTTTCTCTCTTTCTGCTCGGACAGATTTACAACATACCATTCTTGGCGTTACTATGGTGAACATTTGTCTTTGCCCTTCTCTGAGGAGCCGCCCCATCTTGTATGAAGGTGGCACGTTGCACTAGATGAGGTTTCTGTTCTTGATTGTTTCCCATTTGTACTACGAATTGTTGCAAACACTGCCCAGCCTTTGTTCTTGTTCTGTTGTCTCTGCTGTTTATGCCTCCAATCCCTAACAAACTGTCACCATCTCCATCTGATTTTGCAACAGTGACTCAGAGATCTAAATGATCAATAATCTAGATTCTCCTCATTAAATTGTTGATCCATTACAAGCTACGTACAGTGGCTGTGACCTCCAGCTATGAGAGGGGGTGTTTTTTTTTCTTGCACTGGCTACCTCTGTGATTTACAAGCAAATGATGCTGAGAAGCTGTTATTGATGTGGGGTGAATGGAGAGGTCAGCTCTGATTAGATTGCTGTCTGCATGTCCACATTACATTCCGGAGGAGGTGTACAAACTCATCTTGCAGCAAACAATACATCTCTTTGTTTATGCACAGTTTTTCTTTTATAACCTTTTTTAATTGTCTAGACTCTGCAGCCTCTTTTCATACATATACATGCAGCCACCCTCTACATGCAGGCTACGATTAATTAACCCTCCTGGCTGACAAAGTCCTGCTGCCTCTGCATGCATTAACTAGGTTACAGTACAGATGACTCTGAAACTTAACATACTGGTGTGTGTTATTGGTGCTTGTGCATTATTCTTCTTCTTCTATTAGATACTCATGGAAAAACCAAGGGCCTCTGATGTATCCCCAGCTGGACAGTGGGACTGTTTATTTACTAAAGAGAAGGGGAAGAGGTGGTGCCCAGTTTTAGGAAGAGAGGAGCTTTGTGCGTTCTCTGCTCTCTCCCTCTGACAAATTTATAAACAGATGCTCTTAGTCTCTCTCGTGTGTTTTGTGTAGCTGATGTGTCCCTACCAGATTAGAGAGAAAAAAAACAGGAATGATCAATTAGTTCACAGTCATACCTCTCTGTGTTTTTATTTTTTTGATAGGATTATCAGTTGTGGCCCTGGCACATCTCTTTCTGTGCTCACTCAGTGATTTTTCATTAAACTGTGTGTCCTGTTCTGCCTAGCAGCCAAAGCAAATGCAGATTGTGTGCACACACAGAAGCCAACTGCTGCTCTCTCTGCCCGTCCAGGCTGACGGATCACATTTCAGGATTGGTTAGGGTACACGTTTGGCCCTGTCAGAGGCTGGCATACAGATAGAAAGAAGACTGTTTCTTCACTGTCCCCTTGGCTTATCTCAAGGAGGTTTTAAATATTTCTACCCCCTTTCAGTGCACCCAGTCCTGCTGGCCACACAGGCCCTCAGGGTTACTCAGCAGCAGACGACCTTTTTAGCTGCAGACTGTAGGGCTGCCAGCCCTGACCGCTACTACTACGACTCCCCTGTGAACCGCTGACCCCTCTGAGGTTGATCCTGTGCCACTGATGACTCTGTCTTTTCTTTAAATCTTTTACTGTTTTTCTGTCCACCAACCTGCACTCCTTACAGACAATTTTGTCTTTTAATTAGTCTGCAGGAAGAGTAGGAGTGATGGACTAAAGCGGAGACCGTTTCCAGAGGCAAGGGTCTTAGCCGCAACAACTGTAGTGGAGTCATCGCTCAGCCTCATTGGCCGCTGTCTTCTGGCCATTTTTCAGTGTTGTGGCCGGGTTGTTTTGACAGTGTGGGAAGGTTCCTGGGGAAATGCCACAAGAGGTTTTTCTGATCGCAGGAATGCTGAGAAACCTTTTGTTTTCAGCTATGCAGGAAAGAAATGGACATTTTTCTTTGTTCTTGCTGGCTCTTTGGTCCATGTTGTTCCACCAAATCCTCCTTGATCCCTGGACCTTGTTGGCTCGAGTTAAAATGAAATAAATGCCCCAAAATAGTTTTTGAAGGGTTTAATTGTCTGCATATAAAATCTGTAGGGTATTGTTACTTACTCATGCGTTTCAGACATTTACACATTAAAATTCTGCTTGTAAAATAAAATATAAGATTTTCGGACTGATTAACTTCTCTATCTATCTCGGAGTAATTTATGTGTTTGGCCAGATGTTCCACAGTAACTGCAAAAAGATCAGGAGCGCAGACACTTTCTTCCCCACCCACGAAGCCATGAATCCTTATTGAGTGTCTTGTGGATTACATGATTACCTCATTCATTCACAAATGAAACATATTTTCTCTGTACAGTACACTACTGTATAGCGTCATGTTTTTTTTTTTCTCACTTTATACTTTCCGTCTAGATGGATAACTTATAACAATACTGCTTTATCTCCCTTGGGCTGCTTGTAAGTGTTTTATCACCTGTAAAAAAACAAAAACGAGGCCACTTCAGATGTCCTTTGCTGTTGAATATCTACTGGCTCTAAAGCACTCAAAACCTGCAGCCTCTCTGTGTATTTTCTCTGATTAAACTAATCAGCATTGTGAAGAGAAACATGCCCTTCCTTTGCCTGTTGTGTCCAGTCAGGAAATGAGTTGTTGTCAATAATTACCAGATGTTTATCTGCTGCCAGGGGTACAGTATGTCCTGCGAGGGCTTTCAGCACAGAGGGTACTGTTGGATTCCCAAAAAGGACAGACTCTGCTCTGACTGAGCTTCTATGGGATTCAACATATTTGACCTGCGTCAACTCTCTCTGGATCAGAGAGACAGAGACAGCCTGTACTTCCACGTGAAGCTGAATTACATTCCCTTCTGTGCTTCTTGTGTATCTTATCTGCTCAGCTGAGTCCTCCCTTCAAGTTGATTCAGCCTTTAGGGGGAGTTTTGTTTTGCTACAGAGGTAAAAAAAAGAAGATCTTCCTCCATTCTAGTGTTCTGTCCTCAGAGCAGTGGACTGGCTATTGCTCTCATTGACCCATGTTCTGCAAAGATGGAAAATGAGGGAGGAGGAGCTGCTGGAGGGAGAAGTGTTAATGGCATTTACATAAGTGTAAGAACATGTTGAGCACAACAAAGCTGTAGTATTTGGAAATAAGTATATGTGCTATTGTTTTCAAATATGAGGATAATGTCAACAAATACAGTCCTCCACATCCAAACAGATTGCCCTACTAGAGCAACATGGTGAGAAAATGAAAGCATTTATTTTATGAAATGTGTTTCGTTCATTGACATTTTTATACACTGGGTATCCTTTTTGCATGGACTTTGGTTTGTCCCCCTCTGACCTTCAGCTTTTATTCTATGTGCTGGCTGCACATAGCAGACCCATCTGTGTTGAGCCTCCTGGAGGGACAGGAGCCCACTGAGGGAGATGGATGGTACTAAACATTTTCTGACCTCACCCTGTGGGATTGTTACTGCATACACACACGCATGTGCACACTCAGGCACATACTGACGGGCTGAAACGCACTAAGACCAAAAAATTTAGCCTGACAGGCGTACACAGGCCGGGGCAGATTTCGCTATGCACATTGTTCTGTCTGTCGTAACGACTCTGCCAAGCACTAAACGTAGCGTTAAGCTGGTTGCGCATTATGTAACTCAGGCTAATAGGCTAACATGTAACCGCAATACAGCTCATTGGAGAGACAGTGTTTTGGCATGAGACGTCCACTGATATTAGCTGACTGAGTCTGCTCATTGTTGTGGGGTGTTTGGGAGAAAAGTTTATTTAAAGTTCACAGTAGGATCCTTTTTAAAAGCTGGATACAGGTACTTTATTATAATTTTCCAAAGCCTGCTGCTTAATGCTAATTTTTGTCAGGCTTTTGTTCCTGTAGCTGTGTGTTTTGCATTTTGGGGGGCCTAGTTGTGGGTAGACCATTGAGGGGTGTAAATGGTAAGAGAGCAGCTGTTTAGAGCTGTGTGTGTGTGTGTGTGTGTGTGTGTGTGTGCGTGTGTGTGCGTGCACCTGCAGTTGGGGGTGGGTGAGGTTTGGGGGTTGTTGGGAGTGAGCACAAGTGTTTGCAAGAGGCAGGGTTTTGTGTAGTGTTGGTATTCCTGCAAGCATGCAGTGGTATTTGAACATCTGTGCCTGTGTGAAGAGACTGCAGAGAAGTCTGACCCATCAACATCAAGACTGGCTTCATACAACTCTGTCACAGTATGTAGGAGGCACCTCTGCTGCAGAACAGTGTACCAAGTTCTTTTCTTACCTGCGTTACCATCTAGCGGGGTGAATGAAAGCAGGACTCCCATCTGCTGCGTGTTCTGCCACACCAATTCTATTTACACAAGTAGTAATCAAAGTATTCCAGATTCATGGCTGAGATCACATGAGCTCAGCTATTAATATATTCTTTTAGCCTTTTATCCTTCAAGATACCAGTAAATCCAATAATCACAGTTGCCCAGGGAGTAGGGCTCACTAAGGACACAGATTTGCAAAACACATGCAGGCATAAAGACCAGTGGTAAATATGATTAAGAATATGCCTTGATATCTCAGATATTTTGTTATGGTTTTTTGAAGGCAAGGTATAAGCTAATGTAGACTGTGGATTGCGTTGGAATCAGCATTCTTTCTTGTTTATTTTTCTCTTGAGGAGTAGCTTGTGCAGAAAGAGGACAGAGGAGGATGGACTGATGAATCGGCCACATTCTTGGCACTTGCTGAAGATGAGGGGGGCACTGTTTTAGCTTTAGTACCACTGACCAGATTGCTGTGCGATGTCTTTATTGAGAGAGGCTGAAAAGCTGCAGGTGCAAGCTTGTGGCAAACTAACAGCCCTATACTCACTACTCTAATGGATCCACACACTCACAGACACTCAGTCCCTAAGTATAATGTGATTATACCCCCAGCCCAGATGCCCCTCATCAGCTGAAAGATTAGCTGCCACCCTCTCAAATGTTGGAACATTGTGTGTGTGTGTGTGTGTGTGTGTGTGTGTGTGTGTGTGTGTGTGTGTGTGTTATCAGATTGGCTGCATGATGTACAATTTTGATCAGAAGTAGATAATGAAGCAAGTGAAGACACAATAACTGCATGTGTTTAGGTGAACTGATGGAGGTAAATGCCCAGTCATAGCAAGCTATGTTGCCCTGTCTGTGCCTCATGTTCTGTACATTTGCAAGGTACATACTGACCTGAACCAAAAGATCCAGAAAGTCCAAAGATGAGCTTTCATTGCGAGAAAATGCTTAAAACTGCCATTGAGCATTAGTCGAGGAGAAACAAAAAGACTTGTCTATTTGCTTAAATTCTGTAAAAAGAGAATGGGAGTAAAAATCACAAAGAAAGATGGATTAGGAGGAAAATCCCCAAAAGATAATAGATAACATTAATTAACAATTAAGTATAGAGCAAAAGGATTTACTCAATGTTGCAGTGTGTGAAAGAATTCTGAGAAATATTACAAAGTGAAGTCCTATAAAAGGGCAGAGGCACAAAGGAGTTAGCCCATTTCTCTTAGGCTCTCCTTTTGAATGACATCCCTTCAGTAAGCCAGTTAAAGAGAACGGTGTTGGTTTGATTAGCTTGTCACAAGGGGAAATTGTGAGGAAGTGAGAGTGAACGTAAATCAAATAGTTTTGAAAAAAAAACAAAAAAAAACAACATGATCAAATTTGATCCTCAAAGCATTCTCTAAACTGAGACTTTACATCTTTTGTCCCAAACAGAGCATTTGTCCATCTGACAGTGATGGATTTAGAGGCCCAGTCACACGTTTCAATGCAGCACAGAAGAGTGAGCAGCTGACCTGACATGTATTGCTGGCTGGGTTCTCCTTCCATCACCATGTTGCCAGTGGAATTTTGCGACTTTGCCATTTAGATGTCTTTGCATTCAGCCCTATTTCCCCCCAGCCCTCGGTAGAAATCAGCAGCAGCAGATTTGTGGTCTTTTGCTGTGAGTGCAGGTCCAGAAGCCTTACGCCAGCATCAGAATCAGCAGAAAATGGTCGTTTGGTGTCAGAGTTAGGATCCGTGACCCCTCTGACGCACACAAAAGTAGTATTGGGTCCCTCAGGAAAGCCTTGCATGCTGAAGAGAATCACTGCTTTTTCTTTTTGGACTGGCTGAATCATGCCATGCTTAAATAGTTTTGACTATCCTTCATGCACATCTTTATGCGGTGTTACTTTTGTTGGCCACATTATTTTTGAATGAGGAAACGCAAGTTCATGACTGGTCGGAGCATTGCTTTACTGGCTGGCTGACTACTGCACTGTAGCCTTCCTCCTGCAGCAGGGGAGCCGCTATAAAATAAAAAAAAATCTATTCTCTTTTTTTTCAATTTCTAAATATTTGATTTAGCGAAGTGAGCTTGAGGAACCCCTGCAAGGAAAGTATAGCAGTTTGCATTAAAATTTTATTACAGTGTACTGTTTCTTGCACTATGACAAAGATGTTGGTATTACTGTTCTGCAGCAAGAAGATTTGGTATAAAAAAAACATAACAAAAGAGACACAATTTCTGACTTTTCTTTCAAAAGGCGTGATAAAAACCCTTTCTCTCCAGTAGAGCATGTACAGTAGATTTATGAATTGGATCATCGCCTGCCCTCATTGTGTGTCTCACTTCAACACCATCAATCATGTACCTCAGCACATCAGGATGAGAGACGAGGTCACTGGGTCATAGTTTGCTGTACAGTAGAATAACACAAGATGGGGAAGGAGAGAAAAGCAGACTTAAGATGCTGATCAATTCCTTTGCGCCCCTTGTGATCAGTCATGTCTGCTTAAGGGGCTTATAACAGTAATGCCCGGAGTTAAAGCGGTTCAAAAGCCTGATGGGTGGCCTGAATGCAGATTTCCAAGTCAGAAAGGCTTTGATGTTCCTGTTTGTGTGGTTCTTATGTCCGTCTGATAAAGTCTTGATTCTTTATCTGTACCAGTCTGTACTGCCTGCGCATCAGGTTTAAAGTTCTTAACTGTACTTGATCCATTTAAATATTCTTTACATCATGCTCACATTTCATACAAATCTCATCCTTTTACCACTGTTCTGCCTGTGGGACGCCAGCACTTTGTGGAACTTTCATTGACTGCTAGTACCATTAAATGTTACATCAACAGGTTATATCTGTATGCGTAGATTCCAATTTATTTAGCCATTGTGGTAATTTGTAATGGATGGTATATCATACAATTAAAACTTTCAAAGCGTCTGGTAGTCCAACAGGGAAATAAATGCTCAAAAATGTTGTGTTCAAGTCATCTCAAGCATTGAGATATAGTCAATTTAAGGGTTAACCAAAATGACCATGATATATAATATTATTTAACCCTGAAATGCAATTATCTGTCATCATTTTGGACCCTTTTGATACAATGTACAGTTCAAGGAATTAAGGATTTCCCTGAATAGAATCACAACATTGACAGAATCAGGATTATCATTCCATGTTACCAATTCCACCTATATTATCATCATCTCAGGTCACTGTAATGTGTGTGAATGTGTTTCTCTGTCCATGTCTGAATGTTTGACTTTGAGGGAGAATTAGTGAGTGTAGTTGGGTTTAATCTCACTTGATGGAAACTGAGACAGTTTTCTATCACACTTCATTCTCATTCATGTCCACCAGCTCTACTACCTACCTCTACTTAACTTCCCCTGGCATTTTATCTGTTCACATCCTCTCTCTTGATTTCCATCTCATTCCCTCCCTGGCTGTTCTTATTCTATAGGAAGCACTTGTACAAGTACCCATATAGACCTTTTTCTATCCTGATGCTTAATGCAGGAGGAACACAATCACGCAAAGACACCTCAAAAAGGCTATGAATGAGAATCTTAAATTAATGTGGTGAAAGCATGAACGCCGGTCGGCTTTTATCTATGCATTAATGCGACTGATTCTTACAGTATCTGTTGTACACAGCTGCTTTATACTGTATGAAAAGCTTCTCCGTCAGTTCATTAAATCCCTGCAGATATTTGAATGCAGCAAGACAGGTATGTTGATAAATTTGTATCTGCAATTTGCCAGAGCGCAGTGCCATCGTGCACGGCTGTCCATCGTGTTTACCTTCATGCAAATGACAAGCAGCTGCTACAGAATAACCGTACACACCTCCACACACATCAGACTGGTTGGCTATAACTTTGTGTTCCGCCCATTTATGCGAGAGACATCAGATTTCCGGAGCTCATTGATCCTGCTTCCTTTCCAACTTAAAAAAAAAACCCATGTTTTTTGCTTGAAATGCATTACGGCGCAAACAATGCTGTATCATATTTAAAGATATGATGTCGCAGTTTATGACTTATTTTTTTTGTTTTTTTCTATCTAATTGTGCTGTGAAAATAAACCCTCACCATCTGCCTCTGGCTGTAGATTTTTGGTGTGGTGTGGCACATTGTGCTGCTCTGCACCATCCAGACAAAATGATTTCCTGAAGTGTTTAATTCGTTGAGCTACTGTTGTCATGTGTCACTGTGATTTCAGAGCTATGAGACCAGACTGGTTGAGAGGGTATTTTGTTTAATCAACATCACCTTCTAATCTATATTCCTCTTCTTCCTGCTCTTTTGCACTTTGCACTGCTCCACATACATAAACCAAAATAGCAGGTGCTATTATATAGAGACGCTCTGTACAGAACATGATGCAACATGAGACACTCAACACATTCGCTTTCAAAAGCAAATAGATTTAGAGAAATTATGCATTTTTATATACAAGGTTGCATTCTGGTTGTGGGCATCATCTAACAAATGCATATTAACTGTGTGGGTGTGTGGCCACAGTCCCTGTGCATGCCCTCTGGGCAAAACTGTAAGGTTAGGACTTGTAAGAAGACACTGCTATGTCAGCAAGTTGCCATGGCAATGCTGTCATTCCCCTATTTCATTGTCTTTTTCCTCCTCTTGTCTTTTGGGGGGTCAGTCACATGACTGAATTGATCCCTGTAACACAGGGATACAGAGAGCACTGTCCCTCTCTTTTCATTCCCTTTTTAACAGCAGCAGCCGCTTAGATCATCTATCATACAGCTGTCATCTGCAGCTACACTTTCCAAAGAGCTTTAGGCATTGAGCTGGACTGTACAGTGCAGTACATCAGAATTCTGAAGTGTGTGCTGACGTATCGCACCAACACTATTAAATGAGTCGGAATAGCTCATTTACTGTACATTTCTTTCTGTCACACAGCAGGTGTGGAAATCGATAATTATCCCACGTCAGAGTGAATAGGTAATGTGTGATGCACAATGCTACATAAATCAACATGATTTGGCTCTTGAGTAATGCTGAAAAGGCGATATGATTGCATCTTTTAGAGATTAGATGGCTCCGGCATAACACATTGAATACAAATCCAAGGTCGTTGTGTTGCTGCGTGACATCCATTCCCAGGCTTGTTTGGAGGCTGACTGAGCTTTGTAGGCTAATAGCCAGGTGGAGCGCTAAATAATTCATTGAAACTATGTTTCAAGCCAGAGAGCGGAGAGGGATTACAGAGCCAGGCTCTTACTTCTGCAACCTTTATTGCAGGAAAGTGACAAGAGGAAAGCAAAACTAAAAACAAATGAGACTTTGTGCACATGGCCTGCATGTAAACATAAACGCATACATACACACATTCTGCTCAATTCCATTTCAGCTTGTGTGGAGTTGCAGATGTGATAACAGTGCAGTTTGACACTGATGAATCTTTTGTTATGTGAATTGTAGCCTCAACCTTTTTTATCCCTGCGGTGTACTGACAAGGCAGTGAAAGTTCTGTCCTTTATTTCATTCACGTAATTAGATCAATTCATTACTCGTAATGAGTTTGGCCACCGGGGAGCTGCTTCATTAGGTGCAATGTGCTTTCTCATCAGGTCCGGTTGCTCTGCGTTCTCTTCCTTCATCCTCTGCCGCTCTGTCTGCATCTCAAGGGTGAGGGGTGAGGAGACCAGAAGGTCAGACAAGATTGGAGGGGGATGGGGGGGAAGCATTACAGATGCCATTTTATTGTTATGCCTGAAATTCCATTCAAAGATTAGGCAACTATGGAAGCAGCTGGGTGCTGTTTATCCCAGATTCCTTGCAGAAATTGTAATCTTTTGGGGAAGGGAAGTTGCCCATTCCAGTTGTGACATATTTAAAAAACTTGTCAAAGTGTAAAATCTCATCATCTGTAATGAATATCAGTTATAAAGCTGAAATAAATAGTCAATTAAACAGTAAGTCAAACATTAGCAACAGGTCAAGTTTCAAGAAATGGTCTCACTACAATGAAATGGCTACTATTATGGGTGGAACTGTTCATGAAATTCACAGTTCGGTTCATATCACAATTTTGGGGTCACGGTTTTCGGTTTGGTACAGGGGGGTATTTCAGCATACTTTTTATTTCAACTGTTTGCTTTAAACAAAAAATGCAGCTTTATTTTTAAATGCAAATGGCCATATTAGAGACTAAAGCCATCAACATAAAGTGAAACATATCCTTTTAAACAGTAGCCTACAACATGTCAGTTCTTAATGGAAATATTAGTTAGGAAAAGTGTCACTGTTATCAAAAAATAAAATAAAAACGCATAAAGAGCAACATAACCCCCACACACATTGTACACTGTTTTCAAAACAACACTGCTCTGTTCATTCTGTTTTCATGTTCCTCTGCAAGACAAATATAGTTCGTGATTTACTGTGTTGCTGAAATGTCGGCGGATATTATTGCACGGCTTAGTAACATTAAGTTACATTAATCATATGCTGAAATCCTGCATTCTCCACGACTGCATGTCTTTCGCTATGAACTGCCCAATGCCCCTCTCCCCCCGTAAGGTGAGAGTTAAAGGGACCCCTCAAAGTTTTTCCTTGCCACAATTTAGCCTAACTTTGAGGCGATATTTAGCGTCCCACTCCCAACAAGCTGGCATGACTCTCCCGGTGCGCCTGATGGCCAGTCTGGGTCTGATCTGGAGTGAAGATCATTTTACCTATTCAAAATCATTAGCAGCCACCTGGGCATTTACCTTCCTGTAATCATGCCTCTAATTCATGCCTCTCTGCTGCCATTCTTCTCTTTCTGTTTCACCCTCATTCATTCCTACAAGTTCTGAATGAGTCACTGCAGCTCATGAATACAGAGTCAGGAGGACCAGAGCTCTTACGGAGTGTGGAGGAGTGGAGACAACAGAGCAGCACTGGTCCCTGAAGGGGAGATATTAGAGGGATGTTGCTGAGCAAGCTTTATCACTCTGTTACACAGCAGGATCAGTCACCACAGACTGCAGCCCAGCTCCTCTCCTTTTCTGTCTGTCTGTCTTTGTATTCCATCACTCTTGCCCCCCTCCCTCAGATGTTATGCTGTTTCTTCCTGCCTCATCTGGTTTTCTTTGTCCTCACTTTCTCTCTCTACCACTTATCTTTCAGTTTATCAGTTTTTATTTATTTCTATATCCCACTATATTGCCATTCTCTTTCCAGATTATTGTCAAGTAAATCTCCTCTTCCTGACACCGCTGTGTCCATCCATCACAAATACTGGAGCTGAAACACTAAATTGTGGTCAATGATGCACTATAAAACTCTCTAACCTTCTCCCTCCTCTTACTCCTTCTCCCTCTTACCCGTGATGCTCTTGCACGTGCCCATGTGGATGCATGTTTTAAGTGTTCATGTGTGTATTTAATATGCAAGGAGGGGGTGACCTTGGTTGACGTTAAGGTCACTGAGGTGTAATTGATGCTTTAGTGCTTCTTGATGAGTTCTTTTGAGTGTGTTTCCCCATGCCTGTGCAATAATCATTAATATCTTGCTGATATTGGATTCTGCTTGTAACATGTTAGTTTGCACGCTCTGTAACTTCATTCTCAATTTGTATTTTCTCATGCATGTCTAATGCATATAACAAAGTCAGCACAAAATTCCCACAATATATTGAAAGTCAAGCTGGCTGATCACATAGATGGTTTAGATGCTGACTTTGTATAAGATACTGTAAGAGTGAAAAGCCAATAACTTTAATGGAGAGCTCCTAACCCATTATCTCTGCACGTGTAGAAATTCATATGAAGCCTATAATGTATTGTCCTTCACATGCAGCTGGTAGGGGTCTATTGCGAAATTGAGTAAAGTGAGCCTGTGGCACGTCATGAGTTCTACATTTGTGTGTGTGTGTGCGTGCGTGCGTTGCTGTGCCAGCATATTCCTCAATCCGATGGCACTGCCCTGGCCGCCCTTCAGCCCGGCCGCAGCCCTCCAAACCCTTCATCCCTAAATATCCTGGCTCGGTGCCAAGCGGGCAGGGTAGAGCGATCAGTCAAGCACAGTTTCTGACCCCCTTCATCCTCCAATCAGGCAGAACACTGTTAATGTAATGGATGGCGTGGCAAGACTGGCGCTTAAACAATTCCCCCAAGGGGGATAAAATATGGCCGCCCCACCTGGGTGCCTGAGACAGGGGATGATGGAGGTTGGAGGGCAACCAAAGGACCATACTTGGTGTGCAACCTTTGCCTGACGTGTGAAAGGCTGGGTGCACCCGCTGTATCTGGCTCAAGCCAGTGTGTTATATTTGGGGCACAGAAAGGGTCAGTGGTCTGTGAGGTGATGAGAATGATTCATTAATTGAGTTTATGTGACAAATCCATATCCACATTCCATATTCCAAGCTTCCAATCCTGTTAGGTTTAAAGGACGAGCTGACTCACACAACTGATTCACACACACTATGGTTGTGTCCATTCATATTTCCATCATTAACCAGCTCAAAACTATGTAACATAATTTTGAAGAGTCAGACTGAAGCTCAATCAAGAGGCAGGAGATGGATCTGAAACACTGCAATCTATAAAATGATGTGCTTTATAGCCAGCCATTCTATTATGGACTATGTTCTGTGCTTTATAGAGGGAAATTATTTCTCTGTGTACCAAAAAAGCGTGATTCACTAGCTCAGGTTTTGTGAGACGTTTTTAATTTCAAGATGGAAATAATAAGATAAGACCTCTTGTTGTTCTTGCCAACTATAATTCATTGTTTATTGTCTCTGGTGAGTAATTTCTCCAGTTACATTGTGTAACGGTTTGACTGCAGAGGTGAATTTACTCTCTCAGCCAGCAGGATATGAGAAATGGCACAGTGAAAGGAGTTAAAAAGATGAAATATGATGTGTGAGGGAAAGAGAGAAAGAGGCAGGTGAAGTGATACATGTCTGCTAGATTTATAGGAATGAAACTGCCACAGACCTTGTTTATATTTTGAAATGTATACACTTGCATAGGCATACTTTATGTGTGCAGAAACTAAAATGTAAAAGACTGGTAACCAGTCTTTTGAGCCAAGGAAATTGACCATTGTTGTCTTGCATGTTGTGTTGATGTGTGTAAGTGTGTCTGCTTTAGACTGATAAGAGGATTTGTTGAAGGGCCTTTTGTTCTTAAAGCAGTGTTCCCCCTCTTTCTCCTTTTCCCAATAGTCCCATGATTTAATTAAGTGTAGATAAGGATTTGGGCTTTGGGAAATTGTTGCAACCGCACTATAGGAATGCGCTCTATTGGTCACAATCAGGAGAAAAGAATGTCCAAAAGCAAGTGTTGGGATGAATATATGCGGCCAGTTAAAGATGCAAGCCCCTTGGGAAGTAGTGATGCCATATGCAAATGTTGGCAGGACAGCTGAAACATTTGGTGAAACAGACAGAGATGAAATGGCTTTTGAGCTTCCTTTCTGGCAAAGTGTGAGTGCAAGTGTGTGTGTGTGTTCCTCTGGTCTCAGGGGGAGTGAGACTTTTGAGTGTTGGTCTAGATACACAGCACACCTGCTGCTAAACACAGACTCTGTCACAAACTCCAGGACAAACACACTAACACATGATGTGCACACACACGCACAGACTGCTGATGGGGTTTAGTGCAGGCATCCGAGAGAGTGACATTTGAGAGACACAAATAGAAGAACAGGAGCATTTTGCTAGGTGTGTTTGTGAGAGTGAGGGGAGCAACAGAAGCATGTAAATTGTAGCCATCTTGCCAGTTGAAATGAAAATTTGTTGGTGAAAATTCACAGAAACATTTTAATGCATATGCACACACTTAAAACCATCA
The DNA here is from genome assembly GCF_031162955.1 of Sander vitreus. NCBI lineage: Eukaryota > Metazoa > Chordata > Actinopteri > Perciformes > Percidae > Sander > Sander vitreus. Next base: position 14,181,961 of record NC_135876.1, read on the forward strand.
TAAAGAGCTAATCCTTCGTCTCAGTCACATAAACACACACTGTCACACCTTGACAGCTAACAGCAATGTTCCAGGTTTAATTATAGAAAGTTTGCCCCCTCATTACAGCTAGTAAAGGGCTTTGACTCTCGTCTCTGCTGGATGTCCACAGGAGGTTTTTCCACTTGTCCCACTAAGGTTATTTAATACGTTTTTCCCTTCCTGCGGCAAAGTGACGGCGTGTGATTGGCTCACCTCAGTGAGGATCTAAGAGCCCCCGAGGGTTAATGTTTCACCCTAACTCGCTCTGAGGTTTGCCGGTGTGGGATAGCTGCAGGCTTGCCCTCAGGTCAATGTGAGACCTCTGGAGCTTTCAGGTCTGTAGTTACAGACGCTTCAAAAGCTGTAAGAAATTACCTTAGGGCTGGTGGAGAGTTCCCATTGATCTCAGTGCAGGTGTTCTGCATATGGTGGATACATCAGGGGTAATGAACAGCTCCCACAGGTCTGATTTAAGCAGTCACAGTTAACAGTGGGTCATTAAGAGCATTAATGAGTAAAAACTCATTAATGCTCTTACTAGGAATGTTTTTACTAGGAAAAAACTTCTCTGAAACAAAGTGTTTTAATAATGGGAGTTAAGTTAGGCACCATGCTCATCAAAAGTATATTATCCAGTAAGGAAAGCAGTTTAAATTATTTTGAGGAAGCTTCTGATTGCTTATATCTGTGTCTCTTCAGCCATCATGTATGTGATGGGAGCCCTGGGACCTGCAGCTGGCTACCTTCTGGGAGGCGTCCTCATTGGCTTCTATGTTGACCCCAAAACTGTAGTCAACATCGACCAGAGTGACCCCCGCTTTGTTGGCAACTGGTAAATATGCATGTGCATTTATATGACTGCCCGAGCCCTTATGTGCTTTCCCTGTACGATGATCAATCTGTTCTCAACTGTCTTTTTGTCTTGTCCCATCTGTTGTTTCTTCCTCTCAGGTGGAGTGGCTTTCTCTTGTGTGCCGTAGCCATGCTTCTGGTCATCTTTCCCATGTTTGCTTTTCCCAAAAAGCTGCCCCCACGCCACAAAAAGAGGAAGAGGAAAAAGATTGGCTCACCCGGCAACCAGTCCAGCGACGACGATGTGATGAAGGAAAAGTCCAGTAGCAAAGATCAGAACGTCACCTCTTCCATGGGCTTTGGAAAGGACATCAAAGGTGAGGAAAAGATAATATCTGATAATGTCATGCTTCTTTTCCCACCTCTGGAGGTGTTACAAGTACCTTACATATAGGAACTGTGTGCTATTGATGTACAAATGGCCCATAATCTAATCAATGGCAAGGATTAGTCATTTTATCTAACCGTGGATGCTCCATCGAGATCTCCTTTTTAATGATGTTATTGATTTGTGATGAATGAGGTTGTCCATACAGTTGACTAATGAACTGTAAACGTGGGCAGTTTTAGTGGACATTGGAAATTAATAGTAAACATGTTTAAAAGGTCATAAATAATTGCTGGCAGTTGGAGACTTGATTCCGTGATTTTAAATTAAGGGCAGTACAGTTTTGACAGTGTACGTCTCCAAAAAAACAATCATGTATTCTTCAGCTGCATTCTTCAGCTAGAATAAAAACATAAAATTAGGAAAACTGGAGATGGTGTGAGAGCATTTTTTCTGCTCTGAGCCTGATATACAGTACCATGAATCTCCTGGTTTTTCATTGGGAGAGCCCCCTGGATATGCTGTATCCTGCTCCAGTGTTTCCCAGGTTCCCCTTTGTTTGATTTTATCTCTCTCTCTCTCTCGCTCTCTGTTTCTGTATGTGCTTTTCTGTCTCTCCATTTTTTAAATGAGCTCCCAGGGGAACTCACATTTCCACACAGGAGAAAACCATATTGGCAACAGAGCAAAACTGTAGCATGCATGTTTGCTCCTGCACTTGTTATATGCATAGCAACTAAAGGGATTCTAATATTTATTTAGATTATTGTAAATGGTCATAGATGAGAGAGAGCGAGAGAGAGCGAGAGAGAGCGAGAGAGAGCGAGAGAGAGAGAGAGACTTGTCCCAGCAGGATGTTTTGGGCTGTGTGCAAACTATGGCCAATTTTGAAGACTCAGTACTTCAATGTTTGAAACTGTAATGTATTATATTGCTGTGCGTGTCCTTCCCTATTCAGCACTTTCTGTGAAAGATATGCCGCCCTGAAGTGATTATTTTCACCAAGCATTTTTTTTGCCTGTCAGATCATCAGCAAACCCTTAAAAATGCTAACACTGAATGTTTTCAGTATTGCACATGAAGGACGCACTTGTTTGGATGAAATTCTTAACATTTCTTGGATTTGTAGCTAGTATAGATAAGTAACTGCAGCCACATACTGTATATCACAGTCATATTTCAATAGCTGAAAATACAGATACAGTAATGTAAAGTAATATTTTACTCTGAAGCAGGACAAAAGTAGTTTCAAAGTTACTTGCAAATAAAAAGAATGTGACCCAAGACTAACTGTTTAGTTCCATCCTCAACTCTGTGTTTAAACTTAAAGTTCCTGATAGATGGTATAAAAGTGACTTGCGGATTTAATCGATTAATCGACTGATTGCTTGTCAGGAAATAGTAAATAAAAATACCCAAGTACGTCCAAGCCAAGTTGGCATCCTTAAATGTCTTACTTTGTCCGATAAACAGCAAATCCTCATACTGGAGAAGCTAGAACCAGATACATTATTTAAACAAAGAGAAATGTTAAGCGAAAGCATATGGATAATACAGTTTGACCGAGTCGTTAAATAAATTCTCACAATAAAATAGCGAGTGTGACAACTATTGCGAGCCAGTGGTCTGTCTGATTGAGAGAGCAGCTGCTGTAGACGTCAACAGGACCTCGCCATCTGTCCCCCCTCCAGACGAGATTACAGTCCAGCTCCACAGGAATTAAATAATTAGCATCACTATTCTTTTAGTATCTTTTGATCTGAGATAACACTGACAAATGCTAACATTTCCCCACCTACAACAAGATTAGTTGAATTAGTGCTGAGACGGCTATCCCCAAATCAAGGGGGTGTGTGTGTGTGTGTGTGTGTGTGTGTGTGTGTGTTTGGGTGGTTTGCGTTCTCCTGGCATTTTGGGATTTCAACTGCAGGAAAAAAAAAGCAAAGAGAAAATCTCTCTTTGATTTCCTGTCTTTCTGTTCACACTGTAAACTGAAAATGTGAATCTTTTTTTATCTGTGGCCTTTTATTTAAAATATTCTTAGGAAGTATAAATAATTGGATTTAGGATTTCAAACTGATAATTTTTTTGTTATTGGGGTTATGGTCATATGGCAAGAGAACAAACCAGACACCCGCTTTAACTGCTCACACTCAAGGTCAGTTTGGAGATGTAGTCCCTGCAGCAGCATTTTCTTGGTCTTCCTCAGAACATCCTAAGCAGGTGCCCAAACTACATCAGCTTTTTTTAATTTATTTTTTTATAAATGGTAAAGCAGCATCTTAAATCTGAGGTCCCTGTGGATTGTGGAGATCTGTTTCTTTTGTTTTATTTTCAGTATTTTGAGTACAGCCCCTTTTTAAGGCTGTCAACAGACACCTTATTGAGTTGGTGTATGGACAGCATGGTGGTGTTATGATTTTGGAAATAGTTGTTCAACTGGGAGTTGCGAGATCCACGTTTGAGTTGCCATGACAGCAAGCATCTGCCTCGCTGATGTGCCTGTGAGTAAGAAACTGCATCCCCATTAGCTCCTGTTTTGAAAATGATTCAGTGCTGCATTTCCTCTGATAGAGAGAAAGTGACATCAGAGGTTTATCTTTGGGGATCAGTAGATCAATAGATAAAGATAAATCAGTCTGCCTGGTAACAGTAATTTACTTACAGTTTGACTACATTACTTTTGAGTGTCGGGATAAGAGGGCATTCTGCATCATGTCCACCAAATCATATGGACACTGTGCTCGGGCAGACATAAAGGGCATGTTTGCCCTTGTTATGATGAACCAAGGATAAGCTTTGTTTGTTTTGGGCTCTCGGCATAGATGCACATAATCCACATACTTTCATTGTACAGCAAAACTTGCTGGTAGCTATTTAGCTTTTTTCAAGCTGTTGTGTGTGTGTGTGTGTGTGTGTGTGTGTTGCTGCTGAACAAGAATACTTATCCAGATGTAATGAGACATGGTTGAATGCATGAGTGTTTATTTATGTGTGTGTTTGGGAGACATTTAAAGATGGAGTTAACATTTACTATATTATTACCCAAGGTTATTATGACACAAGGTTTACAGTATTTGGGTTACAGATGTCTTTTATTAATTACAGCTTTCCAGTAATGATTCAGTAACTTCTTCTGATGATCCTGTCGAGTTCAGTTTGTGTGGGCGTGAGTGAGAGTCAAATTAAGAGACCGATTGTGTGTTAATTACAGCACAGTAATGAAATGCTCCGTCTTGTCTTGTATTCCATCCTCAGAACTCCCCAAGGCAGCCCTCAGGATCCTCAGCAACATGACCTTCCTGTTTGTCAGCCTGTCCTACACGGCAGAGTGCGCCATCGTCACCGCCTTCATCACCTTCATCCCCAAGTTTATCGAGTCACAGTTTGGTATCCCCGCCTCCAATGCCAGCATATACACCGGTAAGTCTCTTTTGTTAATTCACTCTTTCTTTTCTATAACTTTATTGAAAATTATGCAGTAGAACATGTTATCATATAGCTGCCTGTAGAAGAAAGAAAAATCTAAAAAACTTGTGATGTAACAAACTAATTTCAGTTGCGATTAATCCATCTATTATTTCTGGTATTTTTTTAAATTTAAAAAGTTTAAAGTATCAGAAAAATATATTCTACAGTAATGTAAAACTGAGCAGCAAATCCTCACATTTGAGAAGGTGGAATCAGCAAGTTCAGCAGTCAGCAGTTTGACATTTTTAGTTGAGAAATTTCTTTAATGATTTAGCCATCATCAGAAATCTTAGTGATTTATTTTCTGCCAAGCGACTATTAAAATGTTGTTTCATCACTTAAAATAAGCACAAATATGGTAAGAATCACTCTCTCCTCTGGATGCTCTGCAATGACTTTCCAGATGGGAAAAAGAAATGTGTGTTTATTTGCCTATAATGCAGTAATAAAGCAGTCATTTTTATTGAAATGTCCCTGAAGAGATCTGTTATAACCCAAACTATTAGCTCAATCAGGCAAAACGTCTTTTCCAAAGAGTTTATTAGAATGTATTACCCTTGTCTGCAGCACTTTAACAATAATTTCTTTATTGTCTTGTATCTAACTTATTACTATAAGTCTTTAGATTTAAGCCTGCATGTTAAATAGTTACATAATTATACTCTAAAAACACACTATTATGTCTTGAGGAAATATGTGTTTTTACTGCAGTGAAAATGGTTTGTTTGACATTGTGTGTTGCTTTCTTTTTGTTTATTCTGATCCTGGACAGGACGGTAAATGACGCATCACCACATACTTTATGCACTAGTTTGTAGTCTGTACCAGCTTATGCTCACATTTGTTCTCACCTCTCCTTGTCTAGCACACAGTGATTCACAGCCAGAGGGCAGCACTATGAGTCATCGCTGACTTTCATTCAGTGATGAGCATCCATTACATCCCCTGACTGTAACACACAAACCTCTATTGACTGCACGAGACACATTCATCATAACGTGGACACACGCACACACACACACACACACACACACACACACACACACACACACACACACACACACTACCCTGTCCTCTGCCTGTACCACATATGTAGCATGTACAAATCCTTCAGTCATGTCTAAGACAGTGGTACTAATACAAAACCAATCTGGTAGGATTATTACAGAAACCAGTGATTGAAAACTAAATTATGCCTGTGTATTTGTCTGTCCAAGTATTCTGGTGCCTAACATGTGGCCATCCCTAGACACACACACACACACACACACACACACACACACACACACACACACACACACACACACACACACACACACACACACACACACACACACACACACACACACACACACACACACACACACACACGTACACAATACCATTGCCTCATCTCATCTGCCTGTTGCCAGGATACAAGGGGTAAGAGCAAACGGGTTGTGCGGTTGCCATGGCTACTGAAATGATGCCAAGCTGCTGGGATGTGATGATGGTTGGCGAGGAGATGAGGGCACTCCTGTTGATGGGAGCACAGTGCTTACTCAGGCAGACAGATGGACTGACCAACTGTGACATTTCTCTGATGATTGTGAGGGACTGTTTTTTAAAAATGACCACAATACCAGACAGTGTTTTTGTGTGTGAAAAGTATTTGTTTTCACAGAACATCTTATCAAACCTAATCAAGTTAGGATTAGCTTTCAACAATTTTAAGCAACAGAAGTTGATATTTAGGAACAAAAATGTAAAGATTGACATTCAGATAAATTTGATAAAATTTGATTAGTTGATTGGATCTTAAAGCTGCTATAAGTGATGATTTTATATTCACAATGAGTGTGTTTTTATTAAGTAATTATTGTGGCACACAGAGAATTATCGCCCAACTCTGCAGTTCTCCTCAGCTAAACAGAGCTTTATAGTGTCTTTCAGCTCATTGTTTTGGTTTTAAGGCCCACAACTTTATTATAACTAGCTGCTCAACAGCCCTAATTGCCAACTGATTGAATATTGTTTGGTTCAGTTCATTAACGCTTTTATACTGTTTTTGCTGTATTAGCAGACTGCCATGTGGTCGTTTTTGGGGGGAAAAGTTCTTAGCTGCACAGGAAACGATGCATTTTATGTTTCCGGCAGCACCAACAGTGCTTTGCTAGAAATAAACAGAAGAATAATTAGAAAATCACGCAAATTACCACCTTGATAAGTCTGTATCATGCCCGGTTAAAGAGCAGCCACTGCCACATGCTCATTAGATGTTGCTACAGAAATAGCACTGTAACATATCACACATGCCCCCATCAGCTGCAGTTTCCCCTATGCTGCTCTCTGACTGTTTCTCTGACTTTTTTCACTTTAGTGCCTCTGTTAATCTCACTCACCCTCCTTTCAAATATGCACTTTCCATTCTTATTATTTTTCTATTATTTTTTTCCGTGTGTCTGTTTTTTTCCTCTGTCTCTGCTGTACGAGCTGCAGTTGACAATTGTAAGCATCGCAAAGGTCTGTCACGAGAGTCATGGCTTCTTTTATGTAGGATCTCTATAATAGATTAGCACCGACATGCACACATTTATCAAATGCCTGTTAATCCAGATAAAATGTAGCATTTATTACTACAGCATAGTATGTACTGTATGCGTGCACTGTAAGTCACTGTAATATGATATCTTGTTTGGCTGTGTACATGTTTAATCCTGCAGAAAGCACAAGGTTTTAGCACAAAAAAATACACTTACAGGATAATGTTATGCCACAGTTGCCTAGCTCTCACTTAGCATGCTGAAAGAGACACATTTTCTATTTCTGTTACACACAAACACATGCATACAGAGAGGGAGAAGCCAGATGACATTTCTGTGTACTTGGATCACTTCTGTGCTGATCCTCTATCTGTGACGACCCTCCACCCCCGCTGACTGACCCCATCTTGCTCGTTACCAGGCCGTGAGTGCCTGTGGCTGGACTCGAGGGCTGCCATGTGCAGCTTCCCTGTGCCTTAACTCCTGCACGATGTGACACTTTCCACCCGGGTCCATCCTGCCAGCAGCCAGCTTTGCCTTTCTTCATGCTGTCAATTAGACCAGCTTTAGTGGACTGAGAGCATGTGGTCCTGTACTGCCACCGTCTAAAATGACTCACTGGTAGCCCAAAGTGTAGCTTTGTCAGATTGATACAGCAAAGCCTATTCTTTCATTTTTCTTTGAATTTATTTATTCTTGGCAAGTCACATTGAGATTGATCTTTTCTTTTCAAGCAACCGTGTCCAACAAGACGGCATACAATCCTTTAATATAAAAGCATGACATGTTCACATTAATTATGTCAGTGCACCTGATTAAAATACTGTAGATCTGATTATAATTGTGATTAGGCAGTCATGCTTTACAGTAAATAATTCAGTGTTAAAAAATTGACACAAATTAGCTACTCTACTTCTGTGCCGTTTGCAACACTTCTGACGTTTTTTCCTCTATTTCACCCGGCCTTCTTTTCCCTCATCTCTCTCACAGGCGTGATCATCGTACCCAGTGCTGGGGTGGGCATCGTACTGGGGGGCTACATTATCAAGAAGCTGAAGCTCGGTGCCAGAGAGTCAGCCAAGCTGGCCATGATCTGCAGTGGGGTGTCTCTACTCTGCTTCTCCACACTCTTCATAGTGGGCTGTGAGAGCATCAATTTAGGAGGCATCAACATACCTTACACCACTGGGTAAGGGCAAATCTACTTGCTTTGTAAGCTCATTTCCCCCAACTACATACAAAATGAATCATTTTATGTATGTGGTACTTAGGAGCCAGTTATACATTTGTTTTTAAACTGCTTATTTTTTATTTTATTTTTGGGGGCTTTTTGGCCTTTAATTAATAGGACAGATGAAGACAGGAAAGGGGGTAGAAAGAGGGGGGATGACATGCAGCAAAAGGCTTCGGGTTGGACTTGAACCCTGGGCTGCTGTGGTAAGAACTGAGCCTAAGTACATGTGGCGCACGCTGAACCAGGTGAACTACCAGGGCACCCCATAAACTGCTTATTTAAAAGAAAATGCATATGAAGTTATATCTGAAATACACACATACTGGAGGATGGTGTGGGCCCGGGATGCTGTCACCGCTCCCATCACATCATCCTCATGTGTTATAGCATTGTGTTGGTGTGAATGATTAATTAGCAACACTGGCATCTGCTCTAGTGGCTCTGTTGAATCACTCTGCCACCTCTATTTCTGAAGCTGCTGCTTGACACCACATCAGCAGCGAGGCTTCACAGTTAACAAAACAGTCATCCCATGTCTCAGCCCCGGGCAGAAGTTAGGAACACCTTGACATACAAACATATTACATATCTTCTCTATCCCATCTCATTAAACTGTACGCTGCTGTCATCGATGTACCGAAACTTAACATTTTCAATTTTTAAATTCGAAAGTTTGTTGTGCAGGCATATATTTATAGACATATAAAAACATCCTTTGATATTAGACGGGCCAGCTAACTGCATCATCTCAGAAGTTCACTAAAAACTGAACACACAGGGAAAACTGCTAAACCTCTTTGAAATTTACTTTTCACATAACTAAGTTAATCATGGTGACTATTTGTCAAATAGTCAGTTTGCCCTTTAAAGCCCCATAGCTGACCCATTAATAACTGCAGTCTTTGTTTAAGCCGGTGTTTATAGAGGGGTCAATAAGACGTGTGAGGCGGTAGGGGATCCTCATTATGAACAGCACTGGTCACTAGCACCCACATGAGGAATGTTTAGCCCAGGCCCAACCCTTTGTGTCACTTGTCTGTACTCATACACACTAGTGTGGATGGAGCTCTCCCTGCTGGAGACTATTTGACAAAAAAGGACATGACAAACTCCAAAGGTCCTCAAACTTTTCAAAGCCAAAATATCAAGTTCTGGAATATCTGCAAAAGTGTTACATGATTATGACTCGGGCCTGTATGCTGAATTATAAGCTGCATGTAGTCAAGTACATTTTTAAAATAAAGCTGGGCCATACTGCAAATTTCTGTGTCCTCTGCATCTTGATCAACCTTCACAACTCAGAGTTTGTTTGCCTTCATTCTCCCTGTTCAGTGTCTGCAGCGCTAAACCTAATGTAGCCACTCCTTCTCTTGGCTCTCTGTTTAAGTTTTTATGCAGTGCAGCCAACACACAATTACACAACATCTGGAGGGTTCAGTGAAGGCCGGGGTTTAGTCTGAACAAAAGGACATAGGCAGTCAGTGCAGAGAGCCTGCGACTGCAGCAGGGCTGGTGTCTTTTTTAACGTGCGTGCAAACACGCACACTGTCTCCTTCACACACAGTGTGTGTGGAATGTGACACTGTTGTGTCAGGATGGGACCAAATGTGCTTCCCCTGTAACAACCAATGTAAAAATTAGGATGAGTATCACTTTATGCTCTAAAAATGATAGTCCACTGATTATAAGAAGCATAACATAATTAAAACTTCCCTGTTTTGCATCTTGAACACTTCAAAATTCAAATCTTCAGAGGTGTGTGTGTGTGTGGGGGGGGGGGGGTTAGGGCCCGTCCGCGGCTGTTCCACAGGGCTCAGAGCGAAGCTTCCCAGAGAAAACCCAGGACTCGCTTCACTGCTCCCGGTTTAAACAGAGCCAGCATACAGCGACGGTTCCCACACTGTCTCTCGAGTCACTGGAAGTTATCACTTCCTCACCCCCTTGTTTCTGTCGGTCTATCATCACACAGGCTGGTGGAGGGCTAGATTAAAGATTATTAAAAGGATTATGTGCAGCAGATTAGTAATGAGACGCAGAGACTGCAGTAGACATTGTTGAGAAGGTTGGCAGCTTCTTTCATAAAACACACACTCTGTTTTACTGTTGCATTACTGCACTGAACAGAAATGATTGTTACTTTGCAAATAATATACTACATTTATGATTTTTTTAATGGCTGTTTGGCTCTTTTTTTCCTGCTTAAACAAAAGTTTATGGAGTGATGCCATACAGGGAAGGGGAGTGGGGACAAGAGGTATTATCCTCATTGCAGCAAGAAGCATTAGGTTTTATGGGAAATGTGGTCTAAAATGCAACATATGGCACCATACATTTTTCTGGAGCTAAATGGTGTGCTGCTATCCAGGCAAGGCCACACTTGTAAAAGACGTTGCAATGAGACTAGCCTAAATGCATTAATGTGTAATGAATGAAGAAATGCTCCTACCGATAGTTGAATGGCCAAGTACCCTGCCTCTCGCCCTTGCTGTCACAGCATTACTGTACCTTTTTTAAAGTGTAAATTAAAAAAGAAAAGCAGCATTGTCGATGCATTTAACGTTATCCAATAGGTTTTGAAGGAAAAACAAGTTTAAAAAAAGCATGTAGCCTCTGCACTGAAATGGTCCAGTAAATGGATATGATGGGTCCTTGTTGTTCTTAACGGATGTTTTTGTGTGTCCCTCTGTGCAGTCCGACCCTGACGATGACCCACAGGAACCTGACTGGCAGTTGCAACGTGAACTGTGGCTGCAGGATCCATGAGTACGCTCCGGTCTGCGGCTCGGATGGCATTACCTATTTCAACCCCTGTCTGGCTGGATGCAGCACTGTGGGCAATGATAGCACCGGGGTGAGTACACTAAAACACTTAAACATATAAAACACACACACACACACACACACACACACACTCACTCACTCACTCTACACTTTTTGTTTTTCTGTTTCAGAAATATTTTCTATGTGGCCATTTCTACATCAAGTAGGAGAGTAAAAAAAAGTGATGAAAACGATTTTAGAGAAGGCAAACACTAATCATAATGAATAAACAAAGACCTGTTCTGTACGTTCTCCCATAGCTCTGAAAGTACAGGAAGTGTCAAACTCCACAACAATATTAGATAGGAAGTTATGACAGCATGAGGAAAGGAAATTTGAAAACAGTTTAACAAATCAATAGTAAAAACACTTTAAACTGTAAAATGTCCCTTAATACTTTTTCTGTTGAATGTTTTGAATTCCCCTTCAGAACACAAGGTAAAATAAGAGTTTACTTGCAAAATGTAATGTGTAAAATAATAGTTTTTCTCGATTACATTTTTCATGTTTTTGTGATCATTAGGCGCCGAAATGGCCATCGAAATTCGATTAATTGCACAGGCCTAGCATTAGCTTCAAATGTTAAGTTAGCTTAAAAAGAGATTTACTCTTGTTGTTTGTGACTACAGATTAGGAACTACACAGACTGCGGCTGTGTGCAGAGCAGACAGGTCATCACTCCATCCTCTGGTGGCCAGGGCAACCAGCTCCAGCTGGTCATCGTTAAAACCTACCTAAACGAGAACGGCTACGCTGTATCGGGGAAGTGCGACCGCACCTGCAACACTCTCATCCCGTTCCTCATATTCCTCTTCATCGTCACTCTCATCACCGCCTGTGCCCAGCCCTCCGCCATCATTGTCACACTCAGGTAAGGGACGCTTATGACAATCAATGTCGGTGTGTGTCCACTCTGCTTAAAGGTTGTCTTATTTTCTGTCTCTTTGAACTGAATAAAAAACATGATGAATGTTTTTCTTACATGCTTTTATTTGGATGCAGTGCAGTACATCTGTATCGTTTACTTTCTATTTCTCCTTTGTCAGGTCTGTTGACGAACAGGAGAGGCCTTTTGCTCTTGGGATGCAGTTTGTCTTGCTCCGAACTCTTGGTAAGTTCCTGAATATTTGCACTATGATGAATGATAAATATATTAGAACCACACACTGTATGTTTTGTGACCCTGTTGGGTTAAAACACTATAATCCCTTGTATATTGTATCCACTTTGGTAGATGTTAAGCTAAAGATTTTCAGAAAGCACACAGGATGTCATTTAGAATAGGAAGAAGAAAACCTACATTATTGATCCCCAAATGGGAAATAAAATTTGTTCACTCTGTTATTTTTTTTACGAGCAGTTCGGTTCCTTGTTCAAGGGCACCTCAGCATTGCCCAGGAGGTGCTCTGGCACCTGAGGTCAACTGGCATTTAGTGAAAGTAATGTATTTGTAACCCATTTGTGTATACTATGACTTTTCATGACTTTTTATGACATAATAATGATATTGTTGTGATTTGTATGGCATAATATACTATGACTTTAACAAATGTATGGCATTACTATACTATGACTTTTTATGACATTTTTATGGCATATTTTACTCTGACTTTTTTAATACACACTATACTTTTTTTATGACATACTATAGTATGACTTGTTTAATGATATACTATACTATGACTTTTTATGGCATACTATACTATGACTTTTCATAACAATTTTATGACATACTATGACTTTTGACCTCCGCCAAGGAGGTCATGGTTCTGGTTTGGTTTAATAATAATAGCCCAATTTCCATGAAACTTGGTGGAAGGGTATAGCATGGGCAAAAACAAAACCCATTAAACATTGAACTGATTACTTTTTTATATTTTCATGACATACTATACTATGACTTATTTTGATATTTTATGACCTCATATACTATGACTTTTTTGACACTGTACTATGACTTTTTTATGACTTTTTTCGACATACTATACTACGACTTCTTTGGACATACTATACTGTCGTTTTTCAACATACTATACTATGACTTCTTTGGACATACTATACTATGACTTTTTTGTGACTTACTATACTATGACTTTTTTTCGACACACTTTACTATGACTTTTGTGACACACTACACTATGACTTTATTATGACTTTTTCGACATACTGTTCTATGACATTTTTGTACTTTTTTAGACTTTTTTAACATGCTGTCTTTCGACATACCTATGACTTTTTTCGACATATGTACTATTCTATGACTTTTTTCAACATGTTTCAACATACTATACTATGACCTTTTTTTCGACTTTTTTGACATGCTATACTTTGACTTTTTTTATGACTTTCTTTCGACATACCTATGACTTTCTTTCGACATACCTATGACTTTCTTTCGACATACCTATGACTTTATTATGACTTTTTTGACATACTATTCTATGACCTTTTTTCGACACTATACTATGACTTTTTTCCGACTTTTTTGACATGCTATACTTTGACTTTCTTTCGACATACCTATGGCTTTTTTCGACATATGTACTATTCTATGACTTTTTTGTTTTTTGAAATACTATACTATGACTTTTTTCAACTTTTTTCGACAGTCTATACTAAAACTTTTTTCAATATACTATGACTATACTGAATTTTTTAACATACTATGACATTTATTCAACTTAATCCTGGCTTTTTACGAGGACTTGAACCAGTGACCCTCTGGGTCTCACAGTACTATGACTTTTTTTCGACTTTTTTCGACATACTATACTATGACTTTTTTTCAACTTTTTTCAACATACTATACTATGACTTTTTTTCGACATACTATACTATGTTTGTTTTTTTATTTCGACATACTATAATATCACTTTTTTGACATTTTTTGACATACTATACTATGACTTTTTTTCGACATACTATACTATGTTTGTTTTTTTATTTCAACATACTATAATATCACTTTTTTGACATTTTTCGACATACTATACTATGACTTTTTTTCAACATACTGTACTATGACTTTTTCACATTTTTTGACATACTATATATGACTTTTTTTCGACAAAGAAGGAACAATTTTCATTTGGAATATTTTATTTTCAGATTTGTTTTTTACAAATTACATAACAGATGCACACAAGATATACTATACTGTGACTTTTTTTTCGTAGTACTATACAGACTGATTATACTGACTTTTTTGAACATACTATGACATTTATTCAACTTGATCCGTACAAGGGCTTGAACCAGCAACCCTCTGGTTCTCACAGTACTATGACTTTTTTTCAACATTTTTCAACATACTATACTATAACTTTTTTCCGACATACTATACTATGACTTTTTTGTACTTTTTTCGACATACTATACTATGTTTTTTTTTTTATTTCAACATACTATGCTATCACTTTTTTGACATTTTTTCGACATTTTTTCGATATGCTATATTTTTTCGATATGCTATACTATGACATATCCCTACTGACTTTTTTTTATGTACTATACAGACTAACTATACTGACTTTTTGAACATACTATGACATTTATTCAACTTGATCCGTAAGAGGACTTGAACCAGCAACCCTCTGGTTCTCACAGTACTATGACTTTTTTTTCGACTTTTTTCGATATGCTATACTATGACATATCCCTACTGACTGAGCTACAGTGCTATTACTTTTTTTCGACATACTATACTATGACTTTTTTTCGACATACTATACTATGACTTTTTTGTACTTTTTTCTACATCCTATACCGTTTTGTTTTTATTTCAACATACTATACTATCACTTTTTTGACATTTTTCGACATACTATACTATGACTTTTTCACATTTTTTGACATACTATATATATGACTATATGACTATATATTTTCCATTTGCTTTGTGCATTGTATTGTGATACAGTATACTCAAAACTCTTTAGTATGTGTATTGACTTTTTGGGGTACACTTAAAGCCCCTGAAAATGTGCTTTCAAATTAGTATAACAAACTAATGTTATGTAGTCAAAATTGGCTGGAAATGAATATGAAGTTTGGAATTGGGACTCTGTGACAATCTTGTTTACCAGATTTTAAGTTATTCATCACAACATCTCTCTTCTCCCTCAGCCTACATCCCCACGCCCATCTACTTCGGTGCTGTGATTGACACCACCTGCATGCTGTGGCAGCAGGACTGCGGCGTGCACGGCTCCTGCTGGGAGTACGACGTCACCTCATTCCGCTTCGTCTACTTCGGCCTGGCCGCCAGCCTCAAGTTCATTGGCTTCGTCTTCATCTTCCTCACCTGGTACTCGATCAAGCACAAGGAAGATCGAGCTGAGCGCTGGCGCCAGCACCTGCCTCCGCTGGGCACTGTCAGCGAGCTTATCTGCCACGCTGGAGGCCACAAAAGCCACGCACGCACCCGCTCCTGCCCCGTGTTCATCCCACCTCGGGCCGACCTGCCCGCCGCCCTGCTGCTCAACCGCGGACACAGCAGCCTCAGCTGCCCCGGCAACGCCCTCAAAGCAATAACCCCGCCCATCCTGTTGCCTAATCACCACAGAGGCTCTGCCCATGTCTGAGAGCATGCCAAGCCTCCCTCTGGCCTCCATCGTGACACGTGCCTTCCTGTTTGTGTTTCTATGCCACACAGTGTCTGCTTTACATCAATCAGACACACCAGGCAGGGCTCCACAGCTGCTGTGGGACTGACAGGCAGGGACACGGGTGCGCCCACCATATTTAAAGGGCTGCTAATTGTTGTTTATAATAACAGGAAACTGACAGATGTTCTTTGATTCTGAGCATATCATCAGCTGCAGCCACACACATCATCCACACAGGTCAGAACTCCACTTGAAGGTTCAGACGATGTAAAGACATCTCATGGTGCTACTGTTAAAGGGCAGGGCATTAAAACTCTGTACAGACGGATGAGTCATCATCAACACGGCCTCTAAAGCACAACTGAAATACCTGTACTATGCAAGATCCTATGTACAGCTCCCTCTTTACTCTCTTCTTCCCCGCCTAATTCATATGTTGTCGGCTCAGTCATAATCCCACTTTCTCTTACAGTCCGGGCTGTGAACATATCAGCAACCTCTTATTTGAGCCATTCCACCTGTTCTCCTGCCCGGTGTAGTTTGGATCTTCATAATTGACCTTTTTCTTTTTTAATCCTGTTTCTCCTCTTTTTTTTTCTTTCTTTTTTTTCTTCTTCTTTCTTTTTGTAACAGTGCCTCTCAGGCTGTCTCAGCCAGTCCAATATACAAAGCTAGCTACCAGGGTAAATGCTAGCTACCGAAAAGCCAGTCACTATCCTCTCAGTTGAGCGCAATATTCTGCTTTGTTGCCCTCAGCTTCTGTGTTTGTGAACGGTTGTCCCCGAGCTTGAGCCTTTGCGCCCCGGCGGACGAAGCTCCTCGCCTTTGCAAGGTAACCATGTAGCTTAAAGCCGTTTATTATCACAACGTGGCAAACGGTCAACGATGAGATACTTTTCTTATTCCTATGTGCTGAAGCTACTGTATGTCCAGAAGATGTGATTGTACTTGTGACTTGAAATGTGATGGAGATTCTAAAGAGAAGCAAAACTGCAACAAATTTGAACCACTTTTAAACACCACACCTTCAAAGTAAAATAATTTGTATTTAATATATTGCAACAAATGCAAGGATGCATCACTTTGGCTTCATATTGTAATGGCTTCTCCATTCTATTGGTCATCAGATGTACATAGTAGTTATCTAGTAGGCTAGGCTTTTAAGAAAGTAGTGCAGCAAAGCATGTAAAAGCCCTTTTATCAGCAAGAGTAATCTGATGTTGATTCTTCAGTTCCTGGGTGTTTGAGGCCCTCTAGTGGACAGAGAGATGATTGAAGGCCAGTGAATGTTGCGGTTTGTCAGACCTACTGCACTATGAAATTCTTGGTTAAAAGGTTAACTATTAAACTTAATCACTGCACTGAATTTAGAACTTCAGTTTTCCAGAGATGTACCTTCTGCAGGTCTGCTAGTTTGGTGGTGAAGTTTACAACATTCAGTATAACCGATGCCATGTTTTACTAGAATCGTATAATTGTGACTCATGGATTAACCTCCGTTTGAACAGGACAGGTAGTGTTTGCAGAGAAATGAAAGCGCTGGTATGGCCTTTGTGTAAAAAAAAAAATAGCTTTGTTCAATATTGGAAATATTGGTACATGTTTTAAAAACCACATTTAATGAGTTTGTTTTTTCTAAGGAGGAATATAAGTCTAATAAAGTTAATGTATTTTATATCCTGATCAGTTTGACTTCATTTTAGTTATTACAAGTTTGCAAAGGAGTTTGGAGAATCTGATGCAGTGAATCCATTTTAAAAGTTAACATTTTTTGGCTAAGATTTGTGGTTTTCTGCCAGGTAACGATTATCAAGTTGTAATGGTGGTAACTAATAGTATTATTGTGACTTAGTACCTCAAATTATATATTCATAAGTGATCATCGTGTAAATATTGACAAAGAAAATAAAACTTATTATAGAGCTCACACATAGTTAGAAGCATATTTATGAACTAACCCATGATATTGTAGTTTAAAAAAAAAAAAAAACCTAAAAGCTACAAAAAACAGTGGATTTGTCTCGCGGTGCCTGAACAGTGTTCTTCACATGGGAAGGGTTGAATTCATCATGTGGGGAGGGAGTACTACACAATTGAGTTAAACGCTGAAGTAATGCTACCCAGAATGCCCTTCTCTCCATCTGTAATCAATCCTCTAGGGCTCAGTATTTAGCACAGCCTCAAGAGGAATACCAATGTACGATCATTGATCATGTGACTGGAAAGCCAAACGTGATCCTCGCTGAGTCATCTTACAATAAGTATTTATTCTATTCACTTAATGTTACGGCTGCTTATGAAATTCTGTTCTGATAAAATACCAAATGTTGAGTAACAATTTAAATTGATTAAAATTCTCCTCTTATACTTACTGAACTTTGCAAACTGTTTAGTTAGAACATTAGCATACAGGGACGGATAGAGAATCGTCCAGTGATGCCACACAGATCATTAGACAGTAAATGCAGGGATGTCTGCCTTTACTGTACTGTACACCTACTACTTGGTATTACTGTAATGTGTCCTGCTGTTCAAATGCCTGGACTACTACTGACACAGACAACTTCAGGTTGACTGTAGATTTGCTTCACCACATTATCCTGGACAGAACAGAAGCTGTATATTCTCAAAGTCTAGCTCTTATCGCTTTTGTTTCTCAGGAGCAGAAGTCTATAATTGATGTTTGTGAACACATGGTTTACAAATGCCTTGAATACTTGATATTTGTCATTAAAAAAAATGAAACAAAATCACCTTGCCTGACTGAATTATTGCCAATTTGTGTGTATAGAGACAAAACTTACGGCTGAAACATCACGGAAGGTTGAAAGGGTTTATTTTCTTAACAGCTTCATGGCTTTTCAAAAGTAGGAGATGTTCTAACACTTGTGCACACACTGTCAAAAAAGAAAAGGACCGCATCAGGTTTTTGCAACACCAGTTCCTAACCAGTAGATCCATCCCGGTTGCTCTTAACAGCAGAGATTTACTACAGGCAGAAAGGTTAAACATTGGAATACTTAGCTTTATGCAATGTCTGCAGAGTATTTTACAGAATATACTGTCCTAAATAAAACTATCAGTGGGCTGTCCTATAACCAGTTGGACTAAAGTTACATTTGAAATGAATTGGCCACGTGCAACACTATATTCAGGATTATCAAAAGCACTACATTTACACCACGAGGAATTGGTGACATTTCCAACAAAAAGTTACACAGTGAACATGTTCTAACCCCTGGTGATTGTGTAAGCGTTTGCTTGTGATGAATAAGGATAATTCTACATAAAATAAAATGCTTTGAATAGTGACGAACGTGCAACTCTGCAAATTCAGAGCTGGTGCAGTGGTGCAACTAATCAGTGAATAGTAAGTAATGTGGCCGATTATTCAGATGCTAAACTGTCCCATGATTGTCTAAACTTCCTGATAGTAGTATGTCATATAGTAGTATGTCATATTGCTAAAAATATTCATTAGCGCAAATTAAAACTTTTTTGTTATTTGCGAAACAGATGTGTATTTATGTTGATTCTGTAACTTTCTCAGAAGTGACAATAGTAGTCAGAAGAAATAATCATTTCATAAAATCTAATTTCTAATTTTACAAATGGAAACAAATGTCATATCCATAAACAGGGTCATCTGGTGGCAAAGTTCAAAAGTGCATTTGGGGTCAAATTTAACATTATATATATATATATATATATATATATATGAATGATAGTGTGAGTGGGCACTGTTCTGGTGAGGAGTCCTGTGACTGGGCAGATTTTTGATTAATTAATGATTCCTTAAAGACTGGAGCACACCTAAAGCTGACTAATGCTAACTATTCATTCAGATGTTGAAATGGTTTCACCACACACTTGTTTTTTCATAAAAACGTATTAAAAATGTCAATGTGTTATCCATATGGAATTAATCATTTTTAAACCCAACACTTGAGTTTAGCTGCATTAAGGCTTTTTTCTTTTCTAAATATGTATTTGAAAAAAAAGTCATAACACTGTTTACTAATAAATGTAGGCACCTGTAAAAAAATAAACAATAACTTTAATAACCATTGTACAACTCTGACTGAGGCGTCATCATTCGCCATTGCTCTTGGCAGCTCATCTCCCAATCACTGTGTCTCTGTGTCTCTATGGTGGCCAGCAGCTCATTGGCTGGCTGGCTGGCCAGCGCATACTTCTGCCTTAGAGGGTCTGATTGGAGGGTTGAGGCAGAGAGCCGCTGCCCTCGTAGTCCAAGGTGAGGGGCAGCGCTGACTGAGGCAGCACTTTTAGTACCAACCCGACACTCTGTGGGGGGCTAGTCTGTGTGGTGGGGGGGCTTCCGGTGGTGCTGGCCTGCACCTTGGGCCTCATCGTCTGTGGGGAGAAAGGGAGGAAGCCCTGGGCCTGGAAAATGTCCTCCTCTTCTTCGAGGTCCAGGCCCAGGCCGAGACCCTGAGGGCTTGTTGCCTCTCCGTGGCCCAGGCCAGGCTCCAGGTGGGCCTGCAGGCTGTTGTGAGTACGCAGCAGGTTGTCGTGTCGAGTCTCCAGCTCTGTCAGTCCGTTCCCGCTAAACGTCTCTCCTTCTATCTCCTCCAGCTGCTGCGCCCACATGTCGTTCTGGAAGATAACCCTGTCTCTTCTTGGACCTGATGGTAAAACCATCACCGGTGTTGCTGACATCACAGGCACCCCATGTCTGTTTAGAAGCCTCTCAGGAAGGTCATTGACAACAGATCCTAGTTTCCTTTCCAGTGTGGGCCTGGGTGTGGGAAGTGCTGATGGCGTTTTGCTGGGGGCGGGGGTGGTGAGGCGAGCCTCTGCGGCCAGATCCGGCCAGACGTCGCTGGCTGAGGCCAACTCTTGTCCGCTGCCCTCTTCAAGGCCTCCGCCCCCGGCCCCGGAGCCCAGCTCTGGCAGGGTGGAGTCGTCAAGGGTTCGGTTGAATTTGTCTAAAACGTGTCGCAGTGCAAACCTATCTACATCCTTCTGGAAGTTGACCCAGTTGTCTGGGCTGGGGCTGTAGTCAGGCCTACATTCATAAAGGCTTTCGTTTATACTATACAGATCCTCCAGTCCCTGCCAGTTCACTTCCTCGTCTGTCAAGTTGGGTAGCTTAACCCTGTCGTCCGTCCCATATTGGCTGTGTGCTGGCAAACAGAAAGAAACAGAAGACTGTGAGGATCTGGAGTAGAAAAAAGAGGGGGCTCTTTTCAAGTTTACTCAGACACCATGCAGTCATGCCCAGCCTCTGGCTCTCAATAAAGCAGCAAGCCCCATGGGGTCTAAGGCCCCAAGCAAGACACACACACACACACACACACACACACACACACACACACACACACACACACACACACACACACACACACACACACACACACACACACACACACACACACACACACACACACTTGAAAGCAGCATTAGATAAACTAGATAAACACAGCACTCACACTAAGCTCAAGCCATGAGTAGTGCAAACACATGCTGCCTTAGAAATTCACATTAGAAAGACAGACTGAAAAGAAAAGTATTAAATGGTCCATCATAAATGACTAACGCACTGAGCTGCACATAAAAAAAATGGAAATTGCAGAGCTGATGATAGGCCTGCACTGGGTTTAAATGCAAAGTCAGGCAACCTGGAATAAAATCATTTAACAGCAGAGGAAACAAAAAGATGATCAACAAAACAAGATGATGCTTAGGGTGAAAAAAATAAGAAAATTAGCTTGCTGATGAATGCTGTATCCCCAGAAAAATAAATAATAAAGGAATGCTGTCAGAAAAAGAGGCAAATAAAAGAAAATTGCAGCAAAAGGCTGAATCAGAGTTGTGCTCAGTTTGATGTCTGTAAGTAGGAACTGAGGAAAAGAAGCATCAGTGCCACTGTAGGTTGGTTTTCTTTGTGAGAATGGAGTTGGTTTTGACATATGCTCAGAGACTCACAGGAAGGAGAGGGTTGGTCTCCTCTTTGACCACGTTCGACGCTGCTGTTGCCTGGTAACCAGGTGCCAGAATCAGAGGTCAAAAGGGCAGAGGTCAGTGGGAGGACAGTGTCCACTCTACCACTACATGTAGCTAATGGCCATGAGTGAATATGACAGGCATCTGAATGTCATGCTACACTGGAACACTAATGTGATGATGGCCGTTTATTTGTGGGTGTGGCTGACATGGCATGGAGGGTGATAATAAAGGAATAGTCCAACATTTTTGGGAAATTAGTTTTCTTTCCGAAAGTGAGATGAGAAGATTGATACCACTCTCATATCTGAGTGTGGTACTCATCTTCTGACTCTACAAGAAAGCTAATAAGCTTATTGCCCAAAATGTCTCACTACTGGTACTCCTTTAAGATTTCATGTAGAATGTGATGAATTAGGTGGGATGATACAATGTCATGCATTGTCATTCACGTGCACTTGATGCTTGGGTGGGTCTGAAGTAGAAGCACATATTCAGCACCTCACCATGTGACTTCTTCATTTTTATTCAGCCATGCTATGGTAAAAATACCTTAAAAAGGATGAATTTTGAGTTTTTTTAACATGGGCAACTGCTATAAATGTTGCACTCTCAAGCAAAGCTGTGAAAATATGCGGCAGAGAATATGTTTATATGTTCAAATAGCTGCACACTGCCATGACTCAGCAGGTAAACTGAAGACAGATTGTTTGCACAGAGGTGACAACAAATGAAGCTGTGTAATGAGGGGGGTAAAAATCATCGGTTATGATTTGTTAGCGTGTCCCCAGCATGCAGCCACAGATTAAGCGCCAGCAACTCCATGGATGGATGTATTAGTGGGAATGAGGCAATTCGGCCCATGCAAGTGTTAAGAAAAAGCCACTGAAGAGAAACAAAAATTGGTGGATACCTGTGTGGCTCATAGCTTCCTCCATCTTTACCTCCTGATCGGAAAAATAAAAGCAATCGATTGTTAATGCTTTGATCCAGGGAGATACAGGATTTGGGGGGGGGGGGATAGATCATTCACACTGAAGATTTCTTCATGCACAGCTGCTACTCCCTATGGAGAAATGCAATTATTGGATGATCAGAATGAGGAAGGGAGGAATGAGAAGAAAAGATTTTGATTTGAATGGAGTAAAAACAGGGTGGAAAAGTTTGAAAGCTCATACGATTGGGCTGGATTGAGATTTTAGGATTGATCAGAACTGAGTGTTTTGTGAGGTGTAGAGTTCAACGGGGTTTCCCCTTCAAAGCAAACACACACAAGGTTATCCAGTCAGGTGTTCACCATTGTTAAGACACACTCTGCAAATAGATGAAAGTATCGGCTAGACCCATTTCACCAGATAGTTACATTTTAATAATGTATTCATCCAACACAAACATTACTTGATGTAACCACAACAGCAATTTCATTGGTTCAGGGAGCTGGCAGCCAGTACAAGTAAGAGATTCTAGGCTGCTATGTGACATGTGTTGGCATGGTTTTGACAAGTCTGCCATGCCAGCACTGAAACACAATCAGTTTTCTCAGAGCAGCTTGGCTGTTCCAGTGCTCCACTCTCCAGCTGGTAATTACAGACATTAAGTTTTTATCCTCAGGACATAAACAACGCAGCCAGTTCATGCCACACACGAACGCTACAGCTCGGCGTTACAGGCTTCGGTCATGATGGCATTGCTTATTGACCACCATGTCACTGGGATGTCTGCTCAGTAAGGATGCTTGGACCATGAGGTGGTAGTAAAAAATATATTGTGGCTGATTATGGCAGTGATGCATGACGGGCCCAAATAGAATGACAGCCTCAACTGCCGTGATGACAGCATCCTCCAAATAATATCTCTAGCACTCAGTGAGTCACTACGGGGATGATGGCCAGGACATTCAACTGTGACATGGCCTTATTTGTATTAAAAATAAAACAATTTAAAAACTCTAAAACTCAGAACATATTTCAGCAGTGAAAAGGTCCTGGGCTGAGAAAGAGAGGTCTGGGTGTGTGTACATGTGTGTGTCATCGTGAAGAAAACATTGAACACACATCAACTAAAGACACGCAAGACTCGGTGACAATTCCTTGGCCTCTACCTGAAAATGTCAGCATACGTCACTGAGTGGATCATCCCCAAACACATGCAGCATGCAGATATGTGCAAACACACACACCACTGAGATGGAAACGGATTTGAACCACAGCAGAAAACTAGACTGAAACATCCCTATTGCCATACAGTCACTCATATTATTATTACAGCATTACGTGTTTTTTTTAACTCATTCAAATTGAATCATCTGTTTAACACGTTAACTGGTCCAACTCTCAACTTCATTCTCATTCTTGTGTGTGTCAAATCTGTTTCAGTCATTGGCATCACAACTACCACTAAGCCCAGTGTAACAGTCCATATGTCCAACCGTTTTAGGATAGGTAGGTAGGGAACAATAAACAGGCTGAAGGTGAGCATTTTTACCTGTGTCCAAGCCTTTTGGGCGAGGGTTACACTGCTTGTAACCTTGACAACTCCTCATCTCCATCAGCTGGGCATGGAGGGAGTTCAGTACATCCCGATCTACTGTATACACCGTGTTGGTCAGCTGCACAGGCAGGACAAACAGAAATTTAACAATTGTAAAAAACATTTGTTTGTGTCATAATGTTTATCAGTCTCCAAGAAATTTGCATGTTGCTATTCCCACATAAAAACCTTGTGACGAATGTTTTAAAATGCAGGGACCAATGAAAAGGCTTACAGAGAGAGAGACAGAGAGAGAGAGAGAGAGAGAGAGAGAGAGAGAGAGAGAGAGAGAGAGAGAGAGAGCACGAAAGCACAGACATGGGCAGGAAGCACAGCTGTATGACTGTAGACAGATGTTCACCCACCTGGTAGGGGTCACTGTTGAGGTCAAAGTACTCCAGGAAGCCGGTGAAGAACTCGCAGAACAGCGTGTTGTGGGTCTCGTTGATGGTTCTCAGGCACCAGTAGGTGTTGTTGTTGGAGCTGGTGCATGCGCAGAATCCACCCACTAAACAGTAATCGAGATTCATTGTAAATGTAGTCATTATTCCTAACAATGTGTTTAGAGTCGTTTTTCTTGATTAAACAAGGGCAAGGAAGACTCAGGAGCATAGGTATCGTCCAAAAATGTTCAATACCATACCGTGAATTCGATACAAGTCCCTGAACAATATTTTTTTCGCTACCCATTTTATAAATTCATTTTAACAGAAAGAAATTACAACATTACAAATCTTGTTTTTTTTTCAGCTCCTTTATATATATATAAAACTATATATATGACGCACACTGTAGTAAAGATTATTAGATCTTGGTCATGCTGCATGCCTATTGGCTCACTGACACTGATGAGATTTACTCCTTATTCATTCAAATTTGGTATTGAATGATAAGGCATTTTTCTACTATGGAGGCAATTTGGTCAGTGCCTTAAAGTATTGAAGTTCGGTACCCAGCCCTACTAAGGAGCTTCCTGTATTAAACTGTATTGCATTGTGAGGAGCCTGAAGTCAATATACATACATGTCCAGAGGGGAGCAGTCTGCCAGTGGTCATTGTTATGTGTGAAGCAAGTGAGGCCGGGCAGGCTGCAGTCGTCTCCCTTCCTCTGTCTCTTCTTCTCCTTTCTTTCCTTCTTCCTTCTGCGGATCTCATTGTACAACTGGGCATTCCCGTCAATTTCCTGCGCTGACTCCCTGTGGGTAGAAACGTGAGAGAATTACCAAACAGTGTTGATGCAAAGATGACATCAGCCCCTATCCTCTCTAATGCCAGTAACCACAGTGGTGGAGGATCTGAAGGGGACTTCCAGAACGCATCGCCGATGCCAGGATATGACAGTCTGTTTACTTTCATGTTTAAGCTCTTACTAGGTCCAATTTTCTCTGGGATGACATTCTAGCCACTGTCCCCTCTTCCTCCGAGCCTGAACGCAGAACAGGCAGTGCAAAAAAACAGCTGCTTTGTATTGGCATAATCTGTTTCCAATGTTTCCCGGAGCAAGTTGATCACTGTGTATGAGGGGATTGACTGATTTCCCCTCTGTTAAGTCAATCTATCTTTCCATGCGACTCAATCACTTCCAGACACACACATGAAATAGATTGCTGGTCATGCATCTGCTTTGTCATTTAAACTCCATTCAGGAACCAAACACTTTTTTAGACAAACATCAATACATCACAGTAGACTTCCAAAACACACAC
This sequence comes from Sander vitreus, assembly GCF_031162955.1. NCBI lineage: Eukaryota > Metazoa > Chordata > Actinopteri > Perciformes > Percidae > Sander > Sander vitreus. The sequence continues at coordinate 14,208,018 of NC_135876.1, forward strand.
ATGCTGGGCTGGTCATCCAGGATCTACTAAGTCAGCTTTATGTTTAAACCTGACATGCAGCGACAATGCAGATATTCAGCTACAATGTACTGTTGAACAGCATCTTATACAAAATGATGATCGTTTGCAAGGCATGGTCAGTACTAATTACAAAGCAGAGGGGTGACACTAAATCGGGCAAACTCATAATTAATGGGGAAGAGAAACTCACTTAAACGGATGGAGTTGATCATTCCTGCTCTTCACTCTCTGTGCCTTGTTTCTGTCTCCTGTGCTAAAATAGCTGGTTTTATAAACAGAGAAAGAGACTAAGGACCAGGCAGAAAACTTTTTTAAGGTGTGGACTTTAAGGTGTGGAATGTATTTTTGAGGTGAAATTTAAATGACCTACCTCTTCTTTCCACAGTCGCACTCGTCTGGTCGTGTCCTCTTCAGGTGGCCTCTTACTTCCCGGAGGTTTTTGATTTTGTCTTGAAGCGCTTCTATCTGGAATTAAATATATAACAAATACTATCAATTATCTTTTGTCCATTAAATTGACGGACAAAATGAGTAACCTGAAGAAGGCATGCGTCTGTGTGCCAGGCTTTGTACACTCACCTCATGGTCCACATAGCTCTTATGGTCTTTCCAGGCTCTGGACGACTGGTAGATTTCTCTTTCACAATGGACACTGTCATTCATCAAGATATAACACCTGAAACAGATGCAGAAAAACCTGTCATCCACTGCTCTTTTGACAGACGTACAGTATATATCATATGAAGTCATTGCTGAGATACTTGAGGGAGGCTGCCTTCTTACTTGTGGGTAACTTTCACAGAGTTTGGGTATCCCACAGCATTGGTATCATCCGCCAGCATTTCCTCTGAACCGTCATCTGAGCCCAAATGAAACTCTGGGTCCTCTGGGGTGTAGTGGCGCTTTGAGATGACACGGCGGCGGACAGCTGACTGATCATCTGCTTGAAGGTCAATGTCATATATCTGACCTTCAAACTCCACAGACAGAGACCTGGCCGGCCGGGTGTGGACAAAACGTGGCCGAAAACCTATCAAATAAAATTAAAAACTTGAGTCAAGTAATCCTTTAATGTTCCCATTTTACTGCTTTAGTATACTTTAATGTTTTTCAATGTTCACACTTAAGTTGCACGTTTTCTAAGCAACACTAGAGGGCATCAAACTATTCAAAACCACAATCCCAATGGGGGCACACACACACGAGGCAGCATCTCAGAGAACAAATTGCAGGACTTGTTGCAGGATGTTTGCTTTTTTCGTTAATGTGTCTCCCTTAGACCATAAATAATCAGTTACAGGAAGTCAAGGCTTAAGCTTTCGCAGACTTCCTTTCCTCTAAATGGTATTGAGAGACATCAATACGTTACACGTTAAGAAAAAGCTGGTTCATGTATACTCACGCTGTCCTGATGAGCCAGATAACTGTCGGTGGGAACGGCGGTCCATTCTGGAGGGTCTGAGGAGAGTGTCCCCGCAGTCGCAGCCCCTCTCTCTGTTGTCATAAGTGCTGCTGGGCCTCAGGCTGCGGGCCCTCTTCCTGGAGCCTTCTTTCGAACCACCTTTGCACTTCTGTATCCTCCACTTTCCTGTGATCTCCTCCACACAATGCCATTTCTGTCCACAGCAGAAATAAACAGGGAGAAGCAATATTCCCTCATGAATTCTTTCAAGTTTTATCTCCGCTAACTTTATTTCTATGTGTAGATTTGAAATGATCAAGTGTCCTTGATCTGTATGCCTTTTTCGAAATTTTCCCTTTACTTTTACAATGTGCAGATTTTCTGGCATAGCTTATAATATGAGCTATAGATGTTAACAATATGAAATACTTAATCTCAGACAAAAGTCTCTGTTTTGATTTTAGAAACTCCTTGAGAAACATGCTTTTAACACATATCAGGCAACTCTCAGCCTGTGGGAAAGAATGGCATCCAAAAGCAGCAGGAAAGATAAACCAAAATGACCACATGAGATGAATTGGGCATGTCTGGTGTCTAGAAAATAAAGAGGAAACCCCTACCACTCTCACACTGGGTATGTCTGTGCCAAGTGCGTCACTGGCGTAATTGTGTAAATACATATCCACGCACTTGCTTACATCTGCTGTGTCTTTCTCAACATTTATTCCCACTTGGAAAAGAAAGCTGAGGCTAATTGCTGTGAGTAGTGCCGCTGGTTAGGTCTTGTCTAAATGGAAGAGACACATCTGCAGAGCGCAGTGCCGATGATCAGTGGTGAGTGTGGGAACGAGGGTCCAAACAAAGGGCCATAAAGCAGCTCAGGTTTCTTCTGGAAGGCTCATATAGTGACGAAGAGCTTACGGGCCAAACAAAGCCGTTATATCAGCATTAAACAAGACGTGGGGGAGAGAGGTGTATTGTCACTCAGGGATGAAAACAAACTGTCTTCTCTCTCACCCTCCCTCCTGTGAGTGCTTTTCAGGCACAACAGTACCATTGCAGCAGCAGGACAGCAGAGATGGATGAGAAACTGAGGAGGATCTGGAGCGGTTAGTTAGGAGCAGACATGGATGACCATGCAAGCTGAAACATGAGCGTTAAGGGGAAGACCCAAAGTACCGCAAGCCACTCACACTGTTATGTACCCCCAAAAACATACAGTAACAGAGATTTCTCAATGTCCCTGGTGAGTAAATCCGGTGTACCCACAACAAACCCATATAGTTATCAAATGATCGATTCCAAAGGACCGCAACAGCTCTGCGACAAAAACACAACAGAGGCTTTGCTCTTAGAAATATCTGGTCTGTCTGAACCAAGATCATGTGGTCATATTCAATCAGACAGTAACATTTAAGACTTTTCAAAAAGAAAACTTCTCTCATTCCAACATAAATCAGGTTCAACACTGAGGTTTAATGTCCTTGTTGAAGAGCCCTTTAACTCCTAACTATTTCAGTACAATGCTTCAGTTTGAGCCAAGGTTTTGTTTCTGTGACAGGGAGGTGAGTTGGCATTTAAAGGCATAAAATAAACTGTAAAATACATACAAAGAGGAGCTGGGAAAAGATTTGATAAAAATTAAGAGGAGCGATAAAGCACTTGCCTGCTGTGTGTAATTTTGTAAGATACACACCACTGGCTTTCAGGCTGCTCACTGGGAGGTCATATTAAATCATGACCAAACTTTATCCTTCATGCTATGCAGCCACATATTATGATGTACACTGTAAATGATTACAGCTATAAGAAGACGTCTACACATTTTTTGTGCACATTACAGGTGCTCACACATACTGTACCCACAATCTCAAATGCATTTGCACAACACACGCTGCTGAGCTTACTTAGAATAGCTCCATTGCTGTTTTTAATAACTGATTGTTACATACACACATTTATGTGACCATAAACTGGATCTGGATTGCATTAGCCAGCCCCTCAGAAACGCTGCCTGTCATTTAACGCTACCTGAAACTTGTAACAATTTGTATTGTTCTGGTCTGTGTGCTCCAAGGCCACATACTGTACCACTTGGCTGTTGGTCTGCCAAAAAGTTATTGGGCACAGATGAAAGGGAAGTACCAACAAATTAATGCACCACAAAACAGTGCAAAAGGGTCCAATTATGAACCAACTGATGCACTGTAAATGGCTATTTCACTTTTGGCTCTGTGGAATAGCTCACCAGGCAACATAGAGGTCGCTTTAAGAGTGGTACTCATTACTGTTAGAAAAGAACTGCAGAAATGTTCCATAGTGGATATCAGGGGAACTTGTTTCTGTTCACAAAGGTTTGCAGAAATAAGTTGTTTGTTTTACCTGTCCAGGCTGCTCGCAGGGCGTCTGGAATTCGGCCTGCTGGCACGTCTCTTTGACCTTCTTGTACTTGGGAAGGCTGTTGGTGTGCTGAGTGTTCACTGAGTCTTCCTTCTTCCTCAGGATTTTTCTACACAACACAAGTGAATAGAATTAAGGAGAAATCATCATTAACTAACAGACTTATTCAGGGACTCAATGTACTATTAAATTATTATCTTATTACTAGATTTCAGTAGGACGAAAGTTTTATCCACGGTTTCCTGTTTTTTACTTTCTGTCACAGTCAGTCGTGTGTGCTTCTAATAGTCATGGCCAGTAAAGGGATAAGTTATGTAGCATTTGTGTGTGCCAAAGGGTCTGGGCATGGAGCTCGGCTCAGCCTCACACCAGTGCTCAGCTCCAGGCCAAGCTGTTTGACCATGGCATCACGTTCAACTGCCCTGCCCCTTTCTCCTCTGCCACTACCACAAGACCTGGCTGAGTCTGCTAAGGCCATGCCAACCCTCCTATCCCCAAATCTCTGCCAACATGGCATGGCATGGCTAGGGCCCACAGACAGAATGACGGCGACAACGAAGCACAGAACAACCTGTGCCATGCAAGACTATGGCCATTGTTTTGCCGATCCTGCCTCGCGCTCTGTTCCACAGGAAAACAGCCAATGTTCACACACAGGCTTGGCTAGTCTCTTGCCTTTAGCCAAGGGTGATTAAAGAGCTAACAGTTGTTGTCGATGTCACTCCCTGATGGCTGCATTGTAGTCAGCCCCATCTATCTATCAGCATTTCACAGAGGAACAGTACTGTAAGGTCATGTGAGGATATGAGATTATAAAGCATTTCACATGAGCAGTGAGAGAACTGTACAAAAAAACATTAGCTACTGTGTGTGTGTGTTGCTACCACATCTGTGCCTGAGTAACAAAGTGGAAGGTCTTTGGAGGCTAATCTCAGCGTTTAGAGACAGGCACACATGCCGACAGCCTTTATAAACAGCGTGGATTAATGGAGGAATGGATTAAAAGAGCTAAAGCCCCTACATGTCAAAGGTTACACTATTTTCATTTCATACACAGCAGTCCATAGGCCAGCTATTTCTTCTATAACACAAACATACGCCAGCAGGAGACTGATCTGTATGCACAGCAGCACAGCTAACGAGTGCTTCTTTTGTACTCTTGGATGCGTCGCTGCAGATGTTGGCAAATGAGCAAATTAGTGGATGGGAGGGCCAAGCCAGTGATTTGGAAAAAAAGATAGGGATTGTGAGGAAATGATAGTGGGGAAAAACAGCAGCTGTATGAGAGAACGTGACATACTGTAATATACAGTATCATTACACATGCTGCCAGCACAAGCTGGTCACAACCAGTGTTACGGTTCTCTCCCCCATTGTTTTCCTACCAATGTCTTTCCTTTCTTATTTATTGAATTTGAACCTTTTTTTTCATTGGGTACCTGTATCATGCGACAAGCTTGATGGGATTATTCCTTTCCAAGTTGTCAGGTTTCTGTCAGTGTACCCCCAGCATTACCACAGCTTAACATGTTAAGTGAACAAAAGCGGGCTGTCAGAGTGGAGGTATCGTTTTCTGTAACATATATCTGGCAGCAGAGGTGAGGTTAAATAAAGGACTGACAGGGTTTCTGAGAGAGCATGAGCTGTATGCGATCGCGTGCACTACAAAGAAAACAGTCTTGGAGAAACAGTGGAGTGTTGGCTGTAGCGTGGCTGCTGCATTCCACAGTGGGGGAGCTGGTGACATGTCCTGTGAGTGTGAGCCATCCAGCCATTCCTCAGGTAACATCAGCTTGAGATTGGCTAGCCTTTGTTTATTTTCCGTGTGTCTAGCTATCTTACGTCTGTCTCCGCCAGTGCACGAACAGCAGGCTAAGTCAGGTTTAGGGCCCAGATCATGTGCTCGATATATGCAAGGCCCCTTCATAAGACAAAGACTCTGCTTGTTTTTCTTGTAAATGATCAGATGACCTGGTTACACATGCGTCAGCGCCTCTTGCGTGAACTGTCATAATTTGCCATCCGCTTATAGCTTTACCAAACAACTTTGAATATTTAAACCTCTTCCACTGACATTGCCTTCCAAGCAGACTGTGGTCAGGAAATGTCTGTCAGATAACAAATAACTGGAAAAGTGGCTGTGTTCCTGAGTAGGGAACTCCATTGAGCCTTGCACATTTCGGGTTCATTGAAATGCTTTGTCAGGTTTGTGTGACACACAGTGCTCTACAATGACATGGATGTGCCTGTGGTGTGGAAAGGGAATAAAGAACCCCAGTTTACCCTCGCTCCACCAGGAATGTGTCCCTCCAGACTTTGGGTTTCCGGTTGGGTTTGAATCTGGGAAAACAAAACGCACAAAGTTTATAGAATTCATATGGCCTATGCACTCACCATCAGCTAGAGTATGTCAGGCATGCAGCTAGCCAACATTATGGGAGTCAATCATAGCAAGCTCAAGATCTTGTGGGTTCAAGGGAATAGTGTAAATGTTCTTTAAGCATTAACTTGATTATCTCAGTTCTATCTGTTGCTCTGGGAATGTTTTTGACTTTTGTCTTTAATAGTAAAGATATATTAACAATAGCTGCTTTTAATGTGTGGTAAATGACAATGACTTTTCATTCATATTGGATACTTGTGGGTTTGCTGGGGAAACAAATGATTCAACTTGCAAACAAATTCAACTTCATAAGAATAATCTCATCTCAGCCAAAGTCCTGCAGCCAAGGAAAATCCACCAAATTGCCCCAGACCCACTTTGTGCTCAGCTGGAGCAAAAGCAATTATTTTGGCTATGGAAATTTGCATTTGCTCAATAATGGCAAACAAATAGGACTTTTGCACATTTCACACACACTGTGAAATTACTGTGCCTAATATCTATTACAGCATGGCATCATGGATCCATACAGACCTATTGCCAGTCCGTTCCTGTTCCAGCAGCTTAAGGATGGACTTTCCATCCATGTCTGAAGGGGTATCCAGCCCAGCAATGTGAAGAATGGTGGGAGCTAGGTCAATGTTCAACACCAGATGAGGGTTTCTAAACAAGGACATGCACATAAAGTTTACTTAATTTCTGAAATACATACAGTGATATTAAATAACAAAACCAAGGAACCTGAACAAACAAATACAAAACTTCACACACTGACAGAAAGATACATCAAGATAGACACAGTACATTCAGTTCATTTACAATGTAGCAACAATGTCATTTGTAAGCTAGGAAACTCCGATAATAGTTTTTGTTGTTGCTTGGACTTACACTGCCCCTGGCTCTATGTTGGGTCCTCTCAGGAAGAATGGCACACGGATGTCAAAGTCATAAGGCATGGACTTGCCCTTTACTAATCCAAACTGACCAATATGGTAGCCATGGTCTGCTGTATAGATGACGTACGTGTTGTCCAGCTCCCCAGTTTCTTCGAGCATTTCAAACACCTAAGAAGTAAAATGAGTGATGATAAGAAGCAAGAAAATACAGAGGAACAGATACCAAAATCCTTAAAAAGTCCATTAATAATTACACTTACCTTCTGGACTGAGTCATCCACAGACATGAGCGTCTGCAGTCTCTTCCGATGGAGGAAGTTGGTGAACTCCATGTGGATGGGTCTCATGGGGCCTGTGTACTGCATGATCCAGTGTTTGTCCATATTTGGGGCGTAGTTGTAGCTGGGGGTGCTAGTAGGAGGGCACAAAAGAGGGAGAGAGGAGACAGGCATGTGAAAAAAACTGCCTTTATTTAGGATCGATAGAACATACATGTATACTGTGTGCCTGATAAAGTCCCATAAAAGTAAGAACATCTTTATGGTGAGTTGAGAATTATCAGAGCACGTAACAGCTATGAAGACCCCATTTAAGATGCCAAAAAAACACCTGTCTGCTACTTTTCACAAACCACTGCTCAGTAACAGCTGCTGCAGTTGTCCAGTGCATTTGACATGCATCAATCGTGGCTCTGTTTGTTGAAGGAAATGTCTTAATACTATGCAGCCAGCACCTTCACTGTTTTTCCACACCTCTCTCCGACCATCTCTCCCCTCACACAGAGACGAGAGTCTCCCAGCTCCACTGCGCTCTTGGCACAGACAAGTCATTTGAGGGTTGGCACATGCTTAAGAAAATAATAGGCCCCAAAGTCAAGTTTGCAACAACTTCTGGACCAAAAACTCAATAAGTGATGGTCATTTGAAGTAGGGAATAACATGAGTGGATGAAGAGCAAGAGAGAGGGAGAAGAAGTCTTGTTTGTGGAGTTATAGCTGAGAGAAGCTGTTCATCTGTCTGCGGTATTAGCTTTACAGCTAATTAAGGAGAGAGATAAACAGTAGACTAAGAAGTTGACTGTGTGCAAATTTTCTGCATGATATAAATAATATACTGAAAGCATATGTAGTTAGTACCAGCTTTTATAGTCATATGTGTATGTCTGTAGTGTTGGCATATAATGTGACGATAACAAATTATTTCCCTTCTACTTTAAGTAATTAACTCCTAAAGCAAACTATAAACGAACAGGTTCCACCCCTGAATAAGCAGCCCCTGGACAAAGTATCAAGACTTAGATACTTAATGAAGACCTGCTGGAAGCTGCTTTGCTCTGATTGAGTGAGCTGCCTTCTGCCCTTGTCTCCTCAGGCTTGCTTTGTGAGGAGGGTGAACTCTTCACCCACCTAGCCAGGCGGTCTAATAAGCCCCACAAAGGGACCTGTCTCTGGGCAATGGGCCACCAAGGTATGGGGCCCTGGGCACAAGGGAACCAGGAATGCAGAGGTCAGTGAAACGAAGCCAGTCCATAGGAGAGGTCACACCTGCCACCTGTCACATATAGGTTGGTGTTTTGTGGTATTAGTCCTGGATTACAGCAACCCAAGGCCCGCTGCTGTTCACCTCAGAATGCTTCCTGACCTTACAAAACTTAACATAGACACATCCCGCATGAGGATTAGGGACATTCCTTAAAACATCTTGTTGAGCTACAATCAGAATAACTTCCATTCACTCCCTGCTACACAGAGATGTGCCAATGAGTAACTGCACCACATCTATACTGTTTAAAATAAGTCAAGAGCTTGGCTTACATCTAAGAGACAGGGTAAAAACACAATCAGAGAGGAATGTTAATGACATTAACATCAAACCCTCCCCTGCTATTGTTGCTGTCAAAAGTACAGGCGCTCATTTGATTTATGAGGCGGCTCCTCCTTTACTGCCACACAGTCTCTTCCCAACTCTATGTATTACGGATTAGAGGTACACGGCATCTGCTGCAAAGATAGAAAGTGGCAGACCAGACAAGTTTCATGTCATATCTTTCCATTAGTGGATGACCTTACCAGGGACTTACTGGCTCTTGTAGAGAATTACCAAAGCTCATTGAACCGATTCAAACTCAAACTAGAACAGTGTCAAAACAAAATCATATATATAAAGGAATTTGCTCCACATCATCTGCCAGTGGGGAAAAAAAGGGGTTTTCCATATATGTTATGGAAGTGTGTAGTCAACAAATATCAAAACAAACACCTACCCATACCAACCACCTGTGCTGCCACAGTAACCAAAACACATGCACCTACACACAATCACTGGGGCAACCCCTTTAGTCACCTCCAGGCCCCAGTTCTACCCCTTCACCCAGAGGCTTGAGCTAAAAATAAATTAATAATGTCACAAAGGGTGTTCCAAAGCACACAATGCATTCCTCCCATCCCAAGAGCTGCAGGGAGAAAATACTGATGGATATGGACAGGATCAGGAAGTCCTTTGCAAATTTCACAGAGGGGGAGGCAGGGGTGGGGAGAGTGGCAAGAGATGAGAAAACGAGACAAGACACAGTGGGAGAGATAAATAGAAAGACAGACAGAAAGAGACATACAGATAGAGCAATAGAGAGGTAGAGAAAACAGACAGAGGGGAATGTTAAGTGGGATAGAAAGTGAGAGGAAGGAAGTGGAAAACACTGAAAGCACTGGCAAACAAAGAAAAAAAGGAAATTTGAGCAGAAATGGCAGACTTGAAACTTACATTTACTTTTCTAAAACACCATCCCTCCCCCCACCCAGTGGAGTAGTGCATCCTGGGAGCCTGTTGGAGGGCCCACCAAGAGATGGCAGGGCATGTTGCCATGGAAAGACCCCAGAGTATTGCAACGCCGCCTCAACTCAGTAATGAGAGTTGTGGGAGGCCAGTGTGGGCTTGGCATGAGCGCTGTGCTCCTTAAAAAAGCCATCCCCGATCTTCTTCATGGTATGTGCCCCAGCTATTCTTGGATGATAAATCATTTTGATTTCACGCTTGCCAAGTCATCGGCCCTAGCAGCTTCTAAGCAACCTGTCATCACTGGGGATTGAGGGGCGTGAGTACTGTAATGATGTTATGTACACCAAATCATAAAAACTCAAATTGGAAGTCAACGAGAAAAATTCCATAAAGCAAAAGATGAAAGCTGCCGGAATGTCTGAGTATATAATCTGTAAATATGGGCCCTGAACATTCATGTTTCATTTTTTCACAGGGTTAAAAGTCCTATGTAGGAACCCTGATGAGTGTATGTGTTTTAGTCTGTGTGGTATTGTGAGTCTATATGTAACTTACATGTGCTGCGAAGCATTTGGGAAGTGCTCAGCGTACTGTGGAGCCGAGTCTTCTGGGCCATGAGGAGCAGCGTGACTGATGACCATCATCACAGGGCGGTGAGGGTACATGCGCTTGGACATGCGGAAAAAGTTGATGCTGTCGTTGGTAATCAGATCTGTGAAATAGTCCTGGAAAAAAGTGAATAAATAGGAATCATTAGGCGCTGCAGGGCTAAAATCCCATCTAAAGAAGGCAAAAAAAAAGGAAAGGTAGAATTGGGGGAAAATGCAAAACACAAGCTTTGATAAAAAATTAATTTGCAGTCCAATCAACATGACATGTTGCTTTCCCCTCATTTTCAAATAAATAGACAGGGGCCAGTGGCAAAATGAACTGGGGCCATTGAGTACACTACCAATCTGTTGAGTCAACAGCTGGCAACATGCCTGTGTGTGTAAATGTGAGTGTGCGCTTGAGTCTGTGTGTATGTGTATACAGTATATGGGCTGTTGCCTCATCAGTGAATCTCTGCACTATTGAATGTGACAACACTTGATGGTGAGAGGAGCCTGGTGCTCTCAAATGGTATGTTGTTATGATGGCTCCCACCCTCTCCTCCTCTCCAGGCTATCAATTCTCTTTCTCATTTAGCTTCCTCCTCTCCTATTTAGCTTCATTTTATTTTATCCCCCCTCTCTTTACATGAGTTTTCTTTTCTCGTCACTGATTCACTCTGTGAGATAATGGAACACACAAATCAGACACAATAACCTCAACAGATAACCCTCAGGCATTACTTGGGAAATGAGCTAGTGTGAGTGATGACTTGTATACAGGAGATAGAAAAGACACAGAGGCCCTAAGACTCCCAGTGCTCTGTTTTTCAAATTTTTGTAAAATGGGCAAAGAAAGGACAACTGAATGAATGAAACTGTAACCTACTGTAAAGAGATTAGACTCTCACAGTACTGACATTTTATCAAAACCTTTATTCCAGGCACGGTGGAGTTTGTCTGTTTAAATGTACAGTAGGTCACACCCTGAACTAAAATCACAATGGCATTTGCCAAGTTTCCAACAGATTAACCATTCTACCTGCAGTTTTGGCATGCTGCAGTTGTTGTCTGGCATACCACATTCGGAAGGGAGTGCCAGGTTCAGAATGAAAGGGTAAAGGGTGATTTTCCTGAAATGTCAGAAGTGGGTTTGGCTGATTCATCCTGTCTCTATTAATAGGCTTTATAGCTAAGCCAGCTTTAATGGCCTGGCAGCTACACATGCCCATGGAGGCTGGTGATTGCGTGCACATGGCAAGGCATTGCCATACTTGTTTCCTATGTGTTGCCAGCTCTCCAAAACCTGAGCCACTGCTGCTAAGGACTCCGGCAGGTCGAAAGGAAGCAACAGTGTCATGGGTAATGCCTGGCCAACAGCTCTAAAATGGTCAGGGAGGTGAAGAGTATCACTTTCCCCAGAACCGTTTGGAGATTATTAGTACTACGTAAGTGGCAGTCACAAACTAATTCACACATGGTGTAATTTCCCTAATAACATTCACCCATTTGAATTATGACATTTCAAGTTTTAGAACAACTTACATAGTTTTACCATCAATGTAGCAGAACGTTGTGGCTTTGAATTTACAAGATTTGTTCATGGCGAGTTAATTATAAGCTGCTTGATCTCTGATCAGAGTTTCTGTTAGAAGTGATAATACCAACATGTCACATCTGGCTTGCAACACAGGCTGCTTTATGCCTTTATGACCGTTGTCTTGCGTCATGGAATTTGAGGGAAAAAAAAGTGTATGGATCATATTCTCCAACTAAATCTCAAGCAAACGGTCTTTGACAAAGGCCTTAACCTCAATGAACTCATCCTCCTACAGATGGAAAAATAAAATGGGACCTAATTGAATGAAATCACTGGGCAAGGGCCTCATCTAATCACAATGACTGTGTGCCAGCTGCACTCTGTGAGGAATACCATGACCTTCTCACCCTGTGTGAATCTAAAAAGAGGAGTTGTGGTTGTCCTAGTGGTAGCAGGTTAATGGTTAATGACAGTAAATAGCAAATAGTGTGTCCATTTGGTTTTAAACCACAATCTGCTGACCAAGCCCATGCCATGTAAACACCTTGGCCTCAGCTTGTGGGTAACTTTACACCTCAGTCCAAGTTGGCAGAGAAATAGCAATACAAACATTTGTTTGCCCATCTTTTGGGCAGGCCATCTTGAAACTTGACTTGTATCCAAACTATAAACCCACCTCATGGATTCCTCATGTACCCAGGACTACGCTGCCTGGGAAGATATTGGCATGGAGCTGCGAAAACAAACTGACAGCTCTTACAAAAACATTGGGGAAGATTGATGACCGATGCCATCCAGCGCTACAAAAAGACAGTGTAACCACAGTGTTCATCTCCGGAGTCTGACAGTTTTTTTTATTGTGGTGTTATAGCAGAAAATCATTCTGCAAAACTTCATTCATAGTGAGACAAAAAGTAGAGTGAATGCAGACAGAGAGAGAGACAAAAACAAATGCAGGGTGGTATTTATCACAGGCTTGTTATACGGTTCAGTTTTACAGTGTCTAAATGTTGAGGTAAGGTGCGTCATAATAAAGGGATGATGCAGAAATGGAGACTCCACCTCAAGTCATTCCCTTTAATTCTCGCATGAGAATTCCTGCCAGCCTAGATCACAATACCGTGATAAGTGAAGTGCTTTGCCGTCTGTATTTATAAGTGGAGTGGAACCTGCTATTTGTCAGGTGAAGTCTTTATATTAGGTCATAAAGGGAAAACAAATGAGTGATTGAGTTGATGGTCCCTTTTAAGAAATGAATGCAACACATACCTTGGCATAATCAGCACCATGTTTCTCCTTGTAACCATTCCGACAGACAGTGTAATTATAGAAGCGGGAATTTTTGATCAATCCAACCCATTCGCGCCACCCAGGCGGGATGTAGCTGCCATTGTACTCATTGAGGTACTTGCCGAAGAAGCCTGCAAAAGAGAAGAAGAGAAAAGGGAAGGTTTCTTTTAATATGGATTCTTAAGCTATAAATGCATGTTAACTTTGCTTGTCTATGCCTGCAATTCTGATTGTTTGACTTTACCTTTGTGTGTGTGTGTGTGTGTGTGTGTGTGTGTGTGTGTGTCTCATCACTTTTTGCTTGTCTCTTTTTCACTGGCTTTACTGTACAGCATTCTCAGATAGGCTGGGCAGGGAGCCAGCCTGTCCGAGAGAAGGCTAATTGCAGACTAACGCATCAGCTCTAAAACCGCAGGCCGTGCTGCAGCCCACAGGACCCCACTGAGCTGCCCAGTCTAACTCCTGCCCGTCACTCACACAGACACTGTCTGATGGGACACGACAGCGACCTGGCACGCTCACCATGTTTGCATTTCTCACAGCAGACAGCCAGGCAGGGCGGTGGAGTCTAGCTTACTGTAAAGATTAGCATTGACTAACACGAATATAGAGGTCCCAGGAGGACATTTGAGCTGGTGATGATTGACAGTGTATTGGCAAAAAGTGAGATGGTACCCAATCAGAACCTAAGAAATGCTACTTCAAACAAACATCACCAGAACTGCATTTACTTCACTTCATTGTTTTTCTTTCCGCTCATGGAAACGGACACATTTTATAATCCAACCATAAATTATTTGCTATATCACATTACAAATCAATATCGGAAAGGAGCTGGATGAAGACAAAAATCTTATTTTACCAGCCCCTTTCTCAAATGACACAACAAACAAATACATAGACTGTCGGTCAGTTAACAATTTTTATTAGATTTAGAGGTCTTTGGTGAACATACAGCAGGCCCTTAATGCTGATTATTGTATATAGATAGGTGACCATATATGCAAATGTCTTAGTTAACCAACCTGTCCTGTAGCCAGTGTTGTTGAGGTAGACGGCGAATGAGCGTGGCTCGTGCTGAGCTTGCCAGGAAGGAGAGGAGCAGTTCTCGTTATTGGTGTAGGTGTTGTGGTTGTGGACGTACTTGCCCGTCAACATGGAGGACCGTGACGGGCAGCACATTGGTGTGGAGACGAAGGCATTAGTGAAAGTTGTGCCTCCATCTTCCATGATCTTACGGGTTTTATTCATTACCTGAAGAGAACCTGGAGGACAAGGTATGGCGGTCAGTGCTGACTGAATAATTTAGCAACACTGAAGTCTTCATTTTCTTACATGCATTGTTAATACTATGAAAAAAAACAGATTGTGTCAATACAATTTTTTTTTTTTAATGACAACTACTTTTTTTCAACAAAGAATATAGATAAACACAGTTCAGTCTAATTGAATCATTCTGCTCTGGGTTATGGCCTCTATTTAATATTTCATGTGTGGAGAAAGACCACATTAATTGTAATGCAAATGCCAAACAAAGACAAAGAAATTGATTGAGACAGGAAAAAAAAAAAGAAAAATCACAGGAACAAAAAGATTTTTTCAAGTAAGGCAAAAGAGGACCCAAATAAAAAGTGAATAGGGCCCAGACAAACCCAAAAACGCCAGAAAGTGTGCCAACCTTACCTAACTCAACATCCTGGTCGTCCGTTATGATGAGGATAATGTTGGGCCGGATGTTTCTGCGGTCTCTCTGGATGCGACCCCTCAGGCCCTGAGCCCTGGTGGTGGTGAAAGCCCAGCTGCCTGGAGCCCAGTCCAGAGACAGCAGGGCCAACCAAGCCAGCCACTGCATCAGCATGGTGCCCGAGACGACAGGAGACGGGGTGGATAGATGGGAGGATTAATGGACAGATGAAGGGAATGGGATAAGGTCCAGCCAGGCCACTCACTCACACCCGTGCAGCTCTCGCAGCCGTGGTCAACTATAAAGAGACAGAAGGAGAAAAACACATGGAGACATTACAAGGGACTCAAGGAAAGAAGAGAAATAAAGTGGACAATTTTAAAGTAGTAGAATAAAGAATTGCATTATATTCTCAGAGAGACAGTCAGTGAAAAGCCTAGATTTCCTCTTGGAACATTTAAGCATATTTGCTTTAGAGAAATTGTGTGCATCTGCTCATAAATCATACTCAAACACAACAGTTTATCCATAAACAGAGAAGCCAAAAAAGATAATTTCATGCTTTAGCCCTTGATGGTCCACCAAGGAAAACTTACCCATCAGTTCCAACAAAAGTTGCGTGCTGACTTTAACCCCATCAATACTCTCCCTTGTAAACAAAATCCCTCAACATCAACTCTCCTGACCTTAACTGAAAACATAACTTGATCACAGCAACCCATGAAAACTTTTTAAACAACAGAAGAGATCTAGAAACACAGATCTCACCTCAGAGAATCCCATAAGTCTCATTTTGTTTGGCCTTTTCTCATATTATCCAAGTACTTTTTCTTGTGTTTTTCACTCTCTCCTTCTGTGTCAGATAACACTCACACACAGAAACTCTCTCTACTGGAGAGCTGTTGTTCGGCCAACTGTGCTGAGACCGAGCCATTGGCTGACTGCACTCAAACACCCACATCCACTCTCCTGTGTCAGCCAATCACAGTCCACCTTCCACCTGTCACTCAAAAGTCACCCCCTGGTGAGTCAAGCGTGACAGAGGGTCGGTGGGGAGGATGGGACCACACTAGGGGGGAGGGGGTTAGGGGGCACGGGAGGCGGAGAGAGGGTTCCGCTACATTAACCCCAGTGCCACTGTCGCCAATCACAGATTACCACTGAGTCATCATAGCACTTTGCAACCTCTTGCTCACTTACAATGTCATGGTTGGTCAGAAAAAGTGCATATCCTTTGCCTAAATGGCAGGGATCAGTGGAAAATGAATACTAGTTCTGAGCCTGAGCTATCCCCAAATTCAGAGGAAGGGAAATTTTGTATATGTATATATATATATATATATATATATATATATATATATATATATATATATATATATATATATATATATATATATATATATATATATATATATATATAAAAAGAGTAACTGGGACAAAAATGTAAAGATTTAAATATAGCGGGTAGTTTTCAGAAACAATAATACACGTGAAATAATGGCTTGTGGCTGTGAGATGAACCATGGCGCTGTAACAATAAGTTATCCATGATTGCCTGTGAAAAAGCGCCTTATGGACAGCAATCCCACTGAGTGGCACCATACTCCTTGCTATTCTGAGTTAATGGCCTGAAAACAAATGGCAGGCCTATGACACCTGAGCCTAGTCAAACCCCACTGGGTGGCTCCGCCCTTACCCCTATTTCCACAAAAAGGCCAGTCTCAATTGGCAAAGAGTAGAAACTATGACCTAAAATAAAAACATTTATGGTGTCTGACTGATAACGGAAGGTCCTCTGGATACGTGTATCAACATTTTAAAGGGTGAAATGCAAATTATAATGCATTATGTTGATATGTGGCTTTATTTCTCTTTAGAAAAAGCCTACATCCACAAACACTTGCTCTCATTGATGTGCCAAACAGATGGCCTTACATAAAATAACACCACTACAAATTATATAGGGGAGTCGTGTTTTTTTTCTTGCACTACATTGTTTATCTGTTTCTCCTCTACTCAGATGCGGCCTGTAATAAACAGAGCTTCAGATGGAGCTTTAAGAGCACTTTGGTCTGTCCTGCGTTTCAGACAGGTAGTGTCCGGGCCAGCCAGCTCAGTCATCGTGACAGCCTTGAGCAAACATTGGCGCCGTTTGGACAAACACCCCACCAGCGCAGGGTGGCAGAGTGCACAGAACCTCACAGTGAATTACACACACAACACAAACTACTGTACAGACATATGGTGACACGCAGAAACTCATAACCCACTCACACACAAGCCTTTCTCCCCACAAAAACACATTCTCCTGCTGTAAGGGTCCAAGTCCTTCTACATAAATTGGAAAGCTTCCCAGAAACAATAGACGCAGTCCGAATCTCAAGTCTCTATTTCTGTTGAGCTGTAGAAAACCTGAAATCAACTGTAAACCAGTCAGCCAACTAGTGTAATGTTAGCACCCAGCGCAGATTTAATTTTACATGCCAATGGTTCCCAGCAATAGCCTCTTCATGCGACTCAAAGAAGTGAGAATACAGACAAGAAGGTTCATTGTGGAATCTGATACAAACCTTGTGGTGCTGATGTGGTTAGCTATAGTGGTATCAATAGCTACACTGTCTGAAGTGACTGAGATGGCAGGGCTAATAAAATGCAACACATAACAACCAATGGGATGTGGGCCGAAGTTACGCAGGCAAAACGACACTGCTGCTGCCACAAACGAGAGCAGACATCCCCTTGTCCTATGGGCTACCGCTCATCCAAACTCAATTTCACCTGAGCTACTTTCCTCACAAGGTCATCTCAAGTTCACTTTTGACCAGAAAGATTTCTAGCAGCTCTGTGTATGCCAAATGTACCCCTGTGCATCTCAAAGTCACCCCTAATCAAAGAAAACACCACAATTATTTATTAATGTGGATGTGGCAACCCCAGTAACTTGACTTTTTCATGTTAATATGACATATGGAACTTTAAGCTGCCACAGGAAATGTCCAGCTAAGTGACAAGACGAGGGTGTCGAGAATAGCAGCTGTGGAGTGGAGCAGCGGTAGATTGATGGCAGATGGCTGGCCGTAGGGCTGGACGATTAATCGATAATGTATCGACATCGAAATTGTGAAGCTGTTATCGATATATTTATCCCATGACAATAATTTCGATAATTTTTATAAAACTAAAATGTGACTTTTTTCACAAGCCATTTTCATTTCAAGCAATGTCTACTTTCATTTCAATTTTATTCAATAAATAGCCATAATAGTTCCCGCTTTGTGTGTTTCCTTCAATTGTTTTAAAATAACAAAAATAAGCACTTTTGAATTAGGAAAAATATCTCACCTTCAATATTTGAGCCTATTTACAGTACACACTTGCCAATGAACTATGAGCACAAAAAAAAGGAAATTATTAATTATCATTAATTTATCGGTATCGAGGTAAAATGTGCAATTAATCGTGATTTTGATTTCAGGTCATATTGTGCAGCCCTAGCTGGCTGTTTTAAGACCTATGGCAGTTTCCTGTTCACATGAAGGAAAACTAGAAAAGTAACTTTACTTACAATCAAAATTACAATTCAGATATTTAGCAGACATTTTTCCTTATACTAATATATGCACCAAAAACAGTTTGTCCACTCTGAGGAAGTACACTCAGAAGTGGCACAGGCAGCAATTTTTGTCTCAAACAATTGTCTTTGTTACATTCAAGGGAGACAAATTAACTGCACAAAGCATTATTAATGGTAAATACTTCTACTATTCTATATTACAAATTATATCCGCTCCAGATTTGAAAGTTGGAAAGTACTTAAATTGTCCAGATTGGACCGTATAAATACCACTTCAATCTTTGCTGGTTATCAGGATTAACTGCATCAACCGAATTAGATCAGTGAGTTCAAACACAGTCACTTCTGAGTGTTTTGTTTTGTACACAGGCCTTAAAAAGTGTTATCCAGAGTTCTTGCCCTCAGGGATGAAAGGAGCAGGAAAGGTACCTAGTACATCCAGCTCTAAACATTGCTGGATGTATTCAAACCAAAAAGGCAGCTCATACACTGTTAATACAAGAAACAATATGAGAAATATGCTAAAATCTGAAAGTTATTATACAGTTGGCTTCCAAAACTCTCCTCTGTTATTGCTATTGCTTGTTACGTACTTGCCTCCAGCATCAGAGTTGAAATGCATATTGCCAATTTCATGAACCCCTTGAGAACCCTCTGTGAGAATAGTGTTTTATGTCATTTTCACAAACCCTTCATTTTGAATGAGTCATTTATTTATATCATGTAGCCGCTAGATGATAGCGTGATAGAGCGTGATATAAGTAGAACAGGCTTCTTCTATACATCTGTAGAACAGACAAGAGGTCTTTATTTCTGGACACAGTCAGAGGACTAGGGAGCACATTGTTTCTTCTTCCTCATTGTTGGAGGATTAGCACTAATGACCTTTTAAATTAGCCTTTACTGTATTCTTCATGGTTAAGCTGGGGGATATTGGGAAGGAACGTTAAATGCTCATGGGATCAAAGGACTGGAACAAAATGGCCATTCTGGAGTTTTTCAGACACACAGCTGCCAAATACATAAAAGATGTGCAATTTTCAGATTAATGGCCATCAACGCTAGGGACTTCTAGCTCACCTCAACACCCTACTAATCTTTACTTTCATGACAGTTTTTTTTCCTACATTAACTGCAGAAAACAGCTCTTTCACTTACTCTCCTTTGGCACAGGCAGCATTGCTCAGTGATTTGGTATGGATGCACAGACAGCTGTGCTTTGTGCACTGGGTAAAGCTGAACATTATAGAGTTGCTGCTTGTGTAACCATCCAGGGCAGTACTATTTGGCTGGTTGGCAGTTGTGCCCTCCAGTTAGAGGCCTCAAACCACACACCCTGCTGCACCCTGACCCTCATCTGACCCAAGTGGTAATATGGCTTTGATGGTGGCTTGTTTAACCTCACCTCAGCAACCTGAGGCTACCCACACACAGGGGTGAAGAGGGGAAACTTTGAGGGAAGAAAAATTGAGTGGAGGGCGCTCAGTACAGAGGTATGAAGGTAACAAAAGTCTTGTAAAAGCCTGGTTGTGATTGGCCTGTATATTCATTTCAGCAATGGCAAACAGGCTGCATCTGGCTTAGGTTCTGTTCAGTCAGCAGTGGCAGCCTATGTATTTATCAGCTGTCACTGAAAAACAGCAGACGCACTAAGAAGACACATAAGGGAATTCTTCTGCAAGAAACACACTGAATGACAGCAATAAATCCATGTGTCTGTTAAAGCTGTGTAGTTGTCCACTAATGTGCGTCTGCCCACAGATTTTGACTTTTGTTCAAGGTAACATGGAGAGTTTGGAGGTGAGGGGGTCAAACCCAAACCAGATGCCATGCCCCACAAAAGTAAATCAGTCATTCATAAAGGGCCTAAATATTAAGGACAATGGCCATTTCAAAGCACCTCAAATCCCCATATTCCTGTCCATTCTCTCTTTCGCTCCCTCTCTATTTGCCCAGTCCATCTGTAAGGTAGCCAAGTCACAGAGGAACAATGGCAAAGAGAGGGGAATTAAAGTCTGATGGCATAGTTTGAATTCTGTAGGCCATTCTGGAACTATAGACTCCATACAGTCACAACTTTGAGCAGGAACTCCACTCAAACGTCTACCATGAGAGAACTTTGTAAAGTGGAAAATAAAAAAAGCGAGTAGAGATATCATACATGTTTAGTTACAAACTGATCTGAGAGAAAAAGCAGAATAAATAAAGGAGAACAACAATGACATTTTTCAGTGCAGACTGATTGCTCCCTGTCCATTTCAGAGGGGGAAAAATAATTATTGCGGGGCCTTAGATTAAGGTTTGTCCAAATATTTCTGTAATCCGACGGAATTCGGCTGGGCTGCTGCCATGAGGACTGACGAGGGCCTTTTACACTGAGGAGGGCCTGTGTCAGGGCTCGCTGTGCCCCGGCAGGCCAAGGGCAGCACAGTGTACCCACCAAGCCGCCCGTCAGCCATACTGAGCTGACTGAAGGAGAGCTCTGTCCCGGTGCACTCACTTGTGGGTATGCACTGGGAAAATGCTCAGACCTTGGTGTTTTCAGACTCTTAACTCCACTGATTTGTTTGACCAAACTGCCCAAATTGGTGTAGGATCTAGGACAAAATTCCAGTGAGAAAACCAAGTGCCAGGCAGTGAGGAGAGATCACTGGCTCCTTGTTCCAACATGTTTATGGCTTCACAACTTATAACCTTGACAGGCACATTCAGAATCTTTGTTTCGGCCAGGTTATAACTACAAAACTTCAGATGTTATAGTGAGAAATTATTCCCATCCACTGGTATGCGGCGTTTGGGGTACAACGCAGGCCACTTTAATGAAGAAGAATGGCCTCAATTCAGTGAAATGTGAACCTGGAGCGAGTGCATTCACGGCTATTAGTTAAACCCCTCATGTTTCTCTCTGGCCTGGTAAGAGACCCTTTGTAGTGCCAAGGCTGCCAGGCCACCCCATCAATATTATGGATGCATCTAAATGTATAATTAAATGAATCCTGGTCCAAAATACTTCAAAGTGGGAATGGCTTGCAGGCCACCAGGTGGTCTGCTGGAAATCATGAAAGAGTTTTGAGAACCCCAAGAGGGAAATGATTAAAAAACACACAAGGTCATTTCAGAAATGGGGAAAGCTGACTGTATTTATTTATGTACGTGTGTGTGTGCATGTGTGTTCCTCTCCTGAAGGTGATGTGTATTTAAGTGTTCATACCCTTAACTATGGACACCCTTTACTAAGGTCTGTACATCTAGGCAAAAGTCATGTAGGTAACCCTGATTGATTTGGTCAATCGACTGGTATCACTCGGATACACTCATTGTCATTATGTTCAGGGCCCTGATGGAAATTTGCTGCCACCACTGTTCAAAATGAGCGGGCAACAGTATCGCATGAATGTGCTTTTCTTATATTATATATACACACACAATATATCAATATAATAAAAAGGCACATTAAAATACACAATCCCTAACGTTTTTCTATACTTTTCTAAAGACGTATCGTTCTTGCCGGAGGCTTGCTTTTCAAGTGAGGTTCAATTTTACGAGTGGAAAAGCAGATTTACCATTCAAGAGGCTGAGGAAAAGGGTGAGAGAAAAGGATGAGGGAGGAGAGAGTGAACTAAAGGAAAACCACTCCTCTGATTTATAGTGTGATATGAAAACATGGAATCACAATTACAGCATCAGCAGCCACAGTTATATGATATGAGTCTCGAGCAAGCACTTTCTTGTTAAATCTATTCTAAGCCATGAATGGAAACCATTAGCGATAGACGGCTTCAGATGAATAAAATATGGCACATTTATATTCCTCCAGCCACTTTCTTGTCAAAACCCACACTCCCATCAGAAACACTCCATCAGGCTGTGAGAGCTCCAGTCGATGCGAGAGAGAGTAGAACGTATTGCTCACACACGGGTGGCTTTCTTGTCTCTTTGACTCGTCAAATATACCCTCGATAAATTATTCCTTTTACCACAAAAGAGAGCTATGGCAAATTGCTTCAATGGGTTTCCAATGAGGTAATTGTCAAAAATAAAGAGATTGACTTTTATTTCCATGAAATCAGCAGCATGGTGGCACAGAGAAAGAAAGAATAGAGAGAGAGAGAGAGAGAGAGAGAGAGAGAGAGAGAGAGAGAGAGAGAGAGAGAGAGCAAATGCAAGTCTGAAGGATTTTTTTTCTGTGCTCGGCAGTTTACCAAATTCAACAGCCCTGTAATGTTCACGGACAACTGACATGAGAAATGTGACTTGAATTCTCTTCCTTGTATATCGTGGAAATTGACAAGGAAAATAAGACTTCATTAGGAAGACATGGGCTTCTCTTTCTATATGCACTGATCACTAATCACAAAAAGCAAGACTATGATGCAGGACCAGTTTACAAAAATAAAGATCAATTCGGACTGCTGAGTGACAAACCTGTCTCCTAAATAAGGGTGTTGACTTGACATACAGTCATGTGAAAAAGTTAGGACATGGGGTACTTTCCATAAAATCATCTCTCAATGCAAATCAAACCAGCTATTAGGCTAACTGAAATAAAACCATGCCAATCTCTAGGTATGGTGAAGGGTATGTGATGATGTGGGGCTATTTTAATTCCAAAGGCCAAGGGAACTTTATCAGGATGCATAGTATCCTGGATCCATGAAATAACTGACCTTTAAAAATAAAAATCTGCCTGCCTCTATGGGAATTTAACATAGGGGTGTACTTACCTATGCCCCCTGTATGTTAAGGAAGAACATTTATTTATTTACGATACATTATTCATTCACAAAGAAAATTGGTGTCCTTAAAGATTGGATTTTTCCTAATTTTTTTTAATTAAGGCATTAAGATCAATTTCCTAAAGATGATTTTTTTTTCCTCTTTTTAGTCAACTTTAGCATGGGTGTCCTAATCTGTTCACATGACTGTAGGTAGGAGAGTTAGTATAAGGTAGATACCCGTTTTAAATAGCAAATTGAGCTTTACTTTTCCTCCCCCATCTCTGAATAGAATTATGTTACTGTCAATAATACAGACAGAGCTGTGTTGAGCGACAAAAAAAATGACTAGGTAAACAGAAGATCCTGGGTTTAATCTGAACAAGCGCTGGGCTTTTGGGAAAAGCAAGCCTTGACACATCACATTTATGACAATTTCAAACCGAAAGACAAGCAGACAACTGAAACAAATGCACCTGAAATAAAAACAAATTTAAGTCAGGCAGCGGTTTTGTCAATGAAGATTATCAGTATACAATTCAATGTTCAATAAACATTGTACCCAAGAAGACAAAAGGTCTGGAGTGCTCAGAAGTACAAACAGATCATGAAGGTGCTCTTTGGAAGGGGAACACAAAAGACAAAAAAGGTCCAAGGCACTCTTCTTGCAAAGCCGCTACTTGCTGCCCAGTTCTATTTTTAATGTACTAGATGTCAATATGAAATAGCCATAAAGGCTTTTTTTATTGCAAAAAGGAGTGCCTTGGACCTTTTTTCTCTTTTAAACATAGTACCCAATTCTAAATTCACTGGTACCATCTAACTGCTTAGATAAAGCAAAGTTAGCTACAATCAAACAATAGCTAATAGATTATTTAAACTTACAAATACTAATAATACTCCTCTCAGGATGACCTGCTTGTCAGCGCTGGAGTATGGTCTGGATACACCGCCTATCTATTCTGGGATAGAGAACAAAACACTCTGGCTTCTTTTGTATTTCTTTAGACCAATCACAAGCATTCTGGGTGGCGCTAAGCTCCAATAGTGGAGATAGGGAGAGGGGAGGGACATCCGGCGCGTGTCAGGCTTTATCCCAGCAATGTCCATCCGTACAGACTAATGTTGATGTGAATAAATTAAATATGAACGAGCATTTGCATTTAATAAACATTCCCCTAATTATGCGAGTACAAACTAAATCAATTCTGAGTGGAAATCAATAAAAAAAGAGAAAAAAAGAGGACGATTCCTCGGGGTGAGGTGGTAGCAGCTCAGTCAGCAAACCCCAGTTAAGTGCAGTGCTCCTGCTGGTGCATGAAACTAAACACCCCTAAAATGTGGAACATGTGTAGGCATATTCTCTGGGAACCGTAGACAAACATAGACCATGAGAACCAGCCTGCATGACCCTGGATGCCATAAACAAACTTATCCATGGCTGTGACACACCAACATGATACCACTCATAAAAAACACATTCGTCCGATTGCACCTGTGCCTGTTTAGCACTGCCCTCTGTTCATGCATGTGGGCATATATGCATGTGTGCATTTGGATATCACATACTCATTCAGCCTCTGCCAGCAGCATATATGTGTGTGTGCACTAGTCATTCACTGAAACAGCCAGAGTAAGAATCAGTCAGACTTGAACACAGACAGACACGTAACCTGTAATTTGTACACAGGGGAGCACTCCTTTCCTTTGCCTTTGGCTCAGCGTGCGGCTTTCTAACACATGATGCAGTAACGTCATTTGTAATTTAACTAACTTTATTCTGCCTGGCTAAAATACCAAATCTTAGTGCATTACAAAATATCTAAAATACGATATCTACTGAAAGACTAATCAGCTTAGAAAGCATTAAACAGAAGGCTTACCCCTTAAAATTCTTCCATTCCTTTACATTTGAGCCAGAGTTGAAGGAATGCAGTCAATGCATCATCCCAACATGTTCAAGAGAAACCAGCCAAACTCAGCTGAACTTGCCACAGGCAATTCAAGGAAAGCAAAGTGAAGATAATGTCTGTCATGCAATGCTGGACCTTGTCAGTATAAACAAAGTTGCCCAACCTTTAATACTACAACTGTTCAAATATCCAGCCATTCTGCATCCACATGGCAAAGTCGGGCTGTTCCAGTAAGGGCAAACAGGACCAGAGGCTACCAGTAGCACATGGCTAAGTCCACACACGTATGAGTGTTTGCATGCACACACACATAGACGCACAAGGGCAGAGGAGGGGAGTGCTGGCAGAGGCTGAATGTGTTTGCCCGCTCCAGGGGAGAAGGAAAGAAAGGGAGCAGAAGAGCTGAAACAAACGCATGCTGGCTTCTATTAGTTGAGCTGTGGAGCGGGATGGAGGGGTGAGGATATGTATTCATTCCTTCTGCCCCTCCATCCATTCCCATCCCTCCAACCCTCCCACCCCATTATCTCCATTCTGGAAAAGCGGTGGATGAAAGGGACAACCCCCCAGTGGCAGCACTTCTCCCTCCAAACTTACGGCGACGAATTCTGACGGCTGCTTAATTGTACGTGATACAGGCAGGGCCTTTTCTCTTTCAAATCTAAAACAGATTGCTTCTCCCTGGGGAGGAGATTATGGACAAGAGAGATGACAAAGCAGGGACAGTGCAGCCCTCTGGGGGGTGGAGGACAGAAGGGGGTAAGCTTATGGATAGTGTGTGTGTGTGTGTGTGTGTGTGTGTGTGTGTGTGTGTGTGTACATGTTTTTCTATGTTTCTCTTTTGTACATTCCTGTGTCACAAGAAGATTATGTTTGTGTCCATGTGTTTCAAATGCGCGCACGTGTGGGTGACAACCAAGAACGTGCGTGCAAGATCCAGCCTCTGATTACGACAAGATCATTGGAAGATCTGTCCACTTCAAACCACTTCTTTTTTTCCCCCTCTTTATCACACGCTCACACCTCCCTTTCTCTTATGTTGGCCTCTTCTACTTTGTCCCACTTCCCCCTCTGTGTCTCTCTTGACCCAGCTTTCTCTTTCTCCCTCTTAAGCCAATGCTGCATCTATGTGCAGTGACATTTGAACAAAAGCTGCTCCGGACATCACAGAAAAAGCATTGAAATCCTCTTTCCCGCACTCACTAGCTAAAAGTGCACATTACTTTATAAAGTCTAAGAGCAATCTCACTCAATTCATTCTCAGGCCAAAATTACAAGGACCTGGTCAGGGATCATTCCTGGCTGTTGCATAGCTGAACTTTGCAAAACCTTTTCTTCACAAAACACCTCTTCTCTTTCTGACTAGTCATCAGGGCAGAGGCTCAAGACAAAGACATGCGGAACAATGCCAGACACAAAAAAGTAAAGCATAGAATATACATCTGGTTTGCTGCTTTCTTTAACGTGTGCATGTACTAGATTGAAGGTCGGAGGATCAGGCATTCCTACCAATGATGAGCTGAATGTGATGCCTGCATGACCTGACCTTTACCGCTCAAATGAGAGGCTGAACAAACACTTGGGGGTGCTATCGTGAGCTCCCACACACCCAAAAATAGATCTATGCAGTGCGTCAATTTCCGCATCCAGATATGCATTTGCATATTTCCCTAGAGATATGTCGTCACAAATCAAGGACGCATCTCGTGTAAAGGCTGTATGTAAGTGCATGGAAGCTCTGTGGAAATGTTTGATCAGTACGGGCAACAAAGAAACTGAAAAAGTGTCTGACTCATCTAAAGATAGCCTTTCTAGATCCCACATAAATAAAAGCATGCCAAATGCTCACTGTTCAAATACTGGTCATTTGCAGTGATAGGACTGTGCAATCTACAGCGCTACTATACAATCAGGCTAGTATGAGAAACACTATCATTAAGCTGACGAGATAAACAAGTGCCTGAGGAGAACGTGGTTTAGGAAATCTTTTCTTAACATGCTCGCACACCCGAGAACACACACAAACTATAGTTATACAGCATATTTTTTTGCATAGATGAACAATGTGAGGAACTGACATTCTAGTCTTCCAAAGCAAAGATTTTGAATAATTCAGAGTATTGACTAAATCGTCAGCAAATGTAACGTATTAGGTGCAATTGATCAAAAGAAATATTGGATAATGCATATCCAGTTCTTCTGCCATTTTTCTCAATATCAACACCATCTAAACTCATTTTTTAGAGGCCATGAGTATCTTTCTATTCTTCTAGGAGAACGTACAGTCACCTGCAAGGATTTCAATTTTACTGCAACCCAGAGGAACCCTTTAATGATTCATAAATGTGACTTCTGTCATTGTAGGGTCAAGTTAACAAAGTAAAATGCAGCATGATGACAGTCTGACTCGGCTGAGTATGCTAAATGCTAAGGCTAAAATGCTGATGCTGATCTGGAGACAAAAGAGGGCAGGTTTTTGATTTGGAAAAGGACGGAAAAAGTTAAGATATTTGCTGAAGACTGCCGCTGCTGCTCACACATAGTAGAATCTTAATGAAATTCAGCACATTTTAGAACAAATTAATATATTTAATGCCCTTTTCATATCTTGCAATAATTAGTCTGCTATGAATGCCTTTGGCCTTGTTCATCAGTTGGCATGTATGAAGTCACGCAAAATGTCTGGAAAGTCTCTGATTCACTGTGGCTGGCATTTAAAAAGGACACACACTTTTGGTCCCATTTGTACAAATAATGAAAACCACAGATACAATCTCTTCCCTTACGCTCAGTCACTCACTCACCATACTTATCAGAAGAACGAATTACTTCACTTATTGCTCACACACACACACACACACACACACACACACGGGATGGCAGAGCTGCTACTGGAACAACGTTTGTCTTGGCAAGCGGCTACCCCCCAGAACCTAATTATTTGCAGCAGCTGCTCATGCTCTTGTTTGTAGCACAGTGAAGTTACACTGTTTAAAGGATCTCCCTTCTCATCTGAGCTGGCAGTCAGCGCTGCCTTTAAAAAATGCCCCAAAACTGCTCTGGGTAGGGTAATCAGAAATGTAATCTAAACGCTGCTGGGTGAAACTGAAGTGAAGGGAAGATTTATGGATCAGTCTCGTCAATGCTGAAAGTTTGAAGTTAGGCTTCTCCATATTTCTCCGGCTTTCTCATTCATTAACACATATTGGCAGTGCCTGTGTATTGAAATGTAAGCCAGTCTGTTACATTTTCGCCAATTGTGCCTGGCACAATCAATCAGCTTTGAACAGGACCACAGCCTAATTTTGCCATTCAGAAACACTAGTATAAGTTCTCAAGTTGGACTGGTACAAACGTTGAACATTTTGATCCAATACACAAAAAACTGCCCAAGTCATTCATTTGGTCCTTAAATTAGAGAAAATTGAATAACATATCACACTTGGCTAAGTTCTAGCTTACCAGAAGCATAAACATTGATTTTAAGAGTAGTAAAAATGTGTTCAACTACAGCATTTAGATTTTTTTTTAGAGCATTCCAACACAATGCTATGTACATATCTCTGGTTAATACAGAAAAACGTATCCATAAATAAAAAGACTATCAACTTTCCCTTTCTCTCAAAAATCCTTCAACTGTTTCCCTAATTGATCTGCTCATACAACCACATTTTGTACAAAAGTCTCCACTGGCCCTAAAGCAGCAGCCATCACAACCTATTGGCGGTTGTGTTAAATACTTCAAGTAACATGCAGGAAGTGTAGCTACGGCTGGTTTACCAAGGTAAACACAAATTCACACAACAGCAGCTTTCACCCATACAACCTCCTCTCAAGCCGACTGCTGTCCACACAGCCTTTCACAGCTGCACAATCTCCATTTGCAAACACCTCACTCTCACACACACACACTCACACACACACACACACACACACACACACACACACACACACACACACACACACCCTGGAGCTTGTACCATACATCATATTCCCACTCCACTGGCAAGCTTCCCTTCTCACTTGACTTGAGTTAAATAGCTGAAGTGAGGTGTACATTCTGAGTCTCTGTCTCTCTGCTTAGCTTTGACAGTTTGTCCGGAAAGCGCTCTTCAGCAGCTCATCCATTTAGCGTATACTGACACGTTCTGCCAGAAGGGCACTCTGAATAAGATTTATGAAAAAAACTTATCTGGGCTGAAGTGAGGGAATGTTAAATGCCACACTGAGTTTTGGGAATGTAGAAAAATTGTGTTTTAATTTCCTATTATCAAAACTGAGTTAATTAATAAGGGAACAATTAATCTTCACTTAAGATTTTAGGGAAGAAAAAGTAAAGGATACATTCAGGATAAACAATAAAATACAAACTGATTTTTGTTGTTGTTACCATGTCCATATTATAACTCATAGGATGCCCCCAAAGACACAGTTCATTATGCAGCATACTTTTTTTAAGTGACAGCAAGCTTTTTCAAATCTACAGTATCTTCCCTTCATTTTCAAAGATCCTGCATTCAAAAAACTAGAAATTAACAGATGGGTGCTTATGGATTGGGGGGAAAAATGACATTAATGGAATGTGCTGCCTTCTAATCCCTTGAGACGGAGGAATTTGCAACGGAGGGAATTCCTGTCATTCAGGGGGAAAACTATGAAGTCCAGCACACAGAGAGGTGCTGTACAGGCAACACAGATTCACTGCACTTGTAAACTTCTGACTGTATGCTGCATCAGAAATGTACTACCAACTGAACAAACTAACAGGCACAGACACTGCAAAAGCAGAAAAATAAAATAACAGAAAATAGACCAAAAAAGTAAGAAAGTTGTAAAGTACCTGGAAGGCAAGAGAGCAGAGTGCTGGCCGAGTGAGAGGGAAGGCTAGGAGTTTTCTTCTTGTGTTTCTTCACCGGGTCTTCCCTCGCTCATAGAGGGATTTGTGTCTTGGTGCTGGGGTTTTGGGTTGAAGAGTAGGGGGGACCACACAGCTCCTGGAAGACAACCTCTCTCCTCTAATCCTCTCTCCGATGTGATGACACTCTCTAACCTCGACCATCTGTTGAAACACGTCCCGGAGCAGTCAGCACCGCGTTGTGTCAAGAACCCCACTCCCCTGCCCAATCACAGACCGGCTGCTGGGTGGCTCCTTGCTGCCAGGAGGCAGGGACAAGGACACAGCTCAGCACTGAGGGAGACACACACGCAGTTACAAACACACACACACACACACACACACACACACACACATATACACACACACACACTACGAGATGGAAGTAAGAAAACCCCCAGTCATCGTAACCTGAGAGGCAGAGTAGGAGGAAGGTACAGGGAGAGTGAGAGGAGTGGAAAGAGAAGGAATGGGAGGGGAGAGAGGGAGCGAGAGCAAGAGCAGAGAGGGGGGGAAAGAGAGAGAGAGAGAGAGAGAGAGAGAGAGAGAGAGAGAGAGCATGTTTAAGTGGCAAAAGCAGGGAAAGACAAGAAGAATATGGAGATAAACTATTTGTATGCTTTATATGTCCATGCTGGTAATGCTATTCAGCAATTCTCACACATATATTAGACTGAAATCCCACACATGCATGCACGCACGCACGCACACACAATCACACAAACTACTTTACTCTGTCCCTGACACCTTTCCTCGCATTCTTCTCCCTGCAGCCACAAAGTATGTGGTCTAAAGAATTAAACTAAAAGAGCAATAAAATTCTGTATTGGCCCCGTGGTGGGAATGCTGTTGGCACTAAACTGTTACATCTCTAAGCACAGAAGTACAGGCAGCGGCTCTCACACCTTAGTGTGATAAATCCTTACAGTCCCTTGGCTGCATTCCTGCCCTTCACCACCTATTGCCTTAAGTTAAAAAAGAGGGCAGAGGGGAAGACACTAAAATTACAAAGCTAAGGAAAGAGTAAGATAGCAAGAGAAAGAAAAGGGAAAGAAGTAAAGATAAGAGGTGGTATGGGTTTACGGCTAGATGACAGCAAACTGATAAAGCAGTTTAACATTTACTATCAACCTTTCAACATCAACACCATTACTGGTGCATTTCCTAAATGAATCAACCAATTTCCAACCCATTCATGCAAAACACAGGGAACATTAGGTGAGAAAGGCTGTCACATTAATCATTTTGTGGAACCACAGTCCATTAAAAAAGGATTACAAGACCCCGATGATACTCAGGAGCAACTTCAAAGGCAAGCCCTAATGAGTTAATACCCATTTGATATCCAACAGCATCACCATGAGTTAATCAGAGGTGTGAAACACCAAAGAAAGGCTTCTAAGTTGTTCATTTACATTCTATAAGCAGCAGCAACACCCTGGCCTCTGTTTTAAGTTGTCCTTTGATAAATACTATTAAGTTCAAACAGGTATTAATGAAGACTTTAATCACCTCCCTCCAACTGACCGTTGATCAATGGTAGTTTTGATTGTTCCATAAGAACATAGTGTACTGACAAACCATTATTTTTTAATGGGATAACTTATTATCACAGAGATCCATCTTTAACACTGTTTGTTGCTTCCTAAAATGATTTGTATTGTATATGTTGCATGACCTGAATAGTCAAGTTTCATACATATTCTGTAATTTTGCTTAGATCTCATGTGTATCAGCTTTCCATTTTAATTTGATTGCACCACATAGAAACAGCAGAGATATACTTTTTTTCAGTGGTTGCTCTCAGTTATATTTCCCTTAGGTTTACATATGAGGATATTGGATTAAACTAAACAAAGTCTATTTTCACCAGGGACACATGAAACTTTCCCCGGCTTTGGCTGATGTTTGAAACAGGGGCAGCGGTGAGAGAGAAAGGGCCTTAGAGGGAAAGAGCTCAAATTAGATTAACTAAATTCACAAAGACTGTCCCCTGCCCCTCCTGCATGGCTACACACATCCCAACCCACACCTCCAACCTCAGCCCCCATTCTCACGGCCGAGAGGTTTCTAAAGGGCCTTCAAGCAGGCCAGGGGCGACCAAATCCCTGTGCTCTTTACTGGATTAAAGATGGCTGCCCCACTGTGAGAGAGGGGCCGTTTTTCATAAACCGAGCACATCTGTAAACATCATAAATCCATGCAGACAAAAAAAAGGTTATCAGGCAGAGACTGTGTAAGGAAAACATCTACTGCCTTATCCAGCAAGGGCCCACCTAGAAACCAAAGGTTTAATAGATAGAAACTGGCCATCCACCTTGTGCCAACACACATAATCTATTTTGCATGACCACTCTTAATCTCCATTTTCACTTCCGCTGATGGACACAACAGCAACAAAAGCAAGGGTAGAGGGAGGTCTATAAAATGGCCTCATCTTATGAATGACTGAATGACCTGCAGGGGGGCCAGAGGTTCTCCAGTAACCCCCATTCACTCGCCTTCTCCCCATCCTTACTTCACAAAGAATTCACCAAGCCCATCATAGTAGATATTATTTGGATAACACAGAAACTGGCTTTAGGGTGACCAGTTTCCGGTTATGTTAGACCTCTCCGATTGTGTCGCCATACAATATGATGATACTCTTGTATCTTGGCCAAACTTTACTCTTAAACTGGATCCAAGCCTTCAAACTCACTTCCCCCTTTTCCTTGCAGTTTTCCAACCATCAGTTGGGCCTGCAGGTGCAGGAAGAGGCCAGAGTTGGGGGGGGGGGGGGGGGCTGCTCGGTTCACTAGCCCCATTCTCTAGGGCTGAATGAGATACATAGGGGTGTCATAGCTGTGATCTGGCCTCTGTGCCAGTATAGATGAGGGCTAGGGTTGACGCTGGGGGATACAGCCATGACGTGGAGGAAGGCAAACCTTGGGGTGACATTGTCTTGTGCTACACAGCATTTTAAATGCCAAGCACATGGCTACTGCCATGTTAACCTCCCTCTGTAATGCAGTGCTGTAGACTTGTGTCAGATGACTGGTGGGTATCAAATTATTGAACGTGTCAGCTGCTTAAGATCTGTTTGAGTCAGGATGTACAGTAAGACACTTGAGAAACTACATACATTAACTACCAACTAATTAAGTGCCAACTCTGGGAGTAGAGCTTATAGCCACATAAGAGAAGACAAAACTTTCTTCCACAGCCAAGCCCAGGTGTGATCGAGTTTGTAAAGAAAAACACTCCATGGTGTTGTTGTTCCTAGATACTACATTTTCTTTGGTCCTACTGGGTCCCAGGATCCCTTACACTTCAGGGGGTTGATTCAGTGTCATCTTAAGTTCATGCCAGAGAGGCACAGCTGAGAGCTGGGGATGACGGTTACAGCAGGAAAGCAGGTGAGGACACACAGTTGGTCATGAATGTACAGGGCTAGGAAGAGAAATGAAAGGTAGGCGATGGGAGGACAGAGTGGAGACAGGAATACAGTAGGGGCAGAGGGGCGGCAAGGATAAAGGAAAAACAGAGAGAAAGCAGCGAATGGAGGAGGGGCTTCTGTGGTTCAGTGACAGCTGAACACGCAGCACATGCATGTGGAGGGAGCCCTCCTCACACCACCCTCCTGCTGTGCCATGCATGTGCCCTTGTTCTACACGTATGTGATTTAACACACATGACAGACAGACATGCATGGCAGCGGAGCACCCTGGCAGCTCACCTGGTTGAGCGTGTGCCCCATGTACCAAGTCTCAGTCCTTAGCGCAGTGACCCGGGTTTGATTCCAACCCGCGGCCCTTTGCTGTATGTTGCCCCCCCTCATATTAATTAAAGGCAAAACAGCCCAAAAACAAACAAAAAAAGCTGTCACAATATCTTGAATAAAGCCAATTGACTTTAAATACTGATCTTATACCCAGAGTAAACCCAACACTTTCCATGTTAACACCTTTGCTAAATTAGCATTAAGGTGCTGTGTTATATCCCTGGATTAAGCATAATTTAACTACCAGAGTGTTACTTGTGTGTTTCAAAAATAACTTTTCTAAAATGACTTTTGTCAAGTTGTGGACTCTGGTTCACAACTTTTGATTGAGCTGTCAAAAATGTTTTTGTGTAACTCAACTACCAAAAACATGTAAATTAGGGTTACTGGGGTTTGGAATTGGGTTACTACTTTGTAAACAGCTTAATTGAGCTATTACCCTTATACCTTGTTATTCACAATGATTGAGTTATTTGTGTAGACGTAAACATGCTTTATGTGTGGAACATTTTCATCAATGTTCAAGGTAATATACCAAACAGTGAATAACACAGTTGGCTTTTTAAACTTAAAAGGTTGCCATTGCTCCAATAAACATCAAGGCTGACACCTGTTCTTGAAAATCCACTGTCATGCAGCATACAGGTAGTTTTGCAGACAAAGGGAATACACTAACACATAATGAACTCATTAACAGTAACCTGAGATCAAGCGTTAGGTGATGATAGGATTTAGAGGTCTGTTTATAATGACATCCACCAACAGACTTCAGTCAGTTGCCAGATGCGCTATCACCTCTCTAGCAGATGTTTACACAACCGTCAACCATGGCCACCAACCAGTGAGAAGAGTGTGAAAGACAGTTCCGCTTACAATGGAAGATAATTATGCATTTTGATAACATAATCTAATCTTAGAGACCTTTAGTATTACTCTAAATGTCATTAATTCAAAGCAGTTAGCATATTTATCTTTTTCACAATCAAATAAGGCACAAGTGACTGTCCTCCATTGAAAGTAATTGTTTTCATTAGCCACACTGCCTTTATGTCGCAAACACACATGTTGATCTTCCAGTTTCCCCAAACTACAGTTGACTTAATCATTTTGCTTACCATTTTTGATCTGAAGAAAATGTCTTTGTTTGATTTCCATACAAAATATAAAACGATAGGTTGTACCATTGGCAATAATGAACAGGTGCAAATACTTACTAATTTCCACATATCTAGTTCAAGAGGAATGTAGCCTATATTGGATAATTCTTGGCATGAAAAAAAAGGTAAGTGCATCCAGATTTTTCCAATAACTGTCAGCACATACCATGATTCCTTGGCTCTTACTAGCTGCCAGAGGCACTTAAGAACACACAGACACCCTTACTGATCAAGCCTTTAAACATTGTGTGGTAAATAAGGGCCACCATATCCTCCAAATCCATGAACAGATTGATTAAAAGTCCATCGTACAAATATTTTAATATTGTGTTGCCTTGAATACAGTAACAACAGACCTCTTATTCATTTGCATTTCCAAACGTACAGTATATTTTATATGCAGAGTATATGATAAAATCCAATGATAACATAGAACAACTTCTGTAGAAATCTGATGGACCACCCAAGGAGCCATATTAAAGCAGGATTAGGCTGCTCCAAGAACTTCTACAAAAATTGGGAAATATAGTGAGAGAAACCAGTCCTATCATTCCCCTGATCTGGTGAATCACAGGATGACAGAAATGATTTGGGATAGCCTTAAGGTTCAGTAAATGGGTAAATGGCTGGGAACCAGTGCTGTAAGCCATGAAGATATGAGATAGATACAGCAGGGAGATACTGATCACTCTCCCTGGGTCTAACTAAAAAGATGAAAGACATTCTAAAAGCAGAGACAATGGTGGTCATGTAGCAATAAGGTTCCACAAGCAAAGCCCCAGGGACCTTTGAGATTGCAACACAAATTCCACTTTTGAATTTATAGGACGTGTTGGTGGCTTTTGTCAGTCTTGTCAGACAAAAGCAGTACAAGTGAACACAACATTAGTAAAGACATATCAGTGTGGGGGTGGAGTGGAAAGATTAGCAAGACAACCTGCAACACCTCTCACACTGGAACAGCAGAAGTGGCACAAAAATGTGTTGTGTTTGAATAGATAGTTGTTCTTTAGGAATAAATCTCTTTTAAGCTTTTGGATTCTAGGCAATATCCCCCCCTATTCTGATTCTCTATTTCTGGGCCTACTGGTGAAGCATATCATTAACCCCACCAACACAGTTCCTCTGTAGCCACAAAACAGTCTCCATACTACCAAATAATAATGCCTTCAACAAATAATAATTTCCCTACATACCCTCTGTATGTCTATTGGGTAGCAGTCTTAAGACATTGAGAGAATGCAGTAATTGTTGTCATAAAGCCAGTGTCCAGCTCCTTCCTGTCTCAGAGCTTTTGGGAGTCTCACTTTTACCGACTGGTGCTCCGTTTCCGTAAACCTGACTTACTAATCCTCTCAGGCGAGAAGGTGAAAGGCAGGAACAAGGAGAACGGGGGAAAGCTGTGTGTGGGAAGCAAGGCCTATGCTACAACATTCAAAATGCCTCGTTGAAAATAATCCCATAAAGCATGCCGCCAGTGGCCTGTTGAGAGAGAGAATTAGGATTTGCGTAGGGCAGATAGGCCGTTCAATTATCCCCTCAGAGGCCTTAACTGGCCCCAGGCCACGATAAGGACGGATTTCTCATTTGTCAGCAGAATGTGACAAGAACAAGGGAGATTTGGTTAGAGCATACATACATACATAGCATGTTGACATACAGTATAGTAGCTTAATGATACATCACTGCATAACAGCTCCAGTGAATGATCAGTGCTGCTCTTAACAGCCACAATACTACCACCAAAACACCTAATATTGAGGCACAATAACTAAATTGGCAAGCTAATAGACATCCACTGCAGCACTGGTGTCCACATGGAAAACTACACACTAGTCCAATAAGAATACAAAGTATGTTTTCTGTGCCCCAGTAAAATGAAAACACAGGGGATGTGGCTGCGGCTTTCAACAGGGTGTTTGTTGGGTTTCTGGGCGAGGGGAAGCATTGTGGCTCCATGTGATTTGTGATTCGCACGCGGGTGGGAAGAGAGGCCTTTTAATCTGTGCCATGGACTCCGCTTCCTCTCTCTAGGAGAAAATCAGTAACATGAATGGCTCACCACTATACAACTGCACAACCACTAGCATGTTTATGACCCACTGAAGGGCCACACAGTGTAAGAGACCATTTGTGTGAAAATAGGTACTAGAGCAGGATACTCCCCTTCTCTAAGCTCCCTCATCCAGTCTCTTTTATACACTCAGGCCCTCTCATCATCCACTCTGCCCTTTACCCAGTTCACCTCTCTCTGCCATCTTTCCTTCACTTAAGATTTTACCATTTCCATTCCACCATTCTCAGGTCTCCGGTCATGCCCTCGGTTATTAAAGAATGGCCAGAAATAGCCAGTAGGACAGCTTTCAGTAGAACAAAGAAGCCAGGTCTCCAACAGCTGCAAATTCCAGTGATGCCTGCATGCGTTTGGACACTATTGTTTCTATAAACCTGGGCCAAGTAGCACGCTGAAGATGATGGCCAGCAGAGATGTCTGACAGCTAAACCTGCTTTCAGGCCCCATATCAGGTTGAATTTCCACATTGTGTTACTGTGTGTGTGTGTGTGCGCACACACACACACACGCGCGCGCGTCAGATACAAAGTGAAAAGTCATGTCTTTTTTTTTTTTCAAATAATGTAATTGCTTAAACGGGAACTGTTTCATAATCAAGTGAGTACAAATGAAACGTTTTAACATCATGAATATTTGATTATATTTATAAGAACTGCTATGGTTTAATAGTATTAAACTGTAACATACTCCCAGGTTCCCATTTCACGCTCATCCTGCAGACTGTGGAGTCTGGAAACATGTACCGGACAGCCCATCCCAGAGGAGAACTGTGTCTGTGTGGGTGGGAGAGCGCTCATTTGAAGAAAACTCCCAATAATCCAATTAAGCACATCATTTCCTTTAGTACACAGGAATTGAATCAACTGTCAGAAAGAAGCCGAGTCAGAAAAAGTGAAAAGAGTGGACAGAGAAAGGGTAAAAAAGGCTTTTCTGTTTGCAGTGAACAAAATGCAAACAAAGCTTTAGAAAATAAGGCTTTAGATCTCTGCAAACATGGTGGGGCCTCCCGTGCTCCACTTTGTAACTGTCCTGCTTGGCTGGCGATCAGCTCTCTTGTCCAGGACTTTTAGCAGAGATCCCTTGACCAGGAGCCAAGCTGCCTTTCACAGTGTGCGAGTGTGTGCACACGTGCTTGAATATGCATGAGAAAAGATGGGGCTCCTCTACTGTTCTGCTGCTCTATAACTGGCCTTATATTCACAAAGAAATACAATATAAAGAGGAAGACAAATAAGAGGGAAATATGGATGTGGGGTACATTAGTGATATGTTGCATGTAGGTGAAATAACCTCACTTAAATCCTACCTGAACTACTCCATTAACCTCTGTTTAAGTAGATTCTGTTCTCTTCGAGATGGCACGCATATGAAGTCATTTCAGTAAATACACTCCTGCAAAAAGAGGGACACTAGAGGAGAGAAAAACGGTACAGGAATTCAGAATATCCTCCTCGTAAACGCTTATCTTCCCTCTTGGGACATGGTCAGCCACAATGACGAGGCCAAAACTGAGAAAATGGGCATCATCTTGTGAATACTTCAGTCCAAAAAAGGCTCCCTTGTGTATACGTATGTAGCTCTTTGAGCTAGTTAACTTAAATGCACATCTCCATTTTCAATTTTTATTTTTATTTTATTTTAAATAGGCATCATAACATTTTGGACATGCAAACAAGTTGTAGTTTTCATAAAGGCCTTCTAAAGCCCTGTGTTTTCTCTTCTCCCTGTCGTCCCCCCTCCCTTCCTCCTGTGTTGGCGAGAATGTTGATCTCCTGAATTTTACCGAGACCATCTGATAACACTGTATGCTTATTTCGAGCAAATCTGGCATAATCTACAGCTACGGGGGCAGATCTACTTTATGATAAAATGTAACTACAACTCAAATGTTATTGTCTTTATTGTATTGAAGTAATATTCTTTCTAACAAAGAAAGATGGGAACAAAATAAAATAGGAGAAGAAAGTAGAGGAGGGCAATATGATCAAAATTAATACAGCAAAAAGTATGTATCACAGCATTATCTCATCATAAGATCTGTGAACTACTTTCATTTGATAATATTAAATACTACAATGAAGGAAATATCTCACAGCCTTTGAATAAAGACAGGAAGGAGGGAATGAACATATGAAGGGATAGAAGGGAAGTAGCAAGGAAGGTATTAAAAAAAAAAAGGGCCTCAATTTGTGTAGCCCAGTCTTAAACTGTGAAAAGGGGTGCTCAGCTTTTCTTTTTCAAGCTTTTATATACAAAAAAAATAAAAAAATAAATAAAATTCTTAAGCCCTCATTCTTCATTTCCTGTTCCTGTCCGGGTCCAGATGGCCAAAGGATCCAGAGAACATCCGTAACGGAATGACTGATTACTTCCATGACTGAGCTGGTGCCGAGCAGGGTAAAGTAAGTAGGAGGTCCAAGAATTTGTATCGTAACAGTACATGACCAGCTTCTTTCACCCATAAATAATCAACTGTATTTTTGCGAGAAGGAAACGATATACAGCATTTCTTATAGTGTAATATTCACTGGCAGCAAAGCACATGTAGATATTTTTTATAAATGTCACATCTCTAATGCAGCTGATAAACTCAACAATCCTGCAGCTGAACTGAGGGTTCAATTACAATTCCTAAAAAAAAAATATATAGTGTCTCATTTTATAATGTGATGAATGTATTTAGCTAGGTGTCAGACATGCTGAAACATTACACTTAAGAAAGAAAGGGATAAAACATGTTGAAGGCTTTATGGACCCCTTGCCACATATTGTACACCACTTGAGCTGATGGTAAAATCAAAACTGTACGCTGACTGAATCAAAAACAGTCATAAATATTAAAGCCTATAGCTTAGATAAACATGCCTTGGGAATGTAAAATATTATTACAGTTGTGGAAACCTTTTCTGCACTTGTCTAATCCCATCCAGGTATGTTAAGACAATGACATACATATATTGACAGGTTTACAGTAGGCAATGAATACAAGTATTCTTCTAATCTTATGCTACGAGTGGGAGACCTCTACCAGCAACAAAAGGCAAGCAGTAACAAAATAAGAAAACTTTCTCATATTCTACTTATAATACTCATATCATAACTGTATGAGCATATTTTTCTCTATCATTTTAAATCTGTATACTGCATTATGTGAAACCATGGTATGCTTGTTTTGCTTTGTTTCCCCCAAGTGTCCATGTAATCTGTTCTGCTGGGAATAGCTGTCATGGAAGGCAACAGCGTCACACAGCTCAGGTGTTTGGTTACAGGTAAAATGGGATCATAAACAGCCAAAGAGATCAAAGGTGTTTATGCCTTTTGCAAGTGGCTGTATAACCCAGCCACACACTGCAAACTTAATCGATATATCAGGTTAAATCATTCCGCTTTGCGAAGCTGTCTGAATCCTGTTTTGGAGAAACAGTAACTTAGCTCAGCCACAGGTATGTAGAGTCAAAAAGTTTGACAGAAACTGCCTATAAAATGTGCTCCGTACACTTTCCACATCACATCAAGTTTGCCATATGAACCCCATGCTCTTGGCATCTTCTGTAATGACATTACACAATGGTGTTCCATGTCAAACAGCAAGTTGGTCCTCTCGCATCACTGGCCAAATAGAAATCACAAGCTCAAGTTTTATATCCAAGTCAAAGAAAACTAGGCTGCTGGCACCACAAATGTAGAAATGTGGATCAGCAGGAAGTCAGGGGGCTTTTACTTCAATGTCTTTGCTCCCACAATTAAGACTTCATAAATATATACCAGAATATAAAACACTTAAAATTGAGGCCCTTTGCACTGCATTTGACTGACAAGGCCACTACACTCCAAATTACTCACAGGCACACAGCAGGCAAGCAGAGTGTTTGGCCGAGATGTGCGTCTGGTGCCAGTGTGTTGCGCACAGGCCAAACTTTTGGAGTCAATTGTCAAGGGCATGCAAGTCCAAGCCATGAAAGCCATCTGGAATGGAGCAGAAATGACACAATTTACAGCTATAAATAGAACAACGGTCCACAATCAGAGTGATAATCCCTCAACAATGTAGCGGCTTTGTGGCATTATTTAATGTTCTAGTGCAAGACTTGGAGAAAATATCCTGATCCACCCAAGTGTCATGTCGTTCTGCTCAGATAAACTGACCCTGAACACATTGTAATGTGGTCAGAGCAGTGGGGAGGGTCTGTGACCTATGACCTGGTTCTGGGATTAGTAGTTTATGACACTTTAGTCATGGACTTTCACCAAAGCCCCCTCGTCTCAAAGAATACTCTTCAGTACAAATGGAGTGGAAGAAAACGCTGCAGTTAGGTACACCACAATCTGTTGAAGTGAAGATTGATGAGGGGGCAACAGGTCAAGTGTAGATAATTTCTCTTAAT
Source organism: Sander vitreus (assembly GCF_031162955.1). Lineage (NCBI taxonomy): Eukaryota > Metazoa > Chordata > Actinopteri > Perciformes > Percidae > Sander > Sander vitreus. The sequence goes on from NC_135876.1 coordinate 14,249,476, forward strand.
CTGGCGAGATGATTGAAGACTTACATTTAAACAGGTGGTTTTCAATAATCTGTAACTGGTATAATGTATAGGAGAAAATATTCCCCTGAATATGTTCTAAATCCACTACTTTTCATCTCTCCAGATGGTCACAATAAAAGAGAAGTCGGGGCCACATACCAAACCTGCCAACGCTACTGTCTCTCACATCTAATCTGTATACACAAATACATGGCAGCGGTCCCCTTTTTCAAACTGGTGTTTCTGAAGCTGATTCTTATTACCAAATAGCTTTTCCCCTCGTGGCATTGTGTTTGCTCTTTCTAGCTTGACATGGGGGCAATATATTAAAATGTATGAGCCTTTATTCTACCCTGTTCAAAACTGTGCCAAGTTGAGTTTACCCAGACCACAACACAAAACACAGGAACACATGCATGCGCATGCACACACACAAAAAAGGAGAGTCAACCGCTGCCATTGTTTATTTGTTGGAAGGCCAAAAACCCATGCTGGCAGTGGGTCTGAGATGAAATGGTATAGAGAGCCAAAAATGGCCATGACATTATTACATTTTTAGCAGCAGGAAAGAAACCAAGCCTCAAATCAACTACACCAAGATCATGTAGACAAGGTAACGGTCACATTTCCTTTGCAACTGCTTTACGTTCTCTCCCCCTTTTCATTAAGAGCCTTTTTTTCCCCCCTTTTTACAAAACTCTCTCTCATTTCAGCTGTTGTGTCAGAGCTATCCCAGTTGGGCATTATAACACTGCTTGAGTTGTTTTTAAAGAATATCTTAATAAAAACAACACACCACCCTGAGTTGATTTGTTCCCCTCCCCCTAACACATAGTGAAGCCAAATAGGTCTGCAAAAACTTGAGCTTGAAGAAAAATGTACTATCTGCTAACACGTTTTACTCCCCGAGGGAGGCAAACATGCTCAGACTTAATGCAAAACATATTGTAAAAAAATATTAAATCCCCACATCCTCTTAATGTTAGCAACAGAACAATACAACAGCAATCCTCACAATGTTCCCCTAATCCCCTCTAAAATGGGCTTCATCAATTGGAAAAAAAGCATTTTATTTTTAAGAAGATGGTATGAGAGAGTTCTAGTTCTAATCTTTGCAAATATTTGCAGTTGGTTCTGGCCATCCATTGGATAGGAGGTTATCAGATATCAGCTATCAATGTTGTGTGAACCAAACCCTAAGGCAGTCATTCTAAAAAATAAAAGGTCTTGCTTTAGATTTATTTATTGCATATCACAAATCTGTACACAGTCCTGGGCTGATAAAACAGTTCCATTGTAATGATAAAAGGCACATGGCCTTATCAAGTTGTTGCAGGGCCCAATCTTGGCATTTTGTCATGTTGACAGCAGAGGCAGACAAATATGTCACTGTTAACACGATGGCCTACAAGAAATGATGAAGCAGAAAAGTGAAAAATGGTTGCATTGGGAATTTAAGAGCAAGGGATGAGAATCCTCAAGTATTTTAATTTAATAGCCATTTTTTAAATATATGCTAATAAAACTTGCACTTATATTATTGGCTGGTGTTTATTCACTGCACTAAATTCCAGCATAAATCTAAATATTGACCTACAATTAGGATAAAGGGTATAGCAATCATCATGAAAGGGTCTGCACACCAGACTGTGTGAGCACTGGTGTCATTTTTACTAAAAGAGTTTGAGATTTTACATATCAGATACAACAGTTAGTGAGAAACTAACTCTCTAAAGTTACTTTCCCACATCAATCTCCCTCACTAGCTGGTGTATTGTGTGCCTGAGTAGAGGGGTCTGGAGGTAAAGGGAAGCTCAGACTGCAAATTAAACAATCTCTACCCATATCCTCTTCTAACGGCTTTCCTTTCCTCCAAGACCTCCCAGTTTCCCTGGGCCCAGCAGGACCACAAGCAGCTGTACCAAAACAACACTAAATCATCTCCACCAATGATCTACATAAACAACCTTGGACAAGAACAACATTACATTATGCCAATCTATAGAACACGCCAAAAATGTCTTCTACAGAGCATCGTAAATTAAACTGTTATTAAATTAACATTCATTTTACACAGATTAAATCATTTAATGCTCATTACTGCCTGTTCATTTTGTTCTTTTTTTAATCATCAAAAAGGTGTAGGTCTATACCTGTAGTTTAGAATAAGTTAAATAAAACTATCAGGTACTCAGAGTTCACCAAGTTCACCTGAATTGTAGCAAAATCAAATACATTATTCATTTATCCTAAGATGTGCTCAAAGTTCACCTTGCGCGGCAGCTTGAATTCTCGCAATATCAATAGATTCCGCGAGAATCGCTGGATCACAAATCACACAAAAATCCATCTTTGTCAGGCTTCAAGGAATGCGTTTCAGTACGAACAGCAGCGGACAAAACCAATCGGCGTCCGGTGAGGAGCAAATGGCAGCTATGGCGTGGTTTAGGTGTGCGATGGTCGCGACTGTTCGTTTAAAACAACAATGGCGATGGTTCATCCAAATACCTTCCAGGTGCCTTTTCCCAGACAGTTTCCAATGACGCCTTCTCAGATGGTTCTGTGCTAACAAACTATCTGGCGCGTCAGGTTAACTCAAAGTTGCAAATTCAAAGAAAATGGTTACGCTACAGTTATTTCCCTCTCCACTTGTAAAATAGAAAGTTTTTTTTTGTTTAGTAACTAACTGCTAAGGAAGGTCCAATAGAGAGACACAGTTATGACACAATATTGTATATGCTTTGTAAATCATTTCATTGAATGATGCATGCAGTAGTATGAGTGTGTGGTCTCGGCTTGGACTAATGGGATGTATTATTTGAGACTTTTAAACATGTACAGCTTCACTGTACACATTGCAGAAAAAGGTATTCACTAACTTATGTTCCTATCTTATACTGCATGAAAGGATTTCTAGAGGAATGGGCAAAAACACCAACCAGAAATTATTTTTCATTGATGGTTATACAAAGCATATGCAACAGTACAATAGTTGCTGTATGTGACTTATGACATGGCAGTATTTTCAGGAACTTGGGCAGTACAAAGCAGCCAGAGTATATGAAGGACACATTCTCTCCTACATCATTTAAACTAAATATCTCTACATAAATACTCTTACAACACCACCACCAAGGAGAGAGACCTATAAGACACACGGCAGACTGTATGTGTGCGATTGTGTGCATTGATCTCAATAAGTAAAGGTCGTATCATCAGCTACTTCAGAACAGTTCATGAGAACTAATATAACTGCAAACGCACAGACAGCTTTCTCTTGTGTGACATAGTAGATGTGTTTGTTTGCATGTGTGTTTAAGTGCAAATGGACAACTGCCTGTCAACAGTCATTAACATAATAAATAGTATACAGTAGATCATCTAAGTAAAACGATTTCTGTTCAAATATACAATACTTAATTTCTATTTTCTTTTTTTATATATTGAATATATCAACACATTGATTGGAGGCTGCATGCAAAAACTGTTGTCGACCCTTTCTACAGTTGCAAAGGACAATTTAACATTTCATTTTCAGTTTTAGACAATGTAGCTCTCCTATTTATTTCCGTCCTCGTTTAGATTATATGTATGGCATCTATAATCTTAGTGGGGTCAAGCGCCAATGTGGCATTGATTGTTTGCAACTCTGAGCCTTGCTGGTAAGCCCTCTCCCTCACCCAAGATCCCTTCCAATGAGAAGCAGACCTGACTAGGCATCAGTTGTGGTGTAACGGCTTTCAGTGATTTTGCTCTTAACCCCAGAGCTTGTTTTGAAACCCTCCAGGGGGGCATTGGAAAATGAAATGCAAGTGCTGTGGAAACCATATCCTCCTCCCCCTCATTGCTCTGGTTAAGGGACAGTTGCACAGGGAGACAGGGATATAGATATTCCTTGGTGGAGAAACACATCTCACTTAGCTAAATTGGCCGTGTCTCATCCCTCAATACCTACTGTTCTCATGGGGAAAATTAACTCCACCAGGTGCTATGTAGGATCTTTAGAGTCTCAAGAATTGAACCTTTTCCACACCCTGCATTCCTGCTATAGGAGTGGACACTGGTCAGACATGCCTGGATAGCCTTGGTCAACACCTCACCGTGTCTCAGACTCTGGTCCGTCTTTCAAACTCTCTGAGGTGTGCAGCAGTATTTTCTGATGAGTCACATGATACACCTCTGGCATGAGTCTGCAGCACACAATCTCACTCTATTTCTATTCTTTTTTAAAGAATTTGGACGGAGGGCAAATTGTCCAGATGGCCCTAACTCAGCAGTAGCCATATTAGCTTTCAAAATGTCCCGGCTCAGTCCTGAGTTACCGTTTACCTGGGGCGGCAGGGCACTTCCCTTTTGATTTCTGCACAGTTGCTCTGATCTGTCAAGCAGAAAAATAACCAGAGGCTACTTCAAAGGCCAGGTCTCCTCACAGCGGCTGAGTCCAAAATGCTGCTGCCTTCATGCAAGGAGCCAAAGCTAAAAGGCGTCTTTATATGAAAATTGGTTTCATTAAGATCACTGGAATCCTTTGAGGGTCAGTGGAAAAAAGAAAACACATGTTGACAAGCACAAACGTCTGCACCTTCTTATAAACATCAACCTCAATGCTTTTCACAATGCCTTTATGACGGGATTTTTTTCCCAGTTTGTAAGACAGCACACAAAGGATCGAATGTAGGTACTCAAAAAGCGACTGTATAAGTCTTAAAAATGTTGAGGTGTTGAAGTAGCTTTCTGAACAACAGGAGCCTGTTCTTACACCGGTGGCATAAGTAGTTTCTGTGTTGGTGAAAGCATACCCTATGCACTCAAATTGTATCTTAAGGAGGTATTTTACAGTGTCCAGAGGGAGGCTAGGAGCATTTATTTATGCTTAAGGTGAAGTACATAACAGCAGGCGGCGCTAATCTGTATTGTTGCCCAAAATTCTGGCTGCTCCCCGATTTTACAACCGAGCATAATGGCGGCTCGTTCGGAATACAATCTCATATTTTACGAAGATAGTTCACCGAAACGTGTTTCTGAAAACATTTTAAGCAAGAAATAGGCCATGCAGTTGCTGAATCTGTCTTCATTTCAGATCGACAAAGGTCAGTTTAAAAGATTTCCGCCAGATTTTGAGAGGCGTTAGTCAGGCTCATCCCGCTTGTTATTTCCAGGCTAGCACTACACCAATCAGATTGGTCATTGAGTCCGACTGCCCGCCTTCCGATTCAACATGTCAAATTGTCCCAAATGAAGGCTGACGGCTCCTCCGACTGACGACAGCACGGAACACACCGAACAAACTCAAGTCACTGACCTCACCAGACTGTCCGACGGCCGATAATCGGGTTGGTGTGTCAGGGCCTTAAAGTGCCCATATTATGAAAAAAACACTTTTTTTCTGGGATATGGGGTGTTCTTTTGTGTCTCTGGTGCTTCCACACTCATACAAACTTTGAAAAAAATCCATCCGTGCTGTTTTGAGTGAGATACGGTTTCTGAATGTGTCCTGCCTTCAGTCTCCGGGTGAGCTGTTCAAAATCGGCACGGCTTGTGACGTCACAAGCCGAAACGAGCTGACTAACCGCAACCGTTAGCTCGTAGCGTTAGCTCGTAGTGTTAGCTAACGCTAGCATGCTACCTCGTTCTCAATAGCAAAGTACTGCTACAACACACACAAGTTCACCATAATCTACAAAAGAACTACTTACATGTGCGCCCTCATTTAGAAGTCTCCCAGCTAATCCTGCCTTGTAACTGACCGAAGTTAGAGAAACAGCCTCTCTTTTACCGTCTATGGAGCTAGCTAGCTGACATGATCTACATCTGAGCTGCTGCACATGTGCGAGTGCAATCAAAGATAGTACAGAAGAAGAAAAGAGGTCTCACTCTGTAGCTAAAACAGAGACCAGCTGAAAAGAGGATCTGCAGCAGTGAGAGAGAGCTGTGCAGCACAACAAAAATATGGTGTTTTTTGAAAATTAAACCATGTAAACCTATTCTGGTACAACCTTAAAATACAATTATGAACCTGAAAATGAGCATAATATGGGTGCTTTAAAATAGAAAAATGTGTCTACCAAACTCAATAAAGGTGAAATTGATTTTTTTTTTTTTTTAAAGGATCAATTTGAAACAAAGGCAATAGTCAGAAACAGAAGGAGAGCAAAGTTCAGCAAGAAATTGGATAAAAGATATAAGAGCAAAGATAAATTCAAAAGTCCTTAGTTTCAGGGGGTAATTTTAAACACACTTAAAGCTAGAATGTGATATTATGACTGGAAAAGCTTTCCAGCTGTAACTTAGTTACAATAACACCCAAACCGTCAAATCAACTGATATCGGAGCACAGAAATTATTAGACATTAAACATGAGAGGAGATGGGAGAACTCCAACAGGGAGGCATTTTATCACAGTCTAGGCTCAGAACCTGCTGTGGTTGTTCTCTTCCAAGACTAGGAGGGGGGTAACCCAATCACATCAAGCACTTCCTTATATGGTCAGGGATCAAACCCTCAGGAGTGTGCTGTAATTTCTTACCATGGCTTTGACAAGAAGCATTTCGGTTTGCGGTTTGGTCCAGCTCTGGAAAGTGGTGCAACTTCTATATTATGTGAAATGCCTATACTATACAGGACATAACTATATTGTGGCTAGGAGTGAGTGGGAAATGATGAGGTGTTGTAACGCCACGAGGTGACGTCTTTGGTAATGTGATCACTATCATGTTCAAGTGCTTGAACATGATAGTGAACATGATATTGAACATGATCACTATCATGTTCAAGCTCTTTTCCACTAGGTCCAGGTTAGATGCTTTGTCATCAAAAGGACACAGTGAGAGGCATTTACAGTATAAGCTCACAGCAGCAGGTCTTGTAGATAATATGCTTCAGTTAGGCTAGCCCTCGATCAATGCTCACCAAGCATCATGTGGCTTGGTTTGAAGTTAGAAGTGAAGACATTAAAGTCATCTGTCTGGGTCACCATGGATTAGGGGTGGAACGGTACATGTATTCGTACTGAACTGAATTCGCATGAATGTGCATGAATTTACACGGAGAATACACGGTATAAAAATAAATAAAACTTGCGTGCAAATTAGTTTATGTAATGTGGAACTAATGTAATACGGAACTACGGTTAGATACGCGAGTTCTTTAGGGACACCTAATCTGTAGCCCCGCCTTAGCTCTGAAGCTGATTGGCGCGCTGCCTATGTAGCCGATCTCTGCCTATGTATGCAGTTTTATTTTTTTTTATGAGTCAGAGATGGCAGCACTAAGGACGAGTATGGCGATTGGTGGTGACCCACAAGAGTTAGAGGACCAGCCAGTTCCAGTAGTACAGGCAAGAGAGTGGTGGATAAGACTGCTGTTGTAGATTAGTGGTACTTTTCCAGCGTTGCGGCTCCGAACCGTAAAGTTAATTGGGACAGACGCCTTGTTTCTTCAGGCTAACTATATTAGCTTTAGCCAGGCAGGGAGCAGCTCTCTGCGGTGAAAAATGGCCGGGAGACGTCGTGAGAAAGTTGCATTAATCAGATAATTTAGTTTGTCTTTGCAGAGAACAGAGATGCTGTATTTTCAGTTTTATAGCTGATTGTCTTATTTTGTTTACAAGTTACAGATGGAGTCTGGAGAAGATTTGGGGTACTTATTGTTTACATCTTACTTTACACACTTCAGGCTGTTGCAGCTAGCTAAGGGAAGAGAATGTATGACACTAGGTGGTACAGCCTGAGACATCAGTGTTTCCCACACATAGACTAATGTGTGGCAGTGCGCCTCACTATCAACGCTATTTAAAACATGTTCTTCTGCATTTCCTTTCCCTGCTCTCCTCCGTCTCTCTGTCACTTGTGTCTCACACACACACACACACACACACACACACACACACACACCCCACCATGCTGTGTTTGGTGCCTTCCAGGCAGCGCGGCAATGGTTATGTCAAAGAAGTTATGTTAGTGTTAAGGTGAGGGTTAGCTACCTGTAAGGCGACATTGGAGGCTTAAAACACCATTGAGCCCACCGTGCACACAGCGTCTGTCTCCATAAAGGAGAGAAGACGGCTGGCGAAATTCACGAGTTCACTAAAGGTTGGTATCTATCTCTTGAACACCTTTACACAATCACACATTCACAATCACCGACCCAACTCTTAGCAAACAAGCGATTGCACCTGCTTTAGAAAGTTAACTAGTCGCAAGTTTGCGGTAAAATGCAGTTGGGTTGTCAAGGTCAAAACACTATATAGCAGCTGTGAATCAAATAAACGTATAATAAATAATGTTATGTCATTTCTTTACTCTGACACCTTCCCCCACCCTGTCTGAACCGAGGTATGAACCGAACCGTGACTTCTGTGTACCGTTCCACCCCTACCATGGATGCATTTTAGAGGACGGCGAGGTTATGAGTTTGTCTCGTGTTACCTGGCTCTGCTGGAGCTGACCTGAGTGGGACCTACAGATTAAGGAACCATCTGGGAGCTGCAACCTGAGCTCAGGAGAGGAGGAAAAGAAGGGCCGGTCCAGGACAAAACGTTCACTTTTTTACAATGATGTGCACACACACAACACACACACCCTCCACTGTTGTTCAGGAGTACTTTAACTTAAACTGCATTTTAAAAAAGGGAACGCCACTCAAAATGAAAATTCCTACCTGCAATTTCTTTAGCACACAGCCACGCAACCCAAAGAGCTGTGACTGTAATGCCATTAAGGAGTGTTTCTCCTGAAACCTGACAACCTGCAGGTGGAGGCGCTGGAGACAGGCTCGGACCATACACGCTGCGGGCCGCTGTGGACTTGTGTCAGTCCCACAAGCGGTTTCAGGAAAGTGGCTGCATGTGTCCGACAATGCACAGAACATCAACACCGGTACAAGCCTACAGCTGTCCGCGGACACGGAGTTCGGAAAGTGTGTCAGAGCCTTCCGGACAGGTGAAATGAGACTCCGTTTCCTGTGCTTTCTTTTGGAAGGCTGGCTGCCAAAAATCACACCTTACTAGCTAATTAATTAGCCTGAGTTAAACACTAGCTATCAGTAAACAGAAGGTAGTGTCTGGTGTGTGCGCCAGTGTTTATGCATTTGTGTGTCGGCCCGCCCCCACATTTGGCGACCGGCGAGACCCAGTCATTTCGGACCCTGCACAGTACTGTGAAACAGCAGCCATTTAATTTACTTTGTAAATGTAAGAGAACTTGACTGAAGAAGAATTTTCAACATACTTGAATCATCTCCACAATGGAGTTTACTTCTGTTGGTTTGGTTTTTCAACAGTACTTGTTACAAAGAATGTAAAGTGTTTATTTTTCACTTAGGTATATTGTTAATCATTTGCATAGTTAATATTGTTCTTTGGTGTTACAGGTTTTTCAAATGTTATTTAATAAAAATCTTTTTTTCTCTCAAAATCTCTCTTTTTTCTCTCCTCCAACCCCCCCCCAAAAAACAAACAAATACCAAATCGTGGGTTTGGTGCATCGTTACAGCCCTAACCAGAACCTCTGGTAGTTGGATCAAAAAGCACCTTAAAATAACGTGTGCTAGATAAAATACACTACAGCTGTTATTTAAATGCATTAGGTATATATTTACTAAACAGTTAAGTAAATATAACTATCTGATCGGACTCGGTATCAGCAGACATTATTTCGAATCAGGGACAAAAAAGCTTGATTGAGACATCCCTAAATGTCATCAATCCATCCAGCTCCAGTGACAGAGACAACTAATTGGCTCAGAGACGGTTTGACTTTGTATAGCCAAAGGGGGTTCATATTATTGTATTTGATATAAATTACAAAATCTCTTGATTATTCTCCTATTCTACCCTTCAATCTTTTCAATTTCATCTCACTAGAACATGGTAGGGTGAGTGTTTTATTCTCAGTTAGAGAGGACAAACCAAGCTCTCAAGCCCTTTAAGCAGAGACATTAGCTGATGAAGCTAAATAAGAAGTCGTGCTCTCATTTTTAACAAATGGAAGGTTTTATTCAAAAAGATTTGGCTCCGACTGATTAATTTCCATTTTGAAGAGGCCCAATTCCTATATCATACCAAAAGGATGCTGACCCACACCGCTGTACATTTTTCAGTGAAGCACTCCAATGATTGAGATTTCCCGAAAGTACAATGAATATAGTACAACATCCATCCATGTTACAATTCAGAGGTCGGCACAAGTGCAGGACAAAAATCCTTGTAAAACAATCCCAGTTAATGGAAAATAATCTGCCTTTAACCACATAGCTGCAACTCACAATAGTATGTCTCAAATAAAAAACGAAGGCTGCATCATCCAAATTATGACAAGTGGCCACACATGACTGACATCCCCAGGTCCAGATGTGAAATACAGTAGGCATGACGTTGCTGTGCTTGTTTTCTGGCCCTTTGAGCCATAAAAATGGAGTGCATCTGCTGGACATTTTGCCAAGATATTATCCCCTATACAGCCATGGGAAATAAGAACCAAACACTGTCTAACTCTATTCATGTAATGTAGAAGATGTAGGCAGGGGTTGATTCATCTTTAATGAACGACGTCAGGACTTTTCCACTGCCTGCAGTTCTTTCACCTCCAATTCGACAACCATTACACAATCTCAGTTTGACTTTGCCTCGCTGATGTTCTACAGAAATCGTGCAGTTCACTTCCGCCGCAGTGGCTCCTATTTAAAAGTTCCATGTGACTCTCAAAAGGCTCCTTTAGGTCCCTGTGGTGGCAGTCCTAATCAGTGTGTTGCACACAGCAGCCAGCCAGAGGGCCAGCGCAAGGCCTGGTTTCCATCTGAGAAACAAAACAATAATGGCTCCTAATACCATCCTCAGGACCCCTGTCCTGTCAGACAACACCGCTTTATAGAAATGACTCTCATTTTTAAACATGCCTTTTCGTGTCTCCATTAAAAAGGCCTCTTCCCTACAGCAGATGCCAAAGCCAATAACCACTTGTTTAAAAGATTACAGAAAATGCCTCTGATATGAAAGTATAAGAACAATTGCACAGAATAGCCACAATGTGCCACAACCACACTGAAAGCATTAAAAAGGACTTCCTTTTAAAAATCACCATCATACTTTCCCTTTATGCAACTGCTGTCGCTTCATGTGCCAAAGCAATGGCGCTCTCATCAAGTATCTGCCCACCCAGACAACCCACCAGGAATAGCCATGGACTTGTCTCCAGGCAGTCACAAGTGATTGGACTCCATCTCCCCAATAAAGTGCTCGTTCTAATGACAGCCCCATGCTCCACACGTTGCTATAAGCACAGGCCTGACAGCTGCTGCGCTCAAACAAGCTCACCAAAAACACGAGCTCAACATACCATCTGCTAGTTGTGTCTCCTCCAGATTATTAATCAAACTCCCTATCGCTGCATTGATGCTGTAGAAGATATTGTTCCCACCACATCATTAGGCGCGCCGGCGCCCACATTGTTTTCTATATGACATCATTGTGTACAAGCAGTTATCATCAATCAATTAATAGATCATTTAGAGTAAGGCTCAAAACGCAATGACATTTATAGTAGTTTTACTTCACACACTCAAGGATTCAAATGCCACTGAATGGTTGTAATGGTTGTGAACATGCACAACGAATAAGGATTATTTCATCAACACAATGACATCCTTTATTTCCAACAAACTACCCCTCATATTTGGGGTTTAGTGGTACCCACTGAAAACGATGTGGCTGGCGCCAGACAAGCTATCTTCACAGTGACATGACAGAACACCAACACACCAATAACCCCAAGCAATGGCTGTCACCCCTGCACCATGCTGTGCCATCCCAGAACACCACCACTAACCTCAGACCTCCAAAATAAGGTTGTGGGAAGAATTTTATGAAATGCATTCTGCATAAAGATGTTTACCCTTGTTCTGATATAATCAAACATGACAGCTGGTTTGGCACAGCAAGATCAGGTGTTAAAATATTATACCATCTACATCCCAATGTAAATTCTAAAGATCACGTGAACAAAATGTAACGCAAGGATTGGGACATTTTATCATATGCCCAAAAGATGAAATACCAAGAAAAGTGCCTTCGTATTATTTTAATTAAAAGGAGATGCATGGTTGTAGCTTTGAGCGTGGGTTAGATATCAGCCAGCAGCACATACAACACCAAAATATAAATACAGGACATATTTTTCCTCACAAAGGACCACAGGTTGTCAAATGCAATATATCAACAACAAACTTGGCGTCCATCGGCTTCTTTGAACATATCATCTACAGCAAATGGTGCATGACCACCCAGCAACTACACCACGGTCTGAAAGTTAATGCAGAAACAAATAGTGTTGCAATTCTTAAGTTACCTCTTTGGGGTGCTTTTTAGGTTTATTACAAGCAAATGTTTGATGTAGCGGATCTTGCAATGCTTGTTTTTTCTGGACATCTCTTATCTGGATAGCTATCAAAACTGCTGCTGGTTTCTACTCTGATTCCCAGTCAAGGTTGTGTATTGATTTATGGCACTGAGATTCTAGGACAAGTAGCAACCTTGTTCTGCCAGCAGTTGAAAAGAAGGGGCCTACGGGCCTCAGCTGAGGGGTTAAATGTCAAAAAACCAACTATACCTCCCTCCCACCCATGTGAAAACCATCCCCCAGGTTTGGAAGTGTCTATGTGAAAGTGATGGCGAAAAATGAAGAAAGCCAGTATTGTTAAGAAAAACAAAACTTGATTCTTCTTTCGACCTTGTCAGAGATTCCTGTGTGTCAATGACTATCTAATTGTTGGTCATACATTACCCATAACTGGAAATTTGTGAAAAATGTCAACCATTTCCTCTGATAAATATCTGTGTTGTCCAGGCGTTGAATAAATGGCCCTTTTTACTAATGACTCACATTTAGACAGTGGCTCAAGCTGACATAGAAGCATACCTGCTGGGATCCATACTACAGATTTATTGTTCATGTCTTAAAAAAAGGTATATCCATCATGAGGATAACTTTGTGCTGGCTCATACAATTCTTTTTTACTTTTCTTTTTAAATTTGCTTAAACTTGCACAAAACTTTCAACACCAAATTGAAAAAAAATATAGTAACTAACATGCTAAAGCCCCAAATAATTTTCTCAACAGTTAGTGGACCAAATCACAGCTAAAAACTGAGTGAATAATTGCAGACTTAAGTTCATCAGGTGATGGAAACAGGTCTCCAATGGCAGTTGTTTTACAACTCACCACTGTAAATTCTGTACTGCAAGTACTGTGTGCTGTGTGTATGTGCATGCCGCTTGGGTTTAAAAGCTGTCATGTACCATTCAATGAAACATCTGTGATGGGAGGTGCCCACTTGATAAACTCAATGACCCACTCGCCTGCATGTTCCCCAACCCCAGGAATAGGCTGCTACAGTATATAAGCCTACAAACCGCACAAGAGATTGTCCACGCCATATCCTCTGTGCAAATGAAAATTCAGCAAAAAACTGTACATTTTAACCTGCTCTTCTACATTATTTCTTATCTGTTACCAGACAATTTTGGGTTACCCTTTACTTGACGGTATCTACATAAGAGTGACATGACACTGTCATGAACGCGTCATAAACATTATAAACGTTCATGACATAACGCTTCTTTTAGTAAGTGTCATTCGGTTATGGTTAGGGTTAGAGTTAGGGTTCATGTGTCATGACTGTGTCATGACAGTGTCACGTGTCATGACAGTGTCATGTCACTCTTATGTAGATACCTTCAAGTAAAGTGTTACCCAATTTTGTTAAGAACCACGTTCTGAGAAGCCAAGAACTTTTGAAACTACTATAGCAATGTCCTTGAGGGCTTTCATGGCTGTCCTGCTTCACACTGTTTTATGAGAGTACATGCTGTTGACTTTATGCAGCGTCCTAAACCTTTAACACCAGTTCTGCTGTGATTCTCCAACTAGCCTTTGAAAGTGGGAGCCAGCCTTGACTGTAATCCTGGGAGTGAAAGTACATGGCAGGCACAGACATCACTGAAAGGTGCAAGCAGGTGGGGTGGGCTTGTTGCTTCTTAACAGATGCTGCCAGCTGTGATAAATGAATGCTCAATGTTTCCTTGGGCTGGTTAGTTAATATCAAAATGCAAGATTTCTGTGTAGAATTTGGTTACAGCAAGAACATCATTATATTTTACATAAAACACAAGAAACAAAACACTTTCCATTTCTTAAAGACATGTTCTTCCACATAGAAAAAAAATGCTCAGTATGAAGAGGTGAGATTAGAAGGCCAAAAATCCCAGGTAGTAATTCAGAGCAGGAGGTTAGCAGGAGACAGGCGGTAAACTAAAAGACTGTTAAGAACATAAATGAAAAACACCTGTTATTCCAGGTTTAAAACAAGACCGTAACAGAAGAACTGAAGTGATGTGATGGGGGTGCTTCTAAAAAGTGTGGTGTAAACTGAAAACTACTTCACTCTGCCATCTGAAAAGATAATTTTTTCCCTTTCTTCCCACTCTCAAATTTACTGCTTCTATGACAATATACTCACTGTTTAATAAGCGCTGCAGAAACATCTGGATTCACTGATAGACACACAGCTTGTCCATAAACGGCTGAGGACGCAGTGACTTAGCTCTATTTGCCATTGGATGGCGGGCTGGATTTTGTGCAGTACAGACCATTATGACCAAAACCTATGTACAATAGAAGATGGATTTCTCTCTTATAAATACACCGCTGACAGGCTTTCAAAGACCAGCTGACTGACTGCCAAGAATCATTTACTAGATTAGTCCCTTAAGTGGATAAGTTGCAGTGGTCACTTGATATACACAAAATGTAAACACAGGCAAATGGAAAACAGCAACACAAAGCTTGGAGAAACCCGAGCTAGGCTAAGAAACAGCTAAATTAAACTGAAGATACAATAATTTTTGGTACAATCCCTGATGCTGTGATCTCTCTGCATTATTTAGACTGTGTAGTGATATGCCAATAAGTTCACAGTGAAATGAGAACCACTTGTCTTAATCAAATATCATCATGCAATCACAAAATTAAAAAATTTAATAAAGTGACTCATTCTATATAAAAAAAAAGAAATAAAAAAAAAAGAAAGTGATGATACACTATAACTTGAAGAATAAAAGTAGACTGACATAGAAAGAAGATTTGAAGGTAACAAGAGAGGACTCCGTGAAAATGACCATGATTTATCACAACTGAAGCTCATCAGGATCTGCTGGCTTAACCTTGAGACCAGCCAACCAAAAATCAAACAAACGTTGCAAACGTTTGGTGGAATCCACCAATAAATTGGCTAATTTCAGAACAAGACAGTGGAGCATTACAGGCAGTTCCTGTATTTATTTGGACTGCACTGCATCAAAAGAACCATGATAAACAGACATATAAATAAAAAGGATGTAAATTGAACACACCTGTTAATATATCTCCCCCTCCCGCCCCTGACAGTTAATATGACTTAGCCTCAAATATCCCATGCATAATTTCTCTGAAAGGGAGAACAAACGCTGGCGTTTTCACTTTGAAATGTTTATTTCTGTAGCCTTGTAATACAAAAAAGGCTGCTGCAATTTAAGGGCTGCCTGGCTAAAGAGGCACAGATTTACAAGAGTGAGATGGATTTGGACAGACAATGAGAAAGCAGGACAGGCTTGAAGAGCAGGAATCACCCTGTTAAAAGAAAGAAAGAAAGAAAGAAAGAAAAAGATTTCATTGCACTCTTTGAGGTAAAGTTAATAGCCTTCGTATGGACTTCAAAGTTGGAGATCATTGCTTGTCCAGGGTCCCCTATGTCAATCTATTACACTGCAGCAATCTAGTTTTCCAAAACAGACAACTACTAATGACAGTTATTTCCTTAATGCTAGAAAAAACAGAGCTCTAGCCAGTGTTGTAGTCAAGACCACTTAAACCGAGACCAAGTCTTTACCAAGACCAGAGTGTATCGAGACCGAGACAAAACCAAGACTTTGAGAGGCTGAGACCAAGTCAAGACCAAGACCACGGCAGGGCAGGCCGAGGCTAGACCAAGACCAGAACAGTGCGAGTCCAACACTGCATGACACGATAAAATGTGAAAAATGCTAACCATAGGCACTGCTCAAATTGCTCTGAAAGATTGGCAGAGTGATAACGTTAGCTAGCTTTGCTAGCATCACTTACATTTAGCTTACCTTTTCTTTATGCTTCCTTTTTAAGTGCCGATAAAAATTTTAGCTGGTCTCAGCTGTCTCAGTCAGTGTTACATTGCAGAATGTAATGTCTTTTAGATGCTGTTTTGCAAATAAACTAACTTATGGTTTAGGTAGCCAACTTGTACTACCTAGGATTTGGCATCTCCCAGACTGCCAGAGCTGTCAATACAGTAATCTAATAAAATAATTACCTCATCCCATAGCAATGTTAGTAGTGTTGATGAAGAGAAAGCCCTTAAGACCCTTTAATGCACTTCTAAAAACACAGGTGCTATAATACAGTCCATAACTTCCTCTCATAGTGACCAGATTTTTACTTTAATAGGTGAAAGACCACCATGCCAAAAATGTTAAGTATCCCATGTAGGGTTGCACTGTAAGGATATTTTCTTAATATAATGACTTTTTTTTGAGCCACTTAAGGGCATGGCTCTAGGGATGTCCACCACTTTGGTCCAAACTGAAATGTCTTAATTTGGTTAAGATATCCATGCCCTATGAATATCTCAGTATTTGTCTCAGGTTTTGAATAATAAATGAAGATGAATAATAACTTTCCTTTGGTCAAAATCTCAGTGTATCCACAACTTTGGTTTATGACCAAAGCGTGCAAATCTAATTCAGTATAGCTACTAAACATGAGCATGTTAGCATAGTCATTGTGAGCATGTTACCTTGGGGCTGCTGCTGTTAGCATTTAGCTCAAATCACAGCTGCGCCTCAGCACAGCCTCACAGAACCACAAGTGTAACTGATAGACCTAGTCTTGTTGTAACTAGGCCTACCAGCTGAACTTCTATGAATACAGCTATGAATACAAATGTAAAACCACCATGAGTGAAATCAAAATGGGAGACAGACTAAAGCAACCAAATGTATGTAGTTATGATCTGTAACTGTATAGGCTATAAAGCATTTCATTTTGGCTTCCTTACATTTTGGAGTGAGTCACATACATCCTGCCACCTCTGGATGTCTACATTTGCTGCCCTAAATCACTCTCTTAAGCTTTCTCTCTCCATCTTTCTCTCTCCTCCTGTCTGCCTTCCTCTTATCCTTTATTCTCCCTGCTGCCATCATTCCAGATGTTGACTGGTGTCATAGGTGCTTCATAAATCCTTTTTTCTCCTGTCAGACATCACTCCATCTCCTTTCTTCCATCTCCTTTAGCTAGCCCTCCACCCTCCCAATAATCAAACCTCACTGAAACTGTCCCGTATCCTTATATCAGGACTTGCTGAGGCGGCTTGTTTTCTTTGGGAAATGACTCATAAATTAGGGGAGCTCCCAGGCTGGCTGTGAAAGCTCCAGACAACCATACACAAGGGTCCCTAATTAGTGTGGCTGGGAGAAAGGCCAGACAGGCCATGGCTGCAGGACCCATTTAGGACCATCACTGACTTAAAAGAGGAAAGAAAACTGAAAATATTGATCACATGACACTGGCTGGCCCATTCTTAATAGCTGGGCAAAAGGGATACCTGAGCTACCACTGGGTCCATAATCTCCTTAACACCACTCAAAGTTTTTCTTTGTTGAAAGAGGATGTTTGAAAAAAATCTAGCTTTTGGATAAATAGTTAATATAACAAGATCAATTAATATACAAAATTGTATTTAGATTATTCAACATAAAATACCAATCACCTTAGGCTTTACAATCGCAATGTGTATCCTATGGTTGCATGGCTTTTCATAAAGCCAGAAGAAAATGTTGAAAGTACTGCTTGGCACTGCAGTTGGAGCTTCTCAGAAGTGAGAATCTCCTTATTTCCCGCTTTTTATATCATAACAAATTGAAAACTTTTTGAGTTTTCATTGATAAAAAAATGGCAATATAAAATGTTTAATCTGCTCAGATTAGGCCTGGTGGAGATGCAGTGTGAACACAAACCGCTCTAAACAGAGACAAAGGGACCATATATCTGCAAGACCATTGCTTCTTTGTGTTTAGGGCATGGTGTGGCTTTAAAAGAAAGGAAAGGGAGAAAATAAGGGGTTTCTGCCTATACAAGTGAGAGTGACCCCTCCCTTAACTGCAGCTACAGTATATCTGCCTTCAGATATACTGTACTGACAATGACAATTTAACAGTCCGACTCTTTTTAATTTTCAAACACAGTAAAACGTGCCTATTGGTAAGAATCTGGGAGATGAATGCCAGAAACCTTTATATAAAGTTGTAAAAACAAAGTCTGCTGATGAGTTATACTAGCACTAAGGTTCTGGACTTAATTCAATGTTAAAAAATGCTGTCCATTGAGGAAAACCAGGATGATTATTCTGGTGCTTATCTAAGTGTTCACCCTCAACATAGTTTATTGAGTGATGATAGCATTAAATTCTGAGGAGCACATATTTTGCATCAAAGACTGGCTACATTTCAAGGAATTTTTCTGTTTGTAGATTCTGTAAACCTAGGGGAACATTTTAAAAAGGAAGACTGCAATGCTTTGTTTAAACCTGTGTCTTTTACACAGTCGCAGCATATATCAATTCATGTGCATGGACATTAAGGTAACTCCTTCAAACTAACTACACTTTAAGTGAAACACCAACAATTGCAGAAATTCTGGCCAGGGACCATACCATACCCCTATCTCACCATGTTTTCTCCCTGTATCTACAGTCAGCTGTCAAATAAAGAATAAAATGCCAACAAAATATAATGTTAAATAAAAAGTAGTACAAATAGACTATTCTTCAGATCTTAAAACAGAATGGAGAGAAATCTGTGTAAAAACATCACTCAGGTGCTAAAGACATCACTGGCCAAACCTCTGACTGTACAACAATATCCTGTGCATTGTCATTTAACAATCAAAAAAAAAAAAATCGAAAATGGAAAAATCCACACAAAGCAATTATACCTCTATACATTAAAAGCCAGTGTCCTGTTTCTGACAGCAAACTGCCCAAGAAGCATATTGTTCTCAACAAGCACAACTTCAGACAGACAAGCAATAGAGAGAACATGGAAGCACAGGACGTCTAGGCTGAGAACTAACAGGCTAATAAAGGTTATTCAATTGCATCTTTAAACGGAGACATGTTTAAAAAAAAAAAAAAAAAAGAAATAACAGCCTGCAAAGAGGGACTCCAATAACTCCAGGCATCCCCTGATCTTATCAACAGGTCTCAGCCGCTCTACCTAGTCAGTATCTTTAGTCACACAGACCTTAGAACGTACATTCACTTCTGCATGTTTGCTCTTCCTCTCTTAAACATGGTGTACAGCTTTGAAGATTTCTTATGCTAATTATTAAATATGTACATTATGGCTTTTTCACCTAACAATAGCACAGAGAGCCATTGTGGGAACTTGTGGCTGCTTGGCGAGTTATTAAGAACACTGAGGTATTCCCACACTCACACTTACAGCACTTCACCAGTTTAGACTAATTAAAATGTTTCATGGGGCTAAAGACATACCAATTGCATAGGGGTTTGTAGCTGTGAATGAATGTCCGCGATGAAAATATAACACAGAAGGAACTTTTACGACGACAACTTCAGCCTCAACCTATGCAGACAGTCTAGAAAAGTCATGATGTATAAAGACTCAACACCTAACAAAAACAACCCTTCAATGTTCAATGAAGGTCCTGCAATTTTCCATTCACATTTTCACTACAAGAGACAGGGGGCTTTCAGTTGTGAGAGGAATTTGGATTTATGGGCACTCCCTAAGGATCCATAGGGGCATTAAAGTTTATTTTAGCACATTCTCTAGGGAGTGACTTCTAACCTACGGCTCAGACGGACATAAATCCTATTCGAGAACATACTGAATTATCAAAAAACAAACAACACATTTAGCACAAGGTACATAGGTGCCACACATCAGTGCGTCAGTCAGCTTGACAGGATGCCATCCATCTTTATGCACAAACTTTACTGAGAATAAAAGACACTCACTTAAACATTTCTGGCTGTTCAACAAGGTATTGAAAACTTCCAGTCAAGCATGTTTCTCACATTATTAAATTAAGTCTACTTTCCAAAAATGCCCTTTAGTGCAGACAGCAATAAAGACAGATGCAGAAAAGTCATACCCTTAAAACACAAAACTATATTCAGTCTAACTCAACTAATTATTTCAGAATGGCCAAGTGACATCTAGCTTTGGGGACATATTCCCTCAAAGCAGACAACAGCAGAAGCTCTGTTGGTGCTGTGGCAGGGATGAGTCAGGATGGCCCTGTGCCTCATTCCCAACAGGAGAAAACACAGGGCAAGAGAACAGTAAACCCCACAGTCGGTAAGCTGTAGAGCAGCTGTCCTTCACCTACCTAAACTGTCCCAGCCAGGTCAGGTCTGTTCTTCACTAGTCTCGCATTGCCAGACCCTCCTCCACAGCGCTGCGGAGGAGGGTCTGGCAAGTCCACACAGCATTCCGGGATGGAACGTAAACGTGCTCTGGTTTATAGGCATTTCTTTAAACCAATCACAATCGTCATGGGCAGCGCTAAGCTCCGCACGGAGCCGCTGCAAAATCGCCTTGGAAGGAACTTGTTTTGGTGGAACGTGTACGCTCAAAGGTAGTTTTAGTCGCGTAAGAGAAAACTCAGATTGGACAGATAGTCTAGCTAGCTGTCTGGATTTACCCTGCAGAGATCTGAGGAGCAGTTAACCATAGTCCTCATAAATCCAATGGAGTTTAAAATTCCAACACAAAGAAAGCGGAAGGAAACGGACATCGGTGAAAAGACATGCATATGGTGGAATTTTCTTGCGGCACCGGAGCAATCCTGGATGTGGAACGTCGTGGATATAGACTAGTTCTCCGCTGCCATAAACAAAACCCTGAGACAACTGACTGGCAAATTAGCATTTTATAGTCTTGGGTTGTGAGGAAGGTACAACAGAGAACAAGGTTGGAGGTGGCGAAGAGGGTGGGTCGGAGGAAGTAAGGGCTTTGACTTGAGATATAGCAATGACAGTGATTGTCATTCATACTGTTGTAAAAGCATCAGTGTAATGAATGTAAATGGATAAAAAAATATTAATTATTCATAAAGGAAATTGCTGCTGATCATCCAAGGGTCAGGTAAATATTAGTTAAGGAAACTAAACAAAATATGTAAAGTTAGCTAAGAACAACAGCTGGAACGACTGAAGTGGATTTAAAGACTGGCAAAACAATTCTTAACACATTAGAAATGCCAAGCTGGACCCAGCACCTGCAGAGTGAGGTCACCAGTATTAAAAGACATATTTAAGCCAAAGTGAAGAGCCTATCAAAAGACTCCCTGGCAGTAAAGTGGTAAACTAAATATTCAGCAAAGTAATGGATAAATGCTTGAACAGAAAGGGTACTAACAAAAGATTTGAGATGCAACAGGTCTGAAAGGTATTTTCATACATGTGAGGCCAGGGAAACATTTTATGACATACATTCTTTCTGAATCTAAAAGGCACCAGCCTGGTTCCGTACCAGAAAGACAACCTCAAGTTCCAGTCAAATCTAAGCAAACCACCTCACAGTGGTATACACTGTAAAGTGTTCTCCTGCTGAGGTGGACTGACCGCCAAAATATCTTGAGAGCTGTGGGAAAGTAAACAGAGTTGAGCTGGTGAGGAAAGCCTCTCTGTGTCTGGATTTCCCTGAAATATCCAACAAAGATGAGCAGAGCATGCCGATATACAGAAGATGTTGCAAGACACTGACTTACAATATGGCACAGTGTACCCTAACAGATGTACTTTTCCATCACAGCTGAGGAAAAGAGACACAGCTATAAAAACCCTGCGGAAGTAGCTTAGTTAGTCATGTTCAAGACATGGAGGTAGAGTTTCCGAACATGCGTTTGCTTTTTAAGACTTATCCTACTAAAAATGGCTGAGTGCTATGAATAACTAAGGGAAACCCTATAAATATAACATTAAGAATATATAAGATTAAATTGCAATTGTTTTAAACAATGTATTTAGCATACTGAGGCATGTCATTTCTACTTTGTTCAAGACACACACAATTATGTTGAAGGTGTAAACACAGCAAATGAATTTCCTTTGTTTATGAGCATGTGCATGCAGGAAAGAAAACAAAAACAATCCTTGAGGATTACTCTCAGGCAGGAAACAACATCACCCGAGTGTTAAGTCATCAGGTCAGGTGTCCCCATTTAACATCTAAATGTTAAATGGTTTTACAGGAGCATTGTCACCCTGATAAAACCAGATCAGTCTTTGTATTATTACTTATTGAAGAATCAACAGAAAACAATAGCTTAACTCTAAAATTAGCCATTGAATTATTCATAGTAGACCCAAAAAATAGGATGGTTCAGTGGTTAGCACTTCTGCCTCACAGCAAGAAGGTTCTGGGTTTGAAGTCAGGTCGTTCCGGGCCTTTCTGTGTGGAGTTTGCATGTTCTCCCCGTGTTTGCGTGGGTTTCCTCCGGCTGCTCCGGTTTCTTCCCACCATAAAGAGCAATGCATGCTAGGTAATACTGGCTAACACTGGCGCATTTACAGAAAGGTTGTTTAATGTGCATTGTCCTAATCAAATAAACTTACAAACTTTTGTGCTGCTTTGAAGATAATTTGGATAAAATGAAAATTACAGGATTAATGACTGCTTCCAACTGTCATTTATAATTGTGTGATATATAGAAAACGAGACAAGAGTTTTACAGGAAACAAAACCAAATATGTGTCAATGTGTCTCTTAATCAGCAACAGTAGGTTTAGTTTACAGAAAAATGCACATTATTCCTGTGGAAACAGTGTAGATAAAAACGAGAGTGATTCAGCGCACAGCTTTGTCAACGCGAGTAAGAAAATGTTTCTTCAGGTGTTTCATACTTGTCATTTAATAACAAAAGTGTGTCTGTCATCCCATGGTAATAAAACCATAAATTAAAAATATTACTTATTACTACTACTTGTTACTAGTGGCTCTCACTTATTTTATTTGAAGGCTTGTTCACAGCACACAGAAAATGGTTGTTAATACACATTTTAGCCTATACTTTTTACAGAACTTCAAATATCTTAAAAAGGGTACAATATATCTACTGAAACTAAAACAAAGACAGCAGTTTAACTAGGACCTGACTTCCTTTCCCCATTGCTTCCACCTGTGCATACAGCTTACAAATGTTGTACTCAATAAGAGACACACACATCAAATTCTCAGCCAATCTGAGGGGGTGGTGTTTGTATAAATCCTGGAGGACAAGTCCCTGTTGATCCCAACACACCCACTGATTTCCTCTCTGAAGGGCCTGGAAGGTAAATAACAGCAGGACAGAGATCATTCTGACTGCAGAGCTCCTTGACCACTAACGCGCACACGCACACACACACACACACACACACACACACACACACACAGCGCAAGTTGTACGCTTGTATCCACTCTCCCATCCTCTGACATTCTCATCACCTTCCCCAGCACAATCTGACTTCCTCCATTTCACAAGCCTTGTTAACAAAGCACACCAAATGCTAAGATTGCATAACCCAATGGGTGACCCTAGCCAAATGTCACCTCTACACACAAATATACACACTTGTCCACAATGAGGGGGGAAAATATGTAAGTGCTCCCAGACCTCTGATTCAAGCATCCGCAAATTTGCTTATCATTCAATATATCTGTCACTGAAAATTTTCCCTCCTC